>NC_091633.1:50563755-51813755 GCF_027580195.1 Bos mutus | reverse complement strand
AAGACAAAAATATAGAGAAAAATGCTTTAGGGCCTAAGTCCAAGTGAAGGTTTATTATATAAAACATAATCCATAAAATAAAAAATTGATAATCGACCTCATTGAGATTAAAAACTTTTGATCTGTAAAATACTGCTGCTGCTGCTACTAAGTCGCTTCAGTCATGTCTGACTCTATGCGACCCCATAGACAGCAGCCCACCAGGTTCCCCCGTCCCTGGGATTCTCCAGGCAAGAACACTGGAGTGGATTGCCATTTCCTTCTCCAATGCATGAAAAGTGAAAAGTGAAAGTGAAGTTGCTCAGTCATGTCCGACTCCCAGTAAAGAGGATGAAAAGTCAAGCTGTAGAGTTGTAGAACATATTTGTTAATCTTGTAGTCACTTGTAGATAGAAGAACTTTTATCATTATCAAATAAAGGACTATCAAACATCAACAATGAATAAACAGTAAAATCAGAAAAAGGGCAAAATATATACATAGACATTTCACTGAAGAAGAAACACAGATGGCAAATCATCACGTGAAAAGATGTTCAAATTTATTACTGTTAGGAAAATGCAAATTAAAACTGCAATAACATATTACTATATACCAGTCAGAATGGCTTAAATAAAAAATAGTGGTAAGACTAAATGCTGATGAAAACATGGAAAAATTGGATCACTCGTACATGAGAATTTAAAATGGCCCAGCTGCTCTGAAAAAGTAGCAGTCCCTTAAAAAAAAAAAAAAATTGACTTACCATATGATCCACCAGTTTCACTCCTGGGCATTTATCCCAGAGAAATGAAAAATTATTTTCACACAGACACTTGTACATAGCAGGTTTATTTATGTATTTATTTTTAAAAATAGTATAAAACTTGAAACTCCTCAAACTGTCCTGCACTTAAGTTAATGGTTAAAGAACTGTGGTATATCCACACCCATGGTATAATACCCAGCAATATAAGGAAACAACTTATTGTTATACACACAATTTTAATGAACCTCAAGAAAATGTGAGATAAAAAACCCAGTATTACATGATTCCATTAATTTTTGAAATAACATAATTAGAGAGATGAAGAACTGATTGGTGATTACCAGAGTTTAAGGAAAATAGGAAGGGCTGGATGTGACTATGAAGGTATAACCTGAGGGAGATTTGTGGCAGTAGTACAGATGACTTTCGTGATTGTTGGGTTGCTTACATGAAGCCACCCCTGTAACAAAATTGCATAGCTACACACATGCGTGCACACACACACACACAAATGAGAGTTGATAAATATAAGTAGTGAAATCTGAAAAAAATCCTGTTAATTGTACCAACATCAATTTCCTAATTTTAATGCTGCACTCTACTTATGTAAGAAGTTAAAAGGAGAGAATGCATAAAGGGTGCAATAAGACCTAAAAATGAGAGTTCCAGAAAAACATCTATTTCTGCTTTACTGACTATGCCAAAGCCCCTGACTGTGTGGATCACAATAAACTGTGGAAAATTCTTCATGAGATGAGAATACCAGACCACCTGACCTGCCTCTTGAGAAACCTATATGCAGATCAGGAAGCAACAGTTAAAACTGGACATGGAACAACAGACTGTTTCCAAATAAGAAAAGGAGTACGTCAAGGCTGTATATTGTCACCCTGCTTATTTAACTTATATGCAGAGTACATAATGAGAAACGCTGGGCTGGAAGAAACACAAGCTGGAATATAGATTGCTGGGAGAAATATCAATAACCTCAGATATGCAGATGATACCACCCTTATGGCAGAAAGTGAAGAAGAACTAAAAAGCCTCTTGATGAAAGTGAAAGAGGAGAGTGAAAAAGTTGGCTTAAAGCTCAACATTCAGAAAATGAAGATTATGGCATCTGGTCCCATCACTTCATGGGAAATAGATGGGGAAACAGTGTCAGAATTTATTTTTTTGGGCTTCAAAATCACTGCAGATGGTGACTGCAGCCATGAAGTTAAAAGACACTTAATCCTTGGAAGAAAAGTTATGACCAACCTAGATAGCATATTGAAAAGCAGAGACATTACTTTGCCAACAAAGGTTCGTCTAGTCAAGGCTATGATTTTTCCAGTGGTCCTGTATGGATGTGAGAGTTGGACAGTGAAGAAATCTGAGTGCCAAAGAATTGATGCTTTTGAACTGTGGTGTTGGAGAAGACTCTTGAGAGTCCCTTGGACTGCAAGGAGATCCAACCAGTCCATTCTAAAGGAGATCAGCCCTGGGTGTTCTTTGGAAGGAATGATGCTAAAGCTGAAACTCCAGTACTTTGGCCACCTCATGCGAAGAGTTGATTCACTGGAAAAGACTCTGATGCTGGGAGGGATTGGCAGCAGGAGGAAAAGGGGACTACAGAGGATGAGATGGCTGGATGGCATCACTGACTCAGTGGACGTGAGTCTGAGTGAACTCTGGGAGTTGGAGATGGACAGGGAGGCCTGGCGTGCTGCGATTCATGGGGTTGCAAAGAGTTGGACGTGACTGAGCGACTGAACTGAACTGAACTGAACTGATACAATTTTATTTTCAATTTTATGTGAGTCTATGTATATTTCAAAATGAAGACTTACAATATTATTTCAACCTCTTGAAATGCATTTTCACAAGAGGTATGGAGATAGGGATCTGTCTTAGTTTGCTGAGGCTGCCATAACAAATAACCACAAACTAGGTGGCTTAAAACAATGGTAAGTTACTGTTGTTTTATTCTTTCACAGTTCTTGGAGACTAGAAGTCCAAAATCAAGGTGTTGGCAAGGTTGATTTCTTCTGGAGGCTCTGAGGGAGAATCTGTTTCATGCCTCTTTCCTAGATTTCGGTGGTTGCTAGTAATCCTGGACCAACCTAGATAGCATATTCAAAAGCAGATACATTTCTTTGCCAACAAAGGTCTATCTAGTCGAGGCTATGGTTTTTCCAGTGGTCATGTATGGATGTGTGAGTTGGACTGTGCAGAAAGCTGAGCACTGAAGAATTGATGCTTTTGAACTGTGGTGTTGGAGAAGACTCTTGAGAGTTCCTTGGACTGCAAGGAGGTCCAACCAGTCCATTCTAAAGGAGATCAGTCCTGGGTGTTCTTTGGAAGGACTGATGCTAAAGCTGAAACTCCAATACTTTGGCCACCTCATGCGAAGAGTTGACTCATTGGAAAAGACTCTGATGCTGGGAGGGATTGGGGGCAGGAGGAGAAGGGGACAACAGAGGATGAGATGGCTGGATGGCATCACCAACTCGATGGACATGAGTTTGAGTGATTTCCGGAAGTTGATGATGGACAGGGAGGCCTGGAGTGCTGCAATTCATGGGGTCGCAAAGAGATGGACATGACTGAGCGACTGAACTGCACTGAAGTAATTCTAGTGTTCCTTAACAACTGAATCACGCTCTAATTTCTGCCTCTGTTGTCCTATAACATTCTCCCTATGTCAGTGTGTCCGTGTTCAAATTTGCCTCTTTTTGTAAGGACACCAGTCCTTGGAGTATGGCCTATCCCAATCCAATATGACCTCATCTTAACTTACTTGGTTATATTACAGAAAATGTTTCCAAATAAGGTTGGCAATACAAGTACTGGGAGTAAGCTCTGCTCCAAGAATCTATATTCCAGCAAAAACATCATCAAACTAATATTCTGATTTTTATCATTTGACCAATATTGTCAATTTCTCACTTTTACCAAATAGCTATCCTGGACTCCAGTAATTCTATATTGTTACCATTCAATATAATATTAATTTTAGCCTCCACCTTAATGTATATTGCTTTTCCACCTTAATGTATATTGCTGACTTCCACATTTTGTAGTATGATAGGCCGTTTGAGATTCAACTTATGGAACCTCCTCCAAACTTTTGCAACCAAACTTTATTTCCTCTAAGTCTCTTGTACAATACTTACAATTAGTATTGGAGAATAAGCTCATGAGATATGTGCCCATGTTGTTATCTACAGTCACATCTTATGTATATATACATGTATTTTTTTTCCTTTAAGGAGAAAGATGTATATGCATATAAAACACTATTAAATAAGTGACTGAATATGTGAATGTATCTTTAAAGTAGGTAAATAAAGTTACGGACACATGGGCCTTTTTATCGAATTGTGACCTCAAATGTGTGCTCTAAATAGATGTTTGTCTTCATATGAAGAGAGAGTTAATACAATCTCAGTTATAACAGTGCAATATTGTTTTATTAAGATTTTTTAAATATAAGAAGATAGAGTGGCAAGGGAAATATTTTGTTTTTTATACTGTGATTTCAAAGTTCTAGTTATTTGCAGAGAAACAGGGATGAAAATAGATTTCATACAAAAAACGAAACTAGTCAACAAAAATGGAAAGAGATTTTGGTGTTTTTATCTCTCTTTCCTCTCTCTCTCTCCTCTATAGCCTTTGTAGTCATATCCCTAGGCTAATAAAGTGCTGCCTTTTTCCTTCAGTTTCCTCATTCCTTTTTCATGGTATCTTGAATTACCTTAGTTTCTGTTGACTTTACCCAATAAAATACTTCTTTACCTGCAGAAATACTCTGTAAGATATTATTTTTAGAATATCAATTACATAAAATTTAATAAATTCCAATTTTAGTTTATCATTTTTGATTCTTCTGACTTTGATATTTTCCTTAATATCATTTTACTTTTATTGTATTTGTTATATTTTGACTGTCTTTATTGCTTGTTTTATATCCTGTGTTAATTACTTTGTTTCTCTTCTAACCTAATTTTCTCCTTCACTACTCAAGGGAATTTTCTCTTTTAATACCAAAAAATCCAAGAACTCCTCCAAAATATAAACTCTAGCTTTAAGGCAGAATAATTCAATACACTATGAAAATATCTAGGTTGATAATAATTACATATTTTAAAAAGCAATATGCCAGGCTTTGCATACAGTTTCAAAAATCAGATAAAGGACAAGTGTTGACCTCTAAAGCTTACAATCAAGTAAAATGCATGAAAAGGATACATTTAATTGCTTTACAGACAAATGTAAATGAAGGCAACAGAAAAGTCACAAACACATGGTGTTCAGAAGGCTGAAGATAGAGACTAGGGAAGAGAGAGAACAATGAAAAGAATGTTTAGGTCTCTATGAAGGCTTTTTGGATAATGTGCCATTTAAATAAGACCTGAAGCAAATGATGATTTTAACAGATAACATAATTTGAGATTTTCAGGATGCTGCCTCTCCCATAAACATCTTTAATCCTTGAGAAAGTTATTCTACCTCATTAAACATGACCTATTAGCTGAAAACAGGATGAGTATATAAAGGCTACATAAGTTGTAAAGTTACTGTGAAGTGTGTGATCCATTTAAAGCACCTTGTAAATTTTATATACTATATGTTTCAGAACATACAAATTTTTTCTTTTTTCACTATTTTGGAAGAAAATCTGGGATGGTCATCATAGATTAATGACGAGAACAAAGGTAAATGTCCTACAAATGTTAGTGAAGTAAATCCAGCAATACATTAAATATAGTAGACCAAGACCAAGTATTGTTCATCCCAGGTATTTAAGAATAGATTAGACTTCTTAGAGAATGGACTTAACATGATTTTACTTATTTAAAAGCAAAAGAGACAAAAATGCACTAATACATATACTAGTACATATTTGTGGAAAAAGTCTGTTTTTAAATTTATTTTTTAATTGAAGGATAATTGCCTTACAGAATTTTGTCATTTTTTGTCAAACCTCAACATTAATCAGCCTTAGGTATACCTATGTGCCCTCCCTCTTGAAACTTCTTCCCATCTCCCTTCCCATCCCACCCCTCTAGGTTGATACAGAGCCCTGTTTGATCCCTGAGACATACAGCAAATTCCCATTGGTAATATAAGTTTTTTACATATGGTAATGTAAGTTTCCAAATTACTCTCTCCGTATATCTCACCCTCTCTACTCCTCCCTACATTTCCATAAATCTGTTTCTATATCTGTTTATCCATTGCTACCCTGAAAATAAATTCTTCAGTACCATCTTTATAGATTCTGTATATATGCGTTAGTATATGGTATTGATCTTTCTCTTTCTGACTTCAGTTCAGTTCAGTCACTCAGTCATGTCTGACTCGTTGTGACCCCATGGACTGCAGCACGCCAGGCCTCCCTGCCCATCACCAACTCCTGGAGCTTATTCAAATTCATGTCCAAAGAGTAAATGATGCCATCCAACCAACCGCCATTGCTGTTTCATTCTCCTGCCTTCAATCTTTCCCAGATCAAGGTATTTTCCAGTGAGTCAGTTCTTCGCATCAGGTGACCAAAGTATTGGAGTTTCAGCTTCAGCATCAGCTCTTCCAATGAATATTGAGGACTGATTTCCTTTATCATGGACTGGTTGGATCTCTTTCAGTCCAAGGGACTTTCAAGAGTCATCAGCAACACTACAGTTCAAAAGCATCAATTCTTCAGGGCTCAGCTTTCTTTATAGTCCAGCTCACACATCCGTACATAACTACTGGTAAAACTATAGCTTTGACTAGATGGACATTTGTTGGCAAAGTAGTGTCTCTGCTTTTAAATATGCTGTCTTAAATTGATCATAATTTTCTTCCAAGGAGCAAGCGTCTTTTATAATTTCATGGCCACAACCACCACCTGCAGTGATTTTGCGCTCCCCCCCCCAAAAAAAAAGGATATCACAGTTTCCATTGTTTCCCCATCTATTTGCCATGAAGTGATGAGACCAGATGCCATGGTTTTAGTTTTTTGAATGTTGAGTTTTAAGCCAACTTTTTCACTCTCCTCTTTGACTTTCATCAAGAGGCTCTTCAGTTCTTCTTTGCTTTCTGCCATAAGGGTGGTGACATCTGCATATATGATGTTATTGTTATTTCTCCCAGAAATCTTGACTCCAGCTTGTGTTTCATCCATCCTGGCATTTTGCATGATGTACCCTGCTTATAAGTTAAATAAGCAGGGTGACAGTATACAGCTTTGATGTATTTCTTTCCCAATTTGGAACCAGTCTATTGTTCCACGTCCATTTCTAACTGTTGTTTCTTAACCTGCATACAGATTTCTCAGGAGGCAGGTAAGGTGATCTTGTTTTCCCATCTTTTAAAGAAATTTCCAAAGTTTGTGTGATCCACACAGTTAAAGGCTTTGGCATGGTCAATAAAGCAGAAGTAGATGTTTTCCTAGAACTTTATTGCATTTTTGATGATCCAACAGATGTTGGCAATTTGATCTCTGGTTCCTCTGCCTTGTCTAAATCCAGCTTGAACATCTGGAAGTTCACGGTTCACATATTGCTGAAGCCTGGCTTGCAGAATTTTGAGCATTACTTTGCTAGTGTGTGAGATGAGTGCAATTGTGTGGTAGTTTGAGCATTCCTTGGCATTGCCTTTCTTTGGGATTGGAATGAAAACTGACCTTTTCCAGTCCTATGGCCAATGCTGAGTTTTTCAAATTTGCTGGCATATTGAGTGCAGTACTCTAACAGCATCATATTTTAGGATTTGAAATAGCTCAGTGGAATTCCATCACCTCCACTAGCTTTGTTCATAGTGATGCTTCCTAAGGCCCACTTGACTTCACATTCCAGGATGTCTGACTCCAGGTGAGTGATCATACCATTGTGGTAATCTGGGTTATGAAGTTCTTTTTTGTTTATTTCTTCTGTGTATTCTTGCCACCTCTTCTTAATATCTTCTGCTTCTGTTAGGTCCATACAATTTCTGTCCTTTATTGTGCCGGTCTTAGCATGAAATATTTCCTTGGTTTCTCTAATTTTCTTAAAGAGATCTCTTGTCTTTCCCATTCTATTGTTTTCCTGTATTTCTTTGCATTGATTACTGAGGAAGACTTTCTTATCTCTCCTTGCTATTCTTGGAACTTTGCATTCAAATGGGTATATCTTTCCTTTTCTCCTTTGCCTTTTGCGTCTTTTCTTTTCTCACCTATTTGTAAACACCTTGTCTGACAACCATTTTGCCTTTTTGCGTTTCTTTTTCTTGGGGATGGTCTTGATCACTGCCTCCTGTACAGTGTCACAAACCTCCGTCCATAGTTCTTCAGACACCCTGTCTACCAGATCTAATCCCTTGAACCTATTTCTCACATGCAGTGTATAATCATAAGGGATTTGATTTAGATCATACCTGGATGGTCTAATGATTTTCCCTACATTCTTCAATTTAAGTTCGAATTTGGCAATAGGGAATTCATGATCTGAGCCAGTCAGCTCCTGGTCTTGTTTTTGCTGACTGCACTTCACTTTTTCTGACTTCTTTCTTTTTTTCTTTCACTTTTCCTGACTTACTTCACTCTGCATAATATCTGTAGGTTCATCCACCTCATTAGAGCTGACTCAAATGTCATTTTTATTGTTGAGTAATATTCCTTGTGTATATGTACTGCAACTTCTTTATCCATTCATCTATCAATGAACATCTAGCTTCCTTCCATGTTCTAGCTATTGTAAATAGTGCTGCAGTGAGAAATGGGATACATGTTTCTTTTTCAATTTTGGTTTCCTCAGGATATATGCATAGGAGTGGAATTGTTTGGTCATATGGTGGTTCTAACCCTAGTTTTTAAGAAATCTCCATACATTCTTCCATAGTATCTGTATCAATTTACATTCTTACCAAGAGTGCAAAAGCATTCTCTTTCTCCACACCCTCTCCAGCATTTATTGTTTGTCGACTTTTTGATGATGGCCATTCTGACTGGTGTGAGGTGATACCTCATAGTAGTTTTGATTTGCATTTCTCTAATAATGAGTGATATTGAGCATCTTTTCATATTTTTGTTAGCCATCTGTATGTCCTCTTTGGAGAAATGTTTGTTTAAGTCTCTCCCCCACTTTTT
This sequence comes from Bos mutus, assembly GCF_027580195.1. Taxonomy (NCBI): domain Eukaryota; kingdom Metazoa; phylum Chordata; class Mammalia; order Artiodactyla; family Bovidae; genus Bos; species Bos mutus. The sequence continues at coordinate 51,804,915 of NC_091633.1, read as the reverse complement.
GATTGGGTTATTTGTTTTTCTGGTATTGAGTTGTATGAGCTACTTGTACATTTTGGAAATTAATCCTTTGTCAGTTGTTTCATTTGCTATTATTTTCTCCCATTTTAAAGGTTGTGTTTTCAACTTGCTTATAGTTTCCTTTACTGTGCAAAAGCTTTTAAGTTTAATCATGTCCCACTTGTTGTCTTTTGTTTTTATTTTCATTACTCTAGGAGGTTGGTCTAAAAGAACTTGCTTTGATTTATGGCATCGAGTATTCTGTTTTACTCTAAGAGTTTTATAGTTCTAGTCTTAAATTTAGGTTTTTAATCCATTTTGAGTTTATCTTTTTGTATGGTGTTAGGAAGTGTTCTAATTTCATTCTTTTACATGTAGCTGTCCAGTTTTCCCAGAACCACTTATTGAAGAGATTGTCTTTGCAGCATTGTATATTTTTACCTCCTTTGTCAAAAACTAGTTACCCATAGGTGCATGGGTTTATTTTTGGGTTTTCTATCTTGTTCTGTTGATCTATATTTCTGTTTTTGTGCCAGTACCATACTGTCTTGATGAATGTAGCTTTGTAGTATAACCTCAAGTCAGGAAGATTGGTTCCTTAAGCTCCATTCTTGTTTCTCAAAACTTTTTTTGGCTATTTGGGGTCTTTTGTGTTTCCATATGAATTGTGAATTTTTTTTTTCTAATTCTGTGAAAAATGACATTGGTAATTTGACAGAGATTGCATTGAATCTATAGATTGTGTTTGGTAGTATAGTTATTTTCACAATATTGATTCTTCCTACCCATGAACATGGAATATCTCTCCATTTATGTCATCTTTGATTTCTTTTGTCAGTGTCTTATAATTTCTGTATATAGTTATTTTGTCTCCTTAGGTAGATTTTTTTCCTGGATATTTAATTCTTTTTGTTGCAGTTGTGATTGGAATTGATTCCTTAATTTCTCTTTCTGATACTTGATTGTTAATATAAAGAAAGCAAGTGATTTTTATGTATTGATTTTGTATCCTGTGACTTTGCTAAATTCACTGATCAGGCCTTGTAATTTTCTGATATTATCTGATATTAGGACTAGTAACTTTCTGATACATGTTGTCTGCAAACAGTGAGAGCTTTACTTATTTTCTGATATGGATTCCTTTTATTTGTTTTTCTTCTCTGATTGCTGTAGCTAGGACTTCCAAAACGGTGTTGAATAATAGTAGTGAGAGTGGACATACTAGTCTTATTCCTGATCTTAGGGGTAATGCTTTCAGTTTTTCACCACTGAGAGTGTTTGCTGTGGGCTTATCATATATGACCTTTACTATGTTGAGGTAGGTTCCTTTTATGCCCATTTTTTGAAGAGTTTTAATCATAAATGGGTGCAGAATTTTGTCAAAGGCTTTATCTGTGTCTATTTAGATTATCATATGGTTTTTAATATTTTGATTTGTTAATATGGTGTATCACATTTACTGATTTGCCTATATTGAAGAATCCTTGCAGCCCTGGATTATGCCCTCATACCTCATGGGGTTTGAGGTTTTTAATGTGTTGTTGAATTCTGTTTGCTGGTATTTTGTTGAGAATTTTTTAAACTATGTTTATCAGTGATATTGGCCTGTAGTTTATTATTTGTATTGTCTCTGTCTGTTTTTGGTATCTGGGTGATCATTGCCTCGTAGAATGAGTTTGGTAGTGATCCTTCCTCTGCAATTTTTTGAAAGAGTTTTAGAAGGATAGGCATTAGCTCTTCTCTATATGTTTGATAGAATTCACCTGGGAATCTATCCAGTCCTGGGCTTTTATTTATTTATTTATTTTCTAATTTTATTTTATTTTTAAACTTTACAATATTGTATTGGTTCTGCCATACATCGAAATGAATCCACCACAGGCATACCTGTGTTCCCCATCCTGAACCCTCCTCCCTCCTCCCTCCCCATACCATCCCTCTGGGTCATCGCAGTGCACTAGCCCCAAGCATCCAGTATCGTGCATCGAATCTGGACTGGTGACTCATTTCATATATGATATTATACATATTTCAATGCCATTCTCCCAAATCATTCCACCCTCTCCTTCTCCCACAGAGTCCAAAAGACTGTTCTATACATCAGTGTCTCTTTTGCTGTCTTGTATACAGGGCTATTGTTACCATCTTTCTAAATTCCATATATATGCGTTAGTATACTGTATTGGTGTTTTTCTTTCTGGCTTACTTCACTCTGTATAATAGGCTCCAGTTTCATCCACCTCATTAGAACTGATTCAAATGTATTCTTTTTAATGGCTGAGTAATACTCCATTGTGTATATGTACCACTGCTTTCTTATCCATTCATCTGCTGATGGACATCTAGGTTACTTCCATGTCCTGGCTATTATAAACAGTGTGGCAATGAACATTGGGGTACACGTGTCTCTTTCCCTTCTGGTTTCCTCAGTGTGTATGCCCAGCAATGGGATTGCTGGATCATAAGGCAGTTCTATTTCCAGTTTTTTAAGGAATCTCCACACTGTTCTCCATAGTGGCTGTACTACTTTGCATTCCCACCAACAGTGTAAGAGGGTTCCCTTTTCTCCACACCCTCTCCAGCATTTATTACTTGTAGACTTTTGGATCGCAGCCATTCTGACTGGTGTGAAATGGTACCTCATAGTGGTTTTGATTTGCATTTCTCTGATAATGAGTGATGTTGAGCATCTTTTCATGTGTTTGTTAGCCATCTGTATGTCTTCTTTGGAGAAATGTCTATTTAGTTCTTTGTCCCATTTTTTGATTGGGTCATTTATTTTTCTGGAGTTGAGCTGTAGGAGTTGCTTGTATATTTTTGAGATTAGTTGTTTGTCAGTTGCTTCATTTGCTATTATTTTCTCCCATTCTGAAGGCTGTCTTTTCACCTTGCTTATAGTTTCCTTTGTTTTGCAGAAGCTTTTAAGTTTAATTAGGTCCCATTTGTTTATTTTTGCTTTTATTTCCAATATTCTGGGAGATGGGTCATAGAGGATCCTGCTGTGATGTATGTCGGAGAGTGTTTTGCCTATGTTTTCCTCTAGGAGTTTTATAGTTTCTGGTCTTACGTTTAGATCTTTAATCTATTTTGAGTTTATTTTTGTGCATGGTGTTAGAAAATGGTCTAGTTTCATTCTTTTACAAGTGGTTGACCAGTTTTCCCAGCACCACTTGTTAAAGAGATTGTCTTCAATCCATTGTATATTCTTGCCTCCTTTGTCAAAAATAAGGTGTCTGGGCTTTCTATTTTTTTCCATTGATCCTCAGGGGAAAGTTCATAGCAATACAGGCATACCTCAAGAAACAAGAAAAAAGTCAAATAAATAACATAACTCTGCACCTAAAGCAACTAGAAAAGGAAGAAATGAACCCCAGGGTTGGTAGAAGGAAAGAAATCTTAAAAATTAGGGCAGAAATAAATGCAAAAGAAACAAAGGAGACCATAGCAAAAATCAACAAAGCCAAAAGCTGGTTGTTTGAAAGGATAAATAAAATTGACAAACCATTAGCCAGACTCATCAAGAAACAAAGAGAGAAAAATCAAATCAATAAAATTAGAAATGAAAATGGAGAGATCACAACAGACAACACAGAACTACAAAGGATCATAAAAGACTACTATCAGCAATTATATGGCAATAAAATGGACAACGTGGAAGAAATGGACAAATTCTTAGAAAAGTACAACTTTCCAAAACTGGACAAGGAAAAAATAGAAAATCTCAACAGACCCGTCACAAGTACAGAAATTGAAACTGTAATCAAAAATCTTCCAGCAAACAAAAGCCCAGGTTCAGACGGCTTCACAGCTGAATTCTACCAAAAATTTAGAGAAGAGCTAACACCTATCCTGCTCAAACTCTTCCAGAAAATTGCAGAGGAAGGTAAACTTCCAACCTCATTCTATGAGGCCACCATCACCCTAATACCAAAACCTGACAAAGATGCCACAAAAAAAGAAAACCACAGGCCAATATCACTGATGAACATAGATGCAAAAATCCTTAACAAAATTCTAGCAATCAGAATCCAACAACACATTCAAAAGATCATACATCATGACCACATGGGCTTTATCCCAGGGACGCAAGGATTCGTCAGTATCCACAAATCAATCAATGTAATACACCACATTAACAAATTGAAAAATAAAAACCATATGATTATCTCAATAGATGCAGAGAAAGCCTTTGACAAAATTCAACATCCATTTATGATAAAAACTCTCAAGAAAGCAGGAATAGAAGGAACATACCTCAACATAATAAAAGCTATATATGACAAACCCACAGCAAACATTATCCTCAATGGTGAAAAATTAAAAGTATTTCCTCTAAAGTCAGGAACAAGACAAGGGTGCTCACTTTCACCATTACTATTCAACATAGTTTTGGAAGTTTTGGCCACAGCAATCAGAGCAGAAAAAGAAATAAAAGGAATCCAAATTGGAAAAGAAGAAGTAAAACTCTCACTGTTTGCAGATGGCATGATCCTCTACATAGAAAACCCTAAAGACTCTACTAGAAAATTACTAGAACTAACCAATGATTATAGTAAAATATAGTAACCAATGATTAAAGTAAAATATATATAAAATCAACACACAGAAATCCCTTGCATTCCTATACACTAATAATGAGAAAACAGAAAGAGGAATTAAGGAAACAATTCCATTCACCATTGCAACGAAAAGAATGAAATACTTAGGAATATATCTACCTAAAGAAACTAAAGACCTATATATAGAAAACTATAAAACACTGGTGAAAGAAATCAAAGAGGACACTAATAGATGGAGAAACATACCATGTTCATGGATTGAAAGAATCAATATAGTGAAAATGAGTATACTACCCAAAGCAATTTATAGATTCAATGCAATCCCTATCAAGCTACCAATGGTATTCTTCACAGAGCTAGAACAAATAATTTCACAATTTGTATGGAAATACAAAAAACCTTGAATAGCCAAAGAAATCTTGAGAAAGAAGAATGGAACTGGAGGAATCAACCTGCCTGATTTCAGGCTCTACTACAAAGCTACAGTCATCAAGACAGTATGGTACTGGGCTTTTATTTTTTGAGAGATTTTTTTATCACAGTTTTGATTTCAGTGCTTGTAATTGGGTTGTTCATAATTTCTATTTTTCCTGGTTCAGTCTTGGAAGATTGACTTTTTCTAAGAATTTGACCATTTCTTCCAAGTTATCCATTTTATTGCCCTATATTTTTTTCATAATAGTCTCTTAGAATCCATTGTTTTTCTGCATTGTCTGTTGTAACCTCTCCTTTTACTGTTCTAATTTTTCAAATTTTATTTTTCTCTCTTTTTTTCTTGATGAGTCTGGCTAAGGGTTTGTCAGTTTTCTTCATCTTCTCAAAGAACCAACTTTTAGTTTTATTAAGCTTTATTATTGCTTTTTTCATTTCTTTCTGCTCTGTCTTTTATGATTTATTTCCTTCTGCTAATTTTGGGGTTTTTTCCTTCTTCTTTTTCCAGTTGCTTTAGGTGTAAATTTAGGTTGTATATTTGATGTTTTTCTTGTTTCTTGATGCAATAAACTTCCCTCTTAAAACTGTTCTTGCTGCATCCCATAGGTTTTTGAGTTGTCTTATTTTCATTGTCATTTGTTTCTAGAAATTTTATTTCCTTTTTGATTTCTTCAGTAACCCTTTCATTTTTTAGAAATGTATTGTTTAATCTCCATGTGTTTGTGGTTTTTATACTTTTTTCTTTGTAATTGATATCTAGTCTCATAGGATGAGGTCAGAACAGATGCTTGATATGATTTCAATTTTATTAAATTTACTGAGGTTTCATTTGTGACATAAGATGTGGTCTATCCTGGAGAATGTTCCATGTGCACTTGAGAAGAAGGTGTATTCTCTTGCATTTGGATGGAAAGTCCTGAAGATATCAATGAGATCCATCTCATCTAATGTATCATTTAAGACTTATGTTTCCTTATTAATTCTCTCTTTTAATGATCTCCATTGTTGTAAGTGGGGTGTTGAAGTCTCCTACTATTATTGTGTTATTGTAAATTCCTCCTTTTATGTATGTTAGTAAACACTATATATCTTATGTATTGAGGTGCTCCTTATGTTATTGAGTTGTTCTAATGTGATGGGTGCACAGATAATTAAAATTGTTATGTCTTCCTCTTGGATTTATCCCTTGATTATTATGTAGTGTTCTTCCTTATCTCTTATTCCTTATTTTAAGATCTACTTTGTCTGATATAAGGATTTCTATTCCAGCTTTCTTTTGATTTCTATTTCCATGGAATATATTTTTCCATCCTCTCACTTTCAGTCTATGTGTGTCTTTAGGTCTGAAGTGGGTTTCTTGTAGACCCATATATGTAGACATATATGGGTCTTTTTTTGTATCCATTCAGCCAGTCTTTTGGTTGGAGCATTTAATTTATTTACATTTAAAGTAATTATTGATATATATGTTCCTATTGCCATTTTCTTAATTTTGGGGGGTTTGTTTTTATAGATTCTTTTTTTTTCTTGTTTTTCCTGACTATAAGTCCCTTTAACATTTGTTGCAAAGTTGATTTGGTGGTACTGAATTCTCTTAACTTTTGCTTATCTGAAAAGCTTTTGATTTCTCCATCCATTTTGAATGAGATCCTTGCCAGGTATACTAATTTTGATTGTAGATTTTTCACTTTCAGTACTTTAAATATATTCTGCCATTCCCTTCTCGCCTGCAGAGTTTCTGCTGAAAGATCAGTTGTTAAACATATGGGATTTCCCTTGTATGTTACTTGTTCCTTCTCCCTTGCTGCTTTTAACATTCTTTTTTTGTGTTTAATCTTTTTTAGTTTGATTAATATATGTCTTGGTGTGTTTCTCTGTGGGTTTATCCTGTATGGAACTCTTTGCACCTCATGGACTTGATTGAGTACTTTCTTTTCCATGTTGGGGAAATTTTCATCAATCAATAATCTCTTCAAAATTTTTATCATACCCTGTATTTTTTTCTTCTTCTTTTGGAAACCCTATAATTCAAATGTTGGTGCATGTATAATTGTCCCAGAGGTCTCTGAGACTATCCTCAGTTCTTTTCATTCTTTTTTCTTTGTTCTGCTCGTCAGCAATTATTTCCACCATTTTATCTTCCAGCTCACTGTTCCGTTTTTCTGCTTCAGGTTTTCTGCTATTGATTCCTTCTAGAGTTTTGTTTTATTTTTTTTAAAAAAATTAGTAATTGCATTGTTTGTCTCTGTGTGTTTATTCTTTAATTTTTCTAGGTCTTTTTAAATTGATTCTTTCATTTTCTTCATTCTATTTTCAAAGTTTTTGATCATCTTTACTATCATTACTCTGAATTCTTTTTCAGGAAGTTTGCATATTTCCTCTTCATTTATTTAGACTTCTGTGTTTCTAGTTTGTTCCTTCAATTTTATAGTATTTCTCTGCCTTTTCATTTTTTTTTTTTTTTTAAATCTTGTGTTTGAGGTCTCTTTTTCCCAGGCTTCAAGGTTGAATTCTTTCTTCCTTTTGGTTTCTTCCCTCCTAAAGTTGGCCCAGTGGTTTGTGTAAGCTTCGTATAGGGTGAGATTTTGCTGAGGGTCACCCCCATCCCACCCCGATGGCCAGGGCTGAGTGAATTGGTAATCATCTCTGCTGATAATTGAGTTTGTATTTTTGTCTTGTTTTTTGTTTGGATGAGCCATCCTGCACAAGAAGCTACTGGTAGTTGGGTGATGCTGGGTCTTGTATTCATGTGGTTTCTTTTGTGTGAGTTCTCACTATTTGATACTCCCTAGGGTTAGGAGTTCTCTGGTACTCTAGAGTCTTGGAGTAGTGTTCCCACTTAAAAGGCTCAGTGCTTGATCTCGGGTCAGGAATGGAGTTTCCACAGATCGTCTGTTTTGGCGTTAAATGAGATGAAAACAAATGTCCAAACATGAGAAACCAAAGAAGAACTCCAGGCAAATGGCAGCTACAAATCAGGCAAATAATAATGAAAATAATGGAATATACACATATACATATACACCCATAAGCAAAATCAAAATAGTCCAACAAAAATAAGGTACAATAGATTGACCTGGTGAACAAAGGAAACCAAAAAATAATATCCACCAGTTAAGAACAAAACTAAACAAACCACAAACTGAAAAACAAACTGAAGCAAGGTGTCAACTGATAAAGAAAACAATGAAAAGAAAACTAACAATATGGTGAGAAAAAAGGAAAGAAAGAGAAGAAAGAAAGAATAGAAGTGCAAAGTTAGAGGTAGATAAAGAAGATTTATATATATTAAAAATTAACTGTAAGGGTAAAAGAACAGTAGGAATAGCAAATGAAGGAACAGATGTAGAAAAAATAATAATAGGTTTAAAAATTTAAAAATTAAAATTGCAAAAACAAGAGAAAAGAAAACAAAAACTTCACAGAACTTCAAAATGCCAATATAGAGGCAGAGGTTTATAATAGCAATAAAAAGTTTGATTAAATTTTTAAAAATACCCAAGCATATTTAGATTTCATATTGCTAATAAAATTAACAGCTACCACAGAGGGAACCAAGAAAAAGGAAAAATATCCAAAAGAAACTTCTGAACATGTCAAATATAAAAATAATGTTTTTTTTGAGTCTCTGCTGTTAGAGTCCTTTCGCTCGCTGGGAGTCACAGTCCAGCTCCTCCCTAGTATGCCCTCCAACATTGCACTGGTTTCCGGGCCTGCTGTGGGGGAAGCTCAAACTCTAATCTTGTCCTACTCCTTTGTGTTCTTGCTTCCAATGTCCACAGCTAACATAACTAATTTGTTTTCTTTTGTGGGAACTCTCAATGTCCTTTTATATACTCCATAGACACAGAGTCTCCCTAGTTGATCATTTGGATTTAATCTGCAGCTTATACAGCTGGTGGGAAGGTTTGAGGTCTGCTTCCTTAGCCACTCTGCTCCTGGGTTTCAACTGTGGTTTTATTTCCACCACTGCAAGTGGTTCATCCCCTGGATTTGTTCCTGAGGCTGCCCCGGAGGACTTGGTTTGCCCCAGTGAGGGCCAGGTGTGGAGGTGGTGCAGCTGCTTGGGTCAAAGTGGCTCTGGCAGTATCAGGTACTCACAGGAGTTACCAGCTATGGCAGCAGGAAATATAGTGCTCTAGAAGGGTATGGCAATCAGAATTGACCAATACCCTCCAGTATTCTTGCCTGGAGAACCCCCCTGACAGAGAAGCCTGCCAGGCCACAATTGAAAGGGGCACAAAAATTGGACACAACCAAAGTGACCCCGCATGCATAGACACTAGACTTTTTTCACCTGTGGAAGCTCTACCCCAGTGAGGATTAAGCATGAAGGCGGCACAGCTGCTTGGATCACGGGGACCCTGATGGGGCCAAGTGTGCAGGGACATGGATTGCTTCAACCGCAGGTGTTATGGCTTTATCAGGGTATTTTTTCAAGTCTTTGGTAGCTAGCAATCAGGTCTCTCTGGCTGGTCTTTTCTATGTAGCTCTGCCCATTCAGGCACTTAGATAGCTCTCTTGTCTGGGGTCCTTCTCTGTTGTTTGGCCTATCGTACACATAGAGGGACCCCCCCCTAGCTGGGGTCCTACTCTGTAGATCAGCGTGTCAGGCACATAGAGAGGGGCCCCTCACTGGGCTTCTTCTTTGTATATTGGAGCACCAAGCAATAAAGGGGCACCCTGGATTTGGTCATACTCTGTTCTATGCGTCAAGTGCTAGATGGGCTGCCTGTCTATTGTTTAGCTGCCGGAGCTGGCACGTGGGGAGAGAGAGGCTATGGTGATGGCTCCACCCCCTATGCATGACTCAGCAGTATCACCTTGCTTCCATGGCTGCCTGGCTTTCCTCCACAGATATTTCCCACCACAATCTTCTCCCTCAGGTCCCCTCAGTCCATCTCTCCACAGTCAACAGTAGCCCTTTCCCTGGGATTGCTTCACAATCTGTAGGCTTCAGCTCCCAGCTGCTGTGTCTTCTAGGGGACCTGCATCCCTATCTGGGGTGGGTTTGACTGCAGCAAGGACTGTCTGATTCTCATTATAGTTAGTCTGTCACAGATCAGCTACTTTAGTCTCAGCCTTAAATGTTTCTCCTCTGACCCAGACAATTGCCCTGATGTGGGGATTGGACGGACCCCTGCTTCAGTTTCCCCACTACCAAGGGCAAGTCCAGTCCTACTAACACTCCTGTTTCCCCTCTAGTTCCTTTGTCCTACCGAGTTTAGTGTGGTTCTATATACTATTTTCCAGTAGTCAGGCACTCTTGTCCACTCTCAGCCGGTGTTCTGCAAGCACTTCTAAAGGTGTATTCCTGATGTTTCTCTGGAGAAAATGTACTTCATGTCCACCTACTCCTCTGCCATCTTGTTCCTGTGGAAAAAGTATTTACTGAAAGTCAATATCCATTTATTTTATTTTTTATTTTTTAATTTTATTTTATTTTTAAACTTTACACTATTGTATTTGCAGGATACTTCCTAAAGCTGAAGAGGAACAACATACTATTTAATGGTGAAATGTTAGAACCATATTCTGTAAAATGAAAGAATGTGAACAAATGTCTTTTCTAACTATTTTTATTTACTATTATATATGAGGCCATAGCCAACTCAGAATGACAAAGATAGGAACTAGTGTAAAACTGGAGAGAAGGAACAATGATAACATAATGACAAATTAATAGTGTGGAGAAGACTTTAAGTAGATTTTTTGGCTACAAAATCTTTTTTTCAATTAATTGCATTCCTATTCTTGATTTAAAAGAATAAGAAAATATAGTTTAAAAATTATAAAATTTATAATATGATGTATGCAGGAATGCATTTGTCAAGAAATATCCAATTATTTTGTGGAGAATAATTTTTAAAATTTATTAATGACATAAAAGCCTAAACGATGGTGCTATTAAAGTGCTATTCTCAATATGTCAGAAATTTAGATAATAGCAGTGGCCATGAGACTGGAAAAGGTCACTTTTCATTTCAATCCCAAAGAAGGGCAATGCCAAAGAATGTTCAAAGTTCCATACAGTTGTGTTCATTACACATGCCAGCAAGGTTATGCTCAAAATTCTTCAAGCTAGGATTCAGCAATACATAAACTGAGAACTTCCAGATGTTCAAGCTGGGTTTGGAAAAGGCAGAGGAGCCAGAGATCAAATTGCAAACATTCATTGAATCATAGAGAAAGTAAGGAATTACCAGAAGAAAAAACATTTACTTCTGCTCCATTGACTACCCTAAAGCCTTGACTGTGTAGATCACAACATACTGGAAAATTCTTAAAGAGAAGGGGAGTAACAGACCACTTTACCTGTCGCCTGAGAAACCTCTATGCAGGTCAAGAAACAATAGTTAGAACTGAACATGGAACAGTGGATTGGTTCCAAACTGGTAAAGGAGTATGAAAACACTATATATTGTCACCCTGCTTATTTATGCAGAGTACATCATGCAAAATGCCAGGCTGGATGAATCACAAGCTGAAATTAAGACTGCTGGGAGAAATATCAACAACCTCAGATATGTGGATGATACCACTGTAATGGCAGAAAGTGAAGAGGAGCTAAAGAGCCTCTTGATGAGGGTGAAAGAGGAGAGTGAAAAAGCTGGCTTAAAGCTCAACATTCAAAAAACTAAGGTCATGATATCTGGTTCCATTACTTCCTGGCAAATAGAAGGGGAAAAAGGGAGTGACATATTTTCTTTTCTTGGGGTCCAAAATCACAACAGATGGTGACTGCAGAGATGAAATTAAAATATGCTTGCTTCTTGGAAGGAAAGCTATATGAGCCTAAACAGTGTGTTAAAAAGCAAAGACATTACTTTGCTGTCAAAGGTGCATATTGTAAAAGCTATGGTTTTCTAATAGTCATATATAAATGTAAGAGTTAGACCATAAAGAAGGCTGAGCACTGAAGAACTGATGCTTTAAATTGTGTTGCTGAAGAAGACTCTTGAGAGTCCTTTGGATTGCAAGTAGACCAAACTTGTCAATCATAAAAGAAATCAACCCTGAATATACATCAGAAAGACTGTTGCTGAAGCTCCCATATTTGTCAACCTAATGTGAAGAGCCAACTCATTGGAAAAGATCCTGATACTGGGAAAGATGGAAGGCAAAAGGAGAAGTGGGTGGCAGAGGATGAGATGGTTAGATAGCATCACTGACTCAAGGGATGTGATTTTGAGCAAACTCCTTGTGGACTACAGTCCATAGAGGTGCAAAGAATCAGACATGACTAAAGCGACTAAGCAGGCATGTCAGGAAGACAGTGAAGGACAGGGAAGCCTGCCGTGCTGCAGTCCATGGGGTCACAAAGAGCTGGACACTATTTAGCAACTGAACAACAATGGCATAAAATATGATATAAATAACTTGATATTTATATATTTTGTTCATTAAAAAGATTCATTATAACAAGGATGTCAATTCTCTCCAAATTAATGAATGAATTCATTACAATTCTAAAAAAATAAAAATCCCATTTTTTGGTGGAAATTGATAAGCTGAATATAAAAACATATAAAACAGCAGTGACAGAGGGGATAATTTTATCGAGAAATCAGGAGAGAGTAAATGCACTGATACAAGTTAAGACACTTCCATAAAGCAGTGGTAATCAAGACACTAGAGTTTTGCTGTGGTAAAGATAAATGATCATTGCCACAGAAAAAGGGGCCCAGATATGGACCAATATTTCTTGAACACTTTATAGACTGAGTACCAAAGAATTGATGCTTTTGAACTGTGGTTTGGAGAAGACTCTTGAGAGTCCCTTGGACTGCAAGGAGATCAAAACAGTCAATCCTAAAGGAAATCAATCCTGAATATTCATTGGAAGGACTGATGCTGAAGCTGAAGCTCTGATACTTTGGCCACCTGATGCAAAGAGCTGGCTCATTAGAATAGACCCTGATTCACAGAAACATTGAAGGCAGGAGGAGAAAGGGATGACAGAGGATAAGATGGTTGGATGGCATCACCAACTCAATGAACATGAGTTTGAACAAACTCTGGGAAGTGGTGAAGGACAGGGAAGTCTGGCATGCTGCAGTTCATGGGGTAGCAAAGAGTCAGACATGACTGAGTGACTGAACGACAAATATATGACACAGGTGGAATTAGAGGTAAATGGAGAACAAGTGATCCTAAAACTGATTTTCCATTTTAAAAGGTGAATCTTAGATTCACATTGTATATAAAATTCCTGGGTATTATACATTTCTATGTAAGCACATTTTATGAATATTCTTTAGGACTGAATGCAGAGTATTAAGACATATGAAAACAGAAAACATATATTAAAAGTATGATAACTTGATTGTATTTAAATTTATTGCTTGAAAAGATACCTGGAAATAAACTACTCAAAAGAGTAAAAACCACGTTTTAACCTACAATATATTTCAAATGAACATTATGACAGATAATTCATATCTAGCATTCAAAACTCCCTCCTATAAAAGGTTAGATGCAGAAATGCTAAATTGTACAAGTGACAAAATATATAAACTTACTTTCTTAGGTGGTCAGTGTAGTACATATATAAATGAAAAGGATTTCAAGTTCTTTAGAAATTACAGAAATGCAAAATTATAGCTACATTAGTACCTGTCATTCCCCTAAATTAAACAATAATTTAAATGTATTCCAATAACAGTATTGGTAACAATGTAAAGAAATAAGAAAACTTATATATTGCTGCTGCAAGTGTAAATTGTTACAGCCCCTTTGTGGGGTGATTTGGCATTACCTAGGACATGGAAAAACAGACTGGTTCCAAATAGGAAAAGGAGTACATCAAGGCTGTATATTGTCACCCTGCTTATTTAACTTATATGCAGGGTACATCATGAGAAACGCTGGGCTGGAGGAAGCACAAGCTGGAATCAAGATTTCTGGGAGAAATATCAATAACCTCAGATATGCAGATGACACCACCCTTATGGCAGAAAGTGAAGAGGAACTAAAAAGCCTCTTGACGAAAGTGAAAGTGGGTAGTGAAAAAGTTGGCTTAACGCTCAACATTCAGAAAATGAAGATCATGGCATCTGGTCCCATTACTTCATGGAAAATAGATGGGGAAACAGTGGAAACAGTGTCAGACTTTCTTTTTTGGGGCTCCAAAATCACTGCAGATGGTGACTGCAGCCATGAAATTAAAAGACGCTTACTCCTTGGAAGGAAAGTTATGACCAACCTAGACAGCATATTGAAAAGCAGAGGCATTACTTTCCCAACAAAGGTCCGTCTAGTCAAAGGCATGGTTTTTCCAGTGGTCATGTATGGATGTGAGAGTTGGACTGTGAAGAAAGCTGAGCGCTGAAGAATTGATGCTTTTGAACTGTGGTGTTGGAGAAGACTCTTGAGAGTCCCTTGGACTGCAAGGAGATCCAACCAGTCCATTCTGAAGGAGATCAGCCCTGGGATTTCTTTGGAAGGAATGATGCTAAAGCTGAAACTCCAGTACTTTGGCCACCTCATGCGAAAAGTTGACTCATTGGAAAAGACTCTGATGCTGGGAGGGATTGGGGGCAGGAGGAGAAGGGGAGGACAGAGGATGAGATGGCTGGATGGCATCACTGACTCGATGGACGTGAGTCTGAGTGAACTCCGGGTGTTGGTGATGGACAGGGAGGCCTGGCATGCTGCGATTCATGGGGTCGCAAAGAGTTGGACACAACTGAGTGACTGAACTAAACTGAGTAGAGCTAATATGTGCATACTCTTGAGGACCCCCATTGTGTATGGCCCAAAGTGCATAATATAGAGAAATTCTAGCATACAAATGTTTGTTTCATCATTTTTTGCTGTAGCAAAACAGCACTAACAATAAGGAAACCCTGAAGAAACATAATAATCAAATCAAGACTTTTGGTCAAAAATAGCAGTAAAAAATGTTAAACTACATTTGCATTTATCAAATTGGATAAACCTAAAACATACAGAGTTGAACTAATGAAATTTTCAGAAGGGCATATATTGTAGGGTACTGTGTATATGGAAAAATATGCACATATTATTTAGAGACATGTACATAAGTAGGACATGTATAATAAACATTGAATTCAGCATTGTAGTTAGCTCTTGGGAGAGGGGAAGATAGAGAAGTGAATGTGCACTTGGACTTCAACTATGCCTATAAAGGTTTATTTCTTAGGTTGAGTAGTGATTATCCATTGTTTATGTTATTACAGAATAGTATGGTATACATGGCCATATGTATGTTATATAATATATAATAACATGAGTATTCATGCAGTTATCTTTTCATGCCTGAAATATTTCAAAATAAAGAATACATAATAATTAATGAAAGTAGGAGGCGATTTAGGAAAGTATTGTCAAAGAGTAAGCCATTGGTGATTTGAAATCGTGTAGCAGAAGGAAATGGCAATCCAGTCCAGTATTCTTGCCTAGAGAATCATGTGGCCAGAGGAGCCTGGTGGGCTGCTGTCTATAGGGTTGCATAGAGTCGGACATGACTGAAGTGACTTAGCATGCATGCATGCATTGGAGAAGGAAATGGCAACCCAGTCCAGTATTCTTGCCTGGAGAATCCCAGGGATGGAGGAGCCTGGTGGGCTGCCATCTATGGGGTCGCACAGAGTCCTACACTACTGAAGTGACTTAGCAGCAGCAGCAGCAGCAGGACATCATATTTAAGATGCACATTAAATTATAACTGACCAGTACTATAGCATCTAAATGGTGTGTTTGAGTCATAGCTAAAATCATTTTCATTCTACTCTCTACATCCTCCATCAAATACCTATATTTATATGCCACTTTAGTAGCTTTTCCAGTTTATATATTTCTGTTTGGTTGCTTCAAGGAAAGCAGGGACTTGTAATAGTTCAGCAGAGATACCTAGAATAAAATTGTATTCCTACTATTTAATACTTATTAAAGTTTCAACTCATTTTCAGGGCTGTTACTCTTTTATTAATTGATTACCCAAAGTGTTTTATGTGTTTGAAGAATAGCTCAAGTATCATCATGGTGGTTTAAGAGGAGCATTCAGTTCATTTGTTCATCCTTTTGCTAACCTTGAGGTTTTTACTAACCTTTAAGCAGATGTCCCTCATACACCTGGACACAAGTCCTTCACACAGACTTTTGCTAGATAACTGTCCTGTGCCCTAGCTGCTGTCAACATTCTGAGATTTGTCTTCAAGTGAACCAGTACCATCTTGTTTTTTTTGAGTCTTGGTTGCTTCCTTCAGTTGCTTATAAATCTGCTCAACCTGCTACCATCTGCAGGGCTCCATGTCAGGCCTTCTGGCTCCCAATGGGAGCATGCTGTGATGTTTGCTTCCTTCCAAAGAGACATGATAACTGGGCAATAGAAACTCTTGTCTTCTGTTAACTAAAGGTACGTTGCTATATTTTTAGTGTGCTTCAGGTAAACCATTGGGTTTTGACTTAGGAACCATCTGCTGTAAAAGCCAAAATGCATAGCTATATACAACATCTGTTACTTATGATTCTTTCCTTGATCCTGTAAAAGCTTATTTCCCCTCAATATTAACCTTTTGATTCAACATTAAGAACAAAATAATTTATCAGCTTTCTATCCTCTCCTTTTCCTACCTTTTTTCTGGAATCAGAAGGATTTTTTTTTTTCCCTTTCTGTCAACTGGGAACTTGTTGTCAACCTTTTCTAGTTCTTTCTTACAGTATTTGAGATTGCCTTACCCCCTCCTGTGTAATAAGTCACATGGATTAAATTTAGTAATAGAAGGAGAACAAAGAAATTTGTTTTATGGAGGAAAAATATATTTAATATTTTGTACATATTCCTCATATTAACAACCCTAAGCATTTGGAGATTGTCCTACATAGACATGAAATCATTTTCAAACTCTCAAATCTTATAAGAAACAAATAATAAAAGTCCAGTCTGCTCAGATCCTCACTATGTCTTATAAATTTTGCTGACTAAGTAGTCCGTAGAATCCCGATATATTTTCTCTGTCCTGTTTTTTGGCTTATGCTGATCCTAAAAGATGATGCTGTGAAAGTGCTTTACTCAATATGCTAGCAAATTTGGAAAACTCACCAGTGGCCACAGGACTGGAAGAGGTCAGTTTTAATTCCAATCCCAAAGAAAGGCAATGCCAAAGAATGCTCAAACTACCGCACAATTGCACTCATCTCACACGCTAGTAAAGTAATGCTCAAAATTCTCCAAGCCAGGCTTCTGCAATACGTGAGCCATGAACTTGCAAATGTTCAAGCTGCATTTAGAAAAGGCAAAGGAACCAGAGGTTAAATTGCCAACATCCACTGGATTATCAAAAAAACAAGAGAGTTCCAGAAAAACATCTATTACTGCCTTATTGACTATGTCAAAGCCTTTGACCATGTGGATCACAATAAACTGTGGAAAATTCTGAAAGAGATGGGAATACCAGACCACCTGACCTGCCTCTTGAGAAATCTGTATGCAGGTCAGGAAGCAACAGTTAGAACTGGACATGGAACAACAGACTGGTTCCAGACAGGGAAAGGAGTATGTCAAGGCTGTATATTGTCACCCTGCTTATTTAACTTACATACAGAGTACATCATGAGAAATGCTGGGCTGAATGAAGCACAATATGGAATCAAGATTGCCAGGAGAAATATCAATAACCTCACATATGCACATGACACCACCTTTAATGGCAGAAAGTGAAGAACTAAAGAGCCTCTTGATGAAACTGAAAGCAGAGAGTGAAAAAGTTGGCTTAAAGCTCAACATTCAGAAAACTAAGATCATGGCATCTGGTCCGATCACTTCATGGCAAATAGATGGGGAAACAGTGGAAATAGTGGCTGACTTATTTTTTTTTGGACTCCAAAATCACTGCAGATGGCAACTGCAGCCATGAAATGAAAAGACGCTTACTCCTTGGAAGAAAAGCTATGACCAACCTAGATAGCATATTGAAAAACAGAGACATTACTTTGCCAACAAAGGTCCATCTAGTCAAGGGTATGATTTTTCCAGTAGTCGTGTATGGATGTGAGAGTTGGACTATAAAGAAAGTGGGTGCCAGATAATTGATGCTTTTGAACTGTGGTGTTGGAGAAGACTCTTGAGAGTCCCTTGGACAGCAAGGAGATCAAACCAGTCTATCCTAAAAGAGATCAGTCCTCAGTGTTCATTGGAAGGACTGATGTTGAAGCTGAAACTCCAACACTTTGGCCACCTGCTGTTTAGAGGTGACTCATTTGAAAAGACCCTGATGCTGGGAAAAATTGAAGGCAGGAGGAGAAGGGAATGACAGAGGATGCGTTGGTTGCATGGCATCACCGTCTCAATGGAAATGAGTTTGGGTAAACTGCGGGAGTTGGTGATGGACAGGGAGGCCCGGCATGCTGTGGTCCATAGGTCACAAAGAGGTGGACATGACTGAGCAACTAAACTGAACTGAACTGAAGTTAGGAATAAATCTTGATTACCATTACTGCTTCCTCAAGAAAATATTAATGAGTGAACTTTTGGAGAAGGGTTGAAGGAAGTAATAGTTAAGTGATTCCTTTCTGAGTTGGGACTGACTGTCTCACACAGCATCTGAAAAGAAATCTCCTGTACTATTACAAATAATATGTTCCTATCAATCTATGTCCTGTATACTAATAACAGTTTTTGGTTATTCAAAAAAAATTCTATCATCATGTGTAATTCAAATATTCTTTATACTTACTGACAGTGAATGATGATTTATCCAAATTGCTTCTTTAGCTATCTCTAGTTTGGATTCAGCTACCAAAAGATTATGTCAAGGTATAGTGTTATATCAAACTGCTACCCATTACTCTATTATCTTTTAGCTTAAAATGCTACTTAATAGTTAATTAAATAATAGTTAATACTTATAAAGCATTTGTAATGAGAAGGCACTATTCTTTGTGCCTTCTTGTATCTATCTCATGTAATCCTTGCAAAATCCCTACTGATGTTCTTATGTTACAGAATGGAAGACCAAGGGACAGAATGGTTAAGTAACTTGTTTAAGGTCTTGTCACTAGAAAGCTGTAGACCTGGGACTCAACCCAAGCAGGCTGGCCCATAGTCTGTGCTTTCAACAGTATACTCTGCTGTCATTCTCAGATTCATTCCTGATTCTGATAAATTATATTTTCTAATCAAATAAAGTTTCTGAACCTGAAAATTTTTGTAGGATTCTGGAAGGATAAATTTGCCAAATAAATTCTATTCTGAGGCAGAAAAGAATATTTTGAAGTCCAGACGTTTTACTCCAGGCAGCCGACCTCTATTTCCATCCACTATTGGATTTTTCTTCAAAGATGTATGACAAGGATAGGTATAGACAACTTAAGTGACTTAAAGACAGAAAAGTGTTTATTAATCTTGAAAGTATTTCAATGACTGTTGGCTCTAGGGTAGATTATGGTGAGTGATTCAGCCAAAAGCTGCTTGAATTGTAAATGACAGAATATGTAAAATATATATATATATACAGAAAAATGATATATTGGTAATTTGAGAGACAAGAATATTAAAAAAAAAAAAAAACAATTTTAGAGATACAATGTAACTGTTTTATACAGTGAAGGGAATGAATGCCACCAAGCAAGAAGTAATGAGATATAGGACAAGGGGGTGTAAGTGATGGAGCCAGGTCTGCAGAGAGGATGATGGCTACCTGAGCTATCACAAAATATCAATGTCTACTGATTAGCAATGCCTTCAAGATAGTTAAAAGCAGGAAGAAAGATTTTTTAGTCGCATTATGTGAGATGATTCAAGTGAGAATTTTGGAGTGTATGGAGGGAGATTGAAAGTAGTTGAGGCACTAAAAACAGGGAGTATGGCATAGGACGATTGAAAGTCATGAAGGTTGTTTAAGCTGAACATTTAGTCTTCTTCTAGGGAAATGAAATGAGAGGGGCAAATATGGAGAGCGGCAGAGTTACAAAGATAAATTTCACCTAATATGAAATTTTTATTATGACCAGTCCAGTTAGTAGAATTTATTGCAATTTTAGTGTTCTAGAGGCTATTAGAGACAAATACATGTCAAATTGAAAGTAATACAACTACTGTAAAAGAATATGATTTTTTTCAGTGCTACAGAGTTATTCAGTAATGGGTGCACTGCATAGTTCTATTCTATTCACTTATAATGGAAAAATTACCATGACACTTTATCTTCTAGGTCATTCAGTATCATAAATTTAGCTTTTTTTTTCTTTCCTACACTTACTTCTGTGTAATACTTTTTCATCATCATGTATCTTCATCTGAAAACCCCAACTACTCTCTTTTGTTGAACTACTAAATAAGTAAATGGCTTTGATAAATTTGGGAAATTCTTTTAATGCATGTTTTAAAAAATAAATTGCCTTCTTAGAATGAATTGACTTTGGCTTTGTATAATTTTTTAGAATTCTTAATTATTTTTTTAAAGAAGAAGGGGCATGGAACAGTGTTCTCATCCTTCAAAATTCATCCCTAAAAGTCTCCATTCAAATCAGTCGCTCAGTCATGTCCGATTCTCTGAGACCCCATGAACCGCAGCATGCAAGGCCTTCCTGTCCATCACCAACTCCCAGAGTCCACCCAAATACAAGTCCATTGAGTCAGTGATGCCAATCCAACCATCTCATCCTCTGTTGTCCCCCTCTCCTCCTGCCTTCAATCGTTCCCAGCGTCAGGGTCTTTTCAAATGAGTCACCTCTTCACAGCATGAGGCCAAAGTACTGGAGTTTCAGCTTCAACATCAGTACTTCCAGTGAAAACCCAGGACTGATCTCCTTTAATATGGACTGGCTAGATGTCCTTGCTGTCCAAGGGAGGACAGCAAGAGAAGACTCTTCTCCAATACTACAGTTCAAAAGCATCAATTCTTCGGCGCTCAGCTTTCTTTATAGTCCAACTCTCACATCCATACATGACCGCTGGAAAAAACATAGCCTTGACAAGACAAACCTTTGTTCACAAAGTAATGTCTCCACTTTTTAATATGCTGCCTAGATTGGTCATAACTTTCCTTCCAGGGAGTAAGCATCTTTTAATTTCATGGCTGCAGTCACCATCTGCAGTGATTTTGGAGCCCCCCAAAATAAAGTCAGCCATTGTTTCCCCCATCTATTTGCCATGAAGTGATGGGACCAGATGCCACGATCTTAGTTTTCTGAATGTTGAGCTTTAAGCCAACTTTTTCACTCTCCTCTTTCACTTTCATCAAGAGGTTCTTTAGTCCTTCTTCCCTTTCTGCCATAAGGGTGGTGTCATCTGCATATCTGAGGTTATTGATATTTCTCCTGGCAATCTTGATTCCAGCTTGTGCTTCATCCAGCCCAGCGTTTCTCATGATGTACTCTGCATATAAGTTAAATAAGCAGGGTGACAATATACAGCCTTGATGTACTCCTTTTCCTATTTGGAACCAGTCTGTTGTTCCATGTCCAGTTCTAACTGTTGCTTCCTGACCTGCATACAGATTTCTCAAGAGGCAGGTAAGGTGGCCTGATATTCCCATCTCTTTCAGAATTTTCCACAGTTTATTGTGATCCACACAGTCAAAGGCTTTGGCATAGTCAATAAAGCAGAAATAGACATTTTTTTTGGAACTCTCTTGTTTTTTTGCTGATCCAGCGGATGTTGGCAATTTGATCTCTGGTTCCTCTGCCTTTTCTAAAACTAGCTTGAACATCTGCAAGTTCACGGTTCACGTATTGCTTAAGCCTGGCTTGGAAAATTTTAAGCATCACTTTACTAGTGAGTGCTGCTGCTGCTGCCAAGTCACTTCAGTCATGTCCCATTCTGTGTGACCCCATGGATGGCAGCCCACCAGACTCCCCTGTCCATGGGATTCTCCAGGCAAGAACACTGAAGTGGGTTGCCATTTCCTTCTCCAATGCATGAAAGTGAGAAGTGAAACTGAAGTCGCTCAATCATGTCCAACCCTCAGCGACCCCATGGACTGCAGCCTACCAGGCTCCTCCGTCCATGGCATTTTCCAGGCAAGAGTACTGGAGTGACATGAGTGCAATCGTGCGGTAGTTTGAGCATTCTTTGGCATTGCCTTTCTTTGGGATTGGAATGAAAACTGACCTTTTCCAGTCCTGTTGCCACTGCTGAGTTTTCCAAATTTGCTGGCATATTGAGTGCAGCACTTTCACAGCATCATCTTTTAGGATTTGAAATAGCTCAACTGAAATTCCATCACCTCCACTAGTTCTGTTTGTGATGATGCTTCCTAAGGCCCACTTGACTTCACATTCCAGGATTTCTGGCTCTAGGTGAGTGATCACACCATCATGATTATCTGGGTCGTGTGGAAAAAGTGTCAGACTTTATTTTTGGGGGCTCCAAAATCACTGCAGATGGTGACTGCAGCCATGAAATTAAAAGACACTTACTCCTTGGAAGAAAAGTTATGACCAACCTAGACAGCATATTGAAAAGCAGAGGCATTACTTTCCCAACAAAGGTCTGTCTAGTTAAGACTATGGTTTTTCCAGTGGTCATGTTTGGATGTGAGAGTTGGACTGTGAAGAAAGCTGAGCGCTGAAGAATTGATGCTTTTGAACTGTGGTGTTGGAGAAGACTCTTGAGAGTCCCTTGGACTGCAAGGAGATCCAACCAGTCCATTCTGAAGGAAATCAGCCCTGGGATTTCTTTGAAGGGAATGATGCTGAAGCTGAAACTCCAATACTTTGGCCACCTCGTGCGAAGAGTTGCCTCATTGGAAAAGACTCTGATGCTGGGAGGGATTGGGGGCAGGAGGAGAAGGGGACAACAGAGGATGAGATGGCTGGATGGCATCACTGACTCGATGGACGTGAGTCTTGGTGAACTCCCGGAGTTGGTGATGGACAGGGAGGCCTGGCGTGCTGCGATTCATGGGGTCACAAAGAGTCGGACAGGACTGAGTGACTGAACTGAACTGAACTGAAGATCTTTTTTGTACAGTTCTTTTGTGTATTCCTGCCACCTCTTCTTAATATCTTCTGCTTCTATGAGTTCCCTACCATTTCTGTCTCCAAGTTTCTGGGAAAACTCCTCTGGAACTGGACTAGTATTCTTGTGGTTGACACTCTATTGGTTTGGTGCCTGCTTGTGTGCTCAGTCGCTCAATAGTGTATGACTCTGCAACCCCATGGACTAAAGCCTACCAGACTCCTCTGCCCATGGGATTTTCCAGGCAAGAGTACTGGAGTGGGTTGTCATTTCCTCCTCCACGGGATCTTATCAACTCAAGGATGAAACCTGCATCTCTGGCATTGGCAGGCAGATTCTTTACCACTGAGCCACCTGCGAATAGATAAACAAACAGCTTTGTTTTCCCCTTTTGCCTCCATGGACTCTGAATTCCCCACTATAGTGCTCTCCCTACTTGTTTGGAAACCTTTAAGAAAACTAGTGTGAATGACTATCTGAATTGTAGATGGACCTGGAATGTTTTGATCACTGGCCTAGTTGCTGGCATCTATAGTTATTAGATGTTGGAGAAGACTCTTGAGAGTCCCTCAGACTGCAATCTTGCTTTCATTGTGATAAGTTACCCTTTAATATGTATCCCTTGGTTTTACTTGAGTATTTTCTGTTAGGGTTTGTTATTTGGTGTGTATGTTTATGAGATGACTTTTTTGAGCAGTTCGTTTCATAGCAAAGTTGTGCAGAAAGTACAAGAATTCCAATGAAATTTCTGCTCCCACACCTGTACAACTTCTTCTTCTATCAGCATCCCTACCACATTAGTTCAAATCAGAGGACTTAATGGGCATAGCAGTATTACCCGTAATCCATAGTTTATATTAAGGTTCACCCCGATGTTGTACATTCTATGATTTTGAACAAATTATAAATATTTGTCCAGCATGGTAATATCATACAAAATAGTTTAACTATCACAAAAATCCTCTCTACTCTGCCTACTAATTCCTCCTTCCCATCTAACAACTGGTTAGGACTTTTTATTGTTGCTCATTCGTGTCTGACTCTTCCAGATGCCTTGGACTGCAGTAGGCCAGGCTTCCCTGTCCTTCATCTCCCAGAGCTTGCTCAAACTAATGTCTATTGAGTCTGTGATGCCATCTAACCATCTCGTCCTCTGTTGTCCCATTCTCCTCTGGCCATCGATCTTTCCCAGTGTCGGTTTTTTCCAAGGAGTCAGCTCTTTGCATCAGATGGCCAGAGTATTGAGGCTTCAGCTTCAGCATCATTCCTTCTAATGAATATTTGGATTAATTTCCTCTAGGATTGACTGTTTTGATCTGTTTGCAGTCCAAGGGACTCTCAGGAGTCTTCTCCAACACCACAGTTCAAAAGCATCAATTTTTCAGTGCTCAGCTTTCTTTATAGTCCAACTCTCACATTCATACAAAACTCCTGGAAAAACCATAGCTTCGACTATATGGACCTTTGTTGGCAAAGTAATGTCTCTGTTTTTTAATGTGCTGCCTAGGTTGGTCATAGCTTTACTTCCAAGGAGTAAGTGCCTTTTTGTTTCATGGCTACAGTCACCATCTGCAGTGATTTTTGAATGCAAGAAAATAAAAGCTGTCAGTTTCCCCATCCATTTGCCATGAAGTGATGGAACTGGAAAGAGGAAAGTGAAAAAGTTGGCTTAAAACTCAACATTCAGAAAACTAGGATCATGGCATCTGGTCCCATCACTTCATGCCAGATAGATGGGGAAACAATGGAAACAGTGACAGACTTTATTTTTGGGGCTCCAAAATCACTGCAGATGGTGACTGCAGCCATGAAATTAAAAGCCCCTTGCTCCTTGGAAGAAAAGCTATGACCAAACTACACAGAATATTAAAAAGCAGACACATTACTTTGCCAACAAAGGTCTGTCTAGTCAAAGCTTTGGTTTTTCCAGAAATCATGTATGGATGTGAGAGTTGGACTATAAAGAAAGCTGAGCACCCAAGAATTGATGCTTTTGAACTGTGGTGTTGGAGAAGACTCTTGAGAGTCCCTTTGACAGCAAGGAGATCCAACCAGTCCATCCTAAAGGAAGTCAGTTCTGAATATTCACTGGAAGGACTGATGCTGAAACTCCAATACTTTGGCCACCTGATGCAAAGAACTGACTCACTGGAAAAGACCCTGATGCTGGGAAAGATTGAAGGTGGGAGGAGAAGGGGACGACAGAGGATGAGATCGTTGGATGGCATCACAGACTCAGTGAACATGAGTTTGAGTAAGCTCTGGGAGTTCGTAATAGACAAGGAAGCCTGGCGTACTGCTGTCCATGGGGTCGCAGAGTCAGACACGACTGAGCTACTGAACTGAAGTGATGGGACCGGATGCCATGATCTATGTTTTTGAATGTTGAGTTTTAAGTCAGCTTTTCACTCTCCTCTTTCACTTTCATCAAGAGGCTCTTTAGTTCCTCTTCATTTTCTGCCATAAGGGTGGTGTCATCTGTATATCTGAGGTTATGAAATTTTCCCGGGAATCTTGGTTCCAGCTTGTGCTTCATCCAGCTCAGCATTTTGCATGTTGCACTCTGCATATAAATTAAATAAGTAGGGTGACAGTATAGAGCTAGACGTACTCCTTTTCCAATTTGGAGCCAATCTTTTGTTCCATGTCCAGTTCTAATTGTTGCTTCTTGACCTGCATATAGTTTTCTCAGGAGGCAAGTAAAGGAGTCTGGTATTCTCATCTTAAGAATTTTCCATAGTTTGTGTGATGCACAGAGTCAAAGGCTTCTATGTAGGCAATGAAGAAGAAGTAGATGTTTTTTTCTGGAATTCTCTTGGTTTTTCTATGATCCAACAGATTTGATCTCTGAGTTTCATAAATTCAGCTTGTACATCTCCAGAGGATCTTCCAGACCCAGGGACTGAACTCAAGTCTCCTGCTTGGCAGGTGGATTCTTTACCACTGAGTCATCTGAGAAGTCCAAAAATACTCAAAAATCTCAGTACAAACTGTGATAGATTCCACTGGCTTAAAAGGAGTAAATTGAAATGAGTGAGTTATTGGTTTTGAAACAATTTTAGTTCAACATTCATTACAAAAGGGTTGTCCATTTATGATCACAAAGGTCAACCAATTTTGGGAAACGTTTAGCTTGTCTTTCTTGCTTTTTCTTTATAAAAGCATATAATTTACCCTCTTAAAGCTAATTTAGAATTGTGACTTTGGCTTTTACTTTTACTACATCAAAAGACTATACCTTAGCTTAGGCTGTGCAGTTTGATCTCAGTTTTCAGGAGTCTGGGAACTTTACTAATAACTTTACAAATTAGAGGGAGAGCTTCAGGGATGGGTACTTGAAATTCAAGCACCATTTTCATAGACTTACCAACTTATGTTTGACTCCAGTCTTATTTTTCCTAATGTTCATTTCCTTTTCACTTTTCAAAGCACTGTCTATATATCTGAAAATTTTCAGTTTGGTTTTATGAGGAATTAACACCATTTAAAGTAATCCTCAATGTTAATTACATAGAGAATCCAATCCACTATCCATGATCATTACAGTTAATGTGTTGCATATGTTAGTATTAAATTGTCACTTTGCTTTGAAATGTTTCTGCCTTTTTAAAAAGTAGCCAATTTTTTAAAATCAAATAATCTTAAAACACCAACCTTACAAAATATATATTTTTTATTCAACATTCTTCCTATTTTTTTGTAGTGGTGGGCTCAATTTTATATTTTCTTAAGTATTTTTGTATTTAGGCTTATGAGGAATTATGGTCAGTAATATTCTTATTTTTGATATCTTTAATAAGTTTTAGAATGAAAAATATGTTACCTTAGAAAAATCACCTGGGAAATATTTCTTACCATCTATTATTCTATTTCTTCCCCTCTATTATTAATAGTATGTATAAGTTTTACATTTCTTTTTAATTATTATATGTAATATCTATAAGAAAGAAAACTGGATGCTTCTTTGTTGCAAATATTTAATAAGCAAGTGAGTTTTTTGTATCAGTTTTGGTAGGTTTTATTTCTTTTTAAGATTTTTTCAATTCATTTAAATATCTAGAGTTTATTAGTATAAAGTTTATAACTTTTACTATTACTCTGATATTTATCAATTCCCCTGTGGCTCAGGTGGTAAAGAATCCACCTGAAATGCAGGAGACCTGGGTTCGATCTCTGGGTTGGGAAGATCCCCTGGAGAAAGGAAAGGCTACCTACCTCTATCTAGTATTCTGGCCTGGAGGATTCCATGGACTGTATAGTCCATGGGGTTGCAAATAGGTGCTAATTGTTATAATTTCTTTCATTTCTGATATCAGTAACTTATCTCTTTTGTTCTTTATCCATTATATTGAGTGTTTTTCAAATTCATTAATTTTATTCTTAAGTATTAGCTTTTGGTTTAGTTAATTTTGTGCATTTTTCTTCTAAGATTGATTTCTTCTCTTTTCTCTAACTTCTACTAACTTTCTTTGTGTTTTACTTTACCTTTTATTTTTTGTTGATTTCTAAGAAAGAAGTTTTAGATCAATGTTGTAACACTTTGTTTTTGGATATAAGCATTTAATGGTTAAATTTTCCCTGTAAGTATTGCTTTAGTAGTACTGTTTAATTTCTGAGTATTTGACGATTTTTCTAGATAAAGTATTATTGATTCTGATTTAATTCCAATGTTGTCAGAAGATACATTCTCAAACATTTTATTCTTTTGCTATTTATTTAGACTTTTAGTTTATCTTGGTGAATGTTTCATATTCTCCTGATAAAATATGTATTCTGTAACTGTTGGGCATAATACTGTGTAAATTTCACTTATGTAAAGTTGGTGACTGTTCTGTTCAAATTTTCTGAATCCTTACTGATATTTTTCATCTAGAATTGTACTAATTGCTAATAGAGTTGTATTAAAATTTCCATCTATAATTTTTTCCTATTATTCCTTTGATTTTGTTAGTTTCCTGCTTTGTGTATTCTAAAAATCTGTTAAATCTATACACACTTATAATTGTTTTATATTAGTGTTTCGTTGGTCCTATTAACATTTGTATTTCCCTCTTTATTTCTGGTAACAGTACTGAAGCCTGCATAGTCTGATAGAATATAGTCACTCAATCTCACATGTAGTTAGTGTTTTATACTATAATTTTTTCACATACCTTTTCTGTTTTATTGTCTTTTCATCTTTGAGGTTAAAAATTACGTGGATGTTAGACCCTTAAATTTGTTCCTTCAGGTTCTTGATTATATTTAAAATAACTCCTTTAAAGCTCTTTGCAGGAAATGTTTCCTTGGTATCACTAATTTTCTTGAAGAGATCTCTAGTCTTTCCCATTCTGTTGTTTTCCTTTATTTCTTTACATTGATCATGTAGAAAGGCTTTCTTATTCATGTAGAAAGGCTTTTTTATCTCTCCTTGCTATTCTGAAGAACTCTACCTTCACATGGCCATATCTTTCCTTTTCTCCTTTGATTACAGAAGTTCCACAGAACTAGGGAAACAGGCTCTTGAAGGAAACAAACAAAACCCTTTGTGCACCAGGACTCAGGAAATAGGAGTGGTGTCCCCACAGAGACTGAAACAGACTTGCTGTGAGTAACCAGGAGTCTCCACTGGTGGTGTGGGTGGACAGCGGCCTGATATGAACTCAGCGGAACTGACTACAAGAGTCCTGGGAGCTGCATCATGCTGGCGTATTCCATAAATCCATTACCCCTACCATAGTTTATCTTAGGCCAAACTACAGGGAGGGAACACAACCCCACCCATCAGCAGAAAATTGCATTAAAGATTTACTGAGCATAGCCCTGCACACCAGAGCAAGACTCAGTTTTCCCCACATCCAGTCCCTCCCATAACACTGATTTTGTTTTTTATTATCTCCATAGTTTGCCTTTTTCATAATGTCAGATAGATGGAAACATACAATATGCAGCCTTTTTAGACTAGATTTTTCCATGGAAAATATACATTTAAAGTTCTTCCCTGTCTTTTCATGACTTGGTCAGTTCAAGTTCAGTCACTCAGTGGTTTCCGACCCTTTGTGACCCCGTAGACTGCAGTATGCCAGACTTCCCTGTCCATCACCAACGCTGGGAGCCTATTCAAATTCATGTCCATTGCGTCGGTGATGCCATCCAACCATGTCATCCCTTCTCCTCACTGCTTCAGCCTTTCCCAGCATCAGGGTCTTTTCCAATGAGTGGGTTCTTTGCATCAGGTGGCCAAAGTATTGGAGTTTCAACTTCAGCATCAGTCCTTCCAATGAATATTCAGGACTGATTTCCTTTAGGATGGACTGGTTGGATCTCCTTTTAGACCATGGTAATCTCAAGAGTCTCCTCTAACACCACAGTTCAAAACCATCAATTCTTGGGCACTCAGCTTTCTTTATAGTCCAACTCTCCCATCCACATATGACTACTGGAAAAGCCATAGCTTTGACTAGACAGATGTTTGTTGACAAAGTAATGTCTCTGCTTTTTAATATGCTCTCTAGTTTGGTCATAGCTTTTCTTTCAAGGAGCAAGCATCTTTTAATTTCATGGCTGCAGTCACCATCTGCAGTGATCTTGGAGCCCCCAAATATAAAGCCTCTCACTGTTTCCATTGAATCCCCATCTATTGGCCATGAAGTGATGGGAGTAGATGCCATGATCTTAGTTTTCTGAATGTTGAATTTTAAGCCAAATTTTTCACTGTCCTCTTTAACCTTCATCAAGAGGCTCTTTAGTTCTTCTTCACTTTCTGCCGTAAGGGTAGTGTCATCCACATATCTGAAGTTTTGATATTTCTCCTGGCAATCTTGATTCCACCTTTCACTTCATCAAGCCCAGCATTTCACTTGATGTACTCTGCGTATAAATTAAATAAGCAGGGTGATGATATACAGCCTTGACATACTCCTTTCCCAATTTGGACCAGTCTGTTGCTCCATGTCTAGTTCTAACTGTTGATTCTTGACATGCATACAGATTACTCAGGAGGTAGGTCAGTGGTCTGATATTCCCATCTCTTTAAAAATTTTCCACAGTTTGTTGTGATCCACAGAGTTAAAGCGTTTGTCATAGTCAATAAAGCAAAAGTAGATGTTTTTCTGGATCTCTTTCTTTTCCAGTGATCCAGCAGATGTTGGCAACTTGATCTCTGGTTCCTCTGCCTTTTCTAAATCCAACTTGAACAAATGGAAGTTTATGGTTCATGTACTGTTGAAGGCTGGCTTGGAGAATTTTGAGCATTACTTTACTAGCGTGTGAGATGAGTGCAATTGTGTGGTAGTTTGAGCATTCTTTGGCATTGCCTTTCTTTGGGATTGAAATGAAAACTGATCTTTTCCAGTCCTGTGGCCACTGCTGAGTTTTCCATATTTGCTGGCATATTGAGTACAGCACTTTCACAGCATCATCTTTCAGAATTTGAAAGAGCTCAACTGGAATTCCATCACCTCCACTAGCTTTTTTTGTAGTGATGTTTCCTAAGGCCCACTTGACTTCACACTCCAGATGTTGGGCTCTAGGTTAGTGATCACACGATCGTGGCTATATGGATCATGAAGATCTTTATTGTACCCTTTTTCTGTGTATTCTTGCCACCTCTTCTTAATATCTTCTGCTTCTGTTAGGTCCTTTTCTGTGCTCATCTTTGCATGAAATGCACCCTTGGTATCTCTAATTTTCTTGAAGAGATCTCTAGGCTTTCCCATTCTGTTGTTTTCATCTATTTCTTTGTGTTGATCACTGAGGAAAGCTTTCTTATCTCTCCTTGCTATTCTTTGGAACTCTGTATTCAAATGGGTATATTTTTTCTTCTCTACTTTTTCTTTAGCTTCTCTTCTTTTCTCAGCAATTTGTAAGGCCTCATCAGACAACTATTTTGCCTTTTTGCATTTCCTTTTTTGGGGGGATGGTCTTGATCCCTGCCTCCTGTACAATGTCACGAACCTCTATCCATAGTTCTTCAGGCACTCTGTCTATCAGATCTAATCCCTTGAGTCTGTTTGTCATTGTATAATCCTAATGGATTTGATTTAGGTTGGGCTGCTGTCTGTGGAGTTGCACAGAGTCAGACATGACTGAAGTGACTTAGCAGCAGCATACATGAGTGGTTTAGGGTTTTCCCTACTTTCTTTAATTTAAATTTGAATTTGGCAATAAGGAGTTCATGATCTGAGCCACTGTCAGCTCCCATTCTTGCTTTTGCTGACTGTATAGAGCTTCTCCATCTTTTGATGCAAAGAATATAATCAATCTGATTTTGGTATTGACCATCTGGTGATGTCCATGTGTAGAGTCTTCTCTTGTGTTGTTGGAAGAGGGTGTTTGCTGTGATCAGTGTGTTCCCTTGGCAAGACTCTGTTAGCCTTTGACCTGGTTCATTTTGTACTCCAAGGCCAAATTTGTATCTTACTCCAGATATCTCTTGACTTCCTACTTTTGCATTCCAGTCCCCTATACTTGAGTTGATAGGTCAGTTCTTTTTAGTTTTGAATAGTTTTTAGTTTTCCATTAGTCAAGACATCCTACAATTTATTTCTTCTTTCACATACTGAGGGACATCTTGGTTGCTTCCAAACCTTGGTGATTATGAATGATATTGCTCTAATATCTCTGTGTGTTTTTGTGTAGAGATAAATTTTCCATTCCTTTGGATAAATACCAAGAATAAGATTGTCTGTTTCTTCTTGTGTCCATTTTGGCAGATTGTCTGTTTCAAGGAATTGGTGCCTGGAGGAGCCTGGTAGGCTGCAGTCCATGGGCTCGCTAAGAGTCGGACACGACTGAGTAACTTCACTTTCACTTTTCACTTTCATGCATTGGAGAAAGAAATGGCAACCCACTCAAGTGTTCTTGCCTGGAGAATCCCAGGGATTGGGGAGCCTGGTGGGCTTCCATCTATGGGGTCGCACAGAGGTGGACACGACTGAAGCGACTTAACAGCAGCAGCAGCAGCGTTGAGATTATTGCATTTATGAACATAGTTAATTGTATCCTTTTGACTTTCATGGGATCTGTAGTGATATCCTCTCTTTCATTACTTTTTCATATGTAACCTGTTTAGATGATTATTGATTTCACAGATCTTTTTAATGAACCAACTTTTGGTTTCATTGACTTTCTCTAATTGATTTTCTGCTTTAATTGCTTTTGTTTATGCTTTAATGCTTATTATTTCTATTTTTCTGCTTGCTTTGGATTTAACTTGCTGTTTTCTTTCTAATTTCTCAATATAAAAGATTATTTATTTTAGAATTTTATTCTTTTCTAATATATGAATTCAGTGCTATAAATTTCCTTCTAAGTACTTCTAGCTGCATTCACAAATTTTATTAAGTTGTATTTAATTTTGCTTTAGATAAAAATATGTGAAATTTTTCTTGAAATTTCTTATTTGACTCTTGTGTTATTCAGAAATATGTTGTTTAATTTCCTAGTAGTTTGGGAGTTCCCAGCTATCTTTTTGTTATTGAAATCTAATTTAATTTCATTGTGGTCTGAGAGCCAGCAATGTATCAGTTTTATTATTTTAAATGAGTTAAATTGTCTTTTTATATGTTATGAATTTTTTTCATACTTTTTCATAAGATAGATCTGTAATTCTTCCCTCCTAAGTCATTTTTAGGATTTGGTAGTAAGGTTATTATGCAATAATACCATGACACCAAATAAAAGTTACTCCTTTTTCTAATCTCTGGAAGATTAGCTTTTTTGCTTTGTTTTGTTTTTGTTTTATTTTATCTTTGTAGATGATTGGACAAGTTAATCAATGGAAAGATCTGGACTTATGTTTTCCTTTATGACAAAGATTTCTAATAATATATTCGGTATAATTAGTGAATACTCTGATTTCTCTATATCTTCTCTGTCAGATTTTTTTTAAGTATTTGTCCTTTTTCAACTTTGTGAAATTTACTGAAGTTCTTCATAACAGCTACTTTTTTTGATGTTTTTTATTTATGACCTTATATTTGTTCCTGATAATAGTGATTTATCCTTCCTTTTGCTCTCTCTCTCTCTCCTTTACTCCTTCTAACTTCTAGAAGCACATGTTTTATTAAATTTTTAAATTATCAGGTTTTTAAAAATATTATTTGCTGTACACTTATTTTCTTTTCAATGATATATTCTCTTATTTTTACTATTATCTACATTGTACTGTGGGCTTCTCTGGTGGCTCTAGTGGTAAAGACCCCACCTGCCAATGCTGGAGATGTAAGAGACATGGATTTGACCCCTGGTCAGGAAGACCCTTAGAGGAGGGAGTGGCAACCCACTCCAATATTCTTGCCTGGAGAATCCCATGGACAGAAGAGCCTGACATGCTATAGTCCATGGAGTCACAAAGAATCAGATACAACTGAAGTGATTTAGCAGGCTCACATTTTACTTGTGCTTACTTCTTTTTCTTTTAGAAAATGGTTCATGCTTTAATTATTTTCCATTCTTTTTTATTTCTGTGTTAATTTTGGTATTTTTACTGACTTGTTCATTCTACTTTTGGGTGTTTCTTCTGCATGTAACATGTTAATAACCTATTTAATAAAATACTTAATTTCAGATATTGTGTCAGTTTTATATGATTGTTTTACCTTTTCTGTGCATTCCAATCTTTGTCTATATTCTTTTTATTATCTATTTTGTCTATTCTGTTATCTTAAACATGTAAATCATAGTTGAAGTCCTTTCCTGAATAAATGTAATTCATAGATAATCTCAGGGTCTACTTCTATGGCATGATTTTATCTTGAACATTATCTTAAATATTGGCCACCTTTTATTGGCTCTTAATATGTCTAATATTTTTATTGTGTTTTGAAAATTGTATATAAATTAGCTATAGAATATGATGTTAGCCTTCCTCAGAGAGTATTATTATTTACTATATTAGAGAGATGAAACTGATCATTTACTCTTGCCTGGGATGAAGCTGGGCCTGAATTGCATTGCCATTTAGTAGGTAGTGTCTATCTCTGGTTCATTCTTCTTACTAGGATGTGGCCCTCTATGAATTTTCTTTGAAACCTTATTAAGTCTTCCGTTCCTAGGCCTAAAAGACTGGGCATTTCATTTCAGCTCTTTGTAGTGGTTTCAGCAAAGCACCTTAGCTGTGTTTCCCATGTAGATTCAATATTTAATACAAATTTTGAGAAGGATTATTTGTATTTTGAGATTGCTCCATTCTCTGATTCTGTTAACTTCATTCCCTAATGAGTTCTCAACTCTTTACTGCTTTCTGTGTAACTCAACATAAGCATCTGTCAGGAGACCAGTTTATTTCCTCAGGCTCTTTTTGGGTCTACAATTGTTAAACTGACTATATAGCATCATTATTACTTCACTCTTCCCTCTGTAGAGCTTTTATCTCCTGCATATCTGACTTTTGTGAACAGAGTTACCTTATTTTCTAATTGTCTTTTTCAAAAAGATTTTAATATATAAAATAATTCCTGTCTTGTAACAGTATTTTCCTGTGGATCGCAGGTATGCATCCTCTGTATTATATCTTTGTATGCAATTAGAATATACTTTGTGAAACTATCTACTTAAAATAGCATTGTAAGATAAAACAGCTTGGTAAAAACTGTATGTAATCACTGAAAAAAAAAAAAAGCTTCTTGGAAGTAATAGTTGTCTGAGGTAGTATATTGTTTCTTGTTTGAGAAAAATAAGTATTATAGACATGTTTGTGTTCAATTCAGTTCAGTTCAGTTCAGTTGCTAAGTCATGTCCGACTCTTTGCAACCCCATGAATTGCTGCACACCAGGCCTCCCTGTCCATCACCAACTCCCAGAGTTCACTCAGACTCACATCCATCGAGTCAGTGATGCCATCCAGCCATCTCATCCTCTGTCGTCCCCTTCTCCTCTTGCCCCCAATCCCTCCCAGCATCAGAGCCTTTTCCAATGTTCACTTCAGTATTCTTGCCTTGAGAACCCCATGAACAGTATGAACAGTATGTTTGTGTTAATAAAACATTAATTTAAAATTCATTTTACATGTAATTCGTATATTATTGGAATGTTACCTTAAATTCTTAGTTCTAAATATAAACACATTTTAGTTAAAACATCAGATCAGATCAGATCAGTCGCTCAGTCGTGTCCGACTCTTTGCGACCCCATGAATCGCAGCACGCCAGGCCTCCCTGTCCATCACAAACTCCTGGAGTTCACTGAGACTCACGTCCATCGAGTCAGTGATGCCATCCAGCCATCTCATCCTCTGTCCTCCCCTTCTCCTCTTGCCCCCAATCCCTCCCAGCATCAGAGTCTTTTCCAATGAGTTAACTCTTCGCATGAGGTGGCCAAAGTACTGGAATTTCAGCTTCAGCATCATTCCTTCCAAAGAAATCTCAGGGCTGATCTCCTTAAACATATATATATATATATATATATGTATTTTTGTTTTCTAAGCTCTTGATAATCCAGTTACTAAATAATGTGGGATCAAATAGGGAGCCATGTAATTGAATGACTGAGTTCAGTTATATCTTAAGAAGTCCTGTGTGAATGACACATTCCAGATATTTGGGGCAAAATGTGGGCATCCCATCACCTTGTTGATTTAATACTCAAGTACTACATGTTTTTCTTTGGTAGGTAAATGGGGATAGAATTTAGTGATCAAGTAGAGGGTTATATATATTATAGGGATAAAGAAAGTTTGTCAAGCATAAGTAGAAAAGTAGACACAGGATAGATAAAGTTAGAAAGATTTATGTGGAGGTGAGAGTTTATGAGTACTAATATTCTTTAGGAAATATCAAGGAAAATCATCAAGTGAGGATGAGGAAAGAGACAAAAATGTGAATTACTCATCTGGAATAGTCCAATAGTGAATGGACTGCAAGTATGTAGCAAGAATGCTGGACAAAAATAAAGTTCTCCATACGATCAGTTATCATTACTATAAAGTGACACTTGTCAGAAGTATGCTTTTGTGATGCCATGTTCAACTGCATGAGTACAGGCAAGAAATAGGTAGAATGCTGAATGTAAAGTCCTTGGATGAACCCAGGTTGTTAGAGGAAATGAAGTGAATGAGATGCTCAGTGCATGTCCCATTATGCCCTTCACCCTTCACTTAATAAAAAAATCTTCAGTAGATTTGTTTCAAATGGAGGTTTCACTTATTTGTGCTAAAATATGATGCTGAAGGAAATGGTAACCCACTCCAGTATTCTTGCCTGGAGAATCCCATGGATGGAGAAGCTTGGTAGGCTACAGTCCAGGGGGTCACAGAGTGGGACATGACTGAGCGACTTCACTTTCACTTTCACTTAGTGTCTTTTAGTGGCATTTGTTTGCATTTTTTTACTCCTAGTGCTGTCTGTTTAATGTTAGGTTGACTGTCAAACTCTCAGATTTATCATAAATAAATGACCTATGTTGTCTGTTTATTTATTCTAATACTGCTGGTTTATTGCCTATAAATTCTGTTGCTGAGAACTTGATATGTTTGATTTGAAACATATGTAATCTATAAGATAAATAATACTTCCTCATGAGTGTAAAGAGTTGTATTGTTGAATTTGAAGCAGATTGACTCTTTCAAGAGATTAGAATTATATTTAACAAGTAGAATTTTCAGGAGTCTGATTTTAGCTCTATATAACAAATACTACATCTTTTAAAAACGTATGTAATACATAAAAATAAATGATAGTATGTTCTATGTCACTCTATTCTTCAGGGATGTTTATGAGAACTTTAGTGAAGTCTTGGTTACAGCAGAAAATTTCAAAGATTTCTTGTAAGACTGAGTTATCTTCAAATGTTGTGTTGTGTTCAGTCACTTCAGTTGTGTCCGACTCTTTGTGACTCCATGGACTGTAGCCTGCCAGACCCCTCTATCCATGAATTCTCCAGGCATGGAGAAATGGAGTGGGTAACCATTTCCTTCTCCAGGGGATCTTCCCAATCCAGGAATCGAACCCATGTCTTTTGTGTCTCCTGCACTGGCAGGTGGATTATTTACCACTAGTGCCATCTGGGAAGTCCTGTATGTCAATGTGTCAACATGTGACCTTCAAATAAATTAGGTTATTTATTTGTATAATTAAATTAATATATATAAATTGATTTTATAAATTATAGGTAGATTGAAAAGGTCCATCTACTTTCTGATAAAAAAGAGAAGTCTAAACTCTTATGGTGGTTACTAAGATTGTTCATTTTATTACATATGCCTTAGATTCAGTTTAGTTCAGTTTAGTCGTTCAGTCGTGTCCGACTCTTTGCGACCCCATGAATCGCAGCACGCCAGGCCTCCCTGTCCATCACCAACTCCCGGAGTTCACTCAAACTCACATCCATTGAGGCAGTGATGCCATCCAGCCATCTCATCCTCTGTCGTCCCCTTCTCCTCCTGCCCCCAATCCCTCACAGCATCAGAGTCTTTTCCAATGAGTCAACTCTTCGCATGAGGTGGCCAAAGTACTGGAGTTTCAGCTTTAGCATCATTCCTTCCAAAGAAATCCCAGGGCTGATCTCCTTCAGAATGGACTGGTTGGATCTCCTTGCAGTCCAAGGGACTCTCAGGAGTCTTCTCCAACACCACAGTTCAAAAGCATCGATTCTTTGCCGCTCAGATTTCTTCACAGTCCAACTGTCACATCCATACATGACCACTGGAAAAACCATAGCCTGACTAGACAGACCTTTGTTGGCAAAGTAATGTCTCTGCTTTTCAATATGCTTTAGATTGTTTGCACATATTCTATTGCTAAATTGGAAGTAGAATTTTTTTTTTAGGTTAACACTTTTCAATATACGTTAGTGGTTGCTCACATTAAGAGAATAAAATCCTATTTGTGTAAAACAAACTATTATCTTAAAATGTGCATGTTTCTTCAATTCCAATTTAAATAAAGATATCTTTAAATATTTGGTTCAATCATCAAAATAGGCCTTTGGGAACAGTAGAATAAGTCCACAGTGAGGAGAACTATTTTGTTCCTGTTGTGTTACATCTTTGATGTGATGGCAGTGTGTAGACTTAATCATCTTGTTTAAGTTGGCACAGCTCACAGTAGTCAAGCACCCTGTGAATCAGTGTGCTACCACATCCATATGCTTTGAAGCACTATGTTTAAGTAATGAGCATGTTTCTTTCTAAGATCTGAGGGGTTGACAGAAAACTGAATATAAGATCATTTACCTCCAGGAGGTTGCTTAAGCAATCAAATAAGTCAGTGACATGGACACTGCCCATTAATATTCATTGAAATGGTGAGAAAGTAGAAATCTTATAAGTGCTGTAGTTTTATAGGTCTTTGTGATCAGGATAGCCTATAGAAAAATAAGAGTATTAATACTAAAATGCACTGTTTTTGATTAAAATAACTCCTTTTGGTCATAACCAGAATTATTTCTTTTTAAAAGTATTTTTGTTTTAAATTTTAAGCTTTTAATAAACCAAAGGATAGCACAGATGCTGAAACAATCAACGAGATAAATGTTGAGGTACTATAAAGTTATGTAATTTTCACATTTTATCAGACTCAGCAGATAGCCAATCTGAGAAAGAAACGTGTGATCTCCAATTATTTAAATGCTTCACAGAAGCAAAAATAGTAAGCTGATTAGAGAAGTTATAGTTTGGAATGATAGCAATAGAGTTTATTCTGTCAGTGAATGTTACAGAATATTTCCTAAAGCTCAAATGGTAAAAATATGCAATAGGAGACGTGGGTTCGATCCTTTGGTTAGGAAGATCATCTGGAGAAGGAAATGGCAACCCACTCCAGTATTCTTGCATAGAGAATTCCATGGATAGAGAGCCTGGTGAGCTATAGCCCATGGGGTCACAAAAACTCATATCTGACTGAGTGACTAACACACACCTCTAAATGAACACAGTCTCTTTCTGAATTTTTTCACATAGAAATAATATAAATTTTACTTTAAAAATATTATAATTTGCTTTAGGCTAGATATTTTAATTGTGAGATAGTTAAAATTGTTATGCTCTTAGTAATTATTGAGTTATTTCAATATATTTGAGTGCTTCTACAGACATCTTTATATTAATTTATGTATAGCCCATCTTTTATTTGTTAATGTTTTAATGATTTATAAAGTATATTTTGGGTTTCCCTGGTAATTCAGCTGGTACAGAATCTGCCTGCAATGCAGGAGACTCTGATTTGATTCCTGGGTCATGGAGAAGGGATAAGTTACTGACTCTAGTATTCATGGTCTCCCCTGGTGGCTCAAACAAAAATCTGCCTGCAATACAGGAGACTGTGGTTTGATACCTGGGTTGGGAAGATCTGAAGAAGGGAGTGGCAGCCCACTCCAGTATTCTTGCCTGGAAAATCCCATGCACAGTGAATCCTGGGGGGCTACAGTTAATGGGGTCACAAAGAATCGGACACGACTCAACAACTGAGCACAGCACATATATATATATAGCAATGATATATATTTGAATTTAGTTATTCCATCCAAATTTTCAAGCTACTATGAAGTAAAACTTCAAGGGCAGTAATTAAGCATTTCTCTATTTCAGACTTGATTTATCATGGACATTTCACATGTGAGAAAAACAGAAATTGATGATATAATTATGAAAAATGAAGCGTCTGAAAAATATATTTTGTTAATGAAAGTGAAAGTGAAGTTCGTTCAGTCATGTCCGACTCCTTGTGACCCAAAGGACTATATAGTCTAGGAATTCTCCAGGCCAGAATACTGTAGTTGGTAGCCTTTCCCTTCTCCAGGGGAATCTTTCCAACCCAGGGATTGATTCCAGATCTCCCACATTGCAGATGGATTCTTTACCAGCTGAGTCACAAGGGAAGCCCAAGAACGCTGGAGTGGGTAGCCTATCCCTTCTCCAGAGGATATTCCCAACCCAGGAATTGAACCAGGGTATCATGCACTGCAGGCAGATTCTTTGCCAACTGACCTATGAAGGAAGCCCTTATGAATTAATAATTCTATTTATTTTTAAAAAACATTTTCCTACTATTTTTATTTCCACCATTGGCCTCATTTGTGTCAAAAATTGCATTAATCTATTTAAAATCAGTGATTTTCTCTAGATAAATATATTGGTAAGTAGATAGTCACTTTAGTCAACAAATAGAAAGTAATGCAAAGTCCAGTGGCAAATGCTGTAAAATAATAGGTAGGAGAGAGAGAGAGAGAGAGAAAAGAGGATCAGTAACTATGTACCACACACTATAAAC
Source organism: Bos mutus (assembly GCF_027580195.1). Classification (NCBI taxonomy): domain Eukaryota; kingdom Metazoa; phylum Chordata; class Mammalia; order Artiodactyla; family Bovidae; genus Bos; species Bos mutus. The sequence continues at coordinate 51,764,815 of NC_091633.1, read as the reverse complement.
CTTATTAGTGATAATTTTTCATATCAGGAATAAACATTTCTAGGGTAAAATGAACATGGATTTATTGCTCTGGATAAAAACATGAATCTTTGTTTCACAAAGATAGGTTGGTTGAAACTTCCAACATATTTTTAATTGTGTATAATCCTTTTCAACTAACATCCTGTGTATTGGAAGAGTCCCAGGTATGCTAGATAATGCATATGATGAAACAGCTTATGTATGCCTTTACACTCCAGGTACTGAACTTAACAGTGATTATAACATGATTTATACTGTACTCTTTATTCTGAGGAAATATTCTACTTAAATTTGCTTCAGAAAACTAGATTTAATAGGTTTCCTTCAATAATGAAAATAAGTACCAATTTATTCTTAGCAAGCATTAAAAATATATGACCCTTTGCATTAATTGCGACAGTTAATCAGTACAGTGTCACAGTGGATTATATTATTATCCTGGTTGTTATTATTGTTATTCTATTTTTCCTAGAGGAAAATAAACATAGCTGAAATAAATTACTCGCTTAATGTTTTACTGTTTTATCGATATAAAAATCTAAATAGCTAAATACACTTAAAGGTATGTACACACTGTTATATTTAAAGTTGATAAGCAACAAGGACCTACTGTAAAAAAAAAAAAAAAAAGCACTAAGGGAAAAACTTCCATTTAATCAGCTAACCAGGCTTCCCTGGTGGCTCAGTGGTAAAGAATCCGCCTGCAATGTAGGAAACACAGGTTAGATCCTGAGTCAGGGAAATCCCCTGGAGAAGGAAATGGCAACCCACTCCAGTATTCTTACCTTGAAATCACATGGACAGAGGAGCCTAGTGGGCTACAGTCCATGAGATCTCTGAAGAAGCAGACACAACTGAAAAGCAGAACAACAGAAAATCAGCTAAACCACCATATGAAGGCATGAAGAAACAAAGACATGGCAGACATAAAAAAGAAAAAGCTGTAGTAAGCTTTAGATCTATTTAGTTAAAAAAAAAATAAAACTATGTATCATAATTAAAATTTTGATAATAGCCAAGTGTGGAGAAATAGGCACTACCGTGTTGTCTATCTAGGATTACTTATAAAATTGAACATGCACACATTCTTCCTGTAACAATTTATCTAGCAGGATTTTTTTTTTCCACATGTTTGCGGTTGCATCTAACGATGTTCATTAATTGAAATTCTGTAGAGTACTATTTGTAACTACGCACACAAAATGTGTAAATACCTGAATATCCTTTAGAGAGAGAGAGTGAAATTCACTCAGTTGTGTCTGACTCTTTGCGACCCCATGAACTGTATAGTCCATGGAATTCTCCAGACCAGAATACTGGAGTGGGTAGCCTTTCCCTTCTCCAGGGGATCTTCCCAACCCAGGGATCGAACCTAGATCTGCTGCGTTGCAGGTGGATTCTTTTTACTACAAGGGAAGCCTGAATATCCTTTAATAGAAGACTGAATTATCAAGGATCAATTTTTACTCTAAATGATTGTACTTTTATAGTAGGTCTTTAAGAAACAGGAAACTGATAATGAGGATAGTACATTCCCACCTGTTTAAAAATTAAACATTATATGGGTAAATATTATATACTTATGCATATTATCTTTTTGATGGTTGTTATGTTTTGAGAATAGAATTATGAACCTAGGTTGAGAAGATGGCTCACTTGTTTATGTATATTTTTAACATTTTAGTTATTGACATGTATAATAGTTATTTCATGATAAAAAAGTAATAGATTTAATAAAAGTGATTTTAATGTTACTGTATGCTAAACACTGTAGTAATACTTTATATTCACATGTAATTTAATCCTTAAACAACTCTGATGAAGATACCATTATTACCTTTGTTGAACAGATACGATGAAATAGAAGGGCAGAGAACCATCATCGTTTGTATGGCCAGAAATACTGGTATTGAGTAGTTCAGGTATATCACATTCTCAAGTTTGTGTTCTTACGTACTTCACTCAAATTGTAGAAATCAAAATAATATCAAATGTGGATGAGTAGAGTTCATGTAATAAGCTCTTGACCTTTCATTCTACGTTACCTGCTTTGCACTTATACAGAGAAGAAGTACATGATTTTGTATAAGTTTGAAATTGGCAATCAGGAAATTAAGAAATCCCTTTGTTTGTGATTGTAACCTGAGTATTTAGTTCTTTTAAGAAAGACAGAAAAGGACCGATTATTGTTATAACTTAAAACTTATTTCTGACATGACCTCCTTTGAAGTATTTTAATTTTGTCCATATGGCTTTTCAATCCTAGTGCAAAAAGTTCAATATATGTTGGTCCTAAAACAAATAATCATTTAAATATAAATTATTTTTATTTCCTCTATAAAAGACAGACATTTTAACACATTCATCTGTTCTTAAAGCTCATCTTAGTAGTGGAAGCATCTGTGTAAAACCAAACAGCTGAAAATCTAAATATAGAATCAGAGTCAGTCTTTAAAACATAAAGGTTGAAAATGTGCTACTGCTCAACACAAGAGAAATTGCAATTTTAAAAATTGAACTTAATGCTAAATTATCTCTGAAGAAAATGCTTGTTATTCACAGTCACTTATATTGCACTACATTTTTCTTGTGTGAGTATGTCCACATGTGACTTATACCCCCAAAGAAAAGTCAATAAAAGTATACTTAGTTTTTGTTTGTTTCTTTCTTATCAATAGATATACTATCTCAGGGCACAGAAACTCTATTTACAGGATAAGGAAAGAGCAACATTTCAAGAAATTTCAGCTAGCAATGCAGTTGATTGATTCAATGTGAATGCAAATTAAGCATTGTATTTTAAAGAAATAAAATATAATAAAACAATGATCCTAAGGAAAAATATTTTTGTTTTATTTTCTGAAAAAGTATATTGTCTATTCCCAATTTCCTTCATAGTCAGCATAATCCCATATGAATTAAATTGGGATAAATAATCTGATATGAATTCACAGAATTATGATTATGTGAAATAATTACAAAAATTAAAATTTATTATATCTGCTAAGATAGAGAAATGCCTTCATATACTGTCAACAATAGGAACTGAAATAACTTAAAACTTTTAATTAACTAAACAAAAGTCATTCATGGCATTTCTTGCAAGAATGATGTACTTTGCTTATAAGTTAAGTAAGCAGGGTGACAGTATACTGCCTTGACATACCCCCTTTCCCTATTTGGAACCAGTCTGTTGTTCCATGTCCAGTTCTAATTGTTGCTTCCTGACCTGCATACAGGTTTCTCAAGAGGCAGGTCAGGTGGTCTGGTATTCCCATCTCTTTAAGAATTTTCCACAGTTTATGATGGTCCACGCAGTCGAAGGCTTTGGCATAGTCAATAAAGCAGAATAGATGTTTTTCTGGAACTCTTGCTTTTTTGCTGATCCAGCAGATGTTGGCAATTTGATCTCTGGTTCCTCTGCCTTGTCTAAAACCAGCTTGAACATCTGGAAGTTCACAGTTCACGTATTGCTGAAGCCTGGCTTGAAGAATTTTGAGCATTACTTTACTAGCATATGAGATGAGTGCAATTGTGCGGTAGTTTGAGGATTCTTTGGCATTGCCTTTCTTTGGGATTGGAATGAAAACTGACCTTTTCTAGTCCTGTGGCCACTGCTGAGTTTTCCAAATTTGCTGGCCTATTGAGTGCAGCACTTTCACAGCATCATCTTTCAGGATTTGAAATAGCTCAACTGGAATTCCATCACCTCCACTAGCTTTGTTTGTAGTTATGCTTTCTAAGGCCCACTTGACTTCACATTCCAGGATGTCTGGGTCTAGGTGAGTGATAACACCATAGTAATTATCTGGGTTGTGAAGATCTTTTCTGTACAGTCCTTCTGTGTATTCTTGTCATCTCTTCTTAATATCTTCTTCTTCTGTTAGTACATCATGAGAAACGCTAAGCGGAAGAAGCACAAGCTGGAATCAAGATTGCTGGGAGAAATATCAATAACCTCAGATATGGAGATGACACCACCCTTATGGCAGAAGGTGAAGAGGAACCAAAGAGCCTCTTGATGAAAGTGAAAGAGGAGAGTGAAAAAAGTTGGCTTAAAGCTCAACATTCAGAAAACTATGATCATGGCATCTGGTCCCACCACTTCATGGGAAATAGATGGGGAAAAGTGCAAAGAGTGTCAGACTTAATTTTCTGGGCTCCAAAATCACCGCAGATGGTGATTGCAGCCATGAAATTAAAAGATGCTCGCTCCTTGGAAGGAAAGTTATGACCAATCTAGATAGCTAATTAAAAAGCAGAGATATTACTTTGCCAACAGAGGTCCGTCTAGTCAAGACTATGGTTTTTCCAGTGGTCATGTATGGATGTGAGAGTTGGACTGTGAAGAAAGTTGAGCGCCAAAGAATTGATGCCTTTGAACTGTGATGCTGGAGAAGAATCTTGCAAGTCCCTTGGACTGCAAGGAGATCCAACCAGTCCATCCTAAAGGAGACCAGTCCTGGGTGTTCATTGGAAGGACTAATGCTGAGGCTGAAACTCCAATACTTTGGCCACCTCATGTGAAGAGTTGACTCATTGGAAAAGACACTGTTGCTGGGAGGGATTGGGGCCAGGAGGAGAAGGGGACGATAGTGGATGCAATGGCTGGATGGCATCACTGACTTGATGCACATGAGTTCAGATGAACTCCGGCAGTTGGTGATGGACAGCGAGGCCTGGCGTGCTGCGAATCATGGGGTCGCAAAGAGTCGGACACGACTGAGCGACTGAACTGAACTGAACTTGCAAGAATAGAATTGGTAATGAACATTTGGTATTATATGGAGTGTCAGATGATATTGAATTTCTTTTTCCTTAGACCTTCTGTGTCCTTTTTCTACTCCATTATAAAAATAAATACGTAAAATTGCAGTCATTTGTGATGCTTACATTAGTGTGAAATAATCACAGTTCAGCCTCTTAGTATTTCCTTTACTGGTATATTTTTCAGAGTTGAAATAATTATTTTGGATTTAATCCACATTATTACCAAAGAAGATGTTAAAATTCAGGGACATAAAATAGTAGCACACCACTATATTTTTCTATCTTCAGTGCAGAGATTCTGTAAAAGGAAAGAATCCTATAATGAAACTGAAGAAATTTGTGATTTTAATTCAAAGATATTTGATTATGCCTTTTCATGGAAGAAGAATACTATAGATTTTTCTACTAGGTAATAAGGCAATGGACAGTAAAAAAGAATGAAGAAAAGAATATTAGAAGAAATAAATATTTTTGAACATTATATGCTGTAAATCCCTGAAAACACTTTTTTCTCATAACATTTGAGTTATATTTTCCAATTTAAAAATGAGGAAATTGAGTTAACAAGAAGTTAAAGATCTTACCCATGTACATATACATTGTAGGAAGAGGAGGTTTTTGACCCAAACCTGTTTAACTTCCAGACCATTTTTTGTTTGTTTCTCTTAATAGGTCCCATGTAAAACAATATGGATTCCAGGAAAAGAGACTAACAGTACAAAACAAAGATTTAGAAACAGTGCTAAGTGTATGTGGCTATTTAAAATATAATAAAAATGCTTTAAAGTGTGAATAGTTTGGTAAGATTAGTCAACTAGCTGTTTCCTGAAAGTGCGGTTGAGGACCATATATAGGACCATTAAGGGTGTTTTTTTAAAGGCATTTTCTGGGTCCTACACCAAATCAACCAATCAAAATCTTCATTATTAGAATGTAGTCAGAGATGATGAAAGTAGTTCTGTAATTCACTGCTTAAAATCAAATACACACAAAATCAGATGATCAATTCTGATAATTAAAATTATTATTAACTTTATTTTTGTAGTTAATGGATGATGCCTATTACATCATTTAATAAAAGCATACTTAGTAAATGTACATACATAATTGAAATTAAATATATATAAAGTAGTTATGTTGAACAACTATGATTAATCAACATAATAAATGCATATTTTACTCTTATCTTCTAATAGGTATTGTAGCTGTGATCATCTTTTTCTAAAATTCTCAGAACACAGTCTCAATCAAAAACGCAGTATAAAGCTACGGAGCAACAGTTCAATCTACACTGAAAGATTTGGCCTTCTCTCTTATCTGTGTCTGATGCCAAAGTTTGGGGAGAGGATGTAACAGGCTTTTCCTTTTTTTCATGGTTCTGACTCCTCAGGTTGCTAACTGAAGCTTCAGTGATCTTGGAGCTAGCTTGTAGGGAAGGAGAAACTGCAAGAGAAAGGACAAGTCATTTTCTTAATTACTCATGGCTTTCTTCTTTGAGGGGCTTGCAATGTTTAAAGTTGATTTCTCTCACTGGTGCTTTTTGGGTTCATTAGGTGCTTTTCTGCTCCAGCCCTTTGGTTCCACCTTAGCCCTGTTTTTCTGGTTATCCACTTCTCCAGTATTCTGGTTGTTAAGAGTCCTCTTCTTTTTTTTTTTTTTTTCATTTTCTTTTTTTTTTTTTTCATTTTATTTTATTTTTAAACTTTACAATATTGTATTGGTTCTGCCATATATCGAAATGAATCCACCACAGGCATTCACGTGTTCCCCATCCTGAACCCTCCTCCCTCCTTCCTCCCCATACCATCCCTTTTAGTTCTCCTGGACAATGGTTTCTTTACTCGTTTTTTTTAGTAACGTTTTAGAATTGAGGAAACTTCAACTTTCTTGGGCTTGAGAAAGACACTGGTTTTCTTTTTCTGTTTTATTAACTTTATTCTTATTTTTATCTGTAAATTTATCATACGGAGAACTGTTTTATACACATTTTGAGATATAATGTCTATAGTTTTGGAACATCAGAGAGAAATGAGATAATCCTATTTTGCAAGTTATTAATATGTGTATAATTATGTGTGCATATTATGTATGTATTTAGAGTGAAAAGGAAAAGGGAATAAAGGAAGGCAGGCATGACTGCTCAGTTATTTTCTGCTGATTTTATTCAATAGTATAATACATTTTAAGTTTAAACAATATTATAATATATTTTAATTATAATACATTAAAATTTATTCAGTATTATAATGCATTTCCCATGTTGAATTTCAAATAATATTAATTTGTAAAAGAAAAAATGAAATGATACTAGTCTCGTAGAAATGAAACAGATACATATATCATTCATTTATTGTTTTATTTTCCTTTCTTAGATGTGTTTATAGAAAACATTTATCATATGAATTAAGTATACTCATCAGTCATTTCTCTGAGGAACATTTTATTCAAGTATAGAACGTACTTACCCTTAAGCAATGAAACATGGCTATTTTCAGCATTGTAGTGTTTTTCTTTCCTCTTCCTGTCTGTATTGGTGGTCCAGTGGTTAAGACTCTTTACTTCCACTGCAGGGGGTGCCAGTTCAATCCCTGGTTGGGAAACTAAGATCCCAGGTGCAGCACAGCCTGGCCAAAAGAATTTGGGCTTCCCTTGTGGCTCAGCTGGTAAAGAATCCAGCTGCAATGAGGGAGACCTGGGTTTGATCCCTGAGTTGGGAAGATCCCCTGGAGAAGGGAAAGGCTACCCACTCCAGTATTGTGGCCTGGAGAATTCCATGGTCTGTAAAGTTCATGGGGTCGCAAAGAGTCCAACACGACTGAATGACCTTCACTTTCATTTTTCTATCTGTATATATATAATTACTTACCTGAAAGTAACTTAGTTTCTAAAGGTTTATTATATTGTCATAAACTTCATGCTCATTGGGCTAGAATGCATGATTGACTATCCATGAAGATAACGTTCAGCTGAAAAAGGAAAATATATTAATCATGTGTGAATAAGAACAACTTGTTACTTTAGAAAGTAAAAAGAAAGGATGTGATGCTAATTATATGTAGGATGTTTATGTAATTTTAAGACAGAATTTAAATAAGCTATCTCTGCTAAAAAGTCCAGTTAAAACCATTAATTGGTTGAAACCATTTGTGATTATAATTAGTATATTTTATAGTGTTTGAAACATTCATGGAAAGATTTTATTTTCTTTTGACTTTATGTAAAATCAAATATGGTCTTTTTCTCTTTACCTTTGTATATAAAAGTAGTGATAGATTCACAAGACATTGAAAAGAATAGCATAGAGTAGTCTTGAGTACTCCTCCCACAGTTTCCTCAGTGATGATAGCTTGCTTAACTTTAATTACAAATTAAATCCAGTAAATTGCAAATAGTACACAGGTGTTATTTAGATTTCATCTACTTTACAAGCACTCATATGTGTGTTTATGCATGTGTGTAAATTCAGTTCCATTCAGTTCAGTCGCAGTCATGTCCGACTCTTTGCCACCCCATGAACCACAACACGTAAGGCTTCCCTGTCCATAACCAACTCCAGGGTTAACCCAAACTCATGTCCATTGAGTTGGTGATGCTATCCAACCATCTCATCCTCTGTTGACCCCTTCTCCTCCTGTCCTCAATCTTTCCCAGCTTCAGGGTCTTTTCAAATGAGTCAGCTCTTTGCTGATGCTTTTGAACTGTGGTGTTGGAGAAGACTCTTGCGAGTCCCTTGGACTGTAAGGAGATCCAACCAGTCCATTCTGAAGGAGATCAGCCCTGGGATTTCTTTGGAAGGAATGATGCTAAAGCTGAAACTCCAGTACTTTGTCCACCTCATGCGAAGAGTTGACTCATTGGAAAACACTGATGCTGGGAGGGATTGGGGGCAGGAGGAGAAGGGGACAACAGAGGATAAGATGGCTGGATGGCATCACTGACTCGATGGACGTGAGTCTTGGTGAACTCCGGGAGTTGGTGACGGACAGGGAGGCCTGGCGTGCTGCGATTCATGGGGTCGCAAAAAGTTGGACACGACTAAGCGACTGATCTGATCTGATCGATTTTTCAATTTCCTCTTTGATTTCATTGTTGATCCATTGGTTCTATGTTCTTTATGCTTGCTGTTTAGTCTCTATGCAGTCATTTCTTGTTGTGTGTGCATATGTGTGCATACGTGTTTTATGCCATTGGTCAGAAAAGATGCTTGAAATAAGTTCTATTTTCCAGTTGCTTTTGTATTTAATTTTTGTTCCTTTTTTTTTTTTTTTTGGTTAGATGGTTTACTTTTGTATCATGCTTGAATTCATTTTGGTTTCCATGAATCTACTGAGTATTTTTGATTTGTGGTCGTCCTGTTTTTAAATAATGTTTTTCATTACCATATTACTTGCTTTAAACTAGTACCCATATAGTCTCAAATACATTCTAAAAAAATTCTACATTTTTACATCCTTCCCTCACATTTTATGATTTTGATATCCTCTTTTATATCTTCATATTAATCTTTTTGCTGTTGATTGAGAGTTCCTTCTTTTTTTTTTTTTTCATACTGCCTTTAGAATGCCTTTCATACTGCCTTCTCTTTAACTTTGACCTTTTTAATTATAATATGTCTTGGTGAAGATCTGTTGAGGTTCATCTTGTTTGGGATCCTCTGTGCTAACTGTACCTATATATCTATTTCTTTCTTTAGGTTTGGGAAATTTCCAGCCATAATTTCTTCAAATACTTTTTCAATCCCATTTTATCTTTCTTCTCCTTCTGGGAGTCTTATGCATAAATTGACATGCTTTATATTATCCCATAGGTCTCATATATTGCTTTCATTTTTTTTTTTTTTTGTATTTGTCTTTCTGTCTGCTGTTCTAATTGGATGATTTCTGTTATTCTATCTTCCAGGTCATTTATTCCTTCCTTCTTCTGCATTATTTAGTTGTTATTTATTGCCTTTAGCTTGACTTTCATTTCAGCAAGTTAGTTTTCTAATTTTAAGAGGCTCCTTATTATACTTTCTTGTTCTTTGTTACAGTGATCTTCATTTCTCTCAATACACTTTCTTAATACCTTCAGTATTTTTATTATATATATGTGTGTGTGTATATATATATTTGTGTATATATATATATTTATATATATATATATATATATTCTGAATTCAGATTCTGGTAGACAGGAGATGTTCTTTCAGGGTGTCTTTATTGTTCTTTTAGTTAGGAGTGGTTCCTCTGCTTCTTCATTTTACTTTTGTTTCACTGACTCTATGAATTTTGGAGAACCAGTTATCTACTGTGATCTTGAAAGGCTCTTTATATGTGGGAGCATCCCTGTGTTGATTGCATGAGTCTAATATTGTTGTTGTTTAGTCACTAAGTTGTATCCAACTTTTAGCAACCCCATGGACTGTAGCCTGCCAGGCTCCCCTGTCCATGGGATTTCCAGGCAAGAACACTGGAGTGGATTGCCATTTCCTTCTGCAGGAGATTTTCCTGGCCAGTATCGAGCTCATGTCTCACACATTGCAAACAGATTTTTTTACCAGTCCTCTTTTTAGTATATAAGGAACCTTTTTAGGAATAAATGAAATTTTTATTTTTATTGAAATATTTTCAATAAATCCATCTTTGAAATCAGCTTTTGTGAAAAAGCTGGACTTCCCTTGTGGCTCAGCTGGTAAAGAATCCGCCTGCAATGTGGGAGACCTGAGTTCAGTCCCTGGGTTGAGAAGATCCCCTGGAGAAGGGAAAGGCTACCCACTCCAGTATTCTGGCCTGGAGAATTCCATGGACTACAGTCCACGGGGTCGCAAAGAGTCAGACAGGACTGTATGAGTTTCACTTTCACTTTCACTTTGTGAAAAAACTTGAAGAATTCACTTGGTCATAAATTCGGTATGTCACTATGACTATTAAGGGCTAGAGAGGGAGTATCACAAACAAGTGAACAATGAGATACATGAAAATAAATAGTTAAAGAGAAAAGCAATGTTCCAAACATGCTGGTCAATTCACATTTGAAATGATATGTCCAGCTCTGAGAGTCATATTTTTAGAAATACAGAGATACATGAGAATATGGAGTCAAGTAAAAGTGTGACATATGACAGTTGAGGGAACTTGGAATGTTTAGCTTGTGAAAGCCTGAGGGACAAAGATATCTTCAAATGTTGAACAGCTGTCATATGTAAGATATTTTTCCCTCCATCTTCCTCAGAACTCTGTTTAATAACATGTCAAAGATGAATTTTATACTTAAAATGATACTCAAGCAACTCTGAATAATAACTCTAATTGGAATTAAAAAAAGATTTTAAATGTTTCTATCAGTATTCTTTAGCCTTCTATAGTTACTTCTTTCTCTTAAAACTGAGGTTAGATTTAAAGCTTTCTTGTTTCCTTTGATGTAATAATTGCATTTACTTTCAGTCATTAAAAAGTCAGCCAATTAACTACTTTCTCTTTGTCATATTATTCATTTACTTATTAAGGTGTTAACTATGTTTTAAGCATCTGTACTTTGTAAAACCTAAGAACACCTGTGAGTAAATCATAAGACACCCTGTTGAAATAGTTTCTTCTTGTCAGAGAATGTGCCTGGGTGCTAGATTAAGGGAATGAAAATAAAGTTCAGCAAATTAATTTAAAAAATTGATATAAGTGTTTCAGATGGTGAAGATACTTCACATGATACTACCAGTGTGGGTACTTGTACTTAATGCACTTGTCCAATCCCATACAATGTATAAAAACAAAAGTGTACCCCACTTTGTAAACAATGCAGTTTGGGTGGCCGTGATGTGTCAATGTAGGCTCATCAATTTTAACAAATGTATCATTATGGTGGGGTTGTGGATAATGGAAGAAGCTGTGAACGGGTGGGATAAGGGGGCTTATGGGAAATCCCTGTACATACCTTTCAGTTTTGCTGCAATTCTAAAATTGCTATAAAAAGTCTTTAAAAATAAGTATAGTAAATTATCTGTTCTCTAAATGGCTCATTCCCCAATTTACTGGATTTGCACACTGATACAAAATTGACCTCTATAAACTATATTAAAAATTTGTTAAAATACATGTTGATGTTGAAAACTTTTCGATGTTAAAGAATTATGACAGATTTTGAAGATTTTTACAAAGGTTTTTCTGGGTTCAATTCAGTTCAGTTGTTCAGTTGTGTCTGACTGTTTGCGACCCCATGGACTGCAGCAGGCCAGACTTCCCTGTCCATCACCAAATCCCAGAGTTGCTCAAACTCATGTCCTTTAAGTCGGTGATGCCATCCAACCACCTCATCCTCTGTCATTCCCTTGTCCTCCTGCCTTCAATCTTTCCCAGCATCAGGGTCTTTTCCAAGGAGTCATTTTTCACATCAGGTGGCCAAAGTATTGGAGTTTCAGCTTCAGGATCAGCCTTTCCAATGAATATTCAGGACTGATCTCCTTTAGGATTGATTGGTTTGATCTCTTTACAGTCCAAGGGACTTGCAAGAGTCTTCTCCAACACCACAGTTCCAAAGCATCAATTTTTCAGCACTCTTTATTGTCCAACTTTCACATCCATACATGACTACTGGAAAAACCATAGCTTTGGCTTGATGGACCCTTGTAGGCAAAGTAATGTCTCTGCTTTTTAATATGATGTCTAGGTTGGTAATAGCATTTAGCCAAAGAGCAAGCATCTTTTAATTTCATGGCTACAGTCACCATCTACAGTGATTTTTGAGCCCCAAAAAATAAAGTCTGCCACCAGACTTTATTTCCACCATTTCCACTGTTTCCCCATCTATTTGCCATGAAGGGATGGGACCAGACACCATGTTTTTGTTTTTTAATGTTGAATTTTAAGCCAGCCTTTTCACTCTCCTCTTTCACTTTCTTCAAGAAGTTCTTTAGTTCTTCACTTTCTGCCATAATGGTGGTGTCATCTATGTATCTGATGTTATTGATATTTCTCCTGGCAATCTTGATTCTACCTTGTGCTTCATCCAGCCGGGCATTTCACATGATGTATTCTGCATATACGTTAAATAAACAGGGTGACAATATACAGCCTTGACATGTTCCTTTCCCAATTTGGAACCAGTCTGTTCCATGTCTGGTTCTAACTGTTGCTTCTTGTCCTGCATACAGATTTCTCAGAGGCAGATAAGGTGGTTAGGGATCCCCATCTCTTTAAGAATTCTCAACAGTTTGTTGTGGTCTATACAGTCAAAGGCTTTGGCATAATCATAAAGCAGAAGTAGATGTTTTTCTGGAATTCTCTTGCTTTTTGGATGATCCAGCAGATGTTGACAATTTTATCTCTGGTTTCTACTAACGTAGGCAAGAATCCTTAGAAGAAATGGAGTAGCCCTCATAGTCAACAAAAGAGTCTAAAATGTAGTACTTGGGTGCAGTCTCAAAAATGACAGTGTCAGATGTTCTTCAAAACATAAACCCAAACCATTCAACATTTATCTGAAGATTTTTAAGTATATAGTTTTGAAAGAATCTGAGTATTTCATGAGAGCAATTTTTCAAATTAATAGTGTACTGTGAAATGTAATGTTACTGCTGTCTTCATGTAAGCATGGTTAAGCTATAGCTCCTCATTTTGCAGCTTATCCTATCACAAAGTAAAGAACACATTTACACAGATACATCTTTTGTGTTCTTTCAGAGATTTTTAAGAAGATGATATTAATATAATTTGTTCACAATGATAGAACTAAAATTCGATAGTGAAAATAAATGCATTGTATAACATGTGTAATAAAATGAGACTGTGTAAAACTATTAAGAATGTACAGAGTAAAATAGAAATTGATTTCACAGTCCATGTGCAGTTCATTTAGTTCAGATCAGTTGCTCAGTTGTGTCCAAATCTTTGCAATCCCATGGACTGCAGCACACCAGGCCTCCCTGTCCATCACGAACTCCTGGAGTTTACTCAAACTCATGTCCATTGAGTTGGTGATACCATCCAACCATCTCATCCTCTGTCACCGTTCCTCCTCCTGCCTTCAGTCTTTCCCAACATCAGTGTCTTTTCAAATGAGTCAGCTCTTCACATCAGGTGGCCAAGGTATTGAGTTTCAGCTTCAACATCAGTCCTTCCCATGACGATTCAGGACTGATTTCCTTTAGAATGGACTGGTTGACTCTCCTTGCAATCCAAGGGACTCTCAAGAGTCTTCTCCAACACTACAGTTCAAAAACATCAATTTCTTTGTGGCTCACTTTCTTTATAGTCCAACTACCACATCCATACATGACTACTGGAAAAGCCATAGCCTTGCCTAGATGGAACTTTGTTGACAAAGTAATGTCTCTGCTTTTTAATATGCTGTCTAGTTTGGTCATAACTTTTCTTCCAAGGAGTAAGCATCGTTGAATTTTGTGGCTGCAGTCACCATCTCCAGTGATATTTCAGCCCCCCCAAATAAAGTCTGCCACTGTTTCCAGATGCCATGATAATAGTTTTCTGAATGTTCAGCTTTAAACCAACTTTTTCACTTTCCTCTTTCAGTTTCATCAAGAGGCTCTTTAGTTCTTCTTTGTTTTCTACCATAAGGGTGGTGTCATCTGCATATCTGAGGTTATTGATATTTTCCCCAGCAATCTTGATTCCAGCTTGTGGTTATCCAGTCCAGCATTTCTCATGATGTACACTGCATATAAGTTAAATAAGCAGGGTGACAATATACAGCCTTGACATGAATCCTTTTTCTTTTGGGAACCAGTATGTTGTTCGATGTCCATTTCTAACTGTTTCTTCCTGACCTGCATACAGATTTCTCAAGAGGCAGGTCAGATAGGCTGTTATTCCCATCTCTTTCAGAATTTTCCACACTTTATTGTGATCCACACAGTTAAAGGCTTTGAAATCATCAATAAAGCAGAATTCGATGTTTCTCTGGAACTCTCTTGCTTTTCTGATGACCCAGCAGATGTTGGCAATTTGATCTCTGGTTCTTCTGCCTTTACTAAGACCAGCTTGAACATCTGGAAGTTCACAGTTCGTGTATTGTTGAAGCCCGTCTTGTAGAATTTTGAGCATTACTTTACTAGTGTGGGAGATGAGTGCAATTGTGCTGTAGTTTGAGCATTCTTTGGCATTGCCTTTCCTTGGGATTGAAGTGAAAACTGACCTTTTCCAGTCCTCTGGCCACTGCTGAGTTTTCCAAATTTGCTGACATATTGACTGCAGCACTTTCACAGCATCATCTTTTAGGATTTGAATAGCTCTACTGGAATTCCATCACTTCCACTAACTTTGTTCATAGTGATGCTTCCTAAGGCCCACTTGACTTCTCATTGCAGGATGTCTGGCTCAAGGTGAGTGATCACACCATCGTGATTACCTGGGTTGTGAAGATCTTTTTTGTACAGTTCTGTGTATTCTTGCCACCTCTTCTTAATGTCTTCTGCTTCTGTTAGGTCCCTACCATTTCTGTCCTTTATTGAGCCCATCTTTGCATGAAATGTTCCCTTGGTATCTCTAATTTTCTTGAAGAGATCTCTAGTCTTTCCCATTGTATTGTTTTCCTCTATTTCTTTGCACTGATCACTGAGCAAGGCTTTCTTATCTCTGTTTGCTATTCTTTGGAACTCTTCATTCAAATGGGTATATCTTTCCTTTTATCCTTTGGTTTTACTTCTCTTTTCACAGCTATGCTATTTGTAAGTCCTCCTCAGACAGCCATTTTGCTTTTTTGCATTTCTTTTTCTTGGGGATGCTCTTGATCACTGTCTCTTGTATAATGTCACGAACCTCTGTCCACAGTTCATCAGGCACTCTATTTATCAGATCTGGTCCCTTAAAGCTATTTCTCACTTCAAGTGTATAATCATAAAGGATTTGATTTAGATCATACTTGAATGGTCTAGTGATTTTCACTACTTTCTTCAATTTAAGTCTAAATTTGGCAATAAGGAGTTCATGATCTGAGCCACAGTCAGCTCCCAATCTTGTTTTTGCTGACTGTATAGAGCTTCTCCATCTTTGGCTGCAAAGAATATAATCAATCTGATTTCAGTGTTGACCATCTGGTGATGTCCATGTGAAGTCTTCTCTTGCATTGTTGGAAGAGGGTGTTTGCTATGACCAGTGCGTTCTCTTGGCAGAACTCTATTAGACTTTGCCCTGATTCATTCTGTACTCCAAGGCCAAATTTGCCTGTTACTCCAGGTATTTCTTGACTTCCTACTTTTGCATTCCAGTCCCCTCTAATGAAAAGGACATCTTTTTTGGGTGTTAGTTCTAAAAGGTCTTGTAGGTCTTCATGGAACCGTTCAACTTCAGCTTCTTCAACATTACTGGCCGGGATATAGACTTGGATTACCATGATATTGAATGATTTGCCTTGGAAACAAACAGAGATCACTCTGTTGTTTTTGAGATTGCACCCAAGTACTGCATTTTGGACTCTCATTGACTATGATGGCTACTCCATTTCATCTAAGGGTTTCTTGCCCATGGTAGTAGATATAAACATAATCTGAGTTAAATTCACCCGTTCCAGTTCATTTTAGTTCTCTGATTCCTGAAATGTGGACATTCACTCTTGCTATCTCCTTCTGACCACCTCCAATTTGCCTTGATTCATGGACCTAACATTCCAGGTTCCTGTGCAATATTGCTCATTACAGCATCGGATCTTGCTTCCATCACCAGTCACATCCACAACTGGGTGATGTTTTTGCTTTGGCTCCATCTGTTCATTCATTCTGGAGTTAGGTCTCCACTGATTTTGGGCACCTACTGACCTGGGAAGTTCATCTTTCAGTGTCCTATCTTGTTGCATTTTCATACTGTTCATGGGGTTCTCAAGGTAAGAATACTGAAGTGTTTGCCATTCCCTTCTCCAGTGGACCAGTGGAGTGTTTTGTCAGAAGACTCCACCATGACCTGACCATCTTGCTTGGCCCTACATGGCATGCCTCATAGTTTCATTGTGTTGGACAAGGCTGTGGTCCTTGTGATCAGATTGGTTAGTTTTCTGTGATTGTGGTTTTCAGTCTGTCTGCCCTCTGATGGAGAAGGATGAGAGGCTTATGGAAGCTTCCTGATGGGATAGACTGACTGAAAGGGAAACTGGATTTTGTTCTGATGGTCAAGGCCATGCTCAGTAAATATTTAATCCAATTTTCTGTTGATGGATGGAGCTGTGTTTCCTCCCTCCTATTTACCTGGGTCCAAACTATGGTGGAGGCAATGAAGATAATGGTTACCTCCTTCAAATGATCCCATGCATGTACTGCTATACTCAGTGCCCCCAACCCTGCAGCAGGCCACCACCAACCCACACCTCCATTGGGGACTCCTAGACACTCACAGGCAATTCTGGGTCAGCCTTTTGTGAGATCACTGCTCCTTTCTCCTGGGTCCTGGTGCACAAGGTTCTATTTGTGCCCTCCAAGGGTCTATTTCCCAGTCCTGTGTTAGTTCTGGTGGCTCTCTGGTGGGGTTAGTGGTGACCTCCTCCAAGATGGCATATGCCATACCCAAGTCTGCTGCAGCCAGAGCCTCGGTCCCTGTGGCAGTCCACTACTGACCTGTACCTCCACAGGAAACATTCAAACACTGTTCTGTCTCAGTCTCTGCATCCCTGGGTCCTGGTGCACCCAAGGTTTGCTTGAACCTTCTGAGCGTCTCTGGCCAGAATGGAGTTTGATTCTGAATTTGCCCCTTCTACCGTCTTGCTGTGGCTTCTCCTTTTCCTTTGGACATGGGGCATCTCCTCACAGCCACTCCAGCCCCTACCATCTTACTTGGGTTTCTCTGAACTTGGATGTGGGCTATCTCCTCTCGGCCACTTGCCACTAACAGCCTATGTTATTAACAGGTAAAGACCTATAGCTATTGTAAGATGACATTCTCTCTTATGATCAAATTTTATTTTATTTTTTTTAGTGAGTTCATAAATTTTCCATATCACCTCATCCTGTGCTATATGAGTTCTATTTTTTCTTACTTTTTGATCTTATTACAAAGTGCGACAATGTTCATAGTCTTGGTTTGTGTACTTGATCAAATTCCAGCCTTTATATAAACAATGTACCATCAGTTAATTTCTAGAATAACCTTTGCTTCTCTCCAGTGACCATAGATTAGTTAAATATCAGAAAAATAACATAATAAAAAATATACTGATTACATTGTTTGAAGCTAAATAGTTTCAGCTTTTTCAACCAAAGCACATTGTTCATTAGTTTGTTGAAGTGTCTGTCTTCTAACTCCAACCACATTCAGCAGATGTGGAAATGAAAAGTGTTGTATGTCACCCAATTTTCCCTAACCCACAGAAGTGGGTTGTTTTAAGACAGACATTATAAGAGTTTACCCTTAAAAAAACGTTTGTGTGTGTTAGACGCTTAGTCGTGTCAGACTCTTTGTGACACTGTAGACTGTAGCCCGCCAGGCTCTTCTGTTCATGGAATTCTTCAGGCAAGAATACTGGAGTGGTTTGCCATTTCTTTCTTCAGGTGATCTTTCTGACCCAGGGTTCGAACCCACGTCTCCTGCATTGCAGGTGTATTCTTTACTGACTGAGTTACCAGGGAAGTCTAATAAAGCATACCTCTCTAAGGTATACATACATTTTTAAAAATTACAGTCATAAAATTATGCAATCTGAATTCCATTACTCTATCTAAAAAAGGAAAATACTTCCTAAGATCCCTTCATATTTATGTCTTAATTTGTCTCATAAGTATCTTCTTTGGTAATTGTTTTTTTCATATCAACATCAAAAAGAACCTCCTCTTTAATTTATTTTGTATTTTTCCTGGTCTATTTTAATCTATGAAGTGCATTCGTGTTTTAAGTTTTGCCCTTTATTTCTTATTTCATTTGCCTTAAATAATTTCCCACATTTTGGGTTTAATTAACTGTATGCCTACAATATAATTTAAAGTAGCTCTCTATTCCCTATGTTTTATTATACATAAGTTGATTAGATCAGAGGGTTTGATTAGACTCAATTTTAGGCTTTCTTTTTTTTTTTGCCAAGACTGTCTTATGAGGCTCAGCATAAATGGTCTTCTCATTTTATGATGTCTCTGCTATAAAATTCTTCATCAATTTTTTACTTAATGTCTTAACAGCCATTTAACATTATTGGGAAGATCTATTACTTCATTAAGTTATGCAAAATTGCATTGTTTTAATGTCACCATTTTTTCTGGATGTATTAGATGTGATTATTTCATAAAACGGAGAAGGCAATGGCACCCCACTCCAGTACTCTTTCCTGGAAAATTCCATGGACAGAGGAGCCTGGTGGGCTACAGTCCATGGGGTCGCTAAGAGTCGGACACGACTAAGTGACTTCACTTTCACTTTTCACTTTCATGCATTGGAGAAGGGAATGGCAACCCACTCCAGTGTTCTTGAATGGAGAATCCCAGGGATGGGGGAGCCCAGTGGGCTGCCATCTGTGGGGTCGCACAGAGTTGGACACAACTGAAGTGACTTAGCAGCAGCAGTAGCATTTCATAAAAAGTTTACTCATCAGCTACTTGGTTACCCTTAGATACATTGGTTATAACTCTTCATTTTTTCCTGTTATTTGTAAGTTTTCAGAATAATGACTTAATGCCCTAGCAACTTCAAGAGGAATGCTGAATGACCTTTTTAAAACTATTATGAATTCATGGATTTGTAAAATGTTTGAAGTGTTCATTACAGTCATTACCGTTTTTCATGTTTAAATCAAACTATCTTTAACTGGTAGAAACTATTAGTTTGATGCCCATGACCTTTCAACAGAATTCAAATAGCTTTTGATAGTTTCTTTTTGCTGCTTTTTGGTATGAGAAATAGTCCCAGCCTTACAATGTACAGTTCTTACCACAGAACATGATCTACCATTTTCCCAAGAGTCTTGGGTTAGTATCTTTATTTTATTGTAGTGTGCTATTTAGATATTGCACTCTTGGTTCTTTATATCTGGTTTGACCAGTTTGACCATTGCTTATAGGTGTTTCAGCTTAGGAGTCAGAAAATAAACACTTATTTTATTTTAGGAGAGAAAATAAATACCTCAGTTTCAACTTAAATTTAAGAATATAAAAGTTTAATAAATTTCTTTATTTTTAATTTTTATCTTCTCAAAATTGTATTTTCTAAAAACCATTAATAAAATTACTTATTTTCTACTTATCTATGTATCTATCTTAATATACATATCTATCTACATGCATATCTTCAAAGTAATAATGCCAATAGTTTTACTACAAATATTGTCACTACTGTTTGAGATTTCTTTTCAGTTCTTTTTAAATCTGATATATCTTGGTAAGGATGTACAGTCAGATTACTGTGTTCTAAGGTAATTAAAACAATTGTGGCTAAGCTATCTAATTTATATATAATTTAGTTTAATTTTATTTTGTTTTTATTTCAAGATATTATTTTATTAGCTTATATTTACTTTTGTTTTATAATTATGCAAAATAATTAGAAGGTCTAAATTCTTATCTGTGAAACAAGGTATATTCAGAGAAGTATACCTTCAATTTTGTCCTCTTTATATTTCTCTTCTTCCAGTCTGTACATATAAACATTTTTAAACATTTTAAAATATAAGCATTTGTTTTATATACATATATATGTATGGATTGATGTGCATATATGTATAAAATCTTTTTATATATGCATTTTACCCCATTCACACATAAAAGTATCATTTCAATTAAATCACTCAGTTGTGTCAAACTCCTTGCAAACCCATGAACTGCAGCACGCCAGGCTTCCCAGTCCATCACCAACTCCCAGAGTTGCTCAAACTCATGTCCATCAAGTTGGTAATGCCATCCAACCGCCTCATCCTCTGTCATCCCCTTGTCCTCCTGCCTTCAATCTTTCCCAGCATCAGGGTCTTTTCCAGTAAGTCAGTTCTTCATATCAGGTGGCCAAAGTACTGGAGTTTCAGCTTCAGCATCAGTCCTTCCAATGAACACCCAGGACTGATCTCCTTTAGGATGGACTGGTTGGATCTCCTTGCAGTCCAAGGGACTCTCAAGAGTCTTCTCCAACACCACAGTTCAAAAGCATCAATTCTTTGGCACTCAGCTTTCTTCACAGTCCAACTCTCACATCCATACATGACCACTGGAAAAACCATAGCTTTGACTAGATGAACCTTTGTCAGCAAAGTAATGCCTCTGCTTTTTAATATTCTATCTAGGTTGGTCATAACTTTTCTTCCAAGGAGCAAACGTCGTTTAATTTCATGGCTGCAGTCACCATCTGCAGTGATTTTGGAACCCAAGAAAGTAAAGTCTATCACTCTTTCCATTGTTTCCCCATCTATTCCCCATCTATACTAAAAGATGTATTTATACAAAAAGATGTATCTATACTAAAAGATGTATTTGGTATTCCCCATTTATATGAAAGATAGTATAGTAATCACTTTGTTTTGCAAAAACCATGAGAATAATTTTAGAGATTATACTATAATCATGTTTAAGATTTTCCTTATTCTTTTTACAAATACATAGTACCCCATTCCATGGATGTGTCATAGTTTATTCCACAAGTCCTCTATAAATAGATATTTTGGTTACTTCCTTTTTTTAACAAATAGGACAGCAATAAGTCACCTTGTGCATATGACATGTTAGTTTTTCTAGGATATTTTTGGGAGGGATTCCTAAAGAAAGGATTTTGTATAAAGAGACAAATGAACAACTATTTTCCTAGATATTACCACATTCCTTTTAATATATATTGTGCAATTATGTATTTTTACCAACAGTATAGAAGTGTAGGTTTCCCTATAACATCATCAAGAGAATATATTGCTCATATTTTAATACCTTTCTTAAACATTCATTTTCATTATATCTAGAATAGAAAGGGAATCCTCCCACTTGACAAATACACATCACGCCACTTTCCCTGAACAACTTTAAATAAGTCTTTTGAATTTAGATGTTCAATAGATATAGGACTAATGACAGTAATACTTAATTTTGAAAAGAGATTGTCTGTTTTTCAGAAGGTTTAAAAATTAAGGAACATTTTTAGCAATGGACCCATCTACATGACAGCCTTGGTCTAGCATAAGAATCTTATCTGTTACTATTCTCTAAGGTTGTAGGGTATTTTAGGTTAACTACCCATTTACATCTACTTAAAGAGGTAATCAGGGAATGGCTCTTTCCAGTGAGTGAGTATGTACAAGAAGCCTGCAGAATTGTCATACTCCTTTTTTTTTTTTTCTTTTCAGAGTATTATGTTTGGACACTACTGGTGTCCTCATCACTATAAGGTCCACATGTTTTGCTTTACTCATCTCTGTCATGTTCAGTTTACTACACAGTATCTCAGAACAAAAAAGTCACTGGAGAGTTAAAGAGTGTAGTTGAGGGCAGTTAACCACCACAGTGCACCTGTCAGGAGTCCAGCTGGCTCACATATAACTGAACATAAGGCTGATTGGCTCTCCGCCCAGAGAAACCAGTGTATCCTGAAGGGTGCCATATTGACAATTATGGATATGCAAAATTGTTCACACATTCAAGGTTAAGAGCAACTTATTTTGAGCTCATATCTTTATGAAATTCATTTGATGGCATATGGGGTCATTTTAGAGCCTAGTCTCTAGAGGCAAGAATTGCTGCTGCAACTCACTTGTTCTAAATTATGGTTGCTATTCAAATAGTTTAAAAATGATCCTTCTTGGTTTTGACCAATCTTTTAAATGATTACTCAGGGGAAATTGGGAAATAATGTACACTACCATCTAAAAAATAAAGTATAAAATTTATTGATCAGAGTTTGGGTGTGACAATGATGGATGATTTCTGGTTAAAACAAAATGTCTATTTGATAATAAAGTGTCATGGAATAGCATAGGAACCTGAGACTACATAATTAAAATTTTCCTCCTGTAAATGTTGTAAGGGGGTTCCCAACAGTGTTTAGCTTTTTTCTGGATTCCTTATTAAAGATAAACTTCCATACATATCATGATATTTTATAATTTTTTGCAGTCACTCTAAGCAAAATCTTTGTTCTGTATATTTATGAAAATGACTCATGTCTTATTTATCTGAGGATCACATAATCAGTTTCTTTTTTGGTGACAGAACAAAATTTCCTTTTATATTACCCTTTGTGTCAGAAACTTCTTTTGCTATGTGTTATTGTCAGAGTAGATTAATTGAGTGCATAAATTGTTTTTTGAAAGAAAAAAGCCAGATATTATTGGAAATATTTAGGTCCTACTTATGTTAGTAAAATCATATTTACTCTATGTCTGTAAAAAGAAAATGCATTTTCAAACCATTTCTCAGATAACATAGGGGAAGTAGTTCTGGGGAGGAGAAATTTGTTTTTAATTTTTATTTTCTTATTTTTAATTGGACCATAGTTGCTTTACAATGCTGTGTTGATTTCGGCTGTACAACAACATGAATCAGCCATGGTATGCACATATCCCCTCCCTCTTGAGCCTCCCTCTCATCCCCCCATCCCAGCCCTCTAGATTGTCACGGAGCACTGAGTTGAGTTTCTCGTGCTATACAGCTGTTCCCCACTAGCTATCCATTTTACACACCATAGTGTATATATGTCAGTGCTATGCTATCAATTCATCCCACCCTATCCTTGCTGCACTGTGTCCACAAGTTCGTTCTCTAAGTCTGCATTTCTATTCCTGCCCTTCAAATAGGTACATCAGTAACATTTTCTAGATGCCGTATATATGTGTTCATATAGAATATTTGTTTTTCTCTTTCTGACTTACTTCACTCTGTACAATGGTATCTAGGTTTATCCACCTCAGTTAACTGACTCACATCCAGTTGTCTTATGGCTGAGTAATATGTATATATGTGTGTATATATATATATATATATATATATATATATATATACACACATATATATGTATGTGTATGTACCACAACTTCTTTATCTATTGATGGCCATCTAGGTTGCTTCCATATCTTTGATACTGTAAATAGTGCTAAAATGAACATTGGTGTACATGTGTCTTTTTGAATTATGGTTTTCTTAAGGTATATGTCCTAGTAGAATAGGTGGGTCAATGGCAGTTTTATTCTTAGTTTTTTAAGGAATCTCCATACTGTTTTCCCTGGGGGCCACTGGTGCTCAGAGGTTAAAGCGTCTGCCTGCAATGCAGGAGACCAGGGTTTGGTCCCTGCATCGGGAAGATTCCCCTGGAGAAGGAAATGGCAACCCACTCCAGTGTTCTTCCCTGGAGAATCCCATGGACAGAGGAGCCTGGTGGGCTACAGTCCATGGGGTCACAAAGAGTTGTACACGACTGAGCGACTTCACTTTCACTTTCATACTGTTTTCCATAGTGGCTGTATCAATTTACATTCCAACAACAGCACAAATGCCAAATTCAGACTTAAATTGAATAAAGTGGGGAAAACCACTAGACCATTCAGGTTTGACCTAAATCAAATCCCTTATGATTATACAGTGGAAGTGAGAAATAGATTTAAGAGACTAGATCTGATAGACAGAGTGCCTGATGAACTGTGGACGGAGGTTCGTGACATTGTACAGGAGACAGGGATCAAGACCATCTCCATGGAAAAGAAATGCAAAAAAGCAAAATGGCTGTCTGGGGAGGCCTTACAAATAGCTGTGAAAAGAAGAGAAGCGAAAAGCAAAGGAGAAAAGGAAAGATATACATATCTGAATGCAGAGTTCCAAAAAATAGCAAGGAGAGATAAGAAAGCCTTCCTCAGTGGTCAATGCAAAGAACAAAAGGAAAACAACAGAATGGGAAAGACTGAGGATCTCTTCAAGAAAATTAGAGATACCAAGGGAACATTTCATGAAAAGATGGGCTTGATAGAGGACAGAAATGGTATGGACCTAACAGAGGCAGAAGATATTAAGAAGAGGTGGCAAGAATACACAAAAGAACTGTACAAAAAAGAGCTTCATGACCCAGATAATCATGATGGTGTGATCATTCACCTAGAACCAGACATCCTGGAATGTGAAGTCAAGTGGGCCTTAGGAAGCATCACTACAAACAAAGCTAATAGAGGTGATGGAATTCCAGAACAGCTATATCAAATCCTAAAAGATGATGCTGTGAAAGTGCTGCACTCAATATGCCAGCAAATTTGGAAAACTCAGCAGTGGCCAGAGGTCTGGAAAAGGTCAGTTTTCATTCCAATCCCAAAGAAAGGCAAAGACAAAGAATGCTCAAACTGCTGCACAATTGCACTCATCTCACAGACTAGTAAAGTAATGCTCAAAATTCTCCAAGCCAGGCTTCAGCAATACGTGAACCGTGTACTTCCAGATGTTCAAGCTGGTTTTAGAAAAGGCAGAGGAACCAGAGATCAAATTGCCAACATCTGCTGGATCATGGAAAAAGAAAGAGAGTTCCAGAGAACTATCTAATTCTGCTTTATTGACAATTTCAAAGCCTTTAACTGTGTGAATCACAAAAACTCTGGAAAATTCTTAAAGAGATGTGAATACCAGCCCGCCTGACCTGCCTCTTGAGAAATCTGTATGCAGATTTCAGGAAGCAACAGTTAGAATTGGACATGGAACAACAGACTGATTCCAAATAGAATAAGGAGTACGTCAAGGCTATATATTATCACCCTGTTTATTTAACTTATATGCAGAGTACATTATGAGAAATGCTGGGCTGGAGGAAACACAAGCTGGAATCAAGATTGCTGGGAGAGATATCAATAACCTCAGATTTTCAGATGACACCACCCATATGGCCGAAAGTGAAGAAGAACTAAAGAGCCTCTAGATGAAAGTGAAAGAGGAGAGTGAAAAAGTTGGCTTAAAGCTCAACATTCAGAAAACTAAGATCATGGCATCTGGTCCCATCACTTCATGTGAAATAGATGGGGAAACAGTGGAAAAGTGACTGACTTTATTTTTTTGGCAACAAAATCACTGCAGATGGTGATTGCAGCCATGAAATTAAAAGACGCTTACGCCTTGGAAAGAAAGTTATGACCAACCTAGATAGCATATTAAAAAGCAAAGACATTATTTTGTCAACAAAGATCCGTCTAGTCAAGGCTGTGGTTTTTCCAATAGTCATGTATGGATGTGAAAGTTGGACTGTAAAGAAAGCTGAGTGCCGAATAATTGATGCTTTTGAAATGTGGTGTTGGAGAAGACTCTTGAGAGTCTCTTGGACTAACAGAAGATCCAACCAGTCCATCCTAAGGGGTATCAGTCCTAGGTGTTCATTGGAAGGACTGATGCTGAAGCTGAAACTTCAATACTTTGGCCACCTGATGCGAAGAGCTGACTCATTTGAAAAGACCCTGATGCTGGGAAAGATTGAGGGCAGAAGGAGAAGCGGACAACAGAGGATGAGACAGTTGGATGGCATCACCGACTCATGGACCTGAGTTTGTGTGAACTTCAGGAGTTGGTGATGGACAGGGAGGCCTGGCATGCTGTGGTTCATGGGATTGCAAAGAGATAGAAAGGACTGAGCGACTGAACTGAACTGAACTAAACAGCACAAAAGGGTTCCCTTTTCTCTACATTCTCTCCAACATTTATTTTTTGTAGAATTTTTTGATAATGACTATTCTGGTGATATGAGGTGATATCTCATTATTTGCATTTATCTAATATAGCGATGTTGAACATCTTTTCATGTGTTTGTTAGCCATCTGTATGTCTTCTTTGCAGAAATGTTTATTTAGGTCTTCTGTCCATCTTTTGATTGGGTTGTTTGTTTTTCTGGTATTGACTTGCATGTGTTGCTTATATATTTTGGAAATTAATCCTTTGTCAGTTGTTTCATTTGCAGTTATTTCCTGCCATTCTGAAGCTTGTCTTTTCATCTTATTTATTATAGTTTCCTTTGCTGACAAAAGATTTTAATTAGGTCTCATTTGTTTATTTTTATTCCCATTACTCTAGGAGATGGGTCAAAGAGAATCTTGCTGTGATTTAATATCAAAGAGTGTTCTGCCTATGTTTTCCTCTATGAATTGTATAGTTTCTTGTCTTACATTTAGGTCTTAAATCCATTTTGAGGTTTTTTTTGTGTGTTTGTTTGGTGTTAGCAACTGTTCTAATTTCACTCTTTTACATGTAGCTGTCCAGTTTTCACAGCATCATTTATTTAAGAGGCTGTCCTTCCCCATAGCATAGGGGGAAATATTTGTTGAATTAATTGTTGGAGTTATGCCTAACTTTTCCGTATCTGTTGTCACTTTTAGGTAATATTATGTTGATGATAACATTATAGCATAAATTAGTTTGAATGAAATTTTAAAATATCTTTGAATTTCCTTCTTCCATATCTTGACATTATTAAAAAATATTTTGTTCTTTTCCTGTGAGTGACAATAAATTCATCATATATTAAATGGCTCATATTCTTTTGTTTTAACTTATGGCTCTTCTTATAATAAGATCTTACCCTAAAATTTTGTTCAGTTTATTTGAGTCTTTAATGAATCTTTATTAGGTAGAACTCTATTCCTACTTCTGTTTATCGATTCCCTAAATTTGCTTTAACAGCCCACTTCTGTGTGTTGAATTTATGCTCTTTGATCATTTGCTACTGGTTGTGAAGCTGCTTAAAGCTCAACATTCAGAAAACTAAGATTATGGCATCTAGTCCCATCACTTCATGGGAAATAGATGGGGAAACAGTGGAAACAGTGTCAGACTTTATTTTTGGGGCTCCAAAATCACTGCAGATGATGACTGCAGCCATGAAATGAAAAGACGCTTACTCCTTGGAAGGAAAGTTATGACCAACCTAGATAGCATATTCAAAAGCAGAGACATTACTTTGCCAACAAAGGTCCGTCTAGTCAAGGCTATGGTTTTTCCAGTGGTCATATATGGATATGAGAGTTGGACTGTGAAGAAAGCTGAGGGCCAAAGAATTGATGCTTTTGAACTGTGGTGTTGGAGAAGCCTCTTGAGAGTCCCTTGGACAGCAAGGAGATCCAACCTAATGTGAAGAGTTGACTCATTGGAAAAGACCCTGATGCTGGAAGGTATTGGGGGCAAGAGGAGAAGGGGACAACAGAGGATGAGATGGCTGGATGGCATCACCGATTTGATGAACATGAGTTTGGGTGAACTCCAGGAGTTGGTGATGGACAGGGAGGCCTGGCGTGCTGCGATTCATGGGGTCACAAAGAGTCGGACATGACTGAGTGACTGAACTGAACTGAACTGAACCGTGAAGCTGCTACCTGCTACTGATTTAAAATGAATCCTTGATTATTCACTGAATCTTGAGGAATACCTGCCTTTGGTAAACACTTGGAAAAAGTATGGGCAAACTCCAAAATGAAGATACTTTCAAATTACTTGATTTAGTCACTAGGTCATGTCTGTCTGTTTGAGACCCCCTGGACTGTAGCCTCCAGGGCTCCTCTGTCCATGAGATTTCCCAGGAAAGAATGGGTTGCAAGTGGGTTGCCATTTCTTATTCCATGGGATCTTCCTGACCCAGGGATCAATCCCATGTTTCCTGTATTGCAGGCAGATTCTTTACCACTGAAAAACCACCTGGGAAGCCCTTCAAATAACTTATAAAATAGCAAAAAGAAAGGGCATTATTATGAGTGTATATAAAAATATCTTAAGTGTTTCTAGTTTTATTTTTCTTAAGCTGGTAGAACCATATTTAACCAAACTTATTTTAATTTTAGTTTGAACATAGGCATTCAGTTTAGGTGAATTAGGGCTTCCCAGGTAATGGCAGTGGTAAAGAATCTACCTGAAATGCAAGAGATGCAAGAGTTGTGGGTTTGATCACTTGGTTGGGAAGATCCCCTGGAGTAGGAAATGGCAACCAGCTCCAGTATTCTTGCCTGGAAAATTACATGGACAGAGGAACTTGGTGGGTTGCAGTCCATGGGGCCACAAATAATCAGATATGACTGAGTGAGTGCAAGCATCCTGCCTTTAGGTGAACTAATCTACTGATTTCTATTTGAGGATCAATTGTTTCTTTCTACCTAAAATTTGGCTCCTTTTTCTTTTCTTTGATTCAATTCTTGTTGTCTTTTAAAAATACATTTCTCTAAACCATCCTTCTTACTTAATGGCCTTCCAATCTAATTTTCATTTTACTTTTTTGTCAACATTTAGGTAATTTTAGCCAACTTTATTAATTTTGTTTTGCTTTTAAGAGTTTCACATTTTTTTTTATAAGTATAGTGTGTATCTTAAATTCAATTGCATATTTCTGCTTTTTATTTCCCATGTTTTTAAATAATTATAAATGGGTCAAACATACTAATTTACTCCAATAATTTATAAAATATTGAGAAGAAGTATGTGAGTGTTCATACATTATCTTTAGTCTTAAAAAATAGAAAACTATTTTTTAAGTCGGTTAATGTGATAAAGTGAAGGACTACCCCCAAACTCTTCACCACTATGTGAATCTACGTACTTAGTATTGTTTAGTTGTGGGCTGTTTTATTTCCTCATCCTTTGACTTTTCACTTTGACCAGTGGCATGAACCTGAAATGACATTGTGGTGATGTGAAGCCTAGAGCTAAAGAGGCCTCATGTGTTTCTTCTTTCTCTCTTCTGTCTTTCATGTTGACATGAAAACAACATCCCATGACTGGCCTGTTGGCACAAGGTGGACCCACATTATGATGAATGAGCACATGACCTTGATACTCCCCTTTCCTACCATGTACCACATCATACAGAAGTCACGAGACTGATAAAATATTGAACTGGACTTAAGGCATGCTACAGCATCTAGTTGGGCATGAAACTCTGAAAGATTTCAAGACTTTTTGAGCCAATGGCTTCCATTTAGTGGTTGTTGCTTTAGATAGAATACATATGTCTCCGAATCATGAGAGTGGAAGAAGTACCCACTTTGGGAATTTCTGCTTCCTATTTTCACAGTTGTAGTCTCTGCTAGACTAGAAGTCCAGGTTTCTGTGGGGGGATAGTTCTATTAATGGACAGAATAAAGATTCCACTAAAATAAAAGCTAAAGCTGCCACCTGATCATTTGAGTTCTTCCTGTGAGTAGACCAACACACAAAGAAAGGGGCCACTAAAATGTTCAGACTAATTAATCCTTATCATCATGAGATAGTAGTTCTTACTGCAGAGTGAGGTCAGAGAAACGTGTCTAGGGCTTGAGATATACTCTGAACTCATTTATTGATTCCATGATCATAAACATGATTGGGCGGCTGTACCTATCATGCTTAGAAACGGCATGATAGCTTGACACACCAACTGTCTTGTTGTCAATCTTTTCTTCAAATATTATGACTACTTATTACCTTCAAGAAACATTCATAGTTTATGTGATTATAATATGGTGTAGATCTGAGCTGTGAATTGGTCAACAAAAGACAAAACCATTGGTCTGTCCTAATCCCCTTGCTCTTCCCATTTCTGTGTGTGTAGCCCAGACCTCTAAATGCCAGAACCTGTGTCTCTGTGTTTAAAGGCTCTCTGCTCTCCCCATGAACACAGCAGAACAGAAGTGTCAGCAATGTTAAGTCTTTCCAGAGGGTCATCAGTCAAGGATGGGATAACACCTCTAAGTGGTACTGCAATGAGAAATGTATACTATACTGGCTTTCAAACTTCTCCAGTAGGAATATACTCAGATTCCCTGCAGTAGTAACACATTTGAAAGTATGCCTTTACTTGGCAGCCTTTCATCTTTTCTGACTCCTTACTTTCCTATTGTTGTTTTCTGAGATCATCTACCAGGTAAAAGCACTCCTACTCAAAAGTTCACATTTGTTAGGGTGACTTATTAAAAACAAAGTGTTAGCAAAGATGTGGAGAAAAGGTAATCCTTGTACACTGTTGACTGAAATGCAAATTGATGCAAGAACTATGAATAGTAGTAATGATGACTCCTCAAGAAATTAAAAGTAATACTATCATATGATCCAGTAGTTCCCATTATGGTATGTATCCAAAGGAAGTAAAATTAGACTCTCAAAGAGAGATCTTTGCTCGCATGTTCACTGCAGCATTATTCATAATAGCCAAGACAAACTGAATCTCCACTGACCAATAAAGGGTAAAAAATTATGGTACATACCTAAATTAAATATTATTCAGCCTTAAAAATGATGGAAACCTGTTATTTGCAGCAACATAGATGAGTCTGGAGGACATTATTCTATGTGGAATAAGCCAGACACAGAAGGGCTATGTGATACCACTTAGACGAGAAATCTAAAATATTCAAATTGAAAAAAACAGAAAATGGAATGATAGTTTCCAGAGACTGGAGGGAGAGGGAAATGAGAAAAATGGTACAAAATTTCATTTATTCAAGATAAATAGCTCCTAGAAATGTACTAGAGAGCAGAGTGTCTGTAGTTAACATTAGATTATATACTTAAAACATTTTTAAGAAGGTGAATTAGGTGTTTTTATAAGAAAACTAATACTAAATAGACAAGGCAAGAGGAAATTTTTGAAGTCAATGTATATGTTTATGGCATAGATTGTGGTGATGGTTTCATGGGTTCATCCTTGTCTCCAAACTTATCAACTGTACATATTAAATATGCACAGTTTATCATATGTAAATCATACATCATAAAATGGCTTATATAAGAAATTTTACTCTTAAAAATACACTCCAATTTAAAACAAAACAAACTAAAACAAAGCAAAACCTTTGTCTCACTTTGTACATCATTCACATAAAGATATGTATGTAATTTCATACTGTTTCTCTTCAAAAACTGTAAGATAGATACCTTAATATTTACAGGGCAATTAAAGTAATTCTAAATTAGAAACTTACCTATATTATGCAGTGTGATAAGGGCTATATTTAGAGATAAGTTTCTCTGATTCTTTCTACACAATTGTCACTTGTGTTTTTCCTATCTGCTAATAAAAAAGTTCAGTGCTTCCCCAAGCACATTTGCTTTGAACTCTTAAGAGATAATATGTGCCAGATGTATCATAAATATTTCCAATCATACCAAACCTATTCTGAGGAGAGAAGAAATTTCACTTGTATTATTTGAGAATAAAATAATTTCTTTGTTAAATAGGGTGTAGATTGTTATTTATATGGACCTTAGTATATGAAGGAAAAAAACTATTAAGGTACTCAAATTACTATCTTGAGCAGAGACTCCAACAGGGGAACTATAATGAAGAAAAGTAATGGTCATGTCTTATATTTACAAGAAACATTGCATACTAATAAGCATTTACACTGAGTTTCTTGAGTCTCACAATAAATCTTGAAATGGGCATTATTATGGCCATCATTTATAAGAGATTAAGATTCTGAACTATTAACTGGATTGTTCAGTATTAAATGCATTTATATTGAATGCATTAAGTTCTAAGGTCAAAAACTGCTAGTTAAGTTAAAATATAATATATTGTATAAAGCAATATAAATTAAGCATGAATTAGAGGTGACCTTATGCCTTCATAAGGTCTGCATTATGCAATACAGGAGACTCCGGTTCGAAGAAGAAATACAATACAATTTCATTCTCACAGCTGAATATTTCACTGTATTTATATGCACACTTTCTTATCCATTCATCCACTGACAGACGTTTCCACATTTTTGCTACTGTGAATAATACTGCAGAGGAACGTGTGAGTGTAGATGTAGCTTCAATATATTGTTTGATTTTCCTTTGGGTATGAACCCAAAAATGGGATAGCTGGATCATATGGTTGTTCCACTTTTAATGTTTTGAGGAACCTCAATATTGTTTCCCATGGAAGCTGCACCAATTTATATTCTCATCAATAGTGCACAAAAGTTCCCTTTTCTCTGTATCAACACTACAATTGTCTCTTGATATTCTCACAGGTATGAGGTGTTATCCCTTTGTGGCTTTGATTTGAATTTCTCTAAGTTTTAGTGAAATCTTTTCACGTACCTGTTGACCATCTGTATGTCTTCTTTGGAAAAATGTCTATCTAGATTCTCTGCCAATTTTTTAATTAAAATTATTTGTTCTTTTACTACTGAGTTGCTTAAGTTTCTATGTATTTTTGGATATTAGCCCCTTTTCAGATATATGATTTGCAAGCATTTTTTTCCCATTCAGTAGGTTTCCTTTTCATTTTGTTGGGAAGATCCACTGGAGAAGAGACAGGCTACCCACTCCAGTATTCTTGGGCTTCAGTTGTGGCTCAGCGGGTAAAGAATCCTCCTGCAATATGGGAGACCTGGGTTTGATACCTGTGTTGGGGAGATTCCCTGGAGAAGGGAAAGGCTACCCATTCCAGTACTCTGGCCTGGAGAATTCATGGACTGTGTAGTCTATGGAGTCACAAAGAGCCGGACATGACCGAGCAACTTTCACTTTCACTTATACCTTCATATCGAGCTACCGTCTCTCCTCCCATTCTTTTCCTCTATTAGAAAGTCTCTTGAAATTGGATCAAATAGCTTTGCATATAAAAATTTTAAAAAGCCTGTTTGGAGTAGTGAATTAACACTAATACTACTTCCGTTTATATTGCAAACACTTCTTTACATGGGAGTAGATGTAAGAAAGTGAGCATTACCCTGTATTCTCATAATCAGTTTCCAAAAACAGAATGGAAGGGGAATCTCATGGCAACTGATATGAATGAATCATCTACAACAGAAAAAAATCAGTAAAT
This sequence comes from Bos mutus, assembly GCF_027580195.1. Taxonomy (NCBI): domain Eukaryota; kingdom Metazoa; phylum Chordata; class Mammalia; order Artiodactyla; family Bovidae; genus Bos; species Bos mutus. The sequence goes on along the minus strand of NC_091633.1, from coordinate 51,731,423 downwards.
TTCAACTTAGTGGAACACAAACAGTTCTACTGTTACTCTAATTGACCAGTTATTTATCCTAATAACCCAGACAATGCACTACTATTTTTAACTTGTTTTCTGATTGTATTCATCATATTGACTGACATTTCAACCGAACAACCAATTTGCTTATGTAAATAATAAAAATATTTTATCAACAATTTAATTTTTAAAATCACAAGGGATAATTAGGTAACTGAATGTCTAATTTAAAACAGGAAAGGAATCAATATATATGTCATCAGAAGTCATAGATAATTCTGTTATTCATTTTTTTATCTCTGGAATAAAGTAACCTTCAATATCCATGAATTATTTCTTATAAAAGAGATTATAGAAAAACAAACACTTTAATCCACTATTTTATAAAATGAATTCCTTTTGTTACAACTATGAAACTTTACAAAACCATTTTAAAAAGCTGCAAAGTGAAAGTGAAAATCACTCAGTCTTGTCTGACTCTTTGTGACCTTATGGACCGTAGCCTGCCAGGCTCCTCTGCCTATGGAGTTCTCCAGACCAGAATACTGGAGTAGGTAGCTGTTCCCATCTCCAGGGTATCTTTCCAACCCAGGACCAAACCCAGGTCTTTCTCATCGCAGGCAGATTCTTTATTGTCGGAGCCACCAAAAAAATCTGCAACTATTATATTTAACTTACTCTTTATTCATAGTTGAAATGATGCTTATATCAGTTCTACTGCTGCTGCTGCTGCTGCTAAGTCGCTTCAGTCGTGTCCGACTCTGTGCAACCCCATAGACGGCAGCCCACCAGGCTTCCCTGTCCCTGGGATTCTCCAGGCAAGAACACTGGAGTGGGTTGCCATTTCCTTCTCCAGTGCATGAAAGTGAAAAGTGAAAGTGAAGTCGCTTAGTCGTGCCCGACCCTCAGCGACCCCAGGGACGGCATTTCCAGGCTCTTCCATCCATGGGATTTTCCAGGCAAGAGTACTGGAGTGGGGTGCCATTGCCTTTTCTGAATATCGGTTCTAAGATAATTTAATTACAAGACAACTATTAACATCAGAAAATAGATTACTTACTCTTGTTATTTGAACAAGAAAATATTGCATTATTCAACTTTTATAACTAATGGAAGGCAAATTGTATAAATGATTTAACAATTTGTGAATTTGCAAAAACTTTAAATTTTAAAGGGTTTTATAAATGTATATTTTAAAATGCAATTTGCAGCTGTTTTATCTTTTAATAAATGACATAATCCTTCTTATACACATGCACACCTAAATAGCATATTTGTGCAGTTCAGTGGGTAACACTGTGCCTCTATAATTTTCCTGACTACATTTCTATATGCTAATACATTTATGCCCATAGCAATGAATTTTCTAGACTTGAAACTGCAATCATTAAGCTTTCTCTTTGATGCAACTCTTCTAATAATGGGTAAAAAATTAAGTTAGAAAATAGTAGCTAGAAGTAGTGTTTGAGTGAAATACTAGATATCTGTTGAATATAGTCTCCATAAACTCCATTTTGTTTTCCTAAAACATAGACTTCCAAATCATAATTCAGTTCAATTGTTCTTGCTGGTTATTCAGTAGCAACTTGATGCTAGCTGCTTAAAACTCTTTTAGTCTCATTCTTCTTTTGGAAGTAAATTATCATGACATCTAATTCATAGGATTTTTTTAATTAAACAAAACTAAATTGTATAAAGCACCTTCATGGCGTTGAGCTGAAGAAAATGTTTATTCTGCCTCTTATATCATAGAATTTAAAGAGATATTAATAATTTATTTGACTCTTACATGTTTCTTATATTTCTTTCTTTAAACTTTTCTAAAAAGAAGATTTAGATATGTTGAAGAAGGATAAGGTAAATAAAGCACATTGACCAAATATTATATCAGAACTACAGAAAATCCGTTGAAATAGAACAAATCATAGGAAGTTCTTATAGAAGTGGGAGAGGTTAAATTAAAATAATGACATTTAATTTACAGATTTTTGAATGACTAATGAAAAATTTATAAATTTTATTTGGCATCGCAAAAATAATCATGGCTTTGTCTCTTAAAGTCAAAATACAGCCTAGGAAACAAATTATTTTAAAACTTCAGTATTCTAACTAAAATCCACAGTAGAACATACTCTCAACTATAGGTGCAAAGATACACTTGGTTTCTCCTGAATTGCTTAAATTTTTTCACCTGATCAGCACTGCTGCTGTTGTTTAGTCACTCAGTCATGCACAACTCTGTGATCCCATGACTGTAGCACATAAGGCTTCCCTGTGCTTCACCATCTCCCAGAGCTTGGTCAAACTCATGGCCATTGAGTCAGTGATGCCATCTGACCATCTCATCCTCTGATGTCCCCTTCTCCTCCTGCCTTCAGTCTTTCCCAGCATCAGGGTCTTTTCCAGTGTGTCAGCCCTTTGCATCAGGTGGCCGAAGTATTGGAGCTTCAGCTTCAGCAACAGTCCTTCCAATGAATGTTCAGGACTGATCTCCTTTAGGATGGACTGGTTGGATCTCCTTGCAGTCCAAGGGACTCTCAAGAGTCTTATCCAACACCACAGTTCAAAAGCATCAATTCTTTGGCACTTAGCTTTCTTTATAGTCCAACTCTGACATCCATACATGACTACTGGAAAAACCATATCTTTGACTAAATGGACCTTTGTCAGCAAATAATGTCTTTGCTTTATAATGTGCTGTCTAGGTTTGCCATAACTTTTGTCCCAAGGAGCAAGCGTCTTCTAATTTCATGGCTGCAGTCAGCATTTGTAATGATTTTCTAGCCCAAGAAAATAAACTCTGTCACTGTTTCCATCGTTTCTCCATCTGTTTGCCATGAAGTGATGTGACTGGATGCCATCATGATCTTAGTTTTTTGAATGTTGAGTTTTAAGCCAGCTTTTCCCCCTCCTCTTTCACTTTCACCAAGAGGCTTTTTAGGTCATCTTTGCTTTCTGCTGTGAGGGTGATTAGCGCCACAACTAACCCCAAATCTAGAAGGTAACAGGGGCTTATAGAAAGATAGAAGACCGTAGCAGTTGCTTGTCTAGGACAAAAGCTGCAGACTACAATGCAAGCTACAATGCAGACTTCCCTGGTGGCTCAGACAGTAAAGCGTCTGTCTACAATGCGGGAGACCCAGGTGTGAGCCCTGGGATGGGAAGATCCCCTGGAGAAGGAAATGGAAATCTACTCCAGTACTATTGCCTGGAAAATCCCATGGACAGAGGAGCCTGGTACGCTACAGTCTATGGGGTCGCAAAGAGTCGGACACGACTGAGCAACTTCACAATGCAAGCTAGTAGGAAGAATAAATTAGACTATCTTTCTTCCATTGTATATTCTAACCTCCTTTGTTGAAGATTAATTGACCAAAAGTATGTGGGTTTATTTCTGAGCGCTCTGTCCCTTTCCAATGATCTACATGTCTGTTTTTGTGGCAGTACTACACTCTTTTGATTACTATAGTTTTGAAGTGTTGTCTAAAGTCTAGAAGAGTTATGCCTCCAGCTTTGTTCTTTTTCCTCAGGATTCTTGGTCAAATCTTGGTCATTTGTTATTCCATATAAATATTAGAATGGTTTATTCTAGTGCTGTAATAAATATTATGAGTAATTTGATAGGAATCCCATTAAATATGTAGATAATTTTGGGTAGTATGGCCATTTTAACAATATTAATTCTTCCAATCCAAGAGCATGGAATATCTTTCCATTTTTTTGAATCATCTTCAATTTTCTTTACCAGTGCTTTATAGTTGTCATCATATAGGTCTTTTATCTCCTTGGCTGGGTTTATTTCTAAGTATTTTTAAATTTTTTGATAATATTTTAAAAGGTATTTAAAAATTTTTTCACTTGCTAATATTTCATTGTTAGTTTAAAAAAATGCAGCTTATTTCTGTGTGTAAATCTGGTGTTCTGCTACCTTGAAGAATATATTCATCAGTTCTAGTAGTTCTTATGTGGAGTTTTACAGTGGAGAAAAGACAGTGTCTTCTGCAAGCAGTGTTGGGAAAGATGGAGAGCCACATGTAAATAAATGAAGTTAGAACCCTCATACCATGCTCAAAAATGAACTCAAGATAACTTAAAGATTTGAACATAAGACATGGCACCATAAAACTCCTAAAACAGAACAGAGGAGAAACATCCTCTGACATAAATAATACCAAGGTTTTCTTAGGTCAGTCTCTCAAGGAAATAATAACAAAAATAAGCAATGAGACTTAAATTTATAAGCTTTTGAACAGCAAAGGAAACCATTAAAAAACAGAAAGACAAGATATGGACTGGAAGAAAACATTTACAAATGATGTGAATGACAAGAGCTTAACAGCTCATAAAAATCAATAACCAAAAAACAAAACAAAACAAATACAAACAACCCAATCAAGATATGGGAAGAAGATCTAAATTTCACTTTTTTCCCCAGAGAAGATATAGATATGAATATATGCCAATAGGCATATTAAAGGATGCTTGACATCACTAATTATCAGAGAAATAAATGGACAATGAGGTATCACCTCACACTGGTTAGATTGGCCATCCTTAAAAAGTCTACAAATAACAAATGCTGAAGAGGGTATTGAGAAAACCCTCCCACACTATTGGTGGGAATATGAATTGGTATATCTGCTATGTAAAACAGTGTGGGGGTTTCTTAAAAAACTAAAATTGAAGTTACCATGTATGTTAGTCACTCAGTCTTGTCCAATTCTTTGCGACCCCATGGACTGTAGCCTGCCTGGCTCCTCTGTCCATGGACTTCTTCAGGCAAGAATACTGGAGTGGGTTGGCATTCCCTTCTTCAGGGGGTCTTCCTGACCCAGGGATGGAACCCCAGTCTCCTGCATTGCAGGCATATTCTTTACCATCTGAGTCACCAGGGAAGCCCAGAAATCCTACTCCTGGGCATATATCCAGAGAAAACTCCAATTAAAAAGTTATATATACTCCAGTGTTCATAGCAGTGCTATTTACAATAGCCAAGATATGGAAACAGCCTAAATGTCCATGAACAGATAAATGGATAAATAAAATGTGTAGACACAATTGAATACTACTCAGCCATGAAAAAAAAATGAAATAATGCTATTTGCAGCAATATGATTGGATCTAGAGATTATCATACTAAGTGAAGTAAATCAAACAGAGAAAGACAAATACCTTGTGATGTCACTTACATGTAGAATTTAAAATATGACACAAATGAACTTATGTACAACAGAGAAACAGACTCACAGACATAGAAAACAGACTTGTGGTTACCAAAGGGGGAAGAGGGTTGGGAGGGATAAATTAGAAGTTTATGAACAGCAGATACAAACTACTCTATATATGAAATATATAAACAACAAAGTCCTACTCTATAACATAGGGAACTGTTAATATATTCAGTATCGTGTAATAAGCCATAATGTAAAAGAATATAAAATAATATGTATGTATAACTGAATCATTTTCCTGTATACCAGAAACTAACATAACATTGTAAATCAGCTATATTTCAATAAAACTAACAAAAAACATTACCTAGAAAAAGAAAAAAAGAATAAACCAGACAGTTTTAGTGAATTGATAAAATTTGGTTATGAGCTATTCTGAGACTATAGCCATTAAGAATTGTAAATATACTAAGAAGTTAAAATTCTTTGGAATCTTTTCCTTCAGGAACTCCTTCAGGAGTTCACAGGGAAGATTAGGAAGAATTCAGAGAGATACCAGTTGTGGGGTTAGCTGGGTGAAAGGAGCAGCAGTCACTGCTAAAAATACTCCCAGACTTATCTTCTCTATAATGTTTATATATGGGTCTGTTCTTGGTATCTGTTGATTGATTTTGTTCTTATTTGTGGTATGGTTTTTGTACTTTTTTTTTTTGGCTGGCCTTTTAACATTAGATTCAATGCCAGAAACTGAGAATTTTATCTTGTTTCATGTTGGATAGTTTTGAACTTGTATATGTGCTTTCCAAATTTACCACATTAAATTATTCTACTATTCTGTTCCTGTGGTCAGAGTAAATATAGAAATAGAGAGATGTTATGAATTAAAGTGGTTGAGAACACTTCTCATAAAATAAAACACCACATAGAGAAGAATCTTTCTTTAAAACACTATGTAAATTTAGTCAATATTTATGATCATTGACTGAAAGAAAAACACATGGAAAAACATCATTCTGTATTTAAGAGTGATGAACATTAACCACATTTTACTGAAGCAAAAACTTACAATCCAAAGTTTCTAATACTCTTCAGGGATGTATATATAAAATGTGAAATTTTAGAGGATATAACTGTTTTGATATTCCTAAATTTGCTTCCACATTGATATTAAATAGTCAGGTGAGTTGAAGATAGGGAAACCACTCTCAGTGCATCTGCCAAGGAATTTCAGACTTATTTGATGGATTTTTTTTTTTTTTTTTTTAGGTAGTAAGTTCTGAAAACAGAAACTGTTGAAAGCTATCTGACCTGAATTTATTTCACAAAATTGTATTCCCTTCTAAAAGTTTGCCTGTGATTTATTCTGTGTCACTGCTGTATCTACACTAATGTACCATTATGCAGAGTGGATGTTTCAGAGATATAACCATCCTTCTTCCTGAAGCCAGAACTTTATGATTACGTCAGACATTGTCTGGCATAATCTATTTAGCTTGTCGATTTTACCTCCATAGGTAAATTAATCTGAAATAATTACTCAAATATTTACACTTCTATGTTTAAAATTTGCTAGAACAAAGAAATTATGCATGCAGGAAGTGTGCAGGGGGGTTGAAGATAACAAATGATACATCAAGCACAGCCTAAAGTGGCTTTACTGGAGTAGAAACACTGGTAATAAATCACCTGCCATTGTTGATAATAAAATACTGCCTTGGCCTCCATCAGCCACAAGAGAAAGGTTAAATGTTATTTCTCACAATAACCATGTGGTCTTCATAGCTGACACCTCCAATATTAAATCCCATCATTATTTTCTATAGAAAACATTTGATCTTTATTCCTAATGGAGCATTTTTGTAAAGAACTACTTTGCTAATATCTAATATCCTTGAAATACTTTCATTCATTTTATAGTTATTTTACTCTGTGAAAGTATCTCTTCTCTTTAGTATAAAACTACTTTTATGTAATGGCTAGCTTTGGGAGGTTGAAATTTATTCTGGTCAACAGTAAGTAACCTTTTAATGATTGGATTCATATGAACTCAGTATTGATGTAGCCTGCAGATTGAAATATTATCCCTGAATAGGCTCAGTGATTTATTTTCTAGTTTATTTATTAAGTCAAATCTCAGTTTTTGTCCGTATTACATTCATTCTAAATTACTCTTATTTCAGACACCAGCCTCATCTCTTGACCTTTCTATACAACAGTTATTTCTGTTAAAAGCTTTCTGTAACAATTAATTTCTGAAATAATTGTTATAGGATGGACTTGAAATGTATGCTGGTCTAAAAGGAAAAGCATGAAGTTTATTTAAGGATATGCACACATAGGGCTTATATTTATCAAGGTACTGACCTATATATGTATACATACATATATGTATACAGAAGCATGTATAAGTGAAAATACTGATTATGTACATATAGCTAAATGATAACAAACACTTCCAGCTGTGGACCCAAATGAAATTACACTATTGATGACCCCATGTACACGTCCACCTAATTGCTCACTCTTCTTTATGAAAGATATCAAATTTGTACTTACAAAATAGTTTTTCAGCTATATTGGGCCTATGGCTTCCTTCCTCTGCTTCTTCTGTTCACAAACTGTTTTAAAGGAAAGCTTCTTTCAGTGATTATCCAGAGAACAGCAAGGTTTATTGAAATTGTTTTACCTCCTAACATTCCCTGAATAACCAACCTCAAAGTGTCAGTGAAGTCATGCTTAATGTACAAAGGAAGAGAAAATTCCTCCCTGCATAACTCATTGAAGAGAATTGTTAACTGGGCGTACCAGCATTGCACTTGACAGTCACACTCATATCCCTTCAACCAAACTAGCAATGATTTTCTTAACGACTCAACCCAAGATCTTCCTCTGAAAAGGCACATTTCTTCAATAAAACCATCTATTTATATATGCTTTTAAAATTTTACATATGGTCATCAAGAACAAGATGGTGGAGGAGTAGGTGGACGTGGAGTATATCTCTCTCCACAATTACATCAGGAATACACCTTCAGACACAGAAGTGCATGCAGAACATCAGCGGAGAGCATACAGGAATACCTGACCAGTGGAAAGCAATATATAGATCCACGCAAAGCTCAGTAGGATGAAGGAACTGGGGGAAAAACAGGAGTGTAAGTAGGACTGGACCTGCCCTCAGCAGGTGGGGGAACTGAATCAGAGGTCTGATTCCCACATCGGGGCGATTGTCTGAGTCAGAGGAGAAGCATTTAAGGCCAAAAGTGAAAGAGTTGATCTGTGGCAGCATAAATGGAATGAGAATCAGACAGTCCTTGCCGCAGCCATACATATCCTGGACAAGGATGTAGAGCCCCTGGAAGGTACAGCAGCTGGGAGCTGGAGTTTAGGGATTGTGGAGCAATCTCAGGGCGAAGGCTGCTGTCGACTGTGGAAAGACAGATCGAGGGGATATGAAGGAGATTGTGATGGGAAATGCCTGTGGAGGAAAGCCGGTCAGCCATGGAAGCAAGGTGATACTGCTGAGTCACGCAAAGAGGGTAGAGCCATCCCCATAGCCTCTCTCCTCCAACACACAGGCATTGGCATCTGAACAATAGAGAGGCTGGGACATCAAAAGCCTGACGCACTGAACTACAGGGTAGGACCCCACCCAGGGTGCCCCTTTAAGTGCCTGTTGCCCAGATCTACAGAGTAGGACCCCAGTCGGGGGTCCCCTCTATGTTCCTGATACGCCAAACAGCAGAGAAGGTGCCCAGGCAAGGGAGCCCTCTAAGTGCCTGACCAGGTAGAGCTATGGAGAAACACTGGCCAAAGAGGCCTTCTGATCACCAGGTACAAAAGGCTCAAAAAAAGACTCCGAGAGGGTCATAACTCCTGCGGTGGAGGCAGTCTGTGTCCTTGAACACTTGGTGCTGCCAGGGCACTGCACACCAAGCAACTGTGCCACCTTCACACTCAATTCTCACTGAGGCAGAGTTGCCACAGGTGAAAAACTCTTGCGTCTATGCGTGCAGGGTCGTTTCGGTCGTGTCTGACTCTTTGCAACCCTGTAGTCTGTAGCTGCCAGGCTTCTCTGTCAGGGAGGGCGGTTCTCCAGGTAAGAATACTGGAACGGTATTGGCCAATAGTGGTTGCCATTACCCTTCTAGAGCGTTATATTTCCTGCTGCCCTATTCGCAAACTCCCCTGAGTACCTGGTGCTGCCAGAACCCCTGCAACCCAGGCAGCTGCACCGGCCCACACAGGGGCAAACCCAAGTCCTCCAGGGCAGCCTCGGGAGCAAATCCCAGTGGTTGACCCACAAGCAGAGGTGGAAATAAAACCACAATTGAAACCCAGCAGCAGTGTGGCTAAGGAAGAAAACCCAAAACTTTCCCACAGTAGTACATGCTGCAGATTAAATCCACATGATCAACTAGGGAGACTGTGTCTATGGAATATATAAAAGGTTATTGAGAGCTCCCACAAAAGAAAACACATTAATTTTGATAGTTGTGGGTGTTGGAGGCAAGAACACAGAGGAGCTGGGCCAGATGAGAATCTGAGCTTCCCCCACAACAGGTCCTGATATCTGGATTCCAGTGTTGGAGGGCATCCTAGGAAGGTGAGGGGGCTTCCCTGGTGGCTCAGAGGTTAAAGCATCTTCCTGCAATGTGGGAGACCTAGGTTTGATCCCAGGGTTAGGAAGATCCCCTGGAGAAGGAAATGGCAACCCACTCCAGTATTCTTGCCTGGAAAACCCCATGGACAGAGGAGCCTGGTGGGCTATACTCCACAGGGTAGCAGAGTTGGACATGACTGAGTGACAGAGGTAAGGTGGTGTGACTCCCAGTGAGGGAAAGGACTCTGACAACAGTGACTCAAGGAAAACATTTATTATTCTTATGTTTTGACTTGCTCTGTAGATTCTTTTTTCTTTCTTTTTTTGTTTCCCCCCCCTCTGTTGTAGTTGTCGATTTTATTGGATTAGATTCCATAGTTGGAATCTAATTAAGTTTTTTGAACTTTTTTTTTTTCTCAGTCACATTTTTTTTTAAATTGTTGTCATAAACCTCTACCTCTACATTGTGCTTTTGCAGTTCTGTGGAGTTTCCTTTTTTCCTTCTCTCTGTCTTTTTTAATTTTAATTTTTTAAACCTAAAAATTTTTTCTACATTTATTCCTTTCTTTGCTTTTTATACTGTGCTTTTCCCCTTGCAGTTAATCTTTAATGTATATAAATATTCTTCATCTATTTAACTTTGCGTATCTATTCCTTCCTCTTCTTTCTTTCCTTTCCTCTCAACATATTTGTTAGGTTACCTTCATTGCTTTATTTTGCAGTTGGCACTTTGCTATAGTTTTGTTTTCCACTTTGTATTGTTATATCTGGTAGATATAATTTTTGGTTTCCTTTGTTCACTGGGTCAATCTATTCTTTATTTTTGTTGGACTGATTTGATTTTGCTTATGGGTGTATATGTATATGTGTATATTCAGTCACAGTTTTTATTGTTGTTATAAACTGCTGCATCTATATTGGGCTTCTGCAGTTCTGTGGAGTTTTCCTTTTTTCTTTATTCTTCCTTTTTTGCTTTTCTCTTTTTTGTAATTTTAACTTTTAATATTTTTAAACCTATTATGTTTTTTCTACATTTATTCATTTGTTTGCTTTTCCTACTGTTCTTTTCCCCTTGCAGTTAACCTTTAATGTATATAAATCTTCTTCATTTACCTCTATTTAACTTTGCATATCTATTCTTTCCTTCTTTACTTTCTTTCTTTTCCTTTCAACATATTTGTTAGTTTTGTTTTCATTGCTTTATTCCCCACTTGCCACCTTGCTTTAGTTTTGTTTTCTGCTTTGTGCTTTAGTTAGTTTTTTTATCTACTGGTAAATATAATTTTTGATTTCCTTTGTTTGCTGGATCAATCTATGTACTTTATTTTTGTTGGACTGTTTTGACTCTGCTCATGAGTGTATATGTACATCTGTATATTCCATTATATTAATTATTATTTGCCTGATTTTGTACCTGCCATGTGTCTGGGGTTCATCTTTGGTTTCTCATTTTTGAATATATTTTTAAATCTCACTGAATGCCATAACAAAATGCCATAACAAACCACTTATGGAATCTTCGTTCCTTACACAAGATCAAGCCCTGAGGCTTTGGAGTGGGAGCACTGACTTCAAGGTGTCAGGTTACCAGAGAACTAACCCTAGGGAGTATCTAATAGTGAGAACTGACACAAAGGAAGCCACTTGGATACAAGACCCGGTATCACCCAACCACCAGTAGCATCCTGTGCAGGACACTTCATCTAAACAACAAACAAAACAAAAATACAAACCCAGTCACCAGCAGACAGGATTATCACCTCACTCAGCCTTGTCCATCAGAAGAAAAACAAACAAATAAACAAACAAAAACTCAGCACAAATCTCCTACAAAGCTTACACAAAAAACTGAACCAACCTTAGGAGGGCAAAAACCAAAAGGAAGAAAGAATTCAACCATGAAGCCTGGGAAAAGGAGACCTCAAACACAATAAGTAAAATAATAATAATAATAATAAATAGGCAGAGAAATACTACACAATGAAGACAAAACTAGAAATGCAGAAGTCCAAATAAATGAAGAGGGAATAGGCAAACTCCCTGAAAAAGAATAGTGATAGTAAAGATGATCCAAAACCTTGAAAACAAAATGGAGAAAATGCAAAATTGATTAACAAGGACCTAGACAAATTAACGAATAAACATACAGAGATAAACAACACAATTACTGAAATTAAAAATGCTCTGGAAGGAGTCAATAGCAGAATATCTGAAGCAGAAGAACGAATCAGTGAGCTGAAAGATAAAATGGTGGAAATAACTTCTGAAGACAAAATAAAGTAAAAAGAATGAAAATAACTGAGGATAGTCTCAGAGACCTCTGGGACAATATCAAATGCAGCAACATTTGAATTACAGGGGTCCCAGAAGAAGAAGAGAAAAAGAAAAGGATTGTATTGAAGAGATTGTATTACAAAATTTCCCCAACATGGAAAAGAAAACAGTCAATCAAGTCCAAGAGGCACCAAGAGTCCCATACAGGACAAACCCAAAGAGAAACATGCCAAGATACATACTAATCAAACTAACAAAGAGTAAACACAAAGAAAGAATATTAAAAGCAGCAAGGGAAAAGTAACAAGTATCATACAAGGGAAACCCCACAGGCTTAACAGCTGATCTTTCAGCCAAAACTCTGCAGGCTAGAATGGAATGGCAGGATATATTTAAAGTACTGAAAGGGAAACATCTACAACCAAGATTACTGTACCTGGCAAGGATCTCATTCAAAATTGGTGGAGAAATAATGAGCTTTTCAGACAAGCAAAAGTTAAGAGAATTCAGTACTACCAAACCAGCTTTACAACAAATGTTAAAGGGATTTATATAGTCAAGAAATACAAGAGAAGGAAAAAGAGCTACAAAATTGTCAGGAAACATTTAACAGGAGGCTTCCTGTGTGCTGTTTTGGATCTGTCAGGAATCCTCTGTTCCTTATTAATTGATCAAAATGGGCATAATCTCAACATAGTAAAGATCATATATGATAAGTCCACAGCAAACATTATTCTCAATGGTGAAAAACTGAAAGCATTCCCTCTAAGATCAGGAAGAAGACAAAGTTGTCCACTTTCACCACTGTTATTCAACATAATTCTGGAAGTCCTAGCTTCACTAATCAGAGAAGAAAAAGAAATAAAAGGAATCCAGATTGGAAAAGAAGAAATAAAGCTCTCACTGTTTGCAGATGACATGATACTGTACATAGAAAACCCTAAAGATAGTATCAGAAAATTACTAGAGCTAATCAGTGAATTTAGCAAAGTTGCTGAATACAGAATCAATACACATAAATCACTTGCATTTCTATACACTTAACAATGAAAAATCTCAAAGGTAAATTAAGGAATCAATCCCATTCTCCATTGCAAAAAAAAAAAAGAATTAAATATCTAGGAATAAACTTACCTAAGGAGAAAAAAACTATACACAGAAAATTATAAGACACTGATGAAAGAAATCAAAGATGACATATACAGGTAGAGAGATATTCCATGTTCCTGAGTAGGAAGAATCAATATTGTGAAAATGACTATACCGCCAAAGGCAATCTACAGATTCAGTGTGATCCCTATCAAATTGCCAATGGCATTTTTCACAGAAGTAGAACAAAAAATGTCACCATTCATATGGAAACACAAAAGACCGTGAATAGCCAAAGCAGTCTTGAGAAAGAAAATGGAGCTGGAGGAATCAACCTTCCTGACTTCAGATTATACTACAAAGCTACAGTCATCAAGGCAGTATGGTACTGGCACAAAAACATAAATAAAGACCAATGGAACAAGATAGAGAGCCCAGAAATAAACCCAAGCACCTATGGGTACCTTATTTTTGATAAAAAGAGGCAAGAATATACAATGGGGCAAAGACAGCCTGTTCAGTAAATGGTGCTGGGAAAACTGGACAGCTACAGGTAAAAGAATGAAATTAGAACACGTTCTAACACCATACACAAAGATAAACTCAAAATGGATTAAAGACCTAAGTGTAAGACCAGAAACATAACTCTTAGAGGACAACATAGGCAGAACAAACTGACTCAAAACTGACTCAGTTGCATTCCTTTTTATGGCTGAGTAATATTCCATCATGTATATGTACCACAACTTCTTTATCTATTCATCTGTCAATGGATATCTAGGTTGCTTCTATGTACTAGAAGTTTTTACAGTGTGAAGTGAATGAGAAAGAGAAAGTTAAATGTCGTATTCCAATGCACATATGCAGAATCAAGAAAAATAGTAATGAAGATTTTATTTACAGGGTAGCAGTGGAGAAACAGAAATAGAGAAGAGACTTATGGACATGGGAAGAGGGGAGGAGTGGGTGAGATGTATGGAAAGAGTAACATGGAAACTTACATTACTATATGTAAAATAGGTAGCCAATGGGAATTTTCTGTATGGTTCAAGAAACTCAAACAGGGGCTCTGTATCAACCTAGAGGGATAGGATGGGGAGGGAGATGGGAGGAAATTTCAAAAGGGAGAGGATATATGTATACCTATGGCTGATTAAAAAGCAGAGACATTACTTTGCCAACAAAGGTCCGTCTAGTAAAGGCTATGGTTTTTCTACTGGTCATGTATGGATGTTAGAGTTGGACTATAAAGAAAGCTGAGTGCCGAAGAATTGATGCTTTTGAACTGTGGTGTTGGAGAAGACTCTTGAGAGTCCTTTGGACTACAAGGAAATCCAACAAGTCCATCCTAAAGATCAGTCCTGGGTGTTCATTGGAAGGACTGATGTTGAGGCTGAAACTCCAATACTTTGGCCATCTGATGCAAAGAGCTGACTCATTGGAAAAGACCCTGATGCTGGGAAAGATTGAGGGCATGAGGAGAAGGGGATGACAGAGGATGAGATGGTTGGATGGCATCATCAACTCGATGGACTTGGGTTTGGGTGGATTCCAGGAGTTGTTGATGGACAGGGAGGCCTTGGCATGCTGCAATTCATGGGGTCGCAAAGAGTTGGACACGACTGAGTGACTGAACTGAACTGAACTGATGGCTGATTTATGTTGAGGTTTGACAGTAAACAACGAAATTCTGTTAAGCAATTATCCTTAAACTAAAAAAAAAAAAAAGAAAGAAAACAGAAAAAAAAAAAAAAAAAGAAAGAATTACATATGGTCTTTCTGAACTTGGAACTACAAAATTGCTCTGGCAACCTAATTTAAGAATACAGTCCTGGCTTTCCACTACGGAATTGTGAACAACTTAAGAACAAATACCACTGTCTTTCTCACAGCTGTATCCTCAGAACAATTTTTGCCATATAATAAGTTATATTGCCAGGATTGTTCCTGGCAACGGTCTTTACTCCTGTTTGTTTCCTAGACTGAAAATGGGAAATATCAAATCCATATTAATCCCTGCTGTATCTCCAGCATAGTCCTTGCACTGACTATTTTTAAAAACGAATGCTTAAACAAATGAAGGACAATTGGATGGTTTCCCAAGGTGTCTGCTATGTTGTTTTAGTCATATCCCATTATTTGTGACCCCATGGAATGCAGTCCGCCAGACTCCTCTGTCCATGGAATTCTCTAGGCAAGAATACTGGAGTGGGTTGCCATTTCCTACTCCAGGGGGTCTTCCCATCCCAGAGATTGTACCCACATCTCTTTTGTCTCCTGCATTGGAAGGCAGGTTCTTTACCACTAGCGCCACCTGGGAAGGTGCGTCAGTCTGTATAAAAAGATAATGACATGAATTTGGGTAAACTCCAGGAGTTGGTGATAGACAGGGAAGCCTGGTGTGCTGCAGTTCATGGGGTCACAAAGAGTCAGACATGACTGAGTGACTGAACTGAACTGAATATTCTATATCATATAAAATTAATAATAATATATATATATTTGAAAGTAAAGCTTTGTTTACTTTGATTCTAACAGTCCAACAGGTTGTCAATTAGAGGCCTTTCTGTTGTTTCCCAGCAGGTGACACTATAGCATGCAGTTTTGACTTTTCCCCATAGATTGCTCTGGCTGTGTGTGGAAACTTTAAAAAGAAAAAGTAGCTGGGAACAAAATTGGCCGGAGGGAGGAGTCGGGGGCAGGTAGTATGTGCTTGGACCTTAGGGCTTTGAGTATATGATAGACCTCTAGGGGAGATCCTCAAGTGAGGGAATCCCAGAGATTCTGGATTGTCCTCTGGCTAAATTCTAGGGCAGATAGCCATGTTCTTTTTAGTCTGTTTCCTGCCCTTTCCTTTCCTTCCCTGAAGTTACAGATGTCTGTCCCCTGAGGGCTGAGTAAGGCTGAAATGCAACAGAATCTTTCAGCTGTAGCTCACAGAGCTAGGTAGACTTCTAGTAACCACTTTTTACCTTAGATCCGCTCTGCCAGAAGGGGTGCCAATGCTGTGGTCATCACTGCTGTTACAACTGCTGGATCTTGATTGAGGTCACTGCTGCCACTGCCCACCTGGTTCTGCAACCTCTACAAAGTTCAATGCCCCCACCTTTAGTCATACAGTTATATGTAACTCTAGGGTGTTCTAGTGTGCTCTACAGAGGAACCTTTGGGTTATGGATATGCTGCTGCTGCTGCTGCTAAGTCACTTCAGTTGTGTCCGACTCTGTGCGACCCCATAGACGGCAGCCCACCAGGCTCCTCCGTCCCTGGGATTCTCCAGGCAAGAACACTGGAGTGGGTTACCATTTCCTTCTCCAGTGCATGAAAGTGAAAAGTGAAAGTGAAGTTGCTCAGTCGTGTCTGATTCTTTACGATCCCATGCACTGTAGCCCACCAGGCTCCTCCGTCCATAGGATTCTCCAGGCAAGAGTACTGGAGTGGGGTGCCGTTGCCTTCTCCGTATGGATATGCTACTAGTTGTAAATTGAAGGGGAGAGACAAAGGAAATTATACTGACTGCATATTGTTTCGAATAATAAAGAAGAGATGTTTGCAGCAACTCTTTCAGTTGCCTTAATCTTTCAAAGTCACATTAAGCATCTCCTCATTAGTGATGCACATCAATCGGTTTTATCTTTTTCTAAAATTTCAGACACATCGTATTTTGTCTTGGGAAAAAGTAAAAACATATTTTATTTACACTTAATAAATTTTCTATAAAGAGAGTAGAATGGATATAGAAACAAGAAAAATATCAGTAGAATAATAGAAGACAAATTTCCAGAAATGTATAAAACAGGGATTTTCAAATGGAAAAAGTCTTACTAAATGTGAATAGCATGGAAAAATAAAACAAATTACACACATCCTTTTGAAATTTAATTGTTATATTCTACATTTCTCTCTTTAAAAATAAGTATTATAAAATCAAAATAGCCAAAATGGAAGGAAATATGCATTCTGAGAAAAAATAGATTATTTATAATTAATTGAAATTGAATATCCTACAGATATCTTAACATTAATAGAAAAGGAGAAAACACATTTAGACAAAGCATTCAAAATTTGGGTGAGAGAATTATTTTGAAATCAGAATCTTCTTTCCAGGTAAATGATATCTACTGTGAGCATAAAATAAAGAAATCTTCAGTTATAGAAAGACTCACAAATATATTTCCCAGGAATCTTCACTGAATAACCCCAATGGCAGAAACAGCAACAGGAGCAAAATAATGTATTTCTTAATTGGTGCTTAACAGATGATGAATTTAATATGTTATTTAAAATGTTGCATAGATGAAATGTCTCTATAGCTTTTCCCTTTGTTTTAAGTAAAATTCTGGTAACTTATTTTTGCTTTAAAAATAAGAGTAACTTTATAATATGCTAAAAAAATGTAAAATGTGGGAAATAGGGCATTAAACATGTGTTACTGTATGGATACATGATTGAAACAAAATGGTATCAGGCCATTTTATATAGAAAATCATGCATTTTGCCTTCTTTTGACCAGACATTACATTTTTAGAAAACAGCTCCCATAAGTAAAAGTAGGTCTACACTAATTATTTTTCTTAACACATCTATCATAGTACATATTTATCTAGAGAGAGAATGAGAAATAACTTTTCTGGTGAGAATATTTAAATTAAACTCTCAGTAAAATTCAATTATACATTGTTATCAAATGTAGTCACAAGGTTGTCATTAGATCCTTAGACCTTATTTACCTCACAGCTGAAAGTCTGTGCACTTTATTATCCTTTCCTTATTTCACCATCTCAGACAGATAATTGCTTTTCTGTTTCTGTGAGTTTGACTTTGATTGATTTATTCTACATATAAGTGGTATCATGCAATGCTTGTCTTTCTGTCTGGGTTATTTCATGTAGCATAATATCCTCAAAGTCCATCCAATTTCTTATAAATGCTAAGACTTTTTCATTTTCACAGCTGAATAATACTTCATTGTATTTATATGCACACTTTCTTTATCCATTCATCCATTGACAGACAGACAGATGGTTTCCATATTTTGGCTACTGTGAATAATACTGCATAGGGACGTGTGAGTGTAGATGTAGCTTCAATATACTGTTTGCTTTTCCTTTGGGTATAACCCCAAAATGGGATAGCTGGATCATATGGTTGTTCTACTTTTAATGTTTTGAGGAACCTCAATACTGTTTTCCATGGAAGCTATACCAATTTATATTCTCATCAATGGTGACAAATGTTCCCTTTTCTCTGTATCATCATCAACAGTTGTTGTCTCTTGATATTCTAACAAGTGTGAGGTGCTATTCCTTTGTGGCTTTGATTTGCATTTCTCTAAGTTTTAGTGACATCTTTTCATGTGCCTGTTGACCATCTGTATGTCTTCTTTGGAAAAATGTCTATCTAGATTTTCTGCCAATTTTTTAATTAAAAGTTTTTGTTATTTTACTAATGACTTACTTAAATTTATATGTATTTTGGATATTAGCCCCTTATCAGATACATGATTTGCATGTATTTTTTTCCTATTCAATAGGTTTCCTTTTCCTTTTGTTGATAACACCTCTACTGTACAGAAGCTCTTTAGTTTGATGTGGTCCCACTCATTTATTTTTGCACTTGTTGACTTTACTTTGGGAGTCAGATCCAAAAATTCAGTACCATGGACCTTAATACCTATGTTTTCTTCTAGGAGTTTTGTGGTTTCAGGTTTTAAATTAAAGTCTTTAATATATCTTGCAGTTGATTTCTGTTTATGATTGAAGTCAGGGCTCCAGCTTTATTCTTTTTCTTGTGGCTGTCCCGTTTTCCCAACGCCATTTATTTAAGAGTATGTCCTTTCCCTGTTGTATTCTTGGCACCATTGCCATAAATTAATTGTCCATATATGCTTGGCATTATCTCCAACTCTCTATTCTGTTCCATCGTTCTACATGTCTGTTTTATGCTAATACTATTCTATTTTGATTATATAGGCTTGTGCTATATTTTGGGCTCCCCTTGTGGCTCAGCTGGTAAAGAATCTGCCTGCAATGCAGGAGACCTGAGTTTGATCCCCTGGGTTGGGAAGATCCCCTGGAAAAGGGAAAGGCTACCCACTCCAGTAGTTTGGCCTGGAGAATTCCATGAACAGTATAGTCCATGGGGTCGCAAAGAGTTGGATACGATTGACTGACTTTCACTTTCACTATATTTTGAAATCAGAAAGTGTGATGCCACCAGCTTTGTTCTTCTCTTCAAAGTTGCTTGAACTATTTGGAATCTTTGGTAGTTCCATACAGATTTTAGAATTTTTTTGTGTTCTTTTTGTGAAAAATTGGAGTTTTGATAGGGGTTATATTGAATTTGTATATTGCTGTGGGCACTATGAATATCTAAAGTATTAATTCTTCCAATTCATGAACATGTAATATCTTCCATTTATTTGTGTCTTCTTCAGTATTTTTTAATAAAGATTGTGTGTGTGTGTGTGTATGTGCATGTTTCTATTTGAAACACAAGGATTAAGAACACTTAAGATAAAGTAGGATATGTGAGAAGGATTTTGAAAACCCTATGGAAATAACATGGCATGTAACGTGTGTCATCTCACTAAGGAACAACTATATGGGGTGTTTACTTTTATTGTTTTTTAATTAGTAAGACCTGATCATTGTTTTATGACTATATAAAAATATTAATATTTGTGACATCTTTATAACAGGATATATGTGTAAATAAATATACTTATGGAAATTTCAGTTATTTTCAATATTTATTATAAGTCTAAAAGTTTCAAAATGTAAAGTTAAAAACTAACTATAGTATATATATGTACAATATATATTACATATATATGTAATATATCTCTTATTTACCTTATCTTCAATAATATTCTGTATAATTCTAAAATATTCACAAAATTAATTCTGTAATTATTTATGTATCATTCAATGGCAGGAAACTAGGTGCATTAAAAAGAGGTTATTGAAAAGAGTTTGGTGATGAAAGTTAACTGGGCTCATTGTAGTAATCATTTTGCAATATATACAAATATCAAATTGTATTGTACTCTACACCTGAATGGAGAAGGCAATGGCACCCCACTCTAGTACTTTTGCCTGGAAAAGAGGAGCCTGGTAGGCTGCAGTCCATGGGGTTGCTAAGAGTTGGACATGACTGAGCTTTCACCTTCACTTTTTCACTTTCATGCATTGGAGAAGGAAATGGCAGCCCACTCCAGTGTTCTTGCCTGGAGAATCCCGGGGACGGGCGAGCCTGGTGGGCTGACATCTATGGGGTCACACAGAGTCAGACACGAGTGAAGTGACTTAGCAGCAGCAGCAGCAGTACACCTGAAACTAATGTAATGTGATATGTCAAATTATACCTCAATATAAGCAAGTAGGAAAGCAGTAAAGGGAAGAAACAGGAAACAGGAAAGCAAACAGGAAAACAGAACCAGGAAAGGAAAATAAAGGAAAGACTTTGAGGAAGTTTATTGCAAAAGTAGAGACAGGAAATTTTCAAACCAACAAGAATTGTTGAATCACCCCAAGAACGCTACCAGTAGTGGCCAATGACCTTAGCAACCTAGACCAGGAAGAGCAAGATTGGGTAAAGCAGTTTCTAAAATGTATGTGTGATCTTCAATAGAGCCCTTTACATACTGTCAACCTAAAGCCTGGTAGGGGGAAACTGAGGAGTGGGTGGATGCCCTGTCAGTCTTCTGCTGATAGTGTCCTGGCATGATTTGATTTCACTATTTGTCAAACCAAATGAGAAGTCTGAGGATGAGACGATATAGTTTATATACAGATAAGTATCTGCCTCCTGGGTAGACAGCAGAGTGGAGAAAGATGCAAAGTGGATGGAGAGTTACAAGAGAAGAGTGTTCAGCATACCTGGAAAAATCTTAAAACACTTTGTCTCTTTTTCTATAGTATTTGTAATCATGGATTTAAAATGAACTTTTATATAACATCAAGAAACCCAGTATTAAGTGTCAATAAATAAAATAATAACAGCTATCTCTCAGCATCTTAAATATGTTAACAATACCTACTTCTGATTTTCATTTAAATATATGACATTTGCAATGTGTTTACATTAATAGAACATAATTGCAGACTTTTCATGAAATAGTTTATCTTTTGAAAAACTATGCAGTAATCTTGGGTGGATGACTTGTTTTTTCTGAAAATGATTTGGAAATTCCTAAAAGAACATTCACATTCCTGACTCAACAGCATCAAATGAATTCACTCATGACTTATCTTGCTGTCTGATTTTAAATGCCACATTTCACTTAGCAAAAATAATGATGTGTTTTAAATGGTAAAGAAAGCTCAAATATTTTAGTATTTTTTCTTTTAAAATTTCAACTATCAGTTAGTTTTATATAACTTGAGACATAGTTGTCCTTTGGTTTATGAAAAAGAAACATTCTGCTGTATAAATTTTCTTTTTAAAATCTAAATTGTATCTTAAAGATACTGGACAGGTACAAATAGAAAAGACAGTAAGACCAATTATTTAATAGAATTAAAAATTATTTTCAGATTTCTATCCATAATTCTTCCTCTAGTTATATACAGCTATTATATCTAGTAATAGCTTATGTAAACACGGACATTCCTAAATCACCATGTGCTGGTTAATACTGTGTGTCACCTTGCTGGGCCATCTAATACTCAAATATCTGTTGTTCTGGGTGTTTCTACAAGGATGTTTTTGGATGAGATTAACAGTTAAATTGGTAGACTGAGTAAAGCAGATTGAACTGCCTAATGCGATGAGCCTTATCCAATCAACTGAAGCCCAGAATAGAGCAAAAAGACTGACCTCATCCAAATAGAATTTTTCCACTCAACTGCCTTTAAGCTTCAACACTGGTTTTTGCTGTCTTCCTACTGAAACTAAAACACTGAAACATGAGCTTTTCCTGGGTCTTGAGCCTTCCAGTCTTAGGACTGGAACTATACCATTGACCCTCCTAGGTCTCAGTAGGCTCATTCACTCTGCTGATCTTGGGATTTGTCAGCTTCCATAAAATGTAGAGTCAGTTATTTTATATATATGTATATAAAAGCTTCCCAGGTGGCACAGTGGTAAAGAACTGGCTGCCAGTACAGGAGACGCAAAAGGTGTGGGTTCAATCCCTAGGTTGGGAATATCCCCTGGAGTGGGAAATGGCAACCCACTCCAGTATTCTTGCCTGGGAAATCCCATGGACAGAGGAGCCTGCCGGGCTACAGTCCATGGGTTCGCAGAGTCAGACTCAACTGAGCAACTGAGCAAGTAGCCATATGCTTATGGCTATGTGTATATAGTGTGTGTGTGTGTATGAGAGGGGGAGAGGGAGAAAGACAGAGGGGCAGGGACACACACACACAGATAATCAAACCAGAACCAATAGGATAAACAAATATAGATTAGTTTCTCTGGAGGACCCTGACTAATATACTCTGCATTTGACAATATGACCAGACTGTAATTTAATGATCTGTAAGGAATTATGCAAGGAGTCATAGGTATTGCAAGACTGCCTCAAGAAGGAAGCTAGGGAAATATTACTTGATCTTTGATTTCAGGTAACCTGCATGAATTTTAGAAGCTTGAGATATCAGCATGGTTTATTGTGGAGGAGCAAGAACAACATAGGCTCTGGCTAGAATTTGTAGTTTAATATGAGTTTACATCTCAATTCTTTTTTCTTCTTCTTTTTTAACAATTAATTTTTATTGGAATAAAGTTGCTTTGCAATGTGGTATTGTTTTCTGCTGTACAGCAAAGTGAATCAGTTATACATATACATATATGCACTCTTTTTAAAGATTTTCTTCCAGTTTAGGTCACCACAAAACATTTAGTGGAATTCCCTGTGCTATACAGTAGGTACTGATTAGTTATCTATTTTATACATAGTAGTGTATATATGTCAATCCCAGTCTCCCAGTTCATCCCACCCCTCTCCTTCATTGGCATTCATAATTTGTTCTCTATGTTTTTGTCTCTATTTCTGCTTTGAAAATAAGTTCATCTGTACTGTTTTTCCTAGGTCTCACATATAAGTATTAGTATACAATATTTTTTTCTCTTTTTAACTTACTTCACTCTGTATAATAGTGTATTGGTCTATGTGCATCTCTGCAAATGGCATTATTTCATTCATTTCTATGGCTGAGTAATATCCTAGTGTATATAAATGCAATATCTTCCTCTTACATTTCTCTATTGTACATTTAGGTTGCTTCCATGTTCTGGCTCTTGTAAATAGTGCTGAAATGAACATCTGGATTGCATGTATCCTTTTGAATTATGGTTTTCTCTGGGTATATGCCCAGGAGTGGGATTTCTGGGTCATATCGCAACTCTATTTTTAGTTTTTTAGGAAACATCCATACCATTTTGCATAGTGGCTACACCAATTTACATTCCCAGAAATATTGTAGGGAAGTTCCCTTTTCTCCACTCCCTCTCCACCATTTATTTTTTGTGGGCTTTATGATGATGAGATTTGTGACCAGTATGAGATACCTCATTGTTGTTTTGATATGCTACATCTCAATTCTTAAAGCAAGCTCACAAGGTTAATTGCTCAGTTTATCTCTAGAATGTCCAATAATAAGCTTCTCATCAATGACTTCAAAATATGAAAAACTGAGGATCTTTTTAATATCAATTTTGGCCAATATTTGGAATGAATTGAAAGGGCTTTACAAATAAAACACATTCAGGAATAAGTTGGTAATCCTATGCCTAGAAATGTACATCAACAATATTTTATAATACTAAGTCCAGGGAGAATTGCATCAGTGAATGAGGCATCCCAAAAGGATTCCAGCAGGACATTATATGGAATATTTTGCTGTTGGGACTATAAAAGGCTGATGTAGAGGAAAGGAGCAAGTCAGGGTTCTGACCTTCAAAAGAAGCACTAGGGACATGAGGGAACAGCAACTGTTTCTACTCTGAAGGTGTAAAAGAGTAAGATATGAAAATGAACTAGAAGGTGAATGGAAGTGATGAGGGCTTGCATCCTACTTGGGAGAAAGGATTTTCCCTCAAACTTACACTTGGGACAGTGAAGGGGGTAGCCCAATTTTCTAGCCTGGGGTATTGTAGTGCAGTGGGAGTCAGAGGCAGATAGTTGGGCTTCGCTGGTGGCTCTGATGGTAAAGAATCTGCCTACAATATGGGAGACCCAGGTTCAATCCCTGGGTAAGGAAGATCCCCTGGAGACGATAATGGCAATCCACTCCAGTATTCTTGCCTGGAGAATCTCATGGACAGAGGAGCCTGGCGGGCAACAGTCCATGGGGTCACAAAGAGTTGGACACGGCTGAGCAACTCACTTTCACATACTTCACTTTCACTTTTTGGGTATTGTACAAACTTGTTTTTTTAATTCCCTGGGCTTTGTGTGACCCAGTAAGGTTTCTATACACAGATATACCAAGAAGGTTCCACCCACCTTTTTTTGAGTCATGACATTATGTACCTCGTTTAGAAATAACTCAGCCTTTCTGATTTACTAGTTTTAGTAATTGAAAATTTGTAAATTGATTTTTCCAGAAGACTTTGCTTTCTAACATGATTGGTTTTAGGTTGATAATATTTTTAACATATCAGTTTTCTTTGGAATTTTGCAAGTAAAAGTGATGTCTTTTAACTTTTAGTTGAATCACTTTTCCTGGAGTCTTGGGTGAAGGAAATTTTTAAAAGATTTCATATAATACAGAAAGAAGACTGTCATTATGCTTACTGTGCAATATTATTTTATTTATCTCTCTCACTTGTCTTTTTTTTGGGGGGTACACATGTCTCTTTTATTTATTTATTTTTTATTTATTTCTTTTAAATTTTATTTTATTTTTAAACTTTACAATATTGTATTAGTTTTGCCAAATATCGAAATGAATCCACCACTGGTATACCTGTGTCAGATTTGTTTTAACAATTCTCTGCCTGATATGACATAAATCTTCCCTAATGCCATGCAAAATGTGTGGTGGTGCAGTGGGAGTGAGAGGCAGATAGTTGTCATAAACAACAATAAGAACAAAAGCACTTAGGAACATAGAATTGCTTAGTTTTAATTTAGCCTCAAGCATCCTCTTATAAATAAAACAGCATCAATGCCAAAATGTGTAAGAGGATATAATCTCACAATTTAAAAAATTTAACAGTAAATGTAAATTATGTAATTATTCTGTATCTTCCTCTTAATTCTGTGTGATTTGATGAAAATGTTGTCACAGACTAGTAATTTTTCAAGATTATATTGGAAAATACTCTCTTAAAGAATAACATTGACACTCAGAATCATGCCATTATCACAGACATTGAAAGGAGATACATTCCTTTTCTTCCTAGAAGAAACTAGGGCTTCTCTGTTGGCTCAAATGGTAAATAATCTGCCTTCAATGTGGGAGACCTGGGTTTGATCTCTTGTTCAGGAAGGTCCTCTGGAAAGGGTAATGGCTACGCACACCACCATTCTTGCTTAGAGAATTCCGTGGACAGAGGAATATGGCACGTTACAGTCCATGGGATCACAGTCAGACAAAACTGAGTGACTTTCACTTTCACTTACCTCATCTCAGAACTAATGAGCTAAATTTAGAGAGAAATGGCTCAGTGAAATTTTTGGAGCCAACTTACTGTCAAACCTAGTCTGCAGCTTTAATGAAAGTCATGATTCTATACACTATACATACTGTAGTTTAAGATTGCCATCTGTAGCTTGTTGAATAGAATGAGAATATAACACTGCTAAGAAAATATTTTCACAGCTGTTATATTTTAGAATATGCCTAAACATGCATTAATTTAATTTTTTTTAATATTTAAGATCTTAAAACATTAAACTGCACCTTCAATTGTCTTAAGCTTTTTTCTGTGATTATGTAGTTGTAATTTATCACATAGTTGATGTTCACTAAATAATATCTCATATCTTCTCTGAGCCTGACATGTTTTAAATAATTTATTAGCAAGATTCCATCATCATTAATCAAATGTAAATTCAATACAGCTTGTTCATCACATAGGTTTCATAAAAGCTGTATATTGCTAACTTGAATTAACTTGAGCATAGATGCAGGCCTTTGGATACATGGAAGGGGTGTCTCTTTTTTCATATTTTAAATGCAGATTGTTTGTACTTCACGAGCTGTGTAATTTCAGTCATTAGTATTTGTTTTGCAGCATGAACAGATTTGTATATAAAACTGCAATGGTCTTTTTTAACAATTACTTTTCAAATTTCATGATACCTTAAATACATTTACATTTCTATCAGTTATTGAGTTTTCATTTGCTTTATTTGGGCCACAATTTATTATGCCTTGTACTTGAAAATCAAATAATTTCAGTCTTTGTGATTTTTTTTTTTTATACAAGAGTTACCAGGTACCGTCTGTGATTTCATATGTATGTATTCGTATCTAAAGTTTCTGTCTAAAATTGGCACAGGTAAGAACTGAAGAAAGAGGTTATATAATGCAGTTGAAGTTCTCAGTCATGAGATGTTTGTTAGGGATCTGCTATGTGCAAGACACAAGACCGGTAATAACAGAGTAATGTGGACCTGTTAAGTATTTTTTGAAATATGGCTGAAATGCAGCTTATTATAGGTTAATTATTTTTAATATAAATATTAGTGGTATACAATGTACTTTTGTGCTTTTTCCTTAAAAATTCAGCCAGTGAGAAATAAGACCCCTTTGAATTTAGAGATGACTGTATAGAGGCAGCAGAAACAAGACCAGGAGCTAACTGTGGCTCAGATCATGAATCCTTATTGAAAAATTCAGACTTAAATTGAAGAAAGTAGGGAAAACCACTAGACCATTCAGATATGACCTAAATCAAATCCCTTATGATTATACAGTAGAAGTGACAAATAGATTCAAGGGATTAGATCTGATAGAGTGCCTGAAGAACTATGGCAGAGGTTCATGACATTGTACAGAAGGCAGTGATCAAGACCATCCTCAAGAAAAAGAAATCCAAAAAGGTTGTCTGAGGAGGGCTTACAAATAGCTGAGAAAAGAAGAGAAGTTAAAGGCAAAGGAGAAAAGGAAAAATATATTCATTTGAATGCAGAGTTCCAAAGAATAGCAAGGAGAGATAAGAAAGCCTTGCTCAGGGATCAGTGCAAAGAAATAGAGGAAAACAATAGAATGGAAAAGACTAGAGATCTCTTCAAGAAAACTAGAGATACCAAGGGAACATTTCAAGAAAAGATGGGTACAGTAAAAGACAGAAATGGTATGGACCTAACAGAATCAGAAGATACTAAGAAGAGGTGGCAAGAATAAACAGAAGAACTATACAAAAAAAGATCTTCATGACCCAGATAACCACAATAATGTGATCACTTATCTAGAGCCAGACATCCTGGAATTTGAAGTCAAGTGGGCCTTAGGAAGCATCACTAGGAACAAAGCTAGTGGAGGTGATAGAATTCCAGTTGAGCTGTTTTATATCCTAAAAGATGATGCTGTGAAAGTGCTCCACTCAATATGCCAGGAAATTTGGAAAACTCAGCAGTGGCCACAGACTGGAAAACGTCAGTTTTCATTCCAATCCCAAAGAAAGCCAATGTCAAAGAATGTTCCAACTACCGCACAATTGCATTCATCTCACACATTAGCAAATAACACTCAAAATTCTCCAAGCCAGGCTTCAACAGTATGTGAGTCATGAACTTCCAGATGTTCAAGCTGGATCTAGAACAGTCAAAGGAACCAAAGATCAAATTGACAACATCCAATGGAAAAAGCAAGAGAGTTGCAGAAAAACATCTGCTGCTGCTTAACTGACTATGCCAAAGCCTTTGACTGTTTGGATCACAACAAACTCTGGAAAATTCTTAAAGGGATGAGAATACCAAGCCACCTGTCCTTCCTCCTGAGAAATCTTTATGCAAGTCAAGAAACAACAGTTAGAATTGGACATGAAACAACACACTGGTTCTGAATGGGGAAAGGAGTACCTCAAGGCTGCTTATTGTCACCCTGTATTTAACTTATATGCAGAATACATCATACGAAATGCCAGACAGGATGAAGCACAAACTGGAATCAAGATTCCTGGGAGAAATAATCAATATTTCTGACACCACCCTTATTGAAGAAAGTGAAGAAGAGCTTAAGTACCTTTTGAGGAAAGTGAAAGAGAGAGTGAAAAAATTGGCTTAATACTCAACATTCAGAAAACTAAGATTTTGGCATCTGGTCCCATCACTTCATGCCAAATTGATGGGGAAACAATGGAAACAGATAATTTTTTTTTGGGGGGGGGGTACTCCAAAATCACTGCAGATGGTGACTGCAGCTATGAAATTAAACAATGCTTTCTCCTGGAAGAAAAGCTATGACCAACCTAGATAGCATATTCAAAAGCAGAGACATTACTTTGACAACAAAGGTCCATCTAGTCCAAGCTAAGGTTTTTCCAGGAGTCATGTATGGATGTGAGAGTTGGACTATAAAGAAAGCTGAGCACCAAATTATTGGTGCTTTTGAACTGTGGTGTTGGAGAAGACTCTTGAGAGTCCCTTGGACTGAAAGGAGATCCAACCAGTCCATCCTAAAGAAAATCACTCCTGAATATTTATTGGGAGGACTGATACTGTAGATGAAACTCCAATACTTTGGCCACCTGATGTGAAGGACTGACTCATTGGAAAAGACCCTGATGCTGGGAAATATTGAAGGCGGGAGAAGAATGGGATGACAGAGGATGCGATGGTTAGATGGCATCACCAACTCAATAGACATGAGCTTGAGTAAGCTTTAGGATTTGGTGATGGACCGGGATGGGGTTACAAAGAGTCAGACACAACTGAGCGATTGAACTGAAGTGAACTGAATTTAGAGCTCTGTTTCTAAATTGATAGTATAGAATGTTACTTGCAAAAACTCTGCAATATGTGGTACACACAGCAGTGCTTCATGAATGAATTTCTTAGTTTTTATAATGCATCATGTTTTTCAAAGTTTATTTTTTTCTTTAAAACATTTTATAATGTAAAAAAAAAAAAAAAAAAACAGTACATTGTTCAAATTAGGTTAGCCAAAAAAAATATTTCAAACAGTATGTCAATCAAAATGGAATATGTAAAATATTTCAAAAGTCTCAGTTTAGAGTAATATATATTTTTTCTACTACACAAATGAACACCTGAAATTTCAGAAAATTTGCTATATATATATATAGCTGCTGTCAGGAATAATATATTGAAATAGACACTGTAAAGTGCCTCTCAGATTCTTCCAGCTTCCTAGAGTTTGACTGCTAAAGGTTCAAAACCGAGGCCATCTCTAGAAATTGCCCTTCTCCAATAGTTTATCCATGTCTTGGGAACAGCCTACTTCTAACTGATCAATTTGTATAGAGTCCCAGCCCCCTTATCTCAAGTCATGTTATGTTTGAAGAATTGTCTCAGTTCTAGATTTTCCTAAGGGATAATTTCCCTTGTTCCAATCCTATCTCAGTTTAAACTGCCCTGCCCCTAGCCCACTCATTACTGCTACTTTAATTCTCTTATAATATTGATAAACAGTGTTGATAACATTATGTTCATTAAACTAATGGTGAACAAGCCTGATTCCCGAGTAGACTTCTTTGGTTCTGGAGGCAGCATAGTCCATATTTGGGAATACTTTTGATGTTCAGTCACTCAGTCATATCCCATGGAGTCTCTGTGACTCCATGGACTGCTGCATTCCAGGCCTCCCTGTCTCTCACCATCTCCCAGAGCTTGCTCAAGCTAATGTCTGTTGAGACGGTGATGCCACACCCTCTCATCCTCTGTCATCCCTATCTCCTCGTGCCTTCAGTCTTTCCCATAATCAGGGTCTTTTCTAAAGAGTTGACTCTTTGCATCAGGTGGCCAAAAAGTATTGGAGCTTCAGCTTCAGCATCAGTCTTTCCAATGAATAGTCAGGACTGATTTCTTTTATCCGTTTTGATCCATTTGATCTCCTTACCGGTTATATGAATCCCTTGAATTTACTTGCATATATGGCCTTACAGTTTGTGGTTTGGTGTGTGTTTTTAAGAGATGACTATTTGGAGCAGTTTTGGCTTCACTGCAAAATTGTACAGAAAATACAGAGAATTCCAATGAAATCCCTGTTCCCACACCTGTACAGTTTCTCCCACTATAAAATCGACTACCACAGTGGTACATTAGTTAAAATCAGAGGGCTTACATAGGCATAGCATTATCACCCAAAATCCCTAGTTTATATTAGGGTTCTCCCTTATATTGTACATTCTGTGATTTTGAACAATGTATAATATGTATCCACCATTGAAATGTCATACAATGTAGTTTTACGATCTTAAAAATCCTCTGTATTCTGCCTACTTATTGTTCCTTCCTATCTAAACACTGGCTAAGTCTTGTTGCTCAGTTTCTCAGTCTTGTCTGACTCCTGGTCAGCCCATGGACTGTAGCATGCTAGGCTTCCTTGTCCTTCATCTCCTGGAGCTTACTCAAACTTATGTCCATTGAGTCAGTGATGCCATCTAACCTTCTCATCCTCTGTTGTCCCCTTCTCCTGCTGCCTTCAATCTTTCCCAGCATCAGGGTATTTTCTAATGAGTTGGCTCTTTGCATCAGGTGGCCAAAGCATTGGGGCTTCAGCTTCAGTATCAGTCCTTTCAATGAATATTTAGGATTAATATTCAGAATTGATTGACTGGCTTGATCTCTTTGCAGTCCAAGGGACTCTCAAGAATCTTTTCGAACACCAGTTTGAAAGTGTCAATTCTTTGGCATTCAGCCTTCCTTATGGTCCAAATCTCACATCCATACATGATTACTGAAAAAAACCTTAGCTATGACTATATGAACCTTTGTTGGCAAAGTAATATGTCTGCTATTTAATGTTCTGTCTAGTTTTGTCATAGCTTTTCTTCTAAGGAGCAAGTGTCTTTTAATTCGATGGCTGCAATCACCATCTGCAGTGATTTTGGAGCCTCTCCAAAAAAGTCTGTCACAGTTTCCACTGTTTCCCCATCTATTTGCCATGAAGTGGTGGGACTGGATGCCATGATCTTAGTTTTTTGAATGTTGAGTTTTAAGCCAACATTTTTAGTCTCCTCTTTCAACTTCATCAAGAGGCTCTTTACTTCCTCTGCTTTCTGCCATAAGGGTGGTATCATCTGCATATCTGAGGTTATTGATAATTCTCCCAGCAATCTTGATTCTAGCTTGTGCTTCATCCAGCATGGTGTTTCTTATGATGTACTCTGCACTGAAGGTAAATAAGCAAGGTGACAATATACAGCCTTGACATAGTCCTTTCCCAATTATGAACCAGTCCATTGTTCCATGTCCTGTTCTAACTGTTGCTTCTTGACCTGCATACAGATTTCTCAGGAGGCAAGAAAGGTCATCTGGTATTCCCATCTTTTGAAATATTTCCACAGTTTACTGTCAAAGGCTTTTTCATAGTCAAGGAAGCAGAAGTAGATGTTTTTCTAGAATTATCTTGCTTTTTCTATGATATAGCAGATGTTGGCAATTTGAACCCTGATTCCTGTGCCTTTTCTAAAAGCAGCTTGAACATCTGGAAATTCTTGGTTCACATACTGTTGAAGCCTAGCTTGGAGAATTTGGGGCATTACTTTCCTAGCATGTGAAAGAAATGCAATTGTACAGTAGTTTGAACATTCTTTGGTGTTGCTATTCTTTGGGGTTAGAATGAAAACTGACCTTTTTCCAGTCCTGTGGCCATTGCTGAGTTTACCAAATTTGCTGGCATATTGAGTGCAGCACTTTCACAGCATCAAGTTTTAGGATGTGGAATAGCTCAGCTGGGATTCAATCACCTCCACTAGCTTTGTCTCTAGTGATTCTTCCTAAGGGTCACTTGACTTCAAATTCCAGGATGTCTGGCTCTAGGCAAATGATCATACCATCGTGGTTATCTGGGTCATGGAGATCTTTTTTTTTTTATAGTTCTCTGTAGTCTTGCCACCTCTTCTTAATATCTTCTGATTCTGTTAGATCCATACCTTTTTTGTCCTATATTGTGCCCATCTTTGCGTGAAATATTCCCTTGGTATCTTTAATTCTCTTAAAGAGATCTCTAGTCTTTCCCATTCTATTGTTTCCCTCTATTTCTTTGTACTGATCACCGAGGAAGGCTTTCTCCTTGCTATTCTTTGGAATTCTGCATTCAGATGGGTACATCCTTCCTTTTCTTCTTTACGTTTAGCTTCTCTTCTTTTCTCAGCTATTTTTAAGGTGTCGTCAGACAACGATTTTGTCTTTTTACATTTCTTTTTCTTGGGGATGCTCTTGATCACTGTCTCCTGTACAATGTAACAAACCTCTGTCCATAGTTCTTCAGGCACTCTGTCTATCAGATCTAATCCCTTGAATCTATTTGTCTCTTCCACTGTATGATCATAAGGGATTTGATTTGGGTCATAGCTGAATGTTTTCCCTACTTTCTTCAATTTAAGTCTAAATTAGCCACAGTCAGGTCCCAGTCTTGTTTTTGCTGACTGTATAGAGGTTCTCCATCTTTGACTGCCAAAGATATAATCAGTCTGATTTCAGTATTGACCATCTGGTGATGTCCATATGTAAAGTCATCTCTTGTGTTGTTGGAAGAGGGTGTTTACTATGATCAGTGTGTTTTCTTGGCAAACCTCTGTTTGCCATTTCCCTGCTTCATTTTGTATTCCAAAGCCAAAATATGCCCGTTACTCCAGGTATCTCTTGACTTCTACTTTTGCAACCACTCCCTTATGATGAAAAGGACATCATTTTTTTTGGTGTTAGTTCAGATAGTCTTGTTGGTTTACATAGAACCATTCAACATCTGCTTCTTCAGCATTAGTGTTTGGGGCATAGACTTGGATTATTTTGATATTGAATGATTTGCCTTGGAAATGAACTGAGATCATTCAATCATTTTTGAGATTGCTCCCAAATACTGCATTTTGGACTCTTTTATTGACTATGAGGGCTACTCCATTTCTTCCAAGGGATTCTTGCCCACATTAGTAGATATAATAGTCACCTCAAGTAAATCGCCCATTTTGGTCCATTTTAGTTCACTGATTCCTGAAATGTTGATGTTCACTCTTGTCATCTCCTGTTTGACCACTTCCAATTTACCTTGATTCAGGGACCTAGCATTCCAGGTTCCTATGCAATATTATTCTTTACAGCATTGAACTTTTCTTTCACCATAGAGACATCCACAACTGGGTGTTGCTTCTGCATCAGCTCAGCCTCTTACTTACTTCTGGAGCTGTTTCTCCTCTCTTCTCCAGTAGAATATTGGACACCTACTGACCTGGGGAGTTCATCTTTCATTCTCATATCTTTTTCTATTTTCATACTGTTCATGGGATTCTCAAGGAAAGAATGCTGAAGTGGTTTCCCTTTCCCTTCTCCAGTGGATCATGTTTTGTCAGAGCTCTCCACCATGACGCCTTTTTCTTGAGTGGCCCTACACAGCATGGCTCATAGTTTCAATGAGTTAGACAAGTCTGTGGTCTATGTGATCAGTTAATTTAGTTTACTGATTAAAATGGAAATCTGTCATCTTTCTGTAGGGCCCAGATAAGGAATGGCTAAGCAACAGATTCTAGCTGCAAAGCAAGTGATCCTGTTGCTGAGTTACCCAAACTAATAGATACTAAGGAATTAGATATATTTGTGGTAGGAATTAGATATATTTGTGGTAGAAAGACAGCAGAGATTTATATACCATTCATAGATGGTACTCATACAACCTCAGCCATGAGAAAAATATTGACCATGGGACACAAATGACCATACAGCTATACCAGCCTTTCTGAGCTGGGTTCTGTGTGACCCAATAGTAAATCACATGGTTCTGAAAACTGAAGTAGTATGTTTGGAATTAGGCAAGATCAGATGAGGAGTATAAGTAATTTGCATTAAGTCACTCAGACTTCTAGTTTTTCCATTACTAATACACTATCTCCTGCCTTAACTCTCCCCTCTAGCTAGCATTGAAGGGCCTATAAAGTGTTAGAGACACCAAAAAGTTATTCTACATAACATTATAGTATAACAAAGGACTCAAGGAGTGTAGGATATGCAATAATAGAAAAATGGAAGCACAAGTGAGGAGCTAGGTTGGAGATGATATCCTCTTTAGATGAAACACCTTTTGGAACAGTATACACATTAAATCGATGTCATTATATGGTGTCGGTCTTCATTAACTAGAATCAATAAACTTTAGAAACAAGAGGTAAAAGTGGCAGTGTCTCTGCTTGTCATCACTCCCAGTGATTCACTTTAGAAATGTGTGCTTCCCATCCCCACAACTCTAGTCCTTTCAGATCTGGAAGTCTAGGTTCCCCATGAGGGTGTACTTCAACCAGGGTCCACAGTCAGAGTCCTATTAAAATTTATGCTAGGACTGCCATGTGGCATCAGTTTCTTAATGCTAAGAAAGGACTGGGTATCCTGGTAAAGGTAATTTGTTTGATCATTGGAAGAAGGCAGTCACAGTTATGATAGTTTAAAGAAAAACTATCATAGGTCAATGATAGTTTAAAGAAATGGTAGTTTTAAAAAAAATGATACAGTTTTTTATAGCTTAAAGAAATGATAGTTTAAAAAACTATCATAGGTAAATGATAGTTTAAATAAAAAATATGTTTGACACCAAGGTGATCTATTGGGTCATATGTTGGATATTTCCACAACTTTTTAAAGTAACTTTATTGAGATATAATGACAATACTATTCACCCATTCAAGCTATAATTCAATGGTTTTGGTATATTACATCAATATTTTTCATTGTAATTGTGTGTGCATTTTCAGTCACTCAGTTGTGTTTGCTTCTTTTCAACCCTGCTGATGGTAGGCAGACAGGTTCCTCTGTCCCTGGGATTTTCTAGGCATGAATACCAGAGTGGGTTGTCATTTCCTTCTCCAGAGGATATTCCTGACCCAGACATTGAACCCGCGTCTCCTGCGTCTCCTGCATTTTCAGGCAGATTCTTTACCATTGAGCCATCTGGGAAGCCTAATTGTAATTACACATACATATGTGTGTATATATATAACTATACATACATATATATAAATTATACATACATCAGTTCAGTTCTGTTCAGTTCAGTCACTCTGTCGTGTCCAACTCTTTGCGTCCCCATGGATTGCACACGCCAGGCCTCCCTGTCCATCACCAAATTCCGGAGTTGTCCATTGAGTCAGTGAGCCATCCAACCATTTCATCCTTTGTCATCCCCTTTTCTTCCTGCTTGATTCTTCAAACTTTTTCAGAATCAGGGTCTTTTGAAATGAGTCAGTTCTTTGCATCAGGTGGCCAAAGTATTGGAGTTTCAGCTTCAACAACAGTCCTTCCAATGAATAATCAGGACTGATTTCCTTAAGGATGAACTGTTTGGATCTCTTTGCAGTCCAATGGAATCTCAAGAGTCTTCTCCAACACCACAGTTCAAAAGCATCAATTCTTTGGTGCTCAGCTTTATTTATAGTCCAACTCTCACATCCATACATGACTACTGGAAAAACCATAGCCTTGATTATTAGACATTGTTGGCAAAATAATGTGTGCTTTTTAATATTCTGTCTAGGTTGGTCATAACTTTCCTTCCAAAGAGTAAGCATCTTTTAATTTCATGGCTGCAGTCACCATCTGCAGTGATTTTGGAGCCCCCCAAAATAAAGTCTGTCACTATTTCCACTGTTTCCCCATCTATTTGCCATGAGGTGATGGGAACAGATGCCATGATCTTAGTTTTCTGAATGTTGAGCTTTAAACCAACTTTTTCACTTTCACTTTCATCAAGAGGTTCTTTAATTATTCTTCATTTTCTGCCATAAGTGTGGTGTCATCTACATATCTGAGGTTATTGATATTTCTCCCGACAATCTTGATTCCAGCTTGTGCTTCATCCAGCCCAGCATTTCTTATGATGTACTCTGCGTATAAGTTAAATAAGCGAGGTGACAATATATAGCCTTGACATACTCCTTTCCCTATTTGGAACCAGTCCATTGTTCCATGTCCAGTTCTAACTGTTGCTTCCTGACTTGCATACAGATTTCTCAAGAGGCAGGTCAGGTGGTCTGGTATTCCCATCTCTTTCAGAATTTTCCACAGTTTGTGGTGATCCACACAATCAAAGGCTTTGGCATATGATTATACATACATATATAGTTATATATTTATATTCATATATATATGTATAATTTATCATTTTAGATTAGATTCAGTGTCATTCACAATGCCCTGCCAGCTTACCACTCTCTGTTTCAAAAACTTCGGCATTTCCACCCCCAAATTCTGTTAAGCCATTGTGCAAATTTCCATTCCTGCCTGCCCCTACACACCCACTCTCTGTATCTAGTCTCCTTTCTATCTCTATGAACTTGCCTAAATTTTTCATATAATTGGAATCACACAATGTTTGTCCCTTTTGTCTAGTTTATTTTAGTTCATGTAATGTTTTCAAGGTCCATCCATGTTGCAGCCTCCCTTTTAATGTCTTAGTGATATTCAAAAAATATGGTATATACATTTTGATTATTCATTAATCAATTAAAAGATACTTGGATTGTTTTCACCTTTTGGCCATTGTGAATAATGCTGCAATGAACAATGGCCCTTAAATATCTGTTTGAGTCCCTGCTTTCAGTTTTTTTCAGTATTTACAGAAAGAGTAGGCTATATGGAAATTTTCTGTTTAGCTATCTTGTTGAGTTTATTACCCCACCAGGTAATATCTCTTAACTGTTAGATGTGGTAGTTGAACTTAAGAGACTTCTAGAAATATAGTAAAGTATCTGCTTGCCAATGGAGGAGACGCAAGTGATGTGGGTTCAATCCCTGGGTCAGGAAGATTCCCTAGAGTAGGAAATAACAGAAACCCACTCCAGTATTTTTGCCTGGAAAATCCCATGGACAGAGGAGCCTGGTGGGCTACCATCCATGGGTTCACAAAGATTATGCACACACGACTGAGCAACTGAGCACACATGCACAGAAATGTGGTAGAATAGGAAGACCTTGAGTAGTGATTATGGCCCTAAGACCAGCTGAAGTCAAAGGGTAAAAGCTTGTATTAGACTCAGTAGCATATATTTTTTTTTTTACCTCAGAAAGAGACCTGAAGGATATGTTTCTGGATGGAGTAACTTGTCACGGGAAGCAAGTGGATCTAAGTGGTGCAAAGAGTGGACTGTAGTAAAGGTTATGATGTACTACTGAAATCCCCTTTCCGAATGGGGATACATGTTACTCCAGACGCTGGGGGTGACAGCTACTGGTGTCTCATAGAAATGTCCCTCCCCAGGAAATTGCCCTCAGTTTAAGGAAGCTGCCTCATATACTTTTACACTGCCTCAGTGGGAAGAAACTTGTATCCAGTGCAGTTAAAACAGGTCTCTAAAGTCCCAGTACCTTTTCTCAAGTTGGGGCATCTCTGAAGGGTTTCAGCAGCTCAAGAGCTCTTCTTGATACTAGCTGAGGCCACTGCTGCAACTGTATCATAATTTCTCTTTCTGCCTAATTCTATTTTTCTTTTAATTTCTACAGAATTACTCCATTTTTCTTTTATTCCTACAGATACTATTCATTTCATTGCCTGTTTTCCAGGTAACTTGATAAAAAAAAATTGGCTTAGAAAAACTGACAGAAGAATATCAATAATCGAAGACTAAAAATGGTTGTTGGCTCACTTGTATCCACGGTTTACTGGTCCTCGTTTTCAGTGAAATTTCAGAGTTCTTGACATTTAAAATGTACAGTCTTTTCATAGTGATGCTTTTTTAAAAAAAATATTGTGATACTGCAAAGAATTAATTATAATTTCTATGTATGGAATAAGATGCATAGTAAATATTGTAAACAAAATTAGAGCAAAGCAATAACTGATTCTCTGAAGAAAAAATAATAGTAATTTGTGTGTACATAATATGTAAAAATAAAATGTATGACAGTAAATAGTACAGAGGATAGGATTGGAGTAATCAAGAATATACAATTATAAAGTGCTCAAACTACACATGACATGGTATGATTTTGTTTGAAGGCCAACTAATTAAGTAAGACAATATATTTTACACAGGGGCAACCACTGAAAAATTAAAACAGGCATAAACAGTAGGTCAGTAGCATAGATAAAATATAATTATTTAAAATGTTCATTAATATAGAAAAGGCATAAATGGAGGAGACAGATACTTGTATACAACTGGAAAAATAGAAAACAGCTGGGAATATAATAAATTTTAATAATCACTTTAAATATAGGTAGTTAAAAGATGCCAAATAAATACAGGTAGTTAAAAAACTCCAATATTTTGGTCACCTGATGCGAAGAACTGATTCATTGGAAAATACCCTGATGCTGGGAAAGATTGAAGGCAGGATGAGAAAGGGACGACAGAGGATGAGATGGTTGTTTGGGATCACCAACTCGATATACATGAGTTTGAGCAAGTTCCGGGAGTTGGTGATGGACAGGGAAGCCTGGTGTGCTACAGTCCATGGGTTGCAGAGAGTCATACACGACTGAGCCACTGAACTTAAGAGATGACAGATAACAAATATTGATAGGTTGAATAAACAAAGATCAGTTATAAGCCATCTACAAGAAACACACCTAAATATCTTGGCATGGTGATGTTAAAGGGACAAGAAAGGTATATTAATGTCTGATAGACTAAATTCAGAAGAAATGTTCCCAGGAATAAAGAGGGACATTACAGAGTGATGAAAGCACCAATTCTTCAAGAAGACATGACAGTTTTATGTGTGTGTGTATCTAATAACAGAGCTATAAATTATAGAAAGCAAAAACTGATAGAACTGCAAAGAGAAATAGAGAAATCCACAATGATAGCTGGAGATTACAACACTCCTCTATCTATAATTGATATAACTGGCTGCTAGACAATCAGTAAGAATTTATAAGAATTGAATAACACCATTGAATGAAACAGTTGACATTTATGGAATACTTACCTAATATCAGAAGAATAATTATTTTCAAGTGTGTGTGGAACTTGACTAAGGCACAGCAT
The DNA here is from genome assembly GCF_027580195.1 of Bos mutus. NCBI lineage: Eukaryota > Metazoa > Chordata > Mammalia > Artiodactyla > Bovidae > Bos > Bos mutus. The sequence continues at coordinate 51,692,228 of NC_091633.1, read as the reverse complement.
AGTCTTGGATATATAACAAATCATGCAAACAAAAAGAATAGTACACTAAATGGTAATTTTATGACCATAATAGAATTAATCTTTAATAAGAGGGTTATTTGGAAATTCTCAAATATTAGTAAATTAAGCAGTACACTTTTAAATACCTATGAATTAAAGAGCAAGTCTGAAAAGACATTAAGGAAACAGAATTTGAACTAATCAAAAATGAAAATAGAACATATCAAATATTAGTGTAATCCAACTTAATGCTTAGAATGGAATTTATATCATTCAACTTTTATTTTAAACAAAACTGTAAAACAGTCATTTAAGATTTTGCCAATAAATAAATATATAAATAAGCAAATGAAATTCAAAGTAAGCAGGGGAAACCATAAAGAATAAAGCAAAAATCAATGATATAGAAAACAAAGAAAATAACTAAAATGTAACAAAAAGCTGCTTCTTTGCAATGAGTCATAAAGGCAAATAAATTTTATAGATGAGAAAATTAAAACTTGGGGAGGTGAATTCATTCACCTAAAATCATATAATAGCAAGAAAAGGATCCAAATCGACATCTTTTTAAATATAAAAACTCCTAACCACTACTTTGAGAAATCATATATTTTGCCTTGGTTCATTTAAATGAAATAAGATGCCAATGATTCCTCCATCTACTGTGCATGTAGATATTCCAGTCCCATCTAACCAAAGAAGCATTGCAAAGATATATTCCTCTGAGAAATCAGAGATGTCAACTTAAATGCTATTACTGTGGCAAAATGTTATTAATTAAGACAATCAATCCATGGTTCAGTGTTAGTTACACAGGGCTGAATTAATAGTCTCCAAAGTTTGGATGTCACATAATACTTAATACAAAAATACATTGAAAACACATGTAACTCAGAGCATTAATTTTTTTTTTATCTATGAGTGAATGAAAAACATTTGATCCTTCTAATTTTTCTGAGACTTCTTTCATGAACAGTTAGAAGAGCTTGCAGTTTCAGATCCTTAATCATAAAGACAGAGAGTTCTCAATGTCTCTGTTTGTGTTTCTCAAAGTTCAAACTTTATGTACTGAGTCATCATTATTTGTTTATATCTATAGCTGAAGCCTAGCTTCACAAGGTGCTAGAATTTGTGTTTTGCTATGCTGCACTTTACTGTACAAAATGATGATTACAATTGCATTTTATGCCTGTGAGAGACTCTCCTAAAAGTGCTGTCCTATATATCCTGTGATAATATTTGTGTGGTGGATGTTAAAAGCCATAACGGGTTTTAGAGGAAAAGGCAGATGCATGACTGAGTCTGGCCTCAAAAATAATCTTTCTGTTCATATCTTCATGAACTTTGTAATACTAGATAAACATTCCTTGACTTGAGGGTCATATTTGTATTTTCTATTTCACACCTAATATTGGAAAAGTTACTGTATCTTTCAGGCGGTTTCCATAGAAAGGGATAAGAAAACTCAACTGACTTAAAATGGGAACTTACTTGTTCACCTTAGTAAGAACACAGAAATAGAAATAGCTTCAGGTAGAATTTGAATGTGAAATCTTAATATCATCAGAGCTCTGTCTTTTTCCATTGTTTCTCTCTATTTATCTACTGTAAGATGGTTTTATTTATAGCTCAACATCGTAGTTGCCAGTAACATATTGCTACATCATCTAGGCCTTAGATCAGGGACAGTAAAAACAAGAGTATGTATTTTGTTGGTGTTGTTCAGTCTCTAAGTTGTGTCTGACTCTTCGTTACCCCATGGGTTATAGCATGCCAGGCTCCTCTGTCTTCCACTACTGTGGACTGCAGCATACAAGTCTCCCCTGTCCTTCACTGTCTCCTGGAGTTTGCTCAGATTCGTGTCCTTGTGATGCTATCTAACCCTCTCATTCTGTGCCCCCCTCCCTCCTTTTTCCTGCAATCTTTCCCAGCATCAAGGTTTTTTCCAATGAGTTGTCTCTTCATGTCAGGTGCCAAAGTGTTGGAGCTTCAGCTTCAACAACAGTCCTTCCAATACATATTCAGGATTGATTTACTTTAGGATTGACTGGCTTGATATTCTTGCACTCAAAGGGATTCTCAAGAGTCTTCTCCAGCACCACAATTTGAAAGCATAAATTCTCCAGCACTCTGCCTTCTTTATGGTCCAACTTTTATGACTACTGGAAAAAACCATAGCTTTGACTGCATACCTCTGTTTGGCCATGTGATGTCTCTGCTTTTTAATATTCTGTCTAAGTTTGTTTGGCCATGTGATGTCTCTGCTTTTTAATATTCTGTCTAGGTTTGTCATAGCTTTCCTTTCAAGGAGCAAGCGTCTTTTAATTTCATGGCTATGGTCACCATCTGCAGTGATTTTGAGGCCAAGAAAATAAAATCTGACATTTCTTCCAGTTTTCCCTTTCTATTTGCCATGAAGTGATGGAACCAGATGCCATGATCTTAAATTTTTTAACTGTTGAGTTTCAAACCAGCTTTTTCACTCTCCTTTTTCACCTTCATCAAGAAGTTCTTTAGTTCCTCTTTACTTTCTGCCTTTAGAGGGGTATCATCTGCATATCTGAGGTCGTTGATATTTCTCCCAGAAATCTTGATTCCAGGTTGTGATCCATCCAGTCTGGTATTTCACATGAAGTACTCTGCATAGAAATTAAATAAGCAGAGTCACAGTATACTACCTTGTTGTACTCCTTTCCCAATTTTGAGCTAGTCAGTTGTTCCATGTCCCGTTCTAATGGTTGTTTCTTGACCTGTTTCTCAGGAGACAGGTAGGGTGCTCTGGCATTCCCATCTCTTTAAGAATTTCCCACAGTTTCTTGTGATCCACACAGTCAAAGGCTTTTGCATAGTCATTGAAGCAAAAGTAGTTGTGTTTTGGGAACTTTCTTGCTTTCTCCATAATCCAACCAGTGTTGACAGTCTGATTTCTGGTTCGTCTGCCTCTCCAAAATCCTGCTTGTACATCTGGAATTTCTTGATTCACATACGGCTGAAGCCTAGCTTAAGGGATCTTTGAGCATAACTTTGCTAGCCTGTGAAATGAGTGCAATTGTACGGTAGTTTGAACATTCTTTGGCTTTACCCTTTTATTTCGGGATTGGAATGAAAATCGACCTTTTCCAGTATGTGTTTTAGTCAGTGTCTATGTATGTGTAATTAATGTAACTTAAACCAGTTAGGGTTATAGGCTTATCCCAGAACCAATGCATATAGACAGGGGTTGGAATTATATTGTTTAGCTTTCTCTGGGTTCCATTTCACCTACTAAACCCAGTGTTATCTGAGTCACATGAGATGAGAGTGAAGAAAGGTTTTATTGTTTTTTGTGTTTTTTTTTTTCTGTTGTTGTTTTTTTGAATAAAGGAAATTTGGAAGTCCTAAAAAAGAGAAAGGAGGCACAAATAATAACCATAATTATAACTACATGTAGGAAAAAGATAGCAGGATGATTTGGGAAAATTCTTTTCCTTTTTTATTTCAAATCCAGCAGCACAACTCTTTACATGAAGCAATCCTCACAGTGGCATATTTCGGATGACTTGCCACTTAGCACTGCTGTCCTGATTACTGTGGGTGGATGTTATGATGTGAACAGTTCTGGGAACTTCTCTGTGTCTGCTAACAGGAATTCAGAGAAGCCTGGCTTTCCTGATACATGTCTTAAGAATTAAGAGATTTATGTTTTAGAGATTACTGTAGGTTTTTTGCTTAGAGAGGTTATTTAAAATGTGTGAACTGCTACTCAGTGGTAACTGAAAGAGTGTTTGAACTTTAGACATGTGGTGCTCGAATTGCAGGAAGAGGGAAGGATTTATCAGGAAGACTGGCTGGACGTTGGGCATCTCAACCCAAATTCAACATTCCTTTTCAAGAAACCAGTGTCTTAAATCAGTAATTCTGCCAATCCATATCTACAATTTCCCCATAGTTATCTTCCAACACTCATATGGGCAATGTTGAATTTAATGTGACCTGTGACATGGATACTTTTTCTATTCTTACTTATCCTCCTTAAACAATTATAATTGCTCCCTCAGGGAATCATTCAGTGTATTCTTCAACAATTCACCCCTAAAAATGATAGACTATTTTCAAGCTCAAGTCTAACACAATAAAACACAATATAATGTGTAGCCAAAAAGTCTTCCTGAGTATTGGAATAGATTGTTTAACGGAAAACTGTAACCCTAGTTCTCAATTTCTCATTGCTTTACTATCTTTAGAAATTAAAATTTCTATGAAACTTCCCTAAGTGCAACTTCCCCCCTATTTTTACCCTTAGTTTTACAAGTTAACAAAATCGAATCAATTATAACAAAGACTTCTAAGACCACTGGCTTTATTTTTTTCACATTTTGATTTTGTGTATGAGTTTACTTGGTCACTGTCAGTGTATATACACCAAATGGTTCCCTTCCTAGTGCTGATGAAGAGGGTGAAATTTTATCACTGAATTTTTAGTACTTTGGTCTTTCAACATTTCATCTTTTAACAGCAAATATAAATATTTTGGAAATAGTTGAAAATTTGAGTTGTCAAATATATACAACTGTCTCATGTCAATTTGTTACATCCTATTCCTAATATCTGGTAAAAGTGGCTGAGGCAATGCCCCACAAGAAAGACAAGAGAAATCAAAAGTATGAAATGACTTCACCATATATATGGAAATTCTCTCAATTTTTTAATTGCACATCTCGAATCAGATAGTAAAAGGTGTTTATATTTTGGCTCTGTCTAACTGTGTTTGAGATTCTAATATAGTTTCTGCAAACCTGGCACAGTATATATCTTAGAACCAAAATGAAATCCCTAATTTTGTTGCAAGGTGAGGATGAAGTATGGTGGAAATTGTGATGTGTGTGTGTGTTAGTCACTCAATCATGTCTGACTCTTTGCCTCACCATGGACTATAGTCACTAGGCTCCTCTGTTCATGAAATTCTCTAGGGAAGATTACTTGTGTATTGTAATGCCCTCCTCCAGGGGATCTTCCCAACTCAGGGATCAAACCCAGGTCTCCTGCATTGCAGGCAGATTCTTTACCATCTGAGCCACCAAGGAAGCCTGGAAATTGTGATATGAAGTTAAATAATTAAAGTTTTCCTTTACCCATGACCCTAGGATTTGAAAACAAAATAAATTAGTGACTTGAAAATGTATCAGTAGATTATAGAGATATTTCGTTTGCCAAATTTTTTTGGCTATAATATCTCCACATTATTTATAGGTAACATGGAGATATTATAGCCCAAAAAATCAAATTTAGAAAAATTATCTGTTTTTCTCACTTTCTTAAAGAAAATTCAATACAACTGCAAAGTTCCTATTTCCCAAGATATTGGAAATTTTTATAACTTTAGGGGTGTTAACCTCATCTTTCCTTTCTTAAAAGTCACACAAAATCCAAGAGAACCCATTAACAGGAAAGATGTCTCATGCTCAGGTTTTAGAGTCAATCTCAGTGTCTTAAATTAGATGATGCAAGAAAAGGAAGTTCTACTCTTGGACAAGCAACCACAGACCACAGCTTGAAGGATTGGGAGAGCACTGTCCTAGTTATATTGAGTATGATTTAGAATATATTTTACTACAGAAATATTGTATTATAATACTGTGATAGCTCATTTAATTTGGAATCTTTCTAAAATGTGAAATAATATCTTTCTTGTTTTACTTCCATTTAATATGCAATCTCAGACTTCCCTGGTAGCTCAGATGGTAAAGTGTCTGGTTGCAATATTGGAGAGCCGGGTTTAATCCCTGGGTTGGGAAGATCTCCTGGAGAAGGAAATGTCAACCCACTCCAGTATTCTTGCCTGGAAAATCCCATGGATGGAGGAGCCTGGTGGGCTACAGTCCATGGGGGTGGCAAAGAGTCAGGCACCATTGAGTGACTTCACTTTCACTTCCTTTTCAGAGTTGGACTAAATTACATAAACATATTTCTTCCAAATAAATTAAAAAGTTGATCGGTATGTATTAATCAATTCTGAAGGACAAAAATATGTTTAACAAACTGATACTGAGGTATAGATTCAATCAATATGTTTAATTGCTATATAGTTTTGAATACCTAAGATTATTCAGTATCTGCTAAATATATCAAGCTGGATTTAGAAAAGGCAGAGGAACCAGAGATCAAATTGCCAACATCTGTTAGATCATAGAAAAAGCAAGAAAGTTCCAGAAAAAACATCTATTTCTGCTTTATTGACTATGCCAAAGCTTTTGGCTGTGTGGATAACAACAAACTGTGGAAATTCTTAAAGAAATGGGAATACCAGACCACCTTATTTAACTCCTGAGAAATCTGTATGCAGGTCAAGAAGCAAGAGTTAGAACTGGACATGGAACAACGGACTGGGTCCAAATTGGGAAAGGAGTATGTCAAGGCTGTATATTGTCACTATGCTTATTTAACTTATATTCAGAGTACATCATACAAAATGTGGGGCTGGATAAAACACAAGCTGAAATCAAGATTGCTGGGAGAAATATCAAAAACCTAAGATATGCAGATGATACCACCCTTATGGCAGAAAGTGAAGAGGAACTAAAGAGCCTCTTGATGAAAGTGAAAGGGAGGGGGGAAAGCTGGCTTAAAACTCAACAATTGAAAAACCAAGATCATGGCATCCAGTCCCATCAGTTCATGGCAATAGATGGGAAAACAATGGAAACAGTGACAGACTTTATTTTCTTGGACTCCCAAATCATTGCAGCCATGAAATTAAAAGACAGTTTTTCCTTGGAAGAAAATCTGACCAACCTAGACAGCATATTAAAAAGCAGAGACATTGCTTTGCCGAAAAAGGTTCATCTAGTCAAAGCTATCATTTTTCCAGTGGTCATGTATGGATGTGAGAGTTGGACCATAAAGAAAGCTGAGCACTGAAGAACTTATGCTTTTGAACTGTGGTGTTGGAGAAGACTCTTGAGAGTCTCTTGGACAGCAAGGGGATCCAACCAGTCCCTCCTAAAGGAAATCAGTCCTGAATATATTCATTGGAAGGACTGATTCTGAAGCTGAAGCTCCAGTACTTTGGCCAGCTAATGCGAAGAACTGACTCGTTGGAAAAGACTCTGATGTTGGGAAAGATTGAAGGCAGGAGGAGAAGGGGACGACAGAGGATGAGATGGTTGGATGGCATCACTGACCAATGGACATGAGTTTGAGCAAGCCCCAGAGTTGGTGATGGCCAGGGAAGCCTGGCGTGCTGCAGTCCATGGGGTTGCAAAGAGTTGGACATGACTGAGTGACTGAACTGAACTGGATTGATAAATATACCACAAATCATAAATAGGAGATTAATATTGTATGTTATTGCTCCATTGTATTTGTTGTTAATGCATGCATTTTAATACCATATTTATTTTAAGATTAATATCATCATATTATTTACTTACAGGAGAACAATTTATTCCTATTTATAAAAAAAAGTGTGTTAACCAAATTTAACGTTTTCTTTTTAGTTTGTTCTCAGGATATCTTTTCTGTTTTAGACTTTTTTGTTGTTTATTTTCTATAGGAAATTGTCAATTTGAAGATAATCTGTAATGTTCAAAATGTTCCCTAATAAAAGTACATATTATTATTGTTTATTTGAAGTTATAGAAAAGTATCAATTATTCCAAATTGAACCCAACAGTATCTAAGTATCTAGTCATCTCTTCTTTCCACAAAAAGCATATTTATTAAATCTTAAAGCATTCATAGCAAAAGAAAGCTATTCCTGAGCACATTTTGGCAGCAAATTATGCAATTTACTTAAACATTAAGAATATTTTAGTGTTAGGTCTCATGAGTGATTTCAGACTATCATTAGAGAAGCCTGCCTGCAGGGCCACTGTCACCATGCCCAATAAAACCGAAAAATGGAAAATGTCATTCACTTCTACTGTACATTTAAGCCTTTTCTTATGTCTACTTCTGTTTCTTTTTTTGGATTTCCCTGTAATTATATTTTTTGAGTCCCTTGTCATTTATGTTCTGTCCCTTTTGCCTTTTTTTTTCCTAAAAAACTTGAATATTTGAAATATTTTCCCCTCAAATATTTGACTTTCAGTTGTATTCTCACTTCTTGCTCAAGTTTCACATTTCAATTATCTTTACAATATATTTTAAACTGTGCACTAAAAATATACATTGTTTTTCCTTAACATTTTTCATTTCTTGAAAACCTCAGTATTATCAAACATTCAGGCTTTTAGCATACTTATTCTTTTAAACACATAGGGCAGAAAATTATCTCCTACAGAAAAGGTTGCATGTATTGCTACATTTTTCCTTGTGAATACCTTAAAAGATTTTGATACATATTTAAAACTTCCAGAATTAAATTTGGGTCAGTTTACAACTCAATATAGCTTAAAACTGATATAATGTGTATGCTTGGAAATTTGCTGGACAAAACAAAATTGGTACTTTATTGTTTCAACTTGTGTTCCTATAAATATGACTGGTCTGAATATTTTTCTATTAGTTTATGTACAGAGGATAACCAAGAACATCTGCAGTTGTGTGAGAGAAGTTAAAAAGCAGGGTCAGGCTGCTTAACTGTACAATTATGAATTATACTTAAAACGAGACTAATTCTGAGTTCATTTCTGTTCCACAAATGTCATAATTTATTAAAAATAATTTACTTAAATTAATATGACATTGTGTTCTACAAAAATTTGTATGTGTTCCAACATTGTGATTTTATTTGTCAATTTCATTATCTACCTCAGCCATATGTTTATATTTTCCCTGTTCCCAATCATGTTGATGAAAGATAATATATTCTATTTATTTTATGAGGCTTCCCAGGTGGTTCAGTGGTAAGAAGCTGCCTGCAATTGATCTGCCTGCAGAAGGTGCAAAATTCATGGGTTTGGTCCCTGGGTCAGGAAGATCCCCTGAAAGAGGAAATGGCAACCCATTCCATTATTCTTGCTTGAAAAATTCCAAGGACAAAGGAGCCTGGCAGACTACAGTGCATTGGATCACAAAGAGTCAGATATAGCTGAGTACATACACACATGCATTTATTTTATAGTCTTAAATAGAATAAAACCTAAAGGATTTGCAGTGAGGCATATCAATTTCCAGTTCTTTTGTTATTAAGGCACCAACTTACTCAGGATGGCCTCTGCTATGTAAAACATAGAAGACCCAGTGGATCAGGCCCTACGCTACCTAGCGAGGCCCAAATAGACATGAGAGGATTCCTCCCTCCACTCCATGGCTCAGCTACAAACTCTGTGCTTTGGCTGATCCGTCTACCCCAGTGGTCACCAGAAGGACTGGAGAACACAACTGGGAAATGCAGAGACTTAGTGCTCTCGCTATGGGACAAAATTGACCACTGAAACCTGGGAGATGACAAGGATCTGGCTCTCACTTACTGTGAAGATTCTTCTGAGTTATAGTGATCCTTCACCAGGCTGTGCATTCTCAGAGAGCAATCTCTAACTTAGTAGTGTATGAAATAGAACTTCTTCCCTTTTTTCTTAACTCACTACCCATCTTCCCTCATCTCTTGTTGCTTTGAGCCCATACTCCCAATAGACTGTAGAGTTTCCAGAATCTGTTTTTGAGATTTCTCAGGCTATGATTGTTGGTCACATCATAATTACTCCTTTGCATATTCCTCAGTTTTTTTTTTTTTTTTTTGGACATCAGCACCCAATATTTGCAAAATTACAACCTGGGTTATATCAAACTCTGTCTACCCTAAACCTAAACTTCTACCATTAAATATAGGTGGAAAAATGCATGAGAGAAGCTTAATTTCTTTTTTTTAAATTAAATTTATTTATTTTAATTAGAGGCTAATTACTTTACAATATTGTATTGGTTTTGCCATACATCAACATGAATCTGCCACGTGTGTACACGTGTTCCCAATCCTGAACCCCCCTCCCACCTGCCTCCCCATACCACCCCTCTGGGTCATCCCAGTGCACCAGCCCCAAGCTTCCTGTATCTTGCATCGAACCTGGACTGGCGATTCGTTTCTTATATGATATTATATATGTTTCAATGCCATTCTCCCAAATCATCCCCCCACCCCCCCACCACAGAGTCCAAAAGACTGTTCTATACATCTGTGTCTCTTTTGCTGTCTCCCATACAGGGTTATCATTGCCATCTTTCTAAATTCCATATATATTCGTTAGTATACTGTATTGGTGTTTTTGTTTCTGGCTTACTTCACTCTGTATAATCGACTCCAGTTTCATCCACCTCATTAGAACTGATTCAAATGTATTCTTTTTAATGGCTGAGGAATACTCCATTGTGTATATGTACCATAGCTTTCTTATCCATTCATCTGCTGATGGACATCTAGGTTGCTTCCATTTCCTGGCTATTATAAACAGTGCTGCGATGAGCATTGGGGTACATGTGTCTCTTTCAATTCTGGTTTCCTCGATGTGTATGCCCAGCAGTGGGATTGCTGGGTCATATGGCAGTTCTTCTTCTTTTTTTTTTTTTTTTTAACTTTACAATATTGTATTGGTTTTGTATGGCAGTTCTATTTCCAATTTTTTAAGGAATCTCCACACTGTTCTCCATAGTAGCTGTACTAGTTTGCATTCCCACCAACAGTGTAAGAGGGTTCCCTTTTCTCCACATCCTCTCCAGCATTTATTGCTTGTAGACTTTTGGATCGCAGCCATTCTGACTGGCATGAAATGGTACCTCATTGTAGTTTTGATTTGCATTTCTCTGATAATGAGTGATGTTGAGCATCTTTTCATGTGTTTGTTAGCCATCTGTATGTCTTCTTTGGAGAAATGTCTATAGCAAAAATCAACAAAGCCAAAAGCTGGTTCTTTGAAAGGATAAATAAAATTGACAAACCATTAGCCAGACTCATCAAGAAACAAAGGGAGAAAAATCAAATCAATAAAATTAGAAATGAAAATGGAGAGATCACAACAGACAACACAGAAATACAAAGGATCATAAGAGACTACTATAAGCAATTATATGCCAATAAAATGGACAACGTGGAAGAAATGGACAAATTCTTAGAAAATACAACTTTCCAAAACTGAACCAGGAAGAAATAGAAAATCTTAACAGACCCATCACAAGCACAGAAATTGAAACTGTCATCAGAAATCTTCCAGCAAACAAAAGCCCAGGTCCAGACGGCTTCACAGCTGAATTCTACCAAAACTTTAGAGAAGAGCTAACACCTATCCTACTCAAAGTCTTCCAGAAAATTGCAGAGGAAGGTAAACTTCCAAACTCATTCTATGAGGCCGCCATCACCCTAATACCAATACCTGACAAAGATGCCACAAAAAAAAAAAAAAAAAGAAAGAAAAGAAAAATGCATGAGAGAAGCTTAATTTCTCATGTAAATTTTAAATTTATGCCTGTGAACCTAATTTGGGATCAAAAATCTTGTCTTTGCATCTATTATATAGTCCAGATGTAGAATACAAATTTATGGCTACCAGGAGGTAAGGGGGATAGGGATAATCTAGAAGATTGGGATTAGACATGCTAGTCTAATTTATACATAGACACACTACTATGCATAAAACACATAACTCATTAAGGACCTGCATTATAGTACAGGGAACTCTACTCAATACTCTCTACTTGCCTATATGGGAAAAGAATTTTTTTTTAATTTTATTTTATTTTTAAACTTTACATAATTGTATTAGTTTTGCCAAATATCGAAATGAATCCACCACAGGTATACATGTGTTCCCCATCCTGAACCCTCCTCCCTCCTCCCTCCCCGTACCATCCCTCTGGGTTGTCCCAGTGCACTAGCCCCAAGCATCCAGTATCGTGCATCGAACCTGGACTGGCAATTCGTTTCTTACATGATATTTTACATGTTTCAATGTCATTCTCCCAAATCTTCCCACCCTCTCCCTCTCCCACAGAGTCCATAAGACTGTTCTATACATCAGTGTCTTTTGCTGTCTCTTACACTGGGTTATTGTTACCATCTTTCATTGCAGCACTGTTTATAATAGCCAGGACATGGAAGCAACCTAGATGTCCATCAGCAGATGAATGGATAAGAAAGCTGGGAAAAGAATTTTTTAAAAGTGAGTATATGTATAACAGACTCATTTTGCTATACATTTGAAACTAACACAGCATTATAGATCAACTGTACTCCAATAAAGATTTAAAAAATAAAATAAAATCAGCCCCTCACATATATACTAAATCTCATTCTTCCTCATCTTCTTGCTGACATTGTCCAGCAAACCTCTTTGTTATTTCCTACATCATCATTATTTTTTCATAACTTTTCTGGATGTTTTCCATCAGTCTGAAAACATTATGTCTCATCTTAAAAAAAAAGTGGACAGAAAACACTTCTTTGATTCTTTTTACTCTCTGGATATGATCTTGTTTCTTTATGTAAAATTTGCCTCTATAGCCTTTTTTTCCAGCTGCTCTTTAATGCATTCCAATCAGATTTATCCTCTCTCATCCAACTGAAACTATTCTTGACTAGATCAGCAATAACCATAAAGTTGCTAAATGTAATAAGCAATCACATATCATCATCATACTTTACTAAAAGAGCAGAAAACAAAAACTTAACTTTTTTTAAACTTGGCTTTCAGGACATCAGACTTTCTTTGTTTTCATTCTGTCACACTGATGGCTTCATCGTAGTCCTTTTTCAGTGTTTCTTCTCTCCACTCTTAACAGTGAAATCATAAGTTAATAAATCCACAAGGCTCAATCATTGACTCTATTTTTTTTTTCGAACTGCACTCATTTCTTTGACTATTTTATCTAGAGTCTATCTGGTTTTAGTTGCAATGCATTCTGTATGATGAGTAATCTGCTATTTATAACTCCAGCCTAGTATTCTCTAGCAGAAACTCCCTATTTGTTGATAAATTTATTATCATCTCCTGTTGGCCATGTGATAGAGATTTCTAAATATGACCAAAACTAAACTCTTGTTTTTCTTGAAAGTGATGTCATCCATATTCTTTTCTATAGTCATTAATCACAACTCCATAATTTCAGTTGGTTAGTTCAGAATTGAAGTTATTCTCTATTCTCTTTTTTTCACACCACGTATGAAGTGAATTAAATGCCCTTACTTTTGTTTTTGCAGTAATATGTTCTGTAAAACTGCCAAAAACACTTAATTATCAAATAGTGAACCATTGCTTCTAGGGAAAATACAGATTTAAGTTCCTATAAGCCTCTGGTCATAACATTTTTGCCCACTGATCAACAGATTACAGGATTTTATGTGTGTTTCTGTTTAAAGATATCTTACTTAATATATATTCATTAATATATTATCTTATTTAATATTGGTTCATTAACATTGAAATTGGGCCAACAGTACAAAAACTCATGCCTGACCATCATTTATCTAATACTCCTATTTTCTCCAAAAAGTACATCTTAGCCTTTTTGCACCTTAGGAACTCTAGATAGCCTTCAGAGCTACACTTGGTGGCCGATGTGAAAGCAAGATTACATGCAAGATGCTCAAAAATGTGATAACTGTGGCAGTAAAATGATGGTGAAAACAAGACGTGTTTATAGTATGATAATTGAAACAAGAAAGCAGAGCATTGCCTAATTTCACCTTAGGTGGAAACATGCGCATTGGGCAACTCTGACTTTGTGCATCTCTGAGCAGGTCCACAAATGACGGAAAAAGTATCCTTTGCATTATTTGAATTCTGCAAGCAAATTTTAGTTGGTAGGGAAATTTGTAAATATGGAATCTATGAATAGTGAGATATATCATATTTTTAAATGGCACTTTCCAAAAAGAACTAGAATGTGAGCATTTATCACCAGGTCAAATTATGATGCTGTTCCTCCAGTATTATTCAAATAGACTCCTTTAATGTTCTCCATGCTTCTGTCCTTGCTCCTCTACTGTCCACTCTCAATATTGCCCATACATAATATGTTAGTAAGAAAGAGAGAAAGAGAGGAGGGAGGGAAGAGTGGGAAGAAAAGTGGAAGGAAGGGAGGAGGGTGGGAAGGAGGAAGAAAGGAAAAGAAAGAAAGGAAAGGCAAAACAAGAAAAGAAAGAACCACTGCTGGTTATTATGGTAGGGCCCTCCAATTCTAGAGATGTTGAAACCTGGGGAAAGTGTGTTTCTTAGAACTGAGGAAATCCTGTATATTTTCTTTACTTTAATGCAAAAGCTTAAATACAACAAAATCTAAAGGATACACAATGGGTTCATTTTTTCCATTGAGTTACCAGTGTAAAATTCCCTTTGATTATCATGATCTAAGAAAGCATGTTTTTTCCCATGATATTACCATATGATGCTTACAATTATTTCAAATGTTCTAATTACTAATGGAGTCTCTGATTTTCCTTATGTTTTTACCAGAGTGTAGAATTTAAGTATTTATCAATTGTTTCTATGGAAATACTTTTTTTCTCATAAGTATGTTTTGAAACTTTTGTTTGTAGCTATGTCTTACTCTTGTTCTTTATCTATCTGACTTGGGGGTTCTGTGTGGTTGTTTTTTTTTTTTTTTGTCTTTATTCTCTTTACAGAAAGAATTGTAGGCATATAAAATGTTATCTTTTAAAACATATTTGAGAAAAATCACTTTCTACTTAAAATAGGATTCAGTAATGTTGTCACCAAAACAAAGATTCTGTTTAATACCTTTTTGGTAGCAGTAGCTTCTGGATTACATGCTGTCAGTTCTTGGCCAAGTATTATATGTACTGTACAATTAGTCCTTACTCCTAAGGCAATCTGAGTTATGACAGAACTCATGTATATAATTCGTATGTAATCATTTAGTGAAACAAGTTAGATTTCATTTTTAGTGCCGGTTTATGTCAAATATTATTTCCAATTACATCCCATAATCTCTATGAGGTTTTAACTGTGATTAACTCCAAATTACCAATTTTAATCAAGGCAAATTAGTCTTCAGAGCTTAACATAGAAAGTCCCAATAAATGGGTTTCAACTGAATGCATGAGGCAGAGGGCAAATTTTAGTAGCAATAAATCAATTGATAGAAATACAACTCCAAGTCAATTAAAGTCAAATAGTAACCTACTTCAATTTCCATAGAGGTTAATAGACTTCTTGTCTAGAAATTATCTATTTTAGAAACACAACTAATTTTATATGACAGAAACAGAATCTAAGCTGCCTGAACTTACTCACTTTCTTTTCTCTCATCTTCTCCTTCCCTTCCTCTCTCCTTTCCTCCCTTGTGAACTTGCCTCTTTTATATATTCCTTCCTTTTCTTTTTTAACATTTTTATAGTGATTAGACACACATGCTCTAGAACCAGAGAGCTTTGGTTACATTCTAGTGTAAACATTTACTATTAGATCTTGGCCAGACTGTGAATTTTCTTGTTCCTCAGTTCTCTAACATGCTATTAAATGGTGATCTCTTTCTCAAGAGTTTGTTACCATTTTCAGCATTAACATAAATAAAGAGCAAAACAAAAATCTTGGCACATAGTAACTGCCTAGTTAATGGTAACTAAACATTTCACCATAGCAGATATCTTTATGCAATTTATCATTTGCATGTAAGTTATTGATAAATATATAATAATTTTATACATTAAATGGTTCATGCTACTTACTCAGTCTTTTGTTTAATTTTTCATAAATTTGTACCATAACAAACAGTGATGCTGAAAACATTAAGTATTAATATTAAATTTAAAGTACCATCTCTACCTCAAATTCTCCTTAGAATAATTCATTGCATTTCAGTTCACTTCCGTCGCTCAGTCATGTCCGACTCTTTGCGACCCCATGAACCGCAGCACGCCAGGCCTCCCTACCATCACAACTCCCGGAGTTCACCCAAACCTATGTCCATCAAGTCGGTGATGCCATCCAACCATGTCATCCTCTGTCATCCCCTTCTCCTTCTGCCCTCAATCTTTCTCAGCATCAGGGACTTTGCAAATAAGTCAGCTCTTCACAACAAGTGGCCAAAGTATTGGAGTTTCAGCTTCAATATCAGTCCTTCCAGTGAACACCCAGGACTGATTACCTTTAGGAGGGACTGGTTGGATCCCCTTGCAGTCCAAAGGACTCTCAAGAATCTTCTGCAGCACCACAGTTCAAAAGCATCAATTCTCTGACATTCAACTTTGTTCACAGTCCAACTCTCACATCCATACATGACCACTGGAAAAATCATAGCCTTAACTAGGCGAACCTTTGTTGGCTAAGTAATGTCTCTGCTTTTTAATATGCTGTATAGGTTGGTCAAAACTTTCATTCCAAAGAGTAAGCATCTTTTAATTTCATAGCTGCAATCACCATCTGCAGTGATTTTGGAGCCCAGAAAAATAAATTCAGCCACTGTTTCCACTGTTTCCCATCTATTTGCCATGAAGTGATGGGATGAGATGCCATGATCTTCATTTTCTGAATGTTGAGCTTTAAGCCAACTTTTTCACTCTCCTCTTTCACCTTCATCAAGAGGCTCTTTAGTTCCTCTTCACTTTCTGCCATAAGGGTGGGGTCATCTGCATATCTGAGGTTATTTCCCGGCAATCTTGATTCCAGCTTGTGCTTCTTCCAGCCCAGCTTTTCTCATGACGTACTCTGCATGTAAGTTAAATAAGGAGGGTGACAATATACAGCCTTGACGTACTCCTTTTCCTATTTGGAACCAGTCTGTTGTTCCATTTCCAGTTCTAACTGTAGCTTCCTGACCTGCATACAGGTTTTTCAAGAGGCAGATCAGGTGGTTTGGTATTTCCATCTCTTTCAGAATTTTCCACAGTTTATTATGATCCACACAGTCAAAGGCTTTGGTGTAGTCAATAAAGCAGAAATAGATGTTTTTCTGGAACTCTCTAGCTTTGTCCATGATCCAGTGGATGTTGGCAATTTGATCTCTTGTTCCTCTGCCTTTTCTAAAACCAACTTAAACATCTGGAAGTTCTTAGTTCACATATTGCCGAAGCCTGGCTTGGAGAATTTTGAGCATTACTTTTCTAGCGTGTGAGATGAGTGCAATTGTGTGGTAGTTTGAGCATTCTTTGGCATTGCCTTTCTTTGGGATTTTAGTGAAAACTGACCTTTTCCAGTCCCGTGGCCACTGCTGAGTTTTCCAAATTTGTTGGCATATTGAGTGCAGCACTTTCACAGCGTCATCTTTCAGGATTTGAAATAGCTCAACTGGTATTCCATCACCTCCACTAGCTTTGTTCATAGTGATGCTTCCTAAGGCCCACTTGACTTTACATTCCAAGATGTCTGGCTCTAGTTGAGTGATCACACCATCGTGATTATCTGGGTCCTGAAGATGTTTTTTGTACAGTTCTTCTGTGTATTCTTGCCACCTCTTCTTAATATCTTGCTTCTGTTAGGTCCCTACCATTTCTGTCCTTTATTGTGCCCATCTTTGCATGAAATGTTCTCTAGGTATCTTTAATTTTCTTGAAGAGATCTCTAGTCTTTCCCATTCTGTTGTTTTCCTTTATTTCTTTGCATTGCTCACTGAGGAAGGCTTCCTTATCTCTTCTTGCTATTCTTTGGAACTCTGCATTCAAATGGGTATATCTTTCCTTTTCTCCTTTGCTTTTTGCTTCCTTTCTTTCACAGCTATTTGTAAGTCCTCCTGAGACAGCCATTTTGCTTTTTTGCATTTCTTTTTCTTGTAGGTTGTCTTGGTCCTTGTCTCTTGTACAGTGTCATGAACCTCCCTCCATAGTTCATCAGGCACTCTGTCTATCACATCTAATACCTTAAATCTATTTCTCATTTCCACTGTAAAATCATAAGGGATTTGATTTAGGTCATACCTGAATGGTCTAGTGGTTTTCCCTACTTTATTCAATTTAAGTCTGAATTTGGCAATAAGGAGTTCATGGTCTGAACCACAGTCAGCTCCCAGTCTTGTTTTTGCTGACTGTATACAGCTTCTCAATACTTTGATGCAAAGAATATAATCAATCTGATTTCAGTGTTGGCCATTTGGTGATGTCCGTGTGTAGAGTCTTCTCTTGTGTTGTTGGAAGAGGGTGTTTGCTATGACCAGTGCATTCTCTTGGCAGAACTCTATTATCCTTTGCCCTGCTTCATTCTGTACTCCAAGGCCAAATTTGCCTGTTACTCCAGGTGTTTCTTGACTTCCTACTTTTTCATTCCAGTCCCCTATAATGAAAAGGACATCTTTCAGGGTTGTTAATTCTAGAAGGTATTGTAGGTCTTCATAGACCAGTTCAACTTCAGCTTCTTCAGCATTACTGGTCGAGATATAGACTTGGATTACCATGATATTGAATGGTTTGCCTTGGAAACAAACAGAGATCATTCTGTCGTTTTTGAGACTGCACCCAAGTAGTGCATTTAGGACTCTTTTGTTGACTATGATGAGTACTCCATTTCTTCTAAGTGATTCTTGCCCACAGTAGTAGATATAGTGGTCATGTGAGTTAAATCCACCCATTCCAGTCCATTTTAGTTTGCTGATTCCTAAAATGTCAGTGTTCACACTTGCTATTTCCTGTTTGACCACTTCCAATTTGCCTTGATTCATGGACCTATCTCATTCCAGGTTCCTTTTCAATATTTCTCTTTACAGCATTGAACCCTGCTTCCATCACCAGTCACATCCACAACTGGGTGGTGTTTTTGCTTTGTCTCCATCTCTTCATTCCTTTTGGAATTATTTTTCCACTGATCTCCAGTAGCATATTGGGCACCTACAAACCTGGGGAGTTCCTCTTTCAGTGTCCTATCTTTTTGCCTTTTCATACTGTCCGTGGGGTTCTCAAGGCAAGAATACTGAAGTAATTTGCCATTCCCTTCTCCAGTGGACCACATTTTGTCAGAACTCTCCACCATGACCCATCCGTCTTGGGTGTCCCTACATGATGTGGCTCATAGTTTCATTGAGTTAGACAAGGCTGTGGTCCATGTGATTAGATTGGTTAGTTTTCTGTGATTGTGATTCTGAGATACCCTATGTCCAAGGTCAGAGAAACCCCAGTAAGACGGTAGGCACTGGAACAGCTGTGAGGGGATACCCCACGTCCAAGAGCAAAGGAGAAGTTCCAGCAAGATGGTAGGAGGGGCAAATTCGCATTTAGAATCAAACCCCATTCCCACCAGAGACACTTAAAGGGCTCAAACAAACTTTGTGCACACCAGGACCCAGGGACCCTACAGAGACTGAGACAGAACTGTGTTTGAATGTCTCCTGTGGAGGTACGGGTCGGCAGTGGCCTGCCTCAGGGACAGGGCCTCTGGGTGTGGGTATTGCATACGTCCTCTAGGAGGAGGTCGCCGTTGACCCCACCATGGAGAATAGACTCTTGGAGGGCACAACAGAACCTCTACACCAGAACCCAGGAGAAAGGAACAGTGATCTCACAGGAGACTTGCCTGTGAAAGTGTGGAGTTGGGGGCATGAACTGTAGCAGGGCATGCACGGGGTCTTTTGAGTGAGGTCACCATTATCCTCATTACCTCCACCTTAGTTTGGCCCCAGGTAAATAGCAGAAGGGAACACAGGCCCACCCATCAACAGAAAATTGCATTAAAGATTTACTGAGCATGGCCCCGCCCATCAGAACAAGACCCAGTTTCCCCCTCAGTCAGTCTACCCCATAAGGAAGCTTCCATAAGCCTCTTATCCTTTTCCATCAGAGGGCAGACAGACTGAAAACCACAATCACAGAATACTAACCAACCAAAAGTTTAAGGGATATTTACAACGTTATATATTTAATAAATGGTACAGCTAGGTCCTTCGACTCCAAACACCATTAACTTCACTATATAGCACAAGCTAAGATTACACTGTATTCATGCGGCAGCTGTCTATGGAACAAGTTGCTTTATTCTCCTTGAGGTTATGTTTTCAGCAAGTAAAACACATAAATACAGAGATAAAAGAATTACGATAAAAACCAAGTCTGTGCTAAGCCCTTACAGGAATTTGTCATAAAATACACACACACAGACACATGTGCGCGCACATACACACACACTTCAAATAAAAAGAGCCTAAGTCTTGAACAAGTTTACAGTATTGTAGAAAAAGCCAAAAAAGTACACTGGAAATGTGTATGACTTGCAAGCAGACTTATAAGAATGCAAAATACTAGCACCCAAAGAAGATCCACGTGGATCAGATGGATTAAAGAAGGCATGGTGGAGGTGATAACATGCAGATTGGGAACAAGTAAGAAGTTGCTGAATCAGTAGAAAGGAAGTGGGAGGAGTCAAGGGTGCTCAGTTGTGTCCAAGTCTTTGCAACTCTTTGGACTGTAGTCTGCCAGGCACCTCTGTCGATGGGAATTTTCAGACAAGAATACTGGAATAGGTTGTCATTTCCTTCTCCAAGGGGTCTCACTGACTCAGGGGTTGAACCTTTGTGTCTTATGTCTCCTGCATTGGTAGGCAGGTTCTTTACCACTAGCACCACCTGGGAAGCTATGGGTAGAAACAAACAAACACAATGCACATGTTCTAGGTCAAGGGTAGAAAACAACAACAACAACAATGAAACAAGTGTTCAAGATTAATGGAAGAAAAGATGTAGACTCGTTGTCAGTGGGGGCAAAATCTTTTTTTAAAAAAAAATTTATTGGAGTATAGTTGATTTACAGTGTTGCATCAGTTTTTGGTGTATAGCAGTGAATTAGCCGTATATTATACATACATTGAGTCTTTCTAATATTCTTTACCTATATAGGCCATTAGAGATTATTGAGTAGAGTTCTCTGTGCTATACAGTAGGTCCTTATTAGTTATATATTTTATATATTGGAGAAGGATATAATAGTTTGTATATGTCATTTTGCAGCACATGGATGGGCCTAGAGATTGTCATACTGAGCAAAGAAAATCAGAGAAAGACAAATATGATATTTCTGTGAAAGGGGGGGAAAAGGTACAAATGAAATTACAAAGCAGAAATAGAGTCACAGATAACAAACTTAGGGTTACGAGGAACTAAGGGAGTGAGGTATACATTGAGAGTAATATCTTTTAAGAAGAGAAGGGACCTATCCAATATACACTTTCACTAAGACCAAGGAACTGAGGATTGACTATTCATAATTCAGAGGAAGTAAAAATGCAATAATGTAGTAGGAGTAGTATTAAAGTAGACTATCATCTGGGCCTGAGATCTAGGTCTCATTAGCTAATTATAGTAAAATCACATATATTGTACTGTTTTGCATATATTAATTCATAGTATTTATTCCTTATTACAACCCTGTGATTAGGCACTCTTAGTGCCTTTCCCTTGTGAGAAAACTGAGTCACAGCGTTTAAGTAACTCACAGGGATGCCTCCAGTTTATGAGAGAGACACAGAAATTCTAACTCAGGAGGCTGGCTCCAAAGTCTATGCTCTCAACCTCTATGCTACTCTGCTTCTTAGATGCTTGGTAGCTTCCAGAGAAGAGGGTGGCTGTTCCACACTGGGAAAGTCACACAGCTTCTTGAGTGCCAGTTGCCTTGAATATATATATACAAGCAGGCATGAACATAATTTTTGACCTGACCATTCCGTATTTTAAGATTGGGGGACACTGTATTATAATCAAAATTAGACTTTACTAATAAAGAGATAGTTTACTAATGTACTGTTTTCATATAGTCATTGAAAAAATATCTCAAACACTCACTGCTATAGATTCATCCAGCTCAAGTCCTTCACATTCTAAGGAGATACTCTTTCTCTCTTTGCTACCAAATTTCAAGCCCTTCAAAAGATTCCTTAGTAGCGCTGATTGGAAATTCAGTGGTAAATCTCCTTTATCATACTTACTTTTTATAGGCAAGTTTTTATTTATAAAGCTTAATTATAATTACCTTGAAAGTGTAAAATTTAATTTTTGTTATTGAGGCTCTTATGTAGAGATCCAGTATGTATTTGTTGGTAAAAATTTTAAACAATTCATTTTATTAACAGTGTAATTTACTGTATAGACAGGAGAAATAACTGGAGCTTCACCAGTCAACACATTAGGCACTTAAGGAATTTCTTTCTGTTGATGATGTGCTAGTAATTGATAAATGTTATTGACAGATATTACTCTATAAATGTCTTTGATTATTCACATCTACATGTGAATGTGTGTATGTTTGTGTTTATGTAGCTAAACTATGTGTCCATGTCTGTGCAGGTATGTATGCTCAGCTGCTTCAGTCATGTCTGACTCTCTGTAGTCCTGTGGACTGTAGCCTGCCAATCTCCTTTGTCCATAGGATTCTCCAGGCCAGAATACTGGAGTGGGTTGCCATGACCTCTTGCAGAGAATTGTTCTGACCTAGGGATCAAAATTGCATCTCCTGCAATGCAGGCAGATTCTATTATTGCTGAGCCACTGGGGAATCCCAATCTATGTCTGTAGCAACAGGTAAATAATGATGGTAGACTAAGCCAATGTTTCCTGTCCAAATCACATTTCTCTCCCTCTTTCTCTCTCATATATATGTATGTGCATACACAATATTTCAAGTAGAAAGTAAATCATCTATCATACTATGTAACAAGGTTTCCATCATTTCTTTAATCAAAACTCAGCCCAAATTGAGATGACAAAGCATAAAACATACAGCATAAAACATGAAGGAAACAATATATAGTATATATTTTTTAAGAATCTTAAAAATCAGAGTCTAAGGATTTAAGTGTGGTGATAAGTCTTCTCCTCAGAGCAACAGGACGAAAAGATTTTTCCCATCCCTATGTGGCGCACACCAGAGGCAGCAGCCACTTCTGCTCCCAGTTCAAGTTCTGGGACTCATAGGTGCAAAGTGTTCCATGTGGCTACTACCCCTGCAACACTCAGAGCTATCAAGTTCCAAGCAAACAACTCTGGTTTATATACACACAGAACTTGCCTACTATGTTTATTATACAAATTATGGATTTTAGAAAAACCATTTCTTTAGAATAAATTGATAAAAATTAGATGAGCTATGTAAAATGTTTATATTATTGCACTCTTTTTGAAAATGTTGGTTTATTACTTTTCCTCAACATGAATTTATGCAACATAAATAATAGACCCATTGCAATGAAGAATTTTTCACACATTCTATAGAGAATATTTTCCAGTAATTTTACTCATATGTATATAATTAAACCTAGCAATAGTATAATCAACCAGAATCTTGAATCAATTACACATGACAACTTTTCTTTTCTCCCAGTGCATGAATAAAGCCACCATTTAACATTGATATTATTTGAAGTCCTTGGAAAAGCAACTGCTTTTAAAGGTTAAAAAAATTGCCTTTAGTATTTTTCTAGTAATTTTTGTATAATTATAATAAATTCATGTAACTTAAGCATATGACACTTTTCTGGCAACTTAATTAAATTATTATGAGATAAATATTAATATAATCAAGTGTAATACCAAGAGACATGTCCAATAAAATACATGGAAGTATTTGATTCTGTCATTCATGATATATTTCTTGATTAAATAAATCAAGAAAGTTTATCATAGAATGATGTACCTTTTAGTTATACTCATTAGGGATAAATATGGTTTATACATTTTTGATAACTTAAAACTTAAAAATTTTATCTTCAACCACTAGAATCTCCATAAAGTTGGAGAATCTGGGAACACAGATAAATACTTTGAAATTTTTATCACTTATTTTTTACTTATTTTAGAAATAATCTGCAGGATCAGGATTATTACCACTTACTTGGTACTTTTTTAATTCTTTATCATACCAAGAGAAATATGTAAGATGTTAGCCTACTTCAGATTTGCCCTAAACAAAATGATTATAAATTATGACACTGCTTTTGTTTTTCTTTCTAGAATCAATTCAATACAATAAATATTTATTTAATATATTACTATAATTATTAAAAATAATAATTTATTTATAACCCAAGATCTTTCACTTCAAGTAGAAGTTTATTAAGTCCTTGATATAATAAACACATATGTGAGTCAAATATGACAATACTGTGCATAATATATTGTCAATCTCAGGTTGACTAGCATGCAAACACTTATACACACTATACACATACAGACATGCAAAACCATTCGCACTAACAAATATCTGCAAATATCCAACTCTAAAAACAATTTATGTGATTTATTCTGTAAGTTATTTTAAGTTGGGCTATTGCCAGGGCCACAAATTATATATATATTATTTTTACATGTTTTTATCTTTTTCAAATGTAAGTCTTCTGCTGGAACATGGTTTAATGTATAAATTAATTAATAGATATATGATGCATAAATAATAAGATTTCTCATAAGATTTGTTTAACTCAGGACTCTGGTTTTGAGTGTGTCAGATGTTCCCTTCCATCATTGCATGTCTTTACCGTGGCTCCAATGGGAAGCAATTAAAAAAGTGGGCCCTCTTTTTTTAACTAATTCATAATATATTTCTAGTTTCACATTTTTAAAGAAGATGTTATCTGTGATGAGAAAAAGAGTCTACCATTTAAAAAAAACTGAGAAACTATGACTATATAATTGTTATAATTATACATGTAAAATTTATTCTATTACTTTATAAATATTATATGTACAAAAAGAATATTAATTACCAACACAAAATGATTGATAGATTTAGTCATAATCCTTTTACCAAATACTCTGGGCATAAGGTTTTTTGGCAAATACTTAATTTTGATATGGAAAGGAAACAATCTATTTCTGATAGTTCTGAATTTATATCTGTAACTGATCAATGACAAGCTATGTCAGCTTATGAAGTGACAACACTTAATAAATGTTTTTAAATTTATGCTATCATGACTATCTTAACATATTTATGGTTTATGAAGTTTAGGTGAAACAACACTGGTTTATGCTTGTCTTGGTATAATTATTAATAACAACTCTTTCCATTCTGAAAAGTGTCCTGGTTTGTAGGGCAAATTATACAGTAACCTTACAGATTTTAGTGTGTAAATAGTATTGTATGATTATTGCTCTAATACAGGCATGGGGAGGATAATGGCAAGCCCAGAGATGGTGACCCTATAGGAGATTTTAGCAGAATTATTAGATTTCTAAGAGGTGATAGTAATTTGCAGTTTCTTAAAGGACATCGAGGGCAGTGGAAACAAGTCATTAGGTATTAACTGAGAAAAAGATTGTGTGCTCAAGTAAACAATTCTTGGGAAATAGGAAAATACATTGGGAATAGGGCAAAATGGAGCCTGAAATTTCATTAGGATAGATAATAAAGTGTGCTTGTGCAGCACAATATGCTGCATCTTGAAGCTTACAAGGAACCATGGAAAATTTTGGTTAGAGTTGTAACCACAAACAGTATGTCCTATTGGTTCCACCCCCCAAGCCTCTCTGGTTATGTCTCTCCATCTTATACTAATAAAGTCTAAACACCAGCCACTGTCACGTTACTGAGACCACCACCAGCCTCTGAACTATTGGCCCTCTACTCTCCCCTCCGGCCCGTAAGGCAGCCTGGGTCCTGATTGTAACATGTGAAGCAGTCATCTCCCTGCTAAAACCTTCCAATGGATTAGTTATAGAAAACAAAGCAAAACAAAACAAAGAACCTCTCAGTTGTTTCTATATGATCATCCCCTTGTCAACCACTCCAATTTCATTTACCTCCAGTCTTTCATTTTTCTCATAGCACCTAGTACTAAATAAATAAAAAATATTTTTAAAACATAAATTAAAAACATTTGTAAAACATGTAAACATTAAAAAAAAATTTTTTAGCAATTTCTCCTCACAATAACTCTCCAAAAGAATAATTTATGTCATTCATCATGATACCCAAAATATGTAAATTTTTGTTGTTGTTTAGTTGCTAAGTTGTGTTTGACTCCTTGCGATCCCATGGACTGTAGCATGACAGGGTCCTCTGTCTAGGGAATTCTTTTCCGGGCAAGAATACTGGAATGGGTTGCCATTCCTTCTCCAGAGGATCTTCCAAATTCAGGGATCCAACCTGTGTCTCCTGTGGCTCCTGCACTGGCAGATGGATTCTTTACCACTGAGTCACCAGGGAAGCCCAATATGTAAAATATTGGAATGTAATAAGAATCCAAAGAATGAAGATGTGGAATTGATTATTTAAGTTGCACAATATGATTACCATGTTAATAATTTAGGAAGATTATTAAATATACTTTAAACACTTTCTTTGTTTTCTGTAATGTTTATAAAATTCCATAAATATCTATGTACAAATACATAGCTGGGCTTTCCTGGTAGCTCAGATGGTAAAGAATCTGCCAGCAATGAGGAAAAGGCAAGTTTGATCACTGGATTGGGAATATCCCATGGAGAAGGGTGTGGCCACCCCCTCCATATTCTTGCCTGAAGAATCCCATGGACAGAGGGGTCTGACAGGGTACAGTCCATGGGATGGCAAATAGTCAGACAGGACTGAGCAACTTTCACTCACTCACAATACATATTTAACAGTAAATATAAGATTCTTACATGCATTGACTTTTACTGTTTGCTTAGTGTTTCTCTTCCTGCTAGTGTATGTGTATGTGTGTGTGCTTGTATGGGTATGTTTAGAGAGAGACAGAGAGGTTGGCTGGAAATCAAATTGGAAATTTTTTTAAAAATGAAAACTATATATACATGATTTCTAATAATTTTAAGCATGCAGGCAAAAAGAAAACATTCTTCTACAGTTTACATATGCAATATTGGATATTTCTATGTAACAATGAAATAGTTTGTATATACCCATAATAGACATACAGATAAAAGCCTTCTGGAATCTCTTGCTTAGTCATATTAGTTTATATTTCAGTTCAAAGGTTTTCAATGAAAAATAGGATTTTGTATCAAAAGTCATAAACAATTTTTGCCTTTGATCAAGTAATTCTAACAATTCATTCTTCAGTGACTGAAAATGTATGAAAATATTTTGCTCAAAGATATATGTTTGAGTGTAATTTTAATAAGGATGAAGGAAGACAGTCTCCAAATTTCTTAAATTTGCAGAAAGGTTAGATCTATTATAATATACCTAACAATGAAATATTATACATATACAATACAAAGATTTAGAAAACTTTAATAAAATTGGAAAATATTTATGAAATGTATACTGTATGTTTGTATTTTAATGTTTATGTACGTACATATTTATAAGTATCTAAAGAGAAAGAGAAATGTGAGACCAGGAAATAAATCTACAGAAAAGTCTATGAAATGCATATTTTAACCTCTCTAAATCATGGATGCATTTTATATTTAATGGGATTTTTATAATCATAGCCAGCTAGTTGGAGTCATGACATAGATGTGTGAAAATCTTCCTTAGCACCTTCTGGTAAAATCACAAAGCTGTCAACATTAAAGCTGCTTAAATTTCATGAAGTATGGTTTTGTGATTAGATCAATTTTTTTTCTTTTCTTTTGTGCCTTTACTCATATTTTCAAAAAATTTGTATAACTTTTTTGTTGTTGCTCAGTCCCTAAGTCATGTCCGACTCTTTGCCACCCCATGAACTGCAGCATGCCATGCTTCTCTGTCTTTCACTATCTCCTGGAGCTTGCTCAAACTCATGTCCACTGAGTCTGTGATGCCATCCGACCATCACATCCTCTTTTGCCCCCTCCCTCTCCTGTCTGCAGTCTTTCCCAGCATCAGGATCTTTTACAATGATCTTCACATCAGGTGGCCAAAATATTGGAGCTTCAGCTTCATCTTCAGTCTTTCCAGTGACTATTCAGGACTGATTTCCTTTAGGATTGACTGGTTTGATTTCCTTGCTGTCCAAGGGACTCTTGAGCCACTAATCTCTTTTCCATATTTTTCAAGCAATTTGTATAACAATTTGTACAACTTTTATAAATAAGAAATATTGATAAATCCTATTTAAAAAGAACATAAACAAAACAGTAAATGGTATTTTGGGAAATCAGAAAGAGGTAAAAGGAATTTCACTGAAATACTGCCTTCTTTACTTCTTTACCTCCTTTATTTTTTGAGAAATTTAGTTCTGTAGTGTAAATAGGATTTTGAGTACAAATACAAATGAACTTGGTGTTAGGTTCAGATTCTAAATAACCCTTAGAATCTATGACCTTGGTGAAATCACCACTATTGAGTCTTATATTGTTTTTTGGATTTTTGTTTGTTTTTATAAAAGAAGGAGAAAATGGATCAGGTTTGGGAAAGTTTATAAATTAAATCACATAAGTGAACGTTTTTTAGAATTTTAATTTATAAGATCTCTAGATTATTTATTTTGCATTATATTCATAATGACAATTGAGGTCACTAAATTAAAGAAATAAAAACTATTTTGGATAAGTTCTCTTAATATGGAAATGTTATGAAAACCTATTTTAAAATGATTCCTGAGTCATCCAGACTTTGAAAAGTCAGTTTTATTTACAGGTTTTTGTGGGATAATTTAAGGAACACAACATTTACCCATTTAAGGTATACAGTTAAAATATTTTTACTAAATTTATAGAGTTGTGCAAGATTTACCATGACCTAATTTTAGAGCATATCCCTCACTCCAAAAATTATCCTCCTGCCCCTAGAGGCTGCTGCTGCTAAATTGCTTCAGTCATGTTCCACTCTGTGCGACCCCACGGACTGCAGCCTACCAGGCTTCTCCGTCCATGGGATTCTCCAGGCAAGAACACTGGAGTGGGTTGCCATTTCCTTCTCCAGTGCATGAAAGTGGAAAGTGAAAGTGAAGTCGCTCAGTCGTGTATGACTCTTAGCGACCCCATGGACTGCAGCCTACCAGGCTCCTCCATCCATGGCATTTTCCGGGTAACAATACTGGAGTGGGGTGCCTTTGCCTTCTCCCACCCCTAGAGGCAGTCAACCTCTAATCCCTCTCAAAGACCTTGGAAAACACTTGTCTGCTTTGTGTCTCGAAATTAAAAGACCCTTACTCCTTGGAAGGAAATTTATGACCAACCTAGATAGCATATTGAACAGCAGAGACATTACTTTGCCAACAAAGGTTCGTCTAGTAAAGGCTATGGTTTTTCCTGTGGTCATGTATGGATGTGAGAGTTGGACTGTGAAGAAGGCTGAGTGCCGAAGAATTGATGCTTTTCAACTGTGGTGTTGGAGAAGACTCTTGAGAGTCCCTTGGACTGCAAGGAGATCCAACCAATCCATTCTGAAGGAGATCAGCCCTGGGATTTCTTTGGAAGGAATGATGCTAAAGCTGAAACTCTAGTACTTTGGCCACCTCATGCGAAGAGTTGACTCATTGGAAAAGACTCTGATGCTGGGAGGGATTGGGGGCAGGAGGAGAACGGGACGACAGAGGATGAGATGGCTGGATGGCATCACTGACTCGATGGACATGAGTCTCAGTGAACTCCAGGAGTTGGTGATGGACAGGGAGGCCTGGTGTGCTGCGATTCATGGGGTCACAAAGAATCGGACACGACTGAGCGACTGATCTCTGATCTCTCTCTCTCTTCCTGTATGTTTCATATGAAAGAATCATACCATATGTTGCTTCTTTAATTAATGTTTTAAGTTAATACATGTTGTAGCATATATAATAAATTTCTTCCTTTTTCTTACTGAATGATATTTCATTGTATGCTTATACTACTTTTTTAGACCAAAATGTAGTTGATTTACAATACTGTTTTAGTGTCAGGTTAAAGAAGAGTGATTTGATATTTATATAGATTGTACAATACTTAAAATTTTGAAATACTGACTATATTCACTATTATTTTTTTTAATTTTATTTTATTTTTAAACTTTACAATATTGTATTAGTTTTGCCAAATATCGAAATGAATGCGCCACAGGTATACCCGCATTCCCCATCCTGAACCCTCCTCCCTCTTCCCTCCCCTACCCTCCCTCTGGGTCATCCCAGTGCACCAGCCCCAAGCATCCAGTACCGTGCATTATTGTTGTTCAGTTGCTAAATTGTGTTCGACTCTTTGAGAACTTCGTGGACTGTAGCATTCCAGGCTTCTCTGTACTCTATCTTTTTGAGTTTGCCAAGTTCATGATCATTGAGTTGGTAATGCTATCTGGCCATCTCTTCTTTTGCCCCTTTTTGCTCCACCTTTGCCTTCAATCTTTCCCAGCATCGGGGTCTTTTCCAATGAGTTAGCTCTTTGCATCAGGTGGCTGAAGTATGAGGGCCTCAGCTTCAGCAACAGTCCTTCCAATGCATATTCAGGGTTGATTTCCTTTAGGATTGACTGATTTTACCTTCTTGCAGTCCAAAGGACTCTCAAGAGTCTTCTCCAGCACCACAATTTGAAAGCATCAATTCTTCAGTGCTCAGCCTTCTTTATGGACCAACTCTTATATCCATATATGACTACTGGAAAAACTATGGCTTTGACTGTACATGGCTTTGTTGGCCAAATTACTTCTCTCTTTTTAAGAAATGCTGTCTAGGTTTGTCACAGCTTTCCTTCCAAAGAGCAAGCATCTTTTAACTTCCTGGGTGCAGTCACCATCCACAGTAATTCTGGAGGCTAAGAAAACAAAATCTATCACTGCTTCCAATTTTTTCCTTTCTATTTGCCATGAATTAATGGGACCAGATGCCATGGTCTTAGGTTTTTTAATGTTGTTTTAAGCAAGCTTTTTCACTCTTCTGTTTCATTCTCATCAAGAGTCTCTTTAGTTCCTTTACATGATCTGCTATCAGAGTGGTATTATCTGCATATCTGAGGCTGTTGGTATTTCTCTTGGCAATCATGATTCCAACTTGTAATTCATCCAGCCAAGCATTTTGATTGATGTAATCTGCATAGAAGTTAGATAAGCAGGGTGATAATATACATCCTTGTCATAATCCTTTCCTAGTTTTACCAGTCAGTTGTTCATCAACATCTGATTCTGTTGCTTCTTAACCCACATACAAGTGTTTTAGGAGACAGGTAAGGTGGTCTGGTACTCCCATCACTTTAAGAATTTTCCAGTTTGTTATGACCCACACAGTCAAAGTCATTAGCACAGTCAATGAAACAGAAGTAGACATTTTTCTTTCTCCATGATCTGACTAATGTTGGCAATTTGATTTCTGCTTCCCTTGCTTCTTCAAAACCCAGCTTGCCCAACTGGAAATTCTTGGTTCATGTACTGCTGAAACTTAGCTTTAAGGATTCTGAGCATAACTTTACTAGCGTGTGAAATGAACACAACTGTACAATAGTTTGAACAAGCTTAAGTATTGCCCTTCTTTTGATTGGATTGAAAACTGACTTTTCCAGTCCTATGGCCACTGGTGATTTTTCCAAATTTGCTGACATATTGAGTGCAGCACTTTAACAGCATCATCCTTTAGGATTTGAAATAGCTCAGCTGGAATTCCATGACCTCCGCTAGCTTTGTTTGTAGTAACGCTTCCTAAGGCCCACTTGACTTCACCCTCCAGGATGTCTGGCTCTAGGTGAGTGATCATACCATTATGGTTAACTGGGTCATTAAGACATTTCTTGTATAGTTCATCTGTGTATTCTTACCACCTCTTCTTAATCTCTTCTGTTTCTGTTAGGTCTTTCTCATTTCTGTCCCTTATCATGCCCATCCTTGCATGAAATGTACCCTTGATAGCCCCAATTTTCTTGAAGAGATCTCTGGTCTTTCTAATTCTATTGTTTTCCTCTATTTCTTTGTTCTCTTTTTTTTAATATAAATTTATTTATTTTCATTGGAGGTTAATGTAAAGTAATTTACAATATTACAATATTGTATTGGTTTTGCCATACATCAACATGAATCCGCCACAGGTATACACGTGTTCTCTTAAGAAGGCTTTCTTATCTCTCCTTGCTGTTCTCTGGAACTCTGCTTTCAAATGGGTATATCTTTCCCTTTCCTGTCAGCCTTTTGCACCTCTTCTCTTTGCAGATATTTGCAAGGCCTCCTCAGACAACCATTTTGCCCTTTTGCATTTCTTTTTTTTGGGGATGCTTGTGGTCAGTGCCTCCTGTACAATGTTATGAACTTCCATCCATAGTTCTTCAGGCACTCTTTCTACCAGATCTAATCTCTTGAGTCTTTATCAGCTCCACTGTATAATTATAAGGGATTTTATTGTTTTCTCTACTTTCTTCAATTTAAGCCTGAATTTTGCAATAAGGAGTTCATGATCTGAGCCACAGTCAGCTCCAGGTCCTGTATTTAATGACTGTATAGAGCTTCTCCATCTTTGTATGCAAAAAATATAGTCAGTCTGATTTCAGTATTGATCATCTAGTGATATCCATGTGTAGAGTCGTCTCTTTGGTTTTTGGAAAAATGTATTTGCTTTTATTGTTATGTTATCTTGATAAAACTGTTAGTGTTTGCTCTGCTTCATTTTGTACTTCAAGGCTAAACTTGCTTTTTATTCCAGGTACCTCTTGACTGCCTACTTTTGCATTCCTATCTCCTATAATGAAAAGGACATCCTTTTTGATGTTAGTTCTAGAAGGTGTTATATGTCTTTATAGAATTGGTTAACTTCAGCTTCTTTGACATCAGTGGTTGGGGCATAGACTTGGTTTACTGGGATGTTAAAAGATTTGCCTTGCAAATGAATCAAAATCATTCTGTCATTTTAGAGACTGCACACAAGTACTGCATTTAAGACTCTTTTGTTGACTGTGAGATCTACTTCATGTTTTCTAAGGATTCCTTGCCTACAGTAGTAGGTGTAATTGTCATCTGAATTAAATCTGCCCATTCCCATCCATTTTAGTACACTGATTCCTAAAATGTTGATGTTCAGTCCTGCCATCTCCTGCCTGACCATGTCTAATTTACCCTGATTCATGCACCTAACATTTTAGGTTTCTATGTAATATTGTTCTTTACAGCAATGAACTTTACTTTCAACACCAGACACATCCACAACAAAGCGTCATTTCCTTTTTGGCCGAGCCACTTTATTCTTTCTGGAGTTATTTATAATTGCCATCCTCTCTATCCCAATAGCATATTGGACACCTTCCAACCTAGGGGCTTGTCTTCCAGCCTCGTATCTTTTTGCTTTTTCATGCTGTTCATGGATTTCTCCAGGAAAGAATACTGGAATGGGTTGCCATTTCCTCCTCTAGTGGATCATGTTTTGTTAAAACTCATCACTATAACCTGTCCATCTTGGTGGCCCAGCATGGTGTGGTTCATGTTTTCTTTGAGTTATGCAAGCCCCTTCACCACAAGACTGTGGTCTGTATTCCCTATGCTTAATGATATATCCGTGTATCTTATTTATTTTATGCATAGTACACTATACCTCTTAATACTCTATGTTTATATTACCCTTTCCTCTTCCCTGTCTCCTCTGGTAACTACTACTTTGCTCTCTGTATCATGAATCTCCTTCTGTTTTGTTATATTAATTCATTTATTTTTTTAAATTCCATATGTAAGTGAATAATATGTAGTGTTTGTCTTTCTCTGTCTGATTATTTTACTATACACGATTCCTTCCAGATCCATCCATGTTGTTGCAAATGGCAAAATTTCATTCTTTTTTATGGCTGAGTAATAGTCCATCGTGTGTGTGTGTCTCTGTGTAAGTCTGTAGCTAGGTTATGTATGTTATAGATAGATAGAGAAGTAAATAAAATACATCTTTTTTTATCCATTCACCTGTTGATGGACTCTTAGTTTGCTTCTGTATCTTCATTTTTGTAAACAATGCTGGTATGAACATTGGGTGAATGTGTACTTTCAAACTGATGTTTTTGTTTTCTTTGGATATACACCTAGGAGTGGTATTGCTGGATCATATGGTAGTTCTAGTTTTAGCTTTCTGAGGAACCTGCATAATGTTTTCCATAGTGCCTCACCAATTTATATTGCCACCAAGAGTGTAATAGGATTCCCTTTTCTCCACTGTAGACTTCTGTTGATAGCCATTCTGACAGGTATGAGTGGGTATCTCATTGTGATTTTTATTTGAGTTTCTCTGACGATTAGCAATATTGAAATCTTTCCATATGTTGGTTGGCGATCTATATATCTCCCTTCAAAAATATCTATTCAGAACTTCTGTTCATTCCTTGATTGCATTGTTTTGTTTTTTGATCTTGAGTTGTATGGGCTGTTTTTGTTATTTGGTTATTAACACCTTTGTGTCATATAATTTGCAAATATTTCTTCCTTCTCATTAGGTTGCATTTTCTTGTTGTTGTTGGTTTTTTTTTTTTTTTTTGGCTATGCAAAAGCTTTTGAGAGTAATTAGGTCTCATTGCTTTGTTTTTGTTTCTGTCTTTTGTCTTATGAGACAGATCCAGAAAATATAGCTACAATTTATGTCAAGGGTACTCTGCCTTTCTGCTAGTTCCATGATTTCTGGTCTTACCTTTAGGTCTTTAATTCATTTTTAATTTATTTTTGTGTATGGAATGAGAAAATAGTTTAATAGTATGCCTTTATTAATATCAATTTACCTTTCCTAACTGATTTTACTGCATCCCACTGATTCTAGAAATTTGTGTTTGTATTTTCGTTTGTCTTGAGGTATTTTCTGATTCCTATTTTTATTTCTTCATTGACCCATTCTTTTTAGTAGCATGAAGTTTAGTCTTCAGGTATTTGTGCATTTCCTATTTTCTTATTCTGGTTGATTTCTAGTGTCATACCACTGTGATCAGAAAAAATGCTTGATATAATTTATATCTTTTAAAATTTGTTGAGACTTGTTTTGTGGCCTGGCATGTGATCCGTTCTTGATCATGATAACATTCCGTGTGTGCTTGAAAAGAATGTATGTTTTGTTTTTGGACAGAATGTCCTGCAGATTTCTGTTAAGTCCAACTGATCTATCATTCAAACTACTATTTCCTTATTGATTTTCTGTCTGAATGATTGTCTGTTGATATAAGTATGTTGATTAAAGTCCCTTACTAGTTATGACTGCAGCCATGAAATTAAAAAACTCTTGCTGCTTGGAAGAAAAGCTATGAGAAAACTAGACAGTGTATTAAAAAGCAGAGACATTACTTTGCCAGCAAAGTTCTGTCTAGTCAAAGCTATGCTTTTTCCAGAAGACATGTATGATTGTGAGAATTGGACCATAAAGAAGGCTGAGCACCAAAGAACTGATGATTTTGAACTGTGGTGTTAGAGACTCTTGAGAGACCCTTGGGCTACAAGGAGCTCAAACCAGTCAATCCTAAAGGAAATTGGTCCTGAATATTCACTGGAAGGACTGATGTGAAGCTGAAATTCCAGGACTTTGGCCACCTGATGCAAAGAGCTGACTCATTAGAAAAAACCCTGATGCTGGGAAATATTGAAGGCAGGAAGAGAAGGGGATGACAGAGGATGAGATAGTTGGATGGCATCACTGACTCAATGGACATGAATTTGAACAAGCTTTGGGAGATGAAGGACAGGGAAGTCTGGTGTGCTGCAGCCCATGGGGTCATGAAGAGTAGTTATTTTAATAATCCAATCAGTGCAATGGATTAGAGTAGGCATTCTCAATTGTCCGTGGACCATTATGGATCTGCAAGGCAATTTAAGGATAAAACTCTTTACCTAGTAATACAAAGATGAAATTTCACACTTTCATTGTGTTAACACCTGCTCTGATGGCTCAAAATTTATAATAGATAATATCACAATCATTTCAGCATGAGCCAAAGCAGAGGCATTAAACTCTATGTGTAGTTATTGCTTTTTCCACTGCCTTATAACTCCAATAAAAGTGAAGATAGATCTCTAACAGAGAATTATGCATTTTCATTATTTAATGGGATCAAATAGGAAGTATGTATAAAGCACTTAAATTGAGTACTGAATTATGATGATTGCCTCAAGGAAGAAAACAGTATTTTGAGTTTTTATTTGACATAGTCATTTTTTTTCTTTTTTATGGAGTATTGTTTTGCTTAAACATGATTATTTTGACTTTGGTAATTGTCAGTTACTTTAAGAAAATGAGCAAGTGAAACTGACAGTTCAAGAAAAACAAATGACAGTATTTATTACCAATAATTAATTTTGAGCTTTAATACAAAACTTAGAATTTAGAAGTCTTGTATCTTCTAATGTGAGCTTGGCAACTTCAAACACTTAAAAACTTCTTTGATGCAATATGTAATGATATTAGCAAAGGTGAATATTTCATATTTTATACTGTGTCAAAATTTGGAATATTTGCATAATGAGTGAACCAATATTTTCAGAATAAAGAATGCATGACATTGTAAAACTATGCCTAGGTAAATGATTTACTCATAGTACAAGACAGAACACTTTAATGTAAAAGAGTACCAAAATTTATTGGTATGGTTTCAGAGTCCATATTGCAAACAACTTTAAGGAACTTGTTAAATTTGGTGAAAGTCAAATAACATCCTCAATTACAAATCATTCTTAACTTTACCAAGTACCTATCAATAATTAATTGGATTATACTTCAACCAAAATAATATTTTGAATGCAGCAACATATATGAGAATCTCTCTGGCTTCTATTAAGATAGACATAAAAGAGATTTGCAAAAATATAAAACAATGCTGCCCTTTTCACTACTTTGTTTTACAAAATACAATTATTTTAATAAATTTCTGTTGTTTATACTATGACAATATTCACAATAACTAAATTTACTATTGTTATTCTTAATTTTCATAAATAAAAATTTATACTAATATTTTAATATTAAATATGGGAGATAACTATAGACAAAACCTAAATAAACAAAATGTTTTAAGAGTCCTCAATGAGTTTTAAGGGTGTAAAGTTGTACTGAGTGTCATACTTTTGAGAACAGTTCAATTAGATGGATGGTAGTCAAATTTTTGTCCTACCTCAATAAATTCACACATACCATGTCTAAATTAAATCCCATAAGCCATCATAAAACTTGCTACTTTTCAGTGATATCAATTTTCTGTCCCCTTACTTCAAATGTTTAAAAACTAAATATTTTTATTTCAAATTATTTAGCATTATATTTTGTTATGATGATTACTATTTTATTCAGAGCTAATAATTGACTTATGGTATCTAGGAAAGAAAAGATTTATATACTAATATTTAGTCTTTTTGAATGTAGGCAGTGCTTCAACACTATACGATTTGTTCTCTTATCATAGTAAACAGTTGTATTATATCCCTTAGGTGTTTGCTAACAATGAGGAAGTAATTATAGAAGACAACAAAGAGCATATATAATATTTATGTAGTGTCACTTGTTTTTCCCATTTGGGATATCAACTTTTTAATAATTATATTGACAATATCCTGGATCATGAGTCAACTGGACTAAAAAAGAGAGTTTATAGAAGTGGAGACAGAGTTTATACACCAAATGTATAAAATTTCTTAAAAGTATACATCCTGTAACTATAAAGAAAGAGCAGACACACCACCACCAGAAGTCAAGCCAGCAGTGACCGTCTTGCTTTTCACCTCATATATATTCTTTATGGTATTTTATATCCTTCCAACATTATTTTGTACAATAATAATATTTGCTGTGTTATTTACATTGTTTGTAAAATTTCAGGCTAAAAAATAAATACCTAATTGTACAGAGATTTTTTTTTCCCAAAAAGTGGAAATATTCTTTGTAATATATATTGAGTAATTAATAATTATACATACATATCTTTTATTTTTGAGAATTGCATTTCACCATTTGTTCTATTTACTCAGGTTTTATAAATACTTTAAATGCAATTTCAAATAAATTTAAATTATTAAAATGCTTAAATAAAATAATAATGATGAAAGAGGCCATAAGAAAAGTACAATGGTTTGGATCAATTTATATTATTGTAAACTTACTTTTTAAAATAGAAAACTGAGATAAATAATGAAAAGCCAAAGAGAAAACTGACTATTTGATAGGCAGAGGAGCCAAGAATCAAATTGCCAACATCCACTGGATCATCAAAAAAGCAAGAGAGTTCCAGAAAAACATATATATCTGCTTTATTGACTATGCCAAAGCCTTTGACTGTGTGGATCACAATAAACTGTGGAAAATTCTGAAAGAGATGGGAATACCAGACCACCTGACCTGCCTCTTGAGAAACCTATATGCAGGTCAGGAAGCAACAGTTAAAACTGGACATGGAGCAACATACTGGTTCCAATTAGGAAAAGGAGTATGTCAAGGCTGTATATTCTCACCTTTCTTGTTTAACTTATATGCAGAGTACATCATGAGAAACGCTGGGCTAGAAGAAGTACAGGCTGGAATCAAGATTACCAGGAGAAATATCAATAACCTCAGATATACAGATGATACCACCCTTATGGCAGAAAGTGAAGAGGAGCTAAAAAGCCTCTTTATGAAAGTGGAAGAGGAGAGTGAAAAAGTTGGCTTAAAGTTCAACATTCAGAAAACTAAGATCATGGCATCTGGTCCCATCACTTCATGGCAAATAGATGGGGAAACAGTGTCAGACTTTATTTTCTTGGGGTCCAAAATCACTGCAGATGGTGATTGCAGCCCTGAAATTAAAAGATGATTACTCCTTGGAAGGAAAGTTATGACCAACCTAGATAACATATTCAAAAGCAGAGATATTACTTTGCCATAAAAGGTCCGTCTATTCAAGGCTATGGTTTTTCCAGTGGTCATGTATGGATATAAGAGTTTGACTGTGAAGAAAGCTGAGTGCCAGAGAATTGATGCTTTTGAACTGTGGCGTTGGAGAAGACTCTTCAGAGTCCCTTGGACTGCAAGGAGATCCAACCAGTCCTATCTAAAGGAGATCAGTCCTAGGTGTTCTTTGGAGGGACTGATGCTAAAGCTGAAACTCCAATACTTTGGCCACCTCATGCGAAGAGTTGACTCATTGGAAAAGGCTCTGATGTTGGGAGGGATTGGGGGCAGGAGGAGAAGGGGATGACAGAGGATGAGATGGCTGGATGGCATCACTGACTCTATGGACGTGAGTCTCAGTGAACTGGGGGAGTTTGTGGTGGACAGGGAGGCTTGGCATGCTGCAGTTCATGGGGTCGCAAAGAGTTGGACATGACTGAATGACTGAACCGAACTGAACTGAAGGCAAATAAATTTCAATTTTATAAAAACAACCAATATTTCAATGCATTATTATTTATTCACTTTTTCATATTATAGATTATAATTATGTAGTGATTTTCCCCTTTGTATTGTATACTTCTGTATTTTGCTAAATACATATAGACATGTAATTGCCACCGTAACCAAAAATAAAACAATCCATCAATCCTACCTACCTCCACTCCAGCTTTTCCTTAGCTCTTTATGTTTAGGGTTTCAACACTCTTAGTCTCTTTCAACCACTGATCTGCTTCCAGTTCCTACAGTTTTGCTTTGTCCAGAATGTCATATAATTGAACCTGATCCCACACTTAGATCTTATAGTGTTTTCTGTTTGTTATCTATCATTTAGCATAATGAATTTGAGATTTATCCAGGTGGTTGTCTTTTCATTGCTGAGCAGTATTCAATTTTGTGGACTTATAATTTTGTTCATCTCTTCACCAATTGAAGGAAACTTGAGTTACCTCAAACTGGGGGGCAGTTACAAACAATGACACTATAAACAGAACTGTGTAAGATTTTCCATGAACAAAAGTGTTCATTTAAGTTTGCTAAAAACTTGTTAGTAAGATTGGTGGGGAATTTATGTTTAACATTATGAAATATTTATGTAGTATATATAATTAATGTTTTCTTTTGTGCTACCCTACTGATCAATGTTATTGAGCATCTTATATATATATATATTTTTTTTTTTTTTTGCCATCCATAAATCTTACTGGGTAAGTGTCTCTTCAAATATTTTGCCATTTTGATTGGATTTTGTTTTCACATTCTTGAGTCTTAAAAAATTTTTTATGTGTCCAATGGCAGTCCACTGTAGTATTCTCACCTGAAAAATTCCATTGATAGAGGAGGCTGGTGGGTATAGCCCACAGGGTTACAAAGAATCAGACATGACTGAGTGACTAAGCAAGCATAAATGCCAGTCTGTGTTTTGGCTCTTCATTCATTTAATGGTGTTTATCAAAGAGTATTTAAATGTAATGAAATCAAATTTCTCAGTTTTTGAGGTAGTGCTTTTGGTGTTGATTTTATTAAATATTTTTAAAAGCAAGAGGAAAAATTCTCTCCAATATTTTTTATAAACTATAGTTTCACACTTTATATTTCAATCCATGATCCATTTTTGGTTATTTTTGTGTAAACTTTTTAGAAGAAAATCCCTGCAACTTGGCTATGACAAATATTCCTACATGTAATACCAAAGGAGAGCATGATCGATAAGAGAAACTTTGATAAATTTGAGTTTATAAAAATTAAAACATCCTGTTCTTTGGTAAACAATTTTAAGACAAATAGCAGAACAGTGAGTGGGAGAAAATATTTGTGTATCATGTAAAAGACTTGTAATCAAAATACACTTTAAAGCTCTTAAAATAATGATTAGGAAAAAAACCAGCAAAATTAAAAAAAAAAAATGAACAATTTACAAATGATAAACCAATGGCAAATAAACCCATGAAAAGATTCTTAGTATCATTACACCTTCAGTTCAGTTCAGTTCACTTCAGTCACTCAGTTGAGTCCGACTCTTTGTGACCCCATGAATCACAGCACGCCAGGCCTCCCTGTCCATCACCAACTCCCAGAGTTCATTCAAACTCATGTCCATCGAGTTGGTGATGCCATCCAGCCATCTCATCCTCTTTCATCCCCTTCTCCTCCTGCCCCCAATCCTTCCCAGCATCAGGGTCTTTTCCATTGAGTCAACTCTTTGCATGAGGTGGCCAAAGTATTGAAGTTTCAGCTTCAGCATCAGTCCTTCCAATGAACAACCAGGACTGATCTATTTTAGAATGGACTGGTGGATCTCCTTGCAGTCCAAGGGACTCTCAAGAGTCTTCTCCAACACCACAGTTCAAAGGCATCAATTCTTCGGCGCTCAGCTTTCTTGACAGTCCAACTCTCACATCCATACATGACCACTGGAAAAACCATAGCCTGGACTAGATGGACCTTTGCTGGCAAAGTAATATCTCTGCTTTTCAATATACTATCTAGGTTGGTCATAACTTTCCTTCCAAGGAGTAAGCATCTTCTAATTTCAGGGCTGCAGTCACCATCTGCAGTGATTTTCGACCCCAAGAAAATAATGTCTGACACTGTTTCCATTGTTTCCCCATCTATTTCCCATGAAGTGATGGGACCAGATGCCATGATCTTTGTTCTGAAATTTGAGCTTTAAGCCAACTTTCTCACTCTCTCATTCTCTTTCATCAAGAAGCTTTTTAGTTCCTCTTCACTTTCTGCCATAAGAGTGGTGTCATATGCATATCTGAGGTTATTGATATTTCTCCCAGCAATCTTGATTCCAGCTTGTGCTTCTTCCAGCCCAGCATTTCTCATGATGTACTGTGCATAGAAGTTAAATAAGCAGGTGACAATATACAGCCTTAACGTACTCCTTTTCTTAATTGGAACCAGTATGTTGCTCCATGTCCAGTTTTAACTGTTGCTTCCTGACCTGCATACAGGTTTTTCAAGAGGCAGGTCAGGTGGTCTGGTATTCCCCTCTCTTTCAGAATTTTCCACAGTTGATTGTGATCCACACAGTCAAAGGCTTTGGTATAGGCAATAAAGCAGAAATAGATGTTTTTCTGGAACTCTCTTGCTTTTTTTGATGATCTATCATATGTTGGCAATTTGATCTCTGGTTCCTCTGCCTTTTCTAAATCAAGCTTGAACACCTGGAAGTTCATGATTCATGTATTGCTGAAGCCTTGCTTGGAGAATTTTGAGCATTTCTTTACTAGCATGTGAGAAGAGTACAATTGTGTGGTAGTTTGAGTTTTCTTTGGCATTGCCTTTCTTTGGGATTGGAATGAAAACTGACCTTTTCCAGTCCTGTGGCCACTGCTGAGTTTTCCAAATTACACCTTAGTGCTATTCTAATTAAATAAAAAAAATTATCTCACAATTATTAGGATATTTAAAATTAAAAATGTCTAAATAAAAATTGAACATAGCAGATATTGACAAGGATATGGAGTAACTGCAACTGTATATACTGGTAAGAATGTAAAATGCTAAATAAAAGTACTTTGAAAATTGACTGTTTCTCAAAGAATAAAACATACACTGTCACATGACCTACCCATCAATTCTTGGGCTATTACTCAATAAAAAAGAAAGTTTCTACCCATAAAGAAACTTGTACATGAATATTCATGGCAGGTACATTTTTGGCAACCAAATTTAAAAATAATCTGACTGTCCATGTAAATATGAGTACATGTTGTATATCCATACAGACAAAAAGGATTACATATTATGTAATTCCATTTATATAAATTTCTAGATGATGCCAACTAATCTATAGTGACAGAAAGCAGATCACTAGTTTCCTTGTGATGGTGGTACAAGACACAGGACGAACCAGTGTCGGCAAATTAGAAAGGGGCATGCATAAATGAGGCTTCCCTGGTGGCTCAGACAGTAAAGCATCTGTCTGCAATGCAGGAGACCTGGGTTTGTTCCCTGGGTTAGGAAGATCCCCTGGAGAAGGAAATGGCAGCCCACTCCAGTTCTCTTGCCTGGAAAATCCCATGGACGGAGGAGCCTGGTAGATTACAGTCCATGGCTCGCAACGAGTCGGACACAACTGAGCGACTTCACTTTCACTTTCATGCATAAATGTGGGGAATGACAGATATATTCATGTCTCAATTGTAGTGATGATTTCACAGATGTATACATATGTCAAAATTTATCAAATTATTCAACTTTAGTATAAGCAGCTTATTATTTGACATCTATATTTCAGTAAATTTGTTTAAAAATGGAACATGAACAATAAATGCATATTTATTTTTCTACATCCACTCTTAGAAAATTCTTTTTATAATAAACTAGAATCCTACTAAAAATGACAGTTAATTATCTCATTTTCTCAATATCCTCCTGTGATTTCCCAAAGCATTCAAAGTTGCTCAGTAGCCTAAGATTTCCTACATTATTAGTTCTCAATATACTGAACCCTAGGATAAGTTTCAGAAACTTGTAAAGATTTTTGTATGGTTAATTGTTGTGATTAGCTGGCCCTTAGTGGGATGTTAACGGTTTACAATCAGGAAAGTCCTGCAAAATACATTTTTCTCATATTTCTTTTTTTTTTTTTAAACTTTACATAATTGTATTAGTTTTGCCAAATATAAAAATGAATCCGCCACAGGTATACATGTGTTCCCCATCCTGAATCCTCCTCCCTCCTCCCTCCCCATACCATCCCTCTGGGTCGCCCCAGTGCTCTAGCCCCAAGCATCCAGTAT
Organism: Bos mutus; assembly: GCF_027580195.1. Taxonomy (NCBI): domain Eukaryota; kingdom Metazoa; phylum Chordata; class Mammalia; order Artiodactyla; family Bovidae; genus Bos; species Bos mutus. The sequence goes on along the minus strand of NC_091633.1, from coordinate 51,649,012 downwards.
TGTGCATCGAACCTGGACTGGCATCTCGTTTCATACATGATATTTTACGTGTTTCAATGCCATTCTCCCAAATCTTCCCACCCTCTCCCTCTCCCACAGAGTCCATAAGACTGTTCCATACATCAGTGTCTCTTTGGCTGTCTCGTACACAGGGTTATTGTTACCATCTTTCTAAATTCCATATATATGTGTTAGTATACTGTATTGGTGTTTTTCCTTCTGGCTTACTTCACTCTGTATAATAGGCTCCAGTTTCATCCACCTCATTAGAACTGATTCAAATGTATTCTTTTTAATGGCTGAGTAATACTCCATTGTGTATATGTACCACTGCTTTCTTATCCATTCATCTGCTGATGGACATCTAGGTTGCTTCCATGTCCTGGCTATTATAAACAGTGCTGCGATGAACATTGGGGTACACGTGTCTCTTTCCCTTCTTGTTTACTCAGTGTATATGCCCAGCAGTGGGATTGCTGCTAACATTTTAATTTTCTGGTAGGCATTCATCAAGATAAAAATTCTTGAAATTAAAATTCAACTCATTTTTGAATAATCACTAAGTTTTTTTAGACAGTTTTAATATAAAACATATATTTACATGTAAATCTCATAAAATATAGGAAAGTTGCATTTTTGCTTTGTTTAAAATTTTTCTTTTTTTAACCATTAAAAAAAAAATCACATTACAGTAAATAGTCCCAGGCATCTAAGTTATTTCGATTATCAACACAAAAGATTGCTCAAGTTCTGTATTTATAACTGTCACATTCACATTTACTCTACAAAGAGATGCATACATCTGATTCCAGCATCACATCTTCTATAGTAGTCATCTGCGTGTTGAACTCTTCAGTCATGTCCAACACGTTGTGACTCTATGGACTGTAGCTTGCCAGGCTCCTGTGTCCGTGGGATTCTCTATGCAAGAATACTGGAGTGCATTGCCATTCCATGTCAAGGGGATCTTCCCAACTCAGGGGTCAAACCCCATGTCTCCTACATTAGCAAGGAGACACCACCTGGGAAGCCCAACTCCCTGAACGTTTACCCATTGAACTGCACATCATTTAATAATAATCTCACATTAATTTCATTTTTATAGTAATGTCAGGTGTTGTATATTGGTTTCTCAAGGAGAAAAAAATCCTGTCTTGAGGTGGAATTTAAGGTTTAAGCTGTTTATTAAGTAATATTCTTGAAATACAAATCTGCAAGTAAAGAATGCAGCAAGACTGAACAGAGAGTAGTTCTGTAGTACAAGTTGAAGGAAGGAGAAAGGGACAACAGAGGATGAGATGGCTGGATGGTATCACCAACTCAACAGACATGAGTTTGAGCAAACTCTGACAGATGGGAAGGACAGGGAAGCCTGGCATCCTGAAGTCCATGGGGTCACAAAGCATTGAAGACGACTGAGTGACTGAAAAACAAAACTAAAGGTAACTTTGCCCTGTACCCTCAGAAGTTGTGTAGCTAGACTATCGCTCACAGTTAGACCCACAGGCCAGCATATTCAGGCCTCTGTTAATCACTGGTTGTGGGCTGTCATGGTATTCTCTATGGTTGAGAGCACTGCCTGATCTTTGAGTAGTGCCTTACACAGAGAATAAATAGTGCTTTCTCTGTGCCTGCCTCCTAGAGGATGGGAAGCTTTGTGTTTCCAAAATCAGCTTAGATTTAGAGACATACTTTTGCATCTGATTGTATGTGCAAGTTTTATTCTACAATGGAAATGTCTGGAGCTGGTCCCAGCTCAAGAACTTTTGACATCCATTGCCAGAAGTTTGTGATGGGTTGGAAATCATATCTTTTCTTTTGCTGAGATGGTCTGCCTCTGGGAACAGTTTAGAAAGATGGATTTTATGTTAGGTGAAAGTACTTGAATCAAAAAGCCTAGAGGTTTGTGAAAACAAAGTAACAACAACCAAAAAATCTATATTGTAGCTGTCAACAGTAAAATTAGTCACATATACCTATAATTCCATGAGATCTTGGGATATAGAAGACCCAATTTTTTAATCTTTGATTGGTAAAAAGGCAATTTCTAGGGATGTTTGTATGCAGGGGCTCCCAATCAATATGAGATGCCTATTGATTAGTTGGTATAGAGAATTTATTTAAATTTTTAGATATCAGTTGTGCTATATGCTACATATAAAGAAATCAGCTTATTTACAATTGTTATCTGCAAATATAATGGTTTATTTATTGTTAATGTATTAGAATTACACCCCAGTTGTACAACTTTGGGTTTAGTTCCTTACCCTAGAAAAGGCAGTACTTAGAAGGCATGATATGCAATGTAAGAATTTGTTTTTCTTTTATTCTTTTTTACCTTTTCTGGTAAAGATGACCAATACAAAAATGTTATGAATGTAATTAAACATTTGGACACCCACTAACAGTTTATGATGTCTAAAGGTTTACTTAGCCTGTTGGTGGTATACTTTAAGATAATTAAAATACCTCTGTGGAAGGATGTCAAATGTGTATGACCTTTCTTGAGTCAAGCATATTGGTTGTTGTGTCCTGGATAGGTATAGAAAGGAAGGTGTTAGCAATGTCAAAGACTGCATCCAAATGCCAGTAAAGGCAGCAAAATAATTGGTCACTATAGGTTTAGCAATAGACATGTTCTTGTTAAAGCTTTGGTAGTTTACAGTGCAGTGCCAACAACAATGCCTTCCAGAAAACAATGCATGATACCAAACATCTATAAATCTTATTTTAAAAAACAATAATTTTTTTCTCCCTGACTCCTTAGTTCATTATGTATATTTGGGCACTGTAGGTACTACAGATGTTCTTGGCCATGCATTCATGTAACCATTCTAGGTGCTAATGGTAGGGTTATAGTGAATACATTCAATAAGTGCATTTAAACACCTGCATCTGCAGAATATCCATATAAATCACATAGACTCTCTAAAAAAGACAAGCATAGTCCTTGAAAATGATAAGAAACAAGTAACAGCCATTTTTATAACCACGATTAGAAGCTTGTAAGTTTCAATACATAGTAAGCTCACAAAGTTATTTAAGGTTCCTTGGACTGCAAGGAGATCCAACCAGTCAATCCTAAAGGAAATCAATCCTGAATATTCACTGGAAGGACTGATGCTGAAGCTGAAACTCCAATACTTTGGCCACCTGATATCAAGAACTGACTCATTTGAAAAGACCCTGATGCTGGGAAAGACTGAAGGCAGGAGGAGAAGGGAACGACAGAGCATGAGATGGTTGAATGGCATCACCAACTCAATGGACATGAGTTTGAGCAAACTCCAGGAGTTTGTGATGGACAGGGAGGCCTGGTGTGCTGCAGTCCATGGGGTCACAAAGAGTCGGACACAACTGAGCAGCTGAACTGAACTGAACTGGAAAGGCAATGGAAAGTTGAGCTTCAGCCCTAGTCCTTGTCGCTGTCCCTTGCTTTGGATCTTAAAAGGAGAATAAGTTTTCTATTTTCACATTGGCCTATCTGATTATATGGGCTTATGTCTAGTGGAAGTAGCCACATCTATTCCTGACTTAACAGTGGGTTATCTGCACTTTTGTTTTTCACCATCTTTGTAACTCAGCTTTTAGCTGAGCTCATACAAGTAATGTTTAAGTTCCTGTTAGGACTCAAAATATTCTGCACATGGGTACGTAGGCACGGAGCACTATTGTCATTTGTTATTAATGTAAAGTGAAACTGATTGGAGAAACTCAGAGGAAAGGGAGACACCAAAGCATAGATGATTTTGAAGATCAAAGTATCCTAAAATAGTTAGTAGGGGCTGGACATAGTTGGAAAATCACAGAAAAAATGTCGTGAAAGAGAGTCTGCCCTATGATAATTTACATTTTTATGTAGGAGATTTGAAAGGAGAATAGGGAACATGTATTCAACCATGTAAAGATTAGAGCTTCCTGGTCAAGGAGAAGACTTTGTTAGGATTCAGTTGCTAGTATTATCCAAGAGTCATATATTCTTTTGAGTTAGACTTTTCTTAAGCCATCCATATTTGCCTCTTTTTTATTAAAAAGTTATATTAATTTATGAAACTATATTTATCATAGTGATGCTTGTAAAGTATCAATAGGATGGAAATAAGCTAATGGCCCATTGTAGAATTTCATTTAATTTTTTTAAAATTAAAGTATATCTTAACAATGAATTATCTCCACCTACTGTTCTGTATAATTACCACTGTATGAATTAATGTGAAGAAACAAGGGTCAGTGCCATCTGTCTTTCTGTTTTTTGTAACCAGACCTAATGGTAAGGAAAATGATCAGAGAGATAGATGTATAGATATCTGGAAAATATCAAAGTACATCTGAAATGTAGGTGGATTTGAAAAAAAGAAAGAGGAATGTGGATGTGGGAGAAATATTTACTTTTAATTGAATACGTTTTTTGTGATAAGAATTTTTTAACCAGTTTAATGCACTGTTTTATTAAGAAATTTCCTACACTACTGGTAGCAATGTAACTTGGTATAGCCACTATGGAGGACAGTGTGGAGGTTCCTTTAAAAACTAAAAATAGAGCTGCCATATGATTCAGTAATCTCACTCCTGGACATATATATGGAGAAAACTTAATTCAAAAAGATGCATACATCCCAGTGTTCATTGTAGCACTATTTACGATAGCCAAGACATGGAAGCAACCTAAATGTTCATCAACATATGAATGGATAAAGAAGATGAGGTACCTATATATAATGGAATATTACTCAGCCATCAGAAGGAATGAAATAATTTAATTTGCAACAACATAGATTATCATACTAAGTGAAATGAATCATACAGAGAATGACAAATATATGATATCACTTATATGTGGAATCTCACAAATGATTCAAATGAATTTATTTACAAAATAGAAACAGACTCATAGACTTTGAAAGTAAACTGATGGTTAACCAAAAGGGGAAAAGTGGAGGGAGAGGGATAAATTAGGAGGTTGAGATTAACGTATACACTCTCTATTACATATAAAACAGATAGTCAATGAGGACCTACAGTATAGCACAGAGAACTCTAATCAATACTCTTTAATAATCTATTTGGGAAAAGAATCTGAAAAAGCATAGATGTATAACTGAATCACTGTGTTGTACACCTAAAACTACTAGTAATGTAGCATTGTAAATCAACTATAATCCAATATAAAATAACTTTTTTGAAAAAAAATTGCCTAGATCTTGATTTCTAATATCATTCTATTGATATTAATAGAACAATTATTATAAACATTTCCTATAAAAAGAAATGTTTCCATGAAAAAATTAGATGATTCTAGGGCTGCGGCACAGAAAAATCAAAGATGAACATGAAGCATCTTGCAGTGTAAAGAAATAAGGAAGTAAAAGTGATTTGGGTATTTTATTTTATTTTTAATTGTAGTATAATTGCTTTACACTGTGGTGTTAATTTCTGCTGCACAACAATGTGAATCAGCTGTATGTGTATATATATCCCCTCCCTCTGACACGGGTATTTTAAATGATTGGTGTATTTTAAAGGGACAGAGGAGCCACGTTAAGGAACCTCTGTCAAGGCCATGGTTTTTCCAGTGGTCATGTATGGATGTGAGAGTCGGACTATAAAGAAAGCTGAGCACCGAAGAATTGATGCTTTTGAACTGTGGTGTTGGAGAAGACTCTTGAGAGTCCTTTGGACTACACGGAGATCCAACCAGTCATCCTAAAGGAGATCAGTCCTGGTTGTTCATTGGAAGGACTGATGTTGAAGCTGAAACTTCAATACTTTGGCCACCTCATGCGAAGAGTTGACTCATTGGAAAAGACCCTGATGCTGGGAGGGATTGGAGGCAGGAGGAGAAGAGGACGACAGAGGATGAGATGGCTGGATGACATCACCAACTCGATGGACATGAGTTCGGGTAAACTCCGGGAGTTGGTGATGGACAGGGAGGCCTGGCGTGCTGTGATTCATGGGGTCGCAAAGAGAGGGACATGACTGAGCGACTGAACTGACTGACTGAGTGGTAAAAGCTAGAACATTTTGAGCAATAAAATAATTAACATAATATTGGATTATATGCTGAAGCTGAAGCTCCAAGATTTGGCCACCTGATGTGAAGAGCCAGCTCATTGGAAAATACCTTAATTCTGGGAAAGATTGAAGGTAGAAGGAGAAGAGGGCAGTGGGGGATGAGACGGTTGGGTGACATCACCAATTCAATAGACTTGAGCATGGGCAAACTCCAGGAGTTGGTGAGGGAAGGAAGCCTGCCCTGCTGCAGTCCATGGGGTTGCAAAGAGCTGGACACAACTTAGGGGCTGAACAACAATAACAACAAGGAAATTCATATTAATAATGAATAATGGTGCATCAATATTAGTTCATTAGATGTTCATGGTAATTTTGTTTTACTAATGAACTAATATTGATGCACTATTATTATACATCAGTATGTATTATACACCATACATCAGGATGGTATGATGTTAATAGGAAGAACTGGATGTGGGGGATATAGAAACTCTGTACTAACTTGTAACTTCTCTATAAATCTCAAACTGTTCTAAGATGAAACTTTATTTTTCAAAAAGAACAAAAAATAGGAATGATATTAAAACTGCAATTTCAAAATGTGCATGTGTGTGCTGTCTCAGAAGTTGTGTCTGACTCTTTGCAACCCTATGGACTGAACTTGCCAGGCTCCTCAATCCATGGAATTCTCCAGGCAAGAATACTGGACTGGGTGCCATGCCCTCCTCCAGGGGATTTTCCTAACCCAAGGATCTGACTTGCATTTGCAGGCAGGATCTTTACCACTAGCACCACCTATTTCAAAATAGATAAAACAATTGTGTACACCAATAGATTCTTTTGTGTTTTACATTTATAAAACTATATTATACATTTTTATCTTAAATATGTTCAATAAAAAATCAGTATATTCAAAGGATAGATACCATCAATAATAAACTAAGCAATAGTTGCGTGCACATATGGTTTCTTTCTCTGTTTAAATGTGGTTTTATATTGATGAAAGAAATCAAAGATGACACAAATGATGGAGAAATATGCCATGTTTGTGGATTAGAAGAATAAATATACTGAAAATGAGCATACTACCCAAAGCAATCTATAGATTCAATGCAATCTCTATCTAGCAACCAATGGTTTCTTTCACAGAACTAGAACAAATAATTTCACAATTTGTACAGAAACACACACAAAAAAACCTTGAATAGTCAAAGCAATCTTGATAAAGAAGATTGGAACTGGAAGAATCAACCTTCCTGACTTCAGATATACTACAAACCTACAGTCATCAAGACAGTATAGCACTGGCACAAAGACAGAAATATAAATCAATGGAACAAAATAGAAAGCTCAGCATTATTCTATCCATAATGCTTTAATGGACAGAAAGCATTAAATCCATGCACCTATGAACACCTTATCTTTGACAAAGAAGGCAAAAGTATGCAATGGAGAAAAGACAATCTCTTTAACAAATGGTTCTGGGAAAACTGGTGTACCACGTGAAAAAGAATGAAACTAGAACACTTTCTAACACCATACACGAAAATAAACTTAAAGTGGATTAAAGATCTAGACCTAAGACCAGAACCTATAAAACTATTAGAGGAAAACACAGGCAGAAAACTTTCTGACATAATCACAGCAAGATTCTCTATAAGCCACCTCCCAGAGAAATGGAAATTAAAAAAAATAAATAAATTGGACCTTATTAAACTTAAAAGTTTTTGCACAGTGAAGGAAAGGTGAAAAGACAGCCTTCAGAATGGGAGAAAATAATAGGAAATGAAAAAACTGACAAAGAATCAATCTCCAAAATATACAAGCAGCTCATTCAGCTCAGTACCAGGAAAACAATACAACAAAAAAATGGGCCAAAGAACTAAACAGGCATTTCTCCAAAGACATATAGATGGCTAATAAACACATGAAAAGATGCTCAACATCACTCATTATACAGAGAAGTGCAAATCAAAATCACATTGAGGTTTCATCCCATGCCGGTCAGAATGGCCACCATCAAAAAGTCTATAAACAATAAATGCTGGAGAGATTGTAGAGAAAAAGGAACACTCTTACACTGACAACAGTTGAGAACAGTGTGGAGCACTTTCCATTCCTTAGAAAACTGGGAATAAAACTGCATATGACCTAGCAATCACACTGCTGGGCATACAAACTGTTCAGTTCAGTTCAGTTGCTCAGTGGTGCCTGACTCTTTGCAACCCCATGAACCACAGCACGCCAGGCCTCCCTGTCCATCACCAACTCCCGGAGTCCACCCAAACCCATGTCCACTGAGCCTGTGATGACATCCAACCATCTCATCCTCTGTTGTCCCCTTATCCTCCTGCCCTCAATCTTTCCCAGCATCAGGGTCTTTTTAAATGAGTCAGCCCTTATCAGGTGGCCAAAGTATTGGAGTTTCAGCTTCAATATCAGTCCTTCCAATGAACACTCAGGACTGATCTCCTTTAGGATGGACTGGTTGGATTCCCTTGCAGTCCAAGTGACTCTCAAGAGTCTTCTCCAACACCATAGTTCAAAAGCATTAATTCTTCAGCGCTCAGCTTTTTTTATAGTCCAACTCTCACATCCATACATAACCACTGGAAAAACTATAGCCTTGACTAGATGGACCTTTGTTGGCAAAGTAATGTCTCTGCTTTTGAATATGCTGTCTAGTTTGGTCATAAGTTTCCTTCCAAGGAGTAAGCATCTTTTAATTTCATGACTGCAGTCACCATCTGCAGTGATTTTGGAGCCCCCAAAAATAAAGTCAGCCACTGTCTCCATTGTTTCCCCATCTATTTGGTATGAAGTGATGGGACCAGCTGCCATGATCTTAGTTTTCTGAATGTTGAGCTTTAAGCCAATTTTTTCAGTCTCCTCTTTCACTTTCATCAAGAGGGTCTTTAGTTCTCCTTCACTTTCTGCCATAAGGGTGGTGTCATCTGCATATCTGAGGCTATTGATATTTCTGCCAGCAGTTTTGATTCCAGCTTGTGCTTCCTCCAGCCCAGCGTTTCTCATGATGTACTCTGCATGTAAGTTAAATAAATCGGGTGACAACATACAGCCTTGACGTACTCCTTTCCCTGTTTGGAACCAGTCTGTTGTTCCATGTCCAGTTCTAACTGTTGCTTCCTGACCTGCATACAGGTTTCTCAAGAGGCAGGTCAGGTGGTCTGGTATTCCGTTTTTTCAGAAGTTTCCATACACACCGAGGAAACCAGAATTGAAGGAGACACATGTTTATTGTAGCACTGTTTACAGTAGCTAGGGCATGGAAACAATCTAGATGTCCATCAGCAGGTGAATTGATAAGGAATTTGTGGTATATATACACAAGGGAATATTACTCTACTATACAAAAGAACACATTTGAGTCTAATTTGAGTTCTAATGAGGTGGATGAAACTGAAGCCTATTATACAGAGTGAAGTAAGTCAGAAAGAAAAACACCAATACAGTATTAATGCATATATATAGAATTTAGAAAGATGATAGCAATGATCCTATATACAAGGCAGCAAAAGAGACACAGATGTAAAGAACAGACTTTTGGACTCTGTGGGAGAAGGCGAGGGTGGTATGATTTGAGAGAATAGTATTGAAACATGCATACTAGCATATGTAAAATAGACGGCCAGTGCAATTTTGATGCATAAAGCACAGCAGTCAAAGCTGGTGCTCTGGGACAAACCAGAAGGATGAGGGGGGAAGGGAGGTGACAGGGGGTTCAGGATGGGGAGACACATGTGCACCCGTTTGTGATTCATGTCAATACATGGCAAAAACCACCACAATACTGTAAAAAAAATTATGCTCCAGTTAAAATTAGCTAATTAAAAAAATAAATAAAAAGCATTACACCTTTTTAAAAAAATGTGTTTTTAGTAAAATCTGCAGGATGGTTTATAATATAAAGAAGACTGAACATTATTGAGATTATTTTTTGAAATTAAAATGAATTTGCTTATTTATTCCTCAAGGCTTGATCAAAACACGTCATTTTGTTCTTTAACAGAACATATTGTATTTAATTCAAAATACTTACTTTTTTTGCTATTGTGACTTAAAACAGCTCAGCACTTGATGCTGATTTTCCTGTGTAACAACCATATTGTAGATAGAATGCTGGCTCTCTGACAATACAAACACTTCACAGCTGAGAAATTTAAAACAAACTAAGAAGTCAAAGTTTTCAAATATACCAAAGTTTAAAGAGTTCAGAGATTTGAGGCATACTCTCACTGTATTGTAATTCTAGAATATTCTTATATTTCCTTATAAATTAAAAATCTTTCACCATTAAAATTCAAACATTATTGAAAGGTAGGTTCAAATTATACTTGTGTAAAATAACTTTGTACTTTTCTGTGGCATATATGAATGAAAGTTTTCATATACACACACCCACACCAGTGCATATGAACATACAATCTTTTGACACATTATGCCTTAAACTAATACTTAGTACAAGGTTTATATAAGTTTGTTTAATTTCTTAAGGTATCCCTACTGGAGTTTGGGGGAAGTTATAACTTCGTGGAACTATAGAAAGGCAGCTATCTACATTCTATCTTGAATTATATTGTAGAAAAAGCAGGTGAATCTACTTTCTTGAACTGCATGTTAAGAAAATCTGAATAAGAGCACTCAAATATTGAGGGGTTTATTTTTATGTCTTGAAGAAGTCCAGGTGTAGGTAGTTCAGAGCTCAATCAGTAACCCAATGAAGTCATAAATATCTCAAGGCTATTCTATGTTTCTTCTTTGTCATTCTTAGTGTTGATTTTCATTTTCATGTCTGAAAGATATTTTCTTCTTCTGACCTAGCATATTCCAGGCAGAAAGAAAAGTTAGGTGGGAAAAGACTGAAGAGGCCAGCTGACAATCCAGTTCCCCTTTAACAGACTTTAAAAAGCAACCCCTCCCACACTACACAACCCAACCCTCATGACTGTCATTTATGGCAATGTTCAGGCCTGTCACATAAGTTCTAATTATAAAGGAAGTCAGATGCTCAGATATTTTTACTAAAAACAGTAATTAAATCATCATTCTCATAGTTAGTAAAGAAAAGTAGACACGATACAGGATAGGCAGCTGCCAGTATCTGCCACAATAAATATCTCTTATTGAAAGCACTATAGTTCAAGGTTTGTTTCCATGAGGTTTTTTTTTTTTTTTTTCAAAAATATAATTGACATATATTATATTAAATTATACAACATAATGCTTTGATATTTGTATTCATTGCAAAATGATCACCACACTTAGTTAACAGACATCACCATACCTTGTTATATATATATTTTTCCTTGTGATAAAACTTTGAAGATCTAATCTCTTAGCAACTTTCAAATATATGATATAGTATTATTAACAATAGTCAACATGCTGTATATTACATCCCATGACTTATTTATCTTATAACTGGAAGTTTACTTTTTGACCACCTTCACCCATTCTTCCCACCCCTAATCCTCTGAACTCTCAGTGGCCCTCAAATTCTAAATCAATGTTGTTTAAATTTTCTGAGATTTGGTTTTACATTAATAATTTGTGAGGTTATGCTCCAGAAATTAGGGATATGTATATTACATACTTTTCTTCATTTAATCCTTCCAGAAAACATTGTAAAATTTAAGTACACTTATCTCTATATTTTACAGTGAAGAACATTGAGATTAAGTAGTCAAGTAAGATCTCAGAGTAAGATAATTAGAAGGGAGATAACCCAAAAACTTTACCTAAAATTGTCTGAGATGTAGGATCACTCTGGGTATATGGAAAGAAGACAGGAAGATTCTTCTCAAGTTCTTTGAAACACATGATACCTATACTTGTTTTCAACTTAGAAATATGTCCTCAGCAAAGGAAAAGCACACAAAGGAAAAGTTCATGGGAAGGCATGAACAAGAAGAGGCCACAGAAAAAAGTGCTCTGAGAAAACAATGACAGTAATGACAAAGCCCATGTCTTTAAAATCATTAATGCAAACATTTTTCTCTTACTAAGTTTGGTTGAACTTTTAGACTTAACCTATTAGTAAAACCGTCCAGTTGAGCTATTCCAATCCTGAAAGATGATGCTGTGAAAGTGCTGCATTCAATATGCAAGCAAATTTGGAAAACTCACCAGTGACCACAGGACTGGAAAAGGTCAGTTTTCATTCCAATCCCAAAGAAACGCAATGCCAAAGAATGCTCAAACTAATGCACAATTACACTCATCTCACACGCTAGAAAAGTAATGCTCAAAATTCTCCAAGCCAGGCTTCAGCAATATGTGAACCATGAACTTCCTGATGTTCAAGCTGGTTTTATAAAATGCAGAGGAACCAGAGATCAAATTGCCAACATCTGCTGGATCATGGTAAAAGTAAGAGAGTTCCAGAAAAACATGTATTTCTGCTTTATTGACTATGCCAAAGCCTTTGACTGTGTGGATCACAATAAACTGTGGAAAATTCTGAAAAAGATGGGAATACCAGACCACCTGACCTGCCTCTTGAGAAACCTATATGCAGGTCAGGAAGCAACAGTTAGAACTGGACATGGAACAACAGACTGGTTCCAAATAGGAAAAGGAGTACGTCAAGGCTGTATATTGTCACCCTGTTTATTTAACTTATATGCAGAGTACATCATGAGAAATGCTGGACTGGAAGAAACACAAGCTGGAATCAAGATTGGCAGGAGAAATATCAATAACCTCAGATATGCAGATGACCCCACCCTTATGGCAGAAAGTGAAGAGGAACTCAAAAGCCTCTTGATGAAAGTGAAAGAAGAGAGTGAAAAAGTTGGCTTAAAGCTCAATATTCATAAAATGAAGATCATGGCATCCGGTCCCATCACTTCATGGGAAATTCATGGGGAAACAATGGAAACAGTGTCAGACTTTATTTTGGGGGGCTCCAAAATCACTGCAGATGGTGACTGCAGCCATGAAATTAAAAGACGCTTACTCCTTGGAAGGAAAGTTATGACCAACCTAGATAGCATATTCAAAAGCAGAGACATTACTTTGCCAACAAAGGTTCGTCTAGTCAAGGCTATGGTTTTTCCAGTGGTCATGTATGGATGTGAGAGTTGGACTGTTAAGAAGGCTGAGCGCCTAAGAATTGATGCTTTTGAACTGTGGTGTTGGAGAAGACTCTTGAGAGTCCCTTGGACTGCAAGGAGATCCAACCAGTCCATTCTGGAGGAGATCAGCCCTGGGATTTCTTTGGAAGGAATGATGCTAAATCTGAAACTCCAGTAGTTTGGCCACCTCATGCGAAGAGTTGACTCATTGGAAAAGACTCTGATGCTGGGAGGGATTGGGGGCAAGAGGAGAAGGGGAGGACAGAGAATGAGATGGCTGGATGGCATCACTGACTCAATGGACGTGAATCTCAGTGAACTCCGGGAGTTGGTGTTGGACAGGGAGGCCTGGCGTGCTGTGTTTCATGGGGTCTCAAAGAGTCGGACACGACTGAGTGACTGATCTGATCTGATCTGATTACTAAAACTTAATTTTTAATGCAATTTCAGTTTTCATAATAAGACCCTTTAGAAGTCAATCAATTATGGAAGATAATATTTTAATTTAAAAAAGCATGAAACAGTTTAAATTTCTTCAGATATTCATGTTTTACTCTTATGTGTTTACAAGTCTAGATAAATTAGACTTGATTTCAGAATTTATCAGACTTAACCTTTGTAAGTTGAAGACAGCTAAAATGTTAGAAACCTATGGACTTACTATCCAATTTGTTCTTATTTAAAATATTGTAGGAAAACTCCCAAGATGTTGTTTTCATTCCAATTTCAGTGAAGTTAAAATAAATGTGATAACACATTTCAAGTTAAATTAAAATTCTTTCAATGTAATCTTCTTAGTCTAAAGTTTTATGTCTCTTATTTGCAAGATAATCAATCAGTAGTAGAGCTACCCTGTAGAAAGTAGTAATAAGTTTTTTTTTATTTCCCTTTAAAAACAAAATTCCTTCTGGTGGAAACAATAGCAGAATGAATTGAAGAAAAGTTCCTAAAAACACAGAGACTGAAATAAGACCAGCTACCATATTATTTTGCCAGTTTCTGAATAGGAAGTAATAAAAGCGAATAAGGACTATGTCTCTGGCTAACAGGCCAATAGAGAAATCAGCTAGCTTTTCTTTTTGTTATTGTTGTTTTGTCTTCACATATACTAGATTTTTATTTTTTTATGTTTTTACTTTTAAAAATTAATTTTTATTTGGTATAGTTGACTTACAATGTTAATTTCTCCCATACAGCAAAGAGAATAAATTACAAACACACATTTGTCCTCTTTTTTTTAGATTCTATTCCCATATCAGTCGTTACAGAGTATTGAATAGAGTTTCCATTCTATACAATAAGTTTTTATTAACTAATGTATTTTATACATGCTACTGCTCCTGCTAGGTCGTTTCTGACTCTGTGTGACCCCATAGACAGCAGCCCACCAGGCTCCGCCCTCCATGGGATTCTCCAGTCAGCCTTAATCTCCCAATTTATCCCTTTCCCATCTTTTCCCCCTTGGTAACTTTAATTTTGTTTTCTATATCTGTGACTCTATTTCTGTTTTGTAGGTAAATTCATTTATACCCATTTTAAACATTCCACATATAACTGATATCATATGATATTTGTATCAAATATATCCTACAAATATTACTTATATTCTATTAGTACACATCAATATATTTGTGTACACTATCTTATAGTAATCTTAATATTATTTTAAAACAAACATAGACCACCACAGTATGTAAAGATTTATTTTCAAATTCAAAAGATAGTTCAATATTGCTTTTATTTGTAGCCAAAGTCGTTATATTACTGAGATAGTTACCTATCTTGTTCATCATATCTAAAGTGGAAGTGAAGTTGCTCAGTTGTGTCCAGCTCTTTGGAACCACGTGGACTGTAGCCTACCAGGCTCCTCTGTCCATGGGATTTTTCAGCCAAGAGTACTTGGAGTGGGTTGCCATTTCCTTCTCCATGGGATCTTCCCGACACAAGGATCGAACCCTGGTCTCCCGCGTTGCAGGAAGACACCATACCACTTGAGCCACCAGGGAAGCCACTAAGTTATAGTCAATCAGGAATGATTTATTTTGCAGAAGATATTTTTAAACACCTTTTAAAAATCTAAGAAAAAATTCATAAAAGTCAACGATCAGCACTGGTGTAAAATTTCAAGAATGGATAAACTCAGTTGAGTTGTTGGGGTTCAGAGATACCATCTGTTCAATCTATTTTTCAAACAATTTGTTTTAACGCCTTACTATGTCTCATATCCCACTCACAATAAAAATATAGGAGATTTCTTTATGTAAAAACAATTTTTATAACAACTTAATTAAAACCCAGAATATGACGTTTAGCTCAGACATGATAAAATTCAGTTCAGTTCAGTTCAGATGCTCAGTTGTGTCTGACTCATTGTGACCCCCTGGACTGCAGCACACCAGGCTTCCCTGTCCATCATCAACTCCTGGAGCTTGCTCAGACTCATCTCCATCGAGTCGGTGATGCCATACAACCATCTCATGCTCTGTCGTCCCCTTCTCCTTCTGCCTTCAGTCTTCCCCAGCATCAGGGCCTTTTCCAATGAGTCAGTTCTTTGCATTAGGTAGCCAAAGTATTGGAGTTTCACCTTCAGCATCAGTCCTTCCAATGAATATTCAGGACTGATTTCTTTTTGGATTGAAATCACTCTCCTTATTAAGTAGACAGAAAATAACTTTTACTCTGTTTCCTTTCACTGACTGAAGAATGAGTTTCTAACTGTTATACCATGCTGCTGTGAATCTTGTATTTTCTGTACTACATGATAATGTTCAAGTCACATTTCTACTTCCACATTTCATCAAAGAGGTTGTTTTAAGAAGAGACCTGACACTGGTATACTAGAACATGTGTGCTAAGGTGCTTCAGTCATGTCCAACTCTGCAACCCCATGGACTGTAACCCACCAAGCTCCTCTGTCCATGGGATTCTCCAGGCAAGAATACTGGAGTAGGTTGCTGTTTCCTTCTCCAACTGGAACATAGGATGTAAATTTAAATAATATTCTTTTTCTTACTTAAATGATATCTTAAATGACTAGGTAGGATCTCTCTTAACCGTGTTCAGTATACTATGAATATTTACAAAGGATTAAAAAATACTTGTATTCAAAATATTGAATTACTTCATTAGGCTTTGTATTATTTTCCTATGACTGCTATAAAAAATTACCACAAACCTGCTGACTTGAACACTAGAAATATATTCTTTCACAGTCTGGAAGACCTAAGTGTGAAATCAAGGTGTCAGTAGAACCACAGTTCTAGAGATAAATCCTTGATTCCCTCTTCTAGATTCTTGTGGCTTTGGGTATTCCTTGGTTTGTGGCTACATAAATCTAATCTCTACCTCCATTGTACACAGGGAATAAATCATACTTGATGATTTTGTATGATTCTTTTAATGCCTTGTTGGATTAGATTTGCTAATATTTTATTGAGGATTTTTCATCTATGTTTATGAGAAACTTTGATCTGTATTTTCCTTTTTTGTAAGGTCTTCATGTGGTTTTCATGTTAAGGTAATGCTAGCCTCATTGAATAAGTTAAGAAGAATTTCCTCTGCTTTTATTTTCTGAAATAGGAATATACAGGATTATTTCTTTCTTAAATGTTTCATAGAATTCACCAGTGAATTCATCTGGGCCTGAATTTTGGGAAAAGTTATTGTTATCAGTTCAGTTATTTGAAAACGTGTTGTCCTATTTATATTTTCTATATATCCTTGTTGATATAGTTGAGCTATTTCAAATCCCAGAAGATGATGCTGTGAAAGTGCTGCACTCACTATGCCAGCAAATTTGGAAAACTCAGCAGTGGCCACAGGACTGGAAAAGGTCAGTTGTCATTCTGATCCCAAAGAAAGGCAATGCCAAAGAATGCTCAAACTACCGCACAATTACACTCATCTCACATGCTAGTAAAGTAATGCTCAAAATTCTCCAAGCCAGGCTTCAGCAATATGTGAACTGTGAACTTACAGATGTTCAAGCTGGTTTTAGAAGAGGCAAAGGAGCCAGAGATCAAATTGCCAACATCTGCTGGATCATGGAAAAAGGAAGAGAGTTCCAGAAAAGCATCTATTTCTGCTTTATTGACTAAAAAAAAAAAAAAAAAGCCAAAGCCTTTGACTGTGTGGATCACAATAAACTGTGGAAAATTCTGAAAGAGATGGGAATACCAGAACACCTGATCTGCCTCTTGAAATTTCTGTAGGCAGGTCAGGAAGCAACACTTAGAACTGGACATGGAACAACAGGCTGGTTACAAATAGGAAAAGGAGTACGTCAAGGCTGTATATTGTCACCCTGCTTATTTAACTTATATGCAGAGTACATCATGAGAAACTCTGGGCTGGAAGAAGCACAAGCTAGAATCAAGATTTCCGGGAGAAATATCAATAACCTCAGATATGCAGATGACACCACCCTTATGGCAGAAAGTGAAGAGGAACTAAAAAGCCTCTTGATGAAAGTGAAAGAAGAGAGTGAAAAAGTTGGCTTAAAGCTCAACATTCAGAAAATGAAGATCATGGCATCTGGTCCCACCACTTCACAGCAAATAGATGGGGAAACAGTGGGAACAGTGGCAGACTTTATTTTCTTGGGGTCCAAAATCACTGCAGATGGTGATTTTAGCCATGAAATTAAAAGACGCTTACTCCTTGGAAGGAAAGTTATGACCAACCTGGACAGTATATTAAAAAGCAGAGACATTACTTTGCCAACAAAGGTTCGTCTAGTCAAGGCTATGGTTTTTCCAGTGGTCATGTATGGATATGAGAGTTGGACTGTAAAGAAAGCTGAGCACCAAAGAATTGATGCTTTTGAACTGTGGTGTTGGAGAAGACTCTTTAGAGTCCCTTGGACTGCAAGGAGATCCAACCAGTCCATTCTGAAGGAGATCAGTCCTGGGTGTTCTTTGGAAGGACTGATGCTAAAGCTGAAACTCCAATACTTTGGCTACCTGATGCGAAGAGTTGACTCATTGGAAAAGACTCTGATGCTGGGAGGGATTGGGGGCAGGAGGAGAAGGGGACGACAGAGGATGAGATGGCTGGATGGCATCACTGACTCGATGTACATGAGTTTGGGTGAACTCCAGGAGTTGGTGATGGACAGGGAGGCCTGGCATGCTGCGATTTATGGGGTTGCAAAGAGTCGAACATGACTGAGCGACTGAACTGAACTGATATATCCTTGTGTGAGTGTTGGCACTTTAGGTCTTTAAGGGAATTGACTTTCAAAAACATCGCTCAGTTGTATCTGACTCTTTTCAACCCCAAGGACTATACAGTCCATGGAATTTTCCAGGCCAGAATATTAGCGTGGGCCACTGTTCCCTTCTCTAGGGGGTCTTCCCAACCCAAAGATTTAATGCAGGTCTCCCACATTGCAGGTGATTCTTTACCAGCTGAGCCACCAGGGAAGCCCTCTTTTAATCTAAGTTATCTAATTTGTGGATATAAATTAGTTTGTTATACTCCTTTATTATATTTTTAGTGTCTATTGAATCAGTAGTGCTAGCCTCTCCTTTATTTCTAGTAATTTGTGTCTTCTCTCTTCTTGGTTAGCTTGGCAAAAGTTTGCGTTTCCTCACATGCTATAGTTTGAGAGTTCCTGTCATAGACCCTTTTGGAGCAAAAGTTTATAAATATGTTTCGGTGAAAACATTTTGAAATAATACAATTTAAATGAGGTTAACATTAGAGTTTATGAATTGTTCTGCCCCTTGCTCCTTGCCCTCCTACTGATAGATTTCTTTTCCATTTTTCACTCCCTAATTCCTTGTAAATAGCTTTGTTTAAAGAAACATTCACTCCATTTCCTAAGATATGAATACTACTCCTTGTTTTCAGGCTTCATTTAATGGGGGCTAGTAATTAGTCACCCGTCCAGAGTCTAGTTTCCTTGTCAGCTGTTAGACTTCTTTTCTTATGAAATAATAAAATACATTCTGCTATTTTAATATAAACTCAACTGTCTTTGTAAAAGCAACTTCATTAGCTTCAGATCAGATCAGATCAGTCGCTCAGTCATGTCCGACTCTTTGCGACCCCATGAATTGCAGCACGCCAGGCCTCCCTGTCCATCACCAACTCCCAGAGCTCACTCAGACTCACATCCATCGAGTCAGTGATGCCATCCAGCCATCTCATTCTGTGTCGTCCTCTTCTCCTACTGCCCCCAATCCCTCCCAGCATCAGAGTCTTTTCCAATGAGGCAACTCTTCGCATGAGGTGGCCAAAGGACTGGAGTTTCAGCTTTAGCATCATTCCTTCCAAAGAAATCCCAGGGCTGATCTCCTTCAGAATGGACTGGTTGGATCTCCTTGCAGTCCAAGGGACTCTCAAGAGTCTTATCCAACACCACAGTTCAAAAGCATCAATTCTTTGGCGCTCAGCCTTCTTCACAGTCCAACTCTCACATCCATACATGACCACAGGAAAAACCATAGCCTTGACTAGACGAACCTTTGTTGGCAAAGTAATGTCTCTGCTTTTGAATATGCTATCTAGGTTGGTCATAATTTCCCTTCCAAGGAGTAAGCATCTTTTAATTTCATGGCTACAGTCACCATCTGTAGTGATTTTGGAGCCCAGAAAAATAGTCTGACACAGTTTCCACTGTTTCCCCATCAATTTCCCATGAAGTGGTGGGACCAGATGCCATGATCTTCGTTTTCTGAATATTGAGCTTTAAGCCAACTTTTTCACTCTCCTCTTTCACTTTCATCAGGAGGCTTTTGAGTTCCTCTTCACTTTCTGCCAGAAGGGTGGTGTCATCTGCATATCTGAGGTTATTGATATTTCTCCTGGCAATCCTGATTCCAGCTTGTGTTTCTTCCAGTCCAGCATTTCTCATGATGTACTCTGCGTATAAGTTAAATAAACAGGGTGACAATATATAGCCTTGACGTACTCCTTTTCCTATTTGGAACCAGTCTGCTGTTCCATGTCCAGTTCTAACTGTTGCTTCCTGACCTGCATACAAATTTCTCAAGAGGCAGATCAGGTGGTCTGGTATTCCCATCTCTTTCAGAATTTTCCACAGTTTATTGTGATCCACACAGTCAAAGGCTTTGGCATAGTCAATAAAGCAGAAATAGATATTTTTCTGGAACTCTTGTGCTTTTTCTATGATCCAGCGGATGTTGGCAATTTGATCTCTGGTTCCACTGCCTTTTCTAAAACCAGCTTGAACATCAGGAAGTTTATGGTTCACATATTGCTGAAGCCTGGCTTGGAGAATTTTGAGCATTACTTTACTAGTGGGTGAGATGAGTACAATTGTGAGGTAGTTTGAGCATTCTTTGGCATTGCCTTTCTTTGGGATTGGTATGAAAACTGACCTTTGCCAGTTCTGTGGCCACTGCTGAGTTTTCCAAATTTGCTGGCATATTGAGTGCAGCACTTTCACAGCATCATCTTTCAGGATTTGGAATAGCTCAACTGGAATTCCATCACCTCCACTAGCTTTGTTCGTGGTGATGCTTTCTAAGGCCCACTTGACTTCACATTCCAGGATGTCTGGCTCTAGGTCAGTGATCTCACCATCGTGATTATCTTGGTCGTGAAGATCCTTTTAGTACAGTTTTCTGTGTATTCTGCCATCTCTTCTTAATATCTTCTGCTTCTGTTAGGTCCATACCATTTCTGTCCTTTATCGAGCTCATCTTTGCATGAAATGTTCCTTGGGTATCTTTGATTTTCTTGAAGAGATCCCTAGTCTTTCCCATTCTGTTGTTTTCCTCTATTTCTTTGCACTGATCGCTGAAGAAGACTTTCTTATCTTTCCTTGCTATTCTTTGGAACTCTGCATTCAGATGTTTATATCTTTCCTTTTCTCCTTTGCTTTTTGCTTCTCTTCTTTTCACAGCTATTTGTAAGGCCTCCCCAGTCAGCCATTTTGCTTTTTTGCATTTCTTTTCTATGGGAATGGTCTTGATCCCTGTCTCCTGTACAATGTTATAAACCTCATTCCATAGTTCATCAGGCACTCTGTCTATCAGATCTAGGGCCTTAAATCTATTTCTCACTTCCACTGTATAATCATAAGGGATTTGATTTACGTCACACCTGAATGGTCCAGTGTTTTCCCTACTTTCTTCAATTTAAGTCTGAATATGGCAATAAGGATTTTATGTTCCGAGCCACAGTCAGCTGCTGGTCTTGTTTTTGCTGACTGTATAGAGCTTCTCCATCTTTGGCTGCAAAGAATATAATCAATCTTATTTCAGTGTTGACCATCTGGTGATGTCCATGTATAGAGTCTTCTCTTGTGTTGTTGGAAAAGGGTGTTTGTTATGACCAGTGCATTTTCTTGGCAAAACTCTATTAGTCTTTGCCCTGCTTCATTCTGTATTCCAAGGCCAAATTTGCCTGTTACTCCAGGTGTTTCTTGACTTCCTACTTTTGCATTCCAGTCCCCTATAATGAAAAGGACATCTTCTTTGGGTGTTAGTTCTAAAAGGTCTTGTAGGTCTTCATAGAACCGTTCAACTTCAGCTTCTTCAGCTATACTTCTAATAACCTAATCCAGAGTTACCTTTTATGAGTTCAACAAAAGAGAGATATGTACTTGTTGTTTGTATATCAATAGGGCAACTATATGGACTTCCTGAGTAGCTCAGCTGGTAAGGAATCCACCTGCAATGCAGGAGATCCTGGTTGGATTCCTGAGTTGGGAAGTTCCCCTGGAGAAGGGATAAGCTACTCACTCCAATATTCTTGGGCTTCCCTGGTGGCTCAGATGGTAAAGAATCATTCTGCAACCCAGGAGACCTGAATTCGATCCCTGGGTTGGGAAGATGCCCTGGAGGAGGGCATGGCTAGCCACTCCAATAGTTTTGCCTGGAGAATCCGTATGGACAGAGGAGCCTGGTGGACTACAGTCCATGGGGTCACAAAGAGTCAGACATGACTGACGCAATAGCACAGCAGCACAGTAGGAGTGTACAGGTAACTATGGTTTCTTGCTTGTATAAGTGGTCTAAGAAAAATCAAGTTACCCACCAGTATTCATGAGTACTCTCTGGCCAGGGTTATGTGGGCATTACAGTTAACTTTTCCTTTTAAATACTCTTGTTGGAACTCCAGGAGATCTTCCTGACCCAGCGATCAAACCAGGTCTCTTGAGTCTCCTGCCTTTGCACATGGATTCTTTACCAATAATGCCACCTGGAAAGCCCCCATTTAAAAAATGTGCCAACTTGCTTCACTAATGTCCAACTCTTTGCAACCCCATGAACCATGGGATTTCCCAGGCAAGAATACTGGAGTGGGTTTCCATTTCCTGCTCCAGGTAATCTTTCCAACCCAGGGATTTAACCCCCCAACTCATGTTTCCTGCATTGGCAAGTGAATTCTTTACCACTAGTGCTACTTTGTAAATATATAGGTTCACTTAGGATTTCTCCTTCCCTTTTCTTTTCCAGATTAGTATCTCTGTTGAGAGAAAAACTTACCTGATTCCACTGCTGAGAGAAAGTGTCTTTAGATCCATTGGTCTGTCCTCTTCCTGTTCTGTGGGTCTTAGGTAGTTTCTGTGATAATACATCATATTAAATACTAGTTTCCTAGCCAACTTTTGATGACCAACTCTTGCTGACACTACAGTCTTTCTGTGACACAGTCACAGTATCTACTGTATTTATGTTGTGGGTCATCCCATCTCATGGCCTCCATTTAGGGTCACCTCTGCTGCCAATGCCAAACAACGGAGAACTACCCCAGGAAAGGGAAGCCTTTAAGTGCCTGAATGGGCAGAGCTATGGAGAAAGACTTGCTAAAGAGGCCTTCCGATTGCCAGCTACAAGAGGCTCAAAAAAAGGCACTGATAGAGCCATGACTCCTGTGGTGGAGGCAGTCCATGTTCCTGCACACTTGGCGCTGCCAGGTTCCCCTCAATCCAAGCAGCTGTGCCATCTTCATGCTCAACTATCTCTGGGGCAGAGCTGCCACAGGCAAAAAGTCTTACGCCTATGCACGCAGGGTTGCTTCAGTCATGTCCAACCCTTTGCAGCCATGTAGACTGTGGCCTGCCAGGCTTCTCTGTCAGGAAGGGGGCTTCTCCAGGCAAGAATACTGGAGCAATATTGGCCAATATTGGCTGCCATACCCTTCTAGAGCATTATATCTCCTGCTGCCCTGCCAACTTCCCTGAGTACCTGATGCTGCCAGAAACACTGTGACCCAAGTAGCTGCACCACCTCCACACCTGACCCTCACAGGGGCAAAACCAAGTCATCCAGAGCAGCCTTGGGAAAAACCCCAGTGGACAAAACACATGTAGAGGTGGAAATAAAGCCACAGTTGAAACCCAGGGGCAGTGTGGCTAAGGAAGAAGACCCAAAACTTTCCCACCAGCTGTACAAGCTGCAGATTAAATCCACATGATCAACTAGGGAGACTCTGGGAGACTCTGTGTCTATGGAATATATAAAAGCACATTGAGTGTTCCCACAAAAGAAAACACACTAGTTCTGAGAGCTGTGGACATTGGAGGCAAGAACACACAGAAGGAGGACCAGATGAGAATTTGAGCTGCCCCCACAGCAGGTCCAGAGATCAGCACAGTTTTGGAGGGCATCCTAGGGAAGTAAGGTGGACTGTGACTCCCAGCAACAGAAAGGAATCTGATAGCAGTGGCTCAAGGGAAAAATTTATCATGCTTATGTTTTGACTTATTATGTAGATTCTTCTGGATTTTTTTTCCTTCCCCCCCCCCCCTTTTTTAATGCTCTGTTTTAGTTGTTGATTTTATTGGCACTATGAAATACAATTTAGCTTCTGAGCTTTTTTTTTTCCTCAGTCACATTTTTTGCTGTTGTTGTTGTTATAAACCTCTGCCCTGTGTTGGGCTTTTGCAGTTCTGTGAAGTTTTCCTTTTTTATTTTTTCCCCTCTTTTTTTGAAATTTTAACTTTTAATTTTTAAACCTATTATTATTATTATTTCTACACTTATTCCTCTGTTTGCTTTTCCTACTGTTCTTTTCTCCTTGAAGTTAATCTTTAACATATATAAATATTCTTTCTCTACCTCTTAACTTTGCACATATATACTTTCTTTCTCTCCCTTCCTCTCAACATATTTGTTAGTTTTATTTTCATTGCTTTATTCCCCAATTGGCACCTTGCTTTAGTTTTGTTTTCCAGCTTGTGTTTTAGTTTTGTTCTTTACTGGTAAATATAGTTGTTGATTTCCTTTGTTTGCCAGGTCAATCTACTGTAATTTATTTTGATAGACTGATTTGACTTTGCTCATGGGTGTATATGTATATGTGTATATTCCATTATTCTAATTATCATTTGCCTGATTTTGTAACTACCATTTCTCTGAGGTTCATCTCTGGTTTCTCGTTTTTGGATATATTTTTAAATCTCACTGAATGCCATAGCAAACCACTTGTGGAAGATTTCTTCCTGACAGGAAATCAAGCCCTGAGGCTTTGGAGTGGGAACACTGACTCCAAGGCCCCAGATTACCAGAGAACTAACCCTAGGGAGTATCAGATAGTGAGACCTGACACAAAGGAAGCCACTTGAATATAAGACCCAGTATCCCCAACCACCAGTAGCACCCTGTGCAGGATGCCTCATCTAAACAACAAACAAACCAAAAATACAAGCCCAGTCATCAGCAGACAGGATTGCCACCCCACTCAGCCTTGTCTATTAGAGGAAAAACAAGCAAAAAAACAAACAGAAACTCATCACAATTCTCACCTGACAGGAAGCTTACACAAAAAACTAGACCAACTTTAGGAGGGCAGAAACCGAAAGGAAGAAAGAATTCAACCTTGAAGCCTGGGAAAAGGAGAATTCAAACACAATAAGTTAAAAAAAAATGAAAAGGCAGAGAAATATCACAAAAATGAAGGAACAAACTAGAGACACAGAAGTCCAAATAAATGAAGTAGGCAAACTCTCTGAAAAAGAATTCAAAATAATGATAGTAAAGATGATCAAAGTAATTAGCCTCCAATTAAAATAAATAAATTAAAAAAGCCTTGAAAACAAAATAGAGAAAATGAAATAATTAACAAAGACTTAGAAGAAATAAAGAGTAACCATACCAACAACACACTTACTGAAATTAAGATACTCTAGGGGGAATAAATAGCAGAATATATGAAGCAGAAGAATGGTCACTGACCTGGAAGATAAAGTGGTTCAAATAACTTCTGAAGAGCAGAATAAAGGAAAAAGAATGAAACAAAGCAAAACTGTGGATAGTCTCAGAGACCTCTGGACAATATCAAATGCACCAACATTTGAAATTAGGGGCCCCAGAAGAAGAAGAGAAAAAGAAAAGGTATGAGAAAATTTTTGAAGAGATTATAGTTGAAAATTTCCCCAACATGTAAAAGGAAACAGTCAATCAAGTCCAAGAGGCACAAAGAGTCCCATACAGGATAAACCCAAGGAGAAACATGCCAAGATACATACTATTCAAACTAACAAAGACTAAACACAAATAAAGAATATTAAAAACAGCAAGGTAAAAGCAACAAGTAACATAGAAGGGAAACACCATATGCTTAACATCTGATCTTTCAGCAGAAACTCTGCAGGCCAGAAGGGAATATATTTAAAGTGCTGAAAGGGAAAAATCTATAACCAAGATTACTATACCTGACAAGAATATCATTCAAAATGGATGGAGGAATAAAAAGCTTTTCCAACAAGCAAAAGTTAAGAAAATTCAGTACCACCAAACCAGCTTTACAACAAATGTTAAAGGGACTTATATAGCCAAGAAATACAAGAGAAGAAAAAAGATCTACAAAATCAACCCTAAACAATTAAGAAAATGGCCATAAGAATGTATATATCAATAATTACTTTAAATGTAAATCGATTAAATGCTCCAACCAAAAGACATTGACTGACTGAATGGATACAAAAACAAGACTCATATATACGCTGTCTACAAGAAACCCACTTAAGACCTAAAGACACATAAAGACTGAAAGTGAGAGGACGGAAAACTATATTCCATGCAAATGGTAAGCAAAAGAAAGCTGGAGTAATAATCTTCATATCAGACAAAATAGACCTTAAAATAAAGAATATTACAAGAGATAAGGAAGGACACTACATAATAATCAAGGGATCAACCCAAGAGGAAGACATAACTATTGTAAATAACTATGCACCCAACATAGGAGCATCTCAATATAAAATAGAAACACTAACAGACATAAAATGAGGAATTTACAGGAACACAATAATAGTAGGAGGATTTAACACCCCACTCATACCAATGGACAGATCGTCAAAACAGAAAATTAATAAGGAAACACAAGTCTTAAATGATACATTACATGACATGGATCTCATTGATATCTTAAGGACGTTCCATCCAAATGCAGAAAAATACACCTTCTTCCCAAGTGCCCATGGAACATTCTCCAGGATAAACCACATCTTGGGTCATAAACCTCAGGAAATTCAAATCATATCAAGCATCTTCTCTGACCACAATGAAATGAGACTCGATACCAATTACAACAACAACAACAAAACAACTGTAAGAAACACAAACACGTGGAGATTAAACAACATGTTTCTAAATAAACAACAGGTTACTGAATGAATTAAAGGGGAAATAAAAATTTCTAGAAACAAATGACAGTGAAAACACAACATTCAAAACCTATGGGATGCAGCAAAAGCATTGCTAAGAGGGAAGTTTATAGCAGTACAACCCTACCTCGAGAAATAAGAAAAACATCAAATAGACAACCTAACTTTACACCTAAATTGGCTGGAAAAAAGCAGAACAAAAAAACGCCAAAATTAGCAGAAGTGAAGAAATCATTAAGATCCAAGCAGAAATAAATTTAAAAGAAATGAAAGGAACAATAGTAAAGATTAATAAGTAATAATAAGTAAAGATTAATAAAACTAAAAGCTTTGAGAAGATAAACAAAATTAACAAACCTTTAGCCAGACTCATCAAGAAAAAAGAAGAATCAAATCAACAAAATTAGAAATGAAAAAGAAGTTACAACAGACAATGCAGAAATACAAAGGATTATAAAAGACTCTTATGAACAAATATATGACAATAAAGTAAATAACCTGGAAAAAGGGACATATTCTTAGAAAAGTTCAATCTTCCAAGACTTAATGAACTAGGAAGAAATAGAAATTATGAACAACACAATTACAAGCACTGATATTGAAGCTGTGATAAAAAAAAATCTCCCCAAAAACAAAAGCCCAGGACTAGATGGCTTCACAGGAGAATTCTATCAAACATTTAGAGAATATCTAATGCCTGTCCTATATACCATGTTCATGGATTGGAAGAATCAATATAGTGAAAATGAGTATACTACCCAAAGCAATTTATAGATTCAATGCAATCCCTATCAAGCTACCAACAGTATTCTTCACAGAGCTAGAACAAATAATTTCACAATTTGTATGGAAATACAAAAAACCTCGAATAGCCAAAGTGATCTTGAGAAAGAAGAATGGAACTGGAGGAATCAACCTACCTGACTTCAGGCTCTACTACAAAGCCACAGTTATCAAGACAGTATGGTACTATCACAAAGACAGAAATATAGATCAATGGAACAAAATAGAAAGCCCAGAGATAAATCCACGCACATATGGACACCTTATCTTTGACAAAGGAGGCAAGAATATACAATGGATTAAAGACAATCTCTTTAACAAGTGGTGCTGGGAAATCTGGTCAACCGCTTGTAAAAGAATGAAACTAGAACACTTTCTAACACAATAAACAAAAATAAACTCAAAATGGATTAAAGATCTCAACGTAAGACCAGAAACTATAAAACTCCTAGAGGAGAACATAGGCAAAACACTCTCTGACATACATCACAGCAGGATCCTCTATGACCCACCTCCCAGAATATTGGAAATAAAAAGCAAAATAAACAAATGGGACCTAATTAACCTTAAAAGCTTCTGCACATCAAAGGAAACTATTAGCAAGGTGAAAAGACAGCCTTCAGAATGGAAGAAAATAATAGCAAATGAAGCAACTGAAAAACAACTAATCTCAAAAATATACAAGCAACTCCTACAGCTCAACTCCAGAAAAATAAATGACCCAATCAAAAAATGGGACAAAGAACTAAATAGACATTTCTCCAAAGAAGACATACAGAGGGCTAACAAACACATGAAAAGATGCTCAACATCACTCATTATCAGAGAAATGCAAATCAAAACCACTATGAGGTACCATTTCACACCAGTCAGAATGGCTGTGATCCAAAAGTCTACAAATAATAAATGCTGGAGAGGGTGTGGAGAAAAGGGAACCCTCTTACACTGTTGGTGGGAATGCAAACTAGTACAGCCACTATGGAGAACAGTGTGAGATTCCTTAAAAACTGGAAATAGAACTGCCTTATGATCCAGCAACCCCCACTGCTGGGCATACACACTGAGGAAACCAGAAGGGAAAGAGACACGTGTACCCCAATGTTCATCGCAGCACTGTTTATAATAGCCAGGACATGGAAGCAACCTAGATGTCCATCAGCAGATGAATGGATAAGAAAGCAGTGGTACATATACACAACGGAGTATTACTCAGCAATTAAAAAGAATACATTTGAATCAGTTCTAATGAGGTGGATGAAACTGGAGCCTATTATACAGAGTGAAGTAAGCCAGAAGGAAAAACACCAATACAGTATACTAACGCATATATATGGAATTTAGAAAGATGGTAACAATAACCCTGTGTACGAGACAGCATAAGAGACACTGATGTATAGAACAATCTTATGGACTCTGTGGGAGAGGGAGACGGTGGGAAGATTTGGGAGAATGGCATTGAAACATGTATAATATCATGTATGAAACGAGTTGCCAGTCCAGGTTGGATGCATGATACTGGATGCTTGGGGCTAGTGCACTGGGACAATCCAGAGGGATAGTATGGGGAGGGAGGAGGGAAGAGGGTTCAGGATGGGGAACACATGTATACCTGTGGTGGATTCATTTTGATATTTGGCAAAACTAATACAATTATGTAAAGTTTAAAAATAAAATAAAATTTAAAAAAATAAATAAATTTTTTAAAAAATTGCAGAGGAAGAAACACTTCCAAACCCATTCTTCAAAGCCACCATCACCCTGATACCAAAACAAGACAAAGGCAATACAGAAAAAGAAAACTACAGGCCAATATCAATGATAAACATAGATGCAAAAATCTTCAACAAAATTTTAGCAAACAGAATTCAATAATACATCAAAAAGCTCATACACCATGATCAAGTTGGGTTTATTCCAGGGATGCAAGGATCTTCAATATACAGAAATCAATCAATATGATATACCATATTAACAAATTGAAAAATAAAAATCATATGATTATCTCAATAGATGCAGAAAAAGCCTTTGACAAAATTCGGCACCCATTTATGATTAAAATTCTTCAAAAAATGGGCATAGAAGGAACCTACCTCAACATAGTAAAGGTCATATATAAGTCCACAGCAAACACTATTCTCAAAGGTGAAAAACTGAAAGCATTCCCCCTAAGATCAGAAAGACGACAAAGTTGTCCACTTTCACCACTGTTATTCAACATAATTCTGAAAGTCCTAGCTTCACTAATCAGAGAAGGAAAAGAAATAAGAGGAATCCATACTGAAAAGAAGAAATAAAGCTCTCACTGTTTGCAGATGACATGATACTGTACATAGAAACCCTAACGATAGTATCAGAAATTTCAGTTCAGTTCAATTCAGTCGCTCAGTTGTGTCTGACTCTTTGTGAACCCATGAACGGAAGCAGGCCAGGCCTCCCTGTCCATCACCAACTACCAGAGTCTACCCAAACCTATGTCCATTGAGTTGGTGATGCCATGAACCATCTCATACTTTGTTGTCCCCTTCTCCTCCTGCCCTCTATCTTTCCCAGCATCAGGGTCTTTTCAAATGAGTCAGCTCTTCACATCAGGTGGCCAAAGAATTTGAGTTTCAGCCTCAATATCAGTTCTTCCAATGAACACCTAGGACTGATCTCCTTTAGGATGGACTGGGTGGATCTCCTTGCAGTCCAAGGGACTCTCAAAAGTCTTCTCCAACATCACAGTTCAAAAGCATCAATATTTCAGTGCTCAGCTTTCTTTATAGTTCAACTCTCATATCCATACATGACCAATTGAAAAACCATAGCCTTGACTAGACGGAACTTTGTTGACAAAGAAATGTCTCGGCTATTTAATATGCTGTCTAGGTTGGTGATAACTTTCCTTCCAAGGAGTAAGCATCTTTTAATTTCATGGCTACAATCACCATCTGCAGTAATTTTGGAGCCACCCAAAATAAAGTCAGCCACTGTTTCCCCATCTATTTGCCATGAAGTGAAAGGACCGGATTCTATGATCTTAGTTTTCTGAATGTTGAGCTTTAAGCCAGCTTTTTCACTTTCATCAAGAGGCTCTTTAGTTCTTCTTCACTTTCTGCCATAAGGGTGGTTTCATCTGCATATCTGAGGTTATTGATATTTCTCCCGGCAATCTTGATTCCAGCTTGTGCTTCTTCCAGTCCAGCATTTCTCATGATGTACTCTGCATATAAGTTAAATAAGCAGGGTGACAATACACAGTCTTGACGTACTCCTTTTCCTATTTGAAACCAGTCTGTTGTTCCATGTCCAGTTCTAATTGTTGCCTCTTGACCTACATAGAGGTTTCTCAAGAGACAGGTCAGGTGGGCTGGTATTCCCATCTCCTTGAGAATTTTCCACAGTTTATTGTGATCCACACAGTCAAAGGCTTTGGCATAGTCAATAAAGCAGAAATAGATGTTTTTCTGGAACTCTCTTGCTTTTTTTTAATGATCCAGTGGATGTTGGCAATTTGATCTCTTGTTCCTCTGCCTTTTCTAAAACCAGCTTGAACATCTAGAAGTTCATGGTTCACATATTGCTGAAGCCTGGCTTGGAGAATTTTGAGCATTACTTTACTAGCATGTGAGATGAGTGCAATTGTGCGGTAGTTTGAGCATTCTTTGGCATTGCCTTTCTTTGGGATTGGACTGAAAACTTACTAAAGCTAATCCGTGAACTTAGCAAAGTTGCTGAATACACTATCAATATACAGAAATAAGTTGTATTTCTATATACTAACAATGAAAATTCTGAATGAGAAATTAAGGAATCAATCCCATTAACCATTGCAACAAAAAGAATTAAATATCTAGGAACAAACTTACCTAAGGAGTCATGTATGGATGTGAGAGTTGGACTGTGAAGAAGGCTGAGCACCAATGAATTGATGCTTTTGAACTGTGGTGTTGGAGAAGACTCTTGAGGGTCCCTTGGACTGCAAGGAGATCCAACCAGTCCATTCTGAAGGAGATCAGCCCTGGGATTTCTTTGGAAGGACTGATGCTAAAGCTGAAACTCCAGTATTTTGGCCACCTCATGCGAAGAGTTGACTCATTGGAAAAGACTCTGATGCTGGGAGGGATTGGGGGCAGGAGGAGAAGGGGATGACAGAGGATGAGATGGCTGGATGGCATCACTGACTCGATGGACGTGAGTCTGAGTGAACTCTGGGAGTTGGTGATGGACAGGGAGGCCTGGTGTGCTGCAATTCATGGGGCCTCAAAGAGTTGGACACAACTGAGCAACTGAACTGAACTGAACTAAACTGAAGGAGTCAAAGAACTGTACACAGGAATTTATAAGACACTAATAAAGAAATCAAAGATGACATAAACAGGTGGAGAAATATTCTGTGTTTTGTGTAAGAATAAATATTGTGAAAATGACTATACTACTAGACACAATCTACAGATTCAATGTGAACCCTA
This sequence comes from Bos mutus, assembly GCF_027580195.1. Taxonomy (NCBI): domain Eukaryota; kingdom Metazoa; phylum Chordata; class Mammalia; order Artiodactyla; family Bovidae; genus Bos; species Bos mutus. The sequence goes on along the minus strand of NC_091633.1, from coordinate 51,617,081 downwards.
TCAAATTATCAATGATATTTTTCACAGAAATAGAACAAAATATTTCACAATTCATGTGAAATCACAAAAGACCCCAAATAGCCAAAGCAGTCTTGAGTGAGAAGAATGGAGCTGGAGAAATCAACCTTCCTGAGTTCTGATTATACTACAAAGCTATAGTCATCAAGACAGTATGGTACTGGCACAAAAACAGAAATATGGACCAATGGAACAAGATAGAAAGCCCAGAAATAGACCCATACACCTATGGGTACCTTATTTTTGATAAAGGAGGCAAGAATCTACAATGGGGCATAAACAGCCTCTTCAATAAGGGTGCTGGGAAAACTGTACAGCTACATGTATAAGAATGAAATTAGAACACTTCCTAACACCATACGAAAAGACAAACTCGACATGGATTAAAGACTTAAATGTAAGACCAGAAACTATAAAACTCTTAGAGGAAAGCATAGGCAGAATATTCGATGGCATAAATCAAAGCAAGATCCTCTATGCCCCACCTCCCAGAGTAATGGAAATAAAAACAAAAGTAAACAAGTGGAACCTGATTAAACTTAAAAGTTTTTGCATAGGAAAGGAAACTATAAGCAAGGTGGAAAGACCACCCTCAGAATGGGAGGAAATAATAGCAAATGAAACAACTGACAAAGGATTAATTTCCAAAATATACAAGCAGCTTATACAACTCAATACCAGAAAAACAAACAAGCCAATCAAAAAGTGGGAAAAACTTAAACAGACATTTCTCCAAGAATACATACAGATGGCTAACAAACACATGAAAAGATGTTCAACATTGCTCATTATTCAGATTAGATCAGTCGCTCAGTCATGTCCGACTCTTTGCGACCCCATGAATCACAGCACGCCAGGACTCCCTGTCCATCACAAACTCCTGGAGTTCACTGAGACTCACGTCCATCGAGTCAGTGATGCCATCCAGCCATCTCATCCTCTGTCGTCCCCTTCTCCTACTGCCCCCAATCCCTCCCAGCATCAGAGTCTTTTCCAATGAGTCAACTCTTCACATGAGGTGGCCAAAGTACTGGAGTTTCAGCTTTAGCATCATTCCTTCCAAAGAAATCCCAGAGCTGATCTCCTTCAGAATGGACTGGTTGGATCTCCTTGCAGTCCAAAGGACTCTCAAGAGTCTTCTCCAACACCACAGTTCAAAAGCATCAATTCTTCGGCGCTCAGCCTTCTTCACAGTCCAACTCTCACATCCATACATGACCACAGGAAAAACCATAGCCTTGACTAGACGAACCTTTGTTGGCAAAGTAATGTCTCTGCTTTTGAATATGCTATCTAGGTTGGTCATAACTTTCCTTCCAAGGAGTAAGCGTCTTTTAATTTCATGGCTGCAGTCACCATCTGCAGTGATTTTGGAGCCCAGAAAAATAAAGTCTGACACTGTTTCCACCATTTCCCCATCTATTTCCCATGAAGTGATGGGACCGGATGCCATGATCTTCATTTTCTGAATGTTGAGCTTTAAACCAACTTTTTCACTCTCCATTTTCACTTTCATCAAGAGGCTTTTGAGTTCCTCTTCACTTTCTGCCATAAGGCTGGTGTCATCTGCATATCTGAGGTTATTGATATTTCTCCCGGCAATCTTGATTCCAGCTTGTGTTTCTTCCAGTCCAGCGTTTCTCATGATGTACTCTGCATATAAGTTAAATAAACAGGGTGACAATATACAGCCTTGATGAACTCCTTTTCCTATTAGGAACCAGTCTGTTGTTCCATGTCCAGTTCTAACTGTTGCTTCCTGACCTGCATACAAATTTCTCAAGAGGCAGGTCAGGTGGTCTGGTATTCCCCAATGCAAATCAAAACCACAAGATATTACCTCACACCAGTCAGAATGAGCATCATCAAAAAGTCTACAAACAATAAATTCTGGAGGGGGTGTGTAGAAAAGGGAATGTTATTGCACGGTTGGTGGAAATGTAAAGTGATAGAGCCACTATGGAGGACGGTATAGAGATTCCTTAAAAAACTAGGAATAAAACCACTATATGACCCAGCAATCCCACACCTAGGCATATACCCTGAGAAAACCAAAATTGAAAAAGACACATGTATCCAGTTGTTCATTGCAGCACAATTTACAATAGCTAGAACATGGAAGTAACCTATATGTGCATCAACAGATGAATGGATAAAGAAGTTGTGGTACATATGCACAATGTAATTTTACTCAGTGATAAAAAGGAACACATTTGAGTCATTTCTAATGAGGTGGGTGAAACTAGAACCTATCATACATAGTGAAGTAAGCCATAAAGAGAAAGATAAATATCATATTCTAATGTATATATATATGGAATCTAGAAAAATGTTAATGAAGAATTTATTTACAGAGCAACAATGGAGAATCAGTCGTAGAGAATAGATTTATGGACATGGGGAGAGGGGAAGAGAGGGTGAGATGTATGGAAAGAGTAACATGGAAACTTACATTACCATATGTAAAATAGATAGCCAAGAGGAATTTGCTGTATGGCTCAGGAAACTCAAAAAGGGACTCTCTATCAACCTAGAGGGGTATGATGGGAGGGAGATTCAAAATGGATGGGCTATATGTATACCTATGGCTGATTTATACTGAAGTTTGACAGAAAATAACAAAAGTGTGTAAAGCAATTATTCTTCAATAATAAATAAATTTTAAAAATTAATTTAGCTCAAATGATAGCATTTAGCTATTATTATTAATTTAGCTCAACTGCCATCATTTAAATATGTATAATTTTGATTATAAACTTAGAGAAAATAGAGGTTAAATAAGAATGAATTTTTGAATCCAGATTTATGTTAAAATAGGTTTAAAAGACTTTACCCATAAGACAGTTTGAAGACACATGATATTTTTATATTGCAGTGACAATTTCTGTATAGAAGAGTTTTAATATCATTTTACTGAATATTCCTGGGTTTTATATGACATCATGAATAGGAAAATAATGCAAAAATCATAAAAATTACTTATTACCTATCTATGCCTGAAGTATAAAGCTGTCATAATTGGGCAATGGCAATCAAATTAGTTAACTATTTGACAAAAGGTTACAAGGCTTTCAGTGTCTTATAAATGACCAATGAAGAATAATTTGCATTAAGCTATTCCATATGAAACTCTTGTTAATATAGATAGATTGGTTGATAGATAGATAATGAATAGGTAGGTAGGTCAGTAGGCACTAGAAAGATAGGTAAGCAGACAGATGGTTAAATAGATAAATGTGGAAGAAGAAACTGAAACAATATATTCTTTGATAATGTTTTAGGAATTTAGTATTTAGGATTCTCAAATACTTAAATACGTGAAAGTGATAAGAAACAGCCAAGTCCTGGTGGTGTTTTTTTCTCATATTTAGGCATTAGAGAACTGTTATCATTGAAAAGTGGAAGTATTAAAATGACTATGTAAGGACTGTAATTGGTAATGATAGCAATTACAGAGGCTTTTCTCTCAAGTCTTAGTTCTGCTGCTGCTGCTAAGTCGCTTCACTCATGTCCGACTCTGTGTGACCCCATAGACAGCAGCCCACCAGGCTCCCCAGTCCCTGGGATTCTCCAGGCAAGAACACTGGAGTGGGTTGCCATTTCCTTCTCCAATGCATGAAAGTGAAAAGTGAAAGTGAAGTCGCTCAGTCATGTCCAACCCTCAGCGACCCCATGGACTGCAGCCTTCCAAGCTCCTCCTTCCATGGGATTTTCCAGGCAAGAGTACTGGAGTGGGGTGCCATTGCCTTCTCCGTAGTTCTTCTAAGGATACTTTTTTCTCAAATAATTGTTCTATAATAATGTGGTGAATAGATATCTATCTATAAAGGACCATTTTCCCATGACTGTGTCATTCCATTTTTCATTGGAAAACAATAGTTTCCTCATTGAAATAGCACTTCCATATTAGTGAAATGGGTAGGTTTGGTATTTTCTCATGGAATAACTAATATGCATTTTTTAAAAAAGATAGGAAGGAATGTTCACTTTTCCTTGGGAATGACTACAAAGATTGTCACTGGCAAGTCTGCGCTCTTGGGGCTTCCTAAAACATTGATTGAAGTAATGGATTCTATTGATGTGTAATTTTCTCACAAGATATGCTAGAGATTTCAAGAGGGAAACTGACTAATCTCTACATGTTGTTCTGGAGGATACTGATAGGATTTATGAAAAAAAAAAGAAAAGCCAACTTTAGAGAGGTGTAGAGTGCTTCCTTTAGCCATGAAATTAAAAGACACTTACTCCTTGGAAGGAAAATTATGACCAACCTAAATAGCATATTCAAAAGCAGAGACATTACTTTGCCAACAAAGGTCTGTCTAGTCAAGGCTACGGTTTTTCCAGTGGTCATGTATGGATGTGAGAGTTGGACTGTGAAGAAGGCTGAGCACTGAAGAATTGATGCATTTGAACTGTGGTGTTGGAGAAGACTCTTGAGAGTCCCTTGGACTGCAAGGAGATCCAGCCAGTCCATTCTGAAGGAGATCAGCCCTGGGATTTCTTTGGAAGGAATGATGCTAAAGCTGAAACTCCAGTACTTTGGCCACCTCATGTGAAGAGTTGACTCATTGGAAAAGACTCTGATGCTGGGAGGGATTGGGGGCAGTAGGAGAAGGGGACGACAGAGGATGAGATGGCTGGATGGCATCACTGACTCGATGGATGTGAGTCTCAGTGAACTCTGGGAGTTGGTGATGGACAGGGAGGCCTGGCATGCTGCGATTCATGGGGTCGCAAAGAGTTGGACACGACTGAGCGACGGATCTGATCTGATCTGATCTGAGAGTGCTTCCAACTCTAGTATTCTTGCCTGGAAAATCCCATGGATGGAAGAGCGTGATGGGGTGCAGTCCATGGGGTCGTGAAGAGTCAGACACGACTAGGCAACTTCACTTTCACTTTTCACTTTTCACTTTCATGCATTGGAGAAGGAAATGGCAAGCCACTCCAGTGTTCTTGCCTGGAGAATTCCAGGGATGAGGGAGCCTGATGGGCTGCTGTCTATGGGGTTGCACAGAGTCGGACACGACTGAAGCGACTTAGCAGCAGTAGCAGAGTGCTTCCAAATAATTTTATTAAAACATCAATTTTGCAGTCGAATGGCCTCTTCAGAAACCTGGGAAATCTTTTGGTCATTACCTTTTTTACTTTCAAGCTACATCTAATAATTCACTTTTGCTTATCTCTTTCTTCCTATCTTTATTTTTACAGTTCTACATGTCCAGCCTGAAGGGTTTTTTTTTTTCCTCTTCACCTCGTAAACATACCTACTTTTCCATCTCTCTTAAATATGTGGTTAAAACTTTGGTTTTGTTGTTTTACTAAGACTTTATTTTTAATAATAATATAAATTAATTAAATAAAGAAAATTTGTGTACTAGATTCACAAATTGAGAGAGAGGTACGGAGAATTCCCATATATCCCCTACCTTCACACATGCACAACCTCTCCCATTAACAACATCCCCCATCATAGAAATACATTTATAAAAATTTGTGAGCCTACATCAATATCACAATTACCCAAAATTTCTAATTTAAAATATGGCTCACTTTCTGTGCTGTAAATTCTATAGGTCTGGACAAATGTATAATAATATATGTCCATCATTGTGGTATCATACAGAGTATTTTTGGGCTTCCTAGTTGGCACTAGTGGTAAAGAATCTGCATGCCAATGCAGGACATGTAAGAGGCATGGATCTTATCCCTGGGCTGGGAAGATTCTCGAAAGTAAGAAATGGTACCCAATTCCAGTATTCTTGCCTGGAAAATGCCGTGGGCAGTGGACCCTGGCTGGCTACAGTCCATGGGGCCACAGAGAGTAGGACACTACTGAGCACAAGCACAATGCAGAGTATTTTCACTGCCCTAAAATTCTCCCTGCTTCATCTATTTATTCCTCCCTCCCACATACCCAGCTGCAAACCCTGATCTTTTTACTGTCTTTTTACTTTATTCTTTTCCAGAATATTATCTAGTTGAAATCATATAGTGCATTGCCTTTTGAGATTGACTTCTTTCTTAGTACTATGCATTTAAGGTTCCCCCATGTCTTTTCATGGCTTGATAGTAAATTTCTTTTTAGTGCAGAATATTCCATTGTCTGCATGTACTTATTCACCTAATGAAGGACATCTTTGTTGCTTCAAATTTTTATCGTTATGAATAAATCTACTGTAAACATACATGTGCACCTTTTTGTGTTAGGATAGAAGAAGTTTTCAAATGTTTTGTGTAAATATAAAGAAGCATGATTGTTGAATCATATAGTAAGAGTATATTTACTTTTGTGGGCAACCACCAAACCATCTTTACAAGTGGCTGTACCACTTTGAATTGCCATCAGGAGTGATCAGAGTTCATGTTCTTTACATCATCACCAGAATTTGGGGTTGTTGCTGTTCTTGATTTTGATTATTCTAATATGATTGTAGGTATATCTCCCTGTTTTAATTTGCATTTCCCTGATGACATAATGCAGAGCATCTTTCATACATTTATTTGATATCTGTGCCATCTCTTTTTGGTGAGATATATGAAAGTCCTTGGCCCATTAGTTAAATCAGTTTGTTTGTTTCTTGTTGTTTAGATTTAAGAGTTCTTTGTATACTTTAGATAATAGTCCTTTTTTTTGCAAATATTTTCCCCAGTCTATGACTTAGTCTTCCCATTCACTCAATATTCTCTTTCACAGAACTCTGGTTTGTAAATTTAATTAAATCTAGCTTATAAGTTATTTCTTTCATGGATCATGCCTTTTGTGTTGTATCTGAAAAGTCTTGGACATATCTAAGGTAATTGAGGTTTTCTCCTACGTTGTCTTCTAGGAGTTTTGCAGTTTTGTGTTTTACACCTACATCTGTGATTCACTTTGAGTTAATTTTTGTGAAGGATGTAAGCTCTCTGTATAAACATACATTTTTTTTTTATTTTTGCACATGGATGTCCAGTTGCTCCAGCACCATTTATCGAAGATACTGTCTTTGCTCCATAGTATTGCTTTTGCTCCTTTGTCAAAAATCAGTTGATTATATTTGTGTCTCTTTTGGGGCTCTCTATTCTGTTCCACTCATCAATTTTCTTTTCTTTCCCTAATTCCATGCTTTCTTTGTTTTGTTTTGTTTTAAATTAATTTATTTTGATTGGAGGAAAATTACTTTACAATATTGTGATTGTTTTTGCCATACAGCAGCATGAATCGGCCATAGGTATACATGGCCATAGGTACACATGGTCCCCCCAGTTCTGAACCCCCCACCCACCACCCTCACCACCCTATCCCTTAAGGTTACTGGCTTTGGGTACCCTGCTTCATGCTTTCTTGATTACTGTAGCTGCATAGTAAATCTGGAAGTCAGACAATGTTGTTCCCGGTGAATTGAAGATTCTTTTGTTGTTGTTGTTGTGAGATAATTTGGAGACAAAGCAGAAAGGTTAAGAAAGTAAAGTGAAAGTGAAAGAAAGTGAAAGTAAAGTCGCTTAGTCGTGTCCGACTCTTTGCGACCCCATGGACTGTAGCCTATCAGGCTCCTCCGTCATGGGATTTTCCAGGCAAGAGTGCTGGAGTGGATTGCCATTTCCTTCTCCAAGAAAGTAAAATAAGAGTTTATTTAAGCACAGATATGCTCTCAGAGGGAGAGTGGGCAGGCAGGTGAGGAGTTGCTGTATCTAGTTTCTTTGGTAAGCTAGTTATATGTCCGTGTTACTCAGTCGTGTCTGATTCTTTGGGACCCCATGGATTGTAGCCTGCCAGGCTCCTCTGTCCATGGAATTCTCCAGGCAAGAATACTGGAATGGGTTATCATTCCCTTCTCCAGGGGATCTTCCTGACCCAGGGATCAAACATGGGTCTCCTGCACTGCAGGCAGATTCTTTTCCTCTGAGCCACCAGGGAAGCCCAAGCTAGTTGTTATGAGGGGCAAATAAATGAAAGGGTAGAATATTCACTGGGAAAAGAGGAGTTTCCAGGTCATATTCCCTGATTTTCATCCCAACTCCGTTTTCCTAAGGAAAGGTGGGACTTTTGTGCTTATTCAACTTAGATCAGAAGTGTCATGGTGTTGGTGCATGCTGGGTACTTTTTTATCTGTAAGGCTAATTTTATTGTAATGAGAGCACAATGAGCAAAAGGTTGTTTTCAGTCACAGGAGATAATCATCTTTCCCCACCTTTCTTTGTCTATACTATCCAGAAGACACTTATCACCCAAAATGTGTGGTTTCCTGTCAGTTCGAGGTTCCTGCTTTCCTTTGCCTATGGATCCCTGCTGTTTACAAAATGTGGAATTTCCTGCCACCTAGCTCTTGCCCCCATTTCTCTGCTCATACCTAGCTACCTGCTTGCTCTAACAGGGTCAGTCTTTCAGCTTTGTTCTTCTTCAGTATTTTATTGGCTATTTTAGTGCTTTTAACTCTTCATATATACCGTAGAATCAGTTTGTCCATATCCAAAAAAATAACTTGCTAGTATTTTGATTGTGATTGCATTAAATTTGTAGGTCAAGATGGGAAGAACTTGAAGAGGAAAAGTTAAAATTTTGCATGACCTCCTACTCCTTCTGCCTCTGTAACTCAGCTTGCTCCTTGCAAAGTTTGGATCACGTAGGTCACGTAGTCTCAGAAAGTGGGGGCTTACAATAGTAGGAGAAGGAAATGGCAACGCACTCCAGTGTTCTTACCTGGAAAATCCCATGGATGGAGGAGCCTGGTAGGCTACAGTCTATGGGGTCGGAAAGAGTCGGACATGACTGAGTAACTTCACTTTATCTTTATCACAATACTAGGAACTGGAGCTTATCTCACTCACCCTTGTCCTGCTCTTTGCAACTACCCAGCCCTTGCAAATCTGCTTAATCATGCCTGTCCGTGTAAAGGTCAGGCATCCCTCTCCCCATCTTGACCGCTATTCCCTTATACATTGAAACCCCTTAATTTAAACCAGCTTATTGCCCACTAGTGGGCAATATATATAGTGTTGCCCACTGTAGTCTGTCTATGAAAACTCTGTAACCCCTTTGTTCAGGCCTCAGAGCTTGGAGTGTTAAGTCCTCTGGGTCTGTCAGCGTAATAAACCTGAGTTCTCCAACTCTCCAAGTGTGGTGCTTGGCTTCTCAATTACTGGTTTCTACAACAAACTGACATCATAACAATATAGACAATATTGAGTTTTCCTATACATGGATATGAATATCTCTTCATTTATTTAGTTTTTCTTTCATTTAGTTGATTGGTGTTTTATAGTTTTCCTTATATAGATCTTGTACATATTTTGTTAGATTTATACCTATTGTACTTTTTTAGTACTAATGTTAGAGAAGGCAATGGCAACCCACTCCAGTGTTCTTGCCTGGAGAATTCCAGAGACAGGGGAGCCTGGTGGGCTGCTGTCTATGGGGTGCCACAGAGTCGGACATGACTGAAGGGACTTAGCAGCAGCAGCAGCAGTATTAATGTTAATGATATTGTGTTTTTAATTTCAAATTCTACTTGTTCATTGCTGATGTGTAAGAAAGTAATTGATTTTTATGTATTAATTTTGTATCCTCCAACTCTGCTGGTTAGTTTTAAGTTTTATGGGTCAGTTCTTTCAGATTTTTGGCACAGATGATCATGTCATCTACAAAGATAATTATATCTCTTCCTTCCCAATCAGTATATATTTTACTTCCTTTTCTTGTTTACACTAACTAGAATGTCTATAGTACAAAACTGAAATAGAGTGATGAGAGAAGACATTTTTGCCTCATTCTAATCTTGGTGGGGAAACAATATTTCTTACCATTAAGTATGATGTTCAGTTAGTCAGTCAGTTCGGTCACTCAGTCGTGTCTGATTCCTTGTGACCCGATATACTGCAGCATGCCAGGCTTACCTGTCTATCATCAACTCCTGGAGCTTGCTCAAACTCATGCCCATAGAGTTGGCGATGCCATACAACCATCCCATTCTCTGTGATTCCCTTCTCTTCCTGCCCTCACTCTTTTCCAGCATCACGTTTTTTTCTAATAAGTTAGCTCTTCACATCAGGTAGCCACAGTATTGGAGCTTCAGCTTCAGCATCAGTCCTTCCAATGAATGTTTAGGACTGATTTCCTTTAGGATTGACTGGTTGGATCTCCTTGCAGTCCAAGGATCTCTCAGGAGTCTTCTCCAACACCACAGTTCAAAAGTATCAATTCTTCAGCACTCAGCTTTCTTTATAGTCCAACTCTCACATCCACACACGACTACTGGAAAAACCATAGCTTTGAAAATTGACCTTTGTCAGCAAAGTAATGTCTCTGCTTTTTAATATGCTTTCTAGGTTAGTCATAGCTTTTCTTCCAAGGAGAAATTGTCTTTTACCTTTATGTAGTCACCATCTGCGGTGGTTTTGGAACCCAAGAAAATAAAATCTGTCACTATTTCCATCGTTTCCCCAACTATTTGCCATGAAGTGATGGGACTGGATGCCATTATCTTCGTTTTTTGAATGTTGAGTTTTAAGCCAGCTTTTTCACTCTGCTCTTTCACTGTCCAAAGAGGCTCTTTGGTTCCTTTTCACTTTCTTGCCACAAGGATAGTTTCATCCGCATATCTGAGGTTATTGATATTTATCCTGGCAATATTTATTCCAGTTTAAAGTATGATGTTAGCTGTAGAATTTTGTATATTCTTTATCAAGTTGAGAATGTTTGGCTCTACTCCTTGTTTTCTGGGAGTTTCTATCATAAATGGTGAATGGATTTTGTAAAATATTTTTTCTGCCTCTATTGATATGATCATGTGGTTTTGTTTTTTTATGCTATTTGTGAATTAAATTAACTGATTTTTGAATGCTCAATCTTCCTTGTTTAGCAGGAATAAATCCTACTTGTTTGCAGTATATAATTCTTTTTATACATTGTTGCATTCAACTTCCTAATATTTTGTTAAGGATTTTTGCATTACTATCCATTAGGGATTTTGGTCTATAGTACAAATATTCTTTTGTAGTATATGTATTCTATAAATTTATGTTATAAATTGTATGCTATAAATTACCTCCAATTATAGTTTTTGCTGCATCCCACAAATTTCATAAATTGTTTTTTTTAATTTTAGGAAAGAATGTTGTAAATTTTTTCCCCAGATTTCTTCTTTGGTGCACATGTTGCTTTAAGTGTGTTGGTTAATCACCATATATTTTGATATTTTCCGGTTGTCTTTCTATTATTGACTTTTAGTTAAATTTCATTGTGATCTGAGAATAGACATTGTATGATTTATATTATTTAAATTTTTAAGGTGTGTTTAAAGTGAGAACATGGTCTATATTGATGAATGTTCCATGTGAGCTTGAAAAGAATGTGTATGCTGCTGTTGTTGGAAGATTAAGTCTGTAAATGTCAATTATATCCAGTTGATTGATGATTTTGTTGAGTTCAGCTATGTCCTGACTCATATTCTGCCTGCTTCATCTGTCCATTTCTGAGAGAGAGTTTTGACATCTACAACATGATAGTGGAGTCACCTATTTCTCTTTCTAGTTCTATCAGACTTTGCCTCTCATAGTTTGATGCTCTGTTGTTAGGTGTATAAATATTAAGGATTGTAATACTTTCCTGGAAAATTAACCCCTTTATCATTACATAATGCCCTTATTTATCCACAATAACTTTATTTGCTTTGAAATCTGCTCCATCTGAAATTAATATAGCTACTTCTGCTTTCTTTGATTAGTATTACTATATTTTTCTCCAACCATTTACTTCAAATCTATACATGTTTTTATATATATTTAAAATGAGTTTTTTGTAGACATTAGATAATTGGGTCTTGTTTTGTGGTTCAGTCTGGCAATCTTTATCATTTAGTTGATGCATTTGGACCATTGATATTCAGAGATGTATTTGGACTCATATCTACCATCTTTGTCACTGTTTTGAATTTAATGTTCTCCTTCTTTTTCCCTACTTTGCCTTCCACTCTTTGTATGCCTTTTGTAGTTTCAAATGAACATTTTACATGATTCCATATTTCCTCTTTTCTTAGCATATAGGTTATACTTCTCTTTTTTTGCTGTTTTTATGGTTGTCCCAGGGTAACCATAAATATTGCAATAGGTATTCACATATAATTTAAGTCCATTTTCAAATGATAGTATACCACTTCATGGGTAGTGTGAGTACCTAGTAATAATAATTATTATTTCTCCCCCCACCCAACAATTCTCCAGTTTAAGGTTAACAAATATGGTATTTTTATATCTAAAACTTTAGTGTAAGTTTTCAGTTCTGAACTATGTTTCCATAAAGGCAGAGGCACATTGGTTTGTATTACACAGGAAATAATTTATCTTTAAGTCACAAATATGAATGAGTATATTTTGCCAATGTTATAAAGATGATTTCAAACCCTAGCTAATCTCTTTCTCAAATTGCAACCATTTGCTTAATCTTTAATGAAAATAGAGACCAAAAATGAATGCTTAAACATATCACTATGTGAGATTCTGATGACTAAGAAATCCTTGAAAGAGCAGTGAACCATGATTATTGAAAAGCTCAGAACACTAGCAAGGTTTACTTGCAAAGATTTTACAGAAGGCTGCAAATTGTGTTCCCTAAGAGGAACTAGGAAATATATATGTCATTTAGTAATACATTGAAATTGCCTTGTCTAGGGTGAGTATTACACAAAAACTCCAAGTTACCATTTCCTGGTCTGTTATCCATCATATCATGGCCCTGCACTCCACCTCATAGACAGCCACTAAGTCATACTGGCCTTTGTCCTTTCATAATTTGTTGGCAGCCAGTGTCTCCATACAGGTGTCTTAGGGACATTGATTCACCTCAGTTGTTAAACTTCTCCAAAGGACTCAATGCAACTTTTCTTTTTTATCCATTTAGTTTTGTACAAACTAATCAGAATCTGTGACTTTATGGTTAGTTAAAATATGAGCTGAGAAATCTTCATGAAATTCAAAAGCATTGATATCATTTATTGTTAATCCTAACTTTTCTAGCACTTTTCAAGTAGCATATGTTGGTTCGAGTGAAAGCTGATCTTTGGAATCCTGAAACAAATATACAAAATCCCTCATATGTGCCTTCAGCTTATAACCCATGACCAAAGATTTTTTCCTGAGCATTGCAGATGCACCATCAGTTAGGAAAGAAGAATTTGCAGCTGTCACTATGCCATAGGGCTTGATGAATGCAGGTTTTAGCTTGACTATCTACTTCAGAAAGGACAAAGGCCACTATCTTTGGTGAATATATCTTTTCCTGGTATTTTGAAGATATACAACATCAGAAAGGAGTCCTTCATCCTGGGCCCTCTTGGCTAGACTGTGCAAATGCAGTGCATACTCACTCTGTTGCAGTTGAGAAACAACAAGGCAGCTGCAAGTCAGTCTGTAGAGTGATGCATGGTCATGCCCAGGTGATAGGATTAAAGATAGTCACTGACCTAAAATCTTGGCCTTTTTGAGATCGAGCATGAGTTTCCTCAAATGACAAATTGGTACATAGGCTATTAACTCTATATCACCTGCCACAACCACATTACTGGCCAGAAGTAATCAAGCCAACACTTGTAGTCCTGGTTTGGTTAGCAAAGATGCAAGCCATGGTGACAGATCACAGGAGACTTGTCAGAGAGGTCAGCTTCAAGGGATAGACTCTCCAGCTACATTGTTTTTACTTCCTGTATAACTATGCCAAAGAAGATGTAACCAACAATTTCCTTTGGGACCTTGGTTTGATGCAACAAATCTGAGCCAAATCACATGGCATCAGGTCTTTATATGAAGTGCCTGACAGCAAAAATAGAGTGTGACATTATCTAGCACCACCGTATTCTTTATACAGGGTTTAGCCAAGGTCTTCTTTAATTTTTTTCTGGGCAGCTGGGGCAGCTTTTAGCTGATAGGAACAGCTCAGAGGTCTCAAGAAAATCTGTGTACCCATTTTGCTGAACTTGGAAGATTTTTTTCAAGTTAATGTCAAGATGGAAGTCATGCTGCAGTGGTCCCCACCTTAGCTTGGGCTCCTGTTGTGAGCAGCATTTGGCCTCAAGTTTCTGGGGTGAGAGGGATGTAGGGGTGGATCTAGTCTATAAAGAACCTCTCTTGCAGGCCATCAGACTCCAGAGGTGTAGCTGGGTCCTGGCTGTCTGCTTGTCACCTGACTAGATGACTGACCTCTGACCTCATGATAGGCCTTCTTTCTTTCAGTAGAGAAAGAGTTCTTTCTGCCCCTTTAGCCAAAGTGAAGGGTACCATTAGGGACCTGCAGTGAGTCAGCATGGGGTTGGCAGGGTGGGAGGTGGGCAGGTAGGCTTGGGTTAGTCAGGAAGTATGTTGAGGGCCTGGCTAGTACCAGGCTGAGTCTGAGTAGGATGTTCCAGAGCCTGGGCAGAACTCCTGCAGAGGCTAAGACAGCCTCTGAGCCTCATCTCTTTTGCCAAAAAACCTTCAAAAAACATTCCTTGCATGATAAGTGTCCTGGTAACAAATACCCTCAGTTTTTATTTATCTGAGAAAATTTATTTTTCCTTCACTTTTGAAGAATAACTTTATAGGTTATAGACTTCTAGGCTGGTAGGTTTTTTCCTCTCAGCCTTTTTTTATACCCTAAACTGGTCCTTTAACTCACCAGGTATCATGAGTTAGGCAGAAATGAAATATTAGTGCAACATATAAATCTTCTCCAAGTCTTCAAATTCCTCATGCTCAGCTTTTCTTCTTACAAAAATAAAAGGAATTGGAAAACTAACTTTTAAATCAATATTTCTAATTATATATATATATATACCCTCTTTTGAGGTAAGTCCCCAAGTCAGATACTCATGCCTGAAAGATTCTTGCTCTCTATCAGAAAGGGGCAAAATGTCTTTTCCACCTTTTGAAAGCAGAAATGAATTTTATAGTTTCATATAGAGATTCAAAGTGTTACCTTTTTCCTCTGCATCCTTGCTTCTTTTTCTTCTTCTCCCTGACTTGTAATGACAAGGAATGTGCATCTCAGAAGTGGAAGTTTGTCTCCCCTGGTAGCTAATCCTCAGCTTGTCCTCCACAACCTCTCCTTCCCCCAGTGTCTGCGTTAGCCAACCCCTTCCCCTGAGGCCTGGGGTGAGAGTGAGGGGAAGGGCAGGGAGAAGAGGACAGAAGATAATGAAGAAGGTTAGAAATAGTTTTACCGCAGCTACCATCAATAAGACTAGAGATCTAAGAACTTACATACCGTGTGTAGAAATCTCTCAACACTAAATATTCCACTCTACTTTATTCTCACACGGTTACTGAGGAGAAGTTAGTGGCAGTTTTTATCTTTGTTCCTCTTTGAGTAATGTGGTTTTCTCCACTCCAATCCCTTGCTTCTTTCAGAATTTTTTTTTCTTTCCCTTTAATTTCTTGTAGTTTCAAAAAGATATGCCTAGCTTAAGGTGTTTTGTTTGTTTTGTTGTTGTGGTGGTGGTGGTGGTGGTGTCATTTATTCTACTTGGTTTTCTCTGATATTCCTGAATCTGTGGTTTGGTGTCTGATATTAATTTGGGGAAATTCTCAGTCATTATTGTTTGTTTTTTTTTTCCTGTCCTTTTCTCGCTCTGTCTTAGGTTTTGGTTAAATCATTTCCCCAAAGGGCGAGCCTTCTCAAAAACTGAGGGTTGCTGGAGTATTTAAAAATCATTCCATTTTCCCTGCCCCTTCCTGAAGCCCAAGGGGATTTTTCTCTAATATTTACTCTGAGAACCTGGATGGATTCCACATAGGAAATCCTGTGATTTAGAGGGAGGGGGATCTGTGGCTGGGTTCCCCTTGAGTTTTTAATTCTTTTACCTCTCTGACTTGTCCACACGGAGTCTCCAGCAGTTCTTCAATCAAAGTCCAGATTTACTACCTGCCCCCTCCCATTTCTAGTGGTGATTTCTACATGGGAATCTCTGCTCAGGTCTGGCATCACTCCCTGTCTATTTTCTCTTTGTCTCCAATCCTAGGGACTCCAATCCTGTGTCTTCCCCTCTCTAGGGAACCAAATAAAATTATTGATTTTTTACTCTTCAACTTTTTGTCATTAGGATAGGGTGGTGACTTAAGATCCTTATATCAGAACTGGAAACCAAACCCTAAACGTGTCACTTTAACATATAATTAACATGATTTAATGCCTGTCCAATAAGATCTACATGCCTCCCTTGTTAAATAGTGTGGCCCTGCACCAATATTTCCTGAAGTCATTCTGGACCACTTGGTCTTCCTGTTTCCTCACAAGGAAGGAGAAAACACTAGAATAAATTGGTATAGGCATACCTCAGAGATACTGTGGCTTTTGCTCCAGACCACTGCAATGAAGCAAATATCGCAATAAAGGGAGTCATTTGAAATTTTGGTTTCTCAATGCATATGAAAGTTGTTTTTGTTCAGTCTACTCAGTCATGAGAGACCCCACAGACTACAGCCCTCCCTGTCCTTCACCATCTCTTGGAGTTTGCTCAAACTCATATCCTTTGAGTCAGTTAGGCCATCCAACCATCTCATCCTCTGTCATCCCCTTCTTCCCCTGTCTTCAGTCTTTCCTGGCATCAGGGTCTTTACCAATGAGTCTGCTCTTCGCATCAGGTGGCCAAAGTATTGAAGCTTCAGCTTCAGCATCAGTCCTTCCAATGAATATTCAGGGTTGATTTCCTTTAGGATTGACTGGTTTGATCCCCTTGCAGTCCAAGAGACTCTCAAGAGTCTTTTTCAGCACCACAGTTCAAGGGAATCAATTGTTCAGCACTCAGACTTCCTTATGGTCCAGCTGTCACATCCACACCTAACTATTGGAAAAACCATTCTTTTGACTAGATGGAGCTTTGTTAGCAAAGTGATGCCTCATTCTCTCTCTCTTTTTTAATATGCTTTTTAGGTCTGTCATAGCTTTTCTTCCAAGGAACAGGTGTCTTTTAATTTGGGGGCTGCAATCATCATCTGCAGTGATTTTGGAACCACCAAAATAAAGTCTGTCACTGTTTCCATTGTTTTTCCATCTATTTGTGATGAAGTGATAGGACCCAATGCCATGATCTTTGTTTTTTGAAAGTTGAGTTTTAAGCCAATTTTTTCACTCTAGTCTTTCACCTTAATCAAGAGACTCTTTGGTTCCTCTTCACTTTCTTGCCATAAGGGTGGTGTCATCTGCATATCTGAGGTTATTGATATTTCTCCCAGTGATCTTGGTTCCAGATTGTGCTTCACCCATCCTAGCATTTCGCTTGATGTATTCTGCATATAAGTTAAGTAAGCAGGATGACAATATACAACTTGACATACGCCTTTACCAGTTTTGGAACCAGTGCATCATTACATGTCTGGTTCTAACTGTTGCTTCTTGACCTACATACAGGTTTCTAAGAAGGAAGGTAAGGTGGTCTGGAATTCCCATCTCTTTAAGAATTTCACACAGTTTGTTGTGATCCATAGTTTGTGGTCCTACATGGCATGCCTCACCCACGACGGATGGGTGATGGTGGAGAGTTCTGAGAAAAAGTGGCCCCCTAGAGAAGAGAATGGCAAACCACTTCAGTATTCTTGCCTTGAGAACCCCATGAACAGTATGAAAAGGCAAAAAGATAGGACACTGAAAGATTAACTCCCCAGGTCGCTAGGTGCCTGATATGCTACTGGAGATCAGTGGAGAAATAACTTCAGAAAGAATGACGAGATGAAGCCAAAGGAAAAGCAGCAGCCAGTTGTGAATGTGACTGGTGATGGAAGCAAGGTCTGATGTTGTAAAGAGCAATATTGCATAGGAACCTGGAATGTCACATCCATGAATCAAGGCAAATTGGAAGTAGTCAAACAGGAGATGGCAAGAGTGAACGTCGACATTTTAGGAATCAGCAAACTAAAATGGAATGGAATGGTGAGTTTTTTTTTTTGGAATGGTGAATTTAATTCAGATGACGATTATATCTACTACTGTGGGCAAGAATCCCTAAGAAGAAATGGAGTAGCCATCATAGTCAACAAAAGATCCAAAATGCAGTACTTGGATGCAATCTTAAAAACGACAGAATGATCTCTGTTCGTTTCCAAGGCAAACCATTCAATATTACGGTAATCCAAGTCTATGCCCTGACCAGTAATGCTGAAGAAGCTGAAGTTGAATGATCCTATGAAGACCTGAAAGACCTTCTAGAACTAACAACCAAAAAAAAAGAAGTAATGCTCAAAATTCTCCAAGCCAGGCTTCAGGAATACATGAACCGTGAACTTCCAGATGTTCAAGCTGGTTTTAGTAAAGGCAGAGGAACCAGAGATCAAATTGCCAACATCTATTGGATCATTGAAAAAGCAATAAAGTTCCAGAAAAACATGTATTTCTGCTTTATTGACTATGCCAAAGCCTTTGACTGTGTGGATCACAATAAACTGTGGAAAATTCTGAAAGTGATGGGAATGCCAGACCACCTGACTTGCCTTTTGAGAAATCTGTATGCAGGTCAGGAAGCAACAGTTAGAATTGGACATGAAACAACAGACTAGTTCCAAATAGAAAAAAGGAGTATGTCAAGGCTGAATATTGCCACTGTGCTTATTTAACTTATATGCAGAGTACATCATGAGAAACGCTGTGCTGGAAGAAGCACAATCTGGAATTAAGATTGCTGGGCGAAATATCAATAACCTGACATATGCAGATGACACCACCCTTATGACAGAAAGTGAAGAACTAAAGAGCCTCTTGATGAAAGTGAAAGAGCAGAATGAAAAAGTTGGCTTAAAGCTCAATATTTATAAAACTAAAATCATGGCATCTGGTCCCATCACTTCATAGCAAATAGATGGGGAAACAGTGGAAACAGTGACAGACTTAAGTTTGGGGGCTCCAAAATCACTGCAGATGGTAAATGCAGCCATGAAATTAAAAGATACTTATTCCTTGGAAGGAAAGTTATTACCAACCTAGACAGCATATTAAAAAAGCAGGGACATTACTTTGCCAGTAAAGGTCCATCTAGGCAAGGCTATGTTTTTACCAATAGTTATGTATGGATGTTAGAGTTGGAGCATAAAGAAAGTTGAGCATTGAAGATTGACCCTCTTGAAGTTTGGTGTTTGAGAAGCCTCTTGAGAGTCGCTTGGACTGCAAGGAGACTCAACCAGTCCATCCTAAAGGAAATCAGTGTTGAATATTCTTTGGAAGGACGGATGTTGAAGCTGAAACTCCAATAGTTTGGCCACCTGATGTGAAGAACTGACTCATTTGAAAAGACCCTGATGCTGAAAAAGTTTGAAGGTGGGAGGAAAAGGGGATGACAGAGGATGAGATGGTTGGATGGTATCACCGACTCAGTGGACAACTCCAGAAGTTGGTGTTGTCAGGGAGTCCTGGTGTGCTGCTGTCCATGGGTTGGAAAGAGTCAGACACAACTAAACAACTGCACTGAACTGAACAGTTTGTGGTGGTCCACTCAATCAAACACTCTAGCATAGTCAGTGAAGCAGAAATTGAATTTTTTTCTGGAATTCTCTTGCTTTTGCTGTGATCCAATGGATGCTTGCAATTTGATCTCTGGTTCATCTGCCTTTTCTAAATCCAACTTCATTATTGCATTCCCTAAGTGTACAGTAGCATTATGTTTAAAAAACAATATACATACCTTAATTAAAAAAAATAGTTTATTGCTAAAAAATACTAACCATCATCTGATAACACAGGGTTGCCACAAACCTTCAATTTATAAAAAAATTTAATATCTGCAAAGTGTAATAAAGTGATGGGCAATAAAAGATTTGGCTGTATTTAGGAATCTTCTTTCTGTGCATCCAGTTGTAACATGACAAACTTTTACTCTTTTCTCCACATTTACTGTCTGCCTAGAAACTGAGTGCATAGATATCTCATTTTTCCAGAAACTCTCTTGTAAATACCTTAGTGTAGTGTTGTTGGGGAGACTGTAGCATGTGGTGGGGAGGGGAGGATGCTGAGAGTGTCACAGAGCAGGGAAGTTAAATTATTCTTGTATTATAAACCCTTTTATGTGACCCCCAGCTCTCAGCCCCTAAAATACAGATCAAATTAATAACAATACTTTTCATCCCTTCTTTCTTTATCTTTTCTAATAGCCTGGGAATAGACTTTTAAATATTAAAAGGTTGAACTGCTTCTCCACTGGGAACAAGATAAAGGAGAGAAGAGATAAATTCTAAGCTTGATTGTGAAGTCAAAGCTAATGATTCTGTCATTTTGCAAAGGTTGAAACCCACATTATCCATGCAACAAAGCCTAAGAATTGTCACCATACCTCGTCTATCGTCATCCCAAAATGTGATAAAGTCTGGTAAGTATTAGGTACCAGTTATTGAAGAAACCATTTTTTGTTAAAGAATAGATACATATTTTAGTTTGTCTACTTATAAAAATGTTACATTGATAGTGAGTAGATGTAATGTCACTATATATTATGAGAACAGTCATTCCGTTTCAGTGTTTTAGAATATTGTTTTGCTTTGTGAAAGTTTAAATTTTAATACAATTTTATTTGCATGTTTTTGTCTCTTTTTCTCTTATATTAAACGCTAGTGTTCTGCCTTACTGATGTGTAGTGCTAGCCCACCAGTGTCCTGTGTCCAGTATTTTACTGGACTTCGGGGATCATTTTATGCATTTATCACCCTCTGCTAATATTCAGCAAAATGTCGTGACAACATTCTTATAGCATATAGAGACCTAAAACATCCTATGTGGTATTTTTCACTCTGATTGATTTGGGATCTATAGCTACTCTCAAATGAATAAAAAGCAAGAAAGTAATTTTACTTTATCAAATACCTCTCAATGAAATTGATCATTGTATTTTCTTATAGGAAAAGAGAGGTCTAGGGGATTTTTCAGTGATGTTTATTTGCTTAATCCCTTACCAAATAAGATTGTAAAAATCAAAGCACTGATTCTTTTCACACCCATTACATAGATTATATTTAAATACATCAATAAACCACTGGAAAAAAATGTGAACTTAAATGTAAAAATGTATATACATATGTATGATGTTTGTCCACAAGAATATGATCATTATTTTAGAAAATAGAAATCATACTGCATATTTACATGTGTACATTATAAATTTTACTCAAGTAAATATATGAACATTTTAATATTTTTCATTAAAATCCTTACTAAATTACAGCTTTTAGTGTAGAGTTGTGTGAATTTTATTAAACTAGTCTCCTGTATTGAATGATTATGCTGTTTCTAAATTCTCATAATCATAACAAAGTTTCAGTGAATATTCTTTCATATAAATGTTTTACTGACTTTAGACTATAGTTATAGAGAAGAATTTTCTATGAATGGGCTATTTTATAATTTTTGACATAATCACTGATCTTGGTGTTAATATTAGCACAGTTATTATATTTTTATCAATTTTAATTTTGTACACCTCATTGTATTTCCAGTTTCAACTGGAAAACTCATTGTTTTTATATAACTTTAAAGTTCTTCTTATAGTCTGTCAGATATGGGGTAGATTAGTCTCCCTTATATTCCATTAATTTTCTAACTTTATGTTAATTTTTAATTCACATTGAAAGCTTCACATATTGATTCTGTCAACTGTAATATTTTTGATGGTATATTTTCAATTATATCCAGTTTTGAAAGCCCCTTTCTATCCCAAGACCAGATACATGAATATTATAATTTATATTTTATTATGTTTAATTTGGCATGTGTTTCTTTAATTTTTAGTTTCTGCTCCTATAAAATGTTTGAAATTATAGTGTATACTGTATACACCATGTGCACTGGTGTGTGATGTATGAAAAATCTTAATACTTTTCAAAAGTTAATTTTACTATTTAATTTTTTCTGATAGTTTAGAGGCCTGCTTGGTTAATTTCTTTTTATAAATATATTTGTACTTTGACTTCTTAAACCAAGTTAACATTTTAAATTACTATATAAAATTCCATTGAATTTTGAATGAAATATTATTAAATATTTATGTTTTTAAGCTTATAGTGTTTTTTGGATGTCATATCTCATTCAAATGTATGTAAGATTTTCCAGATTTTTTTGTTTTCAAAGTTATCTATATTTTAAAATAGAATGGAGTTTTAGTTTTCCATTAATTTCAATATGCTGTATTATTTTCTACTTATTTTAATACAAAACATTATTTTTCATTTTGAAGTGTATCTCCATTAGTTATATGAAGCCATTTTTGTTGTTGTTGTTGTTTTGCATCCTTATTTCCCTATAATAGACTCAATCCCATTTTTAAAAATACATTGTGGAATTTACAGATGTAAAGAACAGACTTTTGGACTCTGTGAGAAAAGGGGAGGGTGAGATGATTTGAGAGAATAGCATTGAAACATGTATATTGCCATCTATGAAATAGATCATCAGTCCAGGTTCGATGCATGAGACAGGGTGCTCAGGGCTGGTGCACTGGGATGACCCTGAGGGTTGGGATGGGGAGGGAGGTGGGAGGGGGTTTCAGGATGGGGAACACATGTACACCCATAGCAGATTCATGTCAATGTATGGCAAAAACCACTACAATATTGTTAAGTAATTATCTTCCAATTAAAATAAACTAATTAATATAGAAAAATACATTGTGGGATTTAATTTATTATTGGACTGGCCGAAAAGTTCATTCTGCTTTTTCCATACCATTTTATGGAAAAAGCTAAATGAAATTTTCAGCCAACCCAATATTTTATTGAGTCCTGTCTCATAAAGCAATGGAGAGTAGAAGATACAAACTATTGGGTAGGAGATACAAACTACTGGGTAGGAAGATAGGCTCAAGGATGTATTATACAATACAGATAATATAGTCGATATTTTGTGATAACTCTAAGTAGAAAGTAACTTTTAAAAATTGTATAAAAATTTTAAAAGTAATTTTAAAAAGAATTCTGCCTCAATATTGATAAATTTGCTTAGGTTATGAAAGGGTAGCTGCATCTAACCCAGATTTTGACTATCTAAGTCCTGGCTCAAGTGCTTGAAGAATCTTCTCCGCCTTAAGCCCATTAGAACAATACTTGATGTAATACTTTCATGGAGGAGTATATTACATTATAGACCAGAATGAATGATTTATATGTGAGTATAGGTAGGTAGTTCACACATGGGGAGTTCATTCTGGTCTATAGTGTAATATACTCTTTTGATCCCTGGGTCAGGAAGGTCTCCCGGAGAAGGAACTAGCAACCCACTCCAGTACTCTTGCCTGGAAAATCCCATGGACAGAGGAGCCTGGTGGGCTACAGTCTGTGGAGTCACAAAGAGTTGGACATAACCTAATGACTAAACGACAACACAGATTTTGTGTTGTTATTTATTCAGGGTTTGGTAGCAATTGTGAACATAATATGGGAAGCTTTTCATTTCTATTTTCAATTGTGCTTATGTAACAGCATTCGAATATTTCTTCAGATGTTAAAGTAGCATGCTTTGAAAATCAGCTGTAATCATCACTTTTAATTATAGTAATATGTCTGGGAACTTTCTCTAACTTTATTCCTACTTATTGTTTATTTTTGAGTTTTCCTTGAGACAATATGAATTGTTGATATGTATGTTTCATATAAAACAATCTAATCCTTTCATCTTTTATTAGTATAAAATTACATATACAGTTTATTTACAATTAGAAATACACAGTGTCTTCAGGCACCACACATCCACACCTAGTAATACCACTTCAGCTCATATAAAAGGTGATGAGGAAGGCAGCCACGTTTGAGTGGAACCTTAAGCAGGAAAGTGTTGTTTTCTTTATTATGCTACCTCAAGATCAATATAATTTGCTGATCATTTCAAACAAATAAATCTTGATTTTTTAAATGAATTCTATAGTTCGTATTTTAATTTTTATTAATGCTGCTCTCATTTTTATTACTTTCTTTTGTCTCTCTATCATGTTCATTAGCTTTCTACCTTACTGATTTTCATACTCAAGTTTTTCATTTTTATGCTGCTACTGCTAAGTCACTTCAGTCGTGTCCGACTCTGTGTGACCCCATAGACGGCAGCCCACCGGGCTCCCCCATCCCTGGGATTCTCTAGGCAAGAACACTGGAGTGGGTTGCCATTTCATTTTTATATAGTAATGCAAAATTAGATGTTAATATTTTTCTGCTTACAGAGTATGTCATATGCCATATATTTTGAAACATGGTGTTCATATTAATAATTTCAAAATAATCCTGTTCTTCTTTGACCTGAGTATTTCAAGAAAGTTTTTTTGTGTTTTGTTTATTTAAATGTCCAAACAAAATTTTTCCTAAATTGGTTTATAGATTACTGTGATCTTAAATAAAAATAAGAGCATTTCACTTTAGTAGAAATAAGATGAGTTTACAATGCTTAGTCGTCCAAGGGCACCTTATTCTAAGATATTGTGAGGTCAAATCCTGTAAAAAGCAGATACAAACATAGATTTTGAAATACAAGAGAATTATTAGAGAGAAATACCATTAAAGATTAAAGAGGAACAAGCAATTGAAGCTGCCTGTAGTCTGTATTGCAGGTTTGACATTTGTGAAGAAGAGTGAGGTAATTAACATTGGGAAAGAAGAAACTCAGATTGGAACCTAGCTTTATGAACATTTTAGCCAAAATAAGGGTGTCCTCAAAGTCACTGACTGGAAGAATTCCACATCTTTCAGGAATGGGCCTGTATTGTTTCCATGTTCCCATTGTCGCTGCTCACTGATGGGATTATCTACAATATAGTAGATGAGGCATTCCATAAACTCCTGGATAGTAAATTCTGACTGAGACTCTACTGAAAAAATAGGTGGTTGCTTATCCAGAAGAGGTATTCATTCCTCTGAAGACAAATCTCAGGCCTTTCCAGGATAAAAGAGGTCAAAGTAGTCAACTTGCCGTTGAGTCATATAGCTTACTCATGCCCTTTCTTTCTATGGAGGCTCAAAACAGATGCACATTTTCTGTTATAATGACCAGATCCTGGGCATGGTCTAACTTAATGATTTGGTGTGTCTTACAGAACTGGGCTCAAAATAGGCAATTCTGTACACATTGTTGCTTAGAGAACACAGTTCTCTAGTGGTTTATCTGGGATTACATATTACTTTCCCTCTAGCATTCCCACTTTCTTCAACCTTTTTATTCTTTCAGTCACTTGGTACATCTTTTTCTCTAGACATCTATGAGCCACTCTAACAGTTTTCTCCATCCACTGATGTACTTGCCAGACATTCTGAAAGAAAGGTGACCTGAAATCAATGAATTTTTGCTTAATCCACTCTTACATTTGCCCCCTCTTGATACATCAGTCTCAAAATCCAATCTCTTTCATGCTTCCCAAGGTCCTATGGGAACATGCTAGCGAATTCTTGTAGCTCTTTAGGTGAATAATGTCTTTCCTCCATTGTCAGGACCAGCATGTTCAGTGTAGTGTTATGGTCAAACTTAACCCAAGTTATTGTCCTGGTAATCAGGAAAAGAGGTAAGGAATCTTTGGAAATACCTGTCAACAGGGAGATGCTTCTGCCATATACTAACACTAGATGTGTCCTAGCTTTACTAAGGAAGAATGCATCACCTGTAAAAGTTCTGAGGACTCAGAACAGAACATCCTCAGAGCATTCCTACAGATCTACCCACCTCATGTTTCAGGATCCCAGAAATTCCCAATTGCAGCCTTGATATTAGCATAACATACCTGATTTTTGGCTGAAATTTAAATTTCAGATGTAAATGTCTCTGAAACTCTGTGGTTCTATCAGCTCCTCAGTCTTTCTGTCTGCTCTGTTTGTTTTCATTGAAGGATATAAGAAGCCTCTTATTTAGCTTATGACTGTTAATGTTTCCCGTGCATGCCTGCTACGTTAGTTCAGTCGTGCCCAACGCTTTGTGATGTTTCTCAACAAGCATCAACTTAAGTTCATTTCAGTCACTCAGTCATGTCCAACTCTTTGCGACTACATGAACTGCAGCACGCCAGGCCTTCATATCCATCACCAACTCCTGGAGTCCACCCAAACACATGTCCATTGAGTCAGTGATGAGATCCTCTGTCTGCTTTTCCAATTGCCCTCAATCTTTCCCAGCATCAGGGTCTTTTCCAATGAGTCAGCTCTTTGCATCAGGTGGCAAAAGTATTGGAGTTTTGGCTTCAACATCAGTCCTTCCAAAGAAAACCCAGGACTAATCTCCTTTAGAATGGACTGGTTGGATCACATTACAGTCCAAGGAACTCTCAAGAGTCTTCTCCAACACCACAGTTCAAAAGTATCATCTTCAGCGTTCAGCTTTCTTTATAGTCAAACTCTCACATCCATACATGAACACTGGAAAAACCATAGCCATTACTAGATGGACCTTTGTTGGCAAAGTAATGTCTCTGCTTTTGAATATGCCATCTAGGTTGGTCATAACTTTCCTTCCAAGGAGTAAGCGTCTTCTAATTTTATGGCTGCAGTCACCATCTGCAGTGATTTTGGAGCCCAGAAAAATAAAGTCTGACACTGTTTCCACTGTTTCCCCATCTATTTCCCATGAAGTGATGGGACCAGATGCCATGATCTTCATTTTTTGAATGTTAGCTTTAAGCCAACATTTTCACTCTCCTCTTTCACTTTCATCAAGAGGCTTTTTAGTTCCTCTTCCCTTTCTGCCATAAAGGTGGTGTCATCTGCATATCTGAGGTTATTGATATTTCTCCTGGCAATCTTGATTCCAGCTTGTGTTTCCTCCAGCCCAGCATTTCTCATGATGTACTCTGCATAAAAGTTAAATAAGCAAGGTGACAATATACAGCCTTGACCTACTCCTTTTCCTATTTGGAACCAGTCTGTTGTTCCATGTCCAATTCTATCTGTAGCTTCCTGACCTGCATACAGGTTTCTCCAGAGGCAGGTCAGGTGGTCTGGTATGCCCATCTCATTCAGAATGTTCCACATTTTATTGTGATCCACATAGTCAAAGGCTTTGGCATAGTCAATAAAGCAGAAATAGATGTTTTTCTGGAACTCTCTTGCTTTTTCAATGATCCAGCAGATGTTGGCAATTTGATCTCTGGTTCCTCTGCCTTATCTAAATCCAACTTGAACTTCTGGAAGTTTACAGTTCACATATTGCTGAAGCCTGGCTTGGAGAATTTTAAGCATTACTTTACTAGCATGTGAGATGAGTGCAATTGTGTGGTAGTTTGAGCATTCTTTGGCATTGCCTTTCTTTGGGTTTGGAATGAAAACTGACCTTTTCCAGTCCTGTGTCCACTGCTCAGTTTTCCAAATTTGCTGGCCTGTTGAGTGCAGCACTTTCACAGCATCATCTTTCAGGATTTGAAATAGCTCAACTGGAATTCCATCACCTCCACTAGCTTTGTTCATAGTGATGCTTCCTCTGGCCCACTTGACTTCACATTCCAGGATGTCTGGCTCTAGGTGAGTGATCACACCATCATGATTATCTGGGTCATGAAGATCTTTTTTGTACACTTTTTCTGTGTATTCTTGCCACCTCTTCTTAATATATTTTGCTTCTGTTAAGTCCCTACCATTTCTGTCCTTTATGGAGTCCATCTTTGCATGAAATGTTCCCTTGGTATCTCTAATTTTCTTGAAGAGATCTCTAGTCTTTCCCATTCTGTGGTTTTCCTCTATTTCTTTGCATTGATCACTTGAGGAAGGCTTTCTTATCTCTTCTTGCTATTCTTTGGAACTCTGCATTCAGATGCTTATATCTTTCCTTTTCTCCTTTGCTTTTCACTTCCCTTCTTTTCATAGCTATTTGTAAGGCCTCCTCAGACAGCCGTTTTGCTTTTTTGCATTTCTTTTTCTTAGGAATGGTCTTGATCCCTGTCTCCTGTACAATGTCATGAACCTCCATCCATAGTTAATCAGGCACTCTGTCTGTCAGATCTAGTCCCTTAAATCTATTACTACTTCCTCTGTATAATCATAAGGCATTTGATTTAGGTCATACTTGAATGGTCTAGTGGTTCAATTTCAGTCTGAATTTGGCAATAAGGAGTTCATGATCTGAGCCACAGTCAGCTCCTGGTCTGTTTTTGCTGAATGTAGAGAGCATCTCCATCTTTGGCTGTAAAGAATATGATCAATCTGATTTCAGTGTCAACCATCTGGTGATGTCCACGTGTAGAGTCTTCTTGTGTTGTTGGAAGAGGGTGTTTGCTATCACCAGTGTGTTCTCTTGGCAGAACTTTATTAACCTTAGCCCTGTTTCATTCTGTACTCCAAGGCCAAATTTGCCTGTTACTCTAGGGGTTTCTTGACTTCCTACTTTTGCATTCCAGTTCCCTATAATGAAAAGGACATCTTTTGGGGTTGTTAATTCTAGAAGGTCTTGGAGGTCTTCATAGAGCCATTCAATTTCAGCTTTTTCAGCATTACTGGTCGGGATATAGACTTGGATTACTGTGACATTGAATGGTTTGCCTTGGAAACGAACAGAGATCATTCTGTCATTTTTGAGATTGCATCCAAGTACTGCATTTCAGACTCTTTTGTTGACTATGATGGCTACTCCATTTCTTCTAAGGGATTCCTGCCCACAGTTGTAGATATAATGGTCATCTGAGTTAAATTCACCTATTCCAGTCTATATTAGTTCACTGATTCCTAGAATGTTTGATGTTGTCCCCTGGAAAAGGGAATGGCAAACCACTTCAGTAGTCTTGCCTTGTGAACCCCATAAACAGTATGAAAAGGCAAAAAGATAGGACACTGAAAGATGAACTCCCCATGTCGGTAGGTGCCCAATATGCTCTTCGAGAACAGTGGAGAAATAACTTCAGAAAGAATGAAGGGATGGAGCCAAAACAAAGACAACACCCAGTTGTTAATGGGACTGGTGATACAAGCAAGGTTCGATGCTGTAAAGAGCAAGCATCAATTTAGTGTAAGACTAACAAGTTAGTTCTACTGTCCTTTTAGTCACAGATACCCCTGTATGTTTCAAAATGCTTGAAATATTGCACCTGAAGGAACAATTCCCTACATTAACATGTTTACTTAGATCACCCTAGGAATGTTAATTCATCAGTAGTTTGACCATCACTTTATATATATATATATATATATATATATATATATATATATATGTATATATATTTTTTTATTTTTTTGGCCAGCAGTCAATGTAGGATCTCAGTTCCCGGACTGGAGATGCAACCTCCACCTTCTGCATTGGAAGCTTGGAGTCCTACCTACTGGTCCACCAGGGAAGTCCCCTCTGCCCCTACTTTTTACTAGAGACTGTAAGTGACCACATACTACTCAGTTGACATCTTCTTGCCTACCTGATGGTGAGTGAGTCAGTCCCAAATTCCTACCCTGTTGCCTGTTTTTGTACAGCAATCTTGGATCTTCTGAGAAACAGAAGTAAGAAGAGATTACATGTGTAACAGATATATATATAGGTGGAAATAACAATTAAGGAGAAATATCAGGAAACCAAACTAGGCAAGAAGAGTCTTTTGACATAAAGTATGTTTTCCATCAGTGAAGAAGAGAGAGAAGGAAGGGGTCTGGGTAGGCTTCAATAGAGTTCCAAAGCAGATTCAACCAGGATGCAGGGGCAAACACAGGAAAAAAACTGCATTAAGACCACTTTTCTGCCTGGTCATCAATGGGTAGAAGTCTTTGGAAAGGATGTCCATAATATGAAAGTGGTAGTGGGTCTGGAAAAGCAGCAACTGGGGTTACAGTTAGTTACACTAACTGTAGTTAGTGTACAATTAGTTACACTCTCTGTGACAGATCTGAGAAGCACATTCTCATGGCATCTCACAGATGTTGTCTCATGTTCAGTGGAAAATTATTTAAAGTGTCCTTCATTTTCTCAGAGCCTTTAACTCTCTCCAGTTAAAGATATTTTTGAAGAAGCCCTTCTAGGCTTTTCTCTACATACTTCCTGCTTTTTTTTTTCTTTTTTTTTTTTTGCAAAGAAATTTGAGGTTCCTCTTTGTTGTCTTTTTAAACCTGATTTAATAAGGAAAAATTCCTAGGGGCTTGGGGTAGGAAGTGGCTGCCTTTGATTTTCACATTTACACAGGTATACTGAGGTCTTTCTTTTATTTTCTTTGATCATTTAATTGTGGTTTTGGAGAGGAAATTAGAGAACCTGTTAATCTATGTATCTTATTCAAAAGTTCCCCTGATCCCTGTTGAATTCACCATCTTAATCTATGTGTCTAACTGCACAATGGGTCTTGTCTCCACTCAAATCTTTCTAAATCCAAATGAATGAGATCTCTGAACTGAGAAGGTAATTTGTTTAAGGTAGGGTATCTGCTTGGCCATAAGTAAAGTTGAATACATAAATGAGAAAATACAGTCAAAATGAACATTGTTTCACAAAAAGGTAGCATAAAAGCATGGATTTTATTAAACCCAGTAGATTTATCATTCCATAATTAAGCTTTTCTGAAAGATTACTTGTGCATATATGAATGTATTCATTAATTTGGGAATTATCTTGTCTTTTTTAGAAAGTTAAAATTTTATAAAGTTAATATGAGCAAATTAAATTCCTAGAGTATTAATCTTTCAAGATGTATACATACTTGCATTAAAAAGACCCAAAAGAGCACAGAGAGGCCATTTTGTCCTAAGGCAATTGGAATTGAAATAGTCACAAAAAGCGTGAATTTTTCTAAAAAGCATTAATACATATTTTATAAGAATATTTAACTTAAATCATTTTATATACAGTCTCTGGCAAATATTTTTAGATAGAACCAAGGTTTCTATTGAAAATGTATATATAGATTGGTTTCTTATATTTATAATTCAGTGTGATTTCAGTGTTTCTAATGCTTTTTTTCAGTTGAATAAGGTAGGAAATTAAATAGAAAAATAAAACAAAACCAAAAAGTATTTTTTAAACTCATAATTAAATTTGAATACAGATTTTTTTTAAGTTTTATCATTTCCTCCAATATTTTAGAATTGTATTAACCACAGGTAATTTAATAGCATTTTAAAATGAATTTCCTTTTACTAAATTTTTCCAAAGCAGTAGACATAGTTTTTATGTAAACACACAGACACACACACACACATACACGCACATGGACACAGAATTTCTTTGGCACATAGATATTAGCAAATTGTATAATGCATAATTAAATCACCTAGTACTTGTCACAGTTTTAACTGGCATGAGAAAGTTGAGAATAACCTCAATGGACTTAGTAGGCATTCAGCTTCAGGTGACTTCAAGTGTCAAGAAACTCTTCATAAGTAACCCAATAGTCATCAGTGTTCCAAAGGTATGCTTATTAGTAGACAGAATAGAGGAAATAGATTGAAATATAGCATGTTGCTTAATTAGAATGTGATTGTGGAAGCTTGTACTGTACATGTGATTTCCACATTTTCAGGGTTTTATTTTTGTGGTTTATTTGTAAACAATATGACAATGTGCTATAGCAACATACTCTAAGGAAAAATGTATAGTAGTGTCTAGACACACTTAAATAAGCTATTCATTCCCAAATACTTGATAGTAAAATTTGCCAGGCACCTTAAGCCATTTAATTAGTAATCAATTGCAATCATTAAAAAATACACTGACTGAGCCCTTAAAAAAGCTATATAATTGTATTAAACAATTTCATAATTATTCTCACTGACAGAAAAATGAAGAAAGATGAAAGTAAGTAATACTTTTAGGGAGACTATCCCATAATTATTCATATTCACTCATTAATTGATATAGATATTTCAGGTGTCTCCTTAATTGATGAAAATGATTATTGGCCTAGGATAAAAAAAATAAAAATCAACATAAAACATTATGTGAGAGGGTACTTGATTTTAGATATGCCATTTTAAAATTGGTTTTGTATTTAAGAAAATTGTACTGTTTATCACTTAAATCCTCCTGTGTTTAGTCATAGCTACCTATGGTCAAAAAGCTGTATTTCATAGCTCTAGTTGAGGGTTCTCATAATACAGCTTTTAAAATATCTAAGAAACTAGCAAACAGAATATCTTACTGGATAGAAATCATTTTTGACTCTCCCTGGATAATATGACCTATGTAATCTAATTTTTGATTTCAAGGTTTTATACAGGGGAATTTTCCCCATGGACTTCCTGAAATAATTTGAATGAACAGGAAGTTCAATTTTTAAGCATGGCAAACCAAAACTCCTGTACCTTTCTTATATCTAAAAAATTCTTATAAATTCCTAAAGAACAGTTTCATTGATATTTGAACTTTAAATTGTTTCTAAATATCATTTATATTCATTAAATTTATTTGTATAAGTACTTCAGTTACCACAAGTATTTATGATAATAGTTCTACTTAGCACACCCTTATGGGACAACATACATGTATTAATAACTAAAACTTTTAAGTTCAACTTTTGTGGGTATGTAAACTTCATGGGAAATAGATGGGGAAACAGTGGAAACAGTGTCAGACTTTATGTTTCTGGGATCCAAAATCACTGCAGATGGTGATTGCAGCTATGAAATTAAAAGACGCTTACTCCTTGGAAGGAAAGTTATGACCAACCTAAATAGCATATTAAAAAGCAGAGATATTATTTTGACAACAAAGGTCCGTCTAGTCAAGGCTATGGTTTTTCCAGTGGTCATGTATGGATGTGAGAGTTGGACTGTGAAGAAAGCTGAGTGCCAAAGAATTGATGCTTTTGAACTGTGGTGTTGGAGATGACTCATTTTTTATTGCTTTGGTTTTATTTATTTAGTTATTTTTAATATAAATTTATTTAATTTTAATTGGAGGCTAATTACTTTACAATATTATGGTGGTTTTGCCATACGTTGACATGGATCTGCCATGGGTGTACATGTGTTCCCCATCCTGTACCCCACCTCCCACCTCCTTCCCTGTACCATCCCTCTGGGTCATCCCAGTGCACCAGCCCCAAGCATCCTGTATCATGCATTGAAACTGGACTATACATGTTTCACATATGATACTATACATGTTTCAATGCCATTCTCCCAAATCATCCCACCCTCGCCCTCTACCACAGAGTTCAAAAGACTGTTCTATACATCTGTGTCTCTTTTGCTGTCTTGCATACAGGATTATCATTACCATCTTTCTAAATTTCATATATATGAGTTATTATACTGTATTGGTGTTTTTCTTTCTGGCTTACTTCACTCTGTATAATAGGGTCCAGTTTCATCCACCTCATTAGAACTGATTCAAATGTTTTTTTAATGGCTGAGTAATACTCCATTGTGTATATGTATCACTGCTTTCTTATCCATTCATCTGCTCATGGACATCTAGGTTGCCTCCATGTCCTGGCTATTATAAACAGTGTTGCGATGAACATTGAGGTACACGTGTCTCTTTCAATTCTGGTTTCCTCAGTGTGTATGCCCCGCAGTGGTGGGATTGCTGAATCATAAGGCAGTTCTATTTCCAGTTTTTTAAAGAATCTCCACACTGTTCTCCATAGTGGCTGTACTAGTTTGCATTCTCACCAACAGTGTAAGAGGGTTCGCTTTTCTCCACACCCTCTCCAGCATTTATTGCTTGTAGACTTTGGATTGCAGCCATTCTGACTGGCGTGAAATGGTACCTCATAGTGGTTTTGATTTGCATTTCTCTGATAATGAGTGATGTTGAACATCTTTTCATGTGTTTGTTAGCCATCTGTATGTCTTCTTTGGAGAAATGTCTGTTTAGTTCTTTGGCCGATTTTTTGATTGGGTCATTTATTTTTCTGGAATTGAGCTGCAGGAGTTACTTGTATATTTTTGAGATTAGTTCTTTGTCAGTTGCTTCATTTGCTAGCATTTTTTCCCATTCTGAAGGCTGTCTTTTCACCTTGCTTAAAGTTTCCTTTGTTGTGCAGAAGCTTTTGATTTTAATTAGATCCCATTTGTTTATTTTTGCTTTTCTTTCCAATATTCTGGGAGGTGGGTCATAGAGGATTCTACTGTGATTTATGTCAGAGAGTGTTTTCCCTATGTTCTCCTCTAGAAGTTTTATACTTTCAGGTCTTACATTTAGATCTTTAGTGCATTTTGAGTTTATTTTTGTGTATGGTGTTAGAAAGTTTTCTAGTTTCATTCTTTTACAAGTGGTTGACCAGTTTTCCCAGCACCATGTGTTAAAGAGATTGTCTTTTCTCCATTGTATATTCTTGATTCCTTTGTCAAAGACAAGGTGTCCATCAGTCAAGTCAGTTCAGTTCAGTTGCTCAGTCGAGTCAGACTCTTTGTGACCCCTTGAATTGCAGCATTCCAGGCCTCTCTGTCCATCACCAACACCCGGAGTTCACTCAGACTCACGTCCATGGAGTCAGTGATGCCATCCAGCCATCCCATCCTCTGTCGTCCCCTTCTCCTCCAGCCCCCAATCCCTCCCAGGATCAGAGTCGTTTCCAATGAGTCAACTCTTCATATGAGGTGGCCAAAGTACTAGAATTTCAGATTTAGCATCATTCCTTCCAAAGAAATCCCAGGGCTGATCTTCAGAATGGACTGGTTGGATCTCCTTGCAGTCCAAGGGACTCTTAAGAGTCTTCTCCAGCACCGCAATTCAAAAGCATCAGTTCTTCGGTGCTCAGCTTTCTTCACAGTCCAATTCTCACATCCATACATGACTACTGGAAAAACCATAGCCTTGACCAGGCGGACCTTTGTTGGCAAAGTAATGTCTCTGCTTTTTAATATGCTATCTAGGTTGGTCATAACTTTCCTTCCAAGGACCAAGCGTCTTTTAATTTCATGGCTGCAGTCACCATTTGCAGTGATTTTGAAGCCCAGAAAAATAAAGTCTGATACTGTTTCCTCTGTTTCCCCATCTATTTCCAATGAAGTGATGGGACCAGATGCCATGATCTTCGTTTTCTGAATGTTGAGCTTTAAGCCAACTTTTTCACTCTCCCCTTTCACTTTCATCAAGAGGCTTTTTAGTTCCTCTTCCCTTTCTGCCATAAGGGTAGTGTCATCTGCATATCTGAGGTTATTGATATTTCTCCCAGCAATCTTGATTCCAGCTTGTGCTTCCTCCAGCCCAGTGTTTCTCATGATGTACTCTGCATATAATTTAAATAATCAGGGTGACAATATACAGCCTTGACATACTCCTTTTCCTATTTGGAACCAGTCTGTTGTTCCATGTCCAGTTCTAACTGTTGCTTCCTGACCTGCATATAGGTTTCTCAAGAGGCAGGTCAGGTGGTCTTGTATTCCCATCTCTTTCAGAATTTTCCACAGTTTATTGTGATCCACACAGTCAAAGGCTTTGGCATAGTCAATAAAGCAGAAATAGATGTTTTTCTGGAACTCTCTTGCTTTTTCGATGATCCAGCAGATGTTGGCAATTTGATCTCTGGTTCCTCTGCCTTTTATAAAACCGGCTTGAACATCTGGAAGTTCACAGTTCAGGTATTGCTGAAGCCTGGCTTGGAGAATTTTGAGCATTACTTTACTATCGTTTTGCCAAGAAAATGCACTGGTCAAATCAAACACCCTCTTCCATCAACACAAGAGAAGACTGTACACATGGACATCACCAGGTGGTCAACACCAAAATCAGATTGATTATATTCTTTGCAGCCAAAGATGGAGAAGCTCTATACAGTCACCAAAAACAAGACCAGGAGCTGACTGTGGCTCAGTACATGAACTCCTTATTGCCATATTCAGACTGAAATTGAAGAAAGTAGGGAAAACCACTAGACCACTCAGGTATGACCTAAATCAAATCCCTTATGATTATACAGTGGAAGTGAGAAATAGATTTAAGGGCCTAGATCTGATAGATAGAGTGCCTGATGAACTATGGAATGAGGTTTGTGACATTGTACAACAGACAGGTATCAAGACCATCCCCATGGAAAAGAAATGCAAAAAACAAAATGGCTGTCTGATGAGGCCTTACAAATAGCTGTGAAAAGAAGAGAAGCAAAAACCAAAGGAGAAAAGGAAAGATACAAGCATCTGAATGCAGAGTTCCAAAGAATAGCAAGAATAGGTAAGAAAGCCTTCCTCAGCCATCAATGCAAAGAAATAGAGGAAAACCACAGAATGGGTTTTCCCATTCTATTTCTAATTTTCCCAAGAAAATTAGAGATACCAAGGGAACATTTCATGCCAAGATGGGCTCAATAAAGGACAGAAATGGTATGGACCTAACAGAAGCAGAAGATATTAAGAAGAGGTAGCAGAAATACACAGAACAACTGTACAAAAAAGATCTTCACAACGAAGATAATCACGATGGTGTGATCACTGACCTAGAGCCAGACATCCTGGAATGTGAAGTCAAGTGGGCCTTAGAAAGCATCACTATGAACAAAGCTAGTGGAGGTGATGGAATTCCCGTTGGGCTATTTCAAATCCTGAAAGATGGTGCTGTGAAAGTGCTGCACTCTGTATGCCAGCAAATTTGGAAAACTGAGCAGTGGCCACAGGACTGGAAAAGTTCAGTTTTCATTCCAATCCCAAAGAAAGGCAATGCCAAAGAATGCTCAAACTACCACACAATTGCACTCATCTCACACGCTAGTAAAGTGATGCTTAAAATTCTTCAAGGTCTCCATACGTGTGTGAATTTATCTCTGGGTTTTCTATTTTGTTCCATTGATCAATATTTCTGTCTTTGTGCCAGTACCATACTGTCTTGATGACTGTGGCTTTTTAGTAGAGCCTGAATTCAGGCAGGTTGATTCCTCCAGTTCCATTCTTCTTTCTCAAGATAGCTTTGGCTATTCGAGGTTTTTTGTATTTCCATACAAATTGTGAAATTATTTATTCTAGCTCTGTGAAAAATACCATTT
This sequence comes from Bos mutus, assembly GCF_027580195.1. Taxonomy (NCBI): domain Eukaryota; kingdom Metazoa; phylum Chordata; class Mammalia; order Artiodactyla; family Bovidae; genus Bos; species Bos mutus. Next base: position 51,580,302 of record NC_091633.1, on the reverse strand, counting down.
GTAGCTTGATAGGGATTGCATTGAATCTATAGATTGCTTTGTGTAGTATCCTCATTTTCACTATATTGATTCTTCTGATCCATGAACAGGGTATATTTCTCCATCTATTAGTGTCCTCTTTGATTTCTTTCACCAGGGTTTTATACTTTTCTATATATAGGTATTTTGTTTCTTTAGGTAGATATATTCCTAAGTATTTTATTCTTTTCGTTGCAATGGTGAATTGAATGGTTTCCTTAATTTCTCTTTCTATTTCCTCATTATTATTATGTAAGAATGCAAGGGATTTCTGTGTGTGATTTTATATGCTGAAACTGTACTATATTCATTGATTAGCTCTAGTAATTTTCTGGAGGAGTCTTTAGGGTTTTCTATGTAGAAGTTCTTGGAGAAGGAAATGGCAACCCACTCCAGTATTCTTGCCTGGAGAATCCCAAGGACGGAGGAGCCTGGTAGGCTGCAGTCCATGGGGTCGCTAAGAGTCAGACACAACTGAGCGACTTCACTTCCACTTTTCACTTTTATGCATTGGAAAAGGAAATGGCAACCCACTCCAGTGTTCTTGCCTGGAGAATCCCAGGGACGGGGGAGCCTGGTGGGCTGCCGTCTATGGGGTCGCACAGAGTCGGACACGACTGATGCAACTTAGCAGCAGCAGAAGCAGCATGTAGCGATTCATGTTATCTGCAAACAGTGAGAGTTTTACTTCTTCTTTTCCAATCTGAATTGCTGTTATTTCTTTTTATGCTCTGATTGCTGTGGCCAAAACTTCCAAAACTATGTTGAATAGTAGTGGTGAGAGTGGACACCCTTGTCTTGTTCCTGACTTTAGAGGAAATGCTTTCAATTTTTCACCATTGAGGATAATGTTTGCTGTGCGTTGTCATATATAGCTTTTATTATGTTGAGGTATGTTCCTTCTATTCCTCCTTTCTGGAGAGTTTTTATCATAAATGGATATTGAATTTTGTCAAAGGCTTTCTCTGCGTCTATTGAGATAATCATATGTCTTTTTTGTTTTTCAATTTGTTAATTTGTATTACAAATTTGTTCAATTTGTATTATATTGATTGATTTGCAGATATTGAAGAATCCTTGCATCCCTGGGATAAAGCCCACTTGGTCATGGTGTATGATCTTTTTAATGTGTTGTTGGATTCTGATTGCTAGAATTTTGTTAAGAATTTTTGCATCTATGTTCATCAGTGATATTGGCCTTCAGTTTTCTTTTTTTTTGCGGCATCTTTGTCAGGTTTTGGTATTAGGGTGATGGTGGCCTCATAGAATGAATTTGGAAATATACCTTCATCTGCAATTTTCTGGAAGAGTTTGAGTAGGATAGGTGTTAGCTCTTCCCTAAATTTTTGGTAGAATTCGGCTGAAGCCGTCCGGACCTGGGCTTTTGTTTGCTGGAAATTTCTGATTACAGTTTCAATTTCCGTGCTTGTGATGGGTCTGTTAAGATTTTCTATTTCTTCCTGGTTCAGTTTTGGGAAGTTGTGCTTTTCTAAGAAATTGTCCATTTCTTCCAAGTTGTCCATTTTATTGGCATATAATTGCTGATAGTAGTCTCTTATGATCCTTTCTATTTATGTGTTGTCTTCTGTGATCTCTCCATTTTCATTTCTAATTTTATTGATTTGATTTTCTCCCTTTGTTTCTTGATGAGTCTGGCTAATGGTGTGTCAATTTTACTTATCCTCTCATAGAACCAGACTTTGACTTTGTGGATTTTTGCTATGGCCTCTTTTGTTTCTTTTGCATTTATTTCTGCCCTAATTTTTAAGATTTCTTTCCTTCTACTAATCCTGGGGTTCTTCATTTCTTCCTTTTCTAGTTGCTTTAGATGTAGAGTTAGGTTATGTATATGACTTTTTTTGTTCGTTTCTTGAGGTATGCCTTTATTGCTATGAACCTTCCCCTTTAGTTCAGTTCAGTTCAGTCACTCAGTGGTGTCCGACTCTTTGCGACCCCATGAATTGCAGCATGCCAGGCCTCCCTGTCCATCATCAACTCCCGGAGTTCACTCACTCTCACATCCATCGAGTCAGTGATGCCATCCAGCCATCTCATCCTCTGTCATCCCCTTCTCCTCCTGCCCCCAATCCCTCCCAGGATCAGAGTCTTTTCCAATGAGTCAACTCTTCACATGAGGTAGCCAAAGTACTGGAGTTTCAGCTTTAGCATCATTCCTTCCAAAGAAATCCCAGGGCTGATCTCCTTCAGAATGGACTGGTTGGATCTCCTTGCAGTCCAAGGGACTCTTAAGAGTCTTCTCCAACACCACAGTTCAAAAGCATCAATTCTTCGGCACTCAGCCTTCTTCACAGTCCAACTCTCACATCCATACATGACCACAGGAAAAATGATAGCCTTGAAAAGACGGACCTTTGTTGGCAAAGTAATGTCTCTGCTTTTGAATATGTTATCTAGGTTGGTCATAACTTTCCTTCCAAGGACCAAGCGTCTTTTAATTTCATGGCTGCAGTCACCATATGCAGTGATCTTGGAGCCCCCAAAAATAAAGTCTGACACTGTTTCCACTGTTTCCCCATCTATTTCCCATGAAGTGATGGGACCGGATGCCATGATCTTCGTTTTCTGAATGTTGAGCTTGAAGCCAACTTTTTCACTCTCCACTTTCACTTTCCTCAAGAGGCTTTTTAGTTCCTCTTCACTTTCTGCCACAAGGGTGGTATCATCTGCATATATGAGGTTATTGACATTTCTCCCGGCAAACTTGATTCCAGCTTGTGCTTCTTCCAGTCCATAGGCACCTGGAATGTCAGGTCCATGAATCAAAGCAATTGGAAGTGGTCAAACAAGAGATGGCAAGAGTGAATGTCAACATTCTAGGAATCAGCGAACTCAAATGGACTGGAATGGGTGAATTTAACTCAGATGACCATTATATCTACTACTGCAGGCAAGAATCCCTCGGAAGAAATGGAGTAGCCATCATGGTCAACAAAAGAGTCCAAAATGCAGTACTTGGATTCAATCTCAAAAATGGCAGAATGAGCTCTGTTCGTTTCCAAGGCAAACCATTCAATATCACAGTAATCCAAGTCTATGCCCCAACCAGTAATGCTGAAGAAGCTGAAGTTGAATGGTTCTATGAAGACCTACAAGACCTTTTAGAACTAACACCCAAAAAAGATGTCCTTTTCATTATAGGGGACTGGAATGCAAAAGTAGGAAGTCAGGAAACACCTGGAGTAACAGGCAAATTTGGCCTTGGAATACAGAATGAAGCAGGGCAAAGACTAATAGAGTTTTGCCAAGAAAATGCACTGGTCATAGCAAACACCCTCTTCCAACAACACAAGAGAAGACTGTACACATGGACATCACCAGATGGTCAACACCGACATAGAATTGATTATATTCTTTGCAGCCAAAGATGGAGAAGCTCTATACAGTCACCAAAAACAAGACCAGGAGCTGACTGTGGCTCAGATCATGAAGTCTTTATTACCAAATTTAGACTTAAATTGAAGAAAGTAGGGAAAACCACTAGACCACTCAGGTATGACCTAAATCAAATCCCTTATGATTATACAGTGGAAGTGAGAAATAGATTTAAGGGCCTAGATCTGATAGATAGAGTGCCTGATGAACTATAGAATGAGGTTTTTGACATTGTACAGGAGACAGGGATCAAGACCATCCCCATGGAAAAGAAATGCAAAAAAGCAAAATGGCTGTCTGGGGAGGCCTTACAAATAGCTATGAAAAGAAGAGAAGCAAAAACCAAAGGAGAAAAGAAAGATATAAGCATCTGAATGCAGAGTTCCAAAGAATAGCAAGAAGAGATAAGAAAGCCTTCCTCAGTGATCGATGCAAAGAAATAGAGGAAAACCTTCCCCTTAGTACTGCTTTTACAGTGTCCCACAGGTTTTGGGTTGTTTTGTTTTCATTTTCCTTCATTTCTATGCATATTTTGATTTCTTTTTGATTTCTTCTGTGATTTGTTGGTATTCAGCAGCATGTTTTTCAGCCTCCATATATTGGAATTTTTAATACTTTTTCTCCTGTAATTGAGATCCAATCTTACTGAATTGTGATCAGAGAAGATGCTTGGAATGATTTCAATGTTTTTGAATTTACGAAGGCTAGATTTACGGCCCAGGATGTGATCTATCCTGGAGAAGGTTCCGTGTGCACTTGAGAAAAAAAGTGAAATTCGTTGTTTTGGGGTGAAATGTCCTATAGATATCAATTAGGTCTACTCGTCTATTGTATCATTTAAAGGTTGTGTTTCCTTGTTAATTTTCTGTTTAGTTGATCTATTCATAGGTGTGAGTGGGGTATTAAAGTCTCCCACTATTATTGTGTTATTGTTAATTTCCCCTTTCATACTTGTTAGCATTTGTCTTACATATTGCAGTGCTCCTATGTTAGGTGCATATATATTTATAATTGTTATATCTTCTTCTTGGATTGATCCTTTGATCATTATGTAGTGTCCTTCTTTGTCTCTTTTCAGAGCCTTTGTTTAAAGTCTTTTTTATCTGATATGAGTATTGCTACTCTTGCTTTCTTTTGGTCTCAATTTGCACGGAATATCTTTTTCCAGCCCTTTACTTTCAGTCTGTATGTGTCCCTTGTTTCATGGTGGGTTTCTTGTAGACAACATATATAGGGGTATTATTTTTGTATCCATTCAGCCAGTCTTTGTCTTTTGGTTGAGCCATTCAGCCCATTTACATTTAAGGTAATTATTGATAAGTATGATCCCTTTGCCATTTACTTTGCTGTTTTGGGTTCGAGTTTATACACCCTTTCTGTGTTTCCTTCCTAGAGAAGATCCTTTAGAATTTGTTGGAGAGTTGGTTTGGTGGTGTCGAATTCTCTAAGGTTTTGCTTCTCTGTAAAGCTTTTGATTTCTCCTTCATATTTGAATGAGATCCTTGCTGGGTACAGTAATCTGGGCTGTAGTTTATTTTCTTTCATCACTTTAAGTATGTCCTGCCATTCCCTCCTGGCCTGAAGAGTTTCTATTGAAAGATCAGCTGTTATCCTTATGGGAATCCCCTTGTGTGTTATTTGTTGTTTTTCCCTTGCAGCTTTTAATATTTTTTCTTTGTGTTTGATCTTTGTGAATTTGATTAATATGTGTCTTGGGGTGTTTTGCCTTGGGTTTATCCTTTTGGGGACTTTCTGGGTTTCTTGGACTTGGGTGATTATTTCCGTCCCCATTTTAGGAAAGTTTTCAACTATTATCTCTTCAAGTATTTTCTCATGGTCTTTCTTTTTGTCTTCTTCTGGGACTCCTATGATTCGAATGTTGGGGCACTTAATATTGTCCCAGAGGTCTCAGATTGTCCTCATTTCTTTTAATTTTTTTTCTATGTTTCATTTATTTCTACCATTCTATCTTCTGCCTCACTTATCCTATCTTATGCCTCCATTATTCTACTGTTGGATCTCTCCAGTGTGTTTTTTATCTCATTTATTGCATTATTCATTATATATTGACTCTTTTTTATTTCTTCCATGTCCTTGTTAAACCTTTCTTGCATCTTCTCAATCCTGGTCTCCAGGCTATTTATCTGTAACTCCATTTTGTTTTCAAGATTTTGGATCATTTTCACTATCGTTATTTGGAATTCTTTATCAGGTAGATTCCCTATCTCTTCCTCTTTTGTTTGGTTTGGTGGGCATTTATCCTGTTCCTTTACCTGCTGGGTAAATACCTCTGCCTCTTCATTTTGTTTATATTGATGTGTTTGGGGTGGCCTGTGTATTCTGTCAGTTTGTGGAATTCTCTTTATTGTGGAGTTTCCTTGCTCTGGGTGGGGTTGGACCGGTGGCTTGTCAAGGTTTCCTGGTTAGGGAAGCTTGTGTAGGTGTTCTGGTGGGTGGAGCTGTATTTCTTCTCTCTGGAGTGCAATGAAGTGTCCAGTAATGAGTTATGAGATGTCAATGGGTTTGGAGTGCCTTTGGACAGCTGTATATTGAAGCTCAGGGCTATGTTCTTGTGTTGCTGGAGAATTGGCATGATATGTCTTGCTCTGGAACTTGTTGGCCCTTGGGTGGTACTTGGTTTCAGGTAGGTATGGAGGCATTTGATGAGCTCCTATAGATTAATGTTCCCTAGAGTCAGACATTCTCTGGTGTTCTCAGGATTTGGACTTAAGCCTCCTGCTTCTGGTTTTCAGTCGTATTCTTACAGTAGCTTCACGACTTCTCCATCTATACAGCACCGATGATAAAACATCTAGGTTAAAGATGAAAAGTTTCTCCACAGTGAGGGACACCCAGAGAAGTTCACAGAGTTACATGGAGAAGAGAAGAGGGAGGAGAGGGACAGAGGTGACCAGGAGGAGAAGAAAGGGAATCAAAAGAGGAGAGAGCAAGCTAGCCAGTAATCACTTCCCTATGTGCTCTCCACAGTCTGGATCCCTCAGAGATGTTCATGTAGTTATACAGAGAAGAGAAGGGGGAGGAAAGAGACAGAGGTTGCTAGGGGGATAAAGAGCGGGATCAAAAGGTGAGAGACAGATCCAACCAGTAATCAGTTCTCTAAGTGTTCTCCATAGTCTGGAACACACTAAGAGATTCACAGAGTTGGGTAGAGAAGAGAAGGTGGAGGGAGGAGATAGAGGCGACCTGGTGGAGAAAAAGGAGAGTCCAAAGAGGGAGAGAGCAGTCAAGCCAATAATCTTGCTCCCAGTAAAAATTTGTAATGAAGATTGGGTTCTTAAAGATTCAAAATTTATAACAAATACCAAAAAACAAAGATTAAAAATCTAGAGTAGAGGTTGGATTCTCAAAAATACAATATTAAAGAAAAAAAAAAAAACAAAGTCACAAAAATTATAAAATATATATATATGAAGTTTGCTTTAAAAAATAGGATCTTTTTTTGTGCAAAGTAATAGTAGGTTATAAAAATGAAAATTAAAGGAGTAATAGAGGACTTAAAATTTTTAAAATTAAAGAATTGTAATAGTAAAAATATATCTAGGACTTTGTGTGCTGTTGTTGTGGACAGTGTGGGGTCAGTTCATTTTCAGGTAGTTCCTTGATCTGGCTTGTACCTCTCAAGATCTATACGCCCCTTCCTATGTAGTCAATGCTAACTACAGAGTTTTAATCTTTTCCACCTGTCACTTCCAAGGCGGTTGCCTCTGTTTTAGCTTCTGTTTGCTGCTCTCTTCAGTGTCTAATTTCCACCCTGACACAAGGGGGCGGTGGTGGACACATTTTAGGCTCACTTGTTCAGTCGTGCTGTGGGGAGGGAGGAACACTGCAAACAAATAACACTGGCATGTGCTCCCAGTGTCTCGGCCACACTGGGTTTGCCCCCGCTCACGGCGTGTGTGCTTTCCCAGTCTACACTGCTTAGGCTCTAGGTTGCTCTGCAGGCAACTGTCTGAGGCAGGCCCTGGGTTGTATGCACTCCCCAGGTCTAAACCGTTCAGGTTCAGGTACTCGGGTAGTCCTCAGAGGCGCAGACTCAGTTGGGCCTGCATTTTGTGCCCTTCCCAGATCTGAGCAGCTCAGGTGACCAGGTGTTTGGCGAGCTGGGTTGCTGCGACTTATTGCTTCCCCCATCCCTGACACTGCGTTTTCTGGGTGTACAACTGGCGCACCTTCTCAGGCGGACGTTGACTGTCCAGAATCCCAAGAAGTCTTGGTTAGCAATGAAGGCTGCTTGCAGTTTGGTAGATAATGCCTCTCTGGGGCCGTGATTGCCCTCTTCTGGCTCTGGCTGCCCTCGTCCGCCTGTCACCGGAGGGGGATGGGCCGGTCCGCAGACGACTAGCTCTGCTCAGTCCTTTGTTCTGTGAGCAGGCCTGGCGGTGTCTTAGGTTAGGGCTTTTCGCGGGGTAGCTATCCTAAAGTCTGATTTGTTGTCTCAAGATAGTTCCCTCAGATTGCCCTCGGGATATTCAGGCCTGGTCCTTACTCTAAGCAATGTAGCCCACACCTCCCTGCCCAGCCCCCGCTTGCTAGTGGCAGATGCAGGCGTCTGTGCTGCTTCTCCGCTGGGAATTACCTTTGGGCACGTAATCTGTGGGTTTTAATTATTTATTTATTTTTCCTCCCAGTTATGTTGCCCTCTGAGTTTCCAAGGCTCACCACAGATTGGCCAGTGAGAGTGTTTCCTGATGTTTGGAAACTTCTCTTTTTTAAGACTCCCTTCCCGGGAGGGATCTCCGTCCCTGACTCTTTTGTCTTTTTATCTTTTATATTTTGTCCTACTTCCTTTCGAAGACAATGGGCTGCTTTTTTGGGTGCCTGATGTCCTCTGCCAGCATTCAGAAGTTGTTTTGTGGAACTTACTCAGCGTTAAAATGTTCTTTTGATGAATTTGTTGGGGAGAAAGTGGTCTTCCCATCCTATTCCTCTGCCATCTTAGGACCGCCCCTGGAGAAGAGTCTTGAGAGTCCCTTGGACTGCAAGGAGGTCCAACCAGTCCATCCTAAAGGAGATCAGTCCTGGGTGTTCATTGGAAGGACTGATGCTAAAACTGAAACTCTAATACTTTGGCCCCCTTTTGAGAAGAGTTGACTCATTGGAAAAGACTCTGATGCTGGGAGGGATTGGGGGCAGGAGGAGAAGGGGATGACAGAGGATGAGATGGCTGGATGGCATCACCGACTCGATGGACATGAGTTTGGGTGAACTCCGGGAGATGGTGATGGACAGGGAGGCCTGGCGTGGTGCGATTCATGGGGTCGCAAAGAGTCGGACACGACTGAGCAACTGAACTGAAGTGAACTGAAGTTTATGAAAATAATCTTTCAAATATACCAGTGCTTCAATGTTTATGAACAGTATAACTCTAAAATGAACAGGAAAATGCTGGCAGGTAAACTTCATTATCCATTTTTATCACAACTTTGTTGCATTTATGGCTGCTATTTAGCACTCCAATCAGGATGCTCAGTGCATTGAGCATGAGAAAAACTATTAAAATTATTCCGTGTGATATGAGAGTGCCCTTTATTGGACTTGTGCTACTGAATCTGCTTGAAAATTGCCAAGTTTTAGAACAGCTGCTCAGATTTTATTACTAATGCATCAGAGATGCTTAAACTGTGCACCTCACTTTCCTATTGCACTGTCTTCCTTGTGGATTAGCAAGGCATTAACAGTGGGAATGGAGAGCTGTGTTCCTCTTATGAAATTATGCCCAAGCTAGGTTTTCAAAAAACCCTAAAGGCATCCTTTTTTTTAAAAAAAAGAATAATATTTTTTTTCATTCCTTACTTCCTTTCTTTCTCTCTTCCTTATTTCCTTCCCTCCCTTTTTCTGTCTGTATATCTCTCTATCTGTGTCTCTTTCTTTCTTCATTCCCTCCCTTACTTCTCTCTCCCCTCTTTCTTTCTTCTAATATCTTACTGAAAATCTGTTTTCCAAAGAGTATGAAAACATACTACCTGTGACTTTCATATAGGAGATAGTAAAAATTTAACATTTAAAAACTATAGCTATGAATATGGTGTTTTATGACTTTGAAGCACTTCATGTTACTGAGTTGAGTACTTTAACATAGAGGGGCAAGAAACCCAGTAGAGAAAAGACTTGTAATTGTGTCCTCCTTAAAAGACATTCATAAACTGCTTTCTTGACTGAATATTTTCTCAGCAAAATAAATAATTCTTCTTTACAATGCAGCAGGCTAGTCCTTTAATTTAGATATAAAAAGCTGATTGCACAGGTTTTCCTAAGTTCAAATACAAATACAGAATATTTTGTTAAGAGAAAAAGTGCCCACAAGGTATGTCATACAGGGAATAAATCTCTTTAGCCATATAGCTAAAAACGAAGGATAAATGATCACCCAGTGCTATATATATATATATATATATTCATGTTGTTCTCCCTCAGTTTAGCCCTTACCATCAGCCATTGTGAACCTGCTCTTTACAACATGCTTTAGAGACCCTCATTTTGCCTTCCACTGGTCACTGCACTTTCCAAAGTGAATGAATTATAGAAGCTGAGGAGACATGCTTACCTGAAACCTGTTGTTTGTCTCCCTCCTTCACCATGGAACTTAGACCCTGGAATTACCTTTAGTTCCTCCATAGTCCTTTTATCCAATACTACACAAAGCTGATTTTACTGCTCCTGTGCTCACTGCTAGGCCCTAATAATGGACTTGGACTTCCATCTTTGCCTGAGCCTTCTTGGATGTGAAGGGTAAGTAATGTTCCTTTTAGTGAGAGAAAGTGCAGGGACCAGGCAGGGGTGGAAGGAGGAGTGAAGAGGTCCCACTGGGTGCCCATTTGTACTCTTGACCTGGTCCTACAAATGTACTTGTTTTGCATAATCTCCCTTATTTCTGTGAACTTCTAGAAAGATAACAACAACAACAACAAAAAGAATCTTAATTATCTTTATACCCCAAAGCCTAGCATGTTTTTTGGGTTTTTAATGTAATTACTTAGTATGCTTTTTCCAACTTTAACTAGAGAACATATCCTTAGGCAAGATCTAATTTGTGAATTTTTGCGTTGGGTCTGCATAGTATTTAATTATTATTTTGAATAAATATTTAATACTTGGGAAATTCTACACAATAATCTGGTTTCTGAGAAAAAAAATCTAAAAAACACCAGTCCCAGCCATGTTCCCAAATGCTGTCTGCAAACACCAGCTTCTTTCTCATCTCCAACAAATATCCTGTAGTTTGTTCAGTTTCTAATGGTTGAGAGATCCCCATGTTTTTTCTTACAACAATTTCAGTGTTACGAGTCACCTACCTGGATCCTTTAGGCACCTAAATATGTGATATTTGCAAAAAAATGCATGAAATGAATGATAAATTAAAACATAGAAGATAGTACTTAGATCAGTATTAAAATTCTGTATTAAAATTATTAAATTTTAATAACTTAGTAATTATTATTTCATTTAAATTTAAATTCATAGGCCAGTATTAAAATTCTGACTATCTTGGAGTTGCTATTAAAACAAAACTCTCCTGTGAAGAGATTGATTTGTACAAATGGACTTCCACTAGCTCTGTATCAATCAAGTTTAATTCTTAAATTTTGTGCAAAATTATTCATGGTTTCATTAGTCTTAACTGTTGAATGTTAAAAATCCTTAATTAATATTCCTAATCAGATAATTTTTGAGAAAGAAACTTTAAAATGTCTCTTTGTATCTGAAATCAAAGATTTCAAATTCTTATTTCTCAAAAGGGCTGTTATAAATTTGTGCCTCAAAAGAGCATGATGTCATAAATATATTTTTCCTTTTCAAAATATCACTTTATCCCATTGGACTAAAAAATTTTATTGTTACTATTTTTCTTTTCATCACGTAATGGTATATAATTTATGATAGAACCAAATGCTAGGTACTTTATTAGGTATGGATATATATTTCATATTTCAGTTATCATGGTAACTTTGTATCATGTGATATCTTTTATTACAAATGAAATAGTTTACCTTTATATCACATCTCTTATTTGAAGAAGTATTTTTTCTAATAGTGCTGTAAAATATGTAATAGTTCATCAGTGATGACATTTGTAGTATAGTTGTGATAACCAGAGAGGAAAGGAAGAAATGCATAGGGGAGATATTTCAAAATAAATAGTAAAGTCATTTTGTTCTGTGTGTGATGAGAAGAAAATCAAAAAGGATACCTATATTTTTGCAACGATAGTTATAACCAGTTGTCCATCGTGAACTTCTCCAAATTCCCTTCCCAAGGCTATCAGATGAGGCTTTCAAATATATTACTCTGTTTTGTAAAGTAAACATTATATTCTAGTTGAATTACAGAGAAGATAGGCTAAATATGATTAAGAATCTATATCTAAAACTTATGCAGATATTTTATAAAATCTCAGCTATTCATCCTAAATGATTGGATTCCAAAATATTAGATTTGAAAGCCTTCTTTGGTTACATTCATTAATATTTCATGCAATTGTCTTCTGTATTCCTGGTAGAAATTTTACTTAATGTTGATAATGTTAAAAATCTTAAGCCCCCGCACCATTGTATATTTCCCTTGTCTGTCTAACTGTAGTATTATCCTCCTGCCTGGACAACTATAGAATAAGCCTGTGTCACAGCACATTTTCTTGGTTGGGAGCTTCAAGCTGCATTGAGGCCACAGTCTGTCAGTGCGTTCCCCAAAGACACAGGGATTTTATTGATCTGGCTTTCCTTCATGTTATCTTTCAATTCTTGATTTGACTTGACTTTTAGTGAATCAGTTAAAAGCTTACTGCTGGGGCATGAGAATTAAGTGACAGCTTTCAGTTCTGTACCCCTTATGAAGATATTTCACTGCATGTAAGATACGGTTTAGTTGTCAGTCCTTAGCTCACAGCTGACACCTTAAAATGATCCATAATCTGTTATAGGATTACTCATGTGAGAGCTCCTACATAGACTGTACAGCCTGCTGGAATGTCAGTGTCAATGTTTTACTCTGTACATAGGCATCTAACAGTAAGCGGTCTTGTGACAAGGTCTAGATGTGACAGTTTCAGGAAGCAAAACTATTATGAAAAATTGGGCTACAACAAATGGCATAACCATCTGCAGAGATGCCTTTTCCAAAGACATAGTTTATAAATATGTTGCCTAGAAAACTTGGTGAAATACTTAATACAATCAATTGCAAATCAACTTTCAAATATAGAGGAAGAAGCAATCTAATTATAGTTTGTGTGTTTGAATAAAGATGTACAAATATACTGTTACATATGTACAAATGGATAAATGAAACTTAATTTTATGTTCAGCAGTGATCACAGCACTGAAAAAGATCAGTTTTCATTCCAGTCCCAAAGAAGGGCAATGCCAAAGAATATTCAAATTAACATACAGTTGTGCTTATTTCACATGCTAGTAAGGTTATGTTAAAGTCCTTCAAGCTCAGCAGTATGTAAATGGAGAAATTCCAGATGTACAAGCTGGGTTTCAAAGGAGCAAAGGACCCAGAGATCAAATTGCCAGCCTTCCTTGGATCATGGATAAAGCAAGGGAGTTCGAGAAAAACATCTGCTTCATTTACTATGTTAAAGCCTTGACTGTGTGGATTACAACAAACTGCAGAAAATTCTTAAAGAGATGGGAGTACCAGACCACCTTACCTGTCTCCTGAGAAACCTGTATGCAGGTCAAGAAGCAACAGTTAGAACTGGACATGAAACAATGGACTGGTTCAAAGTTGGGAAAGGAGTACAACAAAGTTGTATATTGTCACCCTGCTTATCTAACTTATATGCAGGGTACATCATATGAAATGCTGGGCTGGATGAATCGCAAACTAGAATCAAGATTGCCAGAAGAAATATCAGCAACTTCAGATATGCACATGATACCACTCCAATGGCAGAAAGTGAAGAGGAACTAAAGAACCTCTTGATGAGGGTGAAAGAGGAGACTGAAGAAGCTGGCTTAAATTAAATATTTAAAAAAAACTAAGACCACGGCATCCCGTCCCATCTTCATGGAAAACAAAAAGGGGAAAAATGTAAGAGGGTCAGATTTTATTTTCTTGGGCTACAAAATCACTGCAGACAGTGACTATAGTCATGAAATTAAAAGACGCTTGCTCCTTGGAAGAAAAGCTATGACAAACCTAGACAGCATATTAAAGAGAAGAGTCATCACTTTGCCGACAAAGATGCTTATAGTTAAAGTTACTGCTTTCCATTAGTCATGTGTGGATTTGAGAGCAGGACCATAAAGAAGGCTGAGCATAGAAGAATTGATGCTTTCAAATTGTGGTGCTAGAGAAAACTCTTCAGAGTGCCTTAGACTGCAAGATGAAACCAGTCAATCCTAAAGGAAATCAACCCTGAATATTCATTGGAAGGACCGATGTTGAGCTGAAGCTCCCATAATTTGACCACCTAATGGGAAGAGCTGACTCACTGGAAAAGACCCTGACTCTGGGAAAGATGGAATGCAAAAGGAGAAGGGGGCAGCAGAGGATGAGCTGGTTAGATAACATTACTGACTCAGTGAACATGAATTGGAGCAAACTCCTGGAGATTGTTAGTGAAGGACAGGGGAGCCTGTCATGCAGTTTGGATTGCAAAGAGTCCTACATGACTTAGCGACTGGACAACAAGAAACTTAGGAATAACTTTGGAAAATGTAAACTCTTTTCAGAGATTTCAATAGCCAACTCTTTAAGCCAGCACAATAATGTTCTCAATTAGTTCATGTAGTGGAATAGGAATTAAATATAACTTAAGAAATATTGGGTGCATATTACAGGCAATGCACAGTCTTTGGTATTATTTTATCATGGGAGGATCTAGAGCTGCTGCTAAATATACCAGATGGCTGAGGCTTCAGAAACCTAATTTTTGGAGGTCCCTGTCTATGTAAACAATTAGATTAAATACTGTTTCACAAAAATTCATAAAACGTTTAAGTTCTAGTGATCTGTCAGTGAACATTTAGAACAATGGATAGAGTAGGTGTATTTATCACCAAGCAGTATACATGAAGTTTTTCTTAGTGCCCATGCACCATCTCATCTTTATTGTCAACTGTGCCATAATTGGTTAATTTCATATCTCTCACCAAGACATAAAGGAAAGAATGCTGTACCACTCATGATGCCATGGTTCTTCAGGGCCTAATTATATTTAACAATATAGATTTGCCTGCTATGTAATTAATGTTACTTATATCATTACTCATTTGTACTTTCCCAAAAGAGATATTCAAATCGTCATCCTTGGTGTGCCTAACCCCTGGTGAATGGTGACCTTATTTATAATCAAGTTAAAATGAGGTCATATGGGATGAAAGTGAACCCTAATGCAGTGATTTGTTTCTTTGTAAGAAGAGGGAAATTTTGTCACAGACATAGAAGACACAGGGGAGAAGACCATGTAAAGATAGAGGTAGAGATTATGTTTTGTATGTCTACAAACCAAGGAACTCCAAGAATTCCCAGCAACCATCAAAAGCTAGGAGAGAAGCACAGGACTATTTTTCCCTCAGAGCCTTCAGAAGGAATCACCTCTATTAAAACCTTTATTTTGAACTTCTGGCCTCAAGAAATGTGAAAGACTAGATTCATATTGTTTTAAGCCACTCAATTTATGGTAATTTGTTACAGCGGCCCTAGAAAGCTAATACACTGGTGATGCTGCATCATCTAACATGTCACCCAAGAAATAATGAGTTTCAATGGCTCTGTCCAAGATTGCTACTTTGATTCATTGATGGCGACTACAAATGTAAGTCTTACTCAGAATGTGCAGGGAACAGTGGGTGATAATTCATTTTGTGGACATGTTAAAGTTACTATTTGGAATTTAATAGCATAAATATAGAACAGCACAATGTCTTCTCTTGAACTCTTTAGATCATAATCATTACATTCTTATAATGCGATCCTTTGCAATATTGATTGCACGCCTGCTTATTTAGTGAGGAATATAGGCAGAGAACCTGTGCATGAAGTATGAAGAGACACCTAAATTCCAAAAGGAATGTTTCTCTTTGAGCATGGCTCAAGACTAACCCAGGAGAGCAAGTATCATTTCTTTGTTTGGAGCCCAATCAAGGACATTGTTTGGAAAGAATTTGGTACTGCAGACCAAAAATCTCAAAATCTCTTACAGGAGATACACAGTTACCTCTTGGTGAATGGAACTTGTAGCACAGAAATCTGCAGGAGATATGGGGCGAATACACTGAGTACCAACAATAGAAGCTGCAGAGGGTGAAAATGATGGTCAGTCGTGTCCAACTCTTTTTGACCCCATAGACTATAGCCCCCCAGGCTCTATACAGCCTGTTGGCATGTCAGTATCAGTACTATCCTTTATATATAGGTATTTAATGATAAGCAGTCTTGCGTTTTAAGGGACAAGGTCTAGAAAATGACATTTTCAGAGAACAAAACTATTAGACTGAACAAATAGTATAGCCACCTGCCAGTAAAAACAATAGTACCATCATCTGTTGTGTCAGTCACTGTGTTATACACTTCTGTCATTTTATCTAAATTCTTACTCTCTCAGCAGGCACTATTCTCATTTTACAGGTGAGGAATCTGAAACTCACTGAGTTTGAGCAAGTTGCAAAAATCATGTGCCTTATAACTGAAGTCACTCAAATTTCATCCCCAAACTGTTTGGTTTCTAAAAACTGTGGTCTTTACATCATATTAAGTATATATTTTACATTTACATCATCATATTTTTATCACCAGATTCATAATACACAGCACACATCACCAGAGCACCAGTTGACAACAAGGGCATAAACTTAATTATTATCTATCTATTCTTTGCTTAATAGTTTCTGCCCTGAAACAAATCTTATTAGGTTAGAAAAGAGCCAATGCAAACATCCAGTGCCTTCAAAGTCAAACTTAAAATTCCATCTATTAAAATACAGATTCCCTGAATTACATAGAAATTAGGAGGTGAAGTAATTGAGCTCCACGTTATCTAAAATTTACCCTGACTTTACAGCACTTATCAGTTTTGTAAGCTTTTAGTAAAACTCTGCTTCTGTGAGTGTGTGTGTGAGGCAAAGAAACAGAGAGAAATAAAGAGACACAGACAGAGGTTGACCTAAACAAAGAGTTATTTTATGCAGCAAACAGGTATCATACTGGCTATGCTTGATTGGCTTCTTGATATTCTTACAGTGGATGCTGAATCACTCATATTTTCTCAGTCATGGAGTCTCTGACAGTACTCTTTTCACTTTAACAGATGGCATTGCCTTTTGTGTCCTGGGACATGAGACTCAAGACTCAAGGATTAAAGATGTTACTCTAGGACCTTAATCCACTCCACACACCCCTAAGTTTCTCCAGATTCAGAATGAATTGTTTGGTCTCTTAGAAATTTCACATATAATTTTGTAGAAACAACCCCTCCAGAGATCACCTGGTTTTCTGCTCTTTGTCTAGAGCAAACATTTTTTTGTAATGAACCAAATGTTAAATATTTTTGGTTTTATGAGCCAGATGTTCTCTGTCATGACTATTCAACTTTGCCATTATAATGTGAAAGCAGCCATATGTAATATGAATGGCATGGCTATATTCTAATAAAACTTTATTTACAAAAACAGGTGGCTGATGCAGTTGGTCCACAGGTTGTAGTTTGCTAACCCCTGGTATCACTATGTTATTTGTCTTCTTTTACTTGATGAAAATGAAAGAGGAGAGTGAAAAAGTTGGCTTAAGGCTCAACATTCAGAAAACAAAGATCATGGCATCTGGTCCCATCAATTCATGGGAAATAGATGGGGAAACAGTGGAAACAGTGTTCGACTTTATTTTTTGGGGCTCCAAAATCACTGCAGATGGTGATTGCAACCATGAAATTAAAAGACGCTTACTCCTGGGAAGGAAAGTTATGACCAACCTAGATAGCATATTGAAAAGCAGAGACATTACTTTGCCAACAAAGGTCCGTCTAGTCAAGGCTATGGTTTTTCCAGTAGTCAAGTATGGACGTGAGAGTTGGACTGTGAAGAAAGCTGAGTGCCAAGGAATTGATGCTTTTGAACTGTGGTGTTGGAGAAGACTCTTGAGAGTCCCCTGGACTGCAAGAAGATCCAACCAGTCCATTCTAAAGGAGATCAGTCCTGGGTGTTCTTTGGAAGAAATGATGCTAAAGCTGAAACTCTAGTACTTTGGCCACCTCATGCGAAGAGTTAACTCATTGGAAAAGACTCTGATGCTGGGAGGGATTGGAGGCAGGAGGAGAAGGGGACAACAGAGGATGAGATGGCTGGGTGGCATCACAGACTCAATGAACATGAGTTTGAGTGAACTCCGGGAGTTGGTGATAGACAGGGAGGCCTGGCCTACTACAATTCATGGGGTTGCAAAGAGTCGGACACGACTGAGCAACTAATCTGAACTATAAGTATATTCAGTTTTGAACTATCTTGAATAAAGTTTCACGATATAAAAGAATCAGGAAATCAAATTATCCTGAAATAAAATATTTGGGAAAAATTATTCTGAAATACATGTATTATTTTGTTTACCAATTTTTCAAACCGAATTTCAAATCCTTATAGTCTGCCCCAGCATATTTCTTCTCTACACATGCACACATCCCAGTCTGATATTGATTATTTCCTCAACAGTCTAGTTGTACCACCATCCCACAGTGACATAGTGTTCATTTTATTCCTCTACCTCTTTTTTTCCTACAATTTCTACTTCCTGAAATTCTCAGCTAGACATTACCTACCTAAATGATGGTCATATTTCAATGTGTAGAGTTAGAATGAACATGAATTTTTATTGTTTGCCTGAGTACTCTAATTATTGTTAATATTTATCTAATTTAACTAATAACTTATGGCATTAATTGTCATGACCAATTATTCCATCTGTGTGTATATGTGTATGAGAGTGTGGGTATGACTATGTGGGGGTGTGTTTTAATGCTGCTCTAGGATCTGGGTCAGAGAAGGCAATGGCAGCCCACTCCAGTACTCTTGCCTGGAAAATCCCATGGATGGAGGAGCCTGGTGGGCTTCAGTTCACGGGGTCGCTAAGAATCGGACACGACTGAGCGACTTCACTTTCACTTTTCACTTTCATGCATTGGAGAAGGAAATGGCAACCCACTCCAGTGTTCTTGCCTGGAGAATCCCAGGAACGGGGGAGCCTGGTGGGCTGCCGTCTATAGGGTCGCACAGAGTCGGACACGACTGAAGCAACTTAGCAGCAGCAGGAGCAGCAGGATCTGGGTATTACTAGTTTGCATTCTAGTAGGCAAGACAGTCATTTGAGTAGCTGTTCCTATATATTTTGCTTGCATTAAGAAATAGTATGTGTTATATTATTTCTTCTCATTAAAATTGTAATATAAGTGAAGACAGAAAACTGTTCTATGTTTCATATATACCTCACACAATAACTAGATAAGCGGATGTGTTTTTATTGCCAAAACTCAAAAACAAAATAGTAAATTAAATCAAAAATTGAAGTTTCTGTTTTAAATTACAAGTATTATAAAAATTTAATATAATTTGCCACATTTTCCAGCTTTTGCATTTGTAAGGGCACCATGGGTTTTTCCACTGCAGGTTAATTCTTAAGTTCCTTCTAAAGTTAGAGTTTCAGTTAAGAGTAAACCATGTTTTGATCCAACATAAGGGAGCAATGATGCAGGTTGAGTGAAAGGTCAGGAAGCTTAAGAGAGAAAAGATACTTGGGTACTTGTAAAGAGACTGCAGCTCTCTCTTTTAAATGTTTTATTGTCTAATAGGGGAAAAAAGCCTTTCCTCCATGAAGCTAATGTTAATTCAGGGGAAAAAAGGAAGAAAGAGATAGGTGAAGAATGGTATCAGAAAGCATTTTTCTTGATGTCTTTCTTCCATACACATGACAAAAATATTCAGGGAAAAATATGCAACCACAGGCCTAGTGTGTGTCACTTATAAAAGGATTCAGTATCTTTTCTTTAAACATCAGTTACTTAATTGAGAAATAAATTTTTGATTCCTGAATCAAGTGACAAGATGTTTCAGAATTATATATCGGTCAGAAAGGCATAATTCTAAGTCACTTTAATTGAATATTGTTAAAAGACATATTTCTCACCAGTCTTACTATTACTTACAAGTAAGCAATCTGCCTAATTTTCTTTTAACATAACTATGATGGCAGAGGCCCAGTATTTAATTTGGAGCTAACTCCTATCAAATAATGGTTCAATTTGACACCTTGCTGCTATATACTAACAGGGATGAGATTTTGTAAAGGTTTTGGCAGAGATCCAGTCATCACAGCTGCTCTTGTATGATCACTGCTTGAGAAAACAGTTTTTCCCACTTCTAAATACCCTATTTTCAAATGTAATTTTGCTGTGAGAACTACTTTTGTCCTTTTTTACACATAAATCCTTCCCCTTAGGAAATACTCTAACATTGGCTACTAACTACTGTTACTCACAACTATTACTCATCTGTGATATCATTGTAAAGTAAATCACCAGAAACCATCCAACTAAGTGTCACAGGGAGGGTAGTATTTTATTGTTAGAAGGTTAAGGTAGAGAAGCTTCTAGGCAAAAGAAACAACACATATCATGAGTATATCATAAAATTATTAAACTGCCAAAAACATTAAACTCATGTCTTTATAGCATTTTTTTAATTCTTATAGACAAGGTTCAGATATTGGGAGATATCCAGATTCAGATTCCCAATTCCAGATATTTAGAATATTTAGAAAGCACTACACATAGAATAGATTCTAAGGTCCTGGAGTGAAAGCATGAACAAAATGGGTTTCTTTTGGCATGGTACTTAAGGACATTAGAATAAATTTTAGCTCTAAGTTTGGCATTATACAACTAGTTTAAATATAGCTTTTCGTTAATATGATATTGATATGTAGTTTTTTTGATTGGTATGTATTGGACTGTGATTATGTAAACTCTAAACTTCAGGAAAACTCTGGGCTTTGAAATGTACGTGATTAAATTTTGTATTCTGAGCCTACTAAGTTCACCTCTGAATGACATGCCAAAGTGCTCATAACCAGAATATTATAATAGACTTGCAAATATGGCAAACACCAAAATTTCTCATTTGATTCATTATATCTTGTTTGCCTTGGACGACACTAATTTTGAGTCTTGAATAGCTCTGTCCCTTCTGCTCAGGCAATCTTACTGGCATATCAATTGTCTTCCTTGCAGTCTTTCAACTTTTCATTTTGTTCCCTCAAATTTGAATGATGTCTAATTTAACTTGTCCTTGATACCCACTGGCTGTTAAACTGAGAGCAAATACCACTTGACACAGAATTACTACCAGCAGCTATCACAGAAGTCTATGTCAGAACCCAACAAATGTGTGGTTTTGAGATGTAATATTATTAATTGTACATTAACACATAATTAAAAGTCAACTTAGATGGTGCATAATTTTTAAAAAGTCTGCCTTCAATGGCAGAATAATTCTATCTTGCCTTCCCTGTAATATTTTCCTTCTCTACTGATTCAATTTATATACTTAATTAAAGAAACATGTGTCCCAACTTTGATCCCTTTTATAGTGGGATATCTATAAACAATTGTATATATAGGGGTGCTAAAGAATACCTTTGTTTCCTTATTGATTATATCAAAGTCCAAACATAAAGGGTTTGAACAGAGCTGGCTTCATAAGTGTGACCCCATATGCTAACACAGGGCCTTACACTCAGAAGTGTCCATACTTGGTATGGTTCTCTACCTCTTTGTCTTGAAATTCTTAAGAATTTTGAAACAATTTAAGTTTTACTAGGCTTGACAAATTATCAGCCAGCTTGATTTTGAAATTTGGCAAAGGCAGTAGTAAATCTAGTCATAGGTGATTTTGGGTATTTATTAGGAGATAAGAACTCCGAGGATATAGGAAAAAGCTTTAATTCAAAAGATATTGTGTGGACTACTTGGCTGGCACTGTTATTCTAGAAGTTAGTCCAACAAATGGACAAAAATCTTTTCATTATAAAGTTTATGTACCAGAAAGAGAGACAGATAATAAATAAATAAAAAGGCTACTACATTGTATGCCAAATTTAAGAACTGGAGAGGAAATTAAGGTATTCTAAGAGGAATGAACAAAAAGAGACACATAGACAGGCAGATATTACCACCAGGACAGAGATGGGATGAAATTTAGCATCATCTCTCTTTTTACTGGAATTGTCTTTGCCTTAGGAAAAACTGCATATCTGAGGTTATTGATATTTCTCCCAGCAGTCTTGACTCCAGCTTGTGCTTCTTCCAGCCCAGCATTTCTCATGATGTACTCTGCATATAAGTTAAATAAGCAGGGTGACAATATACAGCCTTGACATATGCCTTTTTCTATTCGGAACCAGTTTGTTGTTCCATGTCCAGTTCTAACTGTTGCCTCCTGACCTGCATATAGGTTTCTCAAGAGGCAGGTCAGCTGGTCTGGTATTCCCATCTCTTTCAGAATTTTCCACAGTTTATTGTGATCCACACAGTCAAAGGCTTTGGCATAGTCAATAAAGCAGAAATAGATGTTTTTCTGGAACTCTCTTGCTTTTTCGATGATCCAGCAGATGTTGGCAATTTGATCTCCGGTTCATCTACCTTTTCTAAAACCAGCTTGAACATCAGGAAGTTCATGGTTCACATATTGCTGAAGCCTGGCTTGGAGAATTTTGAGCATTACTTTACTAGCCTGTGAGAGGAGGCCTGGCGTGCTGCGATTCATGGGGTCACAAAGAGTCAGACACAACTGAGCAACTGAACTGAACTGAACTGAACTAGGAAAAACGCTCCTCTCTGACCTTTTAATATGAAAGAAGGTTGTTATTAGTCTGTCATTTAGATGAGAAAAAGAATTGGTAGAAAGTTTTCCTTAGAAGTTACTGAAATCAAATTTGTGATTGATTAAAATATGTCTCTGCCTCAGAACAAGTTCTTTATTGTGGCAAATGGTGGAGTGAAGGTGTCTGTGACAAACGTATTACCTTTAATTCTGCCAGCTAAATTGTTTCTGTCCTAAGGTAAGCACACAACCAGAGATATGATGGATCTGGGTATTTGTAAAAGGAACATGACACCTTTGCAAATATATTTGAAGGTTGATAAGAACATGTGAAGGTTATATAGCCAAGATGATCAATTTTCCAAGCACTTAAAAATAATAAATACTAAAAAATTAGCCTCATGGTATTACATAGTCTATCTTGGAAGGCATTTTGCCTTGTCCAAAACATCCATTGAGACATTGGTCCATGATTTATTTATTAATATAAACATTTAACTTCATTAATTTTTATTGTAGTTCATGATGAATTTTGGATTTCACATTTATTCTTGTTCTTCTTCATCATTAAATTCTTTTTGGTAAATGAGCAATATTTCTCAAATGTATATAGACCTGATTATTAGCTTTATGTTGGTTATATGCTAACAATCTCTCCAGAGAGATTGTTAAATGCCAAAGCCTTTGACTGTTTGGATCACAATAAACTGTGGAAAATTCTGAAAGAGATGGGAATACCAGACCAGCTGACCTGCCTCTTGGGAAACCTATATGCAGGTCAGGAAGCAACAGTTAGAACTGGGCATGGAACAACAGCCTGGTTGCAAATAGGAAAAGGAGTATGTCAAGGCTGTATATTGTCACTCTGCTTATTTAACTTACATGCAGAGTACATCATGAGAAACTCTGGGCTGGAAGAAGCACAAACTGGAATCAAGATTGCTGGGAGAAATATCAATAACCTCAGATATGCAGAGGACACCACCCTTATGGCAGAAAGTGAAGAGGAACTAAAAAACATCTGGATTAAAGTGAAAGTGGAGAGTGAAAAAGTTGGCTTAAAGCTCAACATTCAGAAAATGAAGATCATGGCATCTGGTCCCATCACATCATGGCAAATAGATGGGGAAACAGTGTCAGACTTTATTTTTGGGGGATCCAAAATCACTGCAGACGGTGATTGCAGCCATAAAATTAAAAGATGTTTACTCCTTGGAAGGAAAGTTATGACCAACCTAGATAGCATATTGAAAAGCAGAGACATTACTTTGCCAACAAAGGTCCATCTAGTCAAGGCTATGGTTTTTCCAGTGGTCATGCATGGATGTGAGATTTGGACTGTGAAGAAAGCTGAGTGCCGAAGAATTGACGCTTTTGAACTGTGGTGTTGGAGAAGACTCTTGAGAGTCCCTTGGACTGCAAGGAGATTCAACCAGTCCATCCTAAAGGAGATCAGTCCTGGGTGTTCATTGGAAAGACTGATGCTGAAGCTGAAACTCCAATACTTTGGCCACCTCATGTGAAGAGTTGACTCACTGGAAAAGACCCTGATGGTGGGAGGGATTGGGGGCAGGAGAAAAAGGGGATGACAGAGGATGAAATGGCTGGATGGCATCACCAACTCGATGGACATGAGTTTGGGTAAACTCCGAAAGTTGGTGATGGACTGGGAGGCCTGGCATGCTGGGATTCATGTGGTAGCAAAGAGTGGGACATGACTGAGCAACTGAACTGAACAGAACTGAACTGAACAATCTCTATCGTATGAACTTGATTTTGTTAGTATCATCATGAGGTTGGTGACCTTTTCTGAGTGTGACCACCAAAAATCTGGATGATAACTTATACATGTTTTTTCAGCTCATCTTTTAACACTTCATTCAGATCAGATCAGATCAGTCGCTCAGTCGTGTCTGACTCTTTGAGACCCCATGAATCCCAGCACGCCAGGCCTCCCTGTCCATCACCAACTCCCGGGGTTCACTGAGACTCACGTCCATCGAGTCAGTGATGCCATCCAGCCATCTCATCCTCTGTCATCCCCTTCTCCTCCTGCCCCCAATTCCTCCCCTCCAAATTAAAGGATTTGGCACTACCTTCAGCTTTTGAAATTTGCTATGCCAGCCTTCCACTGCATTGTTCATCCTGTGGTTGCTGTTCAGTTGCTGATGTGTGAACATTCCAAGTTTCTTGTGGAAATTGTGGACCTTCTAGTTCTCTGCCTCTGTCATGTCTTTCAGGGACATATACTCTCTCCACATAATCCATTTGGTCATCTAATTTTTTTTTTTTTTTGCACTCTCCACAATGGAGAAGGAAATGGCAACCCACTCCAGTAATCTTGCCTGGAGAATTCCATGAAGAGAGCAGCCTGGCAGGCTACAGTCCATGGGGTTGCAAAGAATCAGGCATGACTGAGCAACTATCTCTCACTCACAATGTACTCAAAAGTTTCATTCACATCTTCCAAAAGTACATATGAAGGTCCAAAAACATGAATACATGCTTAGAGGTGTTACCTGTCATATACTTTCGTGTTAAAGCCAACAAAGATAATTTTTGCCACAGTGATTATGGAAAGTGAAACAAGGATTCTTTTACTTCTGCCTTTGGTTAAGAGTAGTTGAATCACACACATGTTTGCAATCTCAAAATCCATCACACACAGTGCAAGGTTATAATGTTGAAAAGTTTTTCCCATGCAAATGCAAGTACGTATATATTTTTTTTCATCTTTCCATTATTATGCAAAATCATTACTACGATGTAACTCAGTACTGTGCACAGTAAATATCTGAGTGAACAGTGTTGATGCCATCTTGAAGTTGCCATCACTGAGTAGCGTGGTCAGTTCAGTTCAGATCAGTTGCTCAGTCATGTCCTACTCTTTGTGACCCCAAGGACTGCAGTGTGCCAGGCCTCCCTATCCATTACCAACTCTCAGAGCTTTCTTGGACTCATGTCCATCGAGTCAGTGATGCCATCCAACCATCTCATCGTCTGTCATCCATGTTTCCTCCTGCCTTCAATCTTTCCCAGCATCGGAGTCTTTTCCAGTGAGTCAGTTCTTCTCATCAGGTGGCCAAAGTATTGGAGTTTCAGCTTCAGCATCAGTCCTTCCAGTGAATATTCAGGACTCATTTCCTTCCAACATCAACATTGTGCTGATATTTTCTTGTCGCATCTTGAATGACTGGACTGTTACCATAATCCTGACTAGTTATACGTCTGGCATTATAGGTTTTTCTCTCTTTACAGTGCTGGTATCTTTTACTTCTATTTTTGTCAAAGGAATGGAAATGGTAACAAAACCATTATAATGTAACATTTTTTGTGAGTATACCTTTTCTGCCATTCATATTGACATTGATAAGCAATAAAATAAGTGGGTTTTTTTTTTTTTTTTCTTTCCTAGACATCTGACCAGTGGTTTCTGGTTTACTGGTAGGGGAAACCTTATTAATGTCTTATGAACTGGACATCCTATTTGGCCAGGCTGACTCAGCCAGTTGGGAGACCCCAGCTGAAGATGTGGTGATTCATGTTGATTAGCAGGTAAGTGTGGGAGTCACACCCACTAAAGCCTCTCTATGCTTCTTGAAGTCTACATCAGTTGTACTTCTGTAGGACATCAGTTCAAGGGAAAAATCACCCATTAGCTCTGAGCAATAGAATAGTTGGTTGGGCACTAATTAGATGTGTGATATCACCCCACGGTAGATATTACAGTGACAAGTGAGATACTTTATAAAGTGTTCAGATAAACTCATTTGCCACCTGTTTTATAGTGTCTTGACCAAGCTCCTGCTTACAAATTCCACTCTTATTTAATGACCAGCCTCATCCAACCAAATGCCCAATGATATATTAATGCACCATGCATCACAAGACCCCATCCTTGACTTGATATATTCTATGCATTTCTCCAACCGTAAGACCAACTGTAAGACTCTTCCTTGGTACCCATAATTAATATAACTCCCACTCTTTTGCAAGATTTGAACACTCACCCATCCACCTAACTGCATATGCCATTACTAGGTAGGCCACTGAAGCAAGAAGCGTTATTATAAATTGTCAATACAACCACAACATAGTCATTGGACCAATATAATATGATAATATTTGTGTATTAGTCTCTTAAACCGAAGTATAAATAAATGTTTTGAAAATTTAGGAACCCAGGGACATTTTCTAAGCATGGGCATTTTGACAGGACCAAATATCAAGGGACATTTGTTATGGAACAAATATGCTTA
The DNA here is from genome assembly GCF_027580195.1 of Bos mutus. Lineage (NCBI taxonomy): Eukaryota > Metazoa > Chordata > Mammalia > Artiodactyla > Bovidae > Bos > Bos mutus. The sequence continues at coordinate 51,553,802 of NC_091633.1, read as the reverse complement.
TGGATGTTTGGATAGGATCAGATTTCAAGGACCTTTTGGCTTAGACCAAATATCTTAATGGACTCGCAGGACCAAATGTGTGCTCAGTTCAGTTCGGTTCAGTCGCTCAGTCATGTCCGACTCTGTACGACCCCATGAATCACACGCCAGGCCTCCCTGTCCATCACCAACTCCCGGAGTTCACTCAGACTCATGTCCATCGAGTCAGTGATGCCATCCAGCCATCTCATCCTGTCGTCCCCTTCTCCTCCTGCCCCCAATCCCTCCCAGCATCAGTCTCTTCCAATGAGTCAGCTCTTCACATGAGGTGGCCAAAGTAGTGGAGTTTCAGCTTTAGCATCATTCCCTCCAAAGAAATCCCAGGGCTGATCTCCTTCAGAATGTGTGCTAGTCCATATTTTATGGTTTGTATGTTGTACTTCTAAGTAGCATATGTTATTTTCACTTGGATGGATGCAATATGTATATGCTAACTTAATGTACAAGTCATAAAATTGGGCCTTGATGGAAGAACATAGATGTCATGTACAACATTCTATCCATGATACCTTCTAATTATCATAGCATCTGCCATAATGACCTAAAATCTCTTCAGATATATAACAAATGGAATTTCATACCTTCCCACAATCCATGCAAATCATATATCACCACAATTCTTTAAGAGCTCTTTGTATAAACCCAGGAAACCAAATTAACTTTGATAAGTCAGTGGGTCAACTGATACACATGTGGCTCTTCAAAAGACTGAGGTACCTTATTTATATCAAGCATCTGTGTATATCCAACCTTAGCACTCTTAGCTTATGTGTCTGCTCAGTCATTCAGTCTTGTCTGATTCTTTGCCACCCCTTGGACTGTAGCCCACCAGTCTCTCTGTCCATGGAATTTTTCAGACAAGAATACTGGAGTGGGTTGCTATTTCCCACTCCAGGGGATCTTCCTGACCCAGGAATTGAAACTGCATCCCCTGCATCTCATGCATTGGCAAGCAAATCCTTTACCACTAAGCTAGCTGGGAAGTCCTCCTTAATATTTATAGGCAGAATTAAATTTAATAGAACTATATATCACCAGTCACTGGTTGAATTATGTAAATTACTCTATATATCACCAATCACTGGCTGAACTTAGTAAAGATAAAAATCTGTTCATATTAGCAGTGTCATCAAAAGCAGACATCATTACTTAAATAGTGACATTATTCACCAAACACTATTGATTTTGGCCAGACATTCTACAATTATCACAGTGTATAAAACAGATACAACCACCTCTATGTACTCAGTTCAGTTCATGTCCGACTCTTTGCAACCCATAGACTGCAGCACACTAGGCTTTCCTGTCCAGTACCAACTCCTGGAACTTGCTCAAACTCATGTCCATCAAGCTGGTGATGCCATCCAATCATGTCATCCTCTGTCATCCCCTACTTCTCATGCCTTCAATCTTTCCCAGCATCAGGGTCTTTTCCAATGACTCAGTTCTTTGCATCAGGTGGCCAAAGTATTGGAGTTTCAGCTTCAACATCAGTCCTTCCAAAGAACACCCAGGACTGATCTTTAGAATGGACTGGTTGGATCTCCTTGCAGTCCAAGGGACTCTCAAGAGTCTTCTCCAACACCACAGTTCAAAAGCATCAATATTTCAGCACTCAGCTTTCTTTATAGTTCAATTCTCACATCCATGCATGACTATTTGAAAAACCATAGCTTTGACTAGATGGACCTTTGTTGGTAAAGTAATGTCTCTGCTTTTTAATGTGCTATCTAGGTTGGTCATAGCTTTTCTTCCAAGGAGCAACCATCTTTTAATTTCATGGCTGCAGTTACCATCTGCAGTGCTTTTGGAGCCCCCAAAAATAAAGTCTTTTCCTATTTCCCTTGTTTCCCCATCTATGGGGACCAGATGCCATGATCCTAGTTTTCTGCATGTTGAGTTTTAAGTCAAAATTTTCACTCTCTTCTTTCACTTTCATCAAGAGGCTCTTTAGTTCTTCTTCAATTTCTGCCATAAGGGTGATGTCATCTGCATATCTGAGGTTACTGATATTACTCCCGGCAATCTCGATTCCAGCTTGAGTTCATCCATCCTGGAGTTTTGCATGATGTACTTTGCATATAAGTTAAATAGCAGGGTGACAATATACAACCTTGTACAACAATATACAACATATACAATATACAACCTCTATGCACTACCGAGTTTTAAAATATACTACCAAGTTTTAAAATGTGGATTATATATCTTCACATCTGCATTTAATTTTGTTTACTTTTCTTAGATCACAGTCCGTTTCTTTTTTGCCTTGTATTAAAAAATGTATTTTTTATTTTTAAATCTTTACTATGCTTTAAATTATTTTAACATCTTTTCAATAGGATTTGAAGTAAAGTACATCAATTTGCATTTTTATTTATTCTAGATAAGTTATGCTCCTGTTAGATAAGTAGTTTCCAAGATGTGCTTTTCCTACCATCTGTTCCAATAACTGGGGGGGAAATGTTTAATGGCTAATGATGTACATGTGCTAGTATCTCTTTAAGATACTCTATCATTTTGATGGGCTCAGTGGTGCTAACATAACCATCTAGCAAATGAAATTTAATTTTGAAATCTAAGAGTGATAGGGACAAAATCTGCAAAGCTTGAAGAAATATTTTGGGCTTGAATTGCACACATTATTCCAAATTTTCTTTGTCTATTTTTTAAAAATTTCATTTGATACCAGTTGTATAATCTAGTAGACTAAAATTGAGATTATCTTCTTGAAAAATGAGTTATGTTAATGCATTTGTAGGTCATATATTATTTTCAGAGTATTTGAGCAACTTCTGTAAGTCTATAACACCTCTTGTGGAAGAAATCAGAACATATTACATATGTTGTTTACATTGCAGTTCTCAAACATTTTGACCCCCTAAACCAATAAAAAATGTTGGATAGTTTATTATTACCATTAGAGTGTAGAATAATTTTTATGAAAAATCAGATCATCTAGTTAAAATGAATATTCCAAGGTAAATTTGAAAAATAAGATTTCAAATTCATATAATTAGTAACACCAACTTAAAACTATAAATATGAAGGATAAAATACTATTTTTCTTTGTTTTTGGTCTATATGTTTAAAATTTTAAAATGATATTAGAAACAAAAACCTAATAAGATTGTTGTTGTTCGGTTGCTCAGTTGTGTCCCGACTCTATGCTACCCCATGGACTGCAGCACGTCAGGCTTCCCTGTCTCTCACTATCTCTCTGAGTTTTCTGAAACTCATGTTCATTGAGTCAGTGATGCCATCCAACCATCTCATCCTCCATCTCCCCCTTCTCCTCCTGCCCTCAATTTTTCCCAGCATCAAGGTCTTTTCCTGTGAATCAGCTCTTCGCATCAGGTGGCCAAAGTAATGGAGCTTCAGTTTCAGCATCAGTTCTTCTAATGAATATTCAGGGTTGATTTCTTTAGGACTGACTGGCTGGATCTCCTTGCTGTCCAAGAGACTCTCAAGAGTCTTCTCCAAAACTCGAACACCACAATTCAAAAGCATTAACTCTTTTGTGCTCAGACTTCTTTATGGTCCAACTCTCACATCCATACATGACTACTGGAAAAACCATAGCTTTGACCATATGGACTTTTGTCAGCAAAGTAATGTCTCTGCTTTTTAATACACTGTTTAAGTTGGTCATAGCGAATTTTCCAAGGAACAAGTGTCTTTTAATTTCATGGCTGCAGTCATTATCCACATTGATTTTGGAGCCCAAGAAAATGAAATATGACACTCTTTCCACATTTTCCCCATCTTTTGCTATGAATGGATAGGACTAGATGCCATGAAGCTTCATTCTTTGAATGTTGAGTTTTAAGCCAGCTTTTCTACCCTCCTCTTACACTTTCATTAAGAGGCTCTTTAATTCCTCTTCACTTTCTGTCATTAAAGTGGTATCATCTGCATATATGAGGTTATTGATATTTCTCCTGGCAAACTTGATTACAGCTTGTGCTTCATCCAGCCTGGCATTTTGCATGATGTACTCTGCATATCAGTTAGATAAGCAGGGTGACAATATGCAGCCTTGATGTACTCCTTCCCCAGTTTTGAGCCAGTCCATAGCTCCATGTCCAGTTCTAGCCATTGCTTCTTGTCTTGCATACAGGTTTCTTAGGAAGCAGGTAATGTGGCCTGGAATTCTCATCTCTTTAAGAATTTTCCACAGTTTTTTGTGATCCACACAGTCAAAGTCTTTAGCATAGCCAATGAAGCGGAAGAAGATTTTTTTTTTTTTTAGAATGTCTTTGCTTTTTCTATAATCCAGCGAATGTTCGCACTTTGATCTCTGGTTCCTCTGCCTTTTTAAATCTAGCTTGAGCATCTGGAAGTTCTCAATTCACATACTTCTGAAGTTTTACTTGAAGGATTTTTAGCATAATTTTGCTGATGTGTGAAATGAGTACAGTTGTACGGTAATTTGAACTTTCTTTGGCATTGCTTTTCTTTGGGATTGAAATGAAAAGTGAACTTTTCCAGTCCTGTGGCAACTACTGAGTTTACAAATTTGCTAGCATAATGATTGCAGCACTTTAACAACATCATCTTTTAGGATTTGAACTAGTTCCACTGAAATTCCATTACCTCTACTAGCTTTGTTCATAGTAATGCTTCCTAAGACCCATTTGACTTAGCACTCTAGGATAGCTGGCTCTAGGTGACTGACTGCACCATTGTGGTTTTCTGAGTTATTAAGACCTTTTTTGCACAGTTCTTCTGTGTATACTTGTCACCTTTTCTTAATCTCTTCTGCTTCTGTTATATTCTTGCCATTTTTATCCTTTACTGTGCCTATCTTTACATGAAATGTTCCCAATAAAATGGGAGAGAGAAAATGATAAAATATTTGCAACATTTATGAAGTCATTGAAAACATAACTTTTCTGGTCCAGGTATTCCATAACATAGACATAAACAGCCTGCCTATTCCATTCATATTTGAAAGAAAAGTTAGGAACCAGGTCCATGGTGGAAACCCTTAAGTGTAGCTGGCTTTCCCCATAGCTGTCATTAGGATAGTGGCTCTCCTACAATAGGGGAGCCAGGGCTGCTGACTGAAACTCTAATGCCCATAAATGTGATTGTTGCTTTCCATCAGAGCGTGGACAATTTTCAGAACATGCTTATGATAAATTGTGAACCTGCTGTTTCTCGAACTGCTTTCAGTTGAGTTCAGTTCAGTTGTTCAGTCATGTCAGACTCTTTGCGATCCCATGAACTGCCTCCCTGTCCATCATCAACCCTGGGGTCTAACCAAACCCATGTCAATAGAGTCGGTGATGCCATCCAGCCATCTCATCCTCTGTCATTTCATTCTCCTCATGACCCCAATACTTCCCAGCATTAGGGTCTTTTCCAGTGAGTCAGTTCTTCGCATCAGGTGGCCAAAGTACTGGAGTTTCAATTTCAACATCAGTCCTCCTAATGAACACCCAGGACTAATCTCCTTTAGGATGGACTGGTTGGATCTCCTTGCAGTCCAAGGGACTCTCAAGAGTCTTCTCCAACACCACAGTTCAAAAGCATCAATTCTTTGGCACTCAGCTTTCTTCACCGTCCAACTCTCACATCCATACATGACCACTGGAAAAACCATAGCCCTGACTAGATGGACCTTTGTTGACAAAGTAATGTCTCTGCTTTTCAATATGCTATCTAGGTTGGTCATAACTTTCCTTCCAAGGAGTAAACGTCTTTTAATTTCATGGCTGCAATCACCATCTGCAGTAATTTTGGAGCCCCAAAAAATATGTCTGGCACTGTTCCCACTATTTCCCCATCTATCTGCCATGAAGTGATCGGACCAGATGCCATGATCTCAGTTTTTTGAATGTTGAGCTTTAAGCCAACTTTTTCACTCTCCTCCTTCACTTTGATCAGGAGGAGGCTTTTTAGTTCCTCTTCACTTTCTGCCATAGGGTGGTGTCATCTGCATATCTGAGGTTATTGATATTTCTCCTGGCAATCTTGACTCCAGCATGTACTTTTTCCAGCCTAGCGTTTCTTATTATGTACTCTGCATATGAGTTAAAAAGAAGGGTGACAATATACAGCCTTATTGTACTCCTTTTCCTATTTGGAAGCAGTCTGTTGTTCCATGTCCAGTTCTAACTGCTGCTTCCTGACCTGCATACAGGTTTCTCAAGAGGCAGGTCAGATGGTCTGGTATTCCCATCTCTTTCAGAATTTTCCACAGTTTATTGTGATCCACAGAGCCAAAGGCTTTGGCATAGTCAATAAAGCAGAAATAGATGGATGTTTTTCTGGAACTCTCTTGCTTTTTCCATGATCCAACGGATGTTGGCAATTTGATCTCTGGTTCCTCTACTTTTTCTAAAACCAGCTTGAACATCTGGAAGTTCAAGATTCACTTATTGCTGAAGCCTTGCTTGGAGAATTTTGAGCATTACTTTACTAGCGCATGAGATGAGTGCAATTGTGTGGTAGTTTGAGCATTCTTTGGCATTGCCTTTCTTTGGGATTGGTATGAAAACTGACCTTTGCCAGTTCTGTGGCCACTGCTGAGTTTTCCAAAATTTTTGGCATATTGAGTGCAGCACTTTTACAGCATCATCTTTCAGGATTTGAAATAGCTCAACTGGGATTCCATCACCTCCACTAGCTTTGTTCATACTGATGCTTTCTAAGGCACACTTAACTTCACATTCCAGGGTGTCTGGCTCTAGGTGAGTGATCACACCATTGTGATTATCTGAGTCATGAAGATCTTTTTTGTACAGTTCTTCTGTGTATTCTTGCCACCTTTTCCTAATATCTTCTGCTTCTGTTAGGTCCATACCATTTCTCTCCTTTATCGAGCCCATCTTTGCATAAAATGTTCCCATGATATCTCTAATTTTCTTGAAGAAATCTCTAGTCTTTCCCATTCTGTGGTTTTCCTCTATTTCTTTGCATTGATCACTGAGGAAGGTTTTTTTAATCTCTCCTTGCTATTCTTTGGAACTCTGCATTCAGATGGGAATAACTTTCTTTTTCTCTTTTGCTTTTTGCTTCTCTTCTTTTCACAGCTATTTGTAAGGCCTCCCCAGGCAGCCATTTTGCTTTTTTGCATTTCTTTTCCATGGGGATGGTCTTGATCCCTGTCTCCTGTACAATATCATGAACCTCCATCCATAGTTCATCAGGCATTTTGTCTATCAGATCTAGTCCCTTAAACCTATTTCTCACTTTCACTGTATAATCATAAGGGATTTGATTTAGGTCTTACTGAATGGTCTAGTGGTTTTCCCTACTTTCTTTTATTTAAGTCTGAATTTGGCAATAAGGAGTTCATGATCTGAGCTACAGTCAGCTCCTGGTCTTGTTTTTGCTGACTGTATAGAGCTTCTCCATCTTTGGCTGCAAAGAATATAATCAATCAGATTTCTATTGACCATGTAGTGATGTCCATGTGTAGTCTCTTCTTGTGTAGTTGGAAGAGGGTGTTTGCTATGACCAGTGAGTTCTCTTGGCAAAACTCTATTATCCTTTGCCCTGCTTCATTCTGTACTCCAACGCCAAATTTACCTGTTACTCCAGGTGTTTCCTGACATCCTACTTTTGCATTCCAGTCTCCTATAATGAAAAGAACATCTTTTTTGGGTGTTAGTTCTAAATGGCCTTTAGATCTTCATAGAACCATTCAACTTCAGCTTCTTCAGCATTACTGGTTGGGGCATAGGCTTGGATTACCATGATATTGAATGATTTGCCTTGAAAACGAACAGAGATCATTCTGTCATTTTTGAGAATTCTATAAATGCACATTGAAAAATTCATCCGTCTTCCTTAAAGCAAGCAAGCAAAGAAATCATAGTAACCACAGTTAAAAAAAAAATTTAGACTCAAAAGATCCACAACAGAGTCACTGATAGCAAATATGAATGTTTCTGTGCAGTCTATATAAGTGCTTACTCAGTGTGAAGCCCTGTCTTGGGGTAGGAATATAATGGTGCCACAACAGACATGATTTCCCCACCTCTGCACTGAACTCATAACACAGAGTGGAGATATTTTTGACAGAGCATGTTTCAAGATTTAGATGAGAAAAACATGGAACATCAAGGGGACGAAATAAATAAATTCAGTGATAGCTACTGGAATACAGAGTGTAAAAGATACTAGTTTAAGAGTCAAGATTGGAGAAAGAAAGGACTAGACCTTATAGTGATGATGGCTTTTGTAAGTCAGGTTTAGGAGTGTAGTCTTTCTCCTAAAAGGAAATAGAAGCCATTAAGAAGTTGAAAACAGAGAAGCGTCACAATCTCCCATGTTAGACAACCGGGTAGACATCAAACTATTTACTTAAAAAGAGAACACTGGGGAGGAGGCAAGTTTGGGAGATGATGAATTTAGATGTTCAAATATTAAGTATTATGTGTCTGGAAAACACTCAAACATACATGTGCAATTGGCAATTGAACATATATCTTTAGCAAACAAGAGAGTAGGGTGATTTGAGACATAGCTTTGTAGCTTTATAGAAGTAAAAGGAGGGATCAAAAGGTGACTTATATGCAAATGGAAAAAGAAAAAAAAATGTGTATCTTCAGTGAATTTAAGGTGAACAAGTCAAATGATTTTGGATCCCAGGTTCAGAGGAATTATGAACACAGAAAACTATTAATAATGCAATCACTTATGGAGGAAAAGGAGACAATGAGATTAACAGGTTATTAGGAGAAATTTATTTTTGTCATGGGAAAGATAAAGAAGCAGCTGTACAATGATTGGGTTAATGAAGGGCTTCTTTAATAAAAAAGTTTTAATGTTTGAATAGTGATGGAAAAAAGCCAGGAGCAAAGAGATCTCTTCTTCTTTCTCTTCTTCTTTGTCTCAATGCAACAGTCTTGACAATATCTGTAAGGATAGTGTAGGTTTTGTATGCATATGGTTAGGAAAATACTTGAGCTTATTTATCTGATTCAGTTTGATCTGGACAAAAGAGTAACCTTTTGTAACACTGTAAAAGGTAACATTGTGAAAGATATTTTTGAGAAGCAGGATCCTAATTTAAGAATACCTTGGGGAGAAGTAAACAAGAACTAACTGTACTGCTGTGTCTTGAGATGCTTGGTGAGAAACTCAAATACTTGCCTCTGGCAAGTATTTGCCTCTGACTTTCTGGAGTATTCCTTCATGTATTGTTTATATTGTCCCTGATGTCTCAGTCTCTGATAGAACAGTGTAGTAAAGTCATCCCTATTAATCAATTCTTGTCAGTTCTGCCTCTGTTTCTCCAGGAGTTAAAGTCTGTTGATCTCAGAAATTATTCTCCTGCCAGGGCTGGAAAGAAAGAACATGAAAGGAAGAGGTTCAGCAAAGTATATCTTACTGTAATTCTAAGTCAGTAGAATTGGAATTTGTAAATCTCCTGATCTGACCGTATACCCTTTACCCACACCACCACCTAAACCACACAGCTTTGAAAGTGTTTAAAAAATTCAGTTTGTAGCAAATTAATATAAAGAGTAAATGTCTTTTTTTTCAAGAAGTATAAAAAAGGCTCTTAATCTATTCTTTCTCCAAGGTAATTTATTGGGTATCTTATTTATTTAAATAAGGAATGCTGGCATAAATAAAAACATGTAACTAGTTTGATTCAAAACATCAAGACTTCTCTAGCAACACCAAAACATCTTAGTCTATAACCTATTAAAAATACTTTGGAAATGTAAATTAAAGATGACAACATGGAACAGTACTATTGGTACAATTGGTTTTACAATTCTGCACGGCCATGCAGAATTTAAGAGCTTTATGAAAGACTGTAACATTTTTCTAAGGAATAGAAGTTTGAGTGAGTTTATGTCCTAAGAGGGTTTGACAAGTATTTTATTATAAAGAAGCAGATAGTAAAAAGTTTAGGTTTTGAAAATCATTGGCTTTGTTGTAACGACTCAATTCTGTCATGGTAGTTTTAAAGCAGACAAACGTAAAAGAATGTGGTCCACACAGTCAAAGGCTTTGGCATAGTCCGTAACTAAGAAGTAGATGCTTTTTCTGGCACTGTCTTGCTTTTTCAATGATCCAAGGGATGTTGACAATATGATCTCTGGTACCTCTGCATTTTATAAATCCAGCTTGAACATCTGGAAGTTCACTGTTCATGTACTGCTGAAGCCTGGCTTGGAGAATTTTGAGCTTTACTTTACTAGCATGTAAGATGAGTGCAATTGTGCAGTAGTTTGAACATTCTTTGGCATTGCCTCTCTTTGAGATTAGAATGAAAACAGACCTTTTCCAGTCCTGTGGCCACTGCTGAGTTTTCCAAATTTGCTGGCATATTGGGTGCAGCACTTTTACAGCATCATCTTTTAGGATTTGAAATAGCTCAGCTGGAATTCCATCACCTCCATTAGCTTTGTTCATAGTGATGCTTCCTGATACCCACTTGACTTTGCATTCCAGGATGTCTGGCTCTAGGTGAGTGATCACACCATCATGATTATCTGGGTTGTGAAGATCTTTTTTGTACAGTTCTTCTGTGTATTCTTGTCACCTCATCTTAATATCCTCTGCTTCTGTTAGTTCCAGGCTTCCCTGGTGGCTCAGAGGGCAAAGCATCTGCCTGTAATGTGGGAGACCTGGGTTCGATCCCTGGGTTGGGAAGATCCCCTGAAGAAGGAAAAGGCAACCCAATCCAGTACTCTTGCATGGAAAACCCCATAAACAGAGAAGCCTGGTAGGCTTCCATTCCATGGCTTCAGAAAGAGTCGGACATGACTGAACGACTTCACTTTCACTTTTCACTTTCACTTTTTCTATTAGGTCCATACCATTTGTTCTTTATTATGCCCATCTTTGCATGAAATGTTCCCTTGGCCTCTCTAATTTCTTGAAGAGATCTCTAGTCTTTCCCATTCTATTGTTTTCCTCTATTTCTTTGCAATGATCGCTGAGGAAAGCTTTCTTATCTCTCCTTGCTATTCTTTGGAACTCTGCATTCAAATGGGTATATCTTTCCTTTTCTCCTTTGTCTTTAATTTCTCTTCTTTTCACAGCTTTAGTAAGGCCTCCTGAGACAACCATTTTGCCTTTATGCACTTCTTTTTCTCGGGGATGGCCTTGAATCCACCCTCCTATACAATGTCATAAACCTCTGTCAATAGTTCTTCAGGCACTCTATTTATCAGATCTGGCCCCTTAAATCTATTTCTCACTTCCACTATATAATTGTAAGGGATTTGATTTAGGTTATACCTGAATTGTCTAGTGGTTTCCTCTACTTTCTTCAATTTAGTCTGAATTTGGCAATAAGGAGTTCATGATCTGAGCCACCGTCAGCTCCTGGTCATGTTTTTGCTGACTGTATAGAGCTTCTCCATCTTTGGCTGCAAAGAATATAATCGATCAGGTTTTGGTTTTGACCATCTAGTGATAAGAGTGTGTAGACCAGTGCATTCCCTTGGCCAAACTCTATTGGCCTTTGCCCTGCTTCGTTCTGTACCCCAAGGCCAAATTTGCCTGTTACTCTAGGTATTTCTTGACTTCCTTCTTCCAGGTATTTCTTGATTTCAAGAAGTCAAGACTTCTTGACTTCTATAGGGTCCTTTTCCAGTCCCTTATAGTGAAAAGGACATCTTCTTTGGGTGTTAGTTCTAGAAGGTCTTGTAGGTCTTCATAGAACCTTTCAACTTCAGCTTCTTCAGCATTACTTGTCAGGGCATAGACTTGGATTACTGTGATATTGAATGGTTTGCCTTGGAAAAGAAGAGAGATCATTCTGTCATTTTGAGGTTTCATCCAAGTATTGCGTTTTGGACTCTCTTGTTGACTATTATGGCTACTCCATTTCTTCTAAGGGATTCTTTCCCATAGTAGTAAATATAATGGTCATCTGAATTAAATTCCCCCATTTCAGTCCATTTTAGTTCGCTTCAGTCCATTTTAGTTTGCTGATTCCTAAAATGTTGATGTTTACTCTTGCCATCTCCTGTTTGACCACTTTCAATTTGCCTTAATTCATGGACCTAACATTCCAGGTTCCTATGCAATATTGCTCTTTACAGCATCAGACCTTGTTTCCATCACCAGTCACATCCACAACTGGGTGATATTTTTGCTCTGGCTCCATCTCTTCATTATTTCTGGAGTTATTTCTCCACTGATCTTCAGTAGCATCTTTGGCACCTAGTGACCTAGGAAGTTCATCTTTCAGTGTCCTATGTTTTTTGCCTTTTTATGCTGTTCATTGGGTTCTCAAGGCAAGAATACTGAAGTGGTTTTCCATTCCCTTCTCCAGTGGACCACGTTTTGTCAGAACTCTCCACCATGGCCCATCTTGGGGGGCCCTACATGGCATGGCTCATAGTTTCATTGAGTTATACAAGTCTGTGGTTCATGTGATCAGATTGGTTAGTTTTATGTGATTATGGTTTTTAATCTGTCTGCCCTCTGATAGAGAAGGATAAGAGGCTTATGGAAGCTTCCTGATGAGAGAGACTGACTGAGGGGGAAACTGGGTCTTTTTCTGATGTGCAGCACCATGCTCAGTAAATTTTAATCCAGTTTTCTGTTGATGGGTAAGGCTGTGTTCCCTCCCTGTTATTTACCTGGGGCCAAACTATGGTGGAGGTAATGAAGATAATGGAAACCTTCTTCAAAAGTTCCCATGGACACTCTGCTACACTCAGTGCCCCTCAACCCTGCAGCAGGCCACCACTGACCCACCACTGAGCTTCTGCCAGAGACTCTTGGACGCTCATGGGCAAGTCTGTGTCAGTCTCTTGTGGGGTCACTGCTCCTTTCTTCTGGGTCCTGCTGGGCACATGGTTCTGTTTGTGCCCTCCAACAGTCTGTTTCCCCAGTCCTGTGTAAGTTCTGGTGGCTCTCTGGTGGCGTTAATGGGACCTCCTCTAAGAGGACTTATTCCACACCCAGATCTGCTGCACCCAGAGACCCTGCCCCGCAGCAGTCCACTGCTGACCCATACCTCCACAGAAGACACTCAAACACAGTTCTGTCTCAGTCTTGGTGGTGTCTCTGTGTCCTGGTGCATACAAGGTTTGTTTGAGCCCTCTGAGTGTCTCTGGTGGGTATGGGGTTTGATTCTAAACATGATTTCTCCCCTTCTGCCATTTTGCTTTTCCTTTGCCTTTGGAGCCTCTTGAAAGTGAAAAGCAGAGTGAAAAAGTTGCCTTAAACCTCAACATTCAGAAAACTAAGTTCATGGCATCTGGTCCCATCACTATGGCAAATAGATGGGGAAACAATGGAAACAGTGACAGACTTTATTTTTCTGGGCCTCAAAATCACTGCAGATGGTGATTGCAGCCATGAAATTAAAAGACGCTTACTCCTTGGAAGGAAAGTTATGACCAACCTAGACAGCAGAGATATTACTTTTCAAAAAAAGGTCAGTCTAGTCAAGCTATGGTTTTTCCAGTAGTCATGTATGGATGTATATATATAAAGAAAGCTGACTGCTAAAGAATTGATGCTTTTAAACTGTGGTATTGGAGGAGACCCTTGCGAGTCCCTTGGTCTGCAAGGAGATCCAACCAGTCCATCCTAAAGGAAATCAGGCCTGACTATTCATTGGAAGGACTGATGCTGAAGCTGAACTCCAATACTTTGGCCATCTAATGTGAAGAACTGACTCACAATTGAAAAGCCCCTGATGCTGGGAAAGTTTTAAGGCAGGAGGAGAAGGGGATGACAGAGGATGAGATGGTTGGATGGCATAATGGACTCAATGGACTTGAGTTTGAGTAAACTCTTGGAGTTGGTGATGGACAGGGAGGCCTGGCACGCTGCAGTCCATGGGGTTGTAAAGAGTCAGACACGACTGAGTGACTGAACTCAACTGATTATTGCTTAGGTCAGAAAAGTATGCCTAGTACAGGCATTTCCAAAGATATGCCTCTCAGTACTTGGACACTTCAATGTGAAAATGTGGAAAGCTTCCAGAGTGACAGGTTCAGGATAGATTCTGTAGTTTATTACCTCATAGCCCAAGAATTGCTGAGATTGCCTACTCCCCAAATATTTGGCACCTTTTTCTTTTAGACATTTATAAAGCAAATGGTCTGATTATATTGCCCTTTTTAAATATAAAAATATTCAGCAACCTTAGTCATTCTTAAGTAAGCTACCTATTATTTTTTCATAGTGTCTTGTTTTATTTATCTTTTTTAAAAAGATACCCTCCTTTAGTACCAGTGTCTTTGTGAAAGCCAAGGTGCCCAAAACATAAATAAATAAATCCATAAATGCACAAGTAATCTTAGGTATGCCATTAGACTATGTGAATATTAAACATTCGCTACACAAAAAAATAAGTTGGCTTAAAGCTCAACATTCAGAAAACGAAGATCATGGCATCTGGTCCCATCAGTTCATGGGAAATACATGAGAAAACAGTGGAAACAGTGCCAGACTTTATTCTTTTGGCTCCAAAATCACTGCAGATGGTGACTGCAGCCATGAAATTAAAAGACACTTACTCCTTGGAAGGAAAGTTGTGACCAACCTAGATAGCATATTCAAAAGCAGAGACATTACTTTGCTAACAAAGGTCTGTCTAGTCAAGGCTATGGTTTTTCCAGTGGTCATGTATGGATGTGAGAGTTGGACTGTGAAGAAGGCTGAGCGCCAAAGAATTGATGCTTTTGAACTGTGGTGTTGGAGAAGACTCTTGAGAGTCCCTTGGACTGCAAGAAGATCCAACCAGTCCATTCTAAAGGAGATGAGCCCTGGGAGTTCTTTGGAAGGAATGATGCTAAAGCTGAAACTCCAGTACTTTGGCCACCTCATGCGAAGAGTTGACTCATTGGAAGAGACTCTGATGCTGGAAGGGATTGGGGGCAGGAGGAGAAGGGGACGACAGAGGATGAGATGGCTGGATGGCATCACCGACTTGATGGATGTGAGTTTGAGTGAACTCCTGGAGTTGGTGATGGACAGGGAGGCCTGGTATGCTGCACTTCATGGGGTCACAAAGAGTTAGACACGACTGAGTGACTGAAATGAACTGAACTGAACACAAAAAATGCCATAAATATATGATCAGAGTATTATTAGTCTTATCAGACACCAGACTGTTGCATTGCCCACCTCATCCTAAATCTGAAATCCCAGATACTTTTTGCTATAACTTAACACTGATAACTCACGGAGAAGGCAATGGCAACCCACTTCAGTACTTTTGCCTGGAGAATCCCATGGACAGAGGAGCCTGGTAGGCTACGGTCCATGGGGTTGCTAAGAGTCGGACATGACTGAGAGACTTCACTTTCACTTTTCACTTTCATGCATTGGAGAAGGAAATGGCAACCCACTCTGGTATTCTTGCCTGGAAAATCCCAGGGACAGACGAGCCTGTTGGACTGCCATCTATGGGGTCATACAGAGTCGGACACGACTGACATGACTTAGCAGCAGCAGCAACACTGATAACTATACCTCTGAATTCACAGTCCTCAGGACAGAAATGTGACAAGTATACTTCCAAATTGGTTGTACTGAAATGATTAATTTATTAAAATGTTATAATGGGTATCTGTTGCAGCTAAAACCCTGGAGTGGAGTCAAAGCCCAAGGCCCACTGTCTAAGTTTAATAGTTCCGATGTCTTCTTCATGTTCATAGAACTTATCACTCCGCTCTCCCCATACTTCCCAGCCCAACAGAGTCCAAGGAGGGGTCTAATGTTAGAGATATATGATGCAATTAATATTACACTATATGTCTTTTTTGGTCATCTCTATCTCAATGGGAAGTATACAGTTTGAAGTCTTTAAAGAGTCTTAGTAGAGGCCTAATGATCTTTGCCAAATGTCCATGAGATGAAATATGGGTATTCTTTCATCATAGGGAACCAAAAAACAAGTGCTCAATAAATATGTCCTGGTTCTATCAGCGGCTCAGCTGGTTAAGAATCTGCCTGCAATGCAGGAGACCAGGCTTCGATCCCTAGGTTGGGAAGATTCCCTGAAGAAGAGAAAGGCTACCCACTCCAGTATTCTGGCCTGGAGAATTCCATGGACTGTACAGTCCATAGAGTCACAAAAAGTCGGACACTATTGAGTGATTTTCACTTTCACTTTCTTTCAGCTTTGGAGATGGTGATCAAAGGAATATGGTGGAAAGGGCACCAAAGCCTCTCACTCCCCTTCTATATTATTATAAAACTGCAGCGCAGGCTACCTTTGGGAGATGGTACAAGCTACAAGATTTATCTGTAGTGCTAGACCAAAACCTCAACATGTGGATGATCTAGCTCAAGGCAAGGCCTTTAACCAATTAAGAAGCTTCTCAAGGGATTTTATAGTGTATTTATTCTCCCCATTGATTTTCTACTCTTCTTCCTAGAATTAGTTCTACTTTCACATGAAATCCCCAAGTAAGACTGATGATTAGACTTTATAGATGGCCCCTAAATTCATTATAAACTAATTATCCGGAATACTGATAGAGAGCTGATAAATAGATGCAATGGTTAATGGTATATTCTCATTAGATAATTATGCATGAACTTGGATATATCCTCTGTCTATAAAACGTAAGCATTGTAATCCTACATGAAAACATCTGTCTTTTTGTTTCAATCTGGAACACCCAGGTTAGCAGCCTTCAAGCAAATATCTCTAAAATCAGCGTAAATGAATAGGGATCCTTATGATACTATGATACTTCTTTCCCAAGTGAAAGACATTACAGGTAGCAAGTTGAAACTTAAGAAAGTAGTAGGAGGGAGTGATGCAGTCAGCACAGAAATGCAATATGAATTTATATTGTTATTTATATTGTTCAGTCGATAAGTCGTGTCCCGCTCTTTAAGACCCCATGAACTGCAGCATACCAGGCTTCCCTGTCCTTTACTGTCTCCCAGAGTTTGCTCAAACTCATGTTCATTGAGTCAGTGATGCTACCTAACCATTTCATCCTCTGCCACCCTCTTCTCCTCTTGCCCTCAAAGTTTCCCATAAGCAGGATCTTTTCCAATCAATTGACTCTTTTTATCAGGTGGCCAAAGTATTAGAACTTCAGCTTCAGCATCAGTCCTTCCAGTAAATATTCAGGGTTGATTTCAATTGACTGGTTTGATCTCCTGGCTTCCAAGGGACTCTCAAGAGTCTTCCCCAGCATCACCAAAAGCATTAATTCTTCAGTGCTCAGCCTTCTTTATGGTTCAACTCTCACATCTGTACATGACTACTGAAAAAAACATAGCTTTGACTATATGGACTTTTGTTAGCAAAGTGATTTCTCTGCTTTTTAACATGCTCTCTAGATTTATCATAGCTTTCCTTATTTCAGAATTTTCCACAGTTTATTGGGATCCACACAGTCAAAGGCTTTGGCATAGTCAATAAAGCAGAAATAGATGTTTTTCTGGAACTCTCTTGCTTACTCCATGATCCAGCGGATGTTGGCAATTTGATCTCTGGTTCATCTGCCTTTTCTAAAACCAGCTTGAACATCAGGAAGTTCACGGCTCACATATTGCTGAAGCGTGGCTTGGAGAATTTTGAGCATTACTTTACTAGCGTGTGAGATGAGTGCAATTGTGTGGTAGTTTGAGCATTCTTTGGCATTGCCTTTCTTTGGGTTTGGAATGAAAAGTGACCTTTTCCAGTCCTGTGGCCACTGCTGAGTTTTCCAAATTTTTTGGCATATTGAGTGCAGTACTTTCACAGCACCATCTTTCAGGATTTGGAATAGCTCAACTGGAATTCCATCACCTCCACTAGCTTTGTTCGTAGTTAGGGAAGCCCTTATATGAGATTGAGTTATTCACACAGAAAATATCAGCACCAAAATAATAAAGAAGTTCAAGAATTTCCCACATTGTTAAAAATAAATGATAGAGGTAAAAATGAAATAGTTAAAGAAATAAAATATATTTATTAACAATTTTAGATAGTATTATAAACATAATGCCAGGATGAAAAATGGCAGAGAAACAATACTAAGTAAATAAGATTTTTATGAAAGTTTAAGAAAATTTCTTTTTTAATATAAGTATTCATGATATATTAGGTAATTACATTGATAATGGTAATGATGATAACTAGCATTAATGTACAGGCATACCTCTGAGATATTTCCGATTTGGTTCCAGACCACTGGAAATCACAATACATTGAATCACATGAATTTGTTGGTTTCCTAATGCATACAAGTTATGTTTATATCATACTGTAGTTTATTAAGTGTGCAATAACATTATGTCTTTAAAATGTACATGCCTAATTAAAAGCACTTTATTGCTTAAAAAAAAAAAAAAAAAAAACCTAACTAATCCTCTGACAACATAGAGTTGCCACAGCCTTCAGTTTGCAATACATAGTATCTGTGAAGCACAATAAGGTGAAGAGCAATGAAATAAGTTATGCCTGTAACAATAATGATTAACTTCTCAAGAGCTGTATGTCTATAAATTCCCTTAATGTTCATAACTTATTAACCCTATAAAAGCTTATTAAAGGAGTACTGTTATCAGCACTTTGCAGAAGCAGAATTGAAGTGCATGACGAAAGTTAGAGCCTGGATTCAAACCCACAGAGCTTTCCCGTGAGCCCTTTCCTCTAATCACCTCTAACAAATTCTAGTGATGAAAAGAGACTCACATCTTAATATATTAAGTAACTTCAAGAATAACAACAGCAACAACAGCTATACTTATTCATGCAGAAATATATTTAAAAAGTAAACAATACAAAGGAAAAAAAGAAAAACTCACAACAACTTTGTGCCTAATAAGACAGACATGAGAATTTTCAGACAAAAATAAGTGTCAAAGACCATGAATCCATTTCCATATAGTTTTGAGTAAAACAAATTGTGATTCAAATTTTAAAGCTAGCTATAGACAATCTCAAAAAAGTTTACTTCTTGGAATAAAGAGTAATTCAAAGGCATATTTGGAGTTAACAGTGAGGTGTATCAAGATAAGTTATTTAGAAATATGGAATCTTGGTTAAAAATAAATAGTTAATGAAATATAAGAAACTATTAGTAACTTCATAAATTACAACGTATATGTCAATATATCATTAGATGCAGATGTTACGTTATTAATTTAATCTTTTATTCTATAATATTTACTGAGAGATAACTAGGTGCTTGGTGCTAGAGATTCAACAATGAATAAAACAGATAGGTGAAAGTACGAAAGTGTTAGCCACTCAGTGGTGTCCAACTTTCTGTGACCACTCACACTGTAGCTTGCCAGATTCCTCTGTCCATGGAATTCTCTAGGCAAGAATACTGGAGTGGGCAGCCATTCCCTTCTCCAGGGGCTCTTACTGACCAAGTGATCAAACTTGGGTACCCTGCATTGCAGGCAGATTCGTTACCACTAGAGCCATCATTAAGCCAAAACAGATACATCCTTCTCTTACATAATTTACTTTTAGCAAAGAGGGTGTGGTCACAAACACACACAAACACACACACATACACACAAATCCGGTTGTAATGAATGCTGTGAAGTAAAATAAAGCAGAGAAAGGCAATAAGGAAAGGCCTTTGTGTTAAGGAGACACATGAATGAAATAAAGTAAGGCAGTGAGCCTTGTAGGTGTCTGGAGAATGATCATCCCAGGAGGAAGGGACAGAAAGTACAAAGAACCTGGGGTTGAAGAGTGTCTGGCAGGTTTCAGGGTTAAGAGTGAAGTGAGTGAGGGAAGTGAGTTAGTTTTTAAGATTAGAGAAAGAACCAGATTTTTAGGCCAGGAGTTGGCAAATGGTAAACCTATAGGTCAAATTGTTGGCGGGCACAGGAGAGCGAGAGTAGCTACTCCACGCTCAAGGTCAGGAGGGGCAGCAGTGAGGAGATACCCCTCATCCAAGGTAAGGAGCAGCAGCTGTGCTTTGCTAGAGCAGCCATGAAGAGATACCCCACGTCCAAGGTAAGAGAAACGCAAGTAAGATGGTAGGTGTTGTGAGAGGGCATCAAAGGGCAGACACACTGAAACCACAATCACAGAAAACTAGTCAATCTAATCACATGGACCTCAGCCTTGTCTAACTCAATGAAACTAAGCCATGCCTTGTGGGGCCACCCAAGATGGGCGGGTCAGGGTGGGGAGGTCTGACAGAATGTGGTCCACTGGAGAAGGGAATGGAAAACCATGTTAGTATTCTTGCCTTGAGAACCCCATGAACAGTAAGCAAAATGATAGGATACTGAAAGAGGAACTCCCCAAGTCGGTAGGTACCCAATATGCTATTGGAGATCAGTAGAGAAATAAATCCAGAAAGAATGAAGGGATGGAGCCAAAGCAAAAACAAAACCCAGTTGTGGATGTGACTGGTGATAGAAGCAAAGCCCAATGCTATAAAGAGCAATATTGCTGGGAACCTGGAATGTCAGGTCCATGAATCAAGGCGAATTGAAAGTAGTCAAATAGGAGATGGCAAGAGTGAAAACTGACATTCTAGGAATCAGCTAAACTAAAATGGACTAGAATGGGTGAATTTAACTCAGATGACCATTATATCTACTACTGTGGGCAGGAATCCCTTAGAAGAAATGGAATAGCCATCATGGTCAACAAAAGAGTCCAAAATGCAGTAATTGGAAGCAATCTCAAAAATGACAGATGATCTCTGTTCATTTCCAAGGCAAACCAATCAATATCACAGTAATCCAAATGTATGCCCCAACCAGTAACACTGAAGAAGTTGATGTTGAATGGTTCTATGAAGACCTATAAAACCTTTTAGAACTAACACCTCCACAAGATGTCCTTTTCATTGTAGGGGACTGGAATGCAAAAGTAGGAAGTCAAGAAACACCTGGAGTAACAGGCAAATTTGGCCTTGGAATATGGAATGAAGCAGGGCAAAGGCTAATAGAGTTTTGCCAAGAGAACACACTGGTCATAGCAAACACCCTCTTCACACAACACAGGAGAAGACTCTACACATGGACATCACCAGATGGTCAACAACGAAATCAGATTGATTATATTCTTTGCAGCCAGAAATGGAGAAGCTATCTACAGTCAACAAAAACAAGACTGGGAGCTGACTGTGGCTCAGATCATGAACTCCTTATTACCAAGATTAGATAAGATCAGTCTCTCAGACGTGTTCGACTCTTTGCGACCTCATGAATCGCAGCACGCCAGGCCTCCCTGTCCATCACCAACTCCCGGAGTTCAACGAGACTCACGTCCATCGAGTCAGTGATGCCATCTAGCCATCTCATCCTCTGTCGTCACCTTCTCCTCCTGCCCCCAATCCCTCCCAGCATCAGAGCCTCTTCCAGTGAGTCAACTCTTCCCATGAGGTAGCCAAACTACTGGAGTTTCAGCTTTAGCATCTTTCCTTCCAAAGAAATCCCAGGGCTGATCTCCTTTATGATGGACTGGTTGGATCTCCTTGCAGTCCAAGGGACTCTCAAGAGTCTTCTCCAACACCAAAGTTCAAAGGCATAAATTCTTCAGCGCTCAGCCTTCTTCACAGTCCAACTCTCACATCCATACATGACCACTGGAAAAACCATAGCCTTGACTAGACGAACCTTTGTTGGCAAAGTAATGTCTCTGCTTTTGAATATGTTATCTAGGTTTGTCATAACTTTCCTTCCAAGGACCAAGCGTCTTTTAATTTCATGGCTGCAGTCACCATCTGCCGTGATTTTGGAGCCCAGAAAAATAAAGTCTGACACTGTTTCCACTGTTTCCCCATCTATTTCCCATGAAGTGGTGGGACTGGATGCCATGATCTTTGTTTTCTGAATGTTGGACTTTAAGCCAACTTTTTCATTCTCCACTTTCACTTTCATCAAGAGGCTTTTGAGTTCCTCTTCACTTTCTGCCATAAGGGTGGTGTCACCTGCATATCTGAGGTTATTGATATTTCTCCCAGCAATCTTGATTCCAGCTTGTGTTTCTTCAAGTCCAGCGTTTCTCATGATGTACTCTGCATATAAGTTAAACAAGCAGGGTGACAATATACAGCCTTGATGTACTCCTTGTCCTATTTGGAAACAGTCTGTTGTCCCATGTCCAGTTCTAACTGCTGCTTCCTGACCTGCAAACAGATTCCTCAAGAGGCAGATCAGGTGGTCTGGTATTCCCATCTCTTTCAGAATTTTCCACAGTTTATTGTGATCCACAGAGTCAAAGGCTTTGGCATAGTCAATAAAGCAGAAATACATGTTTTTCTGGAACTCTCTCTTGCTTTATCCATGATCCAGCGGATGTTGGCAATTTGATCTCTGGTTCCTCTGCCTTTTCTAAAACCAGCTTGAACATCAGGAAGTTCACGGCTCACATATTGCTGAAGCCTGGCTTGGAGAATTTTGAGCATTACTTTACTAGCATGTGAGATGATTGCAATTGTGCGGTAGTTTGAGCATTCTTTGGCCTTGCCTTTCTTTGGGATTGGAATGAAACCTGACCTTTTCCAGACCTCTGGCAACTGCTGAGTTTTCCAAATTTGCTGGCATACTGAGTGCAGCACTTTCACAGCATCATCTTTCAGGATTTGAAATAGCCCAACTGGAATTCTATCACCTCCACTTGTGTTGTTTGCAGTGATGCTTTCTAAGGCCCACTTGATTTCACATTCCAGGATGTCTGGCTCTAGGTGAGTGATCACACCACCGTGATTATCTTGGTCATGAAGATCTTTTTTGTACAGTTCTTCTGTGTATTCTTGCCTCCTCTTCTTAACATCTTCTGCTTCTATTAGGTCCATACCATTTCTGTCCTTTATCGAGCCCATCTTTGCATGAAATGTTCCTTTGGTATCTCTGATTTTCTTGAAGAGATCTCTATTCTTTCCCATTCTGTTGTTTTCCTCTATTTCTTTGCACTGATCGCTGAAGAAGGCTGTCTTATTTCTTCCTGCTATTCTTTGGAACTCTGCATTCAGATGTTTATACCTTTCCTTTTCTCCTTTGCTTTTTGCTTCTCTTCTTCTCACAGCTATTTGTAAGGCCTCCCCAGACAGCCTTTTTGCTTTTTTTTGCATTTCTTTTCCATGGGGATGGTCTTGATCCCTGTCTCCTGTACAATGTCACGTACCTCATTCCGTAGTTCATCAGGCACTCTATCTATCAGATCTAGGCCCTTAAATCTATTTCTCACTTCCACTGTATAATCATAAGGGATTTGATTTAGGTCATACCTAGTGGTCTAGTGGTTTTCCCTACTTACTTCAATTTAAGTCTGAATTTGGCAATAAAGAGTTCATGGTCTGAGCCACAGTCAGCTCCTTGTCTTGTTTTTGCTTACTGTATAGAGCTTCTCCATCTTTGGCTACAAAGAATATAATCAATCTGATTTCGATGTTGACCACCTGGTGATGTCCATGTATAGAGTCTTCTCGTGTTGTTGGAAGAGGGTGTTTGTTATGACCAGTGCATTTTCTCAGCAAAACTCTATTAGTCTTTGCCCTGCTTCATTCCGTATTCCAAGGCCAAATTTGCCTGTTACTCCAGGTGTTTCTTGACTTCCTACTTTTGCATTCCAGTCCGCTATAAGGAAAAGGACATCTATTTTGGGTATTAGTTCTAAAAGGTCTTGTAGATCTTCATAGAACCATTCAACTTCAGCTTCTTCAGTGTTACTGGTTGGGGCATAGACTTGGATTACTGTGATATTGAATGGTTTGCCTTGGAAACGAACAGAGATCATTCTGTCGTTTTTGAGATTGCATCCAAGTTCTGCATTTCCGACTCTTGTTGACCATGATGGCTACTCCATTTCTTCGGAGGGATTCCTGCCTGCAGTAGTAGATATAATGGTCATCTGAGTTAAATTCACCCTTTCCAGTCCATTTGAGTTCACTGAATCCTAGAATGTCGACATTCACTCTTGCCATCTCTTGTTTGATCACTTCCAATTTGCCTTGATTCATGGACCTGACATTCCAGGTTCCTACGCAATATTGCTCTTTACAGCATTGGACCTTGCTTCTATCACCAGTCACATCCACAGCTGGGTATTCTTTTTGCTTTGGGTCCATCTCTTCATTCTTTCTGGAGTTATTTCTCCACTGATCTCCAGTAGCATATTGGGCACCTACTGACCTGGTGAGTTTCTCTTTCAGTATCCTATCATTTTGCCTTTTCATACTGTTCATGGGGTTCTCAAGGCAAGAACACTGAAGTGGTTTGCCATTCCCTTCTCCAGTGGACCAAATTCAGACTTAAATTGAAGAAAGTAGGGAAAGCCACTAGACCAATCAGGTATGACCTAAATCAAATCCCTTATGATTATACAGTGGAAGTGAGAAATAGATTTAAGGGACTAGTTCTGATAGAGTGCCTGATGAACTATGGACTGAGGTTTGTGGCATTGTACAGGAGACAGGAATCAAGAGCATCCTCATGGAAAAGAAATGCAAAAAAGCAAAATGGCTGTCTGAGGAGGACTTACAAATACCTTTGAAAAGAAGAGAAGCAAAAAGCAAAGGAGAAAAGGAAAGATATAAGCATCTAAATGCAGAGTTCCAAAGAATAGCAAGAAGATAAGAAAGCCTTCCTCAGAGATCAATGCAAAGAAATAGAAAAAACCCACAGAATGGGAAAGACTAGAGATCTCTTTAAGAAAACTAGAGATACCAAGGGAACATTTCATGCGAAGGTGGGCTCTATAAAGGACAGAAATGGTATGGACCTAACAGAAGCAGAAGATATTAAGAAGAGGTGACTAGAATATAGAAAAGAACTGTACAAAAAAGATCTTCATGACCAAGATAATCACGATGGTGTGATCACTCACCTAGAGCCAAACATCCTGGAATGTGAAATCAAGTGGGATTTAGAAAGCATTACTATGAACAAAGCAAGTGGAGGTGATGGAATTCGAGTTGAGCTATTTCAAATCCTGAAAGATGATGCTGTGAAAGTGCTGCACTCAATATACCAGGAAATTTGGAAAACTCAGCAGTGGCCACAGGACTGGAAAAGATCAGTTTTCATTCCAATCCCAAAGAAAGGCAATGCCAAAGAATGCTCAAACTACCGCACAATTGCACTCATCTCACACGCTAGTAAAGTAATGCTCAAAATTCTCCAAGCCAGGCTTCAGCAATACGTGAACCATGAAATTCCAGATGTTTAAGCTGGTTTTAGAAAAGGCAGACTAACCAGAGATCAAATTGCCAACATCTGCTGGATCATCAAAAAAGCAAGTGAGTTCCAGAAAAACATCTATTTCTGCTTCATTGACTATGCCAAAGCCTTTGACTGTTTGGATCACAATAAACTGTGGAAAACTCTGAAAGAGATGGGAATACCAGACCACCCCACCTGCCTCTTGAGAAACCTATATGCAGGTCAGGAAACGACAGTTAGAACTGGACATGGAACAACAGACTGGTTCCAAATAGGAAAAGGAGTACGTCAAGTCTGTATATTGTCACCCTGCTTATTTAACTTATATGCAGAGTACATCATGAGAAACGCTGGGCTGGAAGAGGCACAAGCTGAAATCAAGATTGCCGGGAGAAATATCAATAACCTCAGACATGCAGATGACACCAACCTTATGGCAGAAAGTGAAAAAGAACTCAAAAACCTCTTGATGAAAGTGAAAGAGGAGAGTGAAAAAGTTGGCTTGAAGCTGAACATTCACAAAACTAAGATCATGGCATCCGGTCTCATCACTTCATGGCAAATAGATGGGGAAACAGTGTCAGACTTGATTTTTTGGAGCTCCAAAATCACTGCAGATGGTGATTGCTCCATGAAATTAAAAGACACTCCTTGGAAGGAAAATATGACCAACCTAGATAGCATATTAAAAAACAGAGACATTACTTTGCCAACAAAGGTCTGTCTAGTATGGATGTGAGAATTGGACTGTGAAGAAAGCTGAGCACTGAAGAATTGATGCTTTTGAACTGTTGTGTTGAAGGAGACTCTTGAGAGTCCCTTGGACTGCAAGGAGATCCAACCAAAGGAGATCAGTCCTGGGTGTTCTTTGGAAGGAATGATGCTAAAGCTGAAATTCCAATATTCTGGCCACTTCATGAGAAGAATTGACTCACTGGAAAAGACTCTGATGCTGGGAGGGATTGGGGGCAGGAGAAGAAGGGGATGACAGAGGATGAGATGGCTGAATGGCATCACTGACTCGATGGACATGAGTTTGAGTGAACTCTGGGAGTTGGTGACGGACAGGGAGGCCTGGCGTTCATGGGGTCACAAAGAGTTGGACACGACTGAGCGACTTAAATGAACTGAACTGAACTAATAGGTCAAATGCTGCCCACTGCCATTTTTTTTAAATTTTATTTTTAAACTTTACATAATTGTATTAGTTTTGCCAAATATCAAAATGAATCCACCACAGATGCCACTTTTTTTACAAAGTTTTTTGGAACACAGATACATCCATTCTTTTATTCACATTGTCTATGCTTGTTTGCACCCTGCAATAACAGAGTTTAGTTGTATGTTATGCTTATTTCCCACAAAACTGAAATATTTACTTGCTGATCTTTATAGAAAATTTTGCTTAAATCTGATTTATGCCACTGTTAAGTTCTGAACTTTAATATGAATGAATTGAGAAGCCATGGACAGTTTCTGAATAGAAAAGTGATATTACCTGACTTGGTAATATAAAAGAAACATTATTGATGATATTTAGCAAATGGACTTTATTGAGACAAGAGACAGAGAAAGGGAGTATTTAGTAGATTGTTTTCATAATCTGCACAAAGTTAGTTATGACTAGGTTCTACACCTGAAATTTTTATAATATTGTAAAGCAACTAAATTGGGGTCAATATACAGTGTTTGGGGAAAAATATAAATGTACTTGCCTAGTATATTTACTAGATGATTTTTGAGCAGCCCTCTGTGTGTGCCAAGCACTATTCTAAACATTGGGAATAGTGTGGCAATGGAAACACAAAAACTCCCTGCCCTCCTGAAGTCCTGATATGGACAGTTGACACCTAAGCAATAAGTTTTTGTTGAAGTGCTGGTGAGGGTTTCCTGAGCTCTTCCAATATAACACTACTGCCTCAACCTCTTGTGCTTACAAATAATGTTGTTAATTCTTCTACAGAGCATTTGTCATTCTTAATTAAGATTAATCTATAGCAACATTTGTCTTTGCACATTCTAGGTCCTTCAAAATCCCTAGTCTCAGACGAAAACAAGAAAACCTTGAGCATATTCTAAGTTCCTTATGGAAATGGGTTAGCCTACTGCCTGGATTTGGAATCATATTAGGAACTTAACATTTCACAACAGAATGTCAATTCAGCTGCCTGAGTGTCTGAAATGTAAAGCATATGGATCGTTTTATCAACAACACAAAATATTGGCATTCAGACACTCATTAAAAATGTCAATCATAAATTAACTGTGATGCCAAAAACTTGCTTCAGACATCTGATATTTGAAAGATAGGATCTAAAAGATATATGAAGCATCTATTTCTCTAGTCAGGCAATCAAGAAACTAAAGCTCCAATTTTCATTTAGTTCCAAATTACATGACTTGAAGGAACATGGAATCTGGTCTTTCATGCCATTATGCCTGTGCTTTCAGAGAATAAACTGTGATGGTTTAATTACTGTGTTCCTTCTTCACAAATATTTATAGACTTATTTCCAACCATTATGCCAAATATAAATATAAAGGACATATTAAATAATAAACTTGCTTTTTTTATAACAAAAAAGCATTTTAGTAAAGAGCTCTGCACTCAAACCAAACATGAGTTTAAATCACTTCCTATCTTACTCATAAGCTATATCCTTTTAGAAAAATTATACTAACCTTCAAAACATCAATGTAGGGATTAATAACATATGCCTGTTATAGAGTTCCCACAACAATTTAAAAATGATATTACAAGAGCCTAGCACTGTATATGATTCCTAGTAAATAGCTGTTATGATCATGATAGTATGGGGAAGGAGGAGGGAGGAGAGTTCAGAATGGAGAACACATGTATACCTGTGACGGATTCATTTTGATATATGGCAAAACCAATACAATATTGTAAAGTTAAAAAATAAAATAAATAATAATTAAAAAATGCTTTTTCAAAAAGTTTTATTTGGGGATAATTGTAGATTAACATTTAGTTTTAAGAAACAAGTCCAAAAAATTCCATATAAACTTTATTCAGTTTCTCTCTATCTGAACATCTTGTTTTAACTGTAATATACACAAACAGAAAATAGACATTGATACATCACTGACCTTATTCAGATTTCACATGTTTTATATATATTCACTTGTGTATGTTTAGAGCTATGCATATATTTGTGTGATAATGACCATAGTCAAGATACAAGATAATTCCATTTTAAGGATTACTCTCGCTATTGTTTATGTTTAGAGCTTTGTCCCTCTCTCACCTTCTCTACAATATCTGATTGTAACAGATAAGAACACGTATCTCTTTTATATCTTTATAATTCTGTAATTTAAAGGATGTTTTATGAATACAATGATACAGAATTTGGAGTTCTTTGTAACAGCATAATTCTTTTATGATCCATCCAAAATTTCAGATAGAAGGATAATCTTTACCTTTTTAAGACTGAATAGTAGTCCATGGAATAGAGCAACTATAGTACTATATTTACCTTTTCATCCACTGAAATAATTCAATTGTGTCTGGATTTGGATCATTAAAAATAAAGCTGCAATGAGCATTTGTCTACAGATTTTGATTGAACATAAATTTTCATTTCCAAGAGTGTAACTGCTTAATCTTATCTGGTAAGTAAATGTTTAGTTTTTTAATTAATTATCATATTTTTTCCAGAATAGATATCCTATTTTTAATTCTCACCAATAATGTATGAGGAATTTAATTCCTGGACATCTTTGATGGCATATGATGTAATTGCTATGATTTATTTCAGCCATTCTTATTCAGTTCAGTTCAGTTGCTCAGTCGTGTCTGACTCTTTGCAACCCCAGAGATTGCAGCAACCAGGCCTACCTGTCCATCATCAACTCCCAGAGCTTGCTCAAACTGATGTCCATCAAGTCGGTGATGGCAGCCAAGTATCTCATCCTCTGTCATTCCCTGCTCATCCTGCCTTCAATCTTTCCCAGCATCACATTCCTTTCTAATGAGTCAGTTCTTTGCATCAGGTGGCCAAAGCACTGGAGATTCAACTTTAGCATCAGTCCTTCCAATGAATATTCAGGATTGATATCCTTTAGGATAAGGGACTCTCAAGAGTTTTCTACAACCCACAGTTCAAAAGCATAAATCCTTTGGTGCTCAGCCTTCTTTATGGCCTAACTCTCACATCCATACATGACCATTGGAAAAACCATAGCTTTGACTAGCTGGATCTTTGTTGGCAAAGTAATGTCTCTGCTTTTTAATACACTATCTATGTTGGCCATAGCTTTTCTTCCAAGGAGCAAGTGTCTTAATTTCATGGCTGAAGTCAACATCTGCAGTGATTTTGGAGCCCCCCAAAGTAAAGTCTGTCACTGTTTCCATTGTTTCCCCATTTATTTGCCATGAAGTGATAGGACTGAATGCCATGAGCTTCATTTTTTGAATGTTGAGTTTTAACTAGCTTTTTCACTCTCTCTTCTTTCACTTTTATCAAGAGGCTCTTGAGTTCCACTTCACTTTCTGCCATTAGGGTGGTGTCAGCAGCATATCTGAGGTTAGTGACATTTCTCTTGGCAATCTTGATTCCAGCTTGTGTTTCATTCAGTCTGGCATTTCACATGATGTACTCTACATATAAGTTAATAAGCGGGGTGACAATATACAGCCTTGATGTATGTACTCCTTTCACAATTTGGAACCAGTCCATTTTTCCATGTCTAGTTCTCTGTTGCTTCTTGACCTGCATACTCGTTTCTCAGGGCGCAGATAAGGTAGTCCATGCTGTATTCCCATCTCTTTAAGAATTTTCCATAGTTTGTTGTGATCCACATAGTCAAAGGCTTTGGCATAGTAAATGAAACAGAAGTAGATGTTTTGCTGGAACTCTCTTGCCTTTTCTATAATCCAGTGTATTTTGGCAATTTGATCTCTGGTTCCTCTGCCTTATCTAAATCCAGCTTGAACTTCTGGAGGTTCTCAACTCACTTCCTATTGAAACCTAGCTTGGAGAATTTTGAACATTACTTTGCTAGTGTGTGAGATGAGTGCAATTGTACTTCAGTCTGAACATTATTTGGCATTGCCTTTCTTTGGGATTGGAATAAAAACAGGCCTTTTCCAGTCCTGTGGCCACTGATGAGTGTTTCAAATTTGCTGGCATATTGAGTGCAGCACTTTCACAGCATCATCTTTTAAGGTTTGAAATAGCTCAACTGGAATTCCATCACCTCCACTAGCTTTTTTGTAGTGATGCTTCCTAAGGCCTACTTGACTTCACATTCCAGGATGTCTTTCTCTGGTTGAGTGATCACACCAATGTGGTTATTTGGGTCATTAAGATCTTTTTTGTATAATTCCTCTGTGTATTCTTGCCACCTCTTCTTAATATCTTCTGCTTCTGTTAAGTCCATACCATTTCTGTCCTTTATTCTGCCCATCTTTGCATGAAATGTTCCCTTTGTATCTCTAATTTTCCTGAAGAAATCTCTATAGTCTTTCCCATTCTGTTGTTTTCCTCTATTTCTTTGCATTGATCACTTAGAGAGGCTTTCTTATCTTCCCTTGCTATTCTTTGGAACTCTGCATTCAGATGGGTATATCTTTCCTTTTCTCCTTTGCCTTTAGCTTGTCTTCTTTTCTCAGCTATTTGTAAGGCGTCCTCAGATAGCAATTTTGCCTTTTTGCATTTCTTTTTCTTGGGGATGGTTTTGATCACCGCCTCCTGTATAGTGTCATCAACCTCTGTCCATAGTTCCTCAGGCAATCTGTTTACCAGATCTAATCCCTAGCATCTATTTGCCACTTCCACTGTATAATTGTAAGGCATTTGATTTAGGTCATACCTGAATGGACTAGTGGTTTTCTCTACTTTCTTCCATTTAAGTCTGAATTTTGCAATAAGTCATTCATGATCTGAGTGACAGTCAGTTCCTGGTCTTGTTTTTCCTGACTATATAGAGTCTGCAAAGAATGTAATCAATCTGATTTTGTTATTGACCATCTGGTGATGTCCATGTGTAGAGTCATCTCTTGTGTTGTTGGAAGAGGGTGTTCTTAATGGTGTGTAGTATATAATATTGTAGTTTTAATTTGTATTTTCCTTATGACTAACAAAATTGAATATATTTTCATGTACTTTTCTGATACCTGTTAAATAGCTAATAAATAGCTATTTTGTCTTCTGCCCATTTTCTAATTGGATCATTCACTTTCTCCCTAGAGACCTCTTTACATATTCTAGGTATAATTCTTATCTTAAATATATGACTTGGAATATTTTTTCTCAGTTGAAGCTTAATTTTTACCCTCATTACAGAATTTTTTACAGAGAAGAGTTAGTTTTAAATGAGATCTAATTTTTAGATGATGTCCAACTTATCAGTTTTTCCTTTTTTTTTTTTTTTGAATTGTGCTTGTGGTAACAAGTCTAACAACTTGCCACATAGCCCTAGCTCCCCAAGAATTCTTTATGTATTTTTCTAAAAATGCTACAGTGTTAGTGTTGTATGTAAGTTGATAATCCATTTTGACTTAAGTTTTGCATTACAGTATGATTTTTTTTCTGCTTTTTTTTTTTTTTTTTTTGCTTGTAAATATCCAATTGCTTCATCACTGAAAAAATAGTTTGTCTGTTGAATTTATTTTTCATTTCTTTGGTCTCAGGCACTTATTTGTGGGTCTGTGTCTCAGTTCTCTTTTCTGCTTCACTGATTTATGGGACTCTCCTCCACCAACACCCTGCTATATTCAGTCACTAGCTAATAAGTCCTAATACCAGACAAAGTGATTCCTTACACTTCATTCCCACTTATCAAAACTTATTTTTTTTAGATTTTTCTAGGCCTTGTATCATCCCATATAAATTTGAGGATAAGCTTGTCTAGGCTGTAAAATAATTTGCTGGGGTTTTATACAACTTACATTAAAGTACTGGGCTAATTTGAAGAAAATTGACATCTTCTGATGTTGAATCTTCACCACAAATATAGTGTGTCTTTACATGTACTTAGGTCCTGATTTCTTTGATCAGGATTTTATTACTTTCAATATACAAATTCAGGAGATATTTTGTTAGCTTTATATCTAAGTGTTTCATTATCCTGAAAGCAGCTAAGGAATTTTGTTTTTCTTTTTTTCTTTAAGAATCAATATTGTTAAGGTGAACATACAACCCAAGGCAACTCACAAAGTTGATGAAACCCCTATCAAATTACCAGTGGTAATTTTTCAAAGAATAGAGGAAAAAAATATTTAAGTTTGTATGGAAACACAAAAGCCATTGAATAGCCATAGCAATCTTGAGAAAGAAAAACAGAGCTAAGGAATCAGGCTCCCTGACTTCAGACTATACTACAAATCTACAGTCATCAAAACAGAATGGTACTGGCATAAACATAGACAAAGATCAATGCAACAGAATAGAAACCTCAGAGGCCCACTCATTTATGGTCTGTTAATCTATGAGAAAGGAGGCAAGAATATGCAGTGAAGAAAAGACAATATCTTCAAAAAATGGTGTTTGGAAAACTGGACAGGATGGACTTCCTTGATAGCTCAGTTGTTAAAGAATCCACCTGCAATGCAGGAGACCCTGGTTTGATTCCTGGGTCAGGAAGATCCGCTGCAGAAGGGATGGTCTACCCACTCCCGTTTTCTTGGTCCCTTGTGGCGCAGCTGGTAAAGAATCTGCCTGCAACGTGGGAGACCTGGGTTCGATCCCTGGGTTGGGAAGAGCCCCTGGAGAAGGGAAAGGCTACCGATTCCAGTATTCTGACTAGAGAATTCCATGGACTGTATAGTCCATTGGGTTGCAAAGAGTCAGACATGACTGAGCGACTTTCGCTTTCACATGTAAAAGAATGAAATTAGAGCATTATCTAACATCATATACAAAAATAAACTGAAAATGAATTAAAGACCTATGTAAGATCAGACATTGTAAAACTCCTAGAGGAAAACATCGGCAGAAGACCTCTGGCATAAATTGCAGTGATTTTTTTTTTAATCCATCTCCTAGAGTCATGGAAATAAATACAAAAATAAACAAATTGTACCTGATTAGGCTTAAAAGCTTTTTCACAGCAAAGGAAACCACAAAGAAAATGAAAAGACAACCTACAGAATGGGAGAAAATATTTGCAAGTAATTTGACCTAATGGGATTAATTTCTAAAATATACAAACAACTCATATAGCTCAATATCAATATCAAAAAATGGGCATAAGATCTAAATAGGTATTTCTCCAAAGAAGACATAGAGATGGCTAACATGTATATGAAAGAAGGCCCAGTTTTGCTAATTATTAGAGAAATGCAAATAAAAACTAGTCAGAATGGACATCATTAAAAAGTCTATAAGTAATAAGGGCTAGAGAGGGTGTGGAGGAAAAAGAACCCTCCTACACTGTTGGCAGGAATGTAAATTGGTACAGCTACTGTGGAGAACAGTATGGAAAGTGAAAAGTGGAAGTGAAAAGTCACTCAGTGCTGTCCGACTCTTTACAACCCCATGGACAATATAGTCCATGGAATTCTCTAGGCCAGAATATTGGACTGGGTTGTCATGCCCTTCTCCAGGAGATCTTCCCAACCCAGGGATCGAACCCAGGTCTCCTGCATTGCAGGTGGATTCTTTACCAGCTGAGCCACAAGGGAAGTCCACAAGGGAACGGTATGGAGTTTCCTTAAAAACTATAAGTAGAGTTACCATATGATCTAATAGTCATATATATGTATGTAGATATGTGGATATGTATATGCATACATACATATATATGTATATACATATACCTGTATAGATATACTTTTTCAGATTATTTTCCATTATAGGTTCAGGATATTGAATATAGTTCAATGCGCCATACAGTAGGTCCCTGTGGTTACCAATTTTAATATAGTACTATGTATATGTTATCCCAAACTTAATTTATCTCCCTCCCACATTGCTATTCCCTTTGGCAGCTATAAGTTCCATTTATGTGTATGATTTTTAATCAAGTTCAGGAAGTGTACTGGTTTGCTAGGGCTACTAGAGTAAAGTACCACAAACTAGGTGCTTTAAACCACAGTAATTTATTTCTTTACAGTTCTGGAGACTAGAGATCCAAGACCAAAGTGGTATTAAAGTTGCTTTCTTCTGAGGCCTCTCTCCTTAACTTGTAGATGGCTCTCTTCTCCTTGTTTCCATATGGGCTCTTCTCTGTGTGTATTTGTGTCCTAATCTGTTTTTGTAAAGTCACCAGTTATATTGGATTAGGGCCCACTCCAATGACTTCATTTAACCTTAATTATCAAGTAGGCCTTAGGAAGCATCACTACAGACAAAGATAGTGGAGGTGATGGAATTCCAATTGAGCTATTTCACATCTAAAAGATGATGCTGTGGAAGTGCTGCACTCAATATACCAGCAAATTTGGAAAACTCAGCAGTGGCCACAGGACTGCTGCTGCTGCTGCTGCTGCTGCTGCTGC
The DNA here is from genome assembly GCF_027580195.1 of Bos mutus. Taxonomy (NCBI): domain Eukaryota; kingdom Metazoa; phylum Chordata; class Mammalia; order Artiodactyla; family Bovidae; genus Bos; species Bos mutus. The sequence continues at coordinate 51,519,262 of NC_091633.1, read as the reverse complement.
TAAGTCACTTCAGTCATGTCCGACTCTGTGCGACCCCATAGATGGCAGCCCACTAGGCTCCTTTGTCCCTGGGATTCTCCAGGCAAGAATACTGGAGTGGGTTGCCATTTCCTTCTCCAGTGCATGAAAGTGAAAAGTGAAAGTGAAGTCGCTCAGTCGTACCCGACTCTTAGCGACCCCATGGACTGCAGCCTACCAGGCTCTTCCATCCATGGAATTTTCCAGGCAAGAGTACTGGAGTGGGTTGCCATTGCCTTCTCCTGGCCACAGGACTGGAAAAGGTCAGTTTTCATTCCAATCCCAAAGAAAGGCAATGCCAAAGAATTCTCAAACTACCACAGAATTGCACTCATCTCACACGCGAGTAAAGTAATGCTCAAAATTCTCCAAGCCAGGCTTCTTTAGTACATGAACCATGAACTTCCAGATGATCAAGCTGGTTTTAGAAAAGGCAGAGGAACCAGAGATCAAATTGCCAACATCGTTGGATCATCAAAAAAGCAAGAAAGTTCCAGGAAAGCATCTATTTCTGCTTTATTGACTATGCCAAAGCCTTTGACTGTGTGGATCACAACAAACTGGAAAACTCTTCAAGAAATGGGAACACCAGACTACCTGACCTGCCTCCAGAGAAATCTCTATGTACGTCAGGAAACAACAGTTAGAACTGGACTCGGAACAACAGACTGGTTCCAAATAGGAAAGGAATATGTCAAGGCTGTATATTGTCACCATACTTACTTAACTTATATGCCAAATACATCATGAGAAATGCCAGGCTAGATGAAGCACAAGCTGGACTCAAGATTGCTGAGAGAAATATCAATAACCTCAGATATGCAGATGACACAACCCTTATGGCAGAAAGTGACAAGAAACTACAAAGCCTCTTGATGAAAGTGAAAGAGTAGAGTGAAAAAGTTGGTTTAAAGCTCAACACTCAGAAAACTAAGATCATGGCATCTGGTCACATCACTTCAAATAAATGGGGAAACAATGAAAACAGTGACAGACTTTATTTTGGGGGGCTCCAAAATCCCTGCAGATGTTGACTGCAGCCATGAAATTAAGACACTTGCTCCTTGGAAGGAAAGTTATGACCAACCTAGAGAGCATATTAAAAAGCAGAGACATTACTTTGCCAACAAAGGTCCATTTAGTCAAGGCTATGGTTTTTCCAGTGGTCATGTATTGATGTGAGAGTTGGACTACAAAGAAAGCTGAGAGTGGAGGAATTGATGCTTTTGAACTGTGGTGTTGGAGAAGACTCTTGAGAGTTCCTTGGACACAAGGAGATCCAACAAGTCTATCCTAAAGGAAATCAGTTCTGAATATTCATTAGAAGGACTGATCCTGAAGCTGAAACTCCAATACTTTGGCCACCTGATGTCAAGAACTGACTCATTTGAAAAGACCCTGATGCTGGGAAAGATTGAAGGTGGGAGTGTGAAGGGGATGACAGAGGATGAGATGGTTGGATGGCATCCTTGACTCAATGGACTTGAGTTTGAGTAAACTTCAAGTTTTGGTGATAGACAGGTAGGCCTCGCGTGCTACAGTCCATGGAGTCACAAAGAACTGGACAAGCCTGAGCGACTGAACTGAAGTGAAAAGATCACTTAAAAGACCTTATCGCCAAATAGTTATTAGAGATACTTAAGTTAGGATTTCAACATAACAATTTGAATGGTTGGTAGAGAGACACAATAATCCCATAACAGGAAATTTCTGTCTATTTCTTGTTTGCTATGAGTTTTTATCACAAACAAATGAATGTTGAGTTTTGTCAAGTCTTTTCTGTATCCGTTGATAGAACTGCATAAAATTTTTTAAGAAGTTGGTGTGGTGGATTAAATGAATTACTTCAATGAATTATTTTTTTAATATTGAGCCAATCTTGCATACCTGGAACAAATCCACTTTGGTCTTAGCATATAATTATTTTCATACATTGCTAGGTTCAGTTTGCTAATACTTTATTGAGATTTTTACACCTAGTTTAATGAGAGATATCAGTCCATATTTTTATTTTTTTCTTGTCTACTTTGGGTATCAAGATAAGAGTACACCCACAATGAATTGGGAAGTGTTCTCTATCTTCTCTTTACTAGAATTTGTTGCATAAAATTGTGTTAATTATTTAATAGGATTCTCTAGTGAAATCATCTAGGCCTGAAGATTTCTTTGGGGGGAACTTTTAAATTAAATATTTAATTTCATAAGTGGTTTTGGGACTATTCAGATTTTCTATTTTATCTTTTTGAGTTTTAATAGTTTGACATCCTGAGACCATTTTTTTCTAAATTGTATAGTTTATGAATATAAAGTTATTGACAGTAATATTTTATTATCCTTTTGATGCTGGCAGGGCCTAAAATGAATATTCCTGGCTTTATTTCTAATATTGGTAATTTCAGTCTTTTCTCTTTTTACCTATGTCTGTTTTCTGAGGCTTTTCATTTTGTTGATTTTTTAAAATACATCTGCTTTTAGAGTCATTGATTTTTTTATCGTTTCCTCTTAAAAATTGAAAATTTTATTGATTTTGCCTTAATCCCTAATATTTCCTTTCTTTGGCTTGCTCTGTGTTTCAGTTCAGTTCAGTTCAGTCGCTCAGTCGTGTCCGACTCTTTGCGACCCCATGAACCGCAGCACGCCAGGCCTCCCTGTCCATCACCAACTCCCAGAGTCCACCCAAACACATGTCCATTGAGTGGGTGATGCCATCCAACCATCTCATCCTCTGTCATCCCCTTCTCCTCCTGCCCTCAGTCTTTCCCAGCATCAGGGTCTTTTCCAATGAATCAGCTCTTCGCATCAGGTGGTCCAGAGTATTGGAGTTTCAGCTTCAACATCAGTCCTTTCAAAGAACACCCAGGACTGATCTCCTTTAGGATGGACTGGTTGGGTTTCCTTGCAGTCCAAGGGACTCTCAAGAGTCTTCTCAATACCACAGTTTAAAAGCATCAATTCTTCGGTACTCAGCTTTCTTTATAGTCCAACTCTCACATCCATACATGACCACTGGAAAAACCATAGCCTTCACTAGACGGACCTTTGTTGGCAAAGTAATGTCTCTGCTTTTTAATATGCTTTGTGTTTATTTTCTGTTCAAACTTTTTGTTTTTCCTGAAGGGAGAATATAGGTCTTTGATTTGAGACATTTCCTTTTTTCTAATGTAAGAATTTAGTGCTGTAAATTTCCCTCTAAGCATGGTTAGTTGAATTATGCATATTTTGATATCTCACATTTTCATTATTCATTTCTACATGTTTTTTTTTAAAAACTATCTTTTGACCCTTTCCCTTAGACCTGTGAATTAATTAGAAGTGTGTTCATTGTCACGATTTTGGAGATTTCCTCTTGTCCTTTAGTTATTGATTTTCTACTTTGATTCAATTGTAGTCAGAGAACATAATCTATTAGCATACTTTTAATTCTTAGGTTTTTTAAGATTTATTTTATCGCCCATGCTATGGTCTATCTTGGTAAATATTTTCTTGAACCCCAGTTTAATAGTTAGGACAGTTTTTTGTTAACTTTAGCCAAAGTAACTAGAAATATGTTTTTTATGTAACATAATAAGACACCAAAAAAGAGACTCTTATCCTTTGTGCAAAGAATTTTATATAATAAGTATGTAGCTTGTTCATTCATAAATTAATAAAATTAGTGGTGTAAGTGTGTTATTTGTATGTGTGCATATATTGAGGAGCTATTGAATAAGAAAGGGCTACTTACATATAGAAGATGATAGGCAAACTTGCAATGATATTACCTAACAAATTCTTCTAACTAAGTTATCAGTAAACTCCTTGGCTATAAATGACAAGAGATAAGTGAAAGATAAAATAACTTTGGTTATAATCTGAGTCTCTCATCTTTTTTTCCTCTGAAATTTTATGTATGTATTAGTACCAGGTATTAGTTTTAGACAGTCATCGCTTCTAGGCTGCATGTTTTACAAATTCTGTGTTTTATATTTGTTTTTTATTTCAATTTTATTTCAATTTTAAATGTCCGATTTATTCTACAGATTATCAATTACATCTTCACAAACCTGAAAACAGAGAAGGTAATTTATATTGGTGATTATGGTGATCATGTAGAAGTCCCCAGAGCCACATCAGTTCATCTTGATTTATTACAGAGACAAAAAATATGGCTGAATGGTATAGAATCATATCAGCATCAGGAGCAACATGTCCTATTCATTTATAACCAGGAACTGAGTGTGTATCTGTGTGTGCATATGCCACCATCTTCATAGCTTAAAAACTTTGTTTAAAGTAGTGATACGTATCTGCCCAACAATCCTTCATCCCCCTCTTCCCTTCAGTGAGTATTTGTGGACTTTCTAGGTTCTACAGAACACTTTCCATGGAATGATCTGAGACTATGCTACCCTATATTTGCCTTTTGGTGTTCAGTCAGCAGATAACCTATATATTTGACATGCTCAATAAATACTTGATAATTATGGTGTGTGTTCAAAGTCACTTCAGTCATATCCGGCTCTTTGCAACCCTATGAACTGTAGGCCACCAGGCTCCTCTGTTCATGGGATGCTCCAGGCAACGGTACTGGAGTGGGTTCTCATACCCTCCTCCACAGGATTGTCCGGACCCAGGGATTGAACTCTTGGCTCCAGCATCTACCTGCATTGGCAGGTGGGTTCTTTACCAATAGCACCACCTGGAAAGCCCTGATAATTATAGTAGTTGAAGTTTTATATCTATACCTATGTTTGTATCTATATCTATATCAGGCTCAGAGTGGGAGACTTGTGTGGTGACATTTGAAAGGGGAAGAAATCTAGTTCTTATTTTTAAAATCTTTTTGTATCTAGGGTTGATTTCCAAGAACACTGTGGCTTAGGTCAAAACCACGTTGGCTATGGAAGTTCGAAATAAATTAGCTTGTCTCTAATACTTCTTATGGGCTTCCCTGGTGGTTCAGTGTTAAAAAAAAAAAAAAAATCTATCTGCAATGCAGGAGATGCAGGTTCTATTCCTGGGTCAGGAAGATCCCCTAGGGAAAGAAATGACAACCACCTAGCCCAGTATTCTTGCCTGGAAAATCCCCTGGACAGAGGAACCTGATGGGCTACAGTCCATGGCATTGCAAGAGTTGGACGTGACTGAGCAACCATACTCACAGAAAACTAGTCAATCTAATCACACTAGGACCACAGCTGTGTCTAATCAATGAAACTAGGCCATGCCCATGGGGCAACCCAAGACAGGCGGGTCATGGTGGAGAGATCTGACAGAATGTGGTCCACTGGAGAAGGGAATGGCAAACCACTTCAGTATTCTTGCCTTGAGAACCCCATGAACAGTATGAAAAGGCAAAATGATAGGATACTGAAAAAGGAACTCCCCAGGTCAGTAGGTACCCAATATGCTACTGGAGATCAGTGGAGAAATAACTCCAGAAAGAATGAAGGGATGGAGCCAAAGAAAAGAGAATATCCAGCTGTGGATGTGACTGGTGACAGAAGCAAGGTCCGATGCTGTAAAGAGCAATATTGCATAGGAACCTGGAATGTAAGGTCCATGAATCAAGGCAAATTGGAAGTGATCAAACAAGAGATGGCAAGAGTGAATGTTGACATTCTAGGAATCAGCAAACTCAAATGGACTGGAATGGGTGAATTTAACTCAGATGAACATTATATCTACTACTGTGGGCAGGAATCCCTTAGAAGAAATGGAGTAGCCATCATGGTCAACAAAAGAGTCCGAAATGCAGAACTTGGATGCAATCTCAAAAACGATAGAATGATCTCTGTTCATTTCCAAGGCAAACCATTCAATATCACAGTAATCCAAGTCTATGCCCCAACCAGTAACGCTGAAGAAGCTGAAGTTGAACGGTTCTATAAAGACGTACAAGACCTTTTAGAACTAACACCCAAAAAAGATGTCCTTTTCCTTATAGGGGACTGGAATGCAGAAGTAGGAAGTCAAGAAACACCTGGAGTAACAGGGAAATTTGGCCTTGGAATACAGAATGAAGCAGGGCAAAGACTAATAGAGTTTTGCCAAGAAAATGCACTGGTCATAGCAAACACCCTCTTCCAACAACACAAGAGAAGACTCTACACATGGACATCACCAGATGGTCAACACTAAAATCAGATTGATTATATTCTTTGCAGCCAAAGATGGAGAACCTCTATACAGTCAAAAAAACAAGACCGGGAGCTGACTGTGGCTCAGATCATGAACTCCTTTTTGCCAAATTCAGACTTAAATTGAAGAAAGTAGGGAAAACCACTAGACCACTCAGGTATGACCTAAATCAAATCCCTTATGATTATACAGTGGAAGTGAGAAATAGATTTAAGGGCCAAGATCTGATATATAGAGTGCCTGATGAACTATGGAATGAGGTCTGTGACATTGTACAGGAGACAGGGATCAAGACCATCCCCATGGAAAAGAAATGCAGAAAATCAAAATGGCTGTCTGGGGAGGCCTTACAAATAGCTGTGAAAAAAAGAGAAGTGAAAAGCAAAGGAGAAAAGGAAAAATATAAGCCTCTGAATGCAGAGTTCCAAAGAATAGCAAGAAGAGATAAGAAAGCCTTCCTTAGTGATCAATGCAAAGAAATAGAGGAAAACAACAGAATGGGAAAGACTAGAGACCTCTTCAAGAAAATCAGAGATACCAAAGGAACATTTCATGCAAAGATGGGCTCAATAAAGGACAGAAATGGTATGGACCTAACAGAAGCAGAAGATATTAAGAAGAGATGGCAAGAATACACAGAAGAACTATACAAAAAAGATCTTCAGGACCCAGATAATCACGATGGTGTGATCACTCACCTAGAGCCAGACATCCTGGAATGTGAAATCAAGTGGGCCTTAGAAAGTATCACTACAAACAAAGCTAGTGGAGGTGATGGAATTCCAGTTGAACTATTTCAAACCCTGAAAGATGATTCTGTGAAAATGCTTCACTCAATATGCCAGCAAATTTGGAAAACTCAGCAGTGGCCAGAGGACTGGAAAAGGTCAGTTTTCATTCCAATCCCAAAGAAAGGCAATGCCAAAGAATGCTCAAATTACTGCACAATTGCACTCATCTCACATGCTAGTAAAGTAATGCTCAAAATTCTCCAAGCCAGGCTTCAGCAATATGTGAACCGTGGACTTCCTGATGTTCAAGCTGGTTTTAGAAAAGGCAGAGGAACCAGAGATCAAATTGCCAACATCCGCTGGATCATCGAAAAAGCAAGAGAGTTCCAGAAAAACATCTAATTCTGCTTTATTGACTAGGCCAAAGCCTTTGACTGTGTATCACAATCAACTGTGGAAAATTCTGAAAGAGATGAGAATACCAGACCACCTGATCTGCCTCTTGAGGAATCTGTATGCATGTCAGGAAGCAACAGTTAGAACTGGACATGGAACAACAGACTGGTTCCAAATAGGAAAAGGAGTACGTCAAGGTTGTATATTGTCACCCTGCTTATTAACTTATATACAGAGTACATCATGAGAAACGGTGAGCTGGAAGAAGCACAAGCTGGAATCAAGATTGCCGGGAGAAATATCAATAACCTCAGATATGCAGATGACACCACCCATATGGCAGAAAGTGAAGAAGAACTAAAAAGCCTCTTGATGAAACTGAAAGAGGAGGGTGAAAAAGTTGGCTTAAAGCTCAACATTCAGAAAACAAAGATCATGGCATCTGGTCCCATCACTTCATGGGAAATAGATGGGGAAACAGTGGAAACAGTGTCAGACTTTATTTTTTGGGGTTCCAAAATCACTGCAGATGGTGATTGTGGCCATGAAATTAAAAGATGCTTACTCCTTGGAAGGAAAGTTATGACCAACCTAGATAGCATATTCAAAAGCAGAGACATTACTTTGCCAACAAAGACCCGTCTAGTCAAGGCTATGGTTTTTCCTGTGGTCATGTATGGATGTGAGAGTTGGACTGTCAAGAAGGCCTAGCGCCAAAGAATTGATGCTTTTGAACTGTGGTGTTGGAGAAGACTCTTGAGAGTCCCTTGGACTGCGAGGAGATCCAACCAGTCCATTCTGAAGGAGATCAGCCCTGGGATTTCTTTGGAAGGAATGATATTGAAGCTGAAACTCCAGTACTTTGGCCACCTCTTGCAAAGTGCTGACTCATTGGAAAAGACTCTGATGCTGGGAGGGATTGGGGGCAGGAGGAGAAGGGGACGACAGAGGATGAGATAGCTGGATGGCATCACTGACTCGATGGATGTGAGACTGAGTGAACTCCGGGAGTTGGTGATGGACAGGGAGTCCTGGCGTGCTGCGATTCATGGTGTCGCAAAGAGTCGGACACGACTGAGCGACTGAACTGAACTGAACTGAGCAACTAAAACAACAACAACACATGTTCTTTTAGAGTTTAAAGTGCCATATTAAAAGTTTTTGATAATTAGAATAAAACACAAAGTTACAGTGTGATTTGTGGGACCATACAGCACCAGCTTCCTGTGAATAGTCACTAATAATCAACAAGGAAGGGAATGAATCTTGATCTTGGTTAGTTAACTCAACATCAGAAAATAAATTTCAAATTTCCTCTGAACATCCATTGTTGACTCAGGAATTTTGGTCACTGGTTCTGTATAAGATGTGTGTGTGGACATGGTTGTATTAGCTATCTCTTGTCACACAAGAAATGACCCCCCAATAAAATTAGTGGCTTAAAACAATGAACACCAGTTATTTCAGCCTTGAGAGTAAGACATCAGGGTGTAACTTAGCTGGATCCTATTCTTCAGGGTCTCCCAAGAGACTGCAATCGTGTTGTAGGCTGGGGCTGTGGTCACATCTGAAGATGTGACGGGGAGAGGAATTGTTTTCAAATTCATGAGCATGAATACTGACAGGATTCAGTTCTTCACCAGCTCTTGGTCAAAGGTCCACCTTAATTCCTTATCATGAAAGTCTTTTTATAGCACAGATGAAAACATGGCAGGCAGCTGGATTCCCTCTGAGTGAATGAGCAAAAAAGCAAACGAGGTCACTCAAGACCGAAGACACTCTCTTTTTATAACCCAATTTTGAAAATACTGTTCCATTAATTTTGCTTCATTCTATTCAATCCCTAGGTCTAGGTCACACTCAAGAGGAGAGGGTTATAAAAGGGCATGATAAAAAGTAGGCAGAGATTACTGGGGATTGCACTAAAGACTAACCTATCACAAGGTCTCTGTTGTCAGTCATGATATAAGCAAATTATTTTCTTTAAAAATCCAATTTGATTTTTTTCTTTCATACTTGTAATTAAATAAAATGCATATAAATGATCAGGAGAACAGACATACCCTGAGTATAATCCTGTTTTGGTGATATGAGTAGCTGTGTGGTAGGTGGGAAACTAACCATATGAAACATTAATAAATTTAAATGCTACAGAGGCACACTGTCTCACCTTTAAAATAGCCATTTAAGTTAAATATTTTTAAATGTCAACATATTCTACCAACATTTAAGACTATATTTATAATTCAACAAAAACATCTTGAAATTTCTGACTTTTTAATTGATTTTTTCAAATTTAAAATAAAAGATATCTGGTTACCATGTTTCATCTTTATACCAAACTATTGCATGAAGAGAAGACAACATTAGACCAGAAAAAGATTAAATAGCTTTGCATAAAATGATAGGGAACAAGAATATACAATGGATTAAAGACAATCTCTTTAACAAGTGGTGCTGGGAAAACTGGTCAACCACTTGTAAAAGAATGAAACTAGAACACTTTCTAACACCATACACAAAAATAAACTCAAAATGGATTAAAGACCTAAATGTAAGACCAGAAACTATAAAACTCCTAGAGGAGAACATAGGCAAAACACTCTCCAACATACATCACAGCAGGATCCTCTATGACCCACCTCCCAGAATTATAGAAATAAAAGCAAAAATAAACAAATGGGACCTAATTAAACTTAAAAGCTTCTGCACAACAAAGGAAACTATAATCAAGGTGAAAAGACAGCCTTCAGAATGGGAGAAAATAATAGCAAATGAAGCAACAGACAAACAACTAATCTCAAAAATATACAAGCAACTCCTACAGCTCAATTCCAGAAAAATAAATGACCCAATCAAAAATGGGCCAAAGAACTAAATAGACATTTCTCCAAAGAAGACATACAGATAGCTAACAAACACATGAAAAGATGCTCAACATCACTCATTATCAGAAATGCAAATCAAAACCACAATGAGGTACCATTTCACACCAGTCAGAATGGCTGCGATCCAAAAGTCTACAAGCAATAAATGCTGGAGAGGGTGTGGAGAAAAGGGAACCAACCCTCTTACACTGTTGGTGGGAATGCAAACTAGTACAGCCACTATGGAGAACAGTGTGGAGATTCCTTAAAAAACTGGAAATAGAACTGCCTTATGATCCAGCAATCCCACTGCTGGGCATACACACTGAGGAAACCAGAATTGAAAGAGACATGTGTACCCCAGTGTTCATCAGCAGAGGAATGGATAAGAAAGCAGTGGTACACATACACAATGGAGTATTACTCAGCCATTAAAAAGAATACATTTGAATCAGTTCTAATGAGGTGGATGAAACTGAAGCCTATTATACAGAGTGAAGTAAGCCAGAAAGAAAAACACCAATACAGTATACTAACACATATATATGGAATTTAGAAAGATGGTAACAATAACCCTGTATACAAGACAGCAAAAGAGACACTGATGAATAGAACAGTCTTTTGGACTCTGTGGGAGAGGGAGAGGGTGGGTTGATTTGGGAGAATGGCATTGAAACATGTATAATATCATATATGAAACGAGTCACCAGTCCAGGTTCAATGCACGATACTGGATGCTTGGGGCTGGTGCACTGGGATGACCCAGAGGGATGGTATGGGGAGGGAGGAGGGAGGAGGGTTCAGGATGGGGAACACGTGTATACCTGTGCGGATTCATGTTGATACTTAGCAAAACCAACACAATATTGTAAAGTTAAAAAATAAAATAAAATTAAATTAAAAAAAATGATAGGGAACTATTTCATTATTAAAGAAATGCATTTATACACTTTAGAAAATCAAGGTGGTATTTTGTTCTTAATTTTTATTTTGCTGTTGTTTGCTATTAGTTTTTTATGTATAACATTTTACCCCTGAAAAGGTCCCTGTTTTTAATTTAGTTAATTAAAATGCCAATTTATTTTATTATCAAAATAATTTGTTCACCATGTCCACTAAGGTAGAATATAACCATAATTACAAATATCAGGTGATTTTGATACCTTCTTTCTTTCTAACTTCAGGTTTTCTAATCCAATATTACACCGTATTGATTTTTTCAGTAAAATCTCTTATTGTTGTTGTATGCAATATTGAACCACTGAATCCCTTTCTTGCTGTGAAATTAGACGTGTAACCATTGTTTCATAATGAATATGCTGCCTAACAATGGACTCCTTTATAAACACAACAATAACATTTTGAATTTCATCATTATGAAAGATTAGAAATGTACAATTTAATTCCCAGGGTTTTAGCGTTAATACGATACTAGCTAAAATATTTACATTTCACTGCCAGTTTAATTAAGCATATTCATTGTCTTGAATCAAAACATAATTTGCACTGGGTTTAAATATTTCAGCATTATGTTTGTACAGAGTTTGAACACTGTCACAGAGGGTCTGGAGAGTTAATTTTAAACTCCAGCAAATGAGTCATTTTAAGCTAACCCAAGCTTCTTGGTGCATTTCAACACAGCTTTACATTTCGTGACAAATTGAATTCCAGCCAGGTGTCACTCTTTAGAATCCCCAAGGTTTATCTCTGCCCTTTCTGCTCTGACATATGCTTTTGACATACCCAGAAAATTGTGCAATAGAAACCTGTGGAGTGGTAATACCCTCTACAGCAGGGGTCAGTTGTACAGAACCATTAATGAGACCTCCCATAAACAAACAGTTCTGAGCAGTGACTGTGGTAGAGGAAACAAAAAGAGATATGATCTACTATTATATATTGCATATAGTGCAAGATTCTCTTATAACCCATTTTTAAGAATGTTTTACAGAAAACAAGCTGGTTTGTCTGTCCATCTCTCCCATGGGAAAATTATTTGACCTTGTTTAAATTGTTATTTTTCCTTTCAATTTGAGAAATACTCAATATTCACTTTTATTGATGTTTCACAATGGGTGTGTCATCTTCATTAAAAATGCCACCAGTCTTTGAAGACATGTACCAGAGCCCTTGAACTGAAATCAATTAATATTTAAATAACTTGCAATAAACTGTTCCTACTGGACCCCACCATGTAGGTTATTCTGGAGTGAAAATAATGAAGAACAGAAAAGACCTACCTACAATAAGTAAAAACTATCAAGTAAAAATGAAGTTGGACTTTTCAGCTCATAAATTCTTAAAGTGAAATCTGCTGGAAATGTAACATTGTGTTTCAAGAAAAGCCCTTCAGTCATATTATTTACATTAATCCACAAGAAATAGGTAGGATATCCTGGTACATGAAGCAGGAATTAAGGCTATGAGTAGATGACCTGGATAATAATTTAGTGGTTATCTATTAACTAATTTGTTTAGATATGATACTTGATGGTTATTTTTCATTTGTATATTTGTTGACATTTAATGTTTTGCTTCTTTATGTTATATGTAACTACCCTCCAAATAATTCATTAATATACAAAAGTTTATAATTAACCTCAAACCCAACAAGTGAAAAAGTAGAAAAGTTTGTAAAACATTTAGCATGTTGCAATATGCTTCAAATTTCTTGAACTTGACATAATTTTTCTCAAGTTTGTTGGTTATAAATAATGCACCCATATATTTTTTTAAAAACTCAGCATACCATTTATGAAGATATAATTGAAGTTATTGTATTAAATTTAAAACTAATTAGGAAAAAATTCCTCTTCAGATTTTTATAAAATATGCTTAATAATATTATAAAGTTGTGCAGATGTATGATCTGTTTGTTTCACTGACCCAAAATATGAATAAATCAGCAAAGTAGAGTGAAATGAGATAAAGGGTTAGTGTGTAAGTCAACACATAATGAAATACTGACTTATGGAGTAAAACTACCCAAAGACTCTTGCACAGTTTCTTATCCCCACTTCACAAGTTTCCTGGACTATTCTAACATGTCTTTCTGACCAGTTTTAAGTTCAAGGACTCTGAATGAAAGAATTTTTATTTGCAGATCTTCCTCTCCTTTCCCCATCCTAATTCTAAGATAATAATACTATGAGCCTTAGGGGATATATTAAATATGACAAAGTTGTGTGCATGTGTGTGTGTGTGTGTCTGATGACATTATACTAACTGCATTGTCAATGATTTACATATAGAAACAGTGCCTTGGAAATATACCCTTTGGGAAAAAAATTGTTATTATTTGTAACTTTTATAATTCCTCAATAGATAAATCAATATTCCTTATTTTGATTAGATGAGTTTTGAATAGATTTGGGCAATCCTGACTCTCAAATATTCCTGTTATGAATTTCTCTGTAGCTTTGATATGCTAGGTGATGTACCATGGAAAAAGTCCAACATGGATAAAAACCAGCTCCTGCCTTCAGTGGGCTGTATTTCCATAGGAAGGGACAGACATGTGCATAACTCTGTTAATGATGGTATTCTTGTCTCTCTTCTCCTTACAGTTTTCTAAGTGTCTTTCTGGAGTTTTAAAATAAACATGATGAATAAACTTTCAAAAGCATCAAACCTAAGAAATGTTAAAAGGTAAAGATTAGGTGGATGCAGTCTGGAACCAATTTTTAAACTATTGGCTTCCCAAAATCTTTTTTCCTATTTCAAGAAATAACATATTAGGTTGAACATAAAGTTCCTTTAGGTTTTTCCATAAGCTCTTACTGGGAATTCCAAACAAATTTTAGCCAACCGAATACATCACCATATCAGATAATATGTACAATCTGATGGTTTAATGTACATATATTATGTAGTAATTAGCAAAAAGATCTAGTTAATATACATCATCTCATACAGAAACAATAAAAAAAAATTATCTTTGTTATGAGAACTCTTAAGATCTACTCTCTTAATAACTCCCCTGTATACCATAGATCAGCCCTAGGATTTCTTTGGAAGGAATGATGCTAAAGCTGAAACTCCAGTACTTTGAAGTACTTCGCACCTCATGCGAAGAGTTGACTCATTGGAAAAGACTCTGATGCTGGGAGGGACTGGGGGCAGGAGGAGAAGGGGACGACAGGATGAGATGGCTGGGTGGCATCACTGACTCGATAGATGTGAGTCTGAGTGAACTCTGGGAGTTGGTGATGGCCAGGGAGGCCTGGCGTGCTGCGATTCATGGGGTTGCAAAGAGTCGGACACAACTGAGCGACTGAACTGAACTGAACTGATACCATATGCAGTGTTAACTGTGGTCATCATGTTCAGTATTTCTGGTACTTATTTTACCATAAAAACAGGAAGATTGTACCTTTCAACCACCTTCCTCCAATTTTCCCTCCCACCCCCTACCTATGGTGACCACAGATCTGATCTCTTTTTCTATAATTTGGAAGTTTTATTTTTGGATTTCACATGTAAGTGAGATCATGCAATATTTGTCTTTCTGAGTCTGACTTATTTCACTTACCACAATCACAATACCTTCATGGTCCATCGATTTTGTCACCAATGATAGATTTCCCTATTTCTTTCTTTTTTTTTCTTTATGTCTGAATAATATTTCATTGTGTATATATACTAAGTCTTCTTTATCCATTCATTAATCAGTGGATATTTAGATTGTTTCTATGTCTTCACTATTGTAAACAATGCTACTATGAATATGGGGTCAGCTCAGTTCAGTTCAGTCACTTAAGCGTGTCTGACTCTTTACAACCCTATGGACTGCAGCACTCCAGGCTTCCCTGTCCATCACCAACTCCCGGAGCTTGCTGAAACTCATGTCCATCGAGTCAGTGGTGCCATCCAACTCATGCTCTGTCATCCCCTTCTCCTCCCACCTTCAAACTTTCCCAGCATCAGGATTTTTTCCAGTGAGTCAGTTCTTCCCATCAGGTGGCCAAAGTATTGGAGTTTCAGCTTCAGCTTCAGTCCTTCCAATGAATACTCAGGACTCATTTCTTTTAGAATGGACTGGTTTGATCTCCTTGCAGTCCAAGGGACTCTCAAGAGTCTTCTGCAACACCACAGTTTAAAAGCATCAAAACTTCAGTTCAGTTCAGTCGCTCAGTCATGTCTGACTCTTTACCACCCCATGGACTACAGCATGCCCGGCCTACCTATCCATCACCAACTCCCAGAGTTTACTCGAACTCATGTCCATTGAGTCGGTGATGCCATCCAGCCATCTCATGCTCTGTCATTCCCTTCTCCTCCTGCCTTCAATTTTTCCCAAAATGAGGGTCTTTTCCAATATGTCAGTTCTTCGCATCAGGTGACCAAAATATTGGAGTTTCAGCTTCAGCATCAGTCCTTCCAATGAATATTCAGGACCAATTTCCTTTAGGATGGACTGGTTGGATCTCCTTGCAGTCCAAGGGACTCTCAAAAATCTTCTCCAACACCACAGTTCAAAAACATCAATTCTTTGATGCTCAGCTTTCTCTATAGTACAACTCTCACATCCATACATGACTACTGGAAAAAACAGCTTCGACTATACAGACCTTTGTGGGCAAAGTAATGGCTTTGCTTTTAATATGCTGTCTAGGTTGGTCATAACTTTCCTTCCAAGGAGCGAACGTCTTTTAATTTCATGGCTGCAGTCACCATATGCAGTGATTTTGGTGTCCCAACAAAAATAAATTCTGTCACTGTTTCCACTGTTTTCCTATCTATTTCCCACAAAGTGATGGGACCAGATGCCATGATCTTAGTTTTTTGAATGTTGAGCTTTAAGCCAACTTTTTCACTCTGCTCTCACTTTCATCAAGAGGCTCTTTAGTTTTTCTTTTCTTTCTGCCATAAAGGTAGTATCATCTTTGTATCTGAGATTATTGATATTGCTCCCAGCAATTTTATTCCAGCTTGTGCTTCATTCAGCCTGGCATTTCACATGATGTACTCTGCATATAAGTTAATAAGCATGATGACAATATACAGCCTTGTTGTACTCCTTTCCTTATTTGGAACCAGTCTGTTGTTCCATGTCCAGTTTTAACGGATGCTTCTTGACCTGCATACAGATTTATCAGGAGGCAGGTAAAGTTGTCTGGTATTCCCATCTCTTTAAGAATTTTCCATAGTTTGTTGGGATATACACAGTCAAAGGCTTTGGAGTAATCAATAAAGCAGATGTAGATGTTTTTCTGGAATTTGCCTGTTTTTTTATGATCCAATACATGTTGGCAACTTGATGTCTGGTTCCTCTGCCCTTTCTAAATCCACCTTGAACATTTGGAACTTCATGGTTCATGTACTATTGAAGCCTGGCTTGGAGGATTTTGAACATTACTTTGCTAGCATGTGAGATGAGTGCAATTGTGTGGTAGTTTGAACTTTCGTTGGCATTGCTCTTCTTTGGGATTGGAATGAAAACAGACCTTTTCCAGTCCTGTGGCCACTGCTGCATTTTCCAAATTTGCTGGCATATTGAGTGAAGCACTTTCACAGCATCATCCTTTAGGATTTGAATAGTTCAACTGGAATCCCCTTACCTCCACTAGCTTTGTTCATAGTGATTCTTCCTAAGGCCCACCTGACTTTGCACTCCAGGATGTCTGGCTCTATGTGAGTGATCGTACCATCTTGGTTATCTGGGTCGTGAAGATCTTTTCTGTATAGTTCTTCTGTGTATTCTTAACACCTCTTCTTAATATCTTATGCTTCTGTTAGGTCCATACCATTTCTGTCCTTTATTGTGTTCATCTTTGCATGAAATGTTCCCTTGGTATCTCTAATTTTATGAAGAGATCTCTTGTCTCTCCCATTCGACTGTTTTCCTCTATTTCTTTGCATTGATCCCTGAGAAAGGCTTTCTTATCTCTTCTTACTATTCTTTGGAACTCTGCATTCAGATGGGTATATCTTTCCTTTTCTTCTTTGCCTTTAGCTTGTCTTCTTTTCTCAGCTATTTGTAAGGCCTCCTCAAACAACCATTTTGCCTTTTTGCATTTCTGTTTCTTGGGGATGGTCTTAATCACTGACTCCTGTATAATGTCACGAACCTCAATTCATAGTTCTTCAGGCACTCTATCAGACCTAATCCCTTGATCTATTTGTTACTTCCACTGTATAATAGTAAGGTATTTGATTTAGGTCATACACGAATGATCTAGTGGTTTTCCCTGCTTTCTTCAACTTAAGTCTGAATTTGGGGTGCAGATATATTTTTGATTTAGTGTTTTCATTTCCTTTGGATAATTTCCAGCCATAGAATTGCTATATTGTATGGCAGTTCTGTTTTTAACTTTTTTAGTAATCTCCATTTTGTTTTCCATACTGGTTGTCCCAAGTTGCAGTCCCCCTGACAGTTCACAAGAGTTCCCTTTTGTACACACCACACTAGCACTTGTTATCTCCTGTTTTTTTATAATAGTCATTCCAACATGTGTGAGATTATCCCTCATTGTGGTTTTAATTTGCATTTTTCTCGTGACTAGTAGCATTGAGCATCTTTCATGTACCTATTGGCCAACTATATATTTTCTTTGGAAATGGTCTAGTCAAGTCTTTTGTCCATTTTACTTGCATTTCTTCGTTATTGAGTTGTATGAGTTCTTTGGATATTTTGGATATTAACCCCTTACCAGATATACGGTTTGCAATTTTTTTTCCCCATTCCATATGTTAACTTTTCATTTGTTGATGGTGTCTCTTTCTGTAAAGATTCTTTGTTTGATTAAGTCCCAGTTTTGTTATTGGTGCTTTGCTTTAGGTGCGATTTCTAAAATGTCATTACTGAGACCCGTGTGACAGGAGATTTTTCCTATGTTTCTTTTTCCCCCCTAGGAGTTTCATGGTTTCAGGTCTTACATTTAAGTCTTTTATCTACTTAGAAAGATTTTTGTGAGTAGTGAAACATCCCAAACCTATTTTTAATGATTGGAACATCTTTTAACCTAAAATAGGAAATACAGGGGTCACCAAACACACAGGAGTCACTGCACTAGGTCTTCACCTTTTGTTTTTGCTTTACATGACCCTTTCATAGCATGACTTTTTCACTGAACATATGTATACAAACAGTTACATTAATTAAGTAGTCTCAACATGTTCTTTACTGAAAAATAGCAAGTGAAATTTATAATGACATGACCTATGTGGCGGAGAAGACAATGGCACCCCACTCCACTACTCTTGCCTGGAAAATCCCATGGACGGAGGGGTCTGGTGGGCTGCAGTCCATGGGGTCACTAGGAGTCGAACACGACTGAGCGACTTCACTTTATTTTTTCACTTTCATGCACTGGAAAAGGAAATGACAACCCACTCCAGTGTTCTTGCCTGGAGAATCCCAGGGACGGGGGAGTCTGGTGGGCTGCCTTCTATGGGGTCACTAGGAGTCGGACACGACTGAGCAACTTCACTTTCACTTTTCACTTTCATGCATTGGAGAAGGAAATGGCAACCCACTCCAGTGTCCTTGCCTGGAGAATCCCAGGGACAGGGGAGCCTGGTGGGCTGCCGTCTATGGGGTTGCACAGAGTCGGACACGACTGAAGCGATTTAGCAGCAGCAGCAGATCTAAGTGGAGATTGTTAAAATAGTAATGGGATGGAAGGAGACTCTGGTATTTTTATTAAACATGTGGGATGATTAAATAATATTTAAAATATTACATTCAGAACACTGATTAAATTTTATTTCTCTTTATCCTACATTGAATTTATATTATTCAGCTATTGCAATCTAGCCTGTACATATATACAATGGGATCAACATCAACATCAACATCAAACAAACATTATTTGTTCTTGTACTTGCATTTCCTTATAGTTATCAAAACATAAAGTCCTTAAGTAAATAATTACTTTATCACAGAACTAATACAAAGAAACACAGGTTGATTCAATTATTTGCTATTTTGCTTTGCATTAATTAACTGATATCTACTGATACATATACATACCTATTTATATTCATTTACTTATAGTCATGAATTAAAATGTTTTTGAAATGTCTATAGCAAATATATTAATATTTGAACTGCAACCAAATTAGGAAATGTGTTAAACCCAGTGAGACTTTGAAGTAGCATTATTTTCAGATGACATGTCCCACAAGATTTAGGAGTTTTACTCTATTTCATATTGAATTGAAGTTCTCGTTTAAAGTTCTTGGGATTACAATCCAAACAAACAACCTCATATTTTTATTCTTACACAATAAAGTTTGTATTATATCTATTAATAAAACATATACTTCCAGAGCTTCCTCTATCCTTTTAAGAATAAGAAAGGCTGACAGTCTTTACTCCTTGAGTTACAGACCTGGAGATAAACCAGTGAAAGCCTCCAAAGGGAAAAAACCTCGCTTGGTTAACACAGCTTCTCTGATAAGTATTCCAAAGCTGTACCTTTCACTTTGGGGCGGTGGCAAATGAGCCTCTCCATGATCCTTTCTCCAGCAGTGACAGAACCCAAGGTTTTGGACTTGGTTCATGATGTCTTAACCTAAATTTTGGAGCAAAGACAAGAATCTTAAAATCATGAATATCTTTTAAGCTAGTGATCCCCGTTTTGATGATTCTACTCTAAAGAATGAATTTGAAAATACATAAAATGTTTATGTTATATTGTAATGTAAATTGGTATAGCCAGGAAACAGTATGGAGGTTCCTCAAAGTATTAAAAGAATGACCGTATGATCCAGCAATCTCACTTCTAAGTTTATATACAAAGGAAATGAAAACAATATTGACAATAGCCAAGACAACCCAAATTGTCTTTTAATGGATGAGTGGATGAAGAAGATAAGGTATAAGGTCTAAAGATCTAGTGTAAAACATGGTGACTATAATTGATAACACTTTACTATATAATTGAAATTTGCTAAGGCTATAGAACTTAAATGTTCTCATCAAAAATAAAAACATAAATAGGTAAAGTTATATGTTAATTATCCCACCATTTAATAATGGTGGGATTAATTAATGATTAATTTCACAATGTATACATATATCAAATCATCATAATGTACAGCTTAAATGTCTTATAATTTTATGTCAAATTTACCTCAATAACCTGTAAAAAGAAGCTTTTTATTATATCATTTCCCTATTACATATAATAACAGTTAAAATAAATTGTGGACCCCAAATTAATGATATACATTATGGCTGAAATAAAATATTTATACAGGCTAATTCAATGAAAAGTGACTATGTTAGACTGGATTAGATTCAACAATTAGCATGAATATTCAAAATATATAACTTCTTTCTTAAAGCAATAGTATATATTGAAGATATTTACTTATAAAATTTTAAAAAATGTTATGTGGATAATGTACATTTTGTTCTCTGAATTGTGATCAAAATGGTTTATTTTCAAAAGAATC
Organism: Bos mutus; assembly: GCF_027580195.1. NCBI lineage: Eukaryota > Metazoa > Chordata > Mammalia > Artiodactyla > Bovidae > Bos > Bos mutus. The sequence goes on along the minus strand of NC_091633.1, from coordinate 51,498,726 downwards.
TTTTCCACTATGTATCAGGAATAATTTAGATATAGGTAACATAAAATATAAGCACCCTGAAGAGTGATATTAATATTTCCTTTAGCCCTCACAATGTCATTATGAATGAAACAATTTTTAAAATTTCTAGATTTAAGTTTATTTTAAGTTATTATAAGAAGTAGTGCATGAATTTAAATCAATGCTTTATATAAAATTAGAAGTTAGCTGCCCTTGCTTCAGTACATTTGATTATTCAGTGTTTTAGAATATGGGCATACACAAAAAGAGATTTAAGAGAATTCAGACATAAGAGATAATGAAAGAGAGATGGAGAAAGTGAGAGTAAATGACAAAGAGAGGAAAACTTTATGTGTATATATATATAAAATGTATATATATATACATAAATATGTATGTATGTAAAATGTATATATATACATATGTATATGTATATATATACATACATATATACACACACATATATAATGTAAAACATAAAAATATTAAAAATGAAATAATATGGCGTTGGCTCAGCTGGTAAAAGAATCCGCCTGCAAAGCGGGAGCCCTGGGTTTGATCCTTGGTTGGGAAGATCCCCTGAAGAAGGGAAAGGCTACCCACTCTAGTATTCTGGCCTGGAGAATTCCATGGAGTGTGTAGTCCATGGGGTTGCAAAGAGTCGGACACTACTGAGAGAATTTTACTTCACTTCACTAATGAAAGGTTTAACTACCATTCAGAGCATGGAATATATTTGGAGGAAACTGAGAGTTTGCTTTGTTAAAGGAAAATTAAATTTTAAGCAAGTTTTCAAAAAAATCTTTCTGATGAGGTAATCTATTTGATTAAGGATTCAGGGATAGGAACATTAAAGCCAGGTGGTTCAAAGCACTCAGGCTATCTCGGAGTGGCTTTGCTCTGAGAGCAAGCACAGAAGTTATTTGATGCACTGTTTCCTTCTCCAGTGTCTACAATTTGCGTTCTAAATGAAAGACAGAATACACACACATCAAGATCTTTTTTTGGAACAAAGTATGGAATACAAATTATGCTAGCTTAATTTTTTTAATGCTTGATTTATATTTTCCCCTAAGTTTTTATGTTTTATTTTGCCTTATGGGGATGAAAGTTTCTATTTGTTGAAAAGAGAAGTGCTGGTTTTGCAGGTGACAAATTTCAAAAGAAAAAGAATCATATCAAAGGACTGCATTATCACATAATCAGCGGTGGGGATATCACCTTAAAAACTGCACAAAGGGCTAAGTGTTTTCTTACAAGAATAGAAGTTACATATGAACAAATGGCTACTGTCTCAGCAGTTCTGTAAGATCCTTAGGTGCTAATGTTTCTAAATGAAGAGGGTAGAAGTACCACAGCTATTTTAGGGACATTAGTGCTTAAAGAAGCTTTTACATGACTCACTTTTATTATAGATAGTCATTAACCAAGACTTATTGGAGATTTTCTTTTTTTAAAAAAGTACTTAAATTTTGACTTCTAAAACTAAATCGCTTGTTTGTGGGAGTCTGGTAAAATACGTTTTTTGTTACTTGAAAAGAATAGAATACTGGAACTTTGACCACTGTATCAATGATGTTTTCCTCCTATAGAAAGTCCATGAGAAATGCGTTGCACCATCATTAGATAAGACCACCTGAAAAATAGCAGTAATGTTTGGTTTATAATAAATACAGAGATATAAATAGAATTATAGTCCTCATTTTAGAATGTGAGGACTCTGTTCTGATCCTGGGTAGGTATTTATTGCTCTGTTTTTTTGTTTGGGTTTTTGTTTTTTAATAATAAGGAATTACAACATCGTGTAGGTGCTGATCATTTGACCAGTAGGTGGCAGCATAGCTCTTTGGTTGCTCGGAAGAAGTGTTCTCCAATTTTGAGTCAAAACAACTCTTCGGTGATTTTAAAAAATAAACTTTTTCTATATGCTTCATATGCTTCTTTTGTTTTCACACCATTTTCATGCATGGGTATATAATATTTAGGTATTACTTTTACAGAAGATTAGCAATCTGCCTTTTCAGATAGATTATGTGATGTTTTTATATATAGGCTGTATTTACAATATAATTTTCATTTTTAGATCATAACATTTTAGACCATAAAGGGACACTCCTAAATTTATTACTTCACCCCTATCATTTTACAGATAAAAAAACATGGAGTTCCAGAAACATAAAGTGATTTGTCCAAGATCAACCACAGGCAGTTTCAGAAATCAATTCATCCTCCTCTCTCAATAAAAAGTTATCTGCAACAAATTTTCTTTTGTACAAATGTTGATATCTGAACTAGAGAGTATATACAACTACTTATATTTTATTTTGTTTATATTTTAAAGTAAAATCTCTCTTTTTTCTTTTATTTGATAAGCTTAAACTGTATGGAAAGGCCATTGATGTGTGTGACAGTAATTTTTCCCAGTCACTAACGTTTTTAATCCAATAACAACATCAGATTAGGTGACTAGTCAATGCCAGCTGATGTGACAGGTTTAAATTGTGAGATGTCACCTTAGTAACCACTTGTCTCCAGTCTTTCAGAATTTTGGTAATTTGGGTAATTTTTCTTCAGAAGGTATTTATTTCTCTAAGCTAAAAGCTAAAGTTGTTATTGTGGGAAGGGACCCTAACAAACCTTCCCTCCCTTACTTCTTAGAACTGGTGCTGCTCCCCTTGGCCCTCACCTCACTGCATTACTCAGACTCCAGCTGGCTCCTGGAAATTGCCAAACAGATTCCAAGCCAGATCCAAGCTTTTGCATTCACTAAAATGGTGGTACCAAATATTTTCAAAGATTGCTCTTTTGTCTTCTTTGGGTTTTGGCACAAATATTACCATTCCAGGGAAACTGCATGATCATCTTAAAATTACAACTGCCCCCTTGTCATTTTTCTAATCCATATTCTCTGATTTCCTTAGTACTTCTTTTGGCTACCATAAATTTGAGAATATTTCTTCTCAGCAACCAAAGAACTATGTACTATTATCCACATAGGCAAACAATATATGTCATTTATTTGTTTATTTAATTTATTTATTAGTTAGTGTATTATCATTTATCCCACTAAACTATAAGCCTCAAGGGGCCCCAGATTAGGGATATCTTGTTTTCTTCTATATCTCCAACACCTAGAATAGCCCCTGGCAAATAGTAATAACTCATCAAATTTAATTTTGTATTTTATTCTTTAAAATAAAGCTCCTGAGATCGTTGGAAGGAAACTGTATATAAGAAATTGCTACTTTTAATGCCTAATTAACATACAGCTTATTTCATGAATTGTTTGTAATTCTTACAAAGTTTTACAGCCTTGATTTGGCAAGTTCCTATATCTTTGCTAGTAATTGATGACTACTGTAAGGAAAAAAAAATAGAAAACATTTATGGTATATTATGTTTTCCAGGTACATGGTGAATATCTTTTTTTCCCCCCATCTTATTCTATTTTTTTTCTTCTTCTTCTCTTTTTTAAATAATTATACAATAAAATACATAAGTCAAACTAATGAAGACATCTTGGAATTTTAATAATCTCAAGTTTGTTGTTGTTGTTGTTCAACCTCTAGTCATGCCCAACTCTTTGCAACGTGATGGACTGCAGCATGCCAGGCTTCTCTGCCTTTACTATCTCCCAGAGTTTGCTCAGATTTATGTCCACTGAGTCAGTGATGATGTCTAACCATCTCATTCTCTGCTTCCCTTTTTCCTTCAATCTTTTGCCTTCAATCTTCATTCTCCTTTTGCCTTCAATCTTTCCTAGCCTCAAGGTCTTTTCCAGTGAGCCAGCTCTTCACTTCAAGTGGCCAAAGTATTGGAGTTTCAGCTTCAGCATCAGTCCTTCCAATGAATATTCAGGACTGATTTCCTTTAGGATGCACTAGTTTGATCTCCTTGCTTTCTAAGAGTCATCTCCAGCACCATAAGAGTCATCTCCAGCACCACAATTCAAAGGCATTAATTCTTTGTTGCTCAACCTTCATCATGGTCCAACTCTCACATCCATGCATGACTACTGGAGAAACCATAGCTTTGACTACGCAGACCTTTGTTGGCAAAGTGATGTCTTTGCCTTTTAATACACTATCAAGGTTTGTCATAGCTTTCCTTCCAAGGAGCAAGCATCTTTTCATTTCATGTCTCCAGTCATTGTCCACAGTGATTTTGGAGCCCCCCAAAATGAAATCTGTCAGTGCTTCCACTTTTTCCCCATCTATCTGCCATGAAGTGATGGGACAGGAGACCATGATCTTATTTTTTGAATGTTGAATTTTAAGCCAGCTTTTTCACTCTCCTCTTTCACTTTCATCAAGAGGCTCTTTAGTTCCTCTTCACTTTCTGCCATTAGAGTACTATCATTTGCATATCTGAGGCTGATACTTCTCCCAGCAATCTTGATTCCAGCTTGTGATTTATCCAGCCCAGCATTTTGCATGATGTACTCTGCTTATAGGTTAAATAAACAACATAACAATATACAGCCTTGTATTCCTTTCCAAATTTTGCACCAGTCTGTTGATCCTTGTAAGATTCTGTTATTTTAAATTTAGATACAGAAAAATAAAATATAGCATTTCATCTCTTGAGTCATAATATTGACCTTGACAGACATATTAATGTGCTACCCATTCTGAGGTGAGCAACTCTGCACATTTTGTGTGCACACCCTTATTTCACTAGAATGTTCCTTTCTAGTCAAAAGGCTTATTTTTGTTACTAGTCACATACCACTGGTACTTTGTGGCTTTGTGACTATAAAACCACTAATCTAGGCTACAAATCAGTGACAGGTGATGGCAGAAGAGATAATGCTAATGATATGCATGACATTTTTCCTTCTAGGGGAATATTGATACAGGGTTCTCACGTTCAGTTTGTAGGGAGAATTTTTTTACATGAAACACTGTCTTATGAGAAACATAAACACCAGATCCTTTGATTTGGGGTCATTCCAGACTCTCACATGTGTAAAATGCTATAATCTATATTGTGAAATATATATTAAGCAAGCTCAGTCAGTTCACATTAAATTCACACTACTCTTATTCATTTAAGTTCAATGATACGAATTTTGTATTATGAAAGAATGAAATCTTTTTTCATACAAATGACCCATGAACACATTAATTGCTCCAAGAATGTATTTGTGTATGATGTTATCACCAAGAAAAATCTAATAAAAACAAATTCTCATTGTCATAAAAATAAAATTGAATGAAGTAAAATGTGTATTTCCTCATTTAAATCATGAGTGATTGATATTGCTCACTTTGAACAATTTTTTTTTTAATAGTAGATGAAAGAGTGGATCATGAGATGACAGGCAGTTTCACATCCATGTGCATTCATGACCACCTTCTTCAGGAAACAGTATCAGGAATAATAAGTACAAAGTTATCAAAATCTCTGAAATCACTTGATATTTCCTTAAATGAGCTCTGGATATTTTATGTAGGAATGCAATTAGTCACTTGTCAGTCCACTAATGTAGAAAAAATCTGATGCAAAAATGGTAATATCAAAAATGTCCATTTTTATCTAAAATTTGAAAAATAAAATGAATTCACACATGCAAAATTTTTGCATTTCAAAGGCACATACTTTTTATAATGGTATTTACTATGTGAATGATCATATGGCATATTGTCACTTCAAATGTTTTAGAGGAGAGGTCTGAGTAAATTAACCAGATGATGTGGAAAATAAGCCAATAAGACACCTGTAGTTTTGTTTGTACACAATATCAAACACATATAGTTGACCCTTCTGATTTTAGACATCACAATCTGTAACATCTCTAAACATGAATATCCATAGTAGCCTCCTTAGGTTCCATCTATGCAAATAGTTTCCTGAGCACAGAGCTTAAATAGCACTAGGACTCTGCATGACTGCTGTCATGTAGAAAACACACTAAGGTTTTTTGAAAATTTAAAATATGGCCCTTAGCATTAATATTACCTACTTTCCTCATGGAATAAAAAGAATGTTTTTTTCTTAGATTAGCACTTTAAAGTCAATTGTGACTTTTCCATATTAAAATTATTATTATTATTATTATTTGCTTTTTATTTAATTTTTAATTTTTTTATTATTATTATTTTTTTACTTTACAATATTGTATTGGTTTTTGCCAAAAAAAAATTATTGTTAGACATTATATTCCTGAACAAATTGAGATATATAACTTATTGAAGAAATGAATATTTTCATACCATGCTGGAAAGCATATTCTATCATGCTGCTGTATTATAATCCATTCATACCAATATAGCATTTGCCTCTTTTTTTTTTTTTTGCATTTGCCTCTTTTAAACTAATGATTTGTTTGTTTCTGTCTTCTCCCAGTGGGTTGTGATTCTTAGGCAGTGGAACTGTTTTTATTTTTTATTTTTTTTGTCCATTTTGGGACTTCAGGTATCTAATATAGTGGTTAGCATCAGGTATTATTCAAGAAATGTTTATTATATGGATCATAAACATTATGTAATTTTTTCCCTTTTAAAACTTCTTGAGGCATATATAAAGTGAACAACAAATGAAATATTATACTTATTCACAAGTTATTTTAATTTAAATGATAGTTATAAACTTTCATAGAAATTAATTAATTTGTTTAGTCTTTAATTGCTTTTCTTATTTCTACCCTCTTTGTTTTTGATGAAAATATATAATAAGAAAATGAAACCTATTTTCATCAGGGCTTGCCATTTACAGGGCTTCTTTCACATAAATTTTGATAAACATTTATGAGGAAAATGTAAAAATACTAGAAACTATCTCGGTACATTTTGAGGAAGTGATTTATACTGCTAGCTTTATTTCCTTTTTTATTCTTTCTGACCAATGAACAAAGACTTCACAGATCAAATCATGTCCTTTCTGATATGTCTCATATTTTTTTTAATCCAAATATGCATACACTTTTATATTACTTGCCAAAAAAAATGTATAAAAAATTTGTTTTATCTGTTCTTTTTTTTTTTCTAAAGTCAAGACCCTTGTCATCAGCTTTCTGTGTAATATTCATAACACAAAAGTCTGAATGTGAAAATTATCACATTTATTTGTTAATATTTGTCTTAGTTAAAATAAGACCCTTTTATGAAAAGTAAGTGAAAACAATGGGGTCTTAAAAAAAGAAAGTCTTGAGAAAATTAAAAAGGGACAGAGGCTATGCTTGTGTCGTTGCATTTCTTTTGTGTCATTATATTTAAAAAACATGAAGAGGAAGTCAATCTTATATCTTGCTAAACTTGTTTTAAAGCATCTTCTCTTTCTAATAAGTGTTGGTGTGAATGTATATGTACTTGCAGGCCTTACAGGACACCATCTCACAAATTGGTATTGCATTGTATCTTGGGCTTAAGTTCTGTCTTGGGCTTCCTTAATTACCTAGGTGTAGAAGGAACCAGGCTATAAGGCATGGTGTTCATTCTGCTCCCTTCGGCCATCAATACTGGTTTGCAATTTTCTGTAGATAAATCAGACACAGGCACCTATCTTTTCACATATATATTAAGTAGATAAATTTTAAAATTGAATATTATGAAGTTAATTCAATGGATTTGGTAAGAAAATAATTTAAAGATACCATGCAGTAAAATTTTATATATTTTTCATTTTAACCTAAAGGATGAATAAAACTACAAGTTTTATACATACAAAATCACAGTACATTTCTGATATTAACTTATATGTCTTCTTCTCTAGAAGTTAGTGTCACTTTTAGTGGTTATGGTTTGATGTAGTTTCATTATGGTCTGGTTCAGCCCCTCCATTTCTTTCATCTTCTGTTAATCCTTTCTTATCTTTTCATGCCAACCAATATCTTTCTGAGTCTGTTACGTCTATCTGTTGTTACTTAGAGGGAAGATAATTAAACAAAGTCATTCATTTTATTTTTAAATAACTTCTTAGTAATGTTTTGAATCTTATTGCAGAAGGGCAAGTAATTCGAGAAATTAAGAAGATATTTTCTAGGTTATAGTAGCATCCTCCATCTAGAAATTATGAGTTCTGTTTCTTAAAAGTATTTTGGGTATATAGTACATACATGAAAACAATTTTTAAATCATTGCTATCATTATCCTCATCTCATCTAGACTGATTATTTTGAAAAAAAAAAAAAAATGCTGGTTGAGAGCAAGTTCATGAAGGGCCAGGGAACCAGTAGTGTTTGTAGCATAGCTATCCAAAGCCTACCAATAAAATAAGAAATATTGAGTTCAGCTCAGTTGCTCAGTCATGTCCAACTCTTTGAGACCCCATGGATTGCAGCACGACAGGCCTCCCTGTACATCGCCAAAACCCGGATTTACTCAAACTCATGTCCATTGAGTCAGTGAGGCCATCCAAATATCTCATCCTCTGTAGTTCCCTTGTCCTCCTGCCTTCAATCTTTCCCAGGATCAGGGTCTTTTCCAATGAGTCAGCTCTTTGCATCAGGTGGCCAGTATTAGAGATTCAGCTTTAACATCAGTCCTTCCAATGAACATTCAGGACTGATCTCTTTCAGGATGGACTGGTTGGATATCCTTGCAGTTCAAGGGAATCTCAGGAGTCTTCAACACCACAGTTCAAAAGCATCAATTCTTTGGTGCTCAGCTTTCTTTACAGTTCAACTCTCACATCTATACATGACTACTGGAAAAACCATAGCCTTGACTAGACAGACCTTTGTTGGCAAAGTAGTGTCTCTGCTTTTTAATATGCTATCTAGAATGGTCATAACTTTTCTTCCTAGGAACAAGCGTCTTTTAATTTCATGGCTGCAGTCCCCATCTGCAGTGATTTTGGAGCCCCCCAAAATAAAATCTGTCACTGTTTGCACTATTTCCCCATCTATTTGCCATGAAGTGATGGACCAGAGACCATAATCTTAGTTTTCTGAATGTTGAGCTTTGAGATGAGTGCAATTGTGTGATAGTTTGAGCATTCTTTGGCATTGCCTTTCTTTGGGATTGGAATGAAAACTTACCTTTTTCAGTCCTGTGGCCACTGCTGCGTTTTCCACATTTGCTGGCATATTGAGTGCAGCACTTTCACAGCATCATCTTTTAGGATTTGAAATAGCTCAACTGGAATTCCATCACCTCCACTAGCTTTCTTTGTAGTGATGCTTCCTAAGGCCCACTTGACTTGACATTCCAGAACGTCTAGCTATAGGTGAGTGATGATACCATCATGATTATCTGGGTCATGAAGGTCTTTTTTGTACAGTTCTTCTGTGTATTCTTGCCACCTCTTCCTAATAGCTTCTGCTTCTGTTTAGGTCTATACCATTTCTGTCTTTTTTTGAGCCCATCGTTGCATGAAATGTGCCCTTAGTATCTCTAATTTTCTTGACGAGATCTCTAGTCTTTCCCATTCTATTGTTTTCCTCTATTTCTTTGTACTGATCACTGAGGAAGGCTTTCTTATCTTTCCTTGCTATTCTTGGGAACTCTACATTCAAATGGGTATCTTTTCTTTTCTCCTTTGCATTTTGCTATTTTGTTTTCATAGCTATTTGTGAGGCCTCCTCTAGACAGCCATTTTGCTTTTCTGCATTTCTTTTTCTTGGAATGCTCTTGATCCCTGTCTCCTGTACAATTTCATGAACCTCCATCCATTGTTCATCAGGCACTCTGTCTGTCAGATCTGGTCACTTAAATCTATTTCTCACTTCCACTGTATAATCATAAGGGATTAGATTTAGGTCATACCTGAAGGGTCTAATGGTTTTCCCTACTTTCTTCAGTTTAAGTCTGAATTTGTCAATAATGAGTTCATGATCTGAGCCACAGTCAGCTCCTGGTCTTGTTTTTGCTGACTGTATAGAGCTTCTTAATCTTTGGCTGCAAAAAATATATTTGATTTTGGTATTGACCATCTGGTGATGTCCATGTGTAGAGTCTTCTCTTGTCTTGTTAGAGGAGGGTGTTTGCTATGACCATGTGTTCTCTTGGAAAAACTCTTATTATCCTTTGCCCTGCTTCATTCTGTACACCAAGGCCAAATTTGCTGTTACTCCAGGTGTTTCTTGATTTTCTACTTTTGCACCCCAGTCCCCTATAATGAAAAGGACATCTTTTTGGGGTGTTAGTTCTGCAAGGTCTTGGAGATCTTCTTAGAACCATTCAACTTCAGCTTCTTCAGCATTACTGGTGAGGGCATTTACTTGGATTACCTTGATATTGAATGGTTTGCCTTGGAAATGACAGAGATCATTCTGTCATTTTTGAGATTGCATCCAAGTACTGCATTTCCGACTCTATTGTTGAATATGATGGCTACCCCATTTCTTCTAAGGGATTCTTGCCCCCTTATATTAAAAAAAAAAAAAATTTAGGTCTTCTTAGGAAACAAAATTAATTGAGGCTGTGGTATACTGACAGGAGTAACAGGAAAATTTGGCCTTGGAGTACAGAATGAAATAGGGCAAAGGTAAAAGAGTTTTTCCAAGAGAACGCACTGGTCATAGCAAACACCCTCTTCCAACAACACAAGAGAAGACTCTACACATGGGCATCACCAGATGGTCAATACCAAAATCAGATTGATTATATTCTTTGCAGCCAAAGATGAAGAAGTTCTATACAGTGAGCAAAAACAAGACCAAGAGGTGACCGTGGCACAGACCATGATCTCCTTATTGCCAAATTCAGACTTAAATTGAAGATAGTAGAGAAAACGACTAGACCATTCAGGTATGACTTAAATCAAATCCCATACGTTTATACAGTGAAAGTGAGAAATAGATTCAAGGGATTAGATGTGATAGACAGAGTGCCTGAAGAACTATGGACGGAGGTTCATGACTGTGCAGGAGGCAGGGATCAAGACCATCTCCAAGGAAAAGAAGTGCAAAAAGGCAAAATGGCTATCTGAGGAGACCTTACAAATAGCTGTGAATAGAAGAGAAGTGAAAGGCAAAGTAAAAAAGGAAAGATATATGCATTCAAATTCAGAGTTCCAAAGAATAGCAAGGAGAATTAAGAAAGCCTTCCTCAGTGATCAATGCAAAGAAATAGTGGAAAACAATAGAACGGGAAAGACTAGAGATCTCTTCAAAAAAATTAGAGATACAAAGGACACATTTCACACAACAATGGCTCAATAAAGGACAGAAATGCTATGGACCTAACAGAAGCAGAAACTATAGAGAAGAGGTGGCAAGAATACACAGAAGAACTGTACAAAAAAGATCTTCACAACCCAGATAATCACGATGGTGTGATCACTCACCTAGAGCCAGACATCCTGGAATGTGAAGTCAAGTGGGCTTTAGAAAGCATCACTACGAACAAAGCTAGTGGAGGTGATGGAATTCCAGTTCAGCTATTTCAAATCCTGAAAGATCATGCTGTGAAAGTGCTGCACTCAATATGCCAGCAAATTTGGAAAACTCAGCACTGGCCAGAGGTCTGGAAAAGGTCAGTTTTCATTCCAATCCCAAAGAAAGGCAATGTCAAAGAATGCTCAAACTATCACACAATTGCACTCATCTCACACGCTAATAAAGTAATGCTCAAAATTCTCCAAGCATGGCTTCAACAGTATATGAACCATGAAATTCCAGAAGTTCAAGCTGGTTTTAGAAAAGACACAGGAACCAGAGATCAAATTGCCAACATCCATTGGATCATCGAAAAAGCAAGAGAGTTCCAGAAAACATCGATTTCTGCTTTATTGACTATGCTAAAGCCTTCCACAGCAAACTCTGGAAAATTCTTAAGGAGATGGGAATACCAGACCACTTGACCTGCCTCATGAGAAATTGGTATGCAGCTCAGGAAGCAACAGTTAGAACTGGACATGGAACAACAGACCCATTCTAAGTCAGGAAAGGAGGAGTACATCAAGGCTGTATATTTTCACCCTGTTTATTTAACTTATATGCAGAGTACATCATGAGAAATGCTGGCCTGGATGAAGCACAATCTGGAATCAAGATTGCCAGGAGAAATATCAATAACCTCCGATATACAGATGACACCACCCTTATGGCAGAAATTGAAGAAGAACTAAAGAGACTCTTGATGAAAGTGAAAGAGGAGAGTGAAAAAGTTGGTTTAAATCTTAACATTCAGAAAACTATCATGACATCTTGTCCTATCACTTTTTCGTAAGTAGATGGGGAAAACCTGAAAACAGTGATAGATTTTATTTTGGGGGGCTCCAAATTCACTGCAGATGTCAACTGTAGTGATGAAATTAAACGACGCTTGCTCCTTGAAAAAAATTTTATGACCAACCTAGACAGCATATAAAAAAGCAGAGACACTACTTTGCCAAAAAAGGTCTGTCTAGTCAAGGCTATGGTTTTTCCAGTAGTCACGTATGGATGTGAGAGTTGGACTATAAAGAAAGCTGAGCACCAAAGAATTGATGCTTTTGCACTGTCATGTTGGAAAAGACTCTTGAGAGTCCCTTAGACTGCAAGAGATCCAACCAGTCCATCCTAAAGGAAATCAATCCTAAATATTCATTGGAAGGACTGATGCTGAAGCTGAAACTCCAATACTTTGGCCACCTGATGCGAAGAGCTGACTCATTTCAAAAGACTCTGATGCTGGGAAATATTGAAGGTGGAAGTAGAAGGGATGCAGAGGATGACATGTTTGGATGGCCTCACTGACTCAATGGACATGAGTTTGAGTAAACTCTAGGAGTTGGTGATGGACAGGGAGGCCTGGCATGCTGCAGTCCATGGCGTTGCAAAGAGTCAGACACAACTGAGCACCTGAACTAAACTGAACTGAACAGTGGTGTGTTAGAAACACACCACTGAGAGTAAAGTACTAAGCGTATTTTTCAGGCAAAGAAAAACTGTTAATGCTTCATTGCTTTGTGTGCTTAAAATACAAGTGCTTCAGGTAAAAGAGTATTTGTGCCACATATTTTCAATATACAGCCTAGTAGCTGATTTTATTGCCTTTCCCACCTGTATTTTTAAAATGATATATTTACTTAGCCATTTCATCTCTTCATTTGGCATTGCATGGGTGATTGATTGATGGTTGGTGACATCACATAAATTGCAGCTATGTCAAACTTTGGCAAAATGAAATGGAAAGAATCTTGTCATCATTACTTGACCTTTGCTTTAATGCAGTCCTATGAGGCTGCCAGTTAGTTTTGGGAATATACTGAGAAATGCAGTGCCTGCCCTCAATCATATTAAAAAAGAAAACAAGTGCACTCTCTTAACACACTTAATGTTCTCCTACACATAACAGTTATTCTTACATTGTTGTTTCTCTTCATGATAAAGTCAAAGAATTACCCTTGTCTGTGAGTTTCTCTATCTGTGATAATAATTTTTTACATTCCTATTGTGCACATGGAGAAGTATAGCTTGACTCACTGTTGGTTAAAATAGTAAGAAACACCTAGAAAACAGTCAGTATGATATAAAAATGATTTACTAGTTGGCCCAGTGCACAAACAATTTACCTTTCATAAGTGCTTTACCTTTCACTTGTAAAAAAGTAGTTGAAATTAGATTCATTCATTCATTAAAAATATAATTAAAATTTACTGAATCATTGTAATGCATTAGAAAGAAGAAGCTCATTATTAGGTTAATTTTGTAGGTGGCATATCATTAGAATATTTAATAAATATAAATATATTTAAGTTGTTTATGATAGTAACAGTTGATGTCATTTTCAGACTTTTCAAAAAAGCTAATCTAAGCTAAATCATATGCTCTCTAGAAACTTTAAGGTGCTTTTGAATAAAAGATTTGTCTGATGTTATTTTTATGCAAATAAGCAATGCTTCACATCATAGTTGCAGAAAAATAATTTTTTCAAAATTATTATGAATATTTAGTTTATTTTCAAAGAAATAAAGATAGAAAATTTTATTTAAAATTGAAGGGTTAAAAATTCCTATTACAGCTATTATATGTTAAATGGAGCCAGACTTGTCTTTTCAGTTAGACAGCATTAAATTTCAGAAAAGATATTTCCAGGCTTTGGACCACAGGCAGGGAGTGACTATAAATCTGAAGAGAGGAGAACAAGCAAGGTGAGGCTTTCATGGAGTCAGCATTTCTGACTCAGGAGACCTTCTCTCCCACAGTGCTGTAAGTTGAAGTCCAACCAGAGTACAACAGCCTCACTGAGTTGAGGGAGAATATTGTAGTTTAGGGCAACTAAAGTGGTTGTAATTGATAGGAGAGATGCTGGAGAGAAGAGAATGCCAAGAGAGGTCTCAGAAATCTGCAGAGTATGCCCCATGTTTCTGACACAGGGAAAATTTGCAGATGTGCTGAGGAAGCTAGGAAGTTAATAGGAAGTTAGTAGATAGTCACTGGTGCAAGGGACCAAGAACAGAGAGAAATAACAGAAATTATGAAGTGATGAAAGGCACTGGTTGTCTAGCTCATTGAGATACAGAGCCCTCCCCAAGCTCCTTAAACATTCAGTTGAGACTGTAAAATAATCAAGACTTGGAAAAAACATATATATTTGTTTTTGAATATCCTGGAATTAAGGTAAAAACTAAAATAGCTGTGTTCTAACAAAGAATAAAACCAAGCTTAGGAGTCTAGAAATAAGGTTTAGTAATTTAACTACTTACTAGAGCAAACAAAACCTAAACACCTTGACAGGTACTGCAGTGTCACTGAAATGTACCATATGGTATCAAGGTATCATGGTATAAGAAAAAAATGACTGGATCTAAAGGGAGCAGTAAACTGTAATCCACAATGTGAAAAATTAGCAAGCATGCATAGAGGCAGGAGAATAACCAGTAACCAGGAGAAAGGAAAATCAATCAATAGTAACAGAAAAGAATCATGCCTAAGATGATAGTATTGGAATCTGTGTGAATGCTAAGTTGCTTCAGTCGTGTTCCACTCTTTGCAACCCCATAGTCTGTAGACCTCAGGCTCTTCTGTCCATGGGATTCTCCAGGCAAGTATACTGGAATGGGTCGCCATGCCCACCTCCAGGGGATCTTCCTGACCCAGAGATCAAATCCGTGTCTCTTATGTCTCCTGTATTGGCAGGCAGGTTCTTTACCACTAGTGCCACCTGGAAAGCCACACAGATGTTAAAATAGCTTTGGTAGTTTCACTGCATATGTTCAAGACTACATTATTAACAAAGAAATAGCAGATGAAAAAAAATCCATTTTGAGTTTAGTTTGTGTATGGTGTTACAAAGTGTTCTAGTTTCATTCTTTTACAAGTGGTTGACCAGATTTCCCAGCACCACTTGTTAAAGAGATTGTCTTTAATCCATTGTATATTCTTGCCTCCTTTGTCAAAGATAAGGTGTCCATATATATGTGGATTTATCTCTGGGCTTTCTATTTTGTTCCATTGATCAATATTTCTGTCTTTGTGCCAGTACCATACTGTCTTGATAACTGTGGCTTTGTAGTAGAGCCTGAAGTCAGGTAGGTTGATTCCTCCAGTTCCGTTCCTCTTTCTCAAGATAGCTTTGGCTATTCGAGGTTTTTTGTATTTCCATACAAATTGTGAAATTATTTGCTCTAGCTCTGTGAAGAATACCGTTGGTAGCTTGATAGGGATTGCATTGAATCTATAAATTGCTTTGGGTAGTATACTCATTTTCACTATATTTGTTCTTCCAATCCATGAACATGGTATATTTCTCCATCTATTAGTGTCCTCTTTGATTTCTTTCACCAGTGTTTTATAGTTTTCTATATATAGGTCTTTAGTTTCTTTAGGTAGATATATTCCTAAGTATTTTATTCTTTCTGTTGCAATGGTGAATGGAATTGTTTCCTTAATTTCTCTTTCTGTTTTCTCATTATTAGTGTATAGGAATGCAAGGGATTTCTGTGTGTTGATTTTATATCCTGCAACTTTACTATAATCATTGATTAATTCTAGTAATTTTCTGGTGGAGTCTTTAGGGTTTTCTATGTAGAGGATCATGTCATCTGCAAACAGTGAGAGTTTTACTTCTTCTTTTCGGACTCTGTTGGAGAGGGAGAGGGTGGGAAGATTTGGGAGAATGGCATTGAAACATGTATAATATCATGTATGAAACGAGTTGCCAGTCCAGGTTCAATGCACGATACTGGATGCTTGGGGTTGGTGCACTGGGATGACCCAGAGGGATGGTATGGGGAGGGAGGAGGGAGGAGGGTTCAGGATGGGGAACACATGTATACCTGTGGTGGATTCATTTCGATATTTGGCAAAACTAATACAATATTGTAAAGTTTAAAAATAAAATTTAAAAAAAATCCATCCAAACTGCCTGAGATATTAAAAAACATGCAAAATGAAATGAAAAATAAACCAAATTTGATTAAGAGCAGACTGAATACTTCATGAGGTAAAATTAGTGAAGATGCAAAGAGAAAGAAGACCATGAACAGAATTTCATATTTTTCTTGTAACATTATCAGTAAATCCAGTATTTATGTAATCTGAGAAGTGGAGAGGCAGGAAAATTTTTAAATAATGGCATTTTTTAAAAATTTGATGCTAACTATATGTTCAGAGATCCAAGAAGCTCAACAAACTTCAAGCAGAAATGTTGGAAAAGAAACTGCTCTGGGAATATCATAATCAAATTGATGAAAATGTTTTATAAAGAAAAATCATTAGCCAGAAATAAGAGCTATGACTTACAAAGGAGTAAACACACAAGTCAGCCACACAAACCAAAAGATAATGGAACGTTATTTCTGATGTAACAAAACAAAAACAACTGTTGACCTATATCTCTGCTGCTGCTGCTAAGTCGCTTCAGTCATGTCCGACTCTGTGCAACCCCAGAGACAGCAACCCACCAGGCTCCGCCGTCCCTGGGATTCTCCAGGCAAGAACACTGGAGTGGGCTGCCATTTCCTTCTGCAAACCTATATCTCTATACCCCCAAAATTCTTTTCAAAATGAAAGGATTAATTCCCAGCTTAAGAACATTGGGGGTTTTGATAACCTAATCTCCAGTGAAACTCATGGAAATTATTTGTAAAAGCAACCATTTAAACCCTCTGGAAGTAGTACTGTGGGCAAACAGAAAATGAAGAAACATCTATTCAGGAAAATATACGAAAATTCAGTTGTTTTTTGTTGTTCAGTCACCAAGTCATGTTCAACTCTTCATGAGCCCATGGACTTCAGCGGGCCATACTTTGCTGTCCCTCACCATTTCCCGGAGTTTGCCCAAGTCCATGTTCATTCAATAGAAAAGACAAAAGTCTGTGATATTTGAGCCAAGATCATTCCCTCTCTTCTCTCTCCCAGCTCAGCAATAATGAGACTCCATTCCAGACTGCTCTAGCCAAGAAGCAGAATATTCCTCTTTCCAGCTCCCAGTCAGAGGTCTTTCTTCCCAAGACAGGCATGACTTCAGCATCTCTCATCTTGCCCATAAACACTGATAGCTGAGGCTAAATCACATGCATCTGCATCCTAGAGGAGGGGGCTTCCTTCTTTGTGACCTTCACTTGTGGAATGTAGGCTCTACTTTGAGTGTGGCATGAGTGTGGAAGAGTCATAGCTCTTCCTCCAGTTTGTGAATTAGTGGATTCACATGAGAGGTAAGCTCAGAGAGATGTAGACTGTGGCCTTCCTCTACACTGACTCTACTCTTAAAACAAAGATGTTACTAAGAGAGAAGCTTTCCATTGTCCATCCCCAATGGTTTAAGAGATTTTACCTTTGGGTAAAAGCAGGATGTAAAACAGATAGTTTCTAATCTCACCTCAAAGAAACTGGCTTCTTTAACAAGAGAATATGGAGAAGTTTAAATCTAAGTGCTCTCTCAAGAGCAGTTGAGGTTTTAATGAAAAACAATTGGGAGGAGATTGGTGGCTCCAATGAAGATATCTTATACTATTCACCTGCTATTTTTCAGGAGGAAACTCTGCAATAAAACAGCTAGGATTTTTGCATCTATGTTCATCAGTGATATTGGCCTGTAGTTTTGTTTTTGTTTTTGCTTTTGTGTGTGTGTGTGGCATCTGGCTTTGGTATTAGGGTGATGGTGTCCTCATAGAATGAGTTTGGCAGTTTACCTTCTTCTGCAATTTTCTGGAAGAGTTTGAGAAAGATAGGTGTTAGTTCTTCTCTATATTTTTGGTAGAATTCACCTGTGAAGCCATCTGGTCCTAGGCTTTTGTTTGTTGGAAGATTTTTGATTAGTTTTGATTTTCATGCTTGGATGGGTCTGTTAAAATTTTCTGTTTCTTCCTGGTTCAGTTTTAGAAGGTTATACTTTTCTAATAATTTGTCCATTTCTTCCAAGTTGTCCATTTTATTGGCATAGAGTTGCTGACAGTAGTCTCTTATGATCCAATATCAGAAACTATTTCCTCAAAGAAGACAGATTTGACTGCCTTAGTTTGAAGACTAATTTTGCTCCAGGGCCTTACTGGAAATAATAGAAAATTTGTCCAGAAGGGAAATTAGTGGCATTTCACAGATAGGTGGAGTCAGGGAGAAAGTAAAAGAGAGCCCTACCAGCAATACTGGCATGCCATGGTGACTGTGGGCATATTGAACACTGTGACCCTCTGAGGAGAATTTTCAGGGTCTTATATTGTGGGGTTAGGGGACATGAAAAAACGTCAGTAAAATAATCCAGCCAGCCACTGAACAAATAAACAAGTAAATCGTAATAATAAATCCAGGAGGAGAGACAGTACCCAAAGAATACCTAGAGTTGCTACAATATGTTATCTAAAACGTCCAGTTTCTACAAAAAAAAAAAAAAAAGTGAGACTGATCAGTAAATTGGGAAATATGACCCATACACCGGGGCGGGGGAAAGGCAGGAAAAAAAAAAAATATGCCTGTAAGAGGAACTATATGTTACTTTTAACATCAAAAGACTGCAAAGAAGTTGTTGAATACATAATTGCAGAAGTAAAGAAAAGAATGATTAAAGGAGTAAAGGAAGGTATGACAATGCTGCATCAAGTAGAAGGTATCAATAAATAAATAGAAATAAAAAATAATTAAATGTGAACTCTAGAGTTGAAAAGTTCAGTGGGTGAAATAAAAACTTAATAGAGGGACTCAACAGTATATTTGAACTGGTAAAAGAAATAATTAGCAAACTTGAAATTAAATTGAATGAGATTATGCACCAAAAAATAGGGGAAAAAAGAAGAAAAATGAAAAAAGCTCAAAGAAGAGTAGAGGGACAACATATGTGTAAGAAGAGTGTCAGGAGAGGAGAGAGAAAAAATTTTGAAAGAAATAATGATTAAAAACTTACCAAATTTTTTGAAAGAAACAAACAAACTCCAAGTAAAATCAAAATAGACCTGCAAAGATTCATCATTTAAAAAATTGCTGATAATAAAAAGTAAGGAGAAAATATTGAAAGCAAAAAGAGAAAAACAGCATATTATTTACAAGAGAAGCCCAAGAAGATGAACAGCTGACTTCTCAGAAGAAATACCTGAAGCCAGAGGCAAGGAGATAATATATTTAAAGTTCACACACACAAAATAACTGTCAAGCAAGAATTCTATATTCAGCAAATTTATCATTTACAAAATCAAGTTGAAATAAAGACTCTCCCAGATGAACAAAAACTGAGAGGATTTGTAGCTAACAGAACAATACTAAAGTGCTTTAGGTTAAAAACAAACAATTCTAGACAGTAGCACAAATTCTTGTGAACAAATACAGAACACTTAAAGATAACTAGTGATAAAAGACATTCTAAAGGCACATCTTCCCCTTTATTCTATTAACTAATTTAAAAACCAATTATAGTTTAAAGTAGATTTATTAACAAGGAATAATTCAAAAGATAAAATGTGATATTTAGTGCATTTTTGATTTACCAAAAGGAAATGTGTAAGATGTGTAAGAATCTAATTATTAGTTTCAAAGCATATTTAAAAAATTATTTTAATCCAATTAGAAATCCCAAAATCCAAAAATATAATTATGGATTTCAATTATTAAAGTCATCTTATTAATTGAAAGAGGAGATTAAGTGTATAGATAATTTGAGCAATACTCTCAACTAGGTCAAGCAAACCAAACACTCTACAACAACAAAACACACATTTTTCAAGTATATATTGGACATTCACCAAAGTAGACTATATAGGTACAAGGAAAAACTCTTAATAAAGAGTAGTGAAATTATACAAAGTATGAATTTCTGCCAAAACAGAATTATATTTTAAAAAAATCAGTAACAGAAACAGAACTGAAAAATTCATCAAATATGTATAAATTAAGTAAATACTTCTAAATAATCCATGGTCAATGAAGATACACAAGGAAAATTACAAAATATTTTTAACTAAAATTTGACATATTAATAGTTAAAGCAATTCCTAAGAGAGAAATTAAAATATTAAAATGAATATTAAAAAATCTGACATCATTTCTCTTAGCTTTTATATTAAGATACTAGAAAAAGTGAACTGAAGTGTACCTATCACATTTATAAGGATTAAAATAAAACAGATAAGAGGAGAAATCAATGAAATAGAAAACAGAGAAATGAAGGATTTGTTTTTTTATTTTTATTTTTTTAAATTTTATTTTATTTTTAAAATTTACATAATTGTATTAGTTTTGCCAAATATCAAAATGAATCTGCCACAGGTATACATGTGTTCCCCATCCTGAACCCTCCTCCTCCTCCCCCTCCCCATACCGTCTCTCTGGGTCATCCCAGTGCACTAGCCCCAAGCATCCAGTATCGTGCATTGAACCTGGACTGGCAACTCGTTTCATACATGATATTCTACATGTTTCAATGTCATTCTCCCAAATCTTCCCACCCTCTCCCTCTCCCACAGAGTCCATAAGACTGTTCTGTACATCAGTGTCTCTTTTGCTGTCTCGTACACAGGGTTATTGTTACCATCTTTCTAAATTCCATATATATGCGTTAGTATACTGTATTGATGTTTTTCCTTCTGGCTTACTTCACTCTGTATAATAGGCTCCAGTTTCATCCACCTCATTAGAACTGATTCAAATGTATTCTTTTTAATGGCTGAGTAATACTCCATTGTGTATATGTACCATTGCTTTCTTATCCATTCATCTGCTGATGGACATCTAGGTTGCTTCCATGTCCTGGCTATTATAAACAGTGCTGTGATGAACATTGGGGTACACGTGTCTCTTTCCCTTCTGGTTTCCTCAGTGTGTATGCCTAGCAGTGGGATTGCTGGATCATAAGGCAGTTCTATTTCCAGTTTTTTAAGGACTCTCCACACTGTTCTCCATAGTGGCTGTACTAGTTTGCATTCCCACCAACAGTGTAAGAGGGTTCCCTTTTCTCCACACCCTCTCCAGCATTTATTATTTGTAGACTTTTGGATCGCAGCCATTCTGACTGGTCTGAAATGGTACCTCACAGTGGGTTTGATTTGCATTTCTCTGATAATGAGTGATGTTGAGCATCTTTTCATGTGTTCGTTAGCCCTCTGTATGTCTTCTTTGGAGAAATGTCTATTTAGTTCTTTGGCCCATTTTTTGATTGGGTGATTTATTTTTCTGGAGTTGAGCTGTAGGAGTTGCTTGTATATTTTTGAGATTAGTTGTTTGTCTGTTGCTTCATTTGCTATTATTTTCTCCCATTCTGAAGGCTGTCTTTTCACCTTGCTAATAGTTTCCTTTGATGTGCAGAAGCTTTTAAGGTTAATTAGATCCCATTTGTTTATTTTTGCTTTTATTTCCAATATTCTGGGAGGTGGGTCATAGAGGATCCTGCTGTGATGTATGTCAGAGAGTGTTTTGCCTATGTTCTCCTCTAGGAGAAGAAGATATAACAATTATAAATATATATGCACCCAACACGGGAGCACCGCAGTATGTAAGACAAATGCTAACAAGTATGAAAGGAGAAATTAACAATAACACAATAATAGTGGGAGACTTTAATACCCCACTCACAACTATGGATAGATCAACTAAACAGAAAATTAACAAGGAAACACAAACTTTAAACGATACAATAGACCAGTTAGACCTAATTGATATCTATAGGACATTTCATCCCAAAACAATGAATTTCACCTTTTTTCTCAAGTGCACACGAACCTTCTCCAGG
Source organism: Bos mutus (assembly GCF_027580195.1). Classification (NCBI taxonomy): domain Eukaryota; kingdom Metazoa; phylum Chordata; class Mammalia; order Artiodactyla; family Bovidae; genus Bos; species Bos mutus. Next base: position 51,476,704 of record NC_091633.1, on the reverse strand, counting down.
ATAGATCACATCCTGGGCCATAAATCTAGCCTTGGTAAATTCAAAAAATAGAAATCATTCCAAGCATCTTTTCTGACCACAATGCAGTAAGATTAGATCTCCATTACAGGAGAAAAACTATTAAAAATTCCAACATATGGAGGCTGAAAAACACGCTGCTGAATAACCAACAAATCACAGAAGAAATCAAAAAGAAATCAAAATTTGCATAGAAACGAATGAAAATGAAAACACAACAACCCAAAACCTGTGGGACACGGTAAAAAAGCAGTCCTAAGGGGAAAGTTCATAGCAATACAGGCACACCTCAAGAAACAAGAAAAAAAGTCAAATAAATAACCTAACTCTACACCTAAAGCAACTAGAAAAGGAAGAAATGAAGAACCCCAGGGTTAGTAGAAGGAAAGAAATCTTAAAAATTAGGGCAGAAATAAATGCAAAAGAAACAAAAGAGACCATAGCAAAAATCAACAAAACCAAAAGCTGGTTCTTTGAAAGGATAAATAAAATTGACAAACCATTAGCCAGACTCATCAAGAAACAAAGGGAGAAAAATCAAATCAATAAAATTAGAAACGAAAATGGAGAGATCACAACAGACAACACAGAAATACAAAGGATCATAAGAGACTACTATCAACATTTATATGCCAATAAAATGGACAATGTGGAAGAAATGGACAAATTCTTAGAAAAGTACAACTTTCCAAAACTCGACCAGGAAGAAATAGAAAATCTTAACAGACCCATCACAAGCACAGAAATTGAAACTATAATCAAAAATCTGCCAGCAAACAAAAGCCCAGGTCCAGACGGCTTCACAGCTGAATTCTACCAAAAATTTAGAGAAGAGCTAACACCTATCCTGCTCAAACTCTTCCAAAAAATTGCAGAGGAAGGTAAACTTCCAAACTCATTCTATGAGGCCACCATCACCCTAATACCAAAACCTGACAAAGATCCCACAAAAAAAGAAAACTACAGGCCAATATCACTGATGAACATAGATGCAAAAATCCTTAACAAAATTCTAGCAATCAGAATCCAACAACACATTAAAAAGGATTTGTTTTTTAAAGATCAGTAAAATTCATAAACCTCTAGCTTATCTGAATAATGAAAAAGAGAAAGTGCCAATTTCAGTATTAGTAGTGAAAACAGAAACATCACTGCGTTTTACATACATTAAGGGTATGACAGGGAATATTATGAACAACTGTGGTGCCAAAAAACTTGATAAGTTAGATGAAATAGAAAACTCCTTGAAAGATACCAATTATCAAAGTTCATCCAAGAAGAAATAGGTATACTGAATAGCTCTATGCTTCTGCTGCTAAGTCACTTCAGTCGTGTCCGACTCTGTGTGACCCCACAGACAGCAGCCCACCAGGCTCCTCTGTCCCTGGGATTCTCCAGGCCAGAATACTGGAATGGGTTGCCATTTCCTTCTCCAATGCATGAAAGTGAAAAGTGAAAGTGAAGTCGCTCAGTCATGTCTGAATCTTAGCGACCCCATGGACTGCAGCCTACCAGGCTCCTCCCTCCAAAGGATTTTGCAGGCAAGAGTACTGGAGTGGAGTGCCATTGCCTTCTCCGGAATAGCTCTATATCTATTTTAAAAATTGGATTAGTAGTTTTAAATGTCTCCACCAAGATCTAGGAACACTGGAAGATTAATTTAATCAAACATTTTAAAAAGAAATATTAACAGTTTCTTACAAACATATCCCACAGGACTGGAAAAGATCAGTTTTCATTCCAATCGCAAAGAAAGGCAGTGCCAAAGAATGCTAAAACTACCGCACAGTTGCACTTATCTCACATGTTAATAAGTAATGCTCAAAATTCTCCAATCCAGGCTTCAGCAATACATGAACCTGGCAGATGTTCAAGCTGGTTTTAGAAAAGGCAGAGGAACAAGAGATCAAATTGCCAACCTCCGCTGGATCATCGAAAAAGCAAGAGAGTTCCAGAAAAACATCTACTTCTGAATTATTGACTATGCCAAAGCCTTTGACTGTGTGGATCACAATAAACTGTGGAATATTCTGGAAGAGATGGGAAAACCAGACCACCTGACCTGCTTCTTGAGAAATCTGTATGCTTCTTAAGAAGCAGCAGTTAGAAGTGGACATGGAACAACAGACCGGTTCCAAATAGGAAAAGGAGTACGTCAAGACTGTATATTGTCACACTGCTTATTTAACTTATATGCAGAGTACATCATGAGAAACGCTGGACTGGATGAAACACAAGCTGGAATAAAGATTGCCAGGAGAAATATCAACAACCTCAAATATGCAGATGACACCACCCTTAAGGCAGAAAGTGAAGAAGAACTAAAGAGTCTCTTGATAAAAGTGAAAGAGGAGAGTGAAAAAGTTGGCTTAAAGCTCAACATTCAGAAAACTAAGATCATGGCCTCTGGTCCATCACTTCATGGGAAATAGATGGGGAAACAGTGGAAACAGTGACAGATTTGTTTTTGGGGGGTTCCAAAATCACTGCAGATGGTGACTGCAGCCATGAAATTAAAAGACACTTACTCCTTGGAAGGAAAGTTATGACCAACCTAGACAGCATATTAAAAAGCAGAGACACTACTTTGCCAACAAAGGTCCATCTAGTCAAGGCTATGGTTTTTCCAGTAGTCATGTATGGATGTGAGAGTTGGACTATAAAGAAAGCTGAGCACAAAAGAATTGATGCTTTTGAACTGTGGTGTTGGAGAAGACTCTTGAGAGTCCCTTGGCCTGCAACGAGATCCAATCAGTCCATCCTAAAGGATCTCAGTCCTGAGTGTTCACTGGAAGGACTGATCCTGAAGCTGAAACTCTAATACTTTGGCCACCTGATGCGAAGAGTTGACTCATTGGAAAAGACCTTGATGATGGGAAAGATTGAGGGCAGGAGGAGAAGAGGATGACAGAGGATGAGATGACTGGATGGTATCACTGACTCGATAGACATGAGTTTGGGTAAACTCCGGGAGATGGTGATGAACAGGGAGGCCTGGCATGCTGCAGTCAATGGGGTTGCAAAGAGTCGAACATGACTGAGAGGCTGAACTGAACTGAACTGAACAAACATATCCAGAAAATTGATGAGCCAGAAACACTTATCATTTCTTGAACACAGATGTAAAATCCTTAAACGTAGTTTAGCAAATTTAATAAGGCAATTTATATAAAAAAAATACTAGGTCACAGCCAGGTTTGTCCTAGGAATGCAAGGTTTGTATAAAAGTTCTAATTAATAAAATTCACACTATTGAGAGACCAACATTAAAAATTATGTGACCATCCCAATAGATGCAGTAAAACCATTTGAAAAAATTCAACAGTATAGTCATGATAAAAGCTCTCAGCCTACTATAAATGCAAAAGAACTTCCTCAAACTGATAAAGTGCACCTATGAAAACTTACAGCTAACATGATGCTTAATGTTGAAAGGCTAAATGCTTTCCCTCTGATATAAGGAGAAGAGCAGGTATTTTTCACTTAAAATTGTCTAATAAAATGTTCTCAAGAGCTTGATGTTAATATTTTGTTATATCTTATATATCAGTTATTGACATTTTCATGATTATACAATGAAAAGAATAAAAAACTAGTTCTAGCTAATTATATGGGTGGTCTAACTGACCTTACTTAAATACTTTATATCACTTTAGGCAAGACATTAAAAAAAGGAAGTTTTTCTTTTGTTCCCAGAACTAGGCTTGATGTTCATATACATTACATATTTAAGTTTTTCTCAGCCTTTTATCCATACATTTTGTTCGAATTTTTGTATTCTTGACTACACAGTTCTTTGAAGATCAGTGAGTGCTCAAGTTCAACATTATGTGTAATTCTGTACCACATTCCATTTAAATCTGGCTTCTTTTCCTTCAGTGTCTGAAATCCAAATATACAGAATAGAGAGAGAACAAGAAAGGGGGAAAAAAGAAGCCAAAAATAAATGAATAAATAGAAAGTAATGTAATTTATAAATTATACAGGTGGAGATAAAGCTATAATTGCACCAGCAAGTTCCAGCTGGACAATAAAAATTTGAGGAATGAGAATTAGATTCCTGGGAGAGATAGGGTTCATAAATGTTATGAATGATAGGGTGGCAGATTTGGTGGTGTTTCACCCAGATTCCCTCTCAGCCATTAGGTACCCGTCCTCCAGCTGCCAAGCCTATAATTTTGATCACTGATTGTTTGCAGCTCTATTCCTCTCTTCAGTTCAGTTCAGTTCAGTTCAGTCGCTCAGTCGTGTCCGATTCTTTGCAACCCCATGAACCGCAGCACACCAGGCCTCCCTGTCCATCACCAACTCCCGGAGCCCACCCAAACCCATGTCCTTTGAGTCGGTGATGCCATCCAACCATCTTATCCTCTGTCATCCCCTTCTCCTCCTGCCCTCAATCTTTCCCAGTGTCAGGGTCTTTTCCAATGAGTCAGCTCATCACATCAGGTGGCCAAAGTATTGTAGTTTCAGCATCAACATCAGTCCTTCCAGTGAACACCCAGGACTGATCTCCTTTAGGATGGACTGGTTGGATCTCCTTGCAGTCCAAGGGACTCTCAAGAGTCTTCTCCAACACCACAGTAACAGGAAAATGCTTCATTCAAGGCTGTTCACCTTTCCAAGAGTGATCAGAGATTAAGCTGATGTGGGGATACAAAGGCCTGGTCCTTTGCCTAAATTTGTAACAACCCTGAAGGGTGATCCCAGTTGCAGACCTCCATGTAAGATTTAGCTGGGATCTTGGTTGCACAGCATTACAGTAGTCCTTCTGTCTAGTTCTGCTCTTCTGACTTCTGAGAGGTTCTGTCTCCCAAGACTGCTCCCTGGTAAGCATTGTGCATAGAACTCTGTTTTAGAATCTGTTTCATTGGAACTGTGTATGTAAAACAAATGACCATTGAATTGATACCTGTAGTAGAGTGGCTTTTCAGGTACATGGTTCTATCTTGAAAGGGGTAAGTTTTCAGTGAGTTGAGTAGTGAACATGAGAGAGTGTGAGCGAGGCACGTGAAATGACCAAGGTAACCAAAAATGAATGGAGCTGCTTAATTTATATAATGAATATCATATGGAAAATATTTCTCAGAAATTCACTTTAAATTACTAACTAGAAGTAAAGTTAGCTTGCAAAAATCCCTTATTTAAAATGAAAGTAGAACAAAATCATTTTACAATTTGACACCTAGATCCTGTAACTGCCAAGAACATCCTGGCAGTATTGGCACTGAAGCCAGGGTGAGCTTAAAGACTGCCAATGGGAAAAGATGGTGCCAATCTAATGCTGAAAATTGCTTAAATTGAACACTAATGCCAGTTTGCTTTTGTACCACAATAAAGTAAAGAAAACACTAAAATTTCACTTTTACATGATAAACGTTTTTGGTGTCCGCATCTAGTTATTTCTGAACTTGTCATCCATCCCTCCTCACTTTCCCCTCCTCCCGTATATCTTCCGGGAATGATTCCAAGCACTTAGTTCCTAAAACAAGAAATCTGAGAGCTAATTTAGAATCTTACTCGCATAATCCTTACATGCATTCCCTACATCATGCCCAGGCTGGCTGCTACCTCTTTATTAACATTTGAATTCATTCTTCTCTCCAAATCCATTGTTGCTTTTGTGATTCTGATCAATATTGGCTAGATTATTTCATAGCATTCTTACAGCTAGTATCTTCTAAACCAAGTACAAAATTATTCCCAGGATGAATATTCTAAATGCAAAATTAATCATGTTATCCTTCTATTACATGTTCCATGCCCTCTATCTTTAAGACTTTCTAGCCTCCCATAGGAGAAGGCAATGGCACCCCACTCCAGTACTCTTGCCTGGAAAATCCCATGGATGGAGGAGCCTGGAAGGCTGCAGTCCACTGGGTCGCTGAGGGTCGGACACAACTGAGCGACTTTACTTTCACTTTTCACTTTCCCCGCATTGGAGAAGGAAATGGCAACCCACTCCAGTGTTCTTGCCTGGAGAATCCCAGGGACGGGGAAGCCTGATGGGCTGCCATCTATGGGGTTGTACAGAGTCGGACACGACTGAAGCAACTTAGCAGCAGCAGCAGCCTAGCATAACATAGAAGGCTCCAGCACTGTGTCTATACAGTACTTTTCCAGACATTTATCTTACTACCAAATCTTATGGCCCAACTACATTTTACTACTTTCAGTTTCCTCAAATTTGGACCTGATCACATCACAACTCCTCTTCCTAGAAAACCCACTGCTTTAGATCTCAGAAATTGTCCTCCAGAATGTGGTGTGGAAAAAATATAATTAGCTGACTTGTTGAAAAATTGAATTTGAATGGCTTGAGTGGGGACCTCCACTCTCCAGTTGACTTTGCGACCCCCTGACTTTTAAGATATCTAGGCAAGTTGCTAATATATATCAGTATTTGTCCTACGAGACTCTGAGTACAATCTGAAACTTACCTGACTGTATGGTCTTATTTAAGTTTTCCTCTTCTTAAGGGCTTCTACAAGTACCTTTAAATTTTATTTTATAATAGCATTTTCAATAGTCTTCTCATATTACTTTCATTTTTCATATTACCTTCATTTTCTTCATTTTCCTTGCTGATGTTTTAAATAAGAATGTGCTACGTTTGATGAACTAAAACATTGATAATTCCATCCAGTATGTTCTCTATATTTTATATCAAGCTCTTCTGTATGGCAACTTAAGTTACTATAAAATGGCTGGTCAATATAGAACAAATAAATCCATATTATCAGTTCTCCATTGGTGGTGGGTTTGCCTTCCAGAGAACGTTTGCAGTGCCTGGAAGACATTTTTGGTTGCTACAGTGATGGGTGCAGGGAACTTCTGGCATCTGGTGAACAGAGTCCAGGGCACTGCTAAATATCCTACAATAGATAGTGCAGACCCTCACAACAAAAAATTATCCATTCCAATATGTCAAGAGTGCTGAGGTTGGGAAACTCTGATTAATAAGGAAACAAACATCTCTTAGGCTCAGGAGTCAAACTATTTGAGTCTAAATTCTGCCTCCAAATGGGAAGTGTCTGAGTGACATTGACCAGTTTATACCTAGTCCTCAGTTTTCTTGAAAAAGTGGAAGTAGTGACCATGCATCAAAAGGTTATCATCAGAATTAAATGCTTAGAACAGTACTTGTATATCGGTAATAATTAGATATTTTAATTATTCTTGTCATATATTATAAACATAGTTCTATTGCTTATAAATGTATGTGACTTCTCAACCACAAAATTGTTAAAGCAGGTTCTCCAGAATCCATTTCTTTTACTGCAATATTTGCTTTTTATCTCATTGTAAGATAAAAATTCATTTTGGTTTTAATTAAATACCACCTAAGTTAGTCACATGTTTTGTTTTCATTTTCTCTTCTCTTCAGTCATGCTATCAGTAGGTCAAAGTTGATAGTGTTTCATTCATATAATGATGAAAAATCATACTGAACAAACAAATAGAAAGATTTAGTGTTTGCACAAGGCAAATGACATATAATTGGACCCACACTGACAGCTGGAGATAGTTGACTTGATTCTGATGAGTATCATGAGATTCCTGAGATTCTTAACAATAACAGCATTCTAAATTTCAAATAAAGGAACCATTTATACTCTTGGTTACAAAGTCTAAAATATCAGTGTATACCTAGCATATTTTCAATATTATCATTTATATTGTTTTTTCAGTAGTATTAAAAGTTTCATAGTTTATCAGCAAATGCTTGCATTTTCTGATGTGAACAAATTAAGTGTTACAAAGCAAATAATTTTGCACTCACCCAGGTAGTTAATATAATATAAACTTAAAGTTGAATCCCTCCTCCCGGCAAATAATGGACTATATGGAATTTTCTACCTTCCCACTTATTGTAAGCTTTTTGATAAAATATTTATTATCTGTTGAGGCACTGGATACTAAAAAGAAAAAAATGTTGTGGAACTCTTTTCATAATAAAAATGCAATTCATCACAGGGAATTTCCAGGGAAACTCATGTATCTTTCTTCATAGTCAATAACACGGAAACAGTCAGAACCATCACTTATCTTTGAGTGAAGTTTACTAAGGGCTGTATGAGAAAAATGTGGGTCATTCCTCAACCTAAATTAGACTCTCTTTTTCCCCCACTGGAGAAAAAAAAACAAAAGCAATGTTTTCTATAAGTGATATAATCTGTCTGACCAAAATATCAGTTTGCAAAACTTTAAATATGACACATAAAGAATTCACAAGCGTATCCAGTATATTCACAAAGTTATCTAGTATATAGATAGGTATGGTTCAATATTTGATATGATAATTTTCATCTTCAGTGTTGATTCTACAAAACTATAAAACATTGTAACCTTATAAGACAAAGAGAGAAATAACATTTGAGATAAGAACAAGAAAAGAGAAACACTTTAATAGAATCAGGGGTTTGTTTTGTTCTGTTTTGCTGTTGTTTGGGGAGGGGGTGTCATTTTATTTATTTATTTTTGTTCAGACCTCAATATATGAATACATGCATTTATCTCTTCTGTTTCCCCAAATTACACTATGATTAAATAAAAGAATCACTTGCTCTGAGGCAAGCTGGTTCCCATGTTGTGGGGAGACTCAAACAGCCTAATGAGAGGTCCATGTAGCAAAGAAGTGAGGCTTCCTGTGAATAGCTCTTGAGCTACTGGTGTTTCCTGCCAATAGCCATGTAAGTGAACCATCTTAAAACCAGATTCTGTGGTGTAGTCAAGATGACTGCAGCACTGGCCAACATCTAGGCCCCAACCTCATAGGGTACACTGAACCAAAAGTACCCAGTTAAGCTACTGCTGAGTTTTTGAGCCACATGAGCCAAAAGATGTCTTCCCTGGTGGTTCAGTCAGTAAAGCATCTGTCTGCAATGCAGGAGACCCGGGTTCAGTCCCTGGGTAGGGAAGATCCCCTGAAGAAGGAAATGGCAATCCACTCCAGTATTCGTACCTGGAAAATCCCATGGACAGAGGAGGCTGGCAGGCTATAGTCCATGGGGTCACAAGTGTTGGACATGACTAGTGACTTAAACCACCAAATCAAAAGATCATAAATGTTTGCTGTTTTAACTTGCTAAACTTTGAACTAATTTGTTACATGGTAAAAGTGATACAATGAAAAAATAAAAGAATAAAACACATCATATCAAGTGGAAGCTGGTAACAGTCTGAAAGCTGTAAGGCAAAAGACAAGTGATGGAAGACAGAATGTGGATAGGATTGAAAACAGGTGGATGGATAATTTTTGTTTTTCTTTTGGTAGATGGATAATCAAGAGTCAACAAAAGGAGAATTTAGATTCCAAAATGTCCTCTCACTTTCCTAACCCAAAACAAAATGAAACAAAACAAAAATCATCTCTTGCCATTTTGTCAGAAGATAGATAGATAGCTTACTCTATGGAAGGATGGCAAATTCTGGTACAGATGTGGAAGGGGAGTAGTGGATTTAATAATGTCAATTTAATGGAAGTCTACTTGGTGATTAGCAGGAAACCAGAGAGTTTCCTGATAACTTCCCAGGATTTTTAAAAGAAGAGTTTAATTCCCATCTCTCAAGAGATAAAATTAAATCAGTCCTTCCTTTAAACTGATCAGCACCAGAAAAGGCATGCTCTCGGTGGAATGTGCATTTCTGCAGTAAAATATCCTTAATTGTTGACTCGCTATGTTACTGTGGTCCACATCATGGTGGGCAGAGCTGTAAGATGACTCCACTTAGCCTCATATAACCCCCTTCTTTGAGCATGGAAAGGAACTGTGAATAGGATGGGAGATCACCTCAGTTATAAGGTAATCTTATTTGCTAAAAGCAAAAGTATTTCGCAGGTGTAATTTAGATGTCTAACCAGCTGACTTTGAGTTAATAAAAAGGGAGTTATCTGGGATGAACGTGACCCAAATAGATGAGCTCTTAAAAGAGACTTGAAAATACAGAAGACCTTTGAACCTTAAAATGGAAAACTGCCATGTTCTGGAGAGGCCTGTGTTTCTAAGGATCTGAATGCAAACTTTAGGATCTGAAAACATCCCCTGGTGAGCAACTGGCAAAGAGAACATGGATCTCAGTACTGTAAGGGTGAGACTTTCTACAGCTGAATTCTGTCACCCATTGGGATGAGTTTGAAAACAGTTTCTTATCTATCTGAGCCTCTGGAGGAGAATTCAGTTTGGCCAACTGTTTCATTTCAGCCTTGTGAAACCCTGAGCAGAAAAGTCTTCTGAACCATGCCTAGGATTCTCATGTACAGAACTGTGAGATTAAAATTGATTTTTTAAGCCACTAAATTTGTGGTAATTTGGTATGTGAGAATAAGAAATGAAATAATATACACACCATTAGACAAGTTCTGCCAATTTAGATAACTTCCATTTAGCATTTTCCTTTCTTTTAACATGAACAAGTAACCAAACATAATTATACTTTGAGGAAAGACATTAATCATAGACAATGATTTTTTTTTTCCAGAATTGACAAACATGAGTTTTCACCTTAATAGACCCATTGAGTATATAGCAATAATGAAAAAGACTCAAAATAACATGACATTATGAAATTTCAGAACATAGTGGATAAAGATACAGTTAAGCTGAACTGCATTAGATTTTTATTAATATATGGAAGGTAGAAGATAAGAGAGTAATACATTTGCATACCAAGAAAAATCTACCGTGAGTTCTGTATCAAGGTAAAATAGGATTTTGTTTTATGATACAACACATATTTTTTGGTGGCATCCATCTTCTCAAAATTTTACCTCCTATACCTTTTATGAAAACCACTGGAGGCTGTACTCTCAGTGAAAAGAAGTCCCAGGGAGAGTTGTATAGCAGGCATGGAGAACAGCAGCATCACCCACATGGGGGTATGTGCAGAAGGAGGAGGGCTTCAGGACACAGATCACCTTGAAAATAATGAACTGATAGATATTTTGATGGGTTTGAACATGTGGGAAATTCCACTGAAAGACGTTTTAGAATCTAGTGGGCTATTTTTGAAAGAACAGTATTTCTTAGAAAACAGCACAAATTCTAAAATGGGGCAACCAATTATTTCAGAAAAGTTAAAACTTTTTTATGGGTACTTACTCACAGCCATGAAATTAAAAGACGCTTACTCCTTGGAAGAAAAGTTACGACCAACGTAGATAGCATATTGAAAAGCAGAGACATTACTTTGCCAACAAAGGCAAAGTAGTCAAGGCTATGGTTTTTCCTGTGGTCATGTATGGATGTGAGAGTTGGACTGTGAAGAAAGCTGAGCGCCCAAGAATTGATGCTTTTGAACTGTGGTGTTGGAGAAGACTCTTGAGAGTCCCTTGGACTGCAAGGAGATCCAACCAGTTCATTCTAAAGGAGATCAGCCCTGGGTATTCTTTGGAAGGAATGATGCTAAAGCTGAAACTCCAGTACTTTGGCCACCTCATGCAAAGAGTTGACTCATTGGAAAAGACTCTGATGCTGGGAGGGATTGGGGGCAGGAGGAGAAGGGGACAACAGAGGATGAGATGGCTGGATGGTATCACTGACTCAATGGACATGAGTTTGAGTGAACTCCGGGAGATGGTGATGGACAGAGAGGCCTGGCGTGCTGCAATTTATGGGGTCACAAACAGTCGGACACGACTGAGCGACTGAACTGAACTGAACTCGTGTATATGGGGCTTCCTTGGCTCAGATGGTAAAGATTCTACTGCAATGAGGGGGACCCAGGTTCTATCGTTTGATCAGGAAGATCCACTAGAGAAGGGAATGGCTACCAACTCCAGTATCCTTGCCCAGAGAATTCTATGGACAGAGGAGCCTGGCAAGATAGGATCCATAGGGTCACAAAAAGTCAGACAGGACTGAGTGACTAACAGGCTCATCTATAATACGTTGCTCAGCATTGAATGATAAGTGTAATTGCATAGTGTCAATAGTACTTACTGAGTATTTAAGTAAATTTTGTGATATGGGCTTATTATAAGAGTGGGAAAAAGAGAATGATGGAAAAGGTGTTTGTTGTTAGAGACACAAATCTTACACACCATTATAGAAAACAAGATGTACTTTAAAAAAATTATGTATCTCAATATAGAAGTTTAGATATACATTTTATATGTACACAGGTAAATATAAATAGACATTGCTTTAGGAAAGAAAAGCCAAGCAATGGGATTAGGGAGTACCAGAAAACAGTGGGAAAAAGACAACTTCATTACCAGGCTTTTTGGTTCCATTTGATTTTTTTAAAAAACTGTATGTACTACTCTTTGTGTGTGTGTGATGGTTTGATATTTGCATAAATTGTGAAATGATGACTACTATTTTATTTTTTTAATAAATTTATTCATTTTAATTAGAGGCCAATAACTTTACAACATTATAGTTGTTTTGCCATACATTGACATGAATCAGCCACGGGTATACATGTGTTCCCCATCCTGAAGCCCCTTCCCACTTCCCTCCCCACCCCGTCCCTCTGGGTCATCCCAGTGCACAAGCCCCTAGCACCCTGTCCCATGCATCGAACCTGGACTGGCATTTATAAAATAAAATTCGTTAGAAAGATCATAGTGAACTAATTAAAATGTAAACATGGGGGGAAGTGTGGGAAAACATTTCCTGCTTATGTGACAGTCAACAAGATGATATTCATTATTCAAGTAATTCACTCATTACTGGTGAAAAAATATAATGTGTTGTCATGGCTGAGAGTGATTTGGAGACAGACTCCATTTTTTAAGCTTCGTTCCTTTGATACTAACTCTTATTCCTGGGCTAGACACATAATTTCCTCATCTCTAAAACATAATACCTATACCACATGGTTCCTAGAAAATAAATATGAGAAAGCTTGTAAAGTATTTTGACAGTACCTGGTAAATAGTAAGTCAATAAATCTTAGCCATATAAATTACTAGGGAATATTTACTAAGCAGCTCTTAGTAAATTTACTATGTACACAGCCTAAGTCTTAAGTCTGGGTACATAACTTGATGAATGAAACAAGAATAATTTCTGTATGTAGAAATGGCAATCTAGTTGGCAGTCTAGATAAAAGACAATACAACTACAAATTTAAAAAGACAACTCTTTGCGACCCCATGGACTGTAGCCTTTCAGGCTCCTCTGTCCATGGGATTTTCCAGGCAAGAGTGCTGGAGTGGATTGCCATTTCCTTCTCCAGGGGATCTTCCCGACCCAGGAATTGAACCCGGGTCTCCCGCGTTGGGCAGGCATACGCTTTACTGTCTGAGCCACCAGGGAAGCCCCTTAAAAAGACTAAAAATATTTTAAAATCAGAATCCTCATAAGTGATCAGTACTCTGAAAGAAACAGAACAGTAGACAGCACTGGGGTGTGTGTGTGTGTGTGTTGTAGGGTAGACACTGTATTTTTAAAGGTTATCATTAGTTGTTTCATGAGGAGATGGTATTCAAGTCACAGCCTGTATTAATCTGCTGAAGATGCCATAACAAAGTACCACAGTGAATGTCTTAAAGGACACATTTCTTTCTCACAGTCCTCAAGTCTATAATTCTAAGATCAAGGTTCTTGCCTATTCGATTTCTGGGGAGGGCTTTATTCCTGGCTTGCAGATAGTCACCTTCTTGCTGTATTCTTATATGGCCTTTGCTGCTTGCTCACCAGAAGAGGTGGTGTGTGTGGGGGGCAAACTGAACCTCTCGGGTGTCTCTTCTTAGAAGAGTACTAATCCTACTGGATCAGAGCTCCACTCTTGGGACCTAATTTAATTTTGATTACTTCTGTGAAGGATCTATCCCTGAATACAGTCACATTGGTGGTTAGAGCATGAACATATACATTTGGGGAGAACACAAACATTAAATTCACATTTCACCCTGGCCCTCCAAATTTATGTCATTCTTGCCATCGCAACAGCTACAAAACACTTTAACTCACTCTAGCATCAACTCAAAAATGTAAGGTCTAACATCTGTTGTAAATACCATTGAATTTAGTATTACTGAAACTCAAGATACAATTCATCCTGAGGCAAAATTCCTCTCTAGCTGTAAACCTCTAAAATCAAACAAGGTATGTGCTTCCAAAATACATGCTGGTAGGATACACATTCCCGGCCCAAAAGGGAGGCACAGGAAAGAAGGAAGAAGTGATAAGTCCCACACAAGTCCAAAATCTAGCAAGGCAGATGATACTAGATCTTGAGGCTTAAGAATAATCTTCTTCAGCTGTATATCTATCTTCTGAACCCACTAAGACTGTTAACTGCACACATGCTTCTGCCAGACAGAGAGCCCCACCCCTAAGGCACTGCTGCTGCTGCTGCTGCTGCTAAGTTGCTTCAGTCGTGTCTGACTCTGTGCAACCCCATAGACGGCAGCCCACCAGGCTCCCCCGACCCTGGGATGCTCCAGGCAAGAACACTGGGGTGGGTTGCCACTGCCTTCTCCCCTAAGGCACTAGGCAACAGTTACCCTTAGGATTCCAAGTGACCTAAGCAAGGTTCCATTTAGTAGCAGCCTAGCTTATTGATGGCACCCCACTCCAGTACTCTTGCCTGGAAAATCCCATGGACAGAGGAGCCTGGTAGGCTGCAGTCCATGGGGTTGCTAAGAGTCGGACACGACTGAGTGACTTCACTTTCACTTTTCACTTTCATGCATTGGAGAAGGAAATGGCAACCCACTCCAGTGTTCTTGCCTGGAGAATTCCAGGGACGGGGGAGCCTGGTGGGCTGCCATCTATGGGGTCGCACAGAGTCGGACACGACTGAAGCAACTTAGCAGCAGCAGCAGCAGCTTATTGAAACTTAACGATGGCTCCACCCCTTGAAAATGGAGTCAAAGCAGCCTCTGGACCTGTGGTGAGAGTGGCACCCCTGATGATTGGAGAATCACCTTTAAGGTCATTCTTCCCTTTTCTTGAAAGATAAGGCATGCTCATGGCCAAGTAACTCTATGGCCCCATCCTGTAGAATATACCACATTAATTTTAACCACATCATGAAGCATGCATGATCTCTTTCCCCATTTAGGGGTCAAACACATTCCTACCACAGTGGAAGTATGGGGTCTTAACTATTTGACTGCCAGGGAACCCATCCTATAGAATATAAAGTCCTACAGCCTTCCCTCAATTGTCCTGTCTTTGTCCCTTTCAGTTAAAACTGGCATTGTTTCTGCTCATATAATCCCATGATGTATCTATGGCACTCCAGCCACATACTCAGTGGTCTCTTCGCACCAGATTTTCTCATATTCTACAAAACAGACACTGAGAATTTTTCAAACCTTTAAGTTTTTGTTCCTTTTTCTTTAATAATTCCTCTTCAATTCTCTCTCTCCTCTTGCATTTTGCTACAAGCAATCAGAAGGACCCATATCACACCTTCAATATTTTTCTTAGAAATTTCCTCAGCTCAATATCCAATTTCATCTTTTGCAGTTATTTCCACAAAACACTAGGAAAAAAATTAATCATATTCTTTGCCACTTTACAAGTATTGTCTGTCTTCCAGTTTCTAATAACCTATTCCTCATTTTTGTCTGATACCTTGCAGATTGACTTTTAATGGCCATATTTCCACTAACATTCTGTTAATGATAACTTATATAATCTCTTAATGATGCAGGCTTTCTCTCCAGCTCTCCTCTTTTCTAAAGGATATCTCACCAGAATCACCTTGAATATCCATATTTCCATGAACAGTTCCTTCTCAGCCATGTAGAGTTTTTCTAGCATGCACCTCAAAACTCCTCTAACCCTCTACTCATTAGCTAGTTCCAAAGCTGACTGAACGTTTGTAGTTATTTGTTATAAAGGAGCATCCTCATTTCATGGTACCAAAATGTATATTCGTTTAGTCTAGCTGCCATAACAAAATACTACAAGTAAAACAAAAGAAATTTATTTCTAACAGTTCTGGAAGCTTAAAGTCTAAGATTGAGGTTCTGACCCAATATCCAGTAAGATCTGTCCTCCTGGCTTGCAGATGACCATCCTCTTTCTCTGTCCTCATATGGGCTTTCCTTTGTGCTTGAAGAGAGAAAGAGAGAGAGTGAGAAGCATTCTAATGTCTCCCTTTATCATGTCTCTAATCATGTGAGATCAGGACCCTACTCTTATGATCTCATTTAACCCTAATGACTTCCCTAAAGGTTCTATCTCCAAATACAGTCACACTGGGGCATAAGTCTTCAGTGTGTATATTTTGAGGTGACACATACATTTAGTTCGTTGGATAAGAATGCAAATTCCATAACAAGGGACAGGGTAAGAAAAATTCCGCATATGCATTGGCATATTTCAATAACTGAAACAAGCCTGATGTGGGAAGCAGACTTGGTAAACTTGGGCAGGTATGAGACAGGGAAAGATTTGAATAGAAAGATGTGAGGAGGACCTTCATGTCATGAATTTTAGTTTAGTTTTTTTTTTTTTGGCTGTACCACATAGCTTGAGGGATCTCACTTTCCTGTCCAGGGACTGAATCCAGACCCCGGTTCTGGGAATCCATGGCAGTGAAAGTGCCAAATCCTAACCACTAGACCACTGGGGAACTCCATGGATTTTACTTTAAATGTGAAGGGTAAAAAAATTAAGCCAGGGTGGCACTACAATACCATATGCATTTTAGAAACATTACTATGACAGTTGCCTTGAAAACAGATTGATTATGGATAATCCTTCCATACAAAGGTCTGATCACATATGGAAATCCAGCAAATAAAACACAGGCAAAAATATGAACAAAGCACTTACAGAATTAATATGTATTATAATATATGTATACTTAACTCTATTAATAAAGGATGTGCTAATACAAACATCAACGTAATATATTTTCATCTCTTGAAATGTGTATTAAAGGGGCCAAACCAAGATAAAAATCAACCAATATGTTGAAGGGAGTCAACATGAAATTATATAAAAACAGAGCAACCAAAAATAATGAGTACCTCCATGAGATGAATATGGATGCTGCCCTCCTGTTTCCCTTTCCCAGGCAATGCCAGCCCCCAGTGGTCATATGGGAACATCAAGAGTGATTTTTAGTGTCACAGTACCTGGTGATATTCTACAGGCAGTTATTTGAGCAGAGGTGCTGGTGGGGAGAAAAACTAAACTTTCTGAAACGGTCTGGTGAATTTCACGCAAAGAAAAGTAGCCACACTTAAATGCCGACAGAGCCCTAATTAAGGGTGTTAGACAACAAAGAAAGGAGCACATAGCAATCACTCATTTCTTTCATCCCTCATGGCTAAGAGACAGGTTTTCTAGAGCAGAAAAAAAAAAAACAAACCCAGAAGTAACCCCATTCCAGAAATAGGAAGAAAATATATGTATGAAGAGGGAAAATGCTTGACCAAATGGACTATGAAGAATTATTAGGATGTTAATGACAGGGATCTGCCCAAGGCAGGCGTAAGACTTAGACGAATGGAAAATACTAACTCTTATAAAATTGATTTCCATTTTGTGGTAGAAGTTTGTTAATTTGACATTTGACAGTTCAGTTCATATTTGACATGCTATCCTCAGTTAAGCAACATAGCAAAACTTAAAGTAACTTTTAAAATAGTTAATATACTATAATTTCAGCTCAGGGAAACTATCCTAAGGAAATTATCAGAAACTCCAAGAATCCTCCATAAATTAGTACACTGTTACTTATATTAAGGTAAGAGTGGAATGATTATCCACATATAGTTATCTACATTGTTTTTCAAAATACCATATGGACATGCACATGTTCCCATAATAAAATGACAAGAGAAAGTATATCACATATTTACATAGTTTATAAAACATTGTATGTGTATATTAAAAAGAAACCTGATAAATATTAACAATGATTATCTCTGATAGGGAGTATAACTAGATAATTTTTTAAAATCTCTTTATATTTTTGAAACTTCTATCACAGTCATTTGTTTTCCTTCTTAATGGTTATTTATAAAATAAAATGGTACTTTTCTCAGGAAAATGATTCAAACAGCATTGAGATATAGGAATAATGTATTTTATTTTAAAAGAGGCATTTCTGGGGATATTACATAATTGAAAGTTTGCATTAATTCAAGCCTAAAATAACTCCAGAATATCTTTTTCCTATAGCAAAGGCAATGGAAAAATGCAGTCTTAGAATATAGACATTTCTAATCACAGCACATACATCTCCTAGATGTGCTTTTCCCCCAATTATGTTTTTTTTTAAATTTTATCTGAAATAAAGCTATCTAAATTAAAAGCTTGACCTTCTTCATAGAAGTTTAACATACCTAATTGAATTCCAAGGTTCGTGTCACCTGACAGCACTTTTCTGAACTAGCGCTGATTCTACTATTTAATTAATTCTTAGGTGATATTGCTGTAAGATAAAAACATTTTCAGGTAATAAAAACATTGAATGTCAGAATAACAACACAGGTGTTATAAAAAAAATTCCTGGGCATTCGAATGCACATTAAAATAGTCTAGTTTAAAAGATATACTGGGGGGAAAAAAAAGGAGGGAAGTGTATATTCCTCTTTACCAGGTAAGGTGATGCTAGCCTGTGGCAATCATAAAAACATAAAATACAGTGAAGCTGGTCTGTTAGTTTTACATTCAAAAGTCTTGATAATAAAAAAGTCAACATTTTATATACTATTGTTTCATAAAATGCAATTATGCTACATATATAATACCATACAACACTCCCCTCCACCCAACCCCAGCACAAACACATTTTATTACCTTCTGTTCTCAATCACATATTTCTCCCTAGAGTTAACCACTTAACAGATTGTGTGGTTGCTTCCAGTCATTGATTTTATGATTTTATATGTGCCTAGCATATTATATTACCTATGAATAAGAAAAAATACATTAAAATGTATATAAATCATTTTTCCTTTAACTTATGTGCTAAAAAAATCAATTTGTTTGTAACACTCAGAAAAAAATATAATTCCTATGTACTCTATGATTGATTGGCTCATAGTCAGGTCCTATAATTGAAAATTTAAGAATTTAGTCACAAAAAGATTCTCCTTAGAATCTGTCCTCCAGATCTACATAATTATTTCTATTTGTTTTACCTAAATATGGATAGAAATGTGTTAAGATTATGCAATTACACAAATTCCTGTTCCTGTAATATTTCTCCTAAAAGTAATAAAGATGAGGAAAAAGAAAAAAGGCAGCTTTTCCTCTTGAGTTAATTACAGTGTAAAAAAATGTTAGCATAATATTTTTCTTGAAAAATAAGAGCCAGCTATCTATTGAGCTATAGTAATGGCTCCTTAGAAGCAATTAAAGGAAATTTATGGAAGATACTTATATTGGATTAGAACTAAATTATTATTGTTGGGAGACAAGGGTAAATTTTTTTCTTTTTAAATAAGAAATAAATAGAACAAAAAATATCAATTAAAAATATTAGCTAAGTATTTATGCTGCTGCTGTGGGAAAGGCTTAATTACAAATTTCTCCCCAAAGAAGCAATTTTAAAACTTCTAGTTCCACTACCTTAAAATGCTGCCTCTTCTCTCTCTCTCCTCTTATATGGGCTAGGTACTTTTTGGCTATTTTTTTTTCTATGTTCAGTGGGATTCCTATTAGCCAACTATCAGGCAATTGCTATTTCAACAATTAATAATATCCTGTGTAGCCTTGTAATTTTCCACAGTCATCATGGTTAAAATGCAATGATTCTATCAACAAAGATGTGTTATGGGCAGAACACAAAATAATTGAAAGCATCCAAAGCGTTTCTAATGGTCAAAGAAAATAAGTTTAGCTATGGAGATTTTTTTTTACTATTAGAGATTAACATTGACAGCAAATTCTTATACTCATTTTCCCAATTTCATATGATTTATATTTGGCTTTTCTGGTGATGGTTAAATAATTCAAATTGCATTCACTTTTTAAGAACTAGAAAAAATTTTAAAGAAACAGATATTTTAAGACATAGAAAATTTTGTACTTATAATTAAGTACAAAGTATTAACTATAATTGAGTATAATTAAGATTGATCTGGGTTGCTGTCCTCATGTTTTTCAATGTCAGCCCACAGTGGCTCACTACTTAAGTAGGAATGGTGTGCGTGTGTATGTTTACAGTTTTTGTATTTCTAGAAGAAAAAGGTGCTTAACAGATGGAGCAATATTGAACTTTACCCAGAGTTACATTCATCTTATACACAAGTCTATGCAGCAGGCAAGCCAACTTGACAGTTTAATTCCACATTAGGGTAATGCTTGGAAGGGTAATCCTATTCACACTGCAGGATAAGGATGCCTGTGTTGTGGCTTTGGCCTATAAAATTGTTAGCTATAAATTCTGAGCTGGCATTATGAGCTTCTTAACTTTTAAACCAGCCTTTTCTTAGCATCCTATTGCCAAGTGTAAGTTATTTGCCCCATAAATCCATCTAACCCATTATACTATTCTTTTTAAACTCATTTGGCAAATATACCCAAAGCAATAAAATCTGCTTTTCATATGCATTATCTTATTCTAGACATAATAATCATGTGTATGTAAAAGACACTGAATGAATTATAAATGGAACAATTTTGTTTATGAAAGTAGATTTAAAGAGAAACAGAAGAGTTTTATTTTTGCTGTATTTAAGGATTAAAAAAAAATCAACTGCTGGTTTGAGTCAAGACAAATGTTAGCAGTATTTTATAAAGAAAATCAAAGAAATGCAAATACCTCTTTGTTTGCTTAGTTTTTAGAAGCAAGCTCTCAAATCCTATTGTTCAACTGTGTACCTAGCCTTTGAGTTTATATAACAGAAATAATTGATGCTCACACTTCACCACTGTGGAATGGCCAGACAAGAAAGGGAGAGGTGTGCTCAGGGACACCCAGGAGGAGTCCGCCCTGCCTTCACCATTTATGTTCTAGTTGGATATGTGAAGTTTCAAGCTTACAGATGTGAACATAAGGATTTTTAAAGGCCAAACATTTGACTCTTAGCTCTTTACGTTTCCAGATGGAGAAAAATCTGCTTTTGACCTTAGGTCTTGGGTGGAATCTAATCTCAAAGTCTTTATATTCTGCCCTCTCTTTCAGCTTAGTGTGACTGGCTGTCTCTGAGAAAAAGGTTTGAAGCCTTGGAATACCGACCCACTTCCAATTGTGACTATCTCATGACATTACTTCTTTTTTTTTTTTTTCATTTCTCAGAATCTGTTATTTTATTCTTTTTATTGGAGTTCCATTATCTAATGACATCTTTCTTCTAAACTGGATGCATGCATACTAAGTCACTTCAATCCTGTTTGACTCTTTGCAATGCTATGGACTGCTGCTCACCAGACTCCTCTGTCCATGGGGTTCTCCAGGCAAGAATACTGGAGTGGGTTGCCATTCCCTTCTCCAGGGGATCTTCATGGCTCAAGGATCAAGCCCATGTCTCTTACGTCTCCTGCACTGGCAGGCAGGTTCTTTACCTCTAGTGTCAGGTGGGAAGCCCCTTCTTCTACATTACCATTTTCAATTAATTATAATTTAGATTAGTTTGACAAAAAACCATCTTTTTAATATATTTGGTCACATGCATAATGTACATCTTGACTTATTAAATTTTTTAAATGAGACTATTTTTAGAGCAGTTTTAGGTTAATAGCAAAAATGAGAGTAGAATGATCATATATCCCTTCTCCTCCCTAAATACACTGGCCATATTAATTTTTATTCTTTTTTTATTGTACTTTTCAATTTAAACATCACTGGATATTGTTTTCATATTTATATCTACAGAAACAAGAATGTTTATAATGGTTATAGCTATGTGAAAAAGTGAAAGTGTTAATTTCTGTCATTTCTTACTCTTTGCGACACCATGGACTATAGACTGCCAGGCTCCTCTGTCCATGAAATTCTCTAGGCAAGAATACTGTAGTGATCATTCCCTTCTCCAGAGGATCTTCCCAACCCAGGGACTGAACCTGTGTCTTCTGCATTGGCAGGCAGATTGTTTACCATCTGGGCTTCCAGAAGCCTTGTTATAGCTATAAGGATCATATATTCCATTTATAGCAATACATATACACAATGGAGTATTACTCAGCCATTAAAAAGAATACATTTGAATCAGTTCTAATGAGGTGGATTAAACTGGAGCCTATTATACAGAGTGAAGTAAGCCAGAAAGAAAAACACCAATACAGTATACTAATGCATATATATGGAATTTAGAAAGATAGTAACAATAACCCTGTATACGAGACAGCAAAAGAGACACTGATGTATAGAACAGTCTTATGGACTCTGTGGGAGAGGGAGAGGGGGGGATGATTTGGAAGAATGACATTGAAACATGTATAATATCATATATGAAATGAGTTGCAAGTCCAGGTTCGATGCACGGTACTGGATGCTTGGGGCTAGTGCACTGGGATGACCCAGAGGAATGGTATGGAGAGGGAGGAGGGGGGAGGGTTCAGGATGGGGAACACGTGTATACCGGTGGCGGATCCATGTTGATATATGGCAAAACCAATACAATATTGTAAAGTTAAAAAAATAAAATATAAAATAAAAAAATATATCACAAGTGTCAACTTCAATAGAAGAGAAAGCCTAGAGCTTTCAAATAACAAAGATTTTTACACTCTCTAAAGACTCCGTGGGACTTCCCTGGTAGCTCAGCTGGTAAAGAATCTGCCTGCAATGCAGGAGACCCTGGTTAGATTCCTGGGTTGGTAAGATCCCTTGGAGGAGGGATCCCACTCCAGTGGCAACCCACTCCAGTATTCTTGCCTGGAGAATCCCCATGAATAGAGGAGTCCATGAGGTGCAAACAGTCAGACACGACTAAGCGACTAAGCACAGCATAGCACAAGACCGAGTAGGACAGTTTTGTGATCTATTGGATGTTTGCCATGGCAGAGGCTAGAGTGACAGTGTGCCTGGCATATTTTTGCCAACCTTGAC
Organism: Bos mutus; assembly: GCF_027580195.1. Taxonomy (NCBI): domain Eukaryota; kingdom Metazoa; phylum Chordata; class Mammalia; order Artiodactyla; family Bovidae; genus Bos; species Bos mutus. Next base: position 51,453,766 of record NC_091633.1, on the reverse strand, counting down.
CTACTACTTCGGTATGGGAAACCAGACTTCTCTGCACAAGCTTTGTGAGTCATTTTATTGAAAGCAGAGCTTCCTGTATCAATATTGCAAACTTGTTATCATATGTTTTAGATCTAAAAGACTACCTTTTCTTTACTACTTGGCATAACATTAAATGGCTGTGCATCACCATCTTATTTTATTAAGTACAGTTCTTATTTTAATAAATACAGTTCTTATTGTATCATTCTATATGTGAACTTATGATCCACACAGTCAAAGGCTTTAGCATTATCAATAAAATAAAGGTAAATGTTTTTCTGGAATCCCCTTGCTTTCTCTATAATCCAGTGAATGCTGACAGCTTGATGTCAGGTGGAACATAACAAACTGTGGAAAGCTCTTAAAGGGATGGGAATATCAGACCATCTTACCTATCTCCTGAGAAACATGTATGTGGGTCAAGAAGTAACAGAACCCTGTATGGAACAAGTGATTGGTTCAAGATTGAGAAAGGAGTATGACAGGGCTGTCTGCTGTCATCCTGTTTATTTAACCTATATGCTGAGCACGTCATGAAAAATATAGGGCTGGATGAGTTACAAGCTGGAATCAAGATAAGTGGGAGAAACATCAACAATGTCAGATTGCAGATCAGATCAGATCAGATCAGTCGCTCAGTCGTGTCCAACTCTTTGCAGATAATACCACTCTAATGGCAGAAGGCAAAGAGGAATAAAGAGCCTCTCGATGAGAATGAAGGAAGAGAGTGAAAAAGCTGCTTAAAACTAAATATTTAAAAAAACTAAGATCGTGGCATCTGGCCCCATTACTTCCTGGCAAATAGAAGGGGAAAATGTGGAAGTATTGACAGATTTCCTCTTCTTGGGCTCTAAAATCACTGCAGATGGTAACTGCAGCCATGAAATCAGAAGACAATTGCTTCTCAGCAGGAAAGCTAAGATAAACCTAGACAGTGTGTTGAAAAGCAGAGACATTACTCTGCCAACAAATGTCCATATAGTCAAGGCTATGGTCCTCCTGGTGGTCATGTAGGGTTGTGAGAGGGGAACCGTAAAGAAGGCAGAGTGCCAAAGAATTGATGCCTTCGAACTGTGATGCTGGAGAAGACTCCTGAGGGTCGGCTGGACAGCAAGGAGATTAAACCAGTCAATCTTAAGGGAAATCCACCCTGAATACTCATTGGAAGGACTGATGCTAAAGCTGAAACTCCAGTATTTTGGTCACCTGATGCAAACAGTCGATTTATTGGAAAAGTTCCTAATGCTGGGAATGATTGAGGGCAAAAGGAGAAGAGAGCATCAGAGAATGAGATGGTTGGATGGCATAACTGATGCAATGACATCAACTTGGGCAATCTTTGAGAGACGGTGAGAGACAGGGAGGCCTTGCATGCTGCAGTCCATGGGGCTGCAAAAAGTTGGACACGATTAAGCAACTGAATAACAATAGTGTGTATTTATGCGATATAAAAGTCACTGTCTCCATCCTGTATGATCATTACCAAGGGACAAATTTTGAAATATAATTACATCGATGGTATTTAAAATTTATTTTAACTTAAAATTGCTAGGCAACTTGCACTCATTAATTCAATTAATCTTCACATTATCTAAGAGAAATTATTTTTATCCAAGATTACTAATGAAGTCCAGAGAAATCAGTTTGCTTGCACTTAGCCACCTGACTAGTAAGTGATAAAGACAAAATTAAAATCCAGGATACATGACTCCAAAGCTCATACTTTTAACCATTTCATATGCAGAGGTGGTAAGAAAGAGGTAAGAGGCATCATTCAGTTTTGAGTCTTCTAATCTTCTAGAAGAAGGCAGTCCTTAATTAGACTGCTCTTTGTTACTTCAGAATGTCTCCCACGTTTGTTTTATTGATTGCTTTTGTTCAATGCAGAGCTCATGACAGCTGAGAGTCCTAGAACAAATCTCATTGGGACCCAGGTATTTTTCTTCTTCCAGATATTTTTAGGGTGTGCACATTAATCAAATGTATTATTTGTTTGAAATAATTTTGAGCACAACAGGCTGTGTAAAAACTAGTTTATACTAACACATATATATGGAATTTAGAAAGATGGTAACAATAACCCTGTGTACAAGACAGCAAAAGAGACACTGATGTATAGATCGGTCTTTTGGACTCTGTGTGAGAGGGAGAGGGTAGGATGATTTGGGAGAATGGCATTGAAACATGTATAATATCATATATGAAACGAGTTGCCAGTCCAGGTTCGATGCATGATACTGGATGCTTGGGGCTGGTGCACTGGGATGACCCAGAGGGATGGTATGGGGAGGGAGGAATGAGGAGGGTTCAGGATGGGGAACATGTGTATACCTGTGGCAGATTCATGTTGATAGTTGGCAAAACCAATACAATATTGTAAAGTTAAATAATAAAATAAAATTTTTTAAAAAAGAAATTAAACCATACCAAACAAAAATAAAATTATCAAAGCTGCATAGGTTTGAAATCACCTGCATTTTCAGTTTTTAAAATGTATACAAATATCTTCAATTAAGTGATATGCAGATTTTAATTATGGATAGATAAATAATTGTGATGGAACAAATTAAAAACTTTCAACATTTCAAAAAAAAAAAAGTAAAACAAGAAACTGCTACACACCTATTAAAAAAAAAAGTTAAATAAGTTATCCTGTCTTAAACTATTTACTGCCATTGTTTCAGAATTTCTTATAGGCAAGGTAAAAGAAGAATCTCCCTAGTACGAAAGTATATCAACTTTTTCTCTTGTTTTGTCAAAAAGATGTTCTGTACTAAGATTATCATCAGATTTTTATAACTGAGTTTGTTTTCTTTGTTGAGCTAGGTCTATGAACAGAAAAACAAAAAATAAAAATAACAATCACACTGCTTGCTAGTAAGCAAGACTTAAGTAGAATTCTAGAAGTCTATAAGAATTTCATTAATTTTAATTAATTTAATTAATTAATTTTCATTAAACAAGTTATTTTAGACATTGCCTACATATTAGAATTTCCCTGGAAACTGTAGAAAACACAAAGGCACAGATTTTACCACCAAAAATTCTTATTTAATTGTTCTGTGATAGAGTTTGAACATTGAACATTACTTTATTATTTAACTGTTGCATACTTTTTTAGTCTACTTTATTTTTATATAATGTACATATGATGAAGTGCACTCATTTAAAAATTTTAGTTCTTATGTTTAAAAATGTTAGTATCTGAAAAAAAAAGTTAGTATCTGTATAACCACAGCACATCAGGATATACAGAATTTTTATTTTGCATTACTCCCTGAATTCCCTTGTGCCATTTTGCACTAAACCTACCCATCCATCCCTGACTCCAGGCCATCATAGACTGGCTCTCAGTCACCACAGATTAGTCTTATCTGCCCTAAAATTTTACATAAATAGAACAATTCAATATGTATCATTTTTTGTATCTGGCATTTTTGTTGTTGTTTAGCAAAATGCTTTTGAGCTTTATCCATGTTTTTGTATATATCCATATTCCTTCTTACTACACAGTATTATATTGTGAGTTTATGCCATATATATATATATATTGATATACTGAGGGCCGAATGTATATATGTATGGGGATTGGTTCTAGGACCCCTGCAGATATCAAAATCCATGGGTACTCAAATTCCTAATGTAAAATAGTATGTCATTTGCATAAAATCTACACATATCCTTTGTAAACTCAATGTGACTGCTTTGTAAATACAACTTAAATAGTTGCCATTGTGAAACAAATTCCAGTTTTGCTTTTTGGAACTTCTGAATTTTTAAAAGAATATTTTGAGCCATACTTGGTTGAATTCACAGATGTGCACCTTGTGGAATATGAAGAACCAATTCTACAGACATATAAATATTTTATATATATGTGTGTGTGTGTGTATATATATATATATATATATAATGCCTTGTGCTTTCTTAGTTGTTTTTAAAAATTTTGCCTACCCTGTCTATCCTATGCTGGGGCAAATATTTTCTTATATTTGTTTCCAGAACTTTTACAGCTTTAAGTGTATGAGCCCATTTGAGCTAATAACTTTGCAGAAAAAGCAAGTGGTTAAGATACATTTCTTTCGATATCCATTCCACCACTATTTAGTCAATTTATTTATTTTTTTTTTTTTTGCCCATGACAGCACTGTGAAAAATCAATTAACATGATTTGGGAAAGGTTTTTTTTTAGTGAATTTAACAGATAATGGGTGTATATTAGTGAAGGTGAATAGTAAATTTCTCTACTCTTTGAATTGTTTCATTTGATCTTTAAGTCTATCGTTAAGTGAATACCATACCTCTTGATACCTTGAGAATGTGTCTTAAAGTGTATTAGCATAATTCTTCTAATTCTTCCAATTTTTGTTCTATGTCATTTTTAGGTTTTTTTTTTTTTTTATGACTTTTGTAGTTCCTACAAAGTTTAGAGTCAGTTTGTCAGCTTCTACTAAAATAAAATTAAAAAAAAAGAGAGAGAGAGAAAGAGAGAAATTTTGGGGGGAGTTTTTTTTTTTTTTTACTGAGATTATGATGACTATATAGACTCATTTGGAGAAAACTAAACCTTTATGGTATCATTTATTTCAATCCATGAAATTGGTTTGTCTCTCCAAATTTTAAATAGTCTTAAATTATTTCCATAGACATTTTGTAATTACTAGTAAATTGTTTTTTCATATATGGCATTGAATTAATTTGACATTATTTTACGACATTCATTTGTAAAACACCACACAATCCCCAACCCAGTGGCACATTGCTCTTGGGTATTAATTTGGCTCTGAGAGAAGCAAGGATTAGCTAAAGAAATAGAATCCTCGAGTTTCAAAGACTTGAGAGTATCACGTTCTGGCACATCTGCTGATTTTACCTCTAACGACTGTGGTTTTAGAAACTCTAGATATCTATAAAAATGGCAAAACATTACTAAACAACCTAAAGTTACAAAGTATATTATGGGGGAAATTCCAACTAGACAGATCATTCAAGTGAACAAGGATTTCCAAATCAAACAGAACGGGATTCGTTTTAATTGGCATGCAGAAACCTACAAAAAAACTTGAAAATTCCTAGTTTTATTGGAAGTTTCATTACAAAAGACTAAAGAAAAAAACAAAGACAATTCTTTATTTAGTTTACTAATTCTCTATATGAATTGCTTTTCCACTATGAAGAGACTGCAAGATTATAAACAAAAGTCAAAGATTGCCACACCAATTCCAACACCCCCGTATCTATCCTTGAAAGTAGGCTCTTCCAGGATTGATGGAACTCTGAAGGATTCTCTGGCAAAATGCTACCAGTTATTCCCTCAAATAGGCAGAGAGAAACTAAAATTAAAATTAATGGGAAACTTTGCCATATTCTAGTACTCTCTTCTGCAAACTTATTTACTCTGGAGTCTGCAGATGGGATCCAGAGAAAATTGGCAAAAGCCAGCAAAAGGATGAGAATTCTTACCAGCGTCAGCTGTCCTGGAGATCTGTCGTGTCTAGTTGAGACAGAAAGATAAAAATTTTGCATTGCTTCTTATTGATTATCAATCCTTTTATCTCCTAAGGACAGTTATTGCCTTGTTTGTCTCATTTTGTGTCCTAAGAACTTGGCTTGGCTTTTTCCTACCTGGGACACACAAGTTTTTGGTTCTTTCATATGCAGGCAGCTCAACTGTCAGGCTGGGGGCCGAAAATATGGTTGGACAGAAATGTAGGTTGTACCCCACTTGGGGCTAGATATTTCCAAGCTGAATTAGGTGTGCAAAATTCATAGCTGGAGTCCTACTGACTACTGCCAACTCTCAGGGAATAATTTTTCTTTTGTTGGGCTGTCTTTGAGAATGACTCTGAATCTTGGGAAGATAGCATCTTTTCACCCTCTTTGGGGATACCTCTTGGCTTTCTAGGTGGTGCAGTGGTAAACAATCTGCCTGCCAATACAGGAGATGCCTGAGATGCAGTTTCAACCCCTGGGTCAAGAAGATCCCCTGGAGCAGGAAATGACAACTTGCTCCAGTATTCTTGCCTGGAAAATTCCACGGACAGAGGAGCCTGGTGGGATTATAGTCCGTGGGGTCATAAAGAGTCGGATACGACTATGCATGCATGCACTTGGGTCCATGAGCTCATTCAATACTTCCGGGAATATTTACGGTTGTCTCAGCTGAAATCTCACAAGGTATTTGGAAGGATATATTTTTCTAAGTAATTCTGTGATCAGAAGTTGGCAAAATTGAAAACTGACATTCAGATCCTGATAGGAACTTTTTAAAAAGTCTTCTTTCTTAAGCTAAATGAAACTCTTTAAACAAAGAGAAAGGAAAACATTTAAAAGAAAAATAGCTCTGAATCTAGAATATAGGAATCTTTTGATTTGTAAGTTGAAAATCTTCTCCCTGATATAAAGATGCAAACTGATAGTAATGTTCTTCAATGGGTGGATCAGTCCCTGATCTCATTCCCCTAGCATCTTAACTCCTTGAGAAATTAAAAGCAACTGTTCTACAAATTGAGGACATCTTGTACAACTTGTCTTACAAATTGAGTCTTTAGAAGAATAGAATAAATTCACCTGTCCTTTTGACCAGTCCCCAATTGACCTCAAATATTTGTAGGAATTATAAAAATTCTAGATTTAGTAAACAAAAATCTGTCTTGTAGGAATTCACAGTCTTTCTCTGTGTCTTTGCAAATGTGAATGTTCTACCCCATCTTCTCTAAGACCTGAGGGCCATTTCTTTGAAATGTAAACTTCAGGGAAGTAATTTATCAGAAGAAAGAAATTGGGAAAGGATATTTGAAAACTGGATGAGTGAAAAATCTTAAAAGTCTTCTCCACAAATGTTATTTAAAAGTTTAAAACATCTGAGCAGATAACCTTAACTTATTCCATCTATCAGCAATATCATTTGGATTCAGCTGTTCTTTTTCAAACTAGTGAGTTTTGCATTATCATACCCAATTCATGGCTAAACATTTAAAACAAAAGTTTTAAGATCTATGTGTTTGTCTGTATATTTATGTATGTCTTTGCATACATATTGTAAATGTATGAATTTTTTCTACCTGTGAATTGGTTCAATTCAGTTCAGTTCAGTCGCTCATTCATGTCCAAATCTTCGCGACCCCATGAATTGTAGTACGCCAGGCCTCCCTGTCCATCACCAACTCCCAGAGTTCACTCAAACTCACGTCCATCGAGTTGGTAATGCCATCCAGCCATCTCATTCTCTGTCGTCCCCTTCTCCTCCTGCCCCCAATCCCTCCCAGCATCAGAGTCTTTTCCAATGAGTCAACTCTTTGCATGAGGTGGCCAAAGTACTGGAGCTTCAGCATGAAGAATGGACGAGTTGGATCTCCTTGCAGTCCAAGGGACTCTCAACAGTCTTCTCCAACACGACAGTTCAAAAGCATCAATTCTTCGGCACTCAGCTTTCTTCACAGTCCAACTCTCACATCCTACATGACCACAGGAAAAACCATAGCCTTGACTAGATGGACCTTTGTTGGCAAACTAATGTCTCCGCTTTTGAATATGCTATCTACGTTGGTCATAACTTTCCTTCCAAGGAGTAAACGTCTTTTAATTTCATGGCTGCAATCACCATCTGCCGTGATTTTGGAGCCCAAAAAATAAAGTCTGACACTGTTTCCACTGTTTCCCCATCTATTTCCCATGAAGTGATGGGACCAGATGCCATGATCTTCATTTTCTGAACGTTGAGCTTTAAGCCAACTTTTTCACTCTCCTCTTCCACTTTCATCAAGAGGCTTTTCAGTTCCTTTTCACTTTCTCCCATAAGGGTGGTGTCATCTGCATATCTGAGGTTATTGATATTTCTCCCAGCAATCTTGATTCCAGCTTGTGCTTCTTCCAGCCCAGCGTTTCTCATGATGTACTCTGCATAGAAGTTAAATAAGCAGGGTGACAATATAAAGCCTTGACATACTCCTTTTCCTATTTGGAACCAGTCTGTTGTTCCATGTCAAGTTTTAACTGTTGCTTCCTGACCTGCATACAGGTTTCTCAAGAGGCAGGTCAGGTGGTCTGGTATTCCCATCTATTTCAGAATTTTCCACAGTTTATTATGATCCACACAGTCAAAGGCTTTGGCATAATCAATAAAGTAGAAATAGATGTTTTTCTGGAACTCTCTTGCTTTTTCCATGATCCAGCGGATGTTGGCAATTTGATCTCTGGTTCCTCTGCCTTTTCTAAAACCAGCTTGAACATCTGGAAGTTAGTGGTTCATGTAATACTGAATCCTAGCTTGGAGAATTTTGAGCATTACTTATTAACATGTGAGACGAGTGCAACTTTGCGGTAGTTTGAGCATTCTTTGGCATTGCCTTTCTTTGGGATTGGAATGAAAACTGACCTTTTCCAGTCCTGTGGCCACTGCTGAATTTTCCACATTTGCTGGCATATTGAGTGCAGCACTTTCACAGCATCATCTTCCAGGATTTGAAATAGGTCAACTGGAATTCCATCACTTCTATTAGCTTTGTTCTTAGTGATGCTTTCTGAGGCCCACTTGACTTCACATTCCAGGAAGTCTGGCTCTAGGTGAGTGATCACACCATCATGATTATCTTGGTCGTGAAGATCTTTTTTGTACAGTTCTTCTGTGTATTCTTGCCACCTCTTCTTAATATCTTCTGCTTCTGTTAGGTCCATACTATTTCTGTCCTATATTGAGCCCATCTTCTGTAAGTCTATGTAAAGAGCTCTGTTCAAGTTCACAAGACAATCTTAAGTAAACAAAAGTTGAAGCTTGTTGGTTTCATTAAAATATAGGCATGTCTTTAGAGTTTTCAGCATTGAATATAATACTTTTATTTTAGTTATATTAACCAGAAGACACTGGAGGAGGGCACGGCAATCCACTCCAGTATTTTTGCCTGGAGAATTCCAACAGAGGAGCCTGGCAGGCTATGGTCCATTGGGTTGTACATGACTGAAGCAACTTAGCACAACCACAAGTCAAGTAAGCTTATGTTCTTTCTGCTACAGAATTTGTCAGCAGTGAAGATAACTGAGGTGATGGTTAGCTGTTTAATATCTAATGAAAATGCCATGAGTATTCTAAACATAACATTATTGTGTGGGTGTGTCCTCAGTCATGTCCGACTCTTTGCGAACCCAAGAACTGAAGTTCACCAGACTTCTCTGTCTTTGGGATTTCCCAGGCAAGAATACTAGACTGGGTAACCATTTCCTATTGCAGGGGACCTTCACGAGACAGGGATTGAATCCATGTCTCTTATATCTCCTGCATCGACAGGCAGATTCTTTATCACAGTATCAGCTGGGAAGCCCAAATATAATTATTAAGAAAAATAAATTAAACAGATGTAAGATAAAAGTTTATAAATGGATTTTTCAACAATAATTATTCTTTATGGTATGTCTACTTTAAAAATAGTTTCCAATATCTTTTTGGTAACTTGCATGCTTCAAGTTATACTGAGATAAATTCAATGGTAGGTATTCATTGAATATCTAAATCTTTTTCAAATAACATAAAATAATGGAACATTAATTACTGAACTTAGATTTATCAACTTCTGGCTTCTTTTTACAGAGGAACTAAAATTATTTGGGTATATTTGTACCACATTGAAAAATTTAGAAGAATATACTTATAGAAATTCTGAAATGTATTCATAAGCTTACTAATCCACAAAATGGTAGTGTGAGAGTTTACAAATTGCTTTCTTCTTAGTTTTCACTAGAAATTAAGGATTCTAAGGGTTATAGATTCTAATTAAGATAGATAAATTAAACTACTGGAAGGAATAAGGGAAATATGTCTGTACAAGGGGATTAAATTGTGTTTTTGGTAAGAAAAGGTGTGTGGTAAGAAGACGTATTTTTTTTAAGGGTAAAAGAGAGTAACTTTTTCCTAGAGTAAAACAACTAATTTTTCCAGAAAGCGAAAGATAGAAAAAAGTAGAACATATAAACAGTTGTACAATGTTTGTGAAAAGACATCTTGGTAAAGGAATTTTATGGGTGGTCAAACTGAGCAAAATTAGAATGGATATATTTCAGGCCATGTTATTTTAATATCAAAAGTACACTGGTGCAAATTTAGTATTTGGTTTTCTCTATGTTTTATTAGATTATTGGTCTGCTCTTAATTATAAATTGTAAACAAAGGTTTTTCTCTAACTTTTAAGTAATCTGCCTAGAAAGCAGAGATTCTGTGTCTTATCAAAATAGTTTACTGTCCTTCATGTTGTCTTTATCAGGTCTTTGGTTACATATGAAAATTTAGTCTTCTTAATATTAAAAGAGCTAAGGCTTTTTACAATGATGTAGCATTCTATATTTGTTTTCAAAGTCTTTAAATTTTATTTTGATTACATAGATTTTTTTGTGAAACTCCCTCCAAATCAAATTCTAAGTAAAGTCTTTTTGCCTTGAACTAACTGGGATTTTTCAGAGTCCTTGGAACATCTCAAATGATTTGTCCTCTCTTTTTATAAAAAGAGAAATGTTAAACTAATTAAGCTTATTTGATATGTTAAGTGACATAGGAATCACTGTCAAATAAGAAGTGATGTTTAAACTTTTTAGGTTATATTTGTATGTTATTAATATCAGTGTTATAAAAATTGTATAAGATTTTTAAAAATCAAGTATGTCCTAGTATAATTTTATTAGCCATAATTCCAATTATCATCTTAAAATGTTGTGTGTTACAAAAAATAACCAACATTCTTTGTCAATTTCAGTATAATTAACTCTCATCAGATCTTTAACCATAAACTTCAAGTCTTTTGTCATTTATAAACACTTATTGTCTCATTCTGATGTTTTTGCAAAAGTAAGAGTCATGGAAAGGACCTTACCAGTGTCTTGACACTGACATTGCTGCCAAATTCAATTCAGTTCAGTTCAGTTCAGTTGCTCAATCATGTCCAACTCTTTGTGACTCCATGCACTGCAGCATACCAGGCTTCCCCGTGCTTCACCAATCCCTGAACTTGCTCAAACTCATGTCGGTTGAGTCGGTGATGCCATCCAACCAACTCGTCCTCTGCCCTCTTCTGCCTTCAATCTTTCCCAGCATCAGGGTCTTTTCTAATGAGCCAGCTCTTAGCATCAGGTGGCCAAAGTATTGGAGTTTCAGCTTCAGCCTCTGTCCTTCAAATGAATATTCAGGGTTGATTTCCTTCAGCATTGACTGGTTTGATCTCCTTGCTGTCCAAGGGAATCTCAATAGTCTTCCCCAACACCACAGTTCCAAAGCATCAGTTCCTCAGCACTCAGCCTTCTTATGGTAGAACTCTCACATCCATACATGACTACTGGAAAAACCATAGCTTTGACTACACAGACCTCTGCTGGCAAAGAAATGTCTCTGCTTTTAAATATACTGTCCAGGCTGCATCTAAGAAGACCATAGCCTTGTCCCTAGGATGTTTATCGGCAGAGCAATGTCTCAGACTTTCAACACACTGTCTAGGTTTGTATTTTTTTCTTTCCTTGTGGCTCAGCTGGTAAAGAATCCTCCTGCAATGCAGGAGAGCTGGGTTCAATCCCTGGGTTGGGAAGATCCCCTGGAGAAGGGAAAGGCTACCCACTCCAGTATTCTGGCCTGGAGAATTCCATGGTCTGTATAGTCCATGTGTTTGCAAAGAGCTGGACATGACTGATCGACTATCACTTCACTTCACTTCCTGGCAGGAAGCAATTGTCTTCTGATTTCATGGCTGCAGTCACCATCTGCAATGATTTTGGAGCCCAAGAAGAGGAAATTTGTTACTACTTCCACATTTTCCCTGTCTATTTGACATGAAGTAATGGAGCCAGATGCCATGATCTTAGTTTTTTTTAATAGTTAATCTTAAGTGGGCTTTTTCACTCTCCTCCTTCACCCTCATCAAGAGGCTCATTAGTTCCTCTTCACTTTCTGCCTGTAGAGTGGTATCATCCACATATCTGAGGTCGTTGATGTTTCTCCTACTTAGCTTGATTCCAGCTTGTAACTCTTCCAGCCTGGCATTTCTGATGATGTTCTCAGCATATAGGTTAAACAAACAGGTGACAGCAGACAGCCTTATCCTACTTCTTAGTCTTGAACCAATCAGTTGTTCCGTACAGCATTCTAACTGTTGCTTCTTGACCCATATACAGGTTTCTCATGAGACAGGTAAGATGGTCTGGTATTCCCATCTGTTTAAGAGCTTTCCATGGTTTGTCATGATCCACACAGTTAAAGGCTTTAGTGTAGTTGATGAAACAGAGATAGATGTTTACTGAAATTCCCTTGTTTTCTCTGTAATCTAGCAAATGTTGGCAGTTTGATCTCTAGTTCCCCTTCCTTTTCTAAACCCAGTTTGGACATCCGGAAGTTCTTGGTTTACATAATTCTTTACCTATAGATGTAGGTAATTCCCTCCCATGAGAAAAATAAGCAACCCACCCTCAAATCAGCCCATTTTCCCGTTTGCCTCTTTACTTTCAAACTTGAATTTACTTTCTACATCATACCTCTGACTTCAGTCACATTGATGCACTGTGCACTGATGCACTATATTGAACCTATAGCTGTCCAATTGCCACAGTTACTAGTATTTTCCAGCTTTTCCCATCCCCTTTAGCATTTGACCTTTTTATGACTCCTACCTCATTATCAGAACACCCCTCTTCATTGACTCCCCTGAGCCACAATTCTAACCTTCCTGCCTCCTTTGTGGACCCTTTTTCCTTGACCCCTAATTTGAAACCCATCTCCTGAGCTATTTCATCTGCGTTCTCCATATAGATCTTTTTCTTATATTGTCTTCCTGATTTCCAGCTCTTAGAATATCTTTCCTGACATAGCTGACTTGGAATTTCCTCAGAATCTGAGATACTAGCACTTGTGAGAACCAAAAAAGTTCAAATGGGAGAAAGGTTTTAGAAAATTTTTACACTTTACATTTTGCCAAAGCCCAAGAATATGTCCCTGCCTGAAACACCATGGGTGAGCTCGTCTACATTTTCCAGTCCCTGAGGCTTGAAAATATGGCACCAAAAAGAAAAACAGCATGCATACAATATCATATTCTTCTTAACTGTGGATAAACTGCTCTCCAAAACCATAGATCTCACCTCTCACAGTGGTGAAAGCTCACGTCTTCCAGCAGTGTTTTTTTGTGTTTATTCCAGAGAAACGCTGGGCAGCCTATTAAAAAGCCATTTGGATTTCACATGAAACTGTGTATCTTTTGTAACTCAAGAAAGAATTGTACTGAAGAAATCAGAAGGGTCTCATTTCTTGCATCCTGCTGGCCAGAGAGAAGGAGAGATGGATTAACTAACTCGTGCAGATTGGATGTCCTTTTCACGATGATTACAGATGTTTTCTAATCACCCTTCTGAGGAAGTTTCACAATGCTGCTTACAGTGATACAAGAAAATTTGCAATCTCTTTTCTTCCATAAGGGGACGATATAGGTGGCCAGTGTGCTACAAAATAAGACATCATTTCTTCTTTTCTAGAATGATCCACAGTCATAAAATAATTTGAAAGACTCTCAGCTAAGTGCTGCACAATTAGCCAATTTGTGCTCCACAACCAACCACCAAGATGAACAAATACATTTTTATAGTTGAAGGAGGATGCAGAATAGTCCCATCTGTGACTCCTTGCTGGTCATTACTCAAGTTGAATCATTTACTTGAGGTGTAGCCAGAGAAGGGGTGAAGGGGAGAAAAGTAAGTGGTGGAGCACAGCCATTACTCTTCTTGCTACTGCCAGAAGAAGCACAAATAAAAACGGTAGTATAGTTTTCTTATAGTGAAACTAACCCCATTATTGTGGAAGCAAGGTGTTTATGGTATGAAGCCTAAACATACTTACTAAAGACATCACATTCTGCCCTCCTCAAAAGCCGAAACACAGGGAAATCTCAAAGTTATAGAAACATAAAATCTCTAGTTAAATGTTTTATTTGGTTTTCATTTTTCTAATTCCAGTAAACATAGGCAGGACTGATCTTCAAAGCTTCATGTGTTTGTCTGGGCTGCTATAACAAAGTATAAAAAACTGAAGGGCTTATAAACAAAGCAATAGAATTTTATTTCTCACAGTTCTGGAGGCTAGAAATTCCAAGACCATTCAGTGTCTGCTGAGGTCCATCTCCTGTTTCATAGACAGCTGTCTTTTCACTAACTTTGCTTGATGGAAGGAGCTAAGGAATTCTGTGAGGTCTCTTACAAGAGCACTAATCCCATTCATGAGGGCTACACCCTCATTACCCAAGTACCTCCCAGAGGCTGCATCTCCTAATTCTGTCTCTGTGGGTATTTTAGGATTTCAGCAAATGAATTTTTAGGGGGCACAAACATTCAGTCCATAACACTTCAAATAATAAACCCTGGAGCACTGGACAATGATCCTGTTCTTACAAATGAAGCTAAAATCTCAGCCCTGATCCATAGAAAAATAGTGGACCAAACTTAGAGGTCTGACTTCCACTATGCAATCTGAAATGGGAGAATTCTGCTTGACTATATTCTCAGCCTGTGGGGGGAAAAAAGGTTGACATCAACCCACTGGTCCATGTTCAATAATGACTTCACTCTTTTGTATTGGAGTACACAATGTAACAGGTGATAATTATAACTTCTCCAAAATGTGCAGGACAGTGGTCTAACTAAGCATGCTTAAGCCCTCCTCAACAACCACATCTCTAGGCTAACAGGTATTTCTGAAATGTGGAATTGAGTTCTGTGGCTACATTTTGTCCAGCTGTTCTAATCATAAATCCACAAGTATCACACCGATGCACAAATAAATACTTCCTTTTAGAGGAAACTAAACTAGTGTTCATTCAAGGAAGTGTTTTGCTTTATGTTTCTCTGATTTCAGCACCATATTTGAAACAATTCAAACAACAATAACAGCTAGGAACCCCAGATATTTCCAGATTAAGCCGATCCTGTTCTGTTCTTTAAAGTTCAAAAATGCTATTTACAGAAAGTCATAAATATCTTATAATTTCAGGAAAAGGAAGAAATCACCCAACCCCAGAAAGATCTTGTAACTGAGTCATTCTACAACAGTTGGAATTAGCCAAGGTATGCCTGTTCCTCCTCTGTTCTCTTTATATTACTTTTGCCCCTCAAATTTTTGCATCAATTATGTCTACCTCTATGATATAGCTACAAAATATTTTAAAATCTAGATGTACTACCACTGATTATTTTGAACAAATGTATTTGCTCTCTTTCTGTCCTTAAAAATCAGTAAGACATTAAAAATATATGTAATTTTCATTAAAATTATATAAAATTGAGAGTTTCAAAAAAGGAAAAAAGAAATAAATAGCATTGCATATATATGCTAAGCAATTTTACAAATAGTAATAATTTTTAAAAGAGAAAATGATTCCAGTGCTGGGATGTATGACTCAAGAATGGTCAAGTATGATAGCATATCCTTACCTAAATTAACAGGAGAGAACATGTAATATCTCAAGGTTTATTTCTATTCTATTAATCATTCCTCCTGTATTACAGTATATCTAAATTAAACATAAATTGGTTGCTGTCAAAATTCCAGGTTTTAAAAAAAACTATTACATAATGACTTTGAACTTGAACTAGATAATCCACAATTATTTACCATGATTTCTGAACTCACGTGAATACACCCTGATAACATAAAGAGCTTCAGCACTGATGCTATTTTTACGCGAGCCTAGTTGGTTGATTTTGTTTTCTTTGGTTTTGTTTTTCGCTAAGAGGATACAGGAGAGTGGTTATTAACATTTTTAGACTTAATGTACAAAACTCTCATGTAAGTTGTACATAGTTGCTATTTCATGTTGGCAAACCTGACAGGCTTTCATCATAATATAGTGCATTAAAATCCCTCATTTGACTAAACATGGGCAAATGGCAAACCAGCTGGTTATGCAATAATCCAGATGAGCTTAAAAGTTCTGGAGAAGAGATGAGTTGCTAAATGTTGTGACTGAATCAAGATTTTCTTGTCAAACATAATTAGCTGAATATGGAAGCAGGTCAGCAGTTAGACTGTTCTGTCCGTCTCCAAGCACTGGAAATAGCCTTAGGGAGTCAAGAATCCCATATTTTAAACCTAGATTGAAGGGAAACTCTATGAAAAGAAATAGGCCTTCCACAACTGCATGACTTAAAATAATAAAAACAAACAAAAAACCTGTTGTTCAAGCTGTCTTGCCAACAGTTTTCTCATAGGATAATTCTCAATCCTAGGAGACATGAATGGTGTGGAAACCAAATGTGTTTGTGAGAATGTCCAATAGAGTCACTGATGATGGAAAGTATTATCATGTTCCCATTGGCATTTTCCACCTATAAAGTGAAAAATGACCCTTGTAATGATCATTTCTCCAGTGACCTTATAACAATTGAGATGTTACATGACTTGTGAAATTTAAAATATGATCCACTTATTTTCAGCACAGATATGTTATTCTGTGTTAATTCTCTTTGACAGTGTTCTTCCTTTTGATGAAAATTGTATTCACCACAGAGGTACCATGTATGTCTTTAAGATTTATTCTTTCCTTTAGAACCTACACAAGATGATTTTATTCATGTAGCAAACTAAAAACTAATAATAACTGCATGTTTTGTGGCTACTAGAAGATGACAGACCTACTGAGCACAAAATTTACCCAGAAAGAGTAAACCCTGTCTGCCTTCTGTTTGGGGTGTCTTGTTAGTCTTTATACTAAATTGGCATGCCCTGTCTCTGATTATCTTAATATTTTCTTCAGTACATTTAACATCAAGGTACATTTGGTTCCTTCATATGAAAAGGGGAGTTACAGTGCTCAGATTCAGTTGATCCCTATCTTTATAAATACTATGGCAAAAAAAAAAGTTTTAATTCACAGATATTTCAGAGGGCTTTGATATATACATATTTTCATTTTCGGCCCCTTGCCAACTTTTTGGTAAGTGTATGTTTCATTGCTCAAACTTTACGTTTTTTAAGTTATAGATTGAAAGTCCAACCTATTCACTATTCTTTAATCTTTGTTGGTTGAATTGTGCATCTCTCCACCCACTTCCAAATTGGTATGTTGCAGTCCTAATTCTCAGTACCTTAGAATATGACTTTATGTGGAGATAGGATCTCTAACTAGAGATAATCAAATTAAAGTAAGATCATTATGGTGGGCCCTGATTCGAGTGGTGACTTTATAAAATAAGGAAATTTAGAGATAAACACACAAACAGGAAGAGAGCCATATGAATTTGAAGGCAGAAATGGGTGATGCTTCTACACTACAAAGATCACCCACAATCCCATGGAATCACTTATTATCTTGGCCTTCAAAAAGAGCTAAACCTGCTTGTTACACAGTCTAAGCGCATACTTCTCATCACAGGCCAATAAATTGAGAGATGAGTTACTGGGCAAGGAATAGTGATTTTATTTGGAAAGTCAGTAGATGAGAATATGGTAGACTACTGCCCCAAAGAAACCATGTTATCCAAGTTAGAATTCAGATTTCTTTTATACTAAAAGGGAAGGGGGTGTGAATGGTTGTTGCAAACTTCCTGGTACCAGAGTCCTTTGTTCTTGCAGCTGTCCACATAGATCTAGTTACAATGTTCCTATAGACCTCCAACAGGACAATTGTTATTTTCTGTTTTGCAACTTTTTCTTTATATGCCTGGTAAAGTGTTACACCTTAAAGGTTGAAGCCTTGAGAATGGGCTATCCTGTACATTTCAAGCTATCAGGCAGCATTCTTCTAAAAGGTGGAGAGTCAGTCAAGCCTGTGCATGACTAAGCACAGGCAACAGAGTACAGGAGTTAGAGCTAAAGGCGTAGATCCAATAGGAAGTCATTTGTTCTTCTGTGTTACTTTCTGATAACTTGATGTGGGGCTTCTAGACTACTAAACTGTGAAATAATAAATGTCTGTGTGTTTAAGCCACTATGTTTACAGTACTTTGTTGAGGGAGCTCTAGAAAACTAACATAAAGTAAATAAAGAGCTGAAAAAAGAAAATAGAAATGGACTAATTCTGTTGTTGATTTTCTTTTAACATAACCACTTGTTTCCACCAAGAATTTTCTAACTGATTCAAGTAAAAACATTACTGATTTGGGTCACTTCCAATTTTACTTAACATTACTTTCCACAGTGACTTTCCGGGTTGGGGGCAGGGATAACTCCTCTCTGGCCCCTTGTTGACACATTCACTAACTGGAGCATTTGATGATTAACACCACTCATCAGGTCACCTCCTTCCTGCTCATGTATCATAAAGGTTTCCTGCAGCTCCCAGCAGTGTCATACTAATTCAGTGCCCTAGCAAAATTAACAGCAGGAAACAAGCCTTTTGTAATTTTCTTCCTTTATAAATGGCATTGTTCATTCAGTAAAGGATAGCAGTTCCAGCTGTAATTGTTTCTGCACTGAAAAGTTACTTTCTTTCCATCAGTCTTAAAAATCAATCAAAATGAATGCACATACAATTAACCAGCCTACCGAGAAAGGGAACATTCCTTTTACTTTGATACTCCTGTTTTCATCTCTCCAAGTGTGTCTTATTGTGCAGACATTTTTTTAAGGAAGCATTCAATGCATGTAATGTGTCTTGAAGTTGCCACTGGAGAAAGTGGAACTATAGATGGAGCATGGGTAAGAGTATGTGAATTTTTTATCTCAAAAAATGATTTTTTTTCTCAATGGAACACTTAATTTTTAATATCATTTGAATGTGGAATTTGGGACTTTGTGCTTTCCATAAGTTTTCACCTCTTTGAATAAACACCAAAGAGCATGACTGATAGAATGCATGGACAGAGTCGACAAGTTTTGTAAGAAATCACTAAACTGTCTTCCAAAATGGCTGTAACATTTTGCATTCCCACACATTTTCATTCTCAAGAATGAATGAGAGTTTCTGTTGCTGTACATGCTAGCCAGGATTTGTTGGTGCCAATTTTCTGGATTTGGCCATTCTAATAGATGTTTGGTGATATATATTTCGATCTTAATTTGCGTTTCCCTGATGATGTATGATGTGGCATGTCTTTTCACTTGCTTTTTTGTTATCTTTACATTTTCTTTGATGAGGTATCTGTTAGGTTCTTTGATCCATTTTAAATCAGGTTTCTGTTTTCTTATTAATGAGTTTTAGGATAACAATCTTTATCAAATGTGTCTTTTACAAATATTTTCTACCAGTATGTGGCTTATTTTCTCATTCTCTTGACATTATATTTCACAGAGCAAAGAGATTTGTTTGTTTTGTTTTGTTTTTATAAAATCCTATTTATCAATTATTTCTTTCATAGATTTTTGTGTTTGGTATGTTGTATTTAAAAAGTCATTGCTACACTCAAGGTCATCTGCTGCTGCTACTGCTGCTGCTAAGTCGCTTCAGTCGTGTCTGACTCTGTGTGACCCCATAGACAGAAGCCCACCAGGCTCCCCTGTCCCTGGGATTCTCCAGGTAAGAACACTGGAGTGGGTTGCCATTTCCTTCTCCAATGCATGAAAGTGAAAAGTGAAAATGAAGTCACTCAGTCGTGTCCGACTTGTAGCGACCCCATGGACTGTAGCCTACCAGGCTCCTCTGTCCATGGGATTTTCCAGGCAAGAGTACTGGAGTTGGGGTGCCATTGCCTTCTCCACAAGGTCATCTAGATTTCTTTCTATTATCTTCCAGGAATTTTATAGTTTTTTCTTCTTCATTTAGCTGTAGGTCCATTTTGAGTTAATTTTTGTGAAGAGTATACATTCTCAGTCTAGAGTCTTTGCTTTCTTTTTTTTGGGGGGGGGGGCACATATGGATATTGAAGAAGAGATGGCAAGAATACACAGAAGAACTGTACAAAAAAGATCTTCACAACCCAGATAATCATGATGGTGTGATCACTGACCTAGAGCCAGACATCCTGGAATGCGAAGTCAAGTGGGCCATAGAAAGCATCACTACGAACAAAGCTAGTGGAGGTGATGGAATTCCAGTAGAGCTATTCCAAATCCTGAAAGATGATGCTGTGAAAGTGCTGCACTCAATATGCCAGCAAATTTGGAAAACTCAGCAGTGGCCACAGGACTGGAAAAGGTCAGTTTTCATTCCAATCCCAAAGAAAGGCAATGCCAAACAATGCTCAAACTACCGCACAATTGCACTCATCTCACACACTAGTAAAGTAATGCTCAAAATTTTCCAAGCCAGGCTTCAGCAATATGTGAACCGTGAACTTCCTGATGTTCAAGCTGGTTTTAGAAAAGGCAGAGGAACCAGAGATCAAATTGCCAACATCCACTGGATCATGGAAAAGGCAAGAGAGTTCCAGAAAAACATCTATTTCTGTTTTATTGATTATGCCAAAGCCTTTGACTGTGTTCCCAATAAACTGTGGAAAATTCTGAAAGAGATGGGAATACCAGACCACCTGATCTGCCTCTTGAGAAATTTGTATGCAGGTCAGGAAGCAGCAGTTAGAACTGCACATGGAACAACAGACTGGTTCCAAATAGGAAAAGGAGTTCTTCAAGGTTGTATATTGTCACCCTGTTTATTTAACTTATATGCAGAGCACATCATGAGAAACGCTGGACTGGAAGAAACACAAGCTGGAATCCAGATTGCCGGGAGAAATATCAATAACCTCAGATATGCAGATGATACCACCCTTATGGCAGAAAGTGAAGAGGAACTGAAAAGCCTCTTGATAAAAGTGAAAGTGGAGAGTGAAAAAGTTGTCTTAAAGCTCAACATTCAGAAAACGAAGATCATGGCATCCGGTCCCACCACTTCATGGGAAATAGATGGGGAAACAGTGGAAACAGTGTCAGACTTCATTTTTCTGGGCTCCAAAATCACTACAGATGGTGACTGCAGCCATGAAATTAAAAGACTCTTGGTCCTTGGAAGGAAAGTTATGAGTAACCTAGATAGCATATTCAAAAGCAGAGACATTACTTTGCCAACAAAGGTTCGTCTAGTCAAGGCTATGGTTTTTCCTGTGGTCATGTATGGATGTGAGAGTTGGACTGTGAAGAAGGCTGAGCGCTGAAGAATTGATGCTTTTGAACTGTGGTGTTGGAGAAGACTCTTGAGAGTCCCTTGGACTGCAAGGAGATCCAACCAGTCCATTCTAAAGGAGATCAGCCCTGGGTATTCTTTGGAAGGAATGATGCTAAAGCTGAAACTCCAGTACTTTGGCCACCTCATGCGAAGAGTTGACTCATTGGAAAAGACTCTGATGCTGGGAGGGATTGGGGGCAGAAGGAGAAAGGGACGACAGAGGATGAGATGGCTGGATGGCATCACTGACTCGATGGACGTGAGTCTCAGTGAACTCCAGGAGTTGGTGATGGACAGGGATGCCTGGCGTGCTGCGATTCATGGGGTCGCAAAGAGTCAGACACGACTGAGTGACTGATCTGATCTGATCTGATGGATATTAAGTTATTCCAGCACTATTTGTATAGTGAAAGAAAGAAAGTGAAGTCGCTCAGTTGTGTCCGACTCTTTGTGATCCCGTGGACTATAGTCTACCAGGCTTCTCTGTCCATGGGATTTTCCAGGCAAGAATACTGGAGTGGGTTGCCGTTTCCTTCTCCATCTTCCTGACCCAGGGGTTTAACCCAGGTCTCCTGCGTTGCAGGCAGATGCTTTACTCTCTGAGCCAACTAAAGAGATAGCTATTTATATAAGAGGCTGACTATCTTTGCTTCATTGTATTGCCTTTGCTCCTTAGATCGTAAATCTGCAGGTCTATTTCTGGGCTTTCTACTCTGCTTAATATGTCTATTCTTTTGCCAGTACAACACTTTCTTGATTACTATAGTTATATAATAAAATCCAAAATCAAATAGCATCAGTTCTCCAACTTCAATCTTCTTAATTTACTTTAATCTCACCATGTCCGACTTTCTACATAGGATCCCCTGAATGGAAGAGGTAGGAATTTTCTATTTTCCCCCAAGTGGGTACGGTAGAAGAAAGGAAAGTAGTTAAAGAAAATTGTATTTAGTAACACATTTCTCTTAAAAAGGTAGACCATATGCCTTTTGCCTCTCCTTATGAACTCTAGAATCAATTTGTTGATATTTATAAGTTAACTCCTTGTAATTTTGATTGGGATTGCATAGTTTAACTTGCTTTTGTTCTAAAAAAATCAATAAAGGCAATATTATTCAGATGACCCTTGAACAAGACAGATTTGAACTGGGCAAATCTACTTATATGAGAATTTTTTCAACACTAAAGTAGTACACAATGTGAGATTGGTTTAATCCACAGATAAAGAACTATAGACACGGACAGCCAACTACAAATTATGCCCAGATTTTCTATTGCACAGATGGTTGATGCCTCTAACACCTGCATTGTTCAAGGGTCAACTGTACTAGGAAAATCTCCAAAAGAATAAGTCCTATAAGTTAAATCTGACTGCTGAGTTGAGAAGAAATGAAAGAATTGCTCTAAGACATTAAACTCTGTTTTCCATAGAATGTCATCTAAAATTAGAAAAATAGAACTACGTTCCACAACTATTTGGTGAATGTCAACTGAAGAACTTCAAAACATGGAGACTGATCAGCATTAGTATAGTACTATCACATGCTGATTAACTTGAGTTATGCATTGTTATTTACTATTACTAAAGGAATGCTGCTGCTGCTAAGTTGCTTCAGTCGTGTCCGACTCTGTGTGACCCCATGGATGGCAGCCTACCAGGCTCCCCCGTTCCTGGGATTCTCCAGGCAAGAACACTGGAGTGGGTTGCCATTTCCTTCTCCAATGCATGAAAGTGAAAAGTGAAAGTGAAGTCGCTCAGTCGTGTCTGACTCTTAGCGACCCCATGGACTGCAGCCCACCAGACTCCTCCATCCATGGGATTTTCCAGGCAACAGTACTGGAGTGGGTGCCATTGCCTTCTCCCACTAAAGGAATATTAGGTTCTAAAAATTGATTTTCTCTACAAAGAGAAATGATGGATCATTCTTTTAAAATATGGAAGTAAACATTTTTTCAATTGTATGTATTCGATTTGTCAAGTATATTCAAACTTGACATATATATTTAAATTGTAACTTCTTGCCCATGTATAGTATTCTGTAAAGAAGGCTATTTACTTCATCAAGGCAATAATTTTAAGTACTAATGTGTTTAAACTCTAATGGCCAAATATACCAAAAAGAAAAAAAAAATACCTACAAAAGTAGCAAACGCATTTTTTAGACTGAATAAAATGTCTTGTTATTAATATTATTCTTACTTTGTTTTGTACCTGAGTTCAGCAAAATAACATGAATGAGGTTCTAGCTGAGATTGTTTATTCAAGCAAAAACAGAATTAGAAAGGGCGGTGACACATGCATCATTGCCACTGTTAGAAACAGCTTTGAAAATTCAGTCTCAGTTGAGTGTATTAAACTCTATGAATGACTGGGCAGGCAAAATTATAGTCCACTTGGATAATTATAGTTCACAGTCATATCTAATGGGATCTGCATAAATCAGGGTATTGTTTGCCACAAAGTGTATTTATCCTTGTCAAATTATTGTAATTGGACATTTACAAAGGACCATTTCTATTCATAAACATGACTTTTAAAATGAATATTTATAAAGCACTTGTTAAAGAAAATGAATTTACTCAGGTAATTTTGAACCGTGATTTTACAGCATGTAATAAAAAAATCATTTCTTACTAAGGAAACCTCTCTACTAAGTGTCTGCTGATGACAAAACTCAAAATTAGATAGAGATAGATAGGATCCCTTCAGCAGTTCTAGGGCAAAGTATTCCATAGTCTCTCTGTGCCAACAACAACAACAAAAAAAACCCTCATAAATTTAAATTCTAAGTAAGGGGTTAATTTTTGTTCAAGAAATAACACCAAGACAGTATCCATTGGTGCCTGGATGCATACCCCATACTTAAACAACTTACATAAAGCCTGACAGATAATTCTATCTGTATTGTAGAACTTTCAAAAAGATTGAGTAATAATTTGTTACAAAATTTGTCAGGAATTATGACATTAGACAAGTTTTTTAGACTACCACATATTGTACTTTGGAAACCTCATTTTTTGAATTGGAATTCTTTTTCATCTTATTCAGTATTTCTTTCTTTATTAGTCAAATTAACATTACAAAACAGATCCTTTTCATAGAGTCGTTGGCTGTTAAGGGTATTACTTGTTTTGGAATATAAATAGCCAATATGAGGATCCAATTCCTTATGTCTTTGACTAGCTGTCTATACTCTGAGGCTACTTCTGTTAATCTGATGATTGTTCTTTATATCATGGACAACATTACTGGAAAATGCACTCATTTATTATTAGGACATGGACCACAAAACTTTCTGATTCTATTGAGTTGGGCTGGGTCACCAGAAACTAAAACATCTCCCATAAAAATAAGCCTTTGACAAGGAAGTTTTTGTGGCCTGTTTATTCATGCTTCCTTCCCAGCATGTGGTTGGCTTCCTTCCCCTTTGATAATCTAAGATTGACCGTCTCCTCCAGGTAACTCAGAACTATGCCAATGTAGCAGCTGGTGGAGATGGAACAAGGGCATCAAAGGGCAAGTCATGTGAGTCAGAAGAATATACTGTCCTTTGAGTGCTATGTAAAACCAGTTTATCCTGACTGGCAAAACTTCCTCTTCCACCCAACTTTACCCAAGTTGGTCTAGTTTTGTTGTTGAGAAATGCATTTTCTCCTGCATGTACAACAAAGGTATACATCTTCAGAAGGAAAGACAGTTTCGAATTTCCTTTAGAGACTGGAATGTCACCCTAACACTCTGCTTAAATTGCTTGTTGTTTCCTGATAAGAGCATATGCTATCACAGTTGTAATTAGCATCTAGTTTGTTTTCTTAGAACATCTTCCCTTTTTGTCTTTGCTTAATTTATTCTCATTATTCATGATTCAGTTTATCTTTAAATCTTTTTCTTTCACAGTCTTCATCAGATAATCTTCCCTGAAATTCTTCATATTAGTGGCCAAATCTTTTATAACTGTATTCCCAACTTAACTGTGGGATTCTGTGTCCAGACACCTGGGTTATTTAACTCTGAATTCTCAGTGCCTACATCTAGTCAATGAATTTTCAGTATGTGAAGAGATTATGGTAGCTCTTATGGAAGCATTGATCCCTGAGAAAAACATCCTACCTATTCTAAAACTTGAGTACAGTTCCTATGTTGCATTAAAAGTATGATGATTTATCTATATCTGAAAGAGAAGCACCTGATTCAGAAATAGGACATATGGGCAGAGGACTAGAAGGGAAACTTAGATTATGTTGTCTATCTGAGCAAAACCTTCCAGTGCCTTCCCATATTTCAATCTATAGTTATATACACACATTCTTGTACTCTCTCTTGTATTGTAAGGTATCAAAGCCCTACTGCCATTTTTATCAAATTCTCTTTTTTCAGTGATTTATAAATGTGATTAACATTCTGCCAACCAGATATATTTATGTGGTATTTTGAGATAAAAAATAATAAAAAAAAAATATTGCTTTCTTTAGCAGTGGTAGTACACAAACACATGACTTCACAGACATGATGTTTTGCAGCAATTTCTAGATCTTTCCCCTGTGAATGCCCTGGGATAGCATAACAATACAACACGTAGGTTGTCAAAGAACGTGGCTTTTACAGAAGCATTGGAAACATTGAGGGGAAAAATAATCCATATCCAAGAGGTTTATTTTTCTGAGGACTAGTCTCTGGCCTCTCCATATTGAAAAAAATCACCTATGATCATCCTGCCACCGGGTGACTGGCTGGTTTCCTTGGACATAGAGCCCTGTTAGTGAGTCGGTGTTGGCCTTTGCTGTTGACTGGTGGACGCTTGGCAGCAGGTGGTGGCAGGTGAACAGAGGAAAAGTTCATGGTTAAAGCTTACATATAAGCTCCACCCGCACTGTCTTGGCCACACTGAATACAAGCCAACTGAGCGAACGCCAAGGTGGCAAAGACTTTTCTCAATGAATTCAGGCACTGTCAGCTTGGAAAACTCATCTCAAATCTTCATTTTGGGTTTACTTCTCAGCACTGTTGTTAAAACACTGTGTCATTTAGTATCTGGCAAAATATCCAACCCAGTGTTGTTTAACCGTGGATTCAAAGAGGCATAGGTCTGAATCTCAGGAGATTCTCTCTTTGGGGATGCCATTTAATATTCCATGGAAAACTATAAGAACTTACCAAAGACAGTGATCAACGAAGTCTCTGACCCCTTCATGACTGAAGATTTAAATACTGACAGCTAAATGCTGGGTGAGAGCAAACAAGGACTGGTCAGTGGAAGGAGAAAATTAGAAACGCAAACTGCTACCGTGTGATACATCACGGAAAAGAGAACTTAACAACTATGTATATTTCTAGTTCTTATTTGCTTTATTATGTATATCTTTGTCTATATAAGTCAACTTCACTCTTCTAATGTTCATAGAGTATAGGTGGTTCATATAAATTAGTTTTTAGGAGCTAAATATATCAAAGATAGTTTGCAACTGAATTTAAGGAATAATTAATCTCACGCAGGGATGGATTTCCCTTGTGGTTCAGCTGGTAAGAATCAACCTGTAATGCGGGACAGCTGGGTTCAATTCCTGGGTTGGAAGGTCCCCTGGAGGAGGGAAAGGCTACCGACTCCAGTATTCTGGCCTGGAGAATTCCATGGACTGTATAGTCATGGGGTCGCAAAGGGTCAGATATGACTGAGTGACTTTCACTTCACTTCACTTCACTTCAGGGATGGATTTGGTAATTGCTGGTACTTCGGGTGCCTATTTGAGGAGCAGAGATTGGGGACATATTTGTATGAAGAATGACCATTATTGTATTGAAAGAATATTATAAAGAATCATGTTGTATTTAGCATTGCTGCAAGGTGAAATTGTAAATATTAGCCAAACTGGTGTGTATTCTGCTGCCTATTATTTCTTTGGGTGCCCAGTATTTGTTCTCAAGCTCTGTGCACTTCTTTCTATCACAAGAGATAAAAGCAGGTAATTAGATTTTTCAGACTCCCTTATATTCTAGTTTCCGGAGGATTCTATATTTTGATTTGAATTTAAAGATGGGCTACAGTCCTATTATTATCTAACATATGCTGTATTTTACTTACATATGTTCAGTCTCCCGCATTAGGATGGCATTTGTACAAGAGCAAGGATGTTTTGTCAGTATCTTTCACCATTACACTTTCAGTGCCTACAGCAATATCTGGCTCATATTAGAGGCTCAATAATATTTGCTAATTGAATGATTAATAAATGAATGAACATTAAAGCTAAAAGGAACTATAAGAAAAGCAATGATTTTTTTTTTTTTTTTTGTCAATTTGCACACTGAAATGTTTTAAATAGACAAGGATCATCTCAATCTTTTGGTTGCCAGCACACACTGAGACATGGGCATGGCTAATTTTTCAGCTCATAATTTTACAAGAATATTCAAATTATATCAAGATATACAGCATTCAAAAATAAAAGTACAAAAGAGAAAAGGAACACTGAGATCTCAGGTGAGTCTGAAAATAAAATCTCTTAAATATGTGAAAAAAAAACAGTAAGGAAATGAAGCATATAAATAGAAAAATGGCCATTGGTTGCATCATTGAATGAAATTATTGATTACACAGGTTAAATGAAATGTCTAGTATCTGTAGGAAAGAAAAATGATAGTGTAATTCATTGCCTGCAGTTTTCTTATCCTAAACACTGAATGTTATTTTACTTTGTCCTTCTACCTACATCAAAGTTCCCCAGCTACTGGTGTTTATGTCTGTTTCTCCAAAGGAATTATCAACCACTGGAGGGCACAGTCCATGTATTGCTTATCTTTGTATTTCTCTGAATATACCATAGCTCTTCTTGCAGAAGAGAAAAAGTACATTTTATTGAATCAGATTGAAAGGAAACATTTGATGTGGCTGAATAGCTAGCTAGAAATCCTCTATACTTACAGAGTTCAATTTCATATATGCTAATAGCACATTGACTAAGGCTATATAAACCTAGGACAAACAAGGAAAAGTGCAAGCTTTCAATACAAAATCATAATTAATGGATTAATAAATGGATTCTACCCTACAGAGGATATTTAATACTAGTCGGTATTCTCTTTAAACAAAGCACATACTTGCAAAATAAACATCAGAATCATTTTTTTCAAATTATTTAAATAATTTTAAATAAGTTAAATCTTGCATTGTTAATCATTTGAAAATTCCAGTATATCAAAGTAAATATGTACCATTTCAACAAAAATTAATCCCCAAACTGTCAATTAACTTTATATAACCTTCTTTATTTGGCCTTGAGAAAGGAAAAAAGTACACACACATCTAATCTTATTATTCAGCTTTTGACCTTATTTTATTTAATTATTTATTTTATGTTTATAATGAATCTCTTTTATTGTAGATGAGTCTCTTTTCCCCTGTAGTGGCTCATTGAACTGATAGTTTTGACATTTCTTCCTCAAAAACATGAATAAAGTGTCATCATAAAATCTAATTTACAACTGTCCTACATTTCAATACAACTGTTTCTATACACTCGATTTAGTTATACCACTTGTTAAATAAATTTGCATGTCATATGTGAGATTTTTGATGATGAAATGTATTCTATGAGAGACTCAATTGTTAAAGTGTTATGTTCATCAACTTGAGATTTCAAAAGCAAAAATCAACATCCTCTTTCACTTCATTTTTTCTGAAGCACAATTTTTGAATTCTTAGATAGCAAGGATTATACTCCTCATTTCAGGAAAAAAAAGCGTTAGCAAAATGGTACGTTTTCAGTATTAGACTAAATGTTGTTTATGTTTAGAAATGAACTCTGAATATTATCTCTCTCTCAAATGCATATAGTAGATACCTATAATACTAAATGCCAGATATTATTAAATCATTATAAATTTCATTAAATGACACAAATTTCACTTTTATTCTACCAGTTGGAAAATCTATTACCAAGAGGTTTGAAATGACTGTTGGATGATTTAGTAAATTGTGCTTTAGTTACTTAAGATACATTAGAAGTAACACCAATTTCTTCATTCTAGAATGCTTGCCTGGGAGTAGAACTGGCTTCTAACAATGGATCTATTTCTACTGATTTAAAATTGTGAAGGTCTCACTTGCTTACCTGCAAAATGTAAAGTATAACATTGGTCACTTGGTTCTGGCTTGAAGTAAGCAGCGTTCAAGGTTCACAAAAATACTTTTCATATTGTGAGGTACCCCAAATGTGTAAAGTAACACTGCTAGATATTGTGTATGTCTGGAGGACGGAGCAGGTCAATGTTTGAAGCCATGCAATGGAACTCTGAGGACAAAGGATAGAGAAGGCTTTGGACAGCTGAAGAACACAGCCTGAAACTCGGAATCAGAAAGGAATAGGAAAGATTGAACTTAGAGTGTGACCTCCAGGTGAATTTTCTTTCTTCTCTTCAGTTCAGTTCAGTTCAGTCACTCAGTCGTGTCCGACTCTTTGCGATCCCATGAATCGCAGCACGCCAGGCCTCCCTGTCCGTCACCAACTCCCGGAGTTTACTCAGACTCACGTCCATCAAGTCAGTGATGCCATCCAGCCATCTCATCCTCTGTCGTCCCCTTCTCCTCTTGCCTTCAATCTTTCCCAGCATCAGGATCTTTTTCAGTGAGTCAATTCATTGCATCAGGTGGCCATGGTATTGGAGTTTCAGCTACAGCATCAGACCTTCCAATGAATATTCAGGACTGATGCCTTTAGGATGGGCTGGTTGGATCCCTGCAGTCCAAGGGACTCTCAAGTGTCTTCTCCAAGACCACAGTTCAAAAGCGTCAATTCTTCAGCACTCAGCTTTCTTTATAGTCCAACTCTCACATCCATACATGACTACTGGAAAAACCATGGCCTTGACTGGATGAACCTTTGTTGGCAAAGTAATGGCTTTGCTTTTTAGTATACTGTCTAGGTTGGTCACAACTTTTCTTCCAAGGAGTAAGCATCTTTTCATTTCATGGCTGCAGTCACCATCTGCAGTGATTTTGGAGTCCAAAAAAAATAAAGTCTGACACTGTTTCCACTGTTTCCCCATGTATTGGCTATGAAGTGATGGGACCAGATGCCATGATCTTAGTTTTCTGAATGTTGAGTTTTAAACCAGCTTTTTCACTCTCCTCTTTCACTTTCATCAAGAGGCCTTTAGTTCTTCTTCACTTTCTGCCATAAGGGTGGTGTCATCTACATATCTGAGGTTATTGATATTTCTCCTGGCAATCTTGATTCCAGCTTGTGCTTCCTCCATCCCAGAGTTTCTCATGATGTACCCTGCATATAAGTTAAATAAGCAGGGTGACAATATACAACCTTGACGTACTCCTCTTCCTATTTGGAACCAGTCTGCTGTTCCATATCCAGTTCTAACTAATGCTTCTTGACCTGCATGCAGATTTCTCAGGAGGCAGCTCAGGTGGTCTGGTATTCCCATCTCTTTAAGAATTTTTCACAGTTTTTGTGATCCACACAGTCAAATGCTATGACATATTCAGTAAAGCAGAAGTAGATGTTTTTCTGGAACTCTTGCTTTTTTGATGTTCCAGTGGATATTGGCAATTTGATTTCTGGTTCCTCTGCCTTTTCTAAATCTACCTTGAAGTTCCGTAAGTTCATTGTTCATGCAGTGTTGAAGACTAGCTTGGAGAATTTGGGCATTACTTTGTTAGCGTGTGAGATGAGTGCAACTGTGTGGTAGTTTGAGCATTCTTTGGCATTGCCTTTCTTTGGGAATTGAATGAAAATTGACCTTTTCCAGTCCTGTGGCCACTGCTGAGTTTTTCAAATTTGGTGGCATATTGAGTACACCACTTTCACAGCATCATCTTTTAGGATTTGAAATAGCTCAACTGGAATTCCATCACCTCCACTAGCTTTGTTCATAGTGATGCTTCCTATGGCCCACTTGACTTCACATTCCAGGATGTCTGGCTCTAGGTGAGTGATCACACCATCATGATTATCTGGGTCATGAAGATCTTTTCTGTGTAGTTCTTCTGTGTATTCTTGCCACCTCTTCTGAATATCTTCTGCTTCTGTTAGGTCCATACCATTTCTGTCCTTTATTGTGCCCGTCTTTGAATGAAATGTTCCCTTGATATCTCTAATTTTCTTGAAGCAATCTCTAGTCTTTCCCATTATATTGTTTTTCTCTATTTATTTGCTCTGATCACTGAGGAAGGCTTTCTTATCTCTCCTTGCTATTCTTTGGAACTCTGTATTCATGTGGGTATATCTTTCTTTTTTTCCTTTGTCTTTTACTTCTCTTTTTTTCATAGCTATTTGTTAGGCCTCCTCAGACAACCATTTTGCCTTTTTGCATTTCTTTTTCTTGGGGATGGTCTTAATCACTGCCTCTTGTACAATGCCAGGAACCTCCATCCATAGATTTTCAGGCACTCTGTCTATCAGATCTAATCCCTTGAACCTATTTGTCACTTCCACTGTATAATCATAAGGGATTTGATTTAGGTCAGGAGATCAGCCCTGGGATTTCTTTGGAAGGAATGATGCTAAAGCTGAAACTCCAGTACTTTGGCCACCTCATGCAAAGAGTTGTCTCATTGGAAAAGACTCTGCTGCTGGGAGGGATTGGGGGCAGGAGGAGAAGGGGATGACAGAGGATGAGATGGCTGGATGGTATCACTGACTCACTGGACGTGAGTCTCAGTGAACTCTGGGAGTTGGTGATGGATAGGGAGGCCTGGCGTGCTGCGACTCATGGGGTCGTAAAGAGTCGGACACGACTGAGCGACTGAACTGAACTGAAATGAATGGTCTAGTGGTTTTCCCTACTTTCTTCAATTTAAGTTTGAATTTGGCAATAATGAGTTCATGTTCTATGTTATATTCAGCTTCCAGTATTGTTTTTGCTGACTGTATAGAACTTTTCCATCTTTGGCTGCAAAGGAATATAATCAATCTGATTTTGGTGTTGACCATGTGGTGATATCTATGTGTAGAGTCTTCCCTTATGTCGTTAGAAGAGGGTGTTTGCCAAGACCAGTGCATTCCCTTGGCAAAACTTTATTAGCCTTTGCCCTGCTTCATTCTGTACTCCAAGGCCAAATTTGCCTGTTATTCCAGGTGTTTCTTGACTTCCTACTTTTGCATTCCAGTCACCTATAATGAAAAGGACATCTTTGGGGGGTTTCCTTCTAGAAGGTCTTGTAGATCTTCATATAACCATTCAAGTTCAACTTCTTCAGCATTATTGGTCAGGGCATAGACTTGGATTATTGTGATATTGAATGGTTTGTCTTGGAAATGAACGATCATTCTGTCATTTTTGAGACTGCATCCAAGTGCTGCATTTCGGACCCTTTTGTTGACTGTGATGGCTACTCCATTTCTTCTAAGAGATTCTTTCCCACAGTAGTAGATATAATGGTCACCTGAGTTAAATTCACCCATTCCAGTCCATTATAATTTACTGATTCCTAAAATGTCTATGTTCACTCTTGCCATCTTCTGTTTGACCAGTTACAATTTGCCTTGATTCAGGGACCTAACATTCCAGGCTCCTATGCAATATTGCTGTTTACAACATCAGACTTTATTTTCATCACCAGTCACATCCACAACTGGGTGTTGTTTTTGCTTTGGCTCCATCTCTTCATTCTTTCTGAAGTTATTTCTCTACTGATCTCCAGTAGCATATTGGGCACCTACCGACCTGGAGAGTTCCTCTTTCAGTATCCTATCATTTTGCCTACTGTTCATGGGGTTCTCAAGGCAAGAGTACTGAAGTAGTTTGTCATTCCTTTCTCCACTGGACCACATTTTTTTCAGAACTCACCACCAGGACCCGTCTGTCTTGGATAGCCCTCCTTGAAGTGAAGTGAAGTGAAGTGAGTCACTCAATCATGTCCAACTCTTTGCGACCCCATGGACTGTAGCCTACCATGCTTCTCTGTCCATGGGATTTTCCAGGCAAGAGTACTGGAGTGGGTTGCCATTTCCTTCTCCAGGGGATCTTCCTGACTCAGGGATCGAACCTGGGTCTCCCACATTGTAGACAGATTCTTTACCATCTGAGCCACCAGGGAAGTCAAGGCCCTCCTTGGCATGACTGATTGTTTCACTGAGTTAGAGAAGGCTGTGGTCCATGTGATCAGATTGGTTAGTTTTCTGTGATTGTGATTTTCAGTGTGTCTGCCCTTCTGATGGAGAAGATTAAGAGGCTTATGGAAGCTTTCTGATGGGAGAGACTGACTGAAGGGGAAACTAGGTCTTGTTTTGATGGGTGAGGCCATGCTCAGTAAATCTTAAATCCATTTTTCTGTTGAAGGGCAGGGCTATGTTCCCTCCCTGTTATTTGACCCGAGGCCAAACTATGCTGGAGGAATTGAAGATAATGCTAACCTCCTTCAAAAGGTCCCATACAAGCTCTGCTACACTCAGTGAGCCCAACCTTGCAGCAGACCACCACCGACCCATGCCTCCACCAGAGACTCCTGGACACTCACAGGCAAGTCTGGGTCAGTCTCTTGTGGGGTCACTGTTCCTTTCTCCTGGTCCTGGTGCACAGAAGGTTCTGTTTGTGCCCTCCAAGAGTCTGTTTCCCCAGTCCTGTGTAAGTTCTGGGGGCTCTATGGTGGGGTTAATGGCTACCTCCTCCAATAGCACTTATGTCATACCCAGGTCTACTGCACCCAGAGCCCCTGCCCCTGCAGCAGTCCACTTCTGACCTGTACCTCCTCAGGAGACACCCAAACACAGTACTATCTCAGTCTCTGTGGGGTACTGGGTCCTGGTGTATACAAGATATGTTTGAACCCTCTGGCGGGTGTGCAGTTTGATTCTGAAGGTGATTTTGCCCCTCCTACCATCTTGCTGGGGCTTATCCTTTGCCCTTGGCCCTGGGTTATCTCCTCAAAGTTTGCACAGCTGCCACTCCAGCACGGCACAGCTGTCTCTCCAATGCCTACCATCTAGCTGGGGCTTCTCTGCCCTTGAATGTGGGGTATCTCCTCACAGTCGCCCCAGTGCTGCACAGCTGTTGAATCATTTACCAAGTCTTATCAATTTTATCTCTGGAAAGTTTTTTTTTTTTTTTTTTTTAGTACAAAATACATGTAAAGCTTTTATGACATTTATTGTTTTATATTATTATTTAACATGATGTTAATTTCATCATGTATGTAAGTGTAGCATGATATTTTTGGAGTCCCTTTATCTCTGATTTCTCCCCCAAACTCCTAGGTCAAAAAATTAGTCCTGTGGTGAAAGTAAGTAATCATTCTATTCCACAATACAATGTTGTCAGGTACATTATGAAAAAGAGAGAAAATAGAAGACAAAGTAGTTTGAAATAGAAACAGCACTTTGTAAAATGCCATTTTTTTAAACAAAATATTTGTGCACTGTCAAGGGGATGGAATAGATGAGTTAATGTGCTTTTGTATATTTAATTTCTGTGATCCTATGAGGCCTGACAGTTATTAAACAAGTAATTAAAAGGCATTACACAATTATCTTAACTTACACTCATATATGATGTTTAGTTTTAAAATATAAATGTATCATGATTTTCATGATAGACATTTAGAGGCAAATTTCAGGAAATAGTGAGTATGTGAACTTAATATATAACAATTAAAAAAAAATTCATTGGAGTACACAGGACAATTTTTAGATAGCTTTTTCAAACATAAAAACTAAATATATTAGTAACATGGTAAAAGCATTTTTTTAACCACAAAGTGCAAAAGTGTTAGTTGCACAGTTGTGTCTTTGCGACCCCATGGACTGTAGTCCACCTAGTTCTTCTGTCGTGGAATTCTCCAGGCACGAATACCAGAATGGGTAACCATTCCTAATGAATCTGCTACCGTCTGAGCTACTAGGGCATGGCTTCCCTGGTGGCTCAAATGGAATTCACCTGCAATGCAGGAGACATGGGTTCAATCCCTAGGTTAGGAAGATCCCCTGGAGAAGGGAATGGCTATCCACTCCAGTATCCTTGCCTGGAGAATTACACAGACAGAGGAGTCTGATGGGCTATAGTCTATGGGATCACGAAGAGTCGGACACGACTGAGCGACTAACACTTTCACTTTCAAGACTTTTATAGCATTTTTTCCTAAATCAATTCATTAATTGATCTAAATTTATGATAAAAAAATTGTAAATTTTGAATTTTCAAGCCCTTAATAACCATACAGAGAAATGTAGTTGGTGCCTTAAAGTGTTGTCTATTGAAGCTAATGGAACATAGTGTAACATATTCTATTCATTTAGCTTGGTTTTGATGATAAAAGCATTTAACTTTATTGTGAGTTCTTGATGCTAGGAATCAACTCTAAAAAACTGAAAATACTCACAGTGCAGTGATTGGTTTAAAAGGGTCACTTAAACTTCCAGTGTTATTTTTGAATTTATTGTTTTTACAATTTTCGTGGTGCATCCAGTATCAGTCAATTGTAGTAGCAGGTTTTAATAATGTAGTTTATATTAGGTGCTAAATTGAGAGCGAATTACAAGAGAAGTGCCCATACTCTTTCATAAAGCCCTTCCTCTGTATTCTTCAATTCTGTCACAGAAACTTAAAATTTGAGGATATCCTTTACACGCCTCATTTGATTTTATATCTGGAATATGTCTTGTGTCTGTTTTGAAATTTCCTTCTCCTTTAATTCGGATCTCATTGCTTCTCAGTTTTACTCTTGTAGGAACTTCAAAGCTTCCTTTCTTCAATCCATCCTTCCTCTGCCACTTTCTTATTAGAGCTTCAATACTTTTATGTCAGTCTTTTGCTCAAAATCTCTTTTAAGCTTTCCCCAACCTTACTAAAAAGAAAAGAAAAAAAAAAAAAAAATGAAGCTCATAGTCTAACCCAAAAGCTCTCCCACTCCTACACACACACACACACACAAACACACACAGTCTGGACTCAATACCTCTATATTCCTTCTGCTGCTGCTGCTGCTGCTGCTGCTGCGTCACTTCAGTAGTGTCCGACTCTGTGTGACCCCATAGACAGCAGCCCACCAGGCTCCACCATCCCTGGGATTCTCCAGGCAAGAGCACTTGAGTGGGTTGCCGTTTCCTTCTCCAATACATGAAAGTGAAAAGTGAAAGTGAAGTCACTCAGTCGTGTCCGACTCTTAGTGACCCCATGGACTGCAGCCTACCAGGCTCCTCCCTCCATGGGATTTTCCAGGCAAGAGTACTGGAATGGGGTGCCATTGCCTTCTCCACTATATTCCTTCTACTCTAGGGATATTAGCATGGTGGTGGTTTAGTCACTAAGTCACGTCCGACTGTTGTGACACCATAGACTGTAGCCTGCCAGGCTCCTCTGTCCGTGGGATTCTCTAGGCCAAGAGTAGTGGAGTGGGTTGCCATTTCCTTCTCCAGGGGATCTTCCTGATCCAGGAATTGAACCCAAGTCTCCTGCATTGCAGGCAGATTCTTTACTGACTGAGCTATGAGGGAAACCCAATATTAGCATAGTGGCCAATTACAACAGATATTAAAATTTCTCCAAGGCTCTGTTTTACTACCAGAGTCCTAATACTGAAATACCCTTTTTCCTTCTTCTCTCCCTCTGCCCATCTCAGTCTATGCAGTTTCTAGGTGAAGTTAGTGAACTTGCTGATTGTCTCCACAGAACTTCTCCTTTCTCTGTTAGAAATTAATTTTTATCTAATATGTACTCTTTCTGGCATAGAACTAAGCCTGTTGTACCTGAATTAGCATTATTACAGTCCAGCATCAATCTCTCTGCCACATATGAGTACCTATCAGCAGATGAATCTCATATTCATTTCAACTCTGCTTCCTTAATGCTCAGAGGAAGAGTTTTCATGGAATTTAATATAAATAAGCATGTATTGAAGAAAGAAATAAAAGAATGAAGGGAGGAAGGAAATAAGAGTTCCTTATTTTCCTTTGCTCAGTATTTCCCTTCTGGATTAACGGATACATTTTCATGTTCAGATAGTTTATATGTCCATTACATATACATCATATTTCAATAATGAATTTACAAGGAACCACATAGCTGGCCTTCACTCATACTCCTCTTCTTTGGAAGTTTGAACTTGTGGGCAAGGTTTGTTTATTTGATCCCACCTACTTATGTGTCATGGATTGAATCATAAGCTGATAACCATAATCCTTAACACTCTGATCTAAACTAATTTCGCAGAAATCCCTCAACTTGTTCTGCACAATGATCAATCTAAGGCCCACTTTTATCTGAAGAACCAATAAAAGCATTCCTTATTCTATCATGCATAGGTTCCAATTTAATCTTGATTCAAACATTTTTCTACTAGAATTACTTTGTTAATTACAGAGATATTCTGAAAATCACTCTCTCACATGTTACTTTCAGATGATTCTGAAGTTCTTTCCCAAAATAAATATGACTTTTCCACATAATAAGAGTTAAAGCAATTTTTCCCTCTTCCATATTTATTTTAGTATATATGAAAATAAGGTAGCAATTTAATAAATGCTTATTATTCTCCAAAATTCAACTAACCTTTGCAAATTTATGCAGAGATATAAATGAGTTGCTTGATGCACATAAGATTCTGACTTCATTTTTTTGCTGTAATTATAGAACCAATTAATTTTTAAACTCACTCTATTAAAAACCATATCTTAAGAAATACAATAGTTAGTTCTCTTCTTTCCTTTTGTTAAGAATTCCCCCACTTAACCTGAAAAGAGCTGTTGGTGACCCCAGTTAATAAGAATTCCAGCAATAATTGCATGAATTAGGTAATTACTGACATGAGCAGCTTATAGTTCTCACACTCACTTCAAATGTTTCTTCTTTTAGTATTGCCAGGGTAATTACATGTGCTGGTAGAATTCTAATATGGTTTTTAAAACTAAAAAAAAATAGTTCTGCTAGGTGATATCAGAAAAGGGAGCTTCTTCAGTCAGGAAAAAAAAAATCACAGAATTTAAAATAGCTGAATCAAAAAAATAAAGTAATGTAATAAAATGACTGCATCATTGGTGTCAAAGAATGACAAGATGACAAGGCAGCTGTGACAGAGTAAAACTGCAAAGAGATAGTGGCATTTTGTCTCCCTGATTGGAGGCTTTGATAAGCCAAATTCACTGTGTAATGTTGGCGAAGTACTTGTCAACGTATGTGACCTTCTGATTATCTGTCTTCTAAAATGTGAAGGTACCGCATGAGATTGTTGATAGCACTACATAAAGTAATGTATGTGAAAGCCCCTAGGACAATAGCTGGCATTTTACAACAATAATTACAGAGTAATGAGTGCTTTCTCTGTACTGTTTGCTCTTCTGAGAATTTTGTGTGTATCTTCTCATAGATTTGCAAACTTCCTTTTTCAATATTTTGCTGTATTAATGACGTATCTGTCATTTGCTTGATTCCTTTTATAATGAACTCATTTTTTTTCTTTCTTTGTGAAATTATGGGTCTCATAATTATACATTTTCCCATCATACACACGCAAATATTTATATTCAGATATGCCACTATTATGTTTAGTTCAGTTCAGTCACTCAGTCATGTCCAACTCTTTGCAATGCCATGAACCGCAGCACGCCAGGCCTCCCTGTCCATCACCAACTCCCAGAGTTCACCCAAATCCATGTCCTTTGAGTCGGTGATGCCATCCAACCATCTCATCTTCTGTCGTCCCCTTCTCCTCCTGCCCTCAATCTTTCCTAGCATCAGGGTCTTTTCCAGTGAATCAGCTTTTCACATCAAGTGGCCAAAGTTTTGGAGTTTCAGCTTCAACATTAGGACTTCCAATGAACACCAGGACTGATCTCCTTTAGGATGGACTGGTTGGATCTCCTTGCAGTTCAAGGGACTCTCAAGAGTCTTCTCCAACACCACAGTTCAAAAGCATCAATTCTTCAGTGCTCAGCTTTCTTTATAGTCCAACTCTCACATCCATACATGACCACTGGAAAAAACATAGCCTTGACTAGACGGACCTTTGTTGACAAAGTGATGTCTCTGCTTTTTAATATGCTGTCTAGTTTGGTCATAACTTTCCTTCCAAGGAGTAAGCGTCTCCTAATTTCATCACCATTGTATCTCCTAATTCCAATCACCATCTGCAGTGAGTTTAGAGCCCAGAAAAATAAAGTCAGCCACTGTTTCCACTGTTTCCCATCTATTTGCATGAAGTGATGGGACCGGATGTCATGATCTTTGTTTTCTGAATGTTGAGCTTTAAGCCAACTTTTTCACTCTCCTCTTCTCTTTCATCAAGAGACTCTTTAGTTCTTCATTTTCTGCCATGAGGGTGGTATTACTAATACTTTTGCAGTCCCAGCTTCATGCATCTAATATACCACTGCTGTTACCCATTTCTGCTTTAAGAATTGCTGCCCAGTGTATTGTAATTCTTATCACAGCTCACAATCTCAGAGAGAAGTAGATATTATCACTTTTTTCTCCCCAAATAAAAAAAAAAAAAAACAAAGTAAAGAAAATGTAACCAGTTTTTTCAAAGTAACATCAAGATTTAATGTGACAGAGCCAAGTTCCAATCCCAGATCTGACTAACCTCCAGTTTTGTAGTCTTAACAACTCTACCATGGCATATTTCTTATTATTAAATTAATTAATGACTATTGCTACAGCAATTATGATTCTTTTTAAAAAATTTTTAAGCTCACGCAATTCAGATATATATTTATTTCATATTAATGTATACCTCAATAGTTGAAAGCATTGCCCAATTTAACATGTAATTAATAAAGATGTATAGGAAGTAGTGATTTAACATCTTTGCATTGTCAATCAGAACACTTTGCTTCTAACATGAGCCCCAATATCAAGAAAGGGCAAAACCAAGTCCAGTTATTTTCTTTAAGTAACACACGATCTTTTCTCAGATTTTCTACCACCACCAAATAAAGGTAATTACTCTAAGGAGAACTTGGTAAATTTCCAAGTAAGAAAACTATACTGGGATACTTCAGGAGATTCTTGGGTATAGCTTTATCTGCCAGGCTGTTTCTGATGTTTTAACTTTGGCCTTTAAACAGATGCTGTAACTTCATCTAGAACATTTTATCATCTCTCTTCTCCACATCTTAATATCCATGACCCCTTAGGAGCAGCTAAGGAAAAACTCACAAACAGGTTCAATTTTTAATCTCATATTCTATTCTAAAGAGGCCCAATAATGAGTTTTCCTAACCAAAACTTTATCTGACACAATCCCCCTTCTCTAAAGTTTGGAAATTCTGTGACCATTTGCTTTTTTTTCACATGTTTTACACTTCTCATTTTGTTATATTGATATATTATTACCTCATAGAATTCTTAACTGAGTACATTGTGAAAAAAGTAAGAAAATGTGTGGTAAGGACTATACATTTTCAAACGCATTTTGGAATGACAACTATATACATAAATTAGGCAAACAGCAGCTAAGCTTGATTCTGAAATCAATCTTTACTTTTCATCATTGAAGAATTAGTAATGAGATAATTTATTTGATTAAGAAAATAATGATAGTCTAGTCTAGGTTCTTCTTGGTTTTCTAACTTTTCTCTGTCTCACGTCATTTTCTACATTCTGAGATTTATGCTTCTTCCTTCCGGACCCTTATTGCCAATTTTTTTATAAAGAGGCCTGATCATCAAAGTACTCAATCTTTGAATCTTTGCAGTTGCAAGGTTGCAAAAACAATAAAATAATTTTATAATGTGACATTATTTATTAATAGTACCAAAATATCTCCTAGGATTAGCTCCTCTTCAAACATCCATACCTTCACCCCAACACACAAATACACGTGATATGCAGGCATTTATTTTCAGAAGTATTTTGCCAATTTTTGGATGCTATAAGCATTTTACAAAAGAATGAAAATTAAAAAAGAGTGTGATAACAAGGTGCATTTGCATTTATCTTGTCAAAGATGCAGGATTTCATTGGTCAGTAAAGTGAGATGTTGAGCAAAATTGTGCTGTGCTTAATTGCTCAGTTGTGTCCGACTCTGTGTCCCATCAGGCTCCTCTGTCCATGGGGATTCTCCGGGCAAGAATACTGGATCTTCCCAACCCAGGGATCAAACCCGGGTCTCCCTCATTGCAGGCAGATTCTTTACCATCTGAGCCACCAGGGAAGCAAAATTATTTACCACTTAAAATCATTGAAAAATATGCATATGGCAAGCTTCATACATTTATAATTTAAAGGACCATTGACAAAGATGATAAAGATCTTATGAAAGAGAATGATTTAAATATCAAGTGATGAGAAATCTGTGAAATACCAATAGAAGTCTTCAATTATTTTCATAAATAACTGTTTTTTTTAGAAGTCTTTCTTTAAGTCAAATGTGAAGTGAAGTGTATCACATGGTACCATGGCATAAAATAATAATAGCATAAATAAAACATATTGTGGGCCAGTTTTCAGCTACTGATCCAATTTTTCATACAATAATGTGGAGAGGCAATGGAAGATAGCAGAAATCTTGATAAAAGCTTATTTGTTTCCACTGATTAGTAGATTGAGTATGTGGGTCAAATTTAGGCTCTTGACTGTTAATGGGGGAGAAGTTACTCCAATTGTTACTTCATTTCCTCTCATTTCTTCATCCTTCTTTCAGTCTTCAGGGGAGGAAATCTTA
Organism: Bos mutus; assembly: GCF_027580195.1. Taxonomy (NCBI): domain Eukaryota; kingdom Metazoa; phylum Chordata; class Mammalia; order Artiodactyla; family Bovidae; genus Bos; species Bos mutus. The sequence continues at coordinate 51,412,089 of NC_091633.1, read as the reverse complement.
AGGTGTAATTGCAAGGTTATATCTTAATGATATCTCATCATTACTTTTCAACTTTGACCTTTAATTTCACTTGCACATATAGTTTCTATTTCTTTCTAATACAAATATTTTAAGCCATGTATGTATATCCTTTTATACAATATTTATTTTTATATGACACAATTTCATTTAAAGAGAAGTAAAACATTGATTCCTTTATTTAAACAATCAGTTTGACATATAAGATTAGATATGTACGAGATTGGAAACTAAAGCATTCACTCAGTGAAATAAGGGGCTACCTGGTCGCTTAGATGGTAAAGAATCTGCTTGCTATGCAGGAGATCCGTGTTTGATTCCTGGGTTGGAACGATCTCTTGGAGAAGGGAATGGCAACCCACTCCAGAATTCTTGTCTGGAGAATCCCATAGACAGAAGAGCCTGGAGGGCTACAGTCTATGGGTCACAAAGAGTCACTTTCAGTGAAATGACTGTAATGGTTTTTTTCTTGAACCACATGTTCATACGCTAAAGAACAGTATTTTGAAAGGAAAGAAGAAATATTTAAAATTATACTTGGTATCAACATGCATGTAATTTTCTTTTGTATGATTTATTCTTCAAAAAGAATGAAATAAGAAAATAAAAACTTATCTTCATTTCTCCTCATACAGTTCTTTTTAACCAGGTGTCACAAAAAGCATTGCTATCAGAGTGCTGAGTGTGTAGAAAGTAGAAAATGCTTCTTTCAGATACAAGTAATATACAGTGAATCTTCCTGATAAACATGATTGCCTAGTCAAAAATTGCATTTTGCCAGAAAGTAACTGTATTTAATATGGCTACTCAAATGTAAACATTTACAGACTGCATCAAGGAAAATTATAAATATCTGACATCACTTGGGATACAGTTGATTATGTTTTGGGCAGCATTTTTATGGAATTTATATTGCATCAAAAATGCTGACAAAATCACTATTTTATATTATTAGAAAATATCATAAGACTGTTTCATGACAAAGTATGATTGATGAATACATTTATTTAGTATATGTTTGATAGTCAAAGAGTTCCTTTTGAAATTACATAGCTATATCCTGATTTCAGTTATTTTTAATAATGTTAAGCCAAAGTCATTTTTGACTTTGATGGAGGAAAAAGTGATTTTAAGAACTATTTTCAGTCAAATTATTTTAGCTAGATATATAAAACTCTATTTCTATAAGTCTCAGATGGTCAAACTTTTTTCCCCTCCTATTTCATTCGAAGAAACTAGAATGAGTGCTGTTATTTTCATCGTCTATCTTGAAAGCTTAGGTGAAAAGTTCTTTAGTTTTCCCTTGATATCTATTTATCCTGAATTTTGTAATGATAAATTCTAAGACAATGAATAACTCTGTTCAATAGTGATCTCTTGATAGATGTTGAAGTCTTTATTCTTGGCTCTAGTGTTTCAGAATGGCTCCAGGTATGTCTGAGTGCTCATCATCCCCACCCCTGTGGACCACTTTGCACATACCAGATACTATACTGAAGTAGAAGCATTTCTACTGAAGTGACTCAGTAAACTCAAGAAGCACTCTATCCATTTTCTTTCTCTTTCCTTTCTTTAGCCTGAAAATCAAATAATTTTTTCACTGCTTCTTCATACTTTTTTTTGAGTTTCATGAATTCTTAAACAGTAAAAGAATTTGGGCTGAGCACTTAGAAATCTGTGGTCCATTATGGTTTTTTATCAGGAGAAAAATGTTAAGAACAAGGTCGGTTCCTATTAAGATATTTTGTGATAGTCAAAGATTCCATTGTAATGACTTATTGCCTGGATTACTGGGTCGGGGGTGGAGTGGAGGGGTGGAGGGAATTTATGATTGATCTATGATTTCTGATGTCAGAGAGGACAAAGATTTTTAGCTCAGACAATATCACTCTCATCACACACAGGATAATTTTAGCTGATTCATAAATTCTATATTGTTTACAATGTCTTTTTTGTTCCTATTTTCTTTAAAATTCCTCCTTCCCAAACTCACCATTTTTACACAAATACACCACACTTCTATGTTGTTTTTTTTTAAAGGGATCCTTAAATATATACCTAAAGTAGATACATTCCAAGTGATTCATATGCAAGTTATTTTTTTCCTTGCCCATTACACTTTTATAGGTAGGAAATATTTTTGATGTGAAATAATAAAAATAGCCTGTTGATATGAAATATCTTGGTCATGCTTCCCACATATAACAAGTATTATATGGTTAAATCACAAAATACTTAAAAACTTGTGTGTGGTTAACAGTGTTTGTGTGCTCAGCCACTCAGTTTTGTCCAACTCTTTGTGACCCCACTGTAACCCACTAGGCTCCTCTGTCCATGAAATTTTCCAGACAAGAATACTGGAGGGAGTTGCCATTTTCTTCTCCAGGGGACCTTCCCAACCCAGGAATTGAACTCGCATCTTCTGTAGCTCCTGAATATGTACATGGCAAGGAGACTGCAGGGTTCCCATAAAACCAGCAACTATAATCTGACAGAATTGAGTGAAAATTTCTGCTGCATTCCACTCCATAGAAAACAGTTCGGAATCTGTTGCAAAGATAAGTTAATTGCCTCCTAGAACAAAAATCAACCCTCTTCAAATCAATATAACTAAACTCAGAGTGTCTATGAAACTGTTAGTCACTCAGTCATGTCCAACTCTTTGCAACCCCATGGACTCTAACCTTCCAGGCTCCTCTGTCCATGGAATTTTATAGGCAAGAGTACTGGAGTGGGTAGCCATTCCCTTCTCCAGGGGATCCTCCCAACCTAGAGATCAAACCCAAGTATCCTGCATTGGCAGGCAGATTCTTTACCATTTGAGCCACCAGGGAAGCCCTCCTTGGGCTTCTATAATATGCTATTCAAAATTTCAATTTTAAGGCAAAAAATTATCAGACATAATAAGGAATAGAAAAACAACACATACTCAAGAAATAAGTCATGAGTTGTTCAACAGAAATGGATCCCGGATGCCCTAGAAGTTGGAAGCAGGAAAGAGCTTTCAGTTCAGTTCAGTCGCTCAGTCGTGTCTGACTTTTTGTGACCCCATTGACTGCAGCACACCAGGCTTCCCGCTCCATCACCAACTCCCAAAGTTTGCTCAAACCATCACCATTGAGTTGGTGATGCCATCCAACCATCCTCTGTCATCCCCTTCTCTCCCTGCCTTCAATCTTCCCAGCATCAGGGTCTTTTCCAATGAGTCACCTCTTTGCATCAGGTGACCAAAGTATGGAGCTTCAGCATCAGTCCTTTCAATGAATATTCAGGACTGATTTTCTTTAGGATTGACTGTTTTGAACTCCTTGCTGTCCAATGGACTCTCAAGAGTCTTCTCCAACACCACAGTTCAAAAGCATCAATTCTTTGGTGAACTGAGAAGACGAAAGCTATATCCATCTGAATGCAGAGTTACAAAGAATAGCAAGGAGAGATAAGAAAGCCTTCCTAAGTGATCAATGCAAAGAAATAAAGGAAAACAATAGAATGGGAAAGACTAGAGATCTCTTCAAGGAAATTAGAGATACCAAGGGAACATTTCCTGAAAAGAACTTTAAAGGAGCTATTTTAAATATATTCAAGAACCTGTAGGAACAAATTTAAGGGTCTAACATCCAAGTAATTTTTAACCTCAAAGATGAAAAGACAATAAAACAGAAAAGGTACTTGAAAAAATTATAGTAGAAAACACTAATTACATGTGAGAATGAGTGACTATATTCTATCAGACTATGCAGCCTTCAGTACCAGAAATAAAGAGGGAAATATAAATGTTAGTAGGGTCAACCAACCACTGAGATAAAACAATTATAAGTGTGTATGGATCTAACAGATTTTCAGAATACACAAAGCAGAAAGCTAACAAAATCAAAGGAATAATAGACAAAAACACAATTATAGATGGAAATTTTAACACAACTCATTAGCAATTAATAAAAATCTAGATGAAAAATATCAGTAGGATTCAGAAAATTTGAACAGAACCATCAACAACCTTGACATAAGTGAAATTTACACAATATTATGCCCAACAGTTACAGAATATATATTTTATCAAGTGTACATAAAACATTTACCAAGATAAACTAAAAGTCTGAATAAATATCAAAAGAGTAAAATGTTTGAGAATGTATCTTCTGACAACATTGGAATTAAATCAGAATCAATAATACTTTATCTAGAAAATCATCAAATACTCAGAAATTAAACAGTACCACTAAAGCAATGCTTACAGGGAAAATTAAATGCTTATATTCAAAAACAAAGTTTTACAATATTGATCTAAAATTTCTTTCTTAGAAATCAAGAAAAAAAGGTAAACACAAAGAAAGTTAGTAGAAATTAAGGAGAAGAAATCAATCTTACAAGAAGAACAATGCAAAAAATTATCTAAACCAGAAGCTAATGCTTAAAAAAATTAACAAATTGGAAAAACATTCACCATAATGAATACAGAAAAAAGAGATAAGTTATCGATATCAGAAATGAAAAAAATTATAACAATTAGCACCTATTTGCGACCCCATGGACTATACAGTCCATGAAATCCTCCAGGCCAGAATACTGGAGGGGGTAGCCTTTCCCTTACTCAGAGATCTTCCCAACCCAGGGATCAAACCCAGGTCTCCTGCATTGCAGGCAGATTCTTTACCAGCTGAGCCACAAGGGAAGCTGATAGATATCAGAGTAATAGTAAAAATTATAAACAACTTTATACTGATAAACTCTACACATTTAAATGAATTGAAAAAATCTGAAAAAAAAAATCAAACCTACAAAAATTGATACAAAACTCACTTGGTTATTAAATATTTGCAACAAAGAAACCTCCAGTCTTCTTTTATATAGATATTACATAAAATATTTAAAAAGAAATCATGTCAAACTTATACATACTCTTAATATAGGGGAAAAAATAGAATAATAGAAGGGGAGAAATATTTCCCAAACAATTTTCCTAAGGTAACATATTTTTCATTCTAAAATCTATTAGAGATATCAAAAGATAAGAATATTACTCACCATAATTCCTCATAAACCTAAATACAAAAATGCTTTAGAAAATATTAGAAAGTTGACCCCACCAATATATAAAAATAGGAAGACTGTTGAATAAAAAATACGTATTTTGGAAAGATGGTGTTTTAAGATTATTTAAACAAAATTGGCTACTATTTAAAGATGCAGAAAAATTTCAAAGAAAGTGACAATTTAATATTAACATATGCAACACATTGACTGCTAATGATTATGGATCGTGGATTGGTTTCTCTATGTAATTAGCATTCAAGATTACTTTAAACAGTGTTCAATTCAGTCACTCAGTCGTGTCCGACTCTTTGAGACCCCATGAATCGCAGCACGCCAGGCCTCCCTTTCCATCACCAACTCCCGGAGTTCACTCAGACTCATGTCCATCGAGTCAGTGATGCCATCCAGCCATCTCATCCTCTGTCATCCCCTTCTCCTCCTGCCCTCAATCCCTCCCAGCATCAGAGTCTTTTCCAATGAGTCAACTCTTCGCATGAGGTGGCCAAAGTACTGGAGTTTCAGCTTTAGCATCATTCCTTCCAAAGAAAACCCGGGGCTAATCTCCTTCAGAATGGACTGGTTGGATCTCCTTGCAGTCCAAGGGACTCTCAGGAGTCTTCTCCAACACCACTTCCTCAGAAAACCAAACTGAAATTTTTCAGATATATAGACAATGCTTTGAAAAGTGCAAAGGAAATGAATACTAGGAAAAATTAGACTGGAGTCAAACATAAATTGGTGTCTATGAAAATGGTGCTTGAATGTCAAGTACCCATCCCTGAAGCTCTCCCTCTAATTTGTGATGGTATTAGTAAAGTTCCCAGACTCCTGAAAACTGAGATTAAAATGCACAGCCTAAGCTAAGGTATAAAGTCTTTGATGTAGTAAAAGTAAAAGCCAAAGTCACACTTCTAAATTAGCTTTAAAAGGGTAAATTATGTGCTTTTGTAAAGAAAAAGCAAGAAAGACAATCTAAATATTTCCTGATATTGGTTGACCTTTGTGATCATATAGTGGACACCTCTTTTTTTAATGAATGTTAAGCTGAGTTGTTTCAAAACCAATAACTCGTTCAATTAACTCTTTATAAGTCAGTGGAATCTATCACAGTTTGTATTGAGATATACGAGTATTTTTGGACTTCCCAGTTGACTCAGTGGTAAAGAATCCACCTGCCAAGCAGGAGACTCAAATTCAGTCCCTGGGTCTGGAAGATCCTCTGGAGAAGAAATGGAAACCCACTCCAGTATTATTGCCTGGAGAATTCCATGGACAGAGGGAGCTGGTGAGCTAGAGTCCATGGGGTTGCAAAGAGTCACGCATGATTTAATGACTAAACAACAACAATATGAGTATCTTTAAGTTGAGGGGCTTAGGTAGAGTCAGCCAGTAGTTTGTTTCAATACTCCAGTTCCTCTTGCTTGCCATCCCAAAGATATTCAGTAGATGTGACTAGTGGCTCCCCATATTTCCTGTTAGGAATGGAACTCTGGTCAGAAACATTCTGTGGATTGTTTGATTTTAAAGTTCAACATTTTTGCTTTGTTTTGTTATGTTTTGGCCATGCTGGGTCTTGGTTACTTGTTGGCTTTTCCCTAGTTGTATTGAGTGGGTCTGCTTTCTAGCTGTGGTGCACAGGCTTCTGATCGCAGTGGCTTCTCTTGCAGAGCCCAGGCTCTAGGACACACTGGTTTCAGTAGCTGTGGCTCCCAGGTGCTACTGTACAGACTTAGTAGTTGTGGCTCGTGGAATTATTTGCTTTGCAGCATATGGGATCTTCCCAGGTCAGGGATTGAACTCGTATCTCCTGCATTGGCAGGCGGATTCTTTACCACTGAGCTACCAGGGAAAACTACAATTCTTAATATGGCATTCATTAACCTATGTAACCAAACTTACTTTTTTTTAAATTTACTTCCTGCCAGTTTTCTCCTGGGTCCTCTGGGAGTCAATTTACAATCTGATAATTCCTGAAAATGTTTGCATGATGTTTTACTACATGCTGCAGTCATAATTTTTTCCCCAGAACTTAAAGTCTGTGGGTCTTCTCTCTACTTGGTGTGTAGGGGAATCTAATCAAACTCAGCTCAAATCCAATCTCCTTCATAATGACATTCTCAGCATCACAGATCTCCAAATGAAATATATAGTCTCTCTGCTTGCTGCTGAAATTTAAAGACATACTTAAATATTTAAATTAATGATACTTTTCTCAATCTAAAGCTTAGATTTAAGAATCAATAGCCACTAGAGTTATTAAAATGTAAATAAAAATGTCAGCTTTACTACTAATAAGAGTCTGAGTCTCTGGGTCTGTTGGTCAAGTAGACTCAATTATGGAATAAAAACACTGAATCACCCAGACAATGGTGTCATAATATGCCTCTTATTGTTTAGTTAATAATGCTAAATGGTTTCTTTAGTTATCCAAGGATAGTTCCTCATTGTTTAATATCTTTTATGTTATAAAGCAACAGTACATAGTCATCATGATCTTAATAATCAATATTTAAATATTTAATTCTTTTGGAACACAGCCTTTTTTTTTTTTCCTTAAGTAAAAACACACACACACACACACACACAGACAACGTTAAAATGATATAATTCAATTTCAGAATATAACCAGTGTTCTATCCTTCTCTTTTTATGAGAGTCATCCCTTCAATACTTCTGACAGAGGATGTTAGACTTCTGTTTCAAGAGTTCCACTCTGTATTTTTTGTCTATGAAGAGGAGTTGAATGAGATAAAAACAATCTGGAAAAACAAATCACCTTATTATAACTATATATACTTATTAATTGAATCATTGAGAGCTAGACAATCTCCTATGTCTTTAAAAGCAAAATTATAAACAAGGTAGACATAATATCTGTCTTAGCAGAAATGAAAGAAAGACCAATATAAAACAGACATGTAGAGAACAAGATGGTGGAGGAGTAGGTGGACGTGGAGTACATCTCTCTCCACAAATACATCAGGATCACACCTTCGGACACAGAAGTGCATGCAGAACACCAGCTGAGAGCAGACAGGAGTACCTGACCAGTGGAAAAAAATATATAGAACCACGCAAAACTAGGTAGGATGAAGGAACTGGGGGGAAAACAGAAGTGTTAGTAGCACTGGACCTGCCCTCGGCAGGTGGGGGAACTGAAGCAGGGGTCCCCTCCCCATACAGGGGCAAATGCATCAGAGGAGCAACATTTAAGGCCGAGAGTGAAATAGCTGATCTGTGGCAGCCTAAATGGAATGAGTATCAGACAGACCTTGCCGCATACGTACATACCCCGGACAGAGATGCTGGACTCCCTGAAGGGGCAGCGGCTGGGAGCTGGAGTTAAGGGATTATGGAGCAATCCCAGGGCAAGAGCTGCTGTTGACTGCAGAGAGACGGATTGAGGGGATGTGAGGGAGGAGATAGTGGTGGGAAATACCAGTGGAGGAAAGCAAGGCAGCCATGGAAGCAAGGCAATACTGGGGAGTCCTACGCGTAGGGATTGGAGCAGTCACCATAGCCTCTCTCTCCCCTCTTAGCAGCATCGGCAGCTGAACAGTGGAGAGGCTGGCCCATCAAACACCTAATACACTGAACTACAGAGTAGGACCCTACCCAGGGTGCCCCTTTAAGTTCCTGATGTGCCTATCAACAGAGAAGGACCCCAGGCAAGGGAGCCCTCTCAGTGCCTGAACAGGCAGAGCTACAGAGGAAGACTGGCCAAAAAGACCTTCTGTTTGCCAGCTACAAGAGGCTCGAAAAAAGACTCTGATAGGGCCATAACTCCTGTGGCAGAGGCAGTCTGTGTCCCTGCACACTTGGCGCTGCCAGGGTCCCCACAAGCCAAGCAACAGCACCACCTTCATGCTCAACTCTCACTGGGGCTGAGTTGCCACAGGCAAAAAAATAAGTCTTGCATTTGTACATGCAGGGTCGCTTCAGTCCTGTCCAACTCTGTGACCCTGTAGACTGTGGCCTGCCAGGCTTCTCTGTCAGAGGGGGGTTCTCCAGGCAAGAATCCTGGAGCATATACCCTTCTAGAGAAGGGTTGCCATACCCTTCTAGAGCACTATTTTTCCTGCTGCCCTAGCCACAACCCCCGCTGAATACCTGGTGCAGCCAGAACCCCTGCGACACAAGCAGCTGCAACACCTCCACACCTGGCCCTCACAGGGGCAGACCCAAGCCCTCCAGGGCAGCCTCAGGTGCAAACCCCAGTGGACAACCCACATGCAGAGGTGGAAATAAAACCACAGTTGAAACCCAGGGGCAGTGTGGCTAAGGAAGAAGACCCAAAACCTTCCCACCAGCTGTACAAGCTGCAGATTAAATCCACACAATCAACTAAGCAGATTCTGTGTCTATGGAATATATAAATGGTCATTGAGAGCACCCACAAAAGAAAATGCACTAGCTCTGATAGCTGTGGACATTGGAGGCAAGAACACATAGGTGTAGGACCAGATTAGAATCTGAGCTGCCCCCACAGCAGGTCGAGAGATCAGCACAGTGTTGGAGGGCATCCTAGGGAGGTAAGGTGGACTGTGGTTCCCAGCACGGGAAAGGACTCTGACAGCAGTGACTCAAGAAAAACCTTTTATTATTTTTATTTTTTGACTTGTTCTGTAGATAATTTTGGATTTTTTTTTATTCCGCCCCCCCGTTGTAGTTGATTTTATAGACACTAAGAAATCCAATTAAGCTTTTTTTTTCTTCCTCAGTCACATTTTTTATTGGTATCATAAACCTCTGCCTCTACATTGGGCTTTTGCAGCTCTGTGGTGTTTTCCTCTTTTTTCTTCTTTTCTCTTTTTTAATTTTAATACCTATTATTATTTTTCCCCTTTCAGTTAATCTTTAACATATATATATGTATATATCTTCTTTATCTAATTCTATTTAACTTTGCATGTCTATTCTTTCTCTCCTTTCCTCTCAACATATTTGTTAATCTTATTTTCATTGCTTTATTCTCCATTGTCACCTTGTTTTAGTTTTGTTTTCCAGTTTGTGCTTTAATTAGTTTTGTTCTGTAATTTTTGGTTTTCTTTGTTTGGCGGGTCAATCTATTGTATTTTATTTTTGTTGGACTGCATTCACTTTGCTCATGGGTGTATATGTATATGTGTATATTCCATTATTTTAATTATTATTTGCCTGATTTTGTAACTGCCATTTGTCTAGGGTTCATCCTTTGGGGGCTTACCTGGTGGCTCAGGGGGTAAAGTGTCTGCCTGCAATGAGGGAGACCAGGGTTCAGTCCTTGTGTTGGGAAGATCCCCTGGAGAAGGAAATGGCAACCCACTCCAGTATTCTTGCCTGGAAAATCCCATGGACGGAGGAGCCTGGTAGGCTACAGTCCATGGGGACTCAAAGAGTCCGACACAACTGAGCGACTTCACTTTCACTTTTCACCCTTGGTTTCTTGTTTTTGTATATTTGTTTTAATCTCATTTAATACCATAACAAATCACTTGTGGAATCTTCCTTCCTGACCAGAGATCAAGCCCTGAGCCTTTGGAGTTGAAGAACTCACTCTGAGACCCTAGACTACCAGAGAACTAACTCCAGGGAGTATCAAATAGTGAGAGATCATACAAAGGAAACCCCTTGACTATAAGACCCGGCATCACCCAACCATCAGTAGCATCCTGTGCAGGACACCTCATCTAAACAACAAACAAAACAAAAATACAAAACCAATCATCAGTGGACAGGATTACCACCTCACTCAGTCTTGCCCATCAGAGGAAAAACAAACAAACAAACAAACAAAAACTCAGCACAAATCTCACCCTCTATGAAGCTCACACCAACCACTGGACCAACCTTAGGAGGGCAGAAACCAAAAGGAAGAAATAATTCAACCTTCTTCAAGGAAAGAATTCAACTTTCCTTGAAGCCTGGGAACAGGAAACCTCAAACACAATAACTTAAAAAAAAAAAAGAAAAGGCAGAGAAACACTGCACAAGTGAAGGAACAAGCTAGAAACACAGAAGTCCAAATAATTGAAGAGGAAATAGGAAAATTACCTGAAAAAGAATTCAGAATAATGATAGTAAAATTGATCAAAAACCTTGAAAACAAAATGGAGAAAATGCAAGAAGCAATTAACAAAGACCTAGAAGAATTAAAGAATAAACATACAGAGACAAACAACACAATTACTGACATTAAAAATACTCTAGAAGGAATCAATAGCAGAATATCTGAAGCAGAAGAATGAATCAGTGAGCTAGAAGATAAAATAGTGGAAATAATTTCTGAAGAGCAGAATAAAGTAAAAAGAATGAAGAGCTGAGGACAGTCTCAGAGACCTCTGAGACCATATCAAACACCCCAACATTTGGATTATAGGGGTCCCAGAAGAAGAAGAGAAAAAGAAAGGGTATGAGAAATTTTTTGAAGAGATTATAGTTGAAAAGTTCCCCAACATGGAAAAGGAAATAGTCAATCAAGTCCAACAGGCACAAAAAGTCCCATGCAGGATAAACCCAAGGAGAAACATGCCAAGACACATACTAATCAAACAAAGACTAAACACAAAGAAAGAATATTAAAAGCAGCAAGGGAGAAGCACAAGTAACATACAAGGGAAGCCCCATATACTTAACAGCTGATCTTTCAGCAGAAACTCTGCAGGCCAGAAGGGAATGGCAGGATATATTTAAAGTACCGAAAGGGAAAAATCTACAATCAAGATTACTGTCCTTAGCAAGGATCTCATTCAAAATTGATGGAGAAATAAAAAACTTTTCAGACAAGCAAAAGTTAAGAGAATTCAGTGCCACCAAACCAGCTTTACAACAAGTGTTAAATGGACTTATATAGTCAAGAAATATAACAGAAGAAAAAAGATCTACAAAATCAACCCCAAATGTATAGCCAACGGGAATTTGCTGTATGACTCAGGAAACTCTAACAGGGGCTCTGTTTGAGGAGTGGGTGGGTAGGGAGATGGGAGAGGTTCAAAAGGGATAGGATATATGTATATCTATGGCTGATTTATGTTGAGATTTGACAGAAAACTGCAGAATTCTGTAAAGCAATTATCCTTCAATTAAAAAAAATACATGTAAAAAGGCAGCTATGGTATTACAAATGTAAGTGATAAATTAAATGAGCTGTAGGGTGTAATATGATTATATACAAGAAGGTTACTTTATCAGTCCTTAAGTGGATGTATTTCTTATTCATATAAGTTTATTGTCACCATTCATTTATTGGCATCACTTGGAATCAGCAGTTTCCTGAATTAAGTTTACTTATTTTCTTTATATATGCTCTTCCAACTACTGGAATGTTCTTTTCTTAGTGGATCACTTGTACAGTTCTTAGTTAGATCTTAAAAATTCATTTAAAACCATATCCCCTAGCAAACGTGTTATGAACCACTTTGCCACTAACCTCATCTAAAACAGGTGTTGTTCAGTTGATAAGTCATGTTCAACTCTTTTGCAGCCCCATGGACTGTAGCCCACCAGTCTGTCATGAGATTTCCAAGGCAAGAATACTGGAATGGATTACCATTTCCTTTTCCAAATCCTACATTTCCTTCCTGACCCAGGGATCAAACCTGTGTCTCTTGCATCAGTAGGCAGATTCTTTACCCCTGAGCCAAACTGGGAAGCCCCCATATAAAACAGACCCTATGCTAAATTGGCTGCTGCTCCTTTGGGACACCATTTATCTTGTATATCTCTCTGTTTCTTAACATATAGTACTTGATGTTAAACGTTGTGTAGCTTACAGATTAAAAACATGGACTTAACCTTTTAATGAGTGAGAGCTACAGTGCGATTGGGTTTGAATCCCAACTCTGTCATTAACTACCTTGACTTCAGGCAAGTTTTATTTTAAAAAACTTCCTGAACACTCATTAGCCAGGAATTATAATAAAAGCGTATGTTTCCAGACTTTCCTGGTGGTCCAGTGATTAAGATTCCACACTTCCAAAGCAGGGATACCAGTCTGATCGCTTGTAGGAGGATTAAGATCCTTCATGCCAGTTGGTGTGGCCCAAAATAAATAAATAATTAATTAAAAAATAATAAAAGGATATGTTTCCACAAAACACTAGATTTTTTTAGCGATTTTAAGTTCTCAAGGATCTTAGATTCCAAAACTTTTAAGTTAATATAATTCTTCACATATATTTTGCTTCCTACCTGCTATTGTCACCAGAGTTAAGTCTGCCTGAACAAAATATTGTTGTGCTTCAAAATAGAAAATCCTGTCTCTCAAAATGGGCAGACAATTGTCTTATGTTAAACTCAGTACAAGGGGAAAGAATAAGGATGAATGCACCACCAGATGAAATTCCTTTACATGTCACATGCAGGAGACCCTGGTTCGATTCCTGAGTCAGAAAGATCTGCTGGAGAAGGGATAGGCTACCCACTCCAGTATTCTTGGGCTTCCTTTGTGGCTCAGCTGGTAAAGAATCCACCTGCAATGTGGGATACCTGGGTATGATCCCTGGGTTGGGAAGAGCCCCTGGAAAAGGGAAAGGCTACCCAGTCCAGTATTCTGGCCTGGAGAATTCCACGGACTGTATAGTTCATGGGGTCACAAAGAGTTGGACTTGACTGAGTGACTTTCACTTCACTTATATGTCACATGGTGCTCTTTCTCTTGCTCATGGCACTTGCCATGGCACTTAAAGCTGTGCATTCCCAGAAAGATGAACTCTAACCAAGCTACATAGTCCTGAAGATCCCAAGGCCATGGCTGCTAACCCCATCAGCAAAGTCAGAATCCATTGGATCAATACCCAAAGTCATCACAGACATGATCTCAGCAAGGTATCTGATACATTGAGCAGGTTCAGGCTGAAAATACTAGAAAACCTAGACTCAAATGACATAAACATTAAGATAATCTATTACAGAATGTAGAGAGAAAGTCATTTTCACTTTGGTCAATTCAGTATGATAATTAGGGGTGCAAGCACTTTACATTTTTTTCTGCTTACTCATTCTCAGTGTATTTGTTATCTTCCCTTCAGCTGAAAGATAGTTGCAAAAACTCCAGGCATCATATTTCTACACACCAATGTCTGGAGGCAGAACAAGGATCATCTTTTCCTCAAGTCTTGTTTATGACCTAGTTACTCTTTCCATTACCAGAAATCTTCTAACTTCTTATTGACTAGACGGCTGAAATTGGGGCACAATGACCCACCTAAGGCAATCACTGCAAAAAGAAAATAATTACATATTTTATCATTGGAGAAATGCCGAATTGAAAATGTTAAACATTTATATGGCTGTCGGGAGCCAAGTTAGGCATTACTGACAAAATGGAGGCATGGCCCCAACCCCCTCTCCTCATCTCGCAGGCACGGCCCCAGGATGAAGGAGTTAGGCCTTGTGATTCTGACTTGTTCTTTCCTTTCTTCGGTTGAGTTGGCTGGAAAGAATGTTAAGGTGCTTGAGAGAAGTATGAGAAAGCACAAAGCCTTCTACAGCTGTGCCCAGAAAATAATCTATAAAATAACCATTGACATTTGTTCAAGGATCTTTATAAAGAATGTCCCAGGATGAGTACATAGGCCGCAGCTTGAGGCCATAGGAAGGATTGTATCTGAGACCTGTTTGTGAGGGAAATATTTATGGCAAAAGAAGATTGCTGAGTTTAGGGTTTAGGAATAATTAAGAATAGCTAGAAGCCTTTTTAGGAGATAGTGATCTTAAGATGCTAGGGGCAAACAGGATTTAGAAAGATAAGAAATACACTGAGGAATGTAGCATGAGTTACAATGTAATCACAAGTTCAGTTCAGTTCAGTTGAGTTCAGTCGGTCAGTCGTGTCCGACTCTTTGCGACCCCATGAATCGCAGCACACCAGGCCTCCCTGTCCATAACAATCTCCCGGAGTTCACTCAAACTCATGTCCATCGAGTCAGCGATGCCATCCAGCCATCTCATCCTCCGTTGTCCTCTTCTCCTCCTGCCCCCAATCTCTCCCAGCATCAGAGTCTTTTCCAATGAGTCAACTCTTTGCATGAGGTGGCCGAAGTACTGGAGTTTCAGCCTTATCATCATTCCTTCCAAAGAACACCCAGGGCTGATCTCCTTTAGAATGGACTGGTTGGATCTCCTTGCAGTCCAAGGGACTCTCAAGAATCTTCTCCAACGCCACAGTTCAAAAGCATCACTATTTAGGTACAGTGAATCTGGATGGGGGAAACTAAAAACGTGAAACCTCTGACCTAATGCTTTTGTCAAAGTGTAAAAGAGAACCTGAAGCTTGAAATAAACATGTAGTTCCATACTATGAGTCAGAGACTACATCATCGTCCACCGATATAGTTCCATACTAAGAGTCAGAGACTGCATCATCGCCCGCCGACACTGCCCACCCCTTCAGGCTGATTCCCTGGCTGCTGGAGCTGGACTCTGGCATATGGCCATCAATATTTTGTGACTGAGACAAAATTTATTACTTAAAATAGTAATTTCATTTGCATGAAACTTTCAAGAACCTTTTGTAATCAACCAAGAAGTTGTCTGTTTTGTCATTCACAATTTCTGCTATGTTTATTATTACTATTTACAATTTATTCCTCTGGAGTTTTAAATTTTTCATAATTGCTAGGGGCATTTATAATTTCTTGGGCATTTATAATTTTTTAAGAATTTAACTTCTCCATATTTAGGTAAATTTCCAGAAACTGTGCTGCCTTTACAGATAACTGAGTCCAGAGGAAAGGAAAAAGAAAAGGAAACGTCCCTCTAATATCTCTCATTGACAATATGGCTAATAAATTATTTATCAGATTTAAAGAAAAGCATGGCAGATAGAGGGTCACAGTCCAGTTTAATACCATAATGTTTCACTTTGGTTGAATCAATTAAAAATATTTGTGTCACTGTAATGTGGTCACTCAGAGGACAGATGAGTTAAATATGTTATAGGTATTAACTTCTAATTGGACAGTGGAAGGAAATGACAATTTAAAAGACCATCTAGGTTTTATACCAGGTCTTGTTTTAATTAACATTGAAGAGTATGACTTTCATTATTCACATTTGTATACTATCTAGAGGAACTTCTTACTGATAGAAAATTTGTTACGTTTTGGAATGCTTCATGTCTACAGCCAGCTTTGAAGTAAATGCCCTTGAATGTGCCTGTTAAACTTAGAGAAAATAGTTGATATTTTTAGAGAAGCTCACCGATTTCAGCCACAGATCCATGCCTTCATTACAGTAGGTAAAGGAGGAGCTTTATGTGTCATTATTTTAATAGCATCACTTTTCTAAAGAAGTTACATTTAGCAATGTGAAGTGTTAGTGATCATGGGTCTCCTCTTTACTCAGGATGGAAAAGTTATCTTCCTTCATCCGGAAAGCACTTAAAAGACATTATCTCATTATCTCTATAACATCCTCTGACAGAATTGGCTTGTACTATAATTCCCATTTTATTGGTAGATAAAGTCATGCACATTATGGTTTTATAATTTAGCTAGGCAGCTGGCCTGCTCTGGAAAAAGAGCTTTCAGCTTTACTTCATCCTAGAAATTTGTCTCATTTATGTCTTCACATTTCTAGTGCAGTCATGACCTCAATGTTCCCAGAAATCAAGAATTTAAGTGGTCATTTGTCCAATGACTTTTTTTTCCTGAAGAAATGTTTCTGAATTATACTTGATTTCATTTTGACATGAAAGGGAAATGAATAATATTTTGGATAACTGAGAAATTGAATTGGGTCATTTTCTAGATTCGAATGAATAGTAGAACTCATAAGCAATATTTTTTGTGAGTATTAAATGGCTTTAGTTACATTTAATAGTTACTTAAAATATTTAAATACATAACTTTTAAAAATTAATCACACTCAACTCTTTATCAGACATATGCAAATTAAGTCCATGACACACTTCTTACACACATGAATACCCCAGGATTTAAGGAAAATTATCTTAAATTTAGCCAAAAATAAACAGACTAAAACCATGATGACATTAAGAGCTTTAATTAGGAGAAACATGTCTGTTTAGTGAAAACCATTTAATTGACTCAAGCAGAGGATTGCATTATTCTTTATCCAGTTTTACAATTTTCTGTCTTTTTTTTTTAAACTAGAAGTAAAAGGTAGGCAAATCCAAAATATGTTTTTACAGTGGTTTCACAGATTTACTTATGGAAATCAGAATCATATTTTATTCTGGAAAGATGTAATTGACTCTATGTACTTCCCAGGGGCACTAGTGGTAAAGACCCTGCTTCCTAATGCAGGAGCCATAGGAGAAGCAGGTTGGATCTCTGGGTTGCGAAGATCCCCTGGAGGATGGCATGGCAACCCTCTCCAGTTTTCTTGCCTGGAGAATCCCATGAACAGAGGAGGCTGGCAGGACACAGTCCATAGAATCCCAAAGAGTAGGACACAACTGAAGCAACTTAACACGCATGCATTCATAGTTCATAGTGGATAAAAATACTAATCAGTATTAATATCAGTATATAGTGTAGGAAGCACAAGGGAAAATACAGACAGAAAAAAGAAACATGGAGCTGTAGTAATTATTCTATGCCTCTTCCCTGTCAGTTTTGCAGGGAAGATTTTATTAAGTACATTTTTGTAAATGAGGTATACCTCAGAAACCAGGTATATACAAATATATTTCAAACATGAATGTGTCCTTCAAAGAGTTATGTACATAAATTACTGTAAAATTAAAACCAAGGACTAATAAACACAGTGAAAAGAAAGCAGAGATCCACATACACGTTTTTATACTTAAAATTTTTTCTGGATATTAGAAATCTCACACATCTATTATGACCCCAAAGGAGTTGTTACATGCTACAATATGATAACACCAATACAGTATA
This sequence comes from Bos mutus, assembly GCF_027580195.1. Lineage (NCBI taxonomy): Eukaryota > Metazoa > Chordata > Mammalia > Artiodactyla > Bovidae > Bos > Bos mutus. The sequence continues at coordinate 51,394,192 of NC_091633.1, read as the reverse complement.
CTAATGCATATATATGGAATTTAGAAAGATGGTAACAATAACCCTGTATATGAGACAGCAAAAGAGACACTGATGTATAGAACAGTCTTTTGGACTCTGTGGGAGAGGGACAGGGTGGGATGATTTGGGAGAATGGCATTGAAATATGTATAATATCATATATGAAACGAGTTGCCAGTCCAGGTTCGATGCACGATACTGGAGGCTTGGGGCTGGTGCACTGGGACGACCCAGAGGGATGGTATGGGGAGGGAGAAGGGAGGAGGGTTCAGGATGGGGAACACAGGTATACCTGTGGCAGATTCATTTTGATATATGGCAAAACCAATACAATATTGTAAAGTTAAATAAAATTTAAAAAAAAGAGTTGTTACATGCTGCAATATGATAGAAAAATGTGGAATGAAAAGAAGTAAGGCTTTTTCAGCTTTAAAAGTAAAGTTAGAATACATACTTAATGATGAAAGCTTTTATGCATTTAATGAAAGCTGTGGACTTCACTAATGTAATAGAAAATACTGAAAGAATTTTTAACAGATGTTTAATTTTGACAGATAAATTATGATTGAGTTCTAAAAACTTGGAACTTTGGTCTATTATTAGAAAAAATGTATTAATGTTTTCATTTCAGGACTGTAAGATTATAATAGATTCCTTTTCAATTTCAAAGAGCCATCCAATTAAAGTTTTACTTTCAAAGATAATATATAACATTTTGACTTAGGTTCAGAATATATATATACAATCTTTTAAATTTTTATTTTGAATTTGGAATCTAAATATATTTCCCCATTCTTATATTATAAAGGTAGAAACTGATCTTGTCTTTTTTGGAAATAAACCAAAATCAGACTTTGATACAACCTCAAATTAGCATAAAAATAAATAGAACCATGCCGGTGTATAAATTTGACCCAGTCTGTGCTTGGGTTTTAGGATAAGTCATATACCTGTAATGAAAGAATTGCTTTTGAGTCAGAAAAATACTGATGATTATTACTTCTGTGTTTAAAAGATTATCCTGTTCTGTAATGACATACAGAATCAACAGAATCAAATTCAATATTCCTTTAAATATTCAAGTAATAAAGATCAGTTACCAAATAAATGAATTTAAGAAAATACATCATGCTGTATGTGGTTTCTATGTCTTAAACTAAACCAACTTGAAAGAAATGTTTGTTTAATGCCCTGAGGGTCAAAACTGCTGGGATCTCTGTTCAGACAAGGTCAAGCAGGGGATTCCAAAGATGACTCTAGAGCTCCAGAGTGTAAAGCTGGGAGCACTTTGACAGAAGTGTGTCAGTTCTGACCTTAACTCCCGCTGAATGCCTTGTTCCTGTGAGAGAAAACCTCTCTTCGGCTGAACTGTTCAAAATTTGTTTCCAATGTGCATTTGCTCTGCTCCACTCTGTCTGAAAATATATGCAGACAAAGTTGATTGACAGCCCTCTAGTTACCATACCATGAAGGTTGAAACTAGAAAGGCTATACCTCTAATTCACTGACAGCTGAAAGCTACAGAACCTCATTTCTTAGGTTCATTCTTATATCTCTTCTCATTGTTCCAAGAGGAAAACAAATAATGGTGGATTACATAAGACTAATGGGCTCTATACAGGATAAGGGTGTAAATATGGAAATCACAGTCATAAATTTTCTGCTGTTCTGAGAAGAAAAGAAATCATAGTTTTTCAAGTAATTCTTACAAAGAAGACTGATGAAATAGTTTAATTTACCAAGAAATTTCTTTTCCAAGGAGGAAAATACATAGGGCACACCTTTCTAACAATTAGTAAAATGTAAAAATTTTTCTATAATAAGATATTACAATTCTAGCATAAACTACCAACTAACTCATCAAATATTCAGCCCTAACAGTTTTCCCTTTTTCATCTCTAAAATTCAGGCTGCACAAACTAGATTCTTGACTTCCCTCTCTTCCTTGCATCTAGTATAATTCTGTGGAAGAGTTCTGGTTAATGAATTATACTCTGAAGTTAACTCCTGCTTTCCTTCTCTCTTCCACCTTCTTCTAACATAAACGGGAATGTGACAATAAAATGCAGTAGCCATCTTACAGTTATGAGGCAGTCCCCCCACCCCCCAAATGAGAGATATTGATTTGAACATTTTTGATCCTCTATATTCCTTTCTCCCAATTTCTTATTACATAGGAAAAATAAACTCATTTAACCCCATATGGTATATTGAACAATTGCCCTCTGCCTAAAGATTCTTTCATTGTAATCCTCAGGAGCTGTGACTATAATACCTTTCATGGCAAAATTAACTTTGCAGATGCAACTTAGTTAAGCATTTTGAGATGGGACTTTAGATTACTGGGGTGAGCCTAATGTAATCAAGGGGTTTTTTTGTTTGTTTGTTTTAATGAGAAAAGGATGCAGAAGAGAGAGGGTCAAAGTCTGATAGAGATTTAAAGATGCCACATTGCAGACTTTGAAGATGGAGGAAAGGTCCATGAGCCAAGGAATAGGCACATCCTCTAGGAACTAGAAAAGGGAAGAAAACAGCCTCTCCCAGAAGGAAACAGGCTTGCTGACCCACTTGAGACTTCTGAAGTCTAGAACTGTAAGTTATGAAATTTGTGTTTTATTAAGCCACTTTGTCACCGGTAATTTGTTAACAACAGTTATCAGAAACTAATCTAGGCCTACTTTCTATTATTTGTAATATAACTCGATTGAAACTGTTGCATAACAGTTCTTAGATCTCAAAGAAACATTCCAGGAAAAGCATCCAGGGAAAACTGTACAGTGAATTAAATTTACTCCGATAGTAAATGGCTCTTATTTTGTTCAAGGATTCATACTTTAACATTTACTTAATATGGAGATTAAAAAAAAAACTGCTTTCTAAGAATGATCTAACTTACTTGACAATTTCAGTTTCTTGTTTGTTTGTTTCACTCACGAATGGTATGATCACAGTGGACCCACTTTACTGAGAATGATTGATCCTTTGGTAACAACCTTCAAAGGTTAACCATTTACTTAAAGTGGATGTTATATGTAAATGCTCATTTAGTAATGTCTTAAGCACAATGGTATATGTGCCTGTATGAACAACACACACACAATTCTGAGTTAGCAGACAGCCTAGCAGGTGTATCAGATTCTTCAGAGGCTCCCACAGTCCTGCCTCCTGGCATACATTCCTTGTTTGTAGGCATAATTTGTGATTTGCTTTTGACTAACAGAATGTAGCAAAGGTGATGAGATGTAAATGATTGCTTTATATAAGATTGCAACTTTGGTTTTATTAGGGTGTCTCTCTTTCCTTGTTGGCTTTAATAAGACTCATGTGGTGAAGAATTGAGGATGCCTCTAGGAGCTGAGTGTGACCTCCGACTGAGAGCTGGCAAGAAACATATTCCTCAGGGATCAAAGTATAAAAAGTACTGCAGTGAAGTGCGTTCAGCCTCTGGGAATTCTGGGGTTTTTTACATTTTTTGTTAGTTGAACAGCAGTACTCTTATTTCAAGATCCAAGCTAATTTAAAAAAAAAGAATCTAAGCCTTTTATACAGCCCTGACTCAAGTCCAGCCTGGATCCATCCATCCAGTTGTGTATTAGTCCATCCATTAATCCATTGATCTAGTCATACAAAGGGAAGATGACTTTAGGGTGAATTGTCTTCCAGGTTTCATAGCAGGAATTCTTGATGGTACAGAATGAACAAGAGAGACTGGCCTCATTAATTGCATATTATCTGCTTTACTCAAAATTTCCGGGACCAAACTAGACTTATTTTTGAAGGCATAAAGATCAACTTTGGACCTGCATTATGTCACTCAGAAGCCATTTACTCTGTGGCTAAAATACACTCTAATACATTCATAGAGTCTGATTCACTCACTTAGAATGTAAGTTCTTTTAAGAGCATAACATAGCACTTAAAATTATGAGGATGTGGTGTTGTCTAAGAACTACTTGCTTCCAATTTCAGCTATACTATTAATAGTTTCTTGGAGAAGGAAATGGCAACCCACTTTAGGATTCTTGCCAGGAGAATCTCGTGGACAGAGGAGCCTGGCAATACAGTCCATAGGGTTGCATAGACTCAGACACAAATGAAGCAACTTAGCATATAGTTTCTACGTTTGTTACCTTAAAGAAGCAATTTACATGTCTGTTTCCTCATCTGTATAGACAAGATAACCACAATTACTACCTGGTCAAATTGTTGGGAGATCTAAAATTAAATGAGGAAATATGTAAAACATCTAGAACTACTTCTAAAAAGAATTAAATGGATATCGTTATGGAAGAAGTTTCTTTTTCATTTCCCTAGTCTACATGAGGTCTGATTGTCCCTTAGGCATTCCTGGTCCTTTCTGGCTCCTCTCTTCCATGGAGGTGAGGGAGGTATCCATTTGGCAAGTGTTAGAAAAGCAAGTGTGTATTCTTCTTGATCTAGGCCCACCTCTCTCATGTCGCTTGGAGATCTGGCTGTTCCCTGGAAGTGCCTTTCCTGTTCCAATGTTTGATGCCAAGACTTTACAAGGAAAATGTTCCTTTGGAGGAAGATCAGCTATTTTCTAGCTATGTAGACATTTTCTAGCTATGTGTTACAGGATGAGTTTACCTAATACTGAGTTTCAATTTTAAGAATATATGTGATTTTAATGAATGGCCATAATGCATATTTTTTAATAGTTAGGAATGCATTTCAGGAAAAGAGTACCAGTCAGAAGATGATTTGGGGTATGCTATGTGGGGAGAAACCATATTTTTTTATGTTATACCATTTGTCTTGGGCTTCCCTCATAGCTCAGTCGGTAGAGAATCTGCCTGCAATGCAGGAAACTCGGGTTCAGTTTCTGGGTTGGGAAGATCCCCTGGAGAAGGAAATGGCAAACCACTTCAGTATTCTTGCCTGGAGAATCTCATGGACAGAGGAGCCTTGTGGGCTATAGTCCATGGGGTCGCAAGAGTTGGACACGACTTAGCAACTAAACCACCACCACCACCACCATTTGTCTCAGTAAAATTTAGACAGATGTAGTCTCAGAGAAATAACCTCACAATTCTCAGATAAGAAATACTTGGTAAATATCCTTCATGTGTATTATAAAGATCCTATGTGATAATTTTCCCTACATTAGTTTATGGTTAATATAAGAAACTAGATTATCTACATATAATTAATGACTCTTCTCAGTAAATTGGAAATTGAAAAAAATTACTAATTTTTGTCCAAACCTATTTATTACATACTAGAAGGCAATGGCACCCCACTCCAGTACTCTTGCCTGGAAAATGCCATGGACAGAGGAGCCTGGTGGGCTGCAGTCCATGGGGTCATGAAGAGTCAGACACGACTGAGTGACTTCACTTTCATGCATTGGAGAAGGAAATGGCAACCCACTCCAGAATTCTTGCCTGGAGAACCCCAGGGATGGGGGAGCCTCGTGGGCTGCTGTCAGTGGGGTCGCATAGAGTCAGACACAACTGAAGCAACTTAGCAGCAGCAGCAGCAGCAATATTTCAACTATTAAATTATATAATTTTGATTATATCATTTTAAAATGTTTCTTAAACATTGTCATATACCACGACTGATTGTGTAAGTGGCATTCTTTTGAAAAGCAACTGATGATAGGTTATGTCTTCAAATATTTATATACTTAACCAAATATCTTCTGTACTCTAAAGAAATAGAATAATATTTTATCACATATATATTTGTTAAAACAATTTACAATTATGAAAAACTGAAAGAAACTTTAATAGTTAATAATAGTGGAAGGCTTGATAATCTTTACTGTAGCCATAGCTTTTAGTGCATAAGTATTACAGTTAATGGCTATAAATTCTAGGTAATGGCAAGGATAAACAAATATGTGATAAGCTTAAGTCAAAAGCAAACTTTATAAAATATGTGGACAGTATTATAGCAGTAATGTCAAAACAAAATAGATACCAACAATAATAGCAACAACTTAAAAAAAAGAATTAAACTAGGAAGGAAACTCCAATACAAAATAAGGATTATTTCAAGACAGTGATTTTCAGGCTGCTTCCCAAACCTCTCTCACTTTTGTTATATTTTCTATTTTCTAAATATCTACTTTGTTTTATAATTACTTTTTTAAAAAAGTTATTACTTTGTTATTAGGGAAACATTTTCCTATTTTACTTGTTTAAAAACTCATTAAAAACTGAATTTGCTGGTCAAAAGTTTGCTTAAAATTAGAACATAAATCCAGCTTATTGCTATGATAAACTTTTTGTCCCTAGTTAGTGGGGATTAAAAATCTCCTTAGTATATTTAGAATATTTAATGCAATGTCTCTGCTTTAATTTTGGAATAAACTACAACAGGGTTTCCTTATGCAATCCTGTGTATGAGCAAGATGAGGATGTGAATTCAGGTAGATTGTTCAGGTGGTGTCAGGCAACCCCCTACCTGCAATGCCCACCTCCAGCACCAATACTCATCTCATATCTACCTGCACCTTCTTTTTTGCCCAGCATTTGGACTCTAAATGTGATTGGGATTCAAATATGTACAGGGGAGTCTGGTGAGCCCATTGTGGAGGGGCACAAGATGCCCGGGAGAAGGAACCCAGCACAGTTCACTGGATTGAGCACAGGACCTGAAATGGAACTCAGTTGTGGACAGCTTGGTGTCCTGAGGAAAAAATAACTGCTCATTAGACAAAAGAGTTTTAACATCTGGGTCCTTAAGCAACTTTTTGGTGGATCGCCCTAAAATGTTCACAGATGGAAAAGTGGGAACCTTTCCTAATAGCAAGGAGAAATGGGAACTTTGTCCACGTTCTGCAGTGCAACCCAAGAAACTGGTAACTGGTAGATGCGGCAGCAGGGCCTCGGGGAAGGTAGGCCGACAGACATCCGGGGTAGACGGCGTGTAATAATGAGGGCGTGGCTAGCACACGCCCGCATCCCTCATGCAAGTGGGTGTGGCTTATGAAGTTCCTAGACGACAAGAGTGGTCAGTGGTAGAGCAGAGTTTCCGGCAACTGGGGGAACTTGTGCACAATCCTGAAGACTGTACCCCAGGGGCTTAATCAACAAGTTCCCAGAGTGACTTGAATACTCTGGGAACTCCAAACAATAAATAGATAAATAAACAAGAGATGGAAGACAACCTCAAAAATGAAAATGGCATGCTGCATTTCTGCAGTTAGGATATCATCCATCTAGCACACTATCAATCTGACTTTAAATGTGATTTAATTAGGCTGGTTTGTTTTGAGGACATTCAAGTAAAGCTTTTTTTTCTGTCTCATCTCTCAAAATGCAAGTGAAGATGTATGTGTTACATCTATATGATGTTTTTGCAAAATTATAGTTAAGTAATGATTAATACACTTGAAATTACAATACATTAAAATAGTCTATTTCGTATGCTGATACAAACCTGACTCAATGTACTTGTTACCAATTGCACTTATGTTTTCAAATAATATTTTAAGAAAGATTTGAGACTGTGATAGTGTCCCTTGAAATAATTCACCATTCTCTTGGTTGTCAAAAAATAAAATAATTTTGGAATTACAGAGCACATGTGAGCCCTGAATCAGAGCTGGAAGATACCTTAGAGACAATGCACTTCAAGGCTCTTATTTTATATGCAATAGATAGGCAAAAACTAGTGTAGAAAATTAATTGACTTGCCCAAATCACAAAGCTAGTTAATAACATGCCTGAAGTCACATAGTTAGGCAATGGTGGCAGCGGTCTTGAATCCATCTCTTCACTACAAAGCACTGCTAGCTCCTGTTTTGTTTCTACTCTCTGATAATTCAGTTTTTCACTAAAAATGAAAAGTGGAAATTGACCTGCGACTGTGAAGAAAAAAATAGGCCAATTAATACTTCACTGGATCAGTTATGTGAATGTAGTCTTAACCAATGAAAGGAGAGTATCACTGTGGTAGTCAAACTTCTCTTGGAAGTATTTCTGTACAAATCAGGCCAGTAGGCAATTACTGAATTTCATGTATTTCATTTCAATTTCCTTTTGTTGTATTTTGAAAAAGTAGCTCCTATTAAGAAATTACTTATCATTTATAGTCTTAGATTTTGATTGTAGATAACTTGCCCATACCTTTGAGGGGTCACAAGCTAGGTTTCCTCAAAATGTGCTTCAACAGCATATTAATTATTTTTTAAGGAAAGTTACTCAAGAAATGGCCAATGCAAGAGGGACACCCTGACCTTCCTGTCTCCCTGAAAGTAGGAAATATATCTCTCATGTGAAAAATGTACTCTTTGCATCTGGAGATGGGAGGACACCCTATCACCAAAGATAGGGAATTTAAGCCCAGTTCAGTTCAGTTCAGTTTAGTCACTCAGTCGTGTCCGACTCTTTGTGACTCCATGAATCGCAGCATGCCAGGCCTCCCTGTCCATCACCAACTCCCAGAGTTCATTCAAACTCACGTCCACTGAGTCGGTGATGCCATCCAGCCATCTCATCCTCTGTCCTCCCCTTCTCCTCCTGCCCCCAATCCCTCCCAGCATCAGAGCCTTTTCCAATGAGTCAACTCTTTGCATGATGTGGCCAAAGTACTAGAGTTTCAGCTTTAACATCCGTCCTTCCAAAGAACACCCAGGGGTGATCTCCTTTAGAATGGACTGGTTGGATCTCCTTGCAGTTCAAGGGACTCTCAAGAGTCTTCTCCAACACCACAGTTCAAAAGCATCAATTCTTCAGTGCTCAGCTTTCTTCACAGTCCAACTCTCACATCCATACGTGACCACAGGAAAAACCATAGCCTTGACTAGACGAACCTTGGTTGGCAAAGTAATGTCTCTGCTTTTGAATATGCTATCTAGGTTGGTCATAACTTTCCTTCCAAGGAGTAAGCGTCTTTTAATTTCATGGCCACAATCACCATCTGCAGTGATTTTGGAGCCCAAAAAACTAAGTCTGACACTGTTTCCACTGTTTTGACATGAAGTGATGGGACCAGATGCCATGATCTTCGTTTTCTGAATGTTGAGCTTTAAGCCAACTTTTTCCCTTCCCTCTTTCACTTTCATCAAAAGGCTTTTTAGTTCCTCTTCACTTTCTGCCATAAGGGTGATGTCATCTGCATATCTGAGGTTATTGATATTTCTCCCAGAAATCTTGATTCCAGCTTGTGCATCTTCCAGCCCAGAGTTTCTCATGATGTACTCTGCATATAAGTTAAATAAGCAGGGTGACAATATACAGACTTGACGTACTCCTTTTCCTATTTGGAACCAGTCTGTTGTTCCATGTCCAGTTCTAACTGTTGCTTCCTGACTTGCATATAGGTTTCTCAAGAGGTAGGTCAGGTGGTCTGGTATGCCCATCTCTTTCAGAATTTTCCAGTTTATTGTGATCCACACAGTCAAAGCCTATGTAAAAAAAAAAAAAAAAAAAAAAAAAAAAACTGGAGGATACCTTAGAGATAACACACTTCAAGGCTCTCATCTTATGCCCAATAGATATGCAAAAGCCAATGCAGAGAATTAACTAACTTACTATATCACATAGCTAGTTAAGAACATGTCTGAAGACACATTATTTTATCTCTTTGCAGGCTTACCTACATGATTTAAGAATAGGATCCTGTCATAGCTCCTTAGATTTCTATCACAGTTTCAGGTTGGAATTAGAGTAAGTTTCATATCTTTCACTTGCATGTGCAGAGTCTCTCTACATCCTCTTTCTCCCTACTCTCTGCCTAGGAGGCAGAGCTGTACGGCCATCATAAGCACAGCTCTCATACCTTTCAGCCTTCAGCTGTACTTGGCCAAAGGGACGCATCATATAATTTTAAAGGACTGGTATTTGGAGGAACTATATCTTATGGCAAAGAAGTCCTGAGAGAGACCATCAATTGGCTTCTTGCTTCTGGAAGCATCTAGTATCAGTAGGCATTCTGAATAGGCCATGGTTATGTATCCTGAGTCTTAGAAACTCGAGCCTGAGCTCTGTGCTCTTTCTGTGTTCACCAGGGGACAGAAGTCTGCTTTCAACTAAAAGGCCTGAATCGAGTGATAATGTTTATGTAGAATTTCAGGACTATGGTCAGCAGGTAGTTCTGCTTCTGCGACCCAAGATCCCAAAAGGAAAGCAAGTATTAATTACTCTAAAGTTGAACAGAGGAAAAACACTAATTTTATGTCTTTAAAAAAGACCTCTAGGCAAATTAGGATAGTGTCTTCCTAAATTCAAGTGCAATTTAATTGCTTTATTTTCAGAAATAGCTGGAAGGATCTTGTTTTAGCTGAGAAATATATTAAAGAATAACACATATAGACCTATGTTTACAATAATGTAGCCACTAGCCATATGCAGCTAATTAAATTAATTAAGAGTAAATTAATGACCAACCTAGACAGCGTATTAAAAAGCAGAGACATTACTTTGCCAACAAAGGTCCTTCTAGTCAAAGCTATGGTTTTTCCACTAGCTGTGTGTGGATGTGAGAGTTGGACTATAAAGAAAGCTGAGCACTCAAGAATTGAGGCTTTTTAACTGTGGTATTGGAGAAGACTCTTGAGTCCCTTGGACTGTGGAGATCCAACCTGTCAGTCCTAAAGGAAATCATTCCTGATATTCATTGGAAGCATGATGAAGCTGAAACTCCAATACTTTGGCCAGCTGATGCAAAGAACTGACTCATTGGAAAAAACCATGATGCTGGAAAAATTTGAAGGCAGGAGAATGGGACAACAGAGGATGAGATGGTTGGATGGCATCACTGACTTAATGGAAATGAATTTGAGCAAGCTCCAGGAGTTGGTGATGGACAGAGAAGCTTGGTGTGCTGCAGTCCATGTAGTCACAAAGAGTAGGACACGGTTGAGCTTCTGAACTGAACTGAAATATAATTCAAAATATAGTTTCTTGGTTGCACTAATCACCTGGCTACTGGTGGCTAAATTAGATAGCATAAATTATAGAATCTTTCCATCATTGCAGAAAGCTCTATTACAGCACTACATAGTTACCACTATGAAGACAGAATTATTCAAGACATATTTAGGGTCAATAAACAGGTTTTAGGTCGATTCTCTGAATATTCTGGAACTTATTCAAGTTAGTAAAGCAAACAAAGAAAAGTGACATTTATTGCATACCAATAAAGTTCCCGGCTCTGTGTTATGTTCTTCTCATGGATTAGCTTATTTAATCCTCAAAAAATCCATATTACTTGCCTATTATTAGTATCCCACCTACTAATATTTTTATGGTTAGTAATTGCTGCAGGCATAATTAGAATCCAGCTAATCTGACTCTAATACCTAGCTCTTAACAGTCACACTCTACTGCCTACCTAATAATTGAAGTCATACTGAATTTTTTGAACTTTTTTTTTTCTATGGATGAGGAAAACCAGGTAATCATTATCAGGTAAAATAAGATATTATTCAATACCTTGCAAGTATACAATATTTCTCAAAAAATTTTTCAAATGCCTTTATCATATGAACTAAATACCATTGTTAATGAAAATATTAATCAATAGTCTAAGAAAGAAATGGAAAACTTTATTTGAGCCAACCTTAGGATTATAACCCAGGAAATAGGCTCTCAGAGAGCTTTAAAAGCTGCTTTGAAGAGGTAAGAGGGTAGGAGAGTATATATGTGATTTTGGTGAAGAGGTGCATGCAATCAACACGTCTCAGTAGAAGGCTGCTGCCAGCTGTGAGGAGCAAACATCTTAGTTAATGGTGTATTGCTTTTCTAAGCATGGGGAGATACAAGAAACTGGGTTCACAGAATTTTCTCCCGAAAATATTTAACTATCTGAGGACCTGTTCTGTCAGTTTTCCCAGAGCACAAAATGCCTCATCCTTATCTTCACCCTGGTTCCTCTTAGGGTATATTGCATGTCACTGCAGTGACTAGTGACTTGATTTTTGTAGAACTGAATGATAGACAACATTCTCTATTTTCACAATCCTTTTTCTTTGAGTCTTAATTTCCACCAAAGTCTGGGAGGTATTTTGTGACCAATTTATCCCTTGGCACTGGAAATGCTTATTCCCAGGTCAGGTGAGGATTTTGTTGATAAGCCACTCAGTGTGCTGTTACTGGACCAGGCCCTGTTAACAGTAACCAAAAGCCTCTGGACCACCTAACTTATGAGTCTGTTATGATCCAGGAAATGACTCCCTCTTGTTGCTTTTTTCATCCCATATTTAGAGTAAAACTGTTACAATCATTTATCTTATAGAAATATGTTTTTGATCAGTTGTTTCAAATTGCCTATTCATCATTAATTTTATCTGAGGCTCAGTCACACATTTGGTATTGCAAGAAGCAATAATCTTGTAAAATAGGCAGAATACAAGTAATATAGCTGGTAACATTAGTAAGGTCATAAGTAGGTATTTAAGCTAAGAACATCTATTGGGTGTGGCCCAGTATCTTGCAGGCCCTCTGATCAGTCAGTTCTGCAGTAGTCACTGTCTTTAAGAGAAATTATATATTGGCATTGTTCATAAAGTTCACCGATGATGCCTTTACATATAAGGCAAATGATACTTCATCATGACCCCTTACAGGATTGAGAGCAAGAAAGGAATGTTATTTTCTTAAGAGTTACATGGCTTGTGTCAGAAGAAGAAAAATTGATCTTTGTGGTTGAGCAGGTACTTCTGCCTTTGGGGAGGTCTGATTAACATATAAGGCAGATACATGATACGTACTAGACAAGCGGGAAGAGGACAAGGGCAAAGTTTTATGTTTCAATATTTATTGTCTTGCCTTAAAGTATGTATTTTTATTTCATTACCATGTGCTTTGTTTATGTTAAAAATATGCAGTATATTAATTCTACTTCATTTTAAAAAGCTTTGTTGTTATTGTTGTTTTTCCATCACTAAGTTGTGTCTGACTCTTTGCAACCCCTTGGACTGCAGCACGCCAGGCTCTTCTGTCCTCCACTGTCTTCCAGAGTTTGCTCAAATTCAAGTCCATTGAGTCAGTGATGCTATCTAACCATCTAATCCTCTGCTGCCTTCTTCTCATTTGGCCTTCACTTTTCCCCAGCATCAGGAGATGAGTTGGCTCTTCATGTCAGGTGGCCAAAGTATGGGAACTTCAGCTTTAGCATCAGTCATTACAATGAGTATTCAGGGTTGATTTCCTTTAGGATTGACTGGTGTGATCTCCTTGCTGTCCAAGGAACCCTCAGGAATCTTCTCCAGCACCACAATTCAAAAGCATCAATTCTTCAGTACTCAACTTCCTTTATGGTCCAGTTCTCACATCCAACTTGGCTATTGCTAAAAATATACTGTTAATTTTAGACAGAATTTGGAGAATATGTTACTGATACCACATTCCTTCACAATCATCAGTAGGATGTTTATATTGTTTTCTTTCCTTCTTTTAAATAAATTAGCCACTCTTAAAATCATCTTATTTTAAAGTAGGAAAATAAACTGAAGTAACAGTTGATGATTTAGTTCCCATTTACTGAGTCAGCCAAGACCTTATTTAGCATAAGGTTAAAGTACATAAGGAAAAAATTATGCCTAGTATATTTACATAGCTATGATTAAGAAATTGAATATTTTGCTAATGGTTTGCATTGTTAGCACTATCATTAACTATATTCAAATACATGACTTGATCTTTAAAAAAATATTTTTTTATCTCATAAATTATGTCTTTGGAGCACTACAATACTCCCACTATTTACACAGTATAAAAACATAAAGGAAAAGTAAATTCAGTAATTTAATGTCTTATTATACCAGCAATGTATAGATTGCACAACTAAAATTCATTTTATTTGCATACTTAAAAAGATATCTTAAAAATGAAATAGCTTTTGATTATAAAAGTGTCTTTTTGCAAATAGAAAACTCTATATTTTTCTTATTGGCAGCAGTTTAGTTTTGCATGAGTTAGTATTTCCTGCTGTGCTAAACATTAATTCAGAAAGGAAGATTGACAGCAACTTAAGTATTCAAAGGCCAAGTTGCATAGATCAGGCCAGAATAACTTCCTTACGTCTCAATATTCAAATAGGATATTTTTCTGATACCCTCAAGAGGTTTCTGGAGATTGCAGTACATCATTGTGTTTTCTAATTGCACATCATGTTTCTCAATTTGTACAGAAAATGACAAGTGAGATTTTTCCACAATATGCCTATTCTACCATTGGGGGAATTTTACGTATTTTTTTTCTTTTTTAAGCACAACAGTAGACTATCATTCACTACTGTTTTGAAATATGTCCATGGCCATATTTTCAAATATTATTTATTCATTTATTTGAGACATTAAAAGTAAGAAGCATAACCACTGGACCACCAGGGAAGTCACAAGGCTTTCACTTTTTAAATATCAGATATGGATAGGGTGTATTCTAAATTACATTGGTATTTTCTTACACAACCTTGTAACACACATCCATGATAGACACTATTAAGTAGTTTATGTGAATTATACTAATGTTTAGGAAATCTGTATCTTTTAGTATTATTTTCAATATATTTTCTTCTTTAATTCTGATTTTCTTTCTGCTTAACACTTTAAATCTCAAATATGGAAAAAGGGGCCGCGGCGGCCGGAGCGGGATAGCTCGGCGCGGGAGGGAGCGAAGCCGCGCGCACGGGCAGCGAGCGAGATGCAGCGCCGAAGCTTCCTCCTCCTCGCCCTCCTCGCCTTGCTGGCGCTCACCTCCGCGGTGGCCAAAAAGAAAGACAAAGTGAAGAAGGGAGGCCCAGGGAGCGAGTGTGCCGAGTGGACCTGGGGTCCCTGCACCCCCAGCAGCAAGGACTGCGGCGTGGGATTCCGCGAGGGCACCTGTGGGGCCCAGACGCAGCGCATCCGGTGCCGGGTGCCCTGTAACTGGAAGAAGGAGTTTGGAGCCGACTGCAAGTACAAGTTTGAGACCTGGGGGGCGTGTGATGGGGGCACAGGCACCAAAGCCCGCCAAGGGACCCTGAAGAAGGCGCGATACAATGCCCAGTGCCAGGAGACCATCCGAGTGACCAAGCCCTGCAGCCCCAAGACCAAAGCCAAGGCCAAAGCTAAGAAAGGGAAGGAAAAGGACTACCGGCCAGGCCCGGATGCCAAGGCACCCCGGCTTCACTCGGAGGCCCGACCCACGCCCTCCCTCCACAGGCTCAAGATGTTACCTACCAGTGCCTTCTGCCTCCTCGTTAGCTTTATCATCATGCCCTGCTTCTTCCCTTTCACTTGCCCACATCACCCCAAGTGCCCAAAGTGGGGAGGGACAAGGGATCCTGGGCAGCTTGAGCACTGCCCCCCCCCTCCCCGCCCTGCGCAAAGGTATTTGATTCCCCTCTACCCACTTTTGTTTTTCGCCTACTGGATGCATTACTAAGAAATAAATAAAATAAATATCTTTTTGTTCCCAATAAAGCTTTTCTTTTAATATATAAAAAAATAAATAAATAAAATAAATCTCAAATATGCAATCTCCAGTAAGCTATTTTAAAGTTTAACCTAAAATTTAAAACGTGACATAATATAAATCATTTTACTAATGTAGACGTTAATGATTATTTGTTTTATTCATGTTTAAGTAGGAATATATTGTGTGATGAAGATGGAATTTCAATTATGTGGTGAAAAGGTGAATTAGAAGTAAGAAACAATGTTGAAAAATAAGCAATTATTTGTTGGGAAAACAGAAAAGCTAAAAATAACATTATATCTTACCTAGTACAAAAATATAATCAAGATGGATTAAATACATACATTTTATGCATATTATACACTCATACATGTGTATATGGGTATATATGTGTGCTGGGTTTCTTCAGTTATGTCTGACTCTGCGACCCTACAGATAGTAGCCCACCAGGCTCCTCTGTCCATGGGATTCTCTAGGCAAGAATACTGGAGTGGGTTGCCCTACCCTCCTCCAGAGGATCTTCCTGACCCAAGGATCGAACTTGTGTCCCTTATGTCCTCTGCACTGGCAGGCAGGTTCTTTACCATTAGCACCATGTGGGAACCCCATATGCACATATACATACACACAAATACATATTCATATATGCGAGAAAATTGGAAACATTTTATTAACTTTAAGTATAAAGTAGCTTCTAAATCAAATAGTAACGTTAAAGGTAAAGAATGATGATTTGATCCTGTAAAATTAAAACTATTTATGAAACCAAGCTGGATCCCACAGGGCCTTCCCAGATTGAAGCCTCTCTGTGTCTCCGTTTTTGGCCTTCCTCAAGTTCCAAAGAGCAGACTTAAGCAGTTAATTAGAGTCATATGATCCTTAGTTCCTCCTGAAAGGGTATAGAAAATAATCTAACGTATCTTTGAGTTGTCCTGAAGAAACTAAGACCCTGCCCAGTAGAGGATGGTGGCTGCATGCTGGCAACAAGCACACATGTCAGACTCTTTCCATCCAATCAGTGGATAATTAAGTTACCTGAAACATCACCATGTTTCCTTGTCACCAGCTAATCAGAAAAATGTTCATGAGTGGATCACACATTCTGTGACTCACACCCTTGATGTTGACTTTAAAAGCCCTTGCCTGAAAGCCACCAGGGAGTTTGGGCTTTTGAACACTAGCTGCCCATTCTCCTTGTTGTCCTGCAATAAATATTGTACTTTCTTTCCCCACAACTCAGAGTCAGTTGTTTGGCTTTGTTGTGTATCAGGTGAGTGGACTTGAGTTCAATTTGTTTGGTAACATTTATAGTTACAAGACCACAAAACAGAACTCAGTTGATAACCTAGACCAAAAATATTCACGTGTGCGACAACAACAAGTAAACTATAAAGAGGTCTTACTTAAAAAAAATGGACAAAATTTATAAATAGACATCTCACAAAAAGTAAATGTTAATAGCCAATAAATGGTAGGAAAGTTGCTTAATATATAGCTCTAATTATGAAACTTTAAAAATGTTTTTTTTTCTAGTAAAGCAGATCATTTGACAGTTTTTTTCTTTAGATTTTTATTGTTAAGAGCAGTTTTAGGTTCAAAGCAATATTGAGCAGGAAATACAAGAGATTTTCCTGTACTGTATTATATCCCCTGCCACCATGCATGCACAACTTCTACTGTCATCAACATCCTCCCAAAAGCCATTTACTTGTTACAATTGGCGGACCTGCAATGATAACACCACAATTACCCGAAGTACATAACTTACCTTGGTACATACTTTAGTAGGTACCTGTGAGCTGGACTTAATATCATACAGAATATTTTTACTGGTATATAAATCCTCTGTGATCAGCTTATTCATCTACTCCCTCACCCTCAGGCCCTAGCAACCACAGATCTTTTTTACTCTCTCCATAATTTTGCCTTTTGCAGCATGTCATATACTTGGAATTTTACAATATGTGACCTTTTCTGACTGGCTTCTTTCATTTAGTAACATGCATTTAAAATTCTCCATGTGTCTTTTCATTGCTTGATAGCCCATTTCTTTTTTTTTTTCCGCTGAATAATATCCCATTGTCTGGATGTAGCAGTTTATTTATGTTTATTTATTCAGTCACCCATTGAAGGACAACTTGATTGCTTCCAATTTTTGGCAAATATGATTGAAGCTGCTATTAATGTTTATGTGTTTTTCTGTGAAGATAAGTTTTCAGATCCTTTGGATAAATGCCAAGAAACATGATTTCTGTATGTTACAGTGTCAGGATGCTTCCTCCAACAAACTGTCCTCCAAAGTTGTTGTGCCATTTTGCGTTCTCATCAGCAATGAATGAGAATTCCTGTTGCTCTGCATCTTTATTAGCTGGTGTTGTAGTCTTTTGAATTTTGGGTATTTGAAGGACTGATGTTGCAGCTGAAACTCCAACACTTTGGCCACCTGATGCGAAGAGCTGACTCATTTGAAAAGACCCTGATGCTGGGAAAGATTGAAGGCAGGAAGAGAAGGGGATGACAGAGGATGAGGTGGTTGGATGACATCACTGACTCGATGGACATGAGTTTGGGTAAACTCCGGGAGTTGGTGATGGACAGGGAGGCCTGGCGTGCTATGGCCCATGGGGTTGCAAAGAGCTGGACACGACTGAGCGACTGAACTGAACTGAACTGAACTGAATAGGTGTGTAGCAGCCTCTCATTTTTGTTTTCATTTGCAGTTTCCTGATGACAAAAGATGTGAAGCATTTAGCATCCTTTAATATGGTGATTTGTCAGCTGTTTAGCTTCTTTGGTGAGGTATCTGCTATAGTCTTTGGCTGATTTTTTTTCTTGGGTTATTTGTTTCTAACTATTGAATTTTTAAAGTTTTGTTTTTTTCTTTTTTGTGTGTATTTTGGATAACTGTCCTTTACCAGGTGTGTCTTTTGCAAACATTTTCCTGTAGTCCATGGCTTGTTTTCTCATTCCCTTAACATTGCTTTACACAGAGCACAAGTTTTGAATTTTAATGAGGTTAACCTTACCAATTGTTCCCTTCATGGAACATACCTTTATAGTTGTATATAAAAAGCCATTGTTATACCCAAGTCATTTAAGTTTTCTCCTATGTTATCTTCCAGGAGTTTTATTGCTTTGTATTTCATATTTAGGTCTATGGTGCATTTGTTGTTGTTGTCGTTTGATATTTATTTTTATTTATTTGGATACACCAGGTCTTTGTTGTGGCGCTTGGGATCTTTGATACTCATTACAGCATGGGAACTCTTAGCTGTGGCGTACGGGATCTTGTTCCCTGACCAGGGATCAAACCCTGGATCCCTGCATTGGAAGCCAGAATCTTAGCCACTGGGCCACCAGGGAAGGCCCTTATGATGCAGTTTTAGTTAATTCTTGTGAAGATTACTAGGTTTGTGTCCAGATTCATTTTTCCCCTTGTGGATGTTCCAGAACCATTTGTCAAAAACACTTATATTTGTTTCATTGTTTAGCCTTTTTTCCTTTTGTCAAAAAATCAGTTAACTACATATATGTGGGTCTATTTCTGGGCTCTCTGTTCTATTGTTTTGCCAAGACTGTCTTTATTAGTGTAGGTTTGTAGTAAGTCTTTAAGTTGTGTAGCATCTACTTTTGTTCTTCTCCTTCAGCGTGGTGTTGGCTATTCTGGATCTTATGTCTCTCCATATAAACTTTAGAATAATTTTGCCAGTATGCACAAATAACTTACTGGAATTTTGTCTGATATTGCATTGAGTCCATAGATCAAAGTATTGTCAGGAAAGGATTGATGTCTTGACATACTGAGTCTTCTTTTCCATAAATGGGAATATCTCACCATTTAGTTATATTTAAATTTTTTTTCCATTCCTCTGTATAAACCATGTATATATTTTGTTGAGAAAACAGTTAAACTTCACTTTTGGATGCTAGTGTAAATGGCATTGTATTTAGTAACAGACTAAATTTGTTCATTGCTAGAATACAGGAAAGTGATGGACTTTGTGTGTTAAACTTACATCCTACAATTTTTCTATAGTTGCTTATTAGTTCCAAGAGTTGTGTGTGTGTGTGTGTGTGTGTTACTTTTTGTCATTCCAGGAGTTTTCCATCATTCTTTCACCATCTCCTGCAGGTTTTAACTCTCAAAATTGTCCACGTTGAGCCTTTGATGACTGATTGATTACAATTTAGATCTTCCTACCATGGCATTGGTTCCTATGGAGATTTCTACTAATCAATTTCTGCTCTGGTGAACTGTGATTCCCAGTACTCACCTGTTTGTCTCTCCAACCCATGGATCTGAGAAGCATTGTTGATTTTTCAGTCTGTTCAGCTTTAACTTGTTGTTAGGATGGAGCGGCATTTTCTACATTTCTTATATGCAGAATAAGAAACCAGAAGTTCAAAATGTTATTTTGTTTCAATCATAGAATATAACCTATTGTATATTACCATCTATATGAAGAAAAATATGCAGGTCTACATGCATGTATGCATTCATACTAAGTCACTTCAGTCGTGTCCAGCTCTTTGTGACCCTGTGGACGATAGCCCACCAGGCTCCTCTGTCCATGGGATTCTCCAGGCAAGAATACTGGAGTGGACTGCCGTTTCCTTCTCAGGGGATCTTCCCAACCCAGGGATCGAACCTGCATCTCTTATGTCTCCTACATTGGCAGGCAGTTTCTTTACCACTGGCGCCACCTGGGAAGCACACGTGCATGTATATATGCACATAATACACAGAAAACCAAACTGAACAGAATCGGACTTCCCTTGTGGCTCTGCTGGTAAAGACTCCGCCTGCAATGTGGGAGACCTGGGTTCGATCGCTAGGTTGGGAAGATCCCCTGGAGAAGGGCTACCCACTGCAGTATTCTGATCTAGAGAATTCCATGGACTTTATAGTCCATGGGGTCACAAAGAGTCGGACATGACTGAAAGACTTTCACTTTTTCATACCACATAATTAAAATAATGATTATGCCTGGAAGGGTCAAAAACAAAGTGTTGGGAGTTGTGGCCATGCCAGGTAGGCAGAATAGGGAGTAAAGATACGCTAACATTTACTTTATATATTTCTTTACTGTTTAGATATATTATAGTAATTTTATATTTGTGCATTTAAAAATTTTTTCTATTTGAATTCAGTTTGTAATTAAAATGTCTATTTCATGACAGCCTTAATAGATCAACTTGAATTAGAGCTTAAAAATGTGATAATAATTTTCTTTTACCTGCAGGTGAGAAAACAAATTCCAGACAAATTCAGATACAGATACAGAAACAAAGATGGTATTGATCCAAGAATAAGATTTCTACATAAGGTTTCTCACCTAAACTTCAGTTCACTGATTCATGTACTCTATTGATTATCAGCAGGATATACTGTTTCTAACCTCAAGAAAACAGCTATTTTATGATTGGTAGATGTTTTTGTGCTTTCTTAAATTTTATGAAGCACAAATTGCAACACATGGCACAAAGCTTCATAATATAATACTCAGATATGTCTTCTATTATTTCATGAGCTATCAATTCCTGTTTATTATTTAAATACTTTTGCAGCAGTACACTCCACCCCCATTACACATGAGTGCAGAACAATGCATCTTATCTTGTGAACTAGGAAATTGAAGGTTACAAATTCAGTTCTTTGTAATTTTCTGAAACTCATATAACAATTACTATAACACTAGAATTAACATTGTATTCTTGACTCTCAGTCCAGTACTTTTTCTAATACAAACATCATAGTTCTAAAGTGCTACAGATATCCTCACTAGTTGGCACTAAACATTTAATGTTTGTGAAGCGCTGAATTAGTCTTGCTAATAGAAATAAGAATTCACTTAAAAGAAAAAAAAAAAAAATCTACAGCTTTGCTGCCTTTTAGCTCTACTGTCTGTCCTTTTGGAAAACTTCTGTGATATATCAAAATTAAAGAAGATAATACTTATTACAACATTTACTACATATCAGACACAATTCTTAGTGCCTGGCATTTCTTAAGTAATTTAATTCTCACAACAAACCTGTAAGGTAGGCATCCTTCTTATCATTCCCCTTTTATACATAAGGGTGAAGCAATGAGATGCCAAATGGTTTGCCTAAGGAAATAGTGGAAGTAATGACCAAGCCAAGATGTAAACCTAAGCAGTGTGATTTGAGTGACCTTGTTCTTAACTCTGCCTTTTGGATGGTAGAAATCTCTTTGAACTATGTGTTTGATAAAATTCTGTTTTATGGCATCACAGTATGCATAACAGTGCTAGTTGCATAGTAGGAACTCAGTTTTTAAAACTCATTACTTTCTATTTTTTAATTTGTTTTCCTTTTTTTTTTTAAAGTATGGTTGATATATAAGTTAGAGATGTACTATATGCTGCTGCTGCTGCTGCTAAGTCGCTTCAGTGGTGTCTGACTCTGTGCTACCCCATAGATGGCAGCCAACCAGGCTCCCCCATCCCTGGGATTCTCCAGGCAAGAATACTGGAGTGGGTTGCCATTTCCTTCTCCAGTGCATGAAAGTGAAAAGTCAAAGTGAAGTTGCTCAGTCGTGTCTGACTCTTAGCGACCCCATGGACTGCAGCCTTAGCAGGCTCCTCCGTCCATGGGATTTTCCAGGCAAGAGAGTACTGGAGTGGGGTGCCATTGCCTTCTCCGGATGTACTATATAGTGATTCTCAATTTTTAAAGGTTATACTCCACTTGTCATTATTATAAAATATTGGCTATATTCCATGTGTTGTACAAAATATCTTCATAGCTTATTTTATACCTGATAGTGTGTACCTCTTAATCCCTTACCCCTATATTCTCCCTCCCACTTCCTTCTCCTCACTGATAACCTGTCTCATCATATTCTTTTGACCTTGTTGTGGTCTGTAGTCTTATATTCTCTGCTAGACAGCAGACCCCATAAAGGTGGGGTCACAAGTCTTATTTTTCTTTGGGTCTCCTACTGGGTTCAGAATTGTGCTTTACCTGAAGTAAGTGCTTTTTAAAGCACTTGTTAAGTAAAGAATGAGTAAATTAAGGACTAAAGATGAAATAAAGTGCCAAATAATTGAATGAATAAATGAAGGAAATGTTTTTTTTTCTTTTTTTAGAAAATACTTGATTCAATATTAGAAGACAATATCTTAAGATATCACTAAAGATTTCCTTTGAGAGAGTAATGTAATTTAGTTTTTTCATTCCTGCTAAGTGTGCATGTATAAAGTGTGTATATGTCATAAAGGAACTTGGAATGCTGTATCAGTGCTCAGTGTGATTGTGGCTGCTTCAAGATTATTATATTCAGGAGAGCTTAGTTAGACTAATTTCCCCCTGAATTTAAATGTGGATGCCTCCTTTAGGTATTATAAGTGAGGTTAATGAAACGTTAACTTTGAATTCTAGTTGGGACCATTTATATGCTAATTATTAAGCAAAGACAGTCTGAAAAACAAATACACAACTGTACTCAAGACACCTTAAAAAAACACTCTTCTTATGGTCGGTCACTGCTATTTTTTAGCTAGTGTAGAATGACTTCTTTCATACAGTTTTTCTCTATGTAATTTTTCTCAACTTAGCTTATTTTAGAAAATCCTTCTCTGACTTTATACCATTCCCTCCAGAGTACCCCACATTTTGTATGACACACTAAAACAGAGGGAAATAAATACCTGCTGCACAATATTCTAAGAATTGGTGCATAAATAACATTAAATAAACAAACACTCTAGTGTGACACTTCATGATAATCATAATCGCATTATGGTCATAATCCGTTTACTTTTAGCAGGCAGTTTTATTTAACATCTGTAAGTACCTGTGAAAAGCAAAATGCAAATGCACTGCAAGTATCTCTTGAAAGATATATGGTATTGAATCATTGTTACCATTGGATTTTACTTTTGGAATATTTTTTCTCATTAATTTAGTTTCATAGTGTCTGTGGTAAGAGAGCCACTGAAATGGAATCACTGAACACAATGCAGTCATGGGCAGGAACAGAACATCACTCTGGTTAAGAAAGACCTGTTTCATCTGGAGTTTTTGCTTAGAGGTTGTTTTTAACCTGCCTATGTGAACAAGAAATTGTTAATTTCAAGACAGATTAACTTCTTTCTAAAACTTGCCTCTTCTCTTTAGTCAGAAAGCTTAGAGGTGAGTTTGTCACTTCTTATCCATAGGAGTTGGAATAGATTTTTTTTTCCCTTAAGATGCAAGGGCCATTGATAAGCTGGTAACACAAGCTTTTTCCTGTTTATTCATTCACTCAGCAATCCTTTATTAAGCAGTGACCATGTGACTGATTCTTAAGCAGAGTTCTACTTTTACATGGCTAACAACATTACCAACAGACTGTAGGGGAGAGTTCCTGCAGGAAGAAACTATTCTATTAAAATTTTCCTATCAAAATATATTTAAAGTATTTTATCTATTTTTGCATAGCTAATGTATGTATAGAATACAATTTAAAAGGTGCACATAGATGCCCCTTTCAAAAGTAAATCTACTTCCCGCTCCTATCTTTTTCTTCCTTAGGTACAAACACAGCTGCTAGTATGATGGGTAGGCTGTGTGTAGAAGAATTTGATTGCAGAAGGGCATTCCTGAGGTGAGGGCAAGGGGAGCAGGGATACATGTGAAAATAGAGGGCCACGAAAAGTGAAGATCTGAGGAATTACTGAAAAATATTTCAGAACATCTAGGGCAGAAAAGTGGCTTATTGTAGAGGAAAGAAAAGCTGGTGCAAGAGCAGGCTACAGGCAAAGAACTGTAGTCTGCTTTTGAAGCCAAAGCACTTTCTCTTTTACAATATTTTAAACAGTCATCATCATACATATATTAACATAATGTCCACTGAATATAACAAGATTTAACCTACATTTATTGACTATCTAATAAGTACTAGGCATATATAGACTCTTTCTTTTAGGCATTCTCTATCTGTTGAGGTAAAGAAACAAACAAAAAAAGACACTATTTGGGAATAAATAATTAAAAGCAAAATCTCCTCCCAGAATGTGATGCCCATCACAGGAAATCCACTAAGAAACTGCAAAGAGAGAAAGAAATCTTACTTTTTTTATATAATCAGGTAGATTATCAGTCATCACATAAATGTTCCCAAGATAAATGATACATAGTCCTCACCAAGAGGACTTAATGACACGTCTTTCACATATAGTTCATCCTAAATTTACCTGTTAGTTGGGATGGTCTTCTGTATTATCCAAAGGAAAAATAAGTTCTCATATCTTTTAGACATATGGTAGTTTGCAGTTTAGAGCACATCTCCTAAATTCCCAAGGCTGCTCTTTTCCTTGATGATTACATTTTGAGGACTCAGTAGTTCCCAGGTCCAAGGGTTAGACTCTTGTGTGCCCCCCAGCAAGAGGCTTGTTTAGCAGTTAAAATCATTTACATACATGTTAAAGGGAGATAAGACTTTGATAAGTTTTCTAAAATAAATGTTTTAAGAAAAAAGAGAAAATGGAAGTTTTCCCTTATTTTCAGCATAGAGAATTGTCTCTCTCTCTCATTTTTTTTTTTTTTTTTCCAGTTTGTATTTGCCATTGCAGCCCTCCCTTTAGTACTGCAATATAGTGACGCCACAAATTTCTAACTCCGTTGCTGTATTCACCTTTCTCTGGACAAGTTGTCACACTCTAAATAAGGGGCAAGTCTGTAGTAAAATACAACGTAAAGTAATTGCCAGATCCTGATCAAATAACAAATTTATTAAATTTCACAAAATCCATACAGTGTTTGTCTGGAGCAATAATAATCTTTAACCATATCATGCAAATAGTAAATGGCTAAATTAAATTCTTGATTATCACTACACAAAAGTTTCTTTTTTAGTCATATATTAATTTTACAAATATTTGTGACATCTTTATACTTGCATTTTCAAATGAATTAGTAGCTCAAATGAATAACTGTTAGTTCCTTATAAAGTCTTACCCAATCTAAGCCTAAATAATAGCTTTAGCATTGAAGCCTGATAATCCAAAAGTTTAATTAAGAGTTTTGCTTGTAAGGCCCACTATATTTCTCCTGAATTCCAGTCAGTCACAGAAATACCATAATTTTGTACAACAATTTAGGCCAATTGGTTATTGTTCTATCTTCCCATGATTGTTCCCAGATGAAATACATTTGTAGCCATTATCTAGGATCAACGCCTTGTTATGAGGCACTCACTGAAAGGTACAGATTGAAAGTCCAGTGTTTAATGTATATGGCTTTACTTTTGAAGAGAAACACACCCCATAGGTCACTTTTTTTTTCTGCACTGGATCTAAATCGGTAGTAATACAATTATAATAGGCAACTCATATAAAATCTCTGTGACTAACAGGCATTCACCTTTGTTTTGTTGTCGTTTAGTTACTAAGTCACATCCAACACTTTTGTGACTCACTAGCTTATAGCCAACCAGGCTTCTCTGTCCTTGGGATTTCCCAGGCAAGAATACTGGAGTGGGTTGTCATTTCCCTCTACAACCCAGGGATTGAACTTAGGTATCCTGCATTGCAGGTGGATTCTTTACTGTCTGAGCAACCAGGAAGGTGAATCTCTATATAAGTACCAAACTTCTGTTTGTCTGTTATTAAGGTTTTCTTTTTTGTTACTTCATCCTTTAGGTATACCAGTGAACACAACATTTTTGTATCAAATTTAGAACTTGAGTACCTGGATGCATATTAGTTACCTTTACTTTCTTATTATCAAAAGTTACTCAGGAAGATAATCCATTTTTACTCTAACAATAGTCAGATAGTTTAACCTAAAAATCCAGAACCTGTTGATGCTGTAAGTACAATTTGGAACATTGGGAATAAGATTATGGGAACCATTTCTAGGAGTGCAGAAAGAAAAAGTAAATGTAATAAATGATATGTTTATTTTCTAGTAAAGTGTGGTTCTTAAAGAGATAATGAAACAATTCTACAGCAATAGAATAGAAACAACTCTACTTTGGAGAAGGCAATGGCCACCCACTGCAGTACTCTTGCCTGGAAAATCCCATGGACGGAGGAGCCTGGTGGACTGCAGTCCACGGGGTCGCGAAGAGTCGGACACAACTGAGCGACTTTACTTTCACTTTTCACTTTCATGCATTGGAGAAGGAAATGGCAACCCACTCCAGTGTTCTTGCCTGGAGAATCCCAGGGATGGCGGAGCCTGGTGGGCTGCTGTCTATGGAGTTGCACAGAGTCAGACACGACTGAAGCGACTCAGCAGCAGCTACAGAATAGAACAGCAATACATCTATGAGAACACTAATAAGTTTGCTAGAATACCTACATTCAGCTACATTCAGTGTCAATATTAGTAACTCTGGAAAAACTAAAGTTTCTTTTGTGGGAACCATAGTCTAGTCCTCTTAAGAGGCTGGGTCCCCATGGGAAGCATGACTCCATCTTGTTTTTTGTTTGTTTTTCACATAGATAGCAACAATATGAACAATATGAAAGCGTCTCTCCCAGTACGATGACAGCTTGTCTTGTCTTTCCTATCCAACATTTCTATGTACACAAAATTTGGTCAGTAGGAATGGCAGATTTCTTCCAAGTCCTTCTAGATCATTATGATTTTATGTCTCAAGGTTTCTAAGGAAAGAAACCTTGTTAAGTATTGGACATAATTATGACAGAATTCAATCAAATCATATGTACAATATGGCCTCAGGCCTAAATTTATAGGCTTAATACATACATTAAATTAAGTTTAATACATACATTACATTTATAGGCTTAATACATACATTAACTTAAATTTAAGGAAAATGATTCTGTGTTTAATGGTAAAAATCACTCTAATTTTTGACAAGGCTAGTGGTAAAGCTGAAGACCATCTTGACATAGCAGATTTCAGAATCTTAGCTAAGGAGTTGTATATAGTTTGATTTATTCACTGTATTTTCTAGGGCACTAAGGACTTTAGGAATTTGTAAATATTTGCATAATTACTTGACAAACATAAAATTACTTCCTCTGTCTGATTTAAATGCTCTAATAACCCACAAGTAGAAATTATGTTTATTATGAATCTTTACCATCACCTGAAAATTGTTTTCTTTTGACGAAAGAAAGATTTTATTTATCATACACACTATAATTAGACAAAATCTCTTAACCTTTTACAATATTGGTTTTATGAAACCCAGGTGCCACCTGGTTTTTGGTGAAGTCAGGAAGAACATCCTGTGCTTATATTGGGAGTAGCCTATAAATAATTATGTTGACAAAGAGCACATTTTAAAAACACGTTTTTGATAATTTTGTCAAAATTATCAATGCATGCATTGTAAGAGTCTAGTGTCTCTAAAATCCCTGTTTTATTCAGATGATTCTATTGATGGCACACAGCACAGATCAAGCAATTGGAAACTTTGGTACAGGAATTATTTTGTTAAGTAATTCCATACTCCAGTCAAATTTCTTTTAGCCAGTCCCTTTTG
Source organism: Bos mutus (assembly GCF_027580195.1). Taxonomy (NCBI): domain Eukaryota; kingdom Metazoa; phylum Chordata; class Mammalia; order Artiodactyla; family Bovidae; genus Bos; species Bos mutus. The sequence goes on along the minus strand of NC_091633.1, from coordinate 51,366,352 downwards.
TAATCCATTTACTTTTTTTTTTTTAGCATGTATTTTATAAATGAACAAACATTTCTTATTGTATGAAAAGGGAGATTCTAAGTTTGGAATTTGCCATATTTTAACAGCAACTTTGGCAGCTCTGTCAACAAAATGAATCACTGCTACCTGAGCAGGCAGTTGTTAAATCTCTACCAAATCAGCTATCACTTTTCTATGAGATATTTTTAGTACTAACAGGAGTAAAAAATCCTCAGTTAAGAAAAAAAAATTACTTTGTTGTATGACAGATGCCAAATATATATTTATCATTAGTACGTATAGTCTGTATATTCATTTAAAATCCAGAACCAAGAAATGCATCTCTAATAACAGCTGTCAACTTGATCTGCTTGTGCACACCTATTTCTATAGACTGGACGGAGTGAGTGTGGAGATCCCTTCAGAGGCTGACCAGAATGGGTTATTCTCTTCCATAAAGAACGCTAATGGAGCAGCCAACTCAGCTGTCTTTAATCTTTTTGCTTCTTCACCTAGATCTACATTGTGCCCAACTGAGTAGTTGCTGCTAAAGTTTCAGTAATAGTCTCTCCTTAGGCACCCCACTCCAGTACTCTTACCTGGAAAATCCCATGGACAGAGGAGCCAGGTAGGCTGCAGTCCATGGGTTCGCTAAGAGTTGGACACGACTGAGTGATGTCACTTTCACTTTTCACGTTCATGCATTGGAGAAGGAAATGGCAACCCACTCCAGTGCTCTTGCCTGGAGAATTCCAGAGACAGGGGAGCCTGGAGGGCTGCTGTCTACGGGGTTGCACAGAGTTGGACACAACTGAAGGAACTTAGCAGCAGCAGCCTTCCTATTACCTTTTCCCTAAATGTGGGCTTTGATATCTAGTAAGAGAGCCAAGATAAACCTGAGTCAAGAGGAATTTTGACCTGCCCTTGGATCCATGCCAGTAGTTTCTGAGAAAATCTCAACAAACTACTGATTAAATCGTTTGGGGAGTTCACCTCTCTTTTGGGTACAGCAGTGTAGATTCTCTCAGCAGACCTTTAGCATAAGGCTTCAGTTCTGCCATTGTTAACCCCTTTTAGGGCTCTACTGCCCTCAGACTTTTCATGGTTGTGGGGAGAGGCATATAGTTGGCTTCCCTTGCCCACCATACCCTTTATTGTGATGATCTCCTGTGATGTGCTTATGAAGAAGGAATTCATAGGGCCTGGACTCCATCTTAGGCCTGTTCATGCTGATCATGCTCGGCCACCTTTCCAATGGACTCTGAACTCTGTGTTTAGTGCCTATGAAAACAGCAACCGAAGGATAAGACCCCCTCCAGACGGGGGAACCTTGAAGATTGTATCTAGGTTACTCATCGCCTAAGAGAAAACATACACTAATCACGCCTTCCTCCAGACAGGCCATACATTTTTCCGTATCAATGAGTGTAACCTCAGGTTTATTGATTATTGGCTGATTGTTTGACTGAGCACATGAGCACATAGCACGTGAATGATGGGGTTATTGGGATTGTATTTTCTTTGGTTTATGTAAGTCTCAAGGAATTTTGAGTGGTGGGTTCAGACACGTAGACGTGGGGTATAAAAGATTTTCACAAATGCTGATCGGGGTCCTTGGCTAAGAGGATACTCTGCCTTGGGCCCGCCGGTGTAATAAACTGCACTCCACTATCTGCATTGTCCTTCTGAGTGAGTTTGTTTCCCAGAACGCATGGCTACACTTACTCCATCTAAGGAGCAAAGTCCATGCAGTACCAGTGAATGCCTCCAGCCATGGAGCTTTAAACTAATAACATGCTGTGCTGAATATTTCTGGAGTCACAGAGAAAATAAGCCTTACAAGGATAATATCAAGTGCTGAGAAAGGCATACCAATTACCCAGGAGGCGTGGGTAGTTTCTCAATGGTTTCAGCTTTACTGGCACCAAATAGGAAGGGCTGATTCTCCTTCATATATATATATATAATGTTAATTATTTGGCATTTTGTTTTCCCTCCCTGTGTTGACATTTATCTGCTTAACACCTTTTGTCTCTGCCTTTTTCAGATTGTCTATATGGAAGCACAGTCTTTTACGCAAGTTCTCAATTATTTTCAAATCGGGTCTCTTGATCATGTCTGTTTTCCTAGTTACACAATGTGTGGAAAAGAAGGTACTCATAAAGGTGAATCTGACTGAAGACATGAAGTGGACACAGGACTAGACCACAAGACAGGCAAACCTACATCCTCAAACAGGACAAATATAATGTGTTAATGGTTAAAGACCGTGATGCTGGGAAACATTGAGGGCAGGAGGAGAAGGGGACGACAGAGGATGAGATGGTTGGATGGCATCACCAACACAATGGACATGGGTTTGGGTGGATTCCGGGAGTTGGTGATGGACAGGGAGGTCTGGCGTGCTGTGGTTGGTGGGGTCGCAAAGAGTTGGACACGACTGAGCGACTGAACTGAACTGAATGGTTAAGGAAGTTGTACCTTTGTTCTTTTGTGAAGGAAATTTATTAACTAAAGAAACTGTCCATCACATCCCCTCTCAGTCATTGCATCCCAACCTCTGAGTCAGTTGGAATCAGGGAGAGATGAAGAGACACAAGAGAAACAGAGGGCGTAGCAAAAGAAAGAATGCAGGAGAATTCTGTGAAAGAAAAGGTGCCCAGGGAGGGCCATCTCCAAATATGCTTCAATGGAATATTAATTATTTTAGAAGTTACTTGAGTGTCTACTAAAGGAAAATGCACAACCTAGAAGTTACAAGTTAAGTTTTACTCAGAGATCTTACTAAAGACTATAGGTGGGGACACAGCCTGCCAGATAGCTTTGAAGAATGCTTAGAAGAGTTAAGGGAGAGGCCAGGATATATACCAGTTTTTGCTGGGCCAGGGCGGGAGAAGTGGGGAAGCATGTAGTTAAATATCAAAAGATTGGGGCTAATCACAAAAACAGACATGTTGAGTTAATGACTTTAGAGTATTGTTTACTCTAAGTTGGGTCCTACTCTTGGCGACCCTATGGACTGCAGCATGCCAGGCTTCCCTGTCCTTCACTATCTCCTGCAGATTGCTCAAGTTCATGTCCATTGATTCAGTGATGCCGTCCAAACATCTGATCCTCTGTTGCCCTCTTGTCCTTAATCTTTCCCAGCATCAAGATCTTTTCCAGTGAGTTGGCTCTTTGCACCAGTTGGGAATATGCAATAATCTGGGCTTACTGAAATTATTCCTTAGAGTTGCGTCTTAACTATCTAAGAAAATTATACAAAGCACAGAATGTTTTCTGTTTTTCTCCATCCAGATCTTCGTTTTCTGAATGTTGAACTTTAAGCCAACTTTTTCACTCTCCTCTTTCACTTTCATCAAGAGGCTTTTTAGTTCCTCTTCACTTTCTGCCAGAAGGGTGGTGTCATCTGCATATCTGAGGTTATTGATATTTCTCCTGGCAATCTTGATTCCAGCTTGTGCTTCCTCCAGCCCAGAGTTTCTCATGATGTATTCTGCATATAAGTTAAATAAGCAGGGTGACAATATACAGCCTTGACGTACTCCTTTTTCTATTTGGAACCAGTCTGTTGTTCCATGTCCAGTTCTAACTGTTGCTTCCTGACCTGCATATAGGTTTTCAAGAGGCAGGTCAGGTGGTCTGGTATTCCCATCTCTTTCAGAATTTCCCACAGTTTATTGTGATCCACACAGTCAAAGGCTTTGGCATACTCAATAAAGCAGAAGTAGATGTTTTTCTAATGTTTCTAAGCTAATGTTTAGCACTGTAATTCCAAGTTAAATGACCAATGCTTCAAAATGTTAATTCAGTCTCTAGTTAAATCTAGATACATAAATATCTGACATTCAGGTTTGTTTTCCATTCTTCTGCCTATATTTTCTACAGTTTCTTATTGATATTCTATAAGCACTCATCTCTGAAATAAAAGGCATGAATTTTGCTTTTATTAGCCTTAGTTACCGACAGTAAAATGGCAAAAAGCGAAAAAGTAAAAGTGTTAGTTGCTCATTTGTGTCTGACTCTTTGCGACTCCATGGACTGTAGCCTGCCAGGCTCCTCTGTCTAGGGAATTCTCTAGGCAAGAATACTGGAGAGGGTAACAATTACCTTCTCAAGGCCATCTTTCTGATCGAACATGTGTTTCCTACACTGCGGGCAGATTCTTTACCATCCGAGCCACCAGGGAAGCCCAAATGGCAAAAGCCCATTCTAAAACTTTTAAGACATCTAATCATCTGAAATTATACATGAAAAATTTAATAATTCAGGTTATATGCATGTGAATAAGAAAACAACTCTTGGAGTTATTCAAATACTTCAGAAAAAAAAAAACTATAGGAAATGGACATCTTAGTTTTATTATACCTACTATAATAAATATTATAAATTATATTTCTATAATACATAGAAGTAAATATTTAAAAATAGTATAAATATTAGGTATACGATTAAATAAATATAATTTTATTTCCAATAATAAAATTAAGAAATGATTCCTGCTTCTATCATTTTCATTTATCTTTAGACTAAGTCTTCAAGTTTAACATTTAGAAGTGCACTGCATTGTCAGTTTTACTGAACTGAAAAATGTTGATTTGCCCCCAACTTTTTCTGCTCGGTTTGTGAAATTGCTTTCAGTTTAAATTACTGATATTTACTCGGAAGAAGATAATGGTAGGGATACACTGCTTTGGTGATTTCATTATGATGACATAAATTAATCTTTTATCCAAATAGACACTATATTTAAAAGAATAAAAAGAGACATAAATACTAGATTAGCTTTGTTGAGGAGGAATCCCTCTTAAATTCTTTTGGCTAGTCTAATTTAATTTACACAAGATAGATTAACAGAAGAAAAAACATTAATTTGTACCTATGGCAATCTCATAGAAGTAGAACCCAAGAAGTAACCAAAGCGAACAGGTTTAATATATTATAGACAAAGGACCAATACATTTGTGAGGAATTGACAGGACATAGAAACTTAATTTTTTTTTTTTTTTTTTTTAGAAACTTAAATTTTGAGTGCTTAGTTAGTGAATAATCCAAATAGAGTTTGGGATTAGTAAAAAAAAAAAAAAAAAAAAGTAACAATGTTTATTTACATAGCCTGTAAAGCCCTGAATTTCCTTATCGCTGGTGATAAGAATGTCTGTCCACCTCTTGGTATGAAGAGGGTACCCTTGGTATTGGAGATGTTTTCAGGTAGATGGGGAGAGGGTCAGAGTGTGTTTTTTGCACCAGTTGTTTTTTTAAGTAACTTTAATTTTAAAAAATCAATATTCCACTTTGTCACATTTTAGGGTGGCCTGCCCTGAGCCCCAATTGTTTAAAAATATTAGACTAATATTTGCTAATTTTTGGTCATACAGATGAACTTAATGGCATAATATGTTGATTGCTAATAAAGTCATTTAATATTCTACACATCCGCATATTTATCAGCTCTAAGTGCAGTCTTGCAATCAGCAATTTCCCCATGATAACTCTCCTGCGGTGCTTGGCAAGATAACATAATGCCTGATGAGAAGTAAGGCACTCTTGAACCAAGAGGTAGTCAGCTTTCAATTTTGGTACAAAGGAAATGAGCTCACTCTGCTACCCCAGGCATCAAAGTTAGCACTGAGCAGGGCACCCCCTGAGCAAGGAAAACCCAAGCAAGGCTAATCATTTAAAAGAGATCTGCAACATTTTCAAAATATTTTTAAAAGATGAAACAGATTGTTATGCACCCATTAGTAATATATACTTAGCATTAAAAATCCCTTTCAGTGAAAGAATCTTATAATTTTAAAAAGTAGAGTCCTTATTAGGTGTCATACACATATTAAAACATTATAATAAATAGCTATTCCCAAAGAATTGCAGCTCACAAAATATTCTTGGTACATGGTGATGCTTTAAAGAGGTTGTACATTTCTTACCATTATTAACACTAATGTAGCTACACTTGTATACATATTTTACTGTTTATAATGCAATGTGATGGAATAAGATCCAGCTATATTTGCTTTTCTATTACTAAGTCAAGAACTAAAATGCAAAATACTTTGGGGAAAGTTGAAGTGCAATATGATTCTATCCCTCACCATACTTTGCTGTAAGTACCTTTCTAATTGTATTCCCTCAGGATATGAAAGAAGTGCAAATTGTTCACCTTCTGTCATGAACTATATTGGGACCTGGTATATTTTAGATAACTAAATTGTTACCTAACTATTACCAACCCAGGTTCAGCAAAAAATCAATAATCAAAAGGCAAGTATCAGTGGAAAGGAGAGATGCTTTAATCAGAAAAGCCAGCAATCTGGGAGAAGATGGACTCATATCCTGAGATCAATTCTGAAGATTCTGCTCAGCCATAAGTTTTTAAAGAAAAAAAGGTGTGGGAGAGGGGAGAGAATCTCAGTGAATCATCAAAGTAGGAGGTTGGGTTCTACATCCCTCAGCTGAGTGCAGAGTGGCTGACTATCTCTTCATAGCTTATCTTGCCCCTGTGATCTATCTGCAGGATTGCTAAAGGGGCTGTTGGGGTAGAGAGCTAGTCATTTTTAACTACCTCGTTCTTTGTTCTTACTTCTTTGTATCTAGGAAAAGAATTGGTGGGTTAGGCCAGGTGTGTACTTAGGATCATTTAGTGATCGCATTCTTTTTATTTACGTATTTATTAGCTATGCCAGGTCTTCATTGCTGCATGGGCTTTTCTCTAGTTGAAGCGAGTGGGGCTACTCTCTAGTTGCCGTGGGCTGGCTTCTCATTGCGGGGCCTTCCCTTGTTTCTGAGCATGGCCTGTAGGGTGGGTAGGCTTCAGGAGTTGTGGTTCCTGGGCTCTAGAGCACAGATTCAATAGCTGTGGCACATGAGCTCCATGGAGTGTGGGATATTCCTGGACCACAGGATTGAAAGCATGTCTCCTGCATTGGCAGGCAGATTCTTTACCACTGAGCCACCAGGGAAACAGTGATCTCATTCTTATAATTAGGTTCTTTCAAGGTTAGAGAATGACAGAAAACAGCAAACAGGAAAGAAGCAGAAGAGCAGCTTTCAAAATATGTTAAATAATAGTGAATAGTACTTTCTAGATTCTTCTTAAATTGCTCTTTTCCTTTGGAACTAAAGTAACTACTATTTAATAATCTAGTGCCCATATATATCTTACTAAATATATATATATAAAACAAAGAAAAATATGCAAGATGATTTCTTTCATGAAAACACTTGAACAAATTTACTCCCTATGTATTTATCAAATGCCTACTTTGTGCCTCTTCTTGGGATAGATCAGTGAAAACAAAAAACCAAAAATCCTTGGTGTCATGGAACTTATGTTTTCACGGACAGGGAGAGACAGTAATAGTAATTAATGGGTAATATTAAATTAGGCTCTATTAAAGGTGATTAAATTGTGTAACAGTAAAAAAGAAAAAAGTAAGGCAGGATAAGGGAAATCCAGAATGCTACTTAAGATGGAGAGGTGTGTAGCTATGTTAGAGAAGATGGCCAGGGAAGAACCTCACCGAGAAGAGGACAATTTGAGCAAAAACTTATAAAAGGTGAACCATGTACATATGAGAAGGGCAGAACACCAAAGAAAGAAAATTTAGCCAATGAAAAGGTGCTAAGGGAAGAATATATTTGCTGAACTAGAAGAGCAAGAAAGACAATGTTGCTGGAACATTGTAGAAAGAAGTAGAAAAGTAGGTCAGAGAGGGAATGGGGGACCACATCAAGTAGAGCCTTGCAAGCCTGTGCTAAGAGCTTTGGATTTTAACTCTGAACCAAATGTGGAGCTACCGGAGAGCATTGAGTAAATAAGCTGAGTTATTTTAGAAAGATCCCCCTGGCTTCTTTGTTAGCTATTGAACTTGGAAAATAAGAATGAAAACAAGTAGAGCCTACCTCAGAACTATAAGGATGGAAACACATTCTCTTCTTCCTTTCTAGATTCTTTAGTCTAATAATTAAATTGATTCAAGATAGATTAACAAGAGAAAGACAAAATTGCATATGTATACGGGGATGTCTTCCCAGATGGCTCAGTGATAGAGAATCACCTGCCAAGGTAGGAAATGTGGGCTCAATCCCTGGGTTGGCTAGATCCCTTGGAGGAGGAAATGGCAATGAATTCCAGTATTTTGCTTGGAAAATCCATGGATGGGGAACCTGGTGGACTACAGTCCTTGGGGTTGCAAAGAATCAGACACAACTGAGTGCACACACACACATGCACGTGTGCGTGCATATGGGAGCCTCATGGAGACTCAAAAGGCAATCAAAAAATTGAAGCTTATATAACATCCTAAGCTAAGGAAAGGGGTAGGGATCTGGGGATGCAAATGGGAAGAAGACCATTCACAGGAAAGTGAAAGAAGATGGTTAGAAAACAAAGGTTGGCCTGTTATGCAGATAAGTTTTCTTGGTAAAATGTATCTCTGGTAATGGCTCTTTTTCTGGATCAGAAAAAAAAAAAAATTCTTATCTCTTGAAGTTTACCTATAGGTGAGGTACAAATATAGTGAGCAAAATAAACTAGTAAAATATTATAGAAGTTATGTAGTGATAAATGCTTAGGAGAAAAACACACACACATATATCAGAGAATGGGAATGTAAAGTGACTAGACAAGAAGGAGTTGAAACTTTTAAAATGAATGGCCAGGACAAGTTCCACTGGTAAATGCTCTTCGAGCAAAGACATTTAAGAAGCAGTGAGGGTATGGTCTACCCTGGCAGTGCAGTGGTTAGGGCTCCGTGCTTCCACTGCAGGGGGTGTGTGATCCCTGGTCCTCAGAAAACTAAGATCACAGAACCTTTGGGGTTGCCAAAAAAAAAAAAAGTGGAAAAGAATGAACTGTGAAGACCTTCTCATGTAGACAGTCAGCAAAGTTGTAATATTGCTTAATGAAAAACAGGTCTTCCCTTGTAGCTCATCTGGTAAAGAATCTGCCCACAATGTGGGAGACATGGGTTCAATCCCTAGGTTAGGAAGATCCCCTGGAGAAGGGAAAGGCTACCCACTTCAGTATTCCGGAGTATATTGTCAACCTGTTCATTTAAATTATATGCAGAGTACATCATGAGAAATGCTGGACTGGATGAAGCACAAGCTAAAATCAAGATTGCTGGGAGAAATATCAACAACCTCAGACATGCAGATGATACCACTCTAATGGCAGAAAGTGAAGAGGAAGTAAAGAGCCTCTTGATGAGAGTAAAAGAAGAGAGTGAAAAAGCTAGCTTAAAACTCAACATTCAAAAAACTAAGATCTTGGCATCCAGTCCCATCACTGCATGACAAATAAAAGGGGGAAAAGTGGAAGCAGTGACAGATTTTCTTTTCTTGGACTCCAAAATCACTGCAAATGCTGACTGGAATCATGAAATTAAAAGATGCTTCTTCCTTGGAAGGAAAGCCATGACAAACCTACTGAAAAAAAAAAGGTGCAAGTGTTAGTCGGTCAGTCATGTCCAACTCTTTGTGACCTCATGGACTGTAGGCCGCCAGGCTCCTCTAACCAGAGAGTTCTCCAGGCAAGAATACTGGAGTGAGTTGCATTCCCTTCTCCAGGGGATCTTCCTGACCCAGGGATTGAACCCAGGTCCCCTGTGTTGTAGGCAGATTCTTTACCATCTGAGCCACCAGAGAAGCCCCCATGACAAAACTAGACAGTATATTAAAAGCAGAGACATCAGTTTGCCAACAGATGTCCATATGGTTTTTCCAGTAGTTATGTATGGATGTGAGAGTTGGACCATAAAGAAGGCTGAGCACCAAAGAATAGATGGTTTTGAATAGTAGTGTTGGAAAAGACTCTTGAGAGTCCCTTGAACTGCAAGGAAATCAAACCAGTCAATCTTAAAGGAAATCAACCCTGAATATTCACGGGAAGGACTGATGCCGAAACTGAAGCTCCAATACTTTGGCCACCTGATGGGCAGAGCAGACTCATTGGAAAAGACCCTGATGCTGGAAAAGTTTGAGGCAGGAGGAGAAGGAGATGGCAGAGCTTAAGATGGTTGGTTGGCATCACCATCTCAATGGTCATGAGTTAGAGGAAACCCTGGGAGATAGTGGAGGACAGATAAGCCTGGCATGCTGCAGTTCATAGGGTTGCAAAGAGTTGGACATAATTGTGCGACTGAATAACAACAACAAGTGTAAAATCTGATATTGCTCTTGGATACCCCCACATCAGCCCCCATAGTTAATTTCTTTGCTGATGGTTTAAGACTAACCTAACTGGTTAGATAAACCTGGCTTTATTTTATGAATATAGGGATTTATAAAAGCACTTCATTTGAAGTTCCACACATTGATAACTGTCCCAAAACTGAGACTCCTTGCACAGATCTTGGTTGTTCAAGTTACAGTAAGCACGTTTCATTTAAACAACTTGGTTCATAGGCACCTTGTAGTGGGGGATGCTTCTTGGACATATGATGCGTACCAGCTTTCTCTTTCTCTCCCTGCATGTATCATTTCCTTCCAAATAAAAGCCCTGTATGAGTTGCAGAGGAGTAAAATTTACCACCCTAAAATATCTCTTTGACACATGTATTATTTTGAACTAAAAACAAGAAAGACTCAGGAAGAAACTGTAAAGTTTCCCCCAACTGTCTGAAAGAATATATATAGAGGACCTGTTCCAGGAAGAGAGTTTTCATCATAGAAAACTATAGTCTGAACTGGCTCCATAGGCAAGAAGGAACCTAGCGAAGGCTGTTTTTACAAATTCTGCTCTGTTTCATTGTCTCTGCATGGCCAGCAAACATTTGCTGGCTAAACATTTGCTTTTCCATTTCCATGTGAATTGTCCACCTCACCTAGTAGTCCCAAACCACAACCCCAGTATCCTCTTTTGTCTGTAGGTGAAGATAGTATTTAAGGAGAGGATTTTGACCATTTTGGTGAGTTACTGTTTTCCTGGGTCTCTCCCATGTGTGCATACTTGTAAACTTTTGTTCGAGACCCTCTTTGACAGAGTATATATAATCTGTGGAGTCTCCTAAGTCATTTCAAATATTCCAACTGGATAAAACAACACAGGTGCCAGTGTTAGAAAAAGAACTAACATGACCAAGGTTTATAGTATGTGTACTTAGATAGATCTGGGGAGACAGAGATGTATATCTAGCTCTCTCCCAGAGTAGAAAGCAGATCCCTCTACTCACTCCAGAAGATATCCAAGTTTAGGTAATATCACAAACTTACCATCTTCATTATCAGCTGATACACAGTATAATATAAATTTAAATATGGAAGCTTACAAAACAAAAAACAAAAAACCTCAACATTCAAAATCTATGATCATGGCATCCAGTCCTATCACTTTGTGGGAAATAAATGGGGAGAAAAATGGAAACAGTGAAAGACTATTTTGTTGGGCTCCAAAATCACTGCTGATGGTGACTGCAGTCAGTCACGATGTTAAAAGACACTTGCTCTTAGAAGAAAAGCTATGACCAACCTAGACAGCCTATGAAAAAGAAGAGACATTGCTTTGCTGACAAAAATCTGTCTGGTCAAAGCTTTAGTTTTTCCAGTAGTCATTTGTAGATGTGACAGCTGCACCATAAAAAAGGCTGAGTACTGAAGAATTGATGCTCTCAAATTATGGTGCTGGAAAAGACTCTTCAGAGTCCCTTGGACTGCAAGGTCAAACCAGTCAATCCTGAAGGAAAGCAACCCTGGATATTCACTGGAAGAACTGATGCTGAAGCTAAAGCGCCAATACTCTGGCCACCTGCTGTGGAGAGCTGACTCATTGGAAAAGATCCTGATGCTGGGAATGATTGACTGAAAGAAGGAAAGGGGGCATCAGGGGATGGCATTACCGACTCAATGGACATGAGTTTGAGCAAGCTCTAGGAAATAGTGAAGGATAGAGAAGCCTGGCATGCTGCAGTCCATGAGGTCACAAAGAATCACAAGACTGAACGACTGCACAACAACAACCAAAAAACTAAGTGCCTACAATTTTTGGTAGATGTTCAGGGTATTGGTAGTTAATTGATTCTGAAATAAATACAGTCAAATGAATTCTGGAAAAGCTCCAAGGCCAACAACATGTCTCTTTATTAAGAATAAAATAAGGAAATTTTATTTTGCTCAGTGGGGATTCCCTCAGTTCAGTTTAGTCACTCAGTCCTGTCCGACTCTTTGTGACCCCATGAATCACAGCACGCCAGGCCTCCCGGTCCATCACCAACTCCCAGAGTTCACTCAGACTCACGTCCATCGAGTCAGTGATGCCATCCAGCCATCTCATCCTCTGTCCTCCCCTTCGCCTCTTGCCCCCAATCCCTCCCAGCATCAGAGTCTTTTCCAATGAGTCAGCTCTTCGAATGAGGTGGCCAAAGTACTGGAGTTTCAGCTTTAGCATCATTCCTTCCAAAGAAATCCCAGGGCTGATCTCCTTCAGAATGGACTGGTTGGATCTCCTTGCAGTCCAAGGGACTCTCAAGAGTCTTCTCCAACACCACAGTTCAAAAGCATCAATTCTTCTGTGCTCAGCCTTCTTCACAGTCCAACTCTCACATCCATACATGACGACAGGAAAAACCATAGCCTTGACTAGACGGACCTTTGTTAAGCACTTATAATAGTGGCTGATGCATTGAAGACACTTAAATTAGTTCTCAATGACATACAAAACATCAGGATGGAGAAACGAGGAAAGGAAAATATAACCAAACCCAAGTGTGACTGATCATCTCTCATAAGCCAATAATTTAAGAGATAAGGTGTCAGTAGAAAGGAAAGGTGCTTTAATCAATAAAGCCAGCAGTCTGGGCAGAAGATGGACTCATGTCCTGAGATCAACTCCAAAGATTCTGCTCAGCCATGACAGTTTTTAAAGGAAAAACTGGTAGGATGGTGAAGAATCTCAGTGAATCATTGAGGCAGGAGGTCAGGTTCTGCATCATTCTCCACTGAGTGCACACTAGCTGACTCTTTCTTCAGATGTTATCTTGCCTGCATACTTTGCCTTCTGGATTGCTAAGGGGGGCTTTTGAGGGTATAAAGCTAGTCATTTTTTTAACTGCTTAATACTTCATTCTTCTTTTTATGTAGGAGAAGAATCAACAGGTTAAACAAGCCATGGTATGAATTCAGGAAAGCATAAGTCAGGAATTAGTTTTAATTGCTTAGTGATCTCATTCCTATAATTAGGTTCCTTTAAGTATGGAGGGAAATGAGAAAAGGGCAAAGAAGCTGCTTTCATATGTAATTCTTCTTCATACCCAGTTTGGGCAGAGAACATCTAAAACACTTGCAATTTCCTAAGTGATAAAGAGTAATGAGTATGTCTCTTAACATTCATAACAAATCCTATTCAGCTACAGATGAGCTTATTTTATAAAGTGGCTTTGGGAGTTCAGTTCACTTCAGTCACTCAGTCATGTCTGACTCTTTGCAACCCCATGATTGCAGCACGCCAGGCCTCCCTGTCCATCACCAACTCCCGGAGCTCACTCAGACTCACATCCATCAAGTCAGTGATGCCATCCAGCCATCTCATCCTCTGTCATCCCCTTCTCTTCCTCCTTCAATCCCTCCCAGCATCAGAGTCTTTTCCAATGAGTCAACTCTTCGCATGATGTGGCCAAAGTACTGGAGTTTCAGCTTAGCATCAGTCTTTCCAAAGAACACCCAGAACTGATCTCCTTTAGAATGGACTGGTTGGATCTCCTTGCAGTCCAAGGGACTCTCAAGAGTCTTCTCCAACACCACAGTTCAAAAGCATCAATTCTTGGGCATTCAGCTTTCTTCACAGTCCAACTCTCACATCCATACATGACCACTGGAAAAACCATAGCTTTGACTAGACGGACCTTTGTTCGTAAAGCAATGTCTCTGCTTTTGAATAGGCTATCTACGTTGGTCATAACTTTCCTTCCAAGGAGTAAATGTCTTTTAATTTCATGGCTGCAGTCACCATCTGCAGTGATTTTGGAGCCTCAAAAAATAAAGTCTGACAATATTTCCACTGTTTCCCCAACTATTTCCCATGAAGTGATGTGACCAGATGCCATGATCTTCGTTTTCTGAATGTTGAGCTTTAAGCCAACTTTTTCACTCTCCTCTTTCACTTTCTCAAGATGCTTTTTAGTTTCTCTTCACTTTCTGCCATAAGGGTGGTGTCATCTGCGTATCTGAAATTATTGATATTTCTCCTGGCAATCTTGATTCCCGCTTGTGCACCTTCCAGCCCAGAGTTTCTCATGATGTACTCTGCATATAAGGTAAATAAGCAGGGTGACAATATACAGCCTTGACGAACTCCTTTTCCTATTTGCAACCAGTCTGTTGTTCCATGTCCAGTTCTAACTGTTGCTTCCCGCATATAAGTTTCTCAAGAGGCAAGTAAAGTGGACTGGCATTCCCATCTCTTTCAGAATTTTCTACAGTTTATTGTGATCCACACAGTCAACGGCTTTGGCATAGTCAATAAAGCAGAAATAGATTTTTTTCTGGAACTCTTTTGCTTTTTCAATGATCCAGTGGATGTTGGCAATTTGATATCTGGTTCCTCTGCCTTTTCTAAAACCAGCTTCAACATCTGGAAGTTCACAGTTCACATACTGCTGAAGCCTGGCTTGGAGAATTTTGAGCATTACTTTACTAGCATGTGAGATGAGTGCAACTGTGTGGTAGTTTGAGCATTCTTTGGCACTGCATTTCTTTGAGATTGGAATGAAAACTGACCTTTTCCAGTCCTGTGGCCACTGCTGAGTTTTCCAAATTTGCTGTCATAGTGAGTGCAGCACTTTCACAGCATCATCTTTTAGAATTTGAAATAGCTCAACTGGGATTCCATCACCTCCACTAGCTTTGTTCGTAGTGATGCTTTCTAAGGCCCACTTGACTTCATATTCCAGGATGTCTGGCTCTAGGTGACTGATCACACCATTGTGATTATATGGGTCATGAACATCTTTTTGGTACAGTTCTTCTGTGTATTCTTGCCACCTCTTCTTAATATCCTCTGCTTCTGTTAGGTCCATACCATTTCTGTCCTTTATTGAGCTCATCTTTGCATGAAATGTTCCCGTGGTATCTGTAATTTTCTTGAAGAGATCTCTAGTCTTTCCCATTCTGTTGTTTTCCTCTATTTCTTTGCATTGATCGCTGAGGAAGGCTTTCTTATCTCTCCTTGCTATTCTTTGGAATTATGCATTCCTATATTAGGTCCATGAATCAAGGCAAATTGGAAGTAGTCAAACAGGAAATGGCTTTGGGGAAGCACCTAAAAATGGGGGCTAGTTGCCAAGGGAAAGAAGCACGTGAAGAAGATTAAAAGGTTCAGCCTTTTCTGGGGTTATATAATAAAGCCTACATTAAAATGAAGTAGATATAGATTTAAGGGACTAGATCTGATAGACAAAGTGCCTGATGAACTATGGACAAAGGTTGGTGACATTGTACAGCCAACAGGAAGAAAGAGCATCCCCAAGAAAAAGAAATGTAAAAAACCAAAGTGGCTGTCTGAAGAGGCCTTACAAATAGAAAAGAAAAGAAGAAAAGTGAAAAGCAAGGGAGAAAAGGAAAGATATACCCCTTTGAATGCAGAGTTCCAAAGAATAGCAGGGAGAGATAAGAAAGCCTTCGTAAGTGATCAGTGCAAAGAAATAGAGGAAAACAACAGAATGGGAAAGACTAGAGATCTCTTCAAGAAAACTAGCAATATCAAGGGAACATTTCATGCAAAGATGGGCTCAATAAAGGGCAGAAATGATATGGACCTAACAGAAGCAGAAGATATTAAGAAGAGGTGGCAAGAATACACAGAAGAACTGTACAAAAAAGATCTTCATGACCCAGATAATCACAATGGTGTGATCAGTCACCTAGAGCCAGACATCCTGGAATATGAAGTCAAGTGGACCTTAGGAAGCATCACTACAAACAAAGCTAGTGGAGGTGATGGAATTCCAGTTGAGCTATTTCAAATTCCAAAAGATGATGCTGTGAAAGTGCTGCACTCAATATGCCAGCAAATTTGGAAAATGCAGCAGTGGCCACAGGACTGGAAAAGGTCAGTTTTCATTCCAATCCCAAAGAAAGGCAATGCCAAAGAATGCTCAAACTACTGCACAATTGCACTCGTCTCACACGCTAGTAAAGTAATGCTCAAAATTCTCCAAGCCAGGCTTCAGCAATACATGAACCGTTAACTTCCAGATGTTCAGACTGGATTTAGAAAAGGCATAGGAACCAGAGATTAAATTGCCAACACCCACTGGATCTTCAAAAAAGCAAAAGAGTTCCAGAAAAAAATCTATTTCTGCTTTATTGACTATGCCAAAGCCTTTGACTCTACTGTGGAAAATTCTGAAAGAGATGGGAATACCAGACCACCTGACCTGCCTCTTGAGAAACCTATATGCAGGTCAGGAAGCAACAGTTAGAACTGGACATACAACAGACTGGTTGCAAATAGGAAAAGGAGTACATCAAGGCTGTATATTGTCATCCTGCTTATTATTTAACTTATATGCAGAGCACATCATGAGAAACTCTGGGCTGGAGGAAGCACAAGCTGGAATCAAGATTGCCAGGAGAAATATCAATAACCTCAGATATGCAGATGACACCACCCTTATGGCAGAAAGTGAAGAGGAACTAAAAAACCTCTTGATGAAAGTGAAAGTGGAGAGTGAAAAAGTTGGCTTAAAGTTCAACATTCAGAAAACGAAGATCATGGCATCTGGTCCCATCACTTCTTGGAAAATAGATGGGGAAGCAGTGGAAACAGTGTCAGACTTTATTTTTGGGGGGCTCCAGAATCACTGCAGATGGTGATTGCAGCCATGAAATTAAAAGACGCTTGCTCCTTGGAAGGAAGGTTATGACCAACCTAGATGGCATATTCAAAAGCAGAAACATTACTTTGCCAACAAAGGTCGATCTAGTCAAGGCTATGGTTTTTCCAGTAGTCATGTATGGATGTGAGAGTTGGACTGTGAAGAATGCTGAGTGCCGAAGAATTAATGCTTTTGAACTGTGGTGTTGGAGAAGACTTTTGAGAGTCCCTTGGACTGTAAGGAGATCCAACCAGTCCATTCTAAAGGAGATCAGCCCTGGGATTTCTTTGGAAGGAATGATTCTAAAGCTGAAACTCCAATACTTTGGCCACCTCATGCGAAGAGTTGACTCATTGGAAAAGATTCTGATCCTGGGAGGGATTGGGGTCAGGAGGAGAAGGGAACGACAGAGGATGAGATGGCTGGATGGCATCACCGACTCAATGGACGTAAGTTTGAGTGAACTCTGGGGGTTGGTGATGGACAGGGAGGCCTGGCTTGCGGCAATTCACGGGGTCGCAAAGAGTCAGACACGACTGAGTGACTGAACTGGACTGAACTGAACTGATGAGGGTCCTTCTTTCCAATGTTGAGTCTGGATATTTGCAACTTCTTAGAGAATAAACACAAATATCTACATTCATTTCCTCTTCTGGAAAGTGACAGTTTGTGAAAACTAGATGGATGGTGGTGTACAACAGTCAGCTACTCTTTGCTAAAACAAAGGCAAAACCAGATCTCTTCTCTCTCCAAATATGAGGATATTCTATGGATGGTCATTATATTCCCAACTTCCAAATGTAATTTTGTTTATTACTATGCCCTTGGTTTCTTTATTTGATGCTTTGATTCAGTTCCAAAATTCTTAGTTTTATCTTTATCACTTAGACTCTCCCAGTCTGCCCCTGACTTTTGGGTATGAACTTCATTATTTTGTCCCATGCCTGGAAGTGTTGCTATAGTCATCCTCTTTTCCTCTTATGACTAATTTCTCCAACAGAAAGATTTAGAAAAGATCTGGGTTGTGTTTACATCCACTACGATTAGTTGTTCCTACATATTTGTTCACATTTTTCTTTCAATCCGAGTTTATCAACACCTGACAGATGGTTTAGTCCTTGTGTAACATGTACACTGTTGCTCTGATTGATGACCTATAATCTTAAATTACAATCCCATTCAGTATCCACCTTGGCTTGAATATTTCATGGCAGTGATTCATGACTGCAGAGATATTAGTTCATCAAACTCGGTCTGGGAACATATTCTGGTACCATATAACATGTTCACATTTTAAAATCGCTCATTCCTGATTATGACATATTCTTACTATAGTTCAAAATTCTTTCCTTTAGTCACTGACAATATAATTATTGAAAAAAAGTACCAATTTATTCTTTGCAATTAGGCTTCACCAGCAGCTCTAAAACCTGAAGGATAATAAGCATTTGGTCTGATAATAAGTATTTGTGGAGACAGTCAGAGCTTTGAATTAATCTAACCAATCCTGATATTGACATCTTCTCGTTATCTCCAAATCATCACACTTTTCAAATAAATTAAAGGTCCTTGGAAGTTGGACATAACAGCTAATTTTCACTTTAACACTTCCAGCAGGGTATTTTTAGGTGTTCAAAATTTAGTGTTGACCCTAATTTTCTAGTGAGTGTATACAGTCTCTGTCAATTATTCCCACACTTGCAACTCCAACTTCAGGATATTTTCTGTACTATCTTTTTTACTTGTGTTGTTCAAGAACCATCTTTTCATGTTATTCAAGAATGATTTTTTAACTTATTTATTTTTAATTGGAGGATAATTGCCTTATAGTAGTGTGTTGGTTTCTGCCATTCATGAATCAGCCATAGATATACATATGTCCCCTCCCTCTTCAACCTCTCTTCGACCTCCACCTCTTACGAATGAGTTTCAGACCAGGTGCTGGTGAATATATCTTTGGTTCCTAAAGCTGGATGACAGCAGATGGAAATTGTTGCTAATGGAACCACAACCAGTGTGGGGGTTTTACTCTGTGGATTAGTTTCCTCATGGATTTCCATTAACTGTCAAAATACGTTAAATGGTATTTCATTTGTATTTAGTTTCTCAAAGAATATTAACCCTATTCATTGTACTAACAACATTCCTCAAAAATCTTTCCCATTCCCAATTTGCATTTCTTCTGTAGTGATTACAAGCCTCTTGCTTGCCAAATCCTTACATCCTTTTTGTTACAGCCTTGTATGTCTTTTGTCATCTCTTCATTGTTTTCCATATTTATTTAGCAACTAACCTAAAAATTTTCCCATGGGCAGGATTTAGTAGGAAGGATGTGAATATTCATACCCTGACATTTTTGCCCTGTTTCAAAATAATCCTCAATTATTTTGAATAGCCTGCTTTTTTTTATTGCGGTAAAATATGGTAACTGTATTTTATCATTGTGTGTAATGACCAATGAGTCACACACATGAATACCCATTCTGAAAAGGAGTTGCATGTAAGAAGTGCCAACATGTGAAGTAAATATTTTTTTACTATACCACTGAAATACCTTCCATGACACCATCAAATTTTAAATGCATGTTTTTCTTAGTGTTCTGCTTTGTAAGTCAGATTTCTTACCTATTCATCTGAGAAATGAAATACAGGAATTTCCACTAATGCATATGTGAAACATCTATTTTGAGAATATATGCAGTTCATGTGCTAATGTGCTCAGTCGCTCAGTTGTGTCCAACTCTTTGCGACCCCATGGACTGAAGCCCACCAGGCTTCTCTGTGCATGGGGTTTTCCAGCAAGAATACTGGAGTAGGTTGCCATTTCCTACTTCAGGGGATCTTCCCAACCCAGGAACAGGAACCTCATCTCTTGTGTCTCCTGCTTTGGCAGGCAGATTCTTTATCACTGCACCACATGGACGTTCCCAGGGCACTTGTTTTATATTAATATGCAACTTTACAGAGAAAATAATAGAATCCTAGTTGATAAGATTTCTGTCTTACCTGTGAGCTACTCTTTTTCTAATGAAATAAAACCTTAAACTAAATTTGTCTAAAGATTTTTTTTATTGATTTAGTGTTTGTGTCCCCCCAGTTCACATGTTAAAGCCCTGTCCCCCAATGTGATAGTATTTGGAGGTAAGGCCTTTGGGAAGTCATTAGGATTAGATGAGATCATGCAGGTGGGAACTTCGTAATGGTAGTAGGCTCCTTCAAAGAACAGAAAGAGAAACCAGAGCACTCTCTCTTTCTCCACCATATAAGGACAAAGTCAGAAGGTAGCGTATGTAAAAAGAAGCATGTTTTCACCAGGAAACTTAATCGTGGACTTCTCAATATCCAGAACCATGAGAAATAAATATCTGTTGGTTAAGCCACCTCGTCTATGGTATTTTGCTATAGCAGCCCAAACTGAGTAGGAGAATATTCTGTGTTGCTTACACTAGTCATGGTTGGCAAAAGTGATTTATGTTTGCTCAAATTTTATATTTAACAACATAATTATGTTTTAATTTGGGGAGATTGAGAAGGCTTCCCTGGTGGCTCATACATTAAAGAACCTGCCTGCAATGCAAGAGACCTGGATTTGATCCCCGGGTCGAAAAGATCCTCTGGAGAAGAGAATGGTTACCCACTCTAGTATTCTTGCCTGGAGAGAATTCCATGAACAGAGGAGCCTGGCGGGTTACAGTCCATGGGGTCACAAACAATCAGACACGGCTGAGCAACTAACACTAACACTTGGAGAGACTGGAGTGTTCTGTGACTCTAAAATATATTTAATATTTAAAGAATGGTCATTCAGCACTCTAATCCAATTCTAATGCACATTATAACAAAGTAAGGTTCATGTTTATTGTATTAAATATATGTACTTATTGTGTAATACATGTATATAGCCATAAATTATATTAAATATATAATATATACTTACATATAAGTATATAGCATATAATATATAATAAATATATAATATATAAATCCATATATTGTTTTATATATGTATAGTATATTGTGGAATTATTGTTAATATATTATGTATTATGTGGTGTTTATGGATATACATGTATTATATGATGTGTGTATATATGTACATGTACTTATTATATATGTATATATCTACATATATATATACATAACATATATATGTTACTTCAGAATAAGGAGTTGAGTATTTCTATAAGACTAGATTAATAATTATCCTTAAAAGTTTAAAGTCAATTAAAGAAAAAAAAGGAACTTAGGTCATTTTGGGAGAGCATTTCTAGAAGAGGAGAGGTTATAAGAGTCTCACTCTCCAACAAGGGTTTTTGGCAAATAAGGTTGCTGCAGTTCACTGGCATTTAGGAGCTGTTTTTCATTCTTAACCAGGAGAAATCTAAGAATTGGTTTGAAAATATTTCCTCTCTCTGCTCACAAATATGTATGATTGATATAAAATATTTTACTCCCATGAATAATCACTTAGCTTTACTGAATGTCTACAGCCTATAGTATTAATGAATAGAAATAAAGATAGAAATATGCATAATTAGTTATTAATAAAATAGTTAAGACTTGCAAAAGTATATAGGGAAGTAGATTTTATGGTAACTTACTTTAAAATCTAGTCTGTTGGAAATACTTGAATTTATGTACTTAGAAATTTTTACTTCACTTTTATTGAGCTAGCTGTTGGATAATTAACTCTAAGTAAAATACTATTCAGCATGAGAGTGATTCACTTTCATGAATGATACAGTTATTACTTTGCAACTTGATCAAGTCTATCTTATCTATAACCAGAAAAGATAGATTTATAATCCTGAAATTTTCTTTGGAGTGTTTTCTTTGTCGTATATCTTTAATTGTGAAAGGTTAATACAGTCAGATAGCTAAGAAAGATACATTAGCCATACATTTTCACATTAAAATTTCAGTCATATTGACTATCCTAATTTTCCATATACTGGCTGCCTTTGTTTTTGTTGTTCAGTCTCCCAGTCGGTTCAGACTCTTTGCGACCCCATGGACTGCAGCACTTTACACTGCAGATTTACATTATGCTTATTGATAAAGTGGAAATCTTCTAATGAAGTATTTATAATTGGTAGAGGTTGACATAAATCAAAGCACTTCATATTTAGAGCAACTACTCCCTTGGTCAGGAAGATCTCCTGGAAGAGGGGATGGGAACCCACTCCAGTTTTCTTGCCTGGAGAATCCAGTGGACCGAGGAGCCTGGCGGGCTATAGTCCATAGGGTCCCACAGAATCTGACACAGCTGAAGTGACTTAACATGCACTCTATGTAACAGTTCAGCATAGAGCATATAGAATTTAATGTCATGTATTACTTTTGCCAACTCTACTTGAAGCAAAATGTTATTAGAGTGCATGTTAACCTTAGCTCCTTGTACTCTTCTCAAGTAATTGCTGTGCTGTGCTTAGTCACTCAGCTGTATCTGACTTTTTATGACCCCATGCACTGTAGCCTGCCAGGCTCCTCTGTCCATGGGGATTCTCCAGGAAAGAATACTGGAGTGAGTTGCCATGCCCCCCTCCAAGGCATCTTCCCAAACCAGGGAGCAAACCCAGTCTCCCGCATTGCAGGTGGGTTCTTTATCATCTGAGACACCAGGGAAGCCCTCCAAGTAATTAGACCTGTGGAAAAGAACATTACAGAACAGTCAAAGGCTATACATACTGTAGTGTAAAAGACAGGAATTCACTTAATGGTGTCAGAAAACATTGTTTTTCTATTAAGTGAGCTTGCTAAAATATTTTTTAAAATCTATTAGGGATAAGAACAATATACTTATTTTGCTTTAAAGTGAAAAAAGTCAGGGAGAGCTAGTTTTGATTTCTTATTTTTTATGTAACTTACTTATTGTCCTGGAGGAGGAAATGGCATCCCACTCCAGTAATTTTGCCTGAAGAATCCTATGGACAAAGGAGCCTTGCAGGCTAGTCTATAGGGTCGCACAGAGTCAGACACAGCTAGCGCGCAACTAAGCACTCAGGCATGTAACATTGATCCTTATGTATTAAACCAATCATTTTAAATATGCTACTGCATATTGGATTTTTTTTTCCCATGTGATTACGATTCCACCATTAATGATTTGAAATAAGGAGCTTTGTCCTCCTAAAGAGGGTGGTAAATTAATGAACCTGATGCAAACAATTTGGTTCTAAAAGATGACGCTTTAAATTATACCCTCTAGCTAAAAGAAGTTAAAAATTTTAGAAGGGCAAACTTGACCCAAATGCAGTCTTAACAATTTGTGAGAAAAGAAGTAATCTTGTCCCCTATCACCCTTACTTCCACTATGATAGAATTGATTTGATAAAAATAAAATCTAATTTTGTCCCAGATTTAAGTTTCTAAGTCCCCCAAGTGATTCCCAAAACCCTGATGAAATTTTTACTTGTCTTTAGACAGAAGAGAACAAAAAGGACAATGTCACAAGTTGTGCATGAAACTGATTATGTTCAATTCATCAACAGCTCTGTATTTTGATGTTATTTTCCACTTTTATGATTTTAAAATGGTTTTTTGGTTTTGAAATAATGGAATAATAAAGATGTTGTTATTTCCTGATCTTACTTGAAAAACTACAAAACTGATAGCAGTGTGGGTCACATTCATCTTCTTTTCATTCTATTTTTTTCTTTGCTCTTCTTTTTCTTAGTTTCTTTTGTTTTACTTTACCTCTCTTTGAATTCAGATGGTTATAGTAACTGAACTAGAAGTTATTAACTGGCCAATGAAGTTAAAAATTCCCAACATGACACCAACATGTTGTTCAAGGGCTTGTTTTTCCAGACCCATGTCTCATAATCTCTAAACAAATGTGTGCTATTCAACCATATCCAATTCTTACTCTTCTATGCCCTTGCATTTGCTATTGCTTTTTCTCAAGATGCTTTCCTCCTGTCTCCTTTCCATGCATTTAAATTTTTTTTAAAAGGTGTAAATCATACTTCGAGGTCCTAAAATCTCTAAACAACCTTCCTTTCTAGTCTTTTGGAATAGCCTGTGATTGCACTTCCACATTGCTTTTTTTTTTTTTGCATTGCAGTACTTCTGTGATTGCACTTACCACTTTGCATTATAATTTTTTAATGTGTTTGGCTTTCATAACATGATCTTCTTGAGAATTGGAACCATGCCTAATTCATTATTGTATTTCCATTTCCTGGAATATAATGTATGCAACAGTCATTTAATTACAATTTCATGCATGAATTCCTGATTAAATGAATGAATGAATGAGTGAATGACTCATCATAGCTACCATTGGCACTGGCAAAATTACAATGAATGTAGCTTATTTGCTAATTGTACAAATATGGGATTTAAATGTTTACATTATTTGGTCCGGAGATTTTCAGTTCTGTCTGTGGTTCATCACTTGCAGAGCTTTATAAAATCTGTTTTGGTTCTTAGTGTTAGACAGCCTGATCTGTTGTTTTGGGGTGGGTTCTGGTAATTACATATTTGTTTCTTAGTTTTAATTTTTACTCATGATTCTGTGTGCAGTCAGATTGAGAATAAGGTGGATCAATAATTTTGAAGGCAAGTCTTACAGTGTAATTGGCTCAATACTGGGAACTTAGAAAATACAAGTAAAAGTACAGCAATAAGACCTAACTTGAAGTCTTTCAATACATTTTGATTAATTGTAGAGTGCCAGTTTGATATTTATTCTTACTTGCTTTGCATGTAATTTTATTCCAGTTAAATCACATCTGCAAAACTTAATCTCAGATGGACTTTAGAATACTTGCCAACATTGAGGACATTATTAAATACTTTTCTGACCTTGAAAACTAGCTAGCAATGGACAAGATGACTGGCGCCTATGATGGGATTGGTGTCTACAATTATAAATAAATTCTGCTTTGATGTTTGTGCTACAGGATCTGTATTGTGATTTAGTGAGGTTTTGATATCTTCAGTTCAATAGGGAGTATGGCTGTGACTTGATTAATCTAGTGCCAGTTTGTGGTTTCACTTTTTGAGAAGGACAGTAAAATAAGATTTAGTTGTAATGATATGTACAGTATAGAGTTTCATAAAACCTTATCTCATAAAATGCCTGAATAACTTTCCAAGTGGTAAGAAAGAAGGAAAAAAAATAAGAATTTATGACAAAAATAATAAAGGAGGTTCTGCTATTGAAGACTTGCCTGTACTGCTAGAATGCCAATAGCATGCATTAAAATGGAAACAATCTTGATGAAGCTGCCTATCTAATATTACTGTTCTTTCCTTATACTTGATTTGTGGAACAGCATCCATACATATGTGAGTTTCCCCACATCATCTGCAACATGATTTTACATTTCTTGGCTCTAAATCATTATGGATAGTTACTGGACAATTCATAGAATAGACTATTTTACACATAAAGGTTATATGATTTTATTTATATTTTAGCACTTAAAATGATATACCCAAATATCAAACATATATGCTGGAAGAAAGCAACAATAATTAACTTGATAAATATTTAATATTGATAAATAGAAATGCGATGATAAGTAATGATTTTATTCCATGTGGGTTTACAATAAAATTTCTCCACCTAGTTGCCTGGTTTAGGTGAGATTTGGTTGTGGGTAGTGTGAATGATCATAATGCAAAAAAGAAATGCTTCTGTACTTTGTGCAAGATCTTAGAGCTCACAGTGATGGAGCAGCCCCGTTATCAGGTTGTCAGAGTTTTTCTCCACTCCCAGAGAGCAGTGTACAAACACACTGTGCTCATTCTCAGTTTTGAGGCCATGGAGGCAAGTGTGTTTACACTCTACCTTTCAAATCGTTTACCCTAACCTCCTGTTAGGTAGCACCCACCAATTCAGGAAAATCACGAGAGCAAACATGCTATCCCAGCCTAAAGGAAAGTCAGAGGGAAAGTTTAATTCAAAAGAATTTCTATATGTTGCAACTGGCTACTCACTTTCTTTTTTTTTTTCAGATTTTTATTCATTTATTTATTTAATTAATTTACTTTACAATATTGTATAGGTGTTGCCATATATTGACTTGAGTCTGCCATGGATGTACATGTGTTCCCCATCCTGAACCCTCCTCTCTCCTCCCTCCCCATCCCATCCCTCTGGGTCATCCCAGTGCACCAGCGCCAAGCACCCTGTATCCTGCATCAAACCTGGACTGGCAATTCGTTTCACATATGGTATTTTACATGTTTCAATGCCATTCTCCCATATCATTCCACTCTTGCCCTCTCCCACAGAGTCCATAAGACTGTTCTATACATCTGTGTCTCTTTTGCTGTCTCGCATACAGGGTTATTGTTACCATCTTTCTAAATTCCATATATATGCGTTAGTATACTGTATTGGTGTTTTTCTTTCTGGCTTACTTCACTCTGTATAATAGGCTCCAGTTTCATCCACCTCATTAGAACTGATTCAAATGTATTCTTTTTAATGGCTGAGTAATACTCCATTGTGTATATGTACCACAGCTTTCTTACCCATTCATCTGCTGATGGACATCTAGGTTGCTTCCATGTCCTGGCTATTATAAACAGTGCTGCGATGAACACTGGGGTACACGTGTCTCTTTCGATTCTGGTTTCCTCAGTGTGTATGCCCAGAAGTGGGATTGCTGGGTCGTATGGCAGTTCTATTTCCAGTTTTTTAAGGAATCTCCACACAATCTCCACTATGTTCTCCATAGTGGCTGTACTAGTTTGCATTCCCACCAACAGTGTAGGAGGGTTCCCTTTTCTCCACACCCTCTCCAGCATTTATTGCTTGTAGACTTTTGGATTGCAGCCATTCTGACTGGCGTGAAATGGTACCTCATAGTGGTTTTGATTTGCATTTCTCTGATAATGAGTTATGTTATCAGCATCTTTTCATGTGTTTGTTAGCCATCTGTATGTCTTCTTTGGAGAAATGTCTGTTTAGTTCTTTGGCCCACTTTTTGATTGGGTCTTTTATTTTTCTGGAATTGAGCTGCAGGACTTGCTTGTATACTTTTGAGATTAATTCTTTGTCCGTTGCTTCATTTGCTATTATTTTCTCCCATTCTGAAGGCTGTCTTTTGTTATTGTTGAGACTGTTGCATAATGTGGATTGTGTAGGTTAGAAATTAAGTCTGTTGTGAAGTTTTCATATTTTATCTTTTGCAATTTTCCTTTATGATGCACTTCTGTTTTATTCTCATTAGCCTTTTTTAAAAAATAAGGATGTCTGAGTGTTAAGTGCAATGGTTTCTGAAGATGAGGTGTCAAAGAAAGAAGAGGATTCTATGTCTAAGCCAGTGAACAACTCCAAAAAGATTATAATGGTCAATTATAATCTTTTGGATCATTTCAGAAATATAACAAAGACACACGCACAAGAAAAAAACAAAACAAAACCGAAAAACTGCTCTTACAATGAAAGTTTGTTATCCTTTGGCTTTTCCTGGGCAACAATCCATGTCTTCTGTTCCACTGTGAGGCAAATAATCTAAAAATTCAGAAATGGCTCCAGCAAAATTGAAAATATACTTCATTACAAGGTACAGCCTTCTGACACTTAAAGGTGCTGATCATTTTAAACAGATATTAGCATCGCAAACTAAAGTTTTCATTTTAAAAAGTCACATTACTGAAAACTCTCAGGAAGCAAGTAATTTAGTAACCAAACTTATTGCCCAGAGAAGGAAAAGTCACACAATTGGTGAGAATCTAATAATGTCAGCATGTAAAATGAGAGAGATTAAAATGCAAGGACAAGATGCAATATGAGGTTTTGGAAAGGTTCCACTTTCAAACAGTAAAATAGACATGTTAGTATCATATCACATCATGCTGAAGAAGTTTTGTGCAATAATATGAAAAACAACAGCTCCTTTACCAGGTTGACGAGTCTTGAGATTTCCCCAGTAAATGTCATGCTATAGCATTTGTAAGATTTGTGAATGATGGTGAGATTCAAGAAATTTTTTTCTTTCCTACTGCAAAGAGCAGACTGAAACAAGCAAAGGCCAAGATGTTTTTAATGTTTTCCCTCTTATCTGCAAACAAAGAATCTGTTTTGGAGGAACTGTGTTGACATTTGTGCTGATGGTGCTCGTCAATGCTTGGCTCCACTAGAGGTTTTATAGATCATTTAGAAAGAAAATCTCGAGGTAATCACAACAATGCTTCCTTCATTGAGAAGTGCTGGTGGCAAAAGTTCTTGAAGGTGAAATCTTTAAAGAGAAGTTTTGAACAATGCTACAGAAATACTTTATTAAACAGACATCAGTTTTACTTGAGACTTTTAAAATGAGTGTACAAATGGGCGTCAAGGAGTATATAAATTTGCTACACACAGGAATCCAGTGGGTTAGCAAAGGAACAATGCTCAAGAGGGTGTTTCAGCCAAGAGGTGAACTAGAAGATGCATTCAAGAATACAGTACATTTGATTCAGTGGAAGATTTCAAGGTCAACTATGGCTGCCAAAACTGTCCTGCATAGCAGATGTGTTTCCACACTGTCTAACAGGTCTTTGTGAGGTCTTGCAGAAAGTGTTCTATAAGGAAACAGGATCTTTTAAAAAATGAGCTGCAAAAGGATATTAAAATACTTCTATCCCCACTTGGGCTTGAGTATATGAAACAGAATCAGTGTTAGGAGTTGTTGAAAACCACCTGCAGGACCTATAGGAAAGAATTGAGCAGGGTGTGCCCTCTCTTTAAATACAGAAATATGAATGGGGGAGGACCCTTTTTCTGAATCTTCTGCTCAGACTGAGATCTAGACTCAGACAACAGGAAGAATTTCGTGAGGTGCAGTCTGATCATATATTTAAGATTAGATTTGCTGATCTGCCCCTATTCAAGTTCTGGAACTCTGAAGAAGAAGGATATTCAGGCATGAAACAAATATTTTGCCGTAGTTTTCAACATCTTACATAGGTGAACAAGCATTCTTTCTTAACAAGCATCAAGAATAAGGAGAAAACTGACCTTATTTCAGTTTCTGTGCTTAAGTTTGGTCTAGAATTGGTTATTTGTGCAAAAAAAAAAAAAGAGAGAAGAAGACAGTTTTCATAGTAAAAAGGTAAATTTCATTTAAAGAACACTTTATATACATATATATATAAAAAGTGTTCTTTTTATATATATATGTATATAAAGTGTTCTTTTTATGTATATGTATATATATATAAATATATATAATATATATATATAAAACACTTTATATATATAATTAGGTATATATATATATATATATATATAGTCTATTAAGAGACTAAGAAACTAACTTATATGCATAGTAATTTAGTAGCTGCTATAATTATATTTGAAACTGATCATGTTGCTCAGTAAGAAAACGTTTTTCAATGTCTTATATAAAATTATGTCCTAGGCTGTATTTCTATTGATATTGTCTTGTCTTTTTTGTTGTTGTAGTTTTACTGCTTAACATGTAAATAAAATTTCATGTTGTAAATAAAACTGAAATAAATTCCAGGCTATATTTAAATGAAACCTATGAAGTCTACATTTAGAAAAATATAAATCCTATTTTGGCTTTGTGTGGTATTTTGTAGAAATTTATTACATTTCCATGAGTTTTTAAAATTTATTAAAAAGAAATTAGTTTAAAGAAAGTAAGTTAATCTTAATTACTTTTTTTCTATAAAGGCTGGATAATTTAAAAAATTTTTTACTTATTCAGTTGCTTCAGGGAAGTGCTGGTGACAACTGAGAGAGTCTAGTCTATATCTCTCTCCTTGCTTCTGGTGGTAACCCCAAATCCTTGGTGTTCAGTTACTCAGTTGTGTCTGACTCTTTGTGACCCCATGGACTGTAGCACTCCAGGCTTTCCTGTCCTTCACCATCTCCAAGAGCTTGCTCAAACTCATGTCCAATGAGTTGGTGACGCCATCCAACCATCTCATCCTCTGTTGTCCCCTTCTCCTCCTGCCTTCAATCTTTCCCAGCATCAGGGTCTTTTCTAATGAGTCAGCTCCTCACATCAGGTGGCCAAAGTATTTTCAGTTATAAGAGGAAAAACAGTCTACCGCATATATACAACATGTCCCATATCACATATCGTATTTCTATAACATCAAAATTTTATATAGTAGGAATTTGTGACAGTACTTTAAGGCTTACTTGGACAAGTTATTTTTTTTAAGGAATTCAAGTAGGAAATTATAAGGAAAAAAAATTGAAACTTAAGTTTTCTTTCATGGAAGTACTGCTATATTTATTGTGGGAAAGAATAACCATACAAAGAGATGAGTCTAAATCACTGGACAAAATTGTATTTGTTTTCTACTGTGGGGTAACCTCATAGTTTCTTAAGTCATAAGTTTACTGTGGTGGGGCTGGATTTTCTACCCAGGGTCTGACAAGGCCCAAATCAGTGTCTGTGAGGCTCTTTTCTATAGGTTCTGGAGAAGAATCTTCTTCTAGATTCACTCTTGTTGGGATAATTCATTTCTGTAAGGTTTGTATGTCTGCAGTTTTTATCCCTTGCCAGCTGTTACCCCATCAGCATGTAAAGACAGATCTCCAGTTCTTGCATGTGGCCCTGCCATCTCCAGAGTCAACAACAGTGCATTGACTCCCCCATGTGCTTTGAAATCTAACTCCCTCTTCTGCTCATATATGGAGCAAATTCTTTGCTTTTAAAGGATTCATCTGATTGGGCTAGACCCACTCAGATAGTCTCTATATTTAAAGTCAAGTGACTTGAGACTTTAGTTCCCTCTGCAAATTTCTTCCATACCACCATCTTGATTAGTGTTTGATTGAATAACCACAGCATGGGAATCTAAAATGTTATATATTGAGTAATAGGTACTAAACTTTTGCTTTAAATGTGACTGATTTGCTATCTGGGTTAAAATGAGGTCATATTGGCATAGAGTGGACATAATACTATATGACCGATGTCCTTATAAAAGTGAAATTCAGATAAACAGACACAAAGGAAAGATGCCCCATGTGAATACCAAGGATTTTGGATTATCACCAGAAGCAAGGAGAGAGGCATACACCAGACTCTCTCAAAGCTCTCAGAAAGAATGAACCCCATTGATACTTGATTTTGAACTTCTGGCTTTCAGAACTGTGAAAGAATATCTTTCTGTTCTTTTAAACTACACAGTTTTTGATATTTTTGTTTCAGCGGCTCTGGAAAACTGATACAAATTCAAAATAAGCCCACACTTTTTATGAGGAGCTCTATGGACTGACCTTACCTTGTCTTGAACTTCCCTGGTGACTCAGATAGCAAAGAATCCACTTACAATGCAGGAGACCTGAGTTCTATCCCTGGGTTGGGAAGATCCCCTGGAGAAGGGAATGGCAACCACTCTGGTATCCTTGCTTAGAGAATGCCATGGACATAGGAGCCTCGAGGGCTGCAGTCCATGGGGTTGTAAAGAGTCAGACACAACTGAGTGATAACACTACTTTGTCTTACTTTGGCTTTCAAATAAACCCAGCCATTTTTCTGCCTGAAGGCTGATGATATTCTTTTTGCTCTACCTAGAAAGTAATTTTTCTCACACTCCAACTAACTAACTTTTACTCATGGATTTTATCAATTACTACAATATTAATCTTATTTCAAAGTAATAAAATATCAGATCCTGTGTAGGATGAAAATTATTTTGGCTCATGCCAAAGGTCTATTGTTGAAAATTTTGGACAATAAACAGATTTTTAAGAGGTATAAAGAATATAGAATAATTTAGAGGAAAGATAAATCCTGAAGGGTAAATGTAATTTGGCTTGAGAGCATTTCCTGTTTTATTATATGCTCTAATAAATGAACTTTCTACCCATTCAAGTACAACGTCTTTAAGAAAAAACTGTTTTTTCTTCCCTAGTGTATATGCATATATGATATGCTATGCATATATGCTATATCTACAGCATATATGATATTCCCATACATGAGATCTTCAACAAAGGTTTGTAAAATGAAAATTACATGCACGAATAAATTTATGTGATGCTGCCTTCTATATATGCATGCTTTTCCTTGTCACTAAGAAATAGCATCAGTATTAATTGTGAATAAACATTAATTTTAATGATATGATTCTTTTCATTAGAGACACATTAAAATGCCTCAGTCACATGACCAAAAAGTTTTATTAAAATGTATATTTAATAAGCAAAAACATATTTGAATGTGTATTAGATGATCACTTATTTGGGGGCTTAGGAAATATAAGTATTACATTAAATGTTATATTAATAACTTTGTCAAGTATTATGAATAGTATTCAAATATTCAAGCTCTTTCCCCATGTTACAGATGTTGAACTATAAAACATGAAATAAGCTATAATTGATCTAGTGATTTTCTGCTTCATGTTTCTTTCCCATGGGTTTAGAATGAACTTTGATAATATTTGGAAAAGTGGCAGTTTCCAACAGATCACAAGTAATTGAATGATTCTTTATATTTTAAAAATTATTTTTGTATTCTTGCAGTTTTTCTATCACTTGAACTTGCTAAACTTTGCCTAGATATCTGTACTCACCAGCAATTTTTTGCCAAATTGTTATCATATCTTTGGACAGATCCATCTTTGCTAACTGATGGAACACTAGGTTCTGAAATTTCCAATTATCATATAAAAATTGAAGCTCATCTTAACATCTCCTGAGGCATATAGTAGTTTGGCAGCCAGTCAATGTCCTGTATATTGACAAATTGACTAAGAACCACTCTGTACTAAGCTTAACTGTTTATTTACATTCTGCTTTGTTAGAAATAACCTGAATAATAATTACAAATAATTACTCTTAATTACAGATATTAATTGAAAACAAGACATCTCTTTGACTCTCTATATTTCAGAATTCATGAACATTTCAGTAAAGCAACTTCTATCACAACAGTATTTCTGTTAGTTTTATTGTTATATGTATTACTTTTCATTGAGATGCAAATTAACTGCATTAAATATTTACAAAAATTGCATTGTACTTTATATTTAAATTTAGTGTAAAATTGATTTGAAATATTTTTAGTTAATATACATTTGGCAAGCTTTAAAATACTTTAAAGCTTTAAAGGTACTTTGAAGTACCTAGAATGGTCAAAAGAAAACAAGTTTGGAGGCTTTATACTATCTGATTCAAGACTTTGTTAAAAAAGCTATAGCAATCAAAATGATATGATACTGACTTGAGAATATAAAAAATTAATAAAACAATGGTAAATTTGAAAAGAGACTAATACGTATATGACAAGGGATTTTCAACAAAAGCACCAAAGTACTTATGTGAAGGAGACATTCTTTTCAATAAGTTGTGCTATAAAAATGAATATATCAATGGGGAAAAATAGGAAAAAGAGACTGATTTCTGTCTTACACTGCAGATGAAAATTTATTTTAAGACTAATCAAGATTAATCATATATGTAAACAAAAAGTAAGAATCTCTAAAACATGAAAGTGAAAGTCACTCAGTCGTGTCTGACTCTTTGCGACCCCATGGACTGTAGTTCATGGAATTCTCCAGGCCATAATACTGGAGTGGGTAGCCTTTCCCATTTCCAAGGGACCTTCCTAGCCCAGGGATGGAACCCAGGTCTCTCGCATTGCAGGCAGATTCTTTACCAGCTGAGCCACAAGGGAAACCCTCTAAAACATGGGAGAATACCAAATGGGTAAGCATCTTGTGTTTTGAAAGAAGTATTTCCTAGACTGGGACACAAAAAGCATGAAGTGTAAATGGAGATGTCAAGTTTCTGCCCAGTATATTAAAAGAAAACCTCAATGTCTCTTACCCACTGAAATTAAATATTATTGCCAATCTTGATGTAATCTTTGAGGAATATTGAGTTTATTTTCATCATTATTTTCAATTAGCAGTAATATTTTAATTCTGTTTCAATCTGTTTACTATCTCTGGGCCAACTCAATTTGTTGGAGCAAACAGAACAGCTATGTGATGTATTTTGCATGGATTTTCACAGCCTCTTCTACTCAAAAAATGTTCCTACTGTTTGCCATAGGAATTCACATTTCTAAACTTTGTCTACAATTTCTATTATTAGTGTACTATACATAAATTAAGTTAGAAGCTAGAGAATTGTTCTGGAAGAGGCTGGATTACCTCACTTGAGAAAAGATAAAGGAACCTGTACAAGGAAGGGAGGGGCTTCCCTGGTGGCTCAGATGGTAAAGAATCTGCCTGTCAAGCAAGTTGAATCTCTAGGTGGAGAAGATCCCCTTTAGAAGGAAATGGCAACCCACTCCAGCATTCTTTCCTGGGAAATGCTATGGGCTGAGGAGCTTGGCAGGCTACAATTCATGGGGTGACAAAAGAGTCAAGCAGAACTGAGGGACTCAGCAGACACGCAGGGAAGGAACCATGGGAATACCACAGGTAGTTAATGTTGCTGTTGTTCAGTTGCTAATGTGGGAAGAGGTAAATTTCCTACTTTTATTTGCATTTGACTTGTTGGTTTCTGCTTTATTATTTTTATTGATACATTTGAGACGGATCATTTGTATTCGAGGTTAGCAAGGTAAGTTT
The DNA here is from genome assembly GCF_027580195.1 of Bos mutus. Classification (NCBI taxonomy): domain Eukaryota; kingdom Metazoa; phylum Chordata; class Mammalia; order Artiodactyla; family Bovidae; genus Bos; species Bos mutus. The sequence continues at coordinate 51,332,024 of NC_091633.1, read as the reverse complement.
ATTTTGTCATTACAGAATTAAAGAGACTCTGGATGAAATAAAGAGGAATATAATCAAAGTGTGGGATGAGAATTAGGTGCCTTATGGGACCAAGCAGAAACAAAACAAATTTAAAAAGTGAATCAGACTGAAGAAAAAAGAAAAACTAAAGAGCTGGAGGACAAAATAAACTGGAGAAGGACAGACTCTACCCAAGATGGAGATGATTGTTCTTCTTGTTTTTTAGCATGCCAAAAGAACTTATAAATCTATAATATTTTAGCTGAATAAATTAAATTTTTGAAAATTAACTCAATTTTTAAAAATTCAGCATGATCTAAAGAAAATATTTCTTGGTGCCTGATCATCTGGCCACGTTTGGTCTAAATGAAGCCAAAAGAGCACAAAACATTATTTCTGTTGAATAAATAACACAGTTGTGTGTATTGCAGTTTTTTCAAATGTTTACAGAATCTATTGGATTTAACAAAAAAAAAATTATTAAATGTATTATTGAATGCATAGGAGCTCTTGTCAGTGAATATCAATCAACTTCCAAGTGAAAGTTTCTTTTTTTAATGTAAAAGAAGGGAGAATTCTTATATTCACAGGATTCTGTTAATTTATGTTGTTAGTTGCTCAGTCATATCCAACTCTTTGTGATTGCATGGACTGTAGCCCACCAGGCTCCTCTGTCTATGGATTCTCCAGGCAAGAATACTACAGTGGGTAGCCATTCCCTTCTCTATGGTATCTTTCAAACCCAGAGATCAACCCAGGTCTCCCACATTGCAGACAGGTTCTTTACTATCTGAGCCATCAGGGAAGCCCCTGTTAATATATATACACGTGTGTGTGTGTGTGTGTGTGTGTGTTATTAGTTCAGTCATGTCTGACTCTTTGTGTCTGTGTGGACTGTAGCCTGCCAGGCTACTCTGTCCATGGATTCTCCAGTCAAAAATACTGGAGTGGGTTGCCAAGCCCTTCTCCAGGGAATCTTCCTCACCAGGGTAGAACCTGGGTCTTCTGCTCAGATGGCAGATTCTTTAATGTCTGAGCCATTTGGTAAGCCCCTGTTAATATAGATAGATAGATAGATAAAGTTTTATATAGATGTGTAAAATATAGGCCTTTAGAGCTGGAAACATTCACACACTTATCTCACATCAGAGGAGATTGAGGCCTATTAAAATTCAGAGGATCAGAGACCCAAATGAGGTAATTTTACAGAAATGAGATTAGAAACTGACTTTTCCAGTACTTTAGTAAAGGCAGTTTCTTTTGTCTCACCAGACTTTCCATTGAGTGATAAAATAAACAGATTGTAAGCCAACATAAGATTTATGTGTAGAGTAGTTTCATATGGTCTGTGTATTGTCATAAATTTTTAAAGCAAAAAAAAAAAAAAAAAAAAAAAAAAGCTTCCTAGTATCTGTGTATTATTTAGATAAGTAAGAATTGTTATTTATTTGAGTTATTTGTAATAATTTCAGGATTACTATTCCTAATGAATTGCTAAAAATTGAAGAGTGATGAGAATAGAGGAAAAATGCTTATTGTTATGTTTTGATCCTATTATTCCTACTTGTTATGGGACATGTACATACTAGTTTTCCTCTACATAGAGAAGGCAGGGAGAGTTTTTCTTCCTTTAAGTTCAAATTATCATATAGTTTTTACCCTGGGTAGATATTATGCACTGCATTTTACACACATAGCTTTGGAAAAATATGTAGCAACATAAATTGATGTTCCTTGAGTTTCTTAGAAGAGGCTTTCAAGATAAATTCCATAAAACAGAAATAGCTAGAAGTTGGAATTCTTGTATTTCCTCCCCATATCTGGGAATTGATGGAAGAATAACGTATAAATTCTCAAGGACCTAAAAGAGTGACTTCAAGTTCATAATGAGGTACTTGCCCTACCAATCATCACTGTAGCTATCAAAGTAATTACATGAGTATCTCCAAAGAAAAGAAAAAGAAGAAGGAAGGAGAAAAATAAGGAAAGATGGAAGGAAATTTAAAATAAATAGACCTCTTGAATTCTCCGGTATAACTCAGTCCCTCGTCCATATCTCCATGTAAACAGGTCTGGTAGTGAACATATTCTTTCTGAAATTTGCTCTTTTTATCTCTTGTAACTTGGAGTAGTAAAAATGGAGAATCTGTATTACATGTATGGGGAACTTGTCCATCCATGTTTACGATCCCAGCCTTCATTTCTTCTTTTCTTTTTTATTACCAGAGAGGGAAATGACACAGGCTTTAGATATGAAGTCAAAGGCGTGTGTTGACTTCAATGAGCTGCACATCCTCTCAGCTCTTTTTCCAGTGTTTCTCAATGGGCTCTATTGACATTTGGAACTGGCACAAAGCTATCTTATACAATATTGTAATAATTAATCAAGAATATTTAGCCAATATTAAGAAAAAAATGCCATTACACATTTACAAAGCATTTAAATAAGTGCTGTTTTGATAACATTATTCTCAGAAAACCAGAAATTTACCTTAATTCATTTCCCATTGTTATTCATCATGAATCTTTTACTTTGAATATTTAAATAATCTTACAAAGTCATTTTTAGCATTGTCTAGCGTGAATTTTAACCGTTTTGTGCATTTAACACTCTCTGTTGAAAGTAGCACTTTCTTATGCTTATCCTAACTATACATGTTCAACAACTACAATGATATAACTAAAATATATTTTCCTCTTTGCCATTGCAAAGTGATTTCACCTCATTTTCTCATTTAAGCCTCATTGCCATCTGTGAGAAAGAGATTTTTTAATCTCTGTTTAATAGATAAAAATGCGTTTCTAAGTTTCAGTTAATTGACAAGATCTCATTGGTATTAATGCAGAAGTTGAAGTGGAAACAAAATCCTCCTCTTTAGTGGAGCGTTTCACTGCAGGTGTTACCCCCATTCAAAATATTTTAACAGCAGAAAATTTAGTTGTCATTTTGTATAAAATTTACATCTTTACTGTCTGCTTAACTTTTGAATTGTTAAAACTGCTGCTATAATCTGAAATGCAGTCCATATAATATCACTATTATCATCCTAAATACTTTAGACAAGTCATTTCAACTTTGATATTCACTTTCTTCCCTTGGTAAATAAAGAATTTGGGCTTCCTCCAAAAGGTGATAAAGGAGACTAACATTTAAACATACTCAGGCTGCTGCTGCTAAGTCGCTTCAGTCGTGTCCGACTCTGTGCAACCCCATAGACGGCAGCCCACCAGGCTCCCCCGTCCCTGGGATTTTCCAGGCAAGGACACTGGAGTGGGTTGCCATTTCCTTCTCCAATGCATGAAAGTGAAAAGTGAAAGTGAAGTTGCTCAGTCGTGTCCGACTCCTATCGACCCCATAGACGGCAGCCCACCAGGCTCCCCCGTCCCTGGGATTCTCCAGGCAAGAACACTGGAGTGGGTTGCCATTGCCTTCTCCCATACTCAGGCTAAACATATTCAAACCCTGCTAAATACTGATATTGTCTCATGCATTTCAATTAAAAACCTACAGATAATGCAAGGGAAGCAAATTAAACTACATAATGTCTGGCATTACTCTGCTTCCGAAAAGCTACTCTTTAAATTAATCAACTAACATTTTCTGTGGCAAGATTAGTCTAATAGAAGGAATTTTCTATGTGCAATGTGAAGAAGGGAGCAAGAAATCTCTTGTTCTAAAGGGAATAGTTTTTTAGCACCTCCAAAGGCAGATTGTCATAATGCCACTTACAGTGTTGGCTGACAAACTCTAAATTCCCACAATGCCTAATCTATACTAATTAAAACATAAACATAACAGGTATTTCTTTAGGCCACCAGCCTAAAGGTACAGTTAGGTTGCAAATTAATAGCATAGCAATTATTCTCCCCTTCAATCACCCAAATTCTTGATTTCAGCATTGAAAAGCAGAAGCAGCTGCTTTTAAAGCAAATTTTGACTAGGTTCTCCACCTGCTCCTCCCCATAATCCGTGCAGCTATTTCTATTTCCAGATAGCTGCACTGATTTTAGATTGATTTTACTGATGTCATTCAGAGAACTGACATACCTCCCAGACAATTATGGGAAGAATCTGTGCATCCGTGCATTACTACCATATCTATATTCAAGAAGACCACTGGCCAGAGTTCCTCTTTCAACTCTAGCCAAGGACCATGGTATAAGGAAAGAGCCATAATAAAGCAGTAAAAGCATTTCAGTTCAGTCGCTCGGTCGTGTCCGACTCTTTGCCACCCCATGGACTGTAGCCACCAGGCCTCCCTGTCCATCACCGACTCCCGGAGTTCACTCAGACTCACGTCCATTGAGTCGGTGATGCCATCCCACCATCTCATCCTCTGTCATCCCCTTCTTTTCCTGCCTTCAATCTTTCCCAGCATCAGGGTCTTTTCCAGTGAGTCAGCTCTTCACATTGGATGGCCAAAATATTGGAGTTTCAGCTTCATCATCAGTCCTTCCAGTGAATATTCAGGACTGATCTCCTTTAGGATGGACTGGTTGGATCTCCTTGCAGTCTAAGGGACTCTCAAGAGTCTTCTCCAACACCACAGTTCAAAAGCATCAATTCTTCAGTGCTCAGCTTTCTTTATAGCCAAACTCTCACATCCATACACGACTATTGGAAAAACCAAAGCTTTGACTAGATGGACTTTGTTAGCAAAGTAATGTCCCTATTTTTTAATATGCTCTCTAGGCTGGTCATAACTTTCCTTTCAAGGAGCAATCGTCTTTTAATTTCATGGCTGCAGTCATTATCTGCAGTGATTTTGAAGTCCCCCAAAATAATGTCTGTCACCATTTCCACTATTTCTCCATCTATTTGCCATAAAGTGATGGGACCCAATCCCATGATCTTAGTCTGAATGTTGAACTTTAAGCCAACTTTTTTGCTCTCCTTTTTTACTTTCATCAAGAGGCTCTTTAGTTCTTCTTCGCTTTCTGCCATAAGGGTGGTGTCATTGGCATGTTTCAGGTTATTGATATTTATCCTGGCAATCTTGATTCCAGCTTGTACTTCATCCAGTCCAGCGTTTCTCATGATGTACTCTGCATATAAGTTAAATAAGCAGGGTGGCAATATACAGCCTTGATGTACTCCTTTTTCCTATTTGGAACCAGTCTGTTGTTCCATGTCCAGTTCTAACTGTTGCTTCCTGACCTGCATACAGACTTCTGAAGAGGCAGGTCTGGTATTCCCATCTCTTTCAGAATTTTCCACTGTTTGTGGTGATCCAAACAGTCAAAGGCTTTAGCATAGTCAATAAAGCAGAAATAGATGTTTTTCTGGAACTCTCTTGCTTTTTGGGTGATCCAATGGATGTTTGCAATTTGATCTCTGGTTCCTTTGCCTTTTCTAAATCCAACTAGAACATCTGAAAGTTCATGGTTCACATACTGTTGAAGCCTGGTTTTGGAGAATTTTGAGCACTACTTTACTAGCATGTGAGATGAGTGCAATTGTGCAGTAGTTTGAGCATTCTTTGGAACTGGAATGAAAACTGACCTTTTCCAGTCTTGTGGCCACTGCTGAGTTTTCCAAATTTGCTGGCATATTGAGTGCATCACTTTCACAGCATCATCTTTTAGGATTTGAAATAGCTCAACTGGAATTCCATCACCTCCACTAGCTTTCTTCATAGTGATGCTTCCTTAGGCCCACTTGGCTTCACATTCCACGATGTCTGGTTCTCAGTGAGTGATAATACCATGGTGATTATCTGGGTCGTGAAGATCTTTTTTGTATAGTTCTTCTGTATATTCTTGCCATCTCTTCTTAATATCTTCTGCTTCTGTTAGGTCCATAACATTTCTGTCCTTTATCTAGCCCATCTTTGCATGAAATGTTCCCTTGGTATCTCTAATTTTCTTGAAGGGATCTCTAGTCTTTCCCATTCTATTGTTTTCCTCTATTTCTTTGCACTGATCACTGAGGAAGGCTTTCTTATCTCTCCTTGCTATTCTTTGGAACTTTGTATTCAAATGGGAATATCTTTCCTTTTCTCCTTTGCTTTTCGCTTCTCTTCTTTTCTCAGCTGTTTGTAAGGCCTCCTCTGACAGCCATTTGGCTTTTTGCATTTCTTTTTCTTGGGGATGGTCTTGCTCCCTCTCTCCTGTACAACATCATGAACCTCCATCCATAGTTCTTCAGGCAGTCTGTGTATCAGATCTAATCCCTTGAATCTATTTCTGAATTCCACTGAATAATCATAAGGCATTTGATTTAGGTCATACCTGAATGGTCTAGTGGTTTCCCCTACTTTCTTCAATTGTCTGAATTTGGCAATAAGGAGTTCATTATCTGAGCCATAGTCAACTCACAGTCTTGTTTTTTCTGACTGTATAGAGCTTCTTCATTTTTGGCTGCAAAGAATATAATCAATGTGATTTAGATATTGACCATCTGGTGACGTCCATGTGTAGAGTCTTCTCTTGTGTTGTTGGAAGAGGGTGTTTGCTGTGACCAGTGTGTTCTTTTGACAAAACTCTATTAGTCTTTGCCCTGCTTCATTCTGTACTCCAAGGCCAAATTTGCCTGTTACACCAAGTGTTTCTTAACTTCCGACTTTTGCATTGCAGTCCCCTATAATGAAAAGGACATCTTTTTTTTTGACTAACCTGGGAACCTCTGCTAGTTCCTCTCAGTCCCAGACTTTGTATCTTTGAAGCCTTTTCATGGCAAAACTTCTTGAAACTGTAATTATTTTCCTGTGCTAGACACTAATGTTGGAGAAGGCTATGGCACCCCACTCCGGTACTCTTTCCTGGAAAATCCCATGGACAGAGGAGCCTGGTAGGCTGCAGTCCATGGGGTTCCTAAGAGTCAGTCATGACTGAGCGACTTCACTTTCACTTTTCACTTTCACTTTTCACTTTCATGCATTGGAGAAGGAAATGGCAACCCACTCCAGTGTTCTTGCCTGGAGAATCCCAGGGACAGAGAGCTTAGTGGGCTGCCATCTATGGGGTGGCACAGAGTCGGACACAACTGAAGCGACTTAGCAGCAGCAGACACTAATGTGATTTAAGATTTTTTTTCCCCTCCGTTTTGTTACCAGGCATCAGGATCTAAGTACAATACAGGGTCAAAAATTCTACTTCTTATCTTGGATTTTTTATTTATTACTGACATGTAGTTGTTGTATAATATTATATGAATGACAGATGTATAATACTGTGATTCACAATTTTTAAAGTTTATACTCTATAACTTTATAATAGTTATTACAAATATTTGCTATATTCTTTGTGTTGTACACTGTATCCTCTTAGCTTATTTTATACTTAATCATTTGAACCTTTTAATCCCTTTCTCCTATATTGCCTCTCTTACATTGGTAAGAGGTATTTTATTTGTTAAAGTACCTTATCAATGAATTGCTTTGTCTGAGAGTTAACCTCTCAGAAGCAGCTTCTGAAAACTTATCCCATTCCATTTATTTTGTCAAAGAGAATGAAAATTTCCTGTGTTAGTTTGCCATGTATTTTATTTTTTGAAGTTGTTTATGTATGAATGTGGGCTTCCCAGGTGGCGCCAGTGCTAAAGAAGCTTCCTGCCAATGCAGGAGACATAGAACTGTGGGTTCAATCCCTGGGTCAGGAAGATCCCCTGGAGGAGGGCGCTGCAACCTACTCTAGTATTCTTACCTGGGAAATCCCATGGACAGAGGAGCCTGGAGGACTGTAGTCCATAGGGTAGCAAAGAGTTGGACACAACTGAAGCAACTTAGCACGCATGCAAGCACTCATGCATAAACATGCTTGTATGTGTTTTTGAGTAATGTGTTACATGAAAAATATTTTAAGGTAATTAACAGTAAATTTTAAAACAAGAGTTCAAGTTATAGTTCTACTAAAATTAATTTTTCTTAATATTGGAAATATAAATTATTGCCTTATTTTTTATTCACTACTACTGTTTAACTGTTTCCTGGTGGTTCCACTGAAAGAATCCACATACCAATGCAGGAGACACAAGAGATGCTGGTTCAATCCCTGGGTCAGGGAGATCACTGAAGGAGGAAATGGCAACCCACTCCAGAATTCTTGCCTGGGAAATCTCATGTAGCCTAGTGGGCTACAGTCCAGAGGGTCACAAGCAGTCAACATGACAGAGCAACGGAACATGCACATGGGCACTGTTTAGCTACTTGTGTACATGTGCTTTTACAGACAACCTAATACTCTTAATTAAAAGTGGGAGAGAAGGCAAGATAGAGGGACAGATACAATGGACACAGGACCTATTTTCCTTTTGACTTTACAGTGCGGCAATGGAGAAAATGAACAGATTAAAAATTGTTTGAGATTAATATTAACAGCATATACGCACACATGCCAAATAAACTTACTGCAGGAGGGCAGATAGCTGAAGCTAGGGCACTGACGGTGTCTATGAAGTCCCCTGCAAAGAAAGGCATGCAGACAGCAGGAAGAAGCCAATTTCTCTTAGAAGAAAGTATTTGGATTTAGTTGAAGCCAGGAAAACACTTGCTTTAGTATTTTCCTCAACCAGTAATTAGGGGACAGGATAAGGCAGTAAGTTTAAGGAAAAGAGATGAAAAGGGCCTTTGTAAGTTTAGATGAAAAGAATGAGGATTAAAATAAGAGAGGGAGACTTGAGTAAATGAATATATTGAAAGCGTTTTTTTGAGAAAAAAAGTTTAACCTTATTTATGTGTAAGGTGCATTGAGTATGAATTCACTAGTGTCTGGAAAGAGCAAGAAAATGACTGCAGTAAATGAAGTGTGAGGTTGAGAGCTCTGAAAAAGGAGAGAGAGTGTGGATATAAAACTTTTCGGAGAAGCAAATAGCAAAGCTTGAGATATAAAATGGAGATAGTTTTAGGGGATCAGTGAGTCTAGGAACTGAAAGCAAAATGTTGTATGTATGTGCATATATTCCCATATACATATTTCTATGGGATGAAGATCAATGGATTTTTATCAGGCTCTCAGAGGGATTCAACCCTTTACTATTGAATATAAAGAGCAGAAGTCAAAAAAGGAAACACTAGAGAAAGCTGTTAACATTGAAAGTAAAGTATGGAAAAGTATGAATTAGGGGTGAAGTTAATTGAGTTTATCTTTGACATCTTATATGTCATTAAATCCTTTGGTAAACTAACTAAGGAAAAGAAGTGGGGGCAACTCTGAGAATATATGAAAATTTCATAATATAATAGATACATTATTTTAGCTATTGTTATATATTAAAAGCTTCACTATTTCAATTTAATCATATTCACAGTAGCATCATAAATATCCTTTTTTTTATCATAAGCTTTTATATTCACCCCACCTATTTAAATGACCTTTTTAAACAAGGCTTTGCATATGGAATTTATTTTTATAAATACATAGTATTTGAGTAACTAGAAAATTTTGGTGTAAATGGGGAGATAATGGAGTACAAAAAAGATCTTCATGACCCAGATAATCACAATGGTGTGATCACTGACCTAGAGCCAGACATCCTGGAATGTGAAGTCAAGTGGGCCTTAGAAAGCATCACTACGAACAAAGCTAGTGGAGGTGATGGAATTCCAGTTGAACTATTCCAAATCCTGAAAGAAGATGCTGTGAAAGTGCTGCACTCAATATGCCAGCAAATGGAAAACTCAGCAGTGGCCACAGGACTGGAAAAGGTCAGTTTTCATTCCAATCCCAAAGAAAGGCAATGCCAAAGAATGTTCAAACTACCGCACAATTGCACTCATCTCACACGCTAGTAAAGTAATGCTCAAAATTCTCCAAGCCAGGCTTCAGCAATATGTGAACCGTGAACTTCCTGATGTTCAAGCTGGTTTTAGAAAAGGCAGAGGAACCAGAGATCAAATTGCCAACATCCGCTGGATCATGGAAAAAGCAAGAGAGTTCCAGAAAAACATCTATTTCTGCTTTATTGACTATGCCAAAGCCTTTGACTGTGTGGATCACAATGAACTGTGGAAAATTCTGAAAGAGATGGGAATACCAGACCACCTGATCTGCCTCTTGAGAAATTAGTATGCATGTCAGGAAGCAACAGTTAGAACTAGACATGTAACAACAGACTGGTTCCAAATAGGAAAAGGAATACATCAAGGCTGTATATTGTCACCCTGTTTATTTAACTTATATGCAGAGTACATCATGAGAAACGCTGGACTGGAAGAAAGACAAACTGGAATCAAGATTGCCGGGAGAAATATCAATAACCTCAGATATGCAGATGACACCACCCTTATGGCAGAAAGCAAAGAGGAACTCAAAAGCCTCTTGATGAAAGTGAAAGAGGAGAGTGAAAAAGTTGGCTTAAAGCTCAACATTCAGAAAACGAAGATCATGGCATCCAGTCCCACCACTTCATGGGAAATAGATGGGGAAACAGCGGAAACAGTGTCAGACTTTATTTTTCTGGGCTCCAGAATCACTGCAGATGGTGACTGCAGCCATGAAATTAAAAGACGCTTACTCCTTGAAAGGAAAGTTATGACCAACCCAGATAGCATATTCAAAAGCAGAGACATTACTTTGCCAACAAAGGTTCGTCTAGTCAAGGCTATGGTTTTTCCAGTGGTCATGTATGGATGTGAGAGTTGGACTGTGAAGAAGGCTGAGCGCCAAAGAATTGATGCTTTTGAACTGTGGTGTTGGAGAAGACTCTTGAGAGTCCCTTAGACTGCAAGGAGATCCAACCAGTCCATTCTGAAGGAGATCAGCCCTGGGATTTCTTTGGAAGGAATGATGCTAAAGCTGAAACTCCAGTACTTTGGCCACCTCATGCGAAGAGTTGACTCGTTGGAAAAGACTCTGATGCTGGGAGGGATTGGGGGCAGGAGGAGAAGGGAACGACAGAGGATGAGATGGCTGGAAGGCATCACGGACTCGATGGATGTGAGTCTGAGTGAACTCCGGGAGTTGGTGATGGACAGGGAGGCCTGGCGTGCTGTGATTCATGGGGTTGCAAAGAGTTGGACACGACTGAGCGACTGATCTGATTTGATCTGATCTGAATGGAGTACAGAAGATTCAACCTAATGAGAGGTAACAGACAGGAAGGCCGCAGGTCTCCAATGGGAGGAAATAGGCTGCAAGTGTCAGATGTTTTTTTCTCTCTCCTTAAGTGGCAGGAGGAAACAAACTAGTGTTACATTTTTTTCCCCTTCTCTATACAAATTAAGCAATTTGTGGTTATCAGGAATGAGGTGGTGACTGACCATTTCAAGAGAGATTCAGAAGCGAATCACTCTTTGGTTGATTCATCAGATTATAGATTCAGAAAAAATAATTTATAAATTTAATCACCAGATTCAAAGGCCCTAATTACGAAACATGAATGATAATTAATTGACATACCTAAAATACACCTGGCATAATAATTGAAATTACTTTTCTAAAGTGGATAAATGTGTAAAACTTGTTTAAGAGATCGGTTTTTAGGCCAAAAGTAATTAGGTGGATGTATTAGAATTCTAAGATTTCCCCAAAGGCCTCCTTCTCTTTCTGGTTTATGTCCTGAATAGCCCCTTAGCTGAATATGATGGGCTTTGCTCCCAGGATTAGGCTATGTTCTAGTGACATAGTTGACTTTAAGATAGATTTTCCTGGGTAGGCCTGATCTGGTCACCGTTATTGTTTAGTCCTTAAGTCATGTCCGACTGTTTGTGACATCATGGACTGTAGTCTGCCAGTCCATGGGATTTCCCAGGCAAGAATACTGGAATGGATTGCCATTTCCTCTTCCAGGGGATCTTCCTGACCCAGGGATTGAACCCGCAGCTTGTGCATTGCAGGAAGTGTCCTACATTGCTGGTGGATTCTTCACCGCTGAGCCACCAGGGAAGCCAGCTTCCTTCTGATATGGTCCTATCAGCCTTTAAAAGGAGAGTTTTTCTTGGGATAGTTGCTGAAGAGCAAGTCAGAGATTTGAAGCACCAGCATATTTCACTGAGCCACTGCTGGCTTACAACCAGAAGGAATCATGAGAAAAGGAACTTAAACTTGAGGCTAGAAGCTGAGAATGACCTCCAACCTTCAGGCAGCAGGAAGACAGGATTTGCATTTTATCATCACAAAGAAGTGAATTCTGCCAACATACAGGAAGGATTTGTGAGCAGATTTCCCCCAGAAAACCCCAGAGGCAAAAGCCTGGCCAACACTTGACTTTGATTTCAATTGTGTTATTCTAAGCACAATGGCAAACTAGACATTCCACTAACTTCAGAAAAGTGAGCAGTTACAAACCAAGACTACAGTCCCCAAAGGGAGTTACATAAGCCTTACATCACCGAAGTGAAAGTGAAAGTTGCTCAGTGGTGTCCGACTCTTTGTGACCCCCATGGACTATACAGTCTATGGAATTCTCTAGGCCAGAATACTAGAGTGGGTAGTCTTTCCCTTTTCCAGGGCATCTTCCCAACCCAGGGATCAAACCCAGGTCTCCTGAATTGCAGGCAGGTTCTTTACCTGCTGAGCCACAAGGGAAGTCAAACTGAGATTTAACTTAATTACAGTTTCAGGTTTCCCAGAAATGGAATCTTAAACAGTCAGGAATTGCCTGATCAACACTAGTTAGATAATTTGCCTGATAGACTCCTGCCATTCCCTAAAGAAAAGTAACCTTACAATAACCAAACCCTTTTTTGTTTCAACTCATTATTCATTCCCTCTTCCTTTTGCTTATAAAAGTCTTTATTTTGTATAGTTCTTCAAAGCTCTTTTCCTGTCTGATAGCTTGGATGCTGCACAACAGGAGTTAATTTTTACTCAAACTCTTGAAAATATTAATATGCCTTAGTTTATCTTTAAACAGAAATAGTAAATACTTGTTTTTAGGCTACAAAATTTGTAGTGAGAAAGTGGACATAGAATCAGGGTAAACAATGTCATTTCATTCAGTGAATATTTGCAGAGTTAAGTGACAAACATCAATTATTCACTACATCTGCATCTTTTGGAAAGCAAGGCAAGTTTTGTTTGGGAAATTATCTTTTCTATTTAAAGATACTTTAATTTGCATTAAACTGGTCAAACCCCAGCTCTAAGAGTGGAAGCATAATGAATATAATTGATGTTACTCTTATCCAATGCAATTATTCCAGATTCCTGCACATGTCCTAGGTTAATCTCAAGGCAATCATCAGGACTCTTCCCGAAGGTCTTTGAAAACCAATGACCCCTTTTTAGCTGTACATGAACACAGAAGCATATTGCCTTATTGGCAGCTCATAACCTTCTAAGTAATGGGAGGAAAGATCTTGTCCAGTGGCAGTAAACCCAGGAAGTAAGGGAAGTAAATGGAGGATAAGTAAAATTTTTTGAATTACAGACAAACCTTTGCCAAGAAATTGTAATTGCTAGGCAATTACATTAGCCAATAATTTCCTTGATTATTTAAGTCCACTTGGTTCTTCTTTCTGCTCTTTGCAACCCAAATCCTCCTACAGTAGTCAATGATGTTCACTTTAATACTCTAATTTACAATGCATACTCCTGTAAATTTCCCTAAAATTCCCTGAATTTTCTTCTTTGTTGGTTTCAGTCACCAAAAGCTTCTGTCATTCAGCATTACCTCATCTTAAAACTGAGAATATGAGTTCGTTTTTCAGTAACAGCACTTTAGATTGATTTCTTCCTGATGAATCAAGAAGAAACATGTCATCATCAATATATTTTAAGTGTGTCCTAGAGGGGAGACTAGAAAAGTCTCCACAGATGGCAGTTTCTTTCATTTATTCTTCCTGTTGTAATCCCAGGCAGAAAATATTTTATCACAAAGCGAATAATCTGAAAAATCTCTGCTTGAACTGTGGACCATTGTCTCCTAAGATATATAGCAAATAATGTTAGTTTGAAAAGTACGGAATATTCAGTGTGCTTAGTCACTTCAGTTCAGTTCAATTCAGTTCAGTCGCTCAGTCGTGTCTGATTCTTTGCGACCCCATGAATTGCAGCACGCCAGGCCTCCCTGTCCATCACCAACTCCCGGAGTTCACTCAGACTCACATCCATCGAGTCAGTGATGCCTTCCAGCCATCTCATCCTCTGTCAGCCCCTTCCCCTCCTGCCCCCAATCCCTCCCAGCATCAGAGTCTTTTCCAATGAGTCAACTCTTCGCATGAGGTGGCCAAAGTACTGGAGTTTCAGCTTTAGCATCATTCCTTCCAAAGGAATCCCAGGGCTGATCTCCTTCAGAATGGACTGGTTGGATCTCCTTGCAGTCCAAGGGACTCACAAGAGTCTTCTCCAACACCACAGTTCAAAAGCATCAATTCTTCGGTGCTCAGCCTTATTCACAGTCCAATTCTCACTTAGTCATGTCCAAATCTTTGCAACCCAAACTACTATACAGTCCATGGAAGTCTCTAGGCCAGAATACTGGAGTGGGTAGCTTTCCCCTTTGAAAGGTTGTTGCTGAACCACGCAAAGACACTGGGATTATTGGCCTCTGGAGGAGAAAAATTCAATCCGGGGCCAGAGACGAGGCTTGATCGCTCAGAGCTTTTGTGTAATAAAGTTTTATTAAAATATAAAGGAGTTAGAGAAAGCTTCTGACATAGGCATCAGAAGGGGGCATAAAGAGTACCTCTTTGCTAGTGTTACCAATGGAATTATATACTCTCTAATTAGTTATTACAATGAATCAAAAAAATGTCTGGAGGTTGTATAGACCTAAGCCCATAATTTACACCTTAAGATAACAGGATTAGCCATAAGGTTTTTTCCAGAGACTGTCCTCAAGCAGGATACATCATTGTTATATAATCCTAAGGAATGTAGAGGGACAAAACAGTTTGTCGTTTCTTCCTCCTTGGAGAACTCCAGACCCCTCTCTCCTTGAGGTCCCCTAGACTTCTTATCAACCTGCCTAGGAAATGACTCTCTCACCTTCCCCAGGGGAATCTTTCCAACCCAGGGATTGAACCCAGGTCTCCTGCATTGCAGGCAGATTCTTTACCAGCTGAGTCACAAGGGAAGCCCTCAGAACCATCTAGGTGCACAATTATATAGTTGTTTGAGGTTGCAGTGAATCCCTTTACTATCAACTGGGATTGAAGGAAATCTCCAAATAAATGTAACTTATTTCAATGTTCTGAGCGATCAAGCCTCGTCTCTGGCCCCGGATTGAATTTTTCTCCTCCAGAGGCCAAGATTTTGAGTGAAAATGATAAATCAATTGCATGTGTTATTTATACAAGCAATATTATTTATATATATCTTTGCCATATTATTTATAAAATTATAGTACTATTTGCAATATTATTATATTTGCAATATTATTTATAAAAGTAAGTGAAATCCATGAAAACCTGCATGTATTTGAGCCAAATAACATTGGAAAGGGTACAGTTTTACCTTTGCCTCTGTCACAAATCTATCCTCATACTATATGAAATGCTGGATTGAGATGAAGAGGATATATGCCCCCAAAGCTTAGATCACCTCTTGATGTGTGGCTTGCTTATCTGGCAAAGACCCTGGATAGTATACTGCACCCTGAAACTCACTTGTCAGCTGCAGAAGCACTTTCACCTAATAGGCAAGTTTTGAAAACATAAATTGCTCCTATAGATATGCTCTCCATTAACCCCTGAAGAAGCCTTTAGCCATTTATGCTGATAGCAATAGACACTGCTTCATCCATTCCTGCTATGTATTTATACTGCCAACATAAAATAGTGGGACTATATTTGGGGAAAAAAATAAAACTTTAACTGAGGTTTTAGCTTCTTCACTTGCCTGAAAATTCTCAGCTAAACCAGTTACAGAGAAACATATTTATTAGTATCTACTACATTTAGGATGTAGTATATTTTTGTAGTTACTAAAAATTAGTAGTATTGATCAACACAAGTTCACACATGTTCTGGTAGTTTCTATACTGAACATTTGGTTAAGGCTATTGTCTGCTCACTGGCTTTTGTGTGCGTAGTCTAGCATATATCTCAGAAAATTTTTACCAAAGGCAGGAAATCAAATTATCTTAGTTTTTTATGTTCTACTGGTAAACCCAAAGCCATGTAATATGGTTATCTGTTTCCTGGATTTGTTATGTTAATCTCTTTAATTAAACCTTAAAGCCACAATATGCTGGCATTAAAAGCTCCTAACTGAATCAAAGCCAAAGAATTTACAGATAACAGATGATACTTTTCCCTCCTGGCCAGTCTCAATATGCTAACCTCAGTTTTAAGAGGCCAAGGCAGCTAAAGTGGTTAGCAAGCCCCTTCCTCTAGAAGCTCAATGCTGCCAGGCATTGACTGGCCCGCTGGGGGATCTCTCTATTCAACAATGCTTCCTGCTGACCCTGGGAGGCAAAGACCAGCAAGGTTGGGTTGCTATTCTCTATGACATACTGGGATACTTGGACATGGATATAAGCTTGTTTTTAGCTAATGTGTGCATACATTAAAAAAAATGAAATATAGTTGATATACAATATTAGTTTCAGGTATACTATATAATTATTTGACATTTGCATACGGAGAAGGCAATGGCAACCCACTCCAGTACTCTTGCCTGGAAAATCCCATGGATGGAGGAGCCTGGTAGGCTGCAGTCCGTGGGATCGCTAAGAGTTGGACACGACTGGGCGACTTCACTTTCACTTTTCACTTTCATGCATTGGAGGAGGAAATGGCAACCCACTCCAGTGTTCTTGCCTGGAGAATCTCAGGGACTGTGGGGCCTGGTGGGCTGCCGTCTATGAGGTCGCACAGAGTTGGACAACAACTGAAGCGACTTAGCAGCAGCAGCAGCATATATTATGTGGCTTGCCTGGTGGCTCAGACGGTCAAGCGTCTGCCTGCAATGCGGGAGACCTGGGTTTGATCCTGGATCTGGAAGATCCCCTGGAAAAGGAATTGGCAATCCACTCCATCACTCTTGCCAGGAAAATCCCATGGACGGAGGAGCCTGATAGGCTACAGTCCATGGGGTCGCAAAGAGTCGGACAGCAAGGTTGGGTTGCTATTCTCTATGACATACTGGGATACTTGGACATGGATATAATCTTGTTTTTAGCTAATGTGTGCATACATTAAAAAAATGAAATATAGTTGATATACAATATTAGTTTCAGGTATACTATGTAAATATTTGACATTTGCCTATATTATAAAATAATCACCCTAAGTGTAGTAGCCATGTGTCTCATACAAAGTTATTACATCATTATTGACAAAGTTCTTAATGCTATCAATTCAGTTCAGTTCAGTTGCTCAGTCATGTCGACTCTTTGCAACCCTATGGATTGCAGCACACCAGGCTTCCCCATCCATCACTAACTCCTGGAGATTGCTCCAACTCATGCCATCCAACTATCTCATCCTCTGTCATCCCCTTCTTCTTCTGCCTTCAATCATTCCCAGCATCAGGGTCTTTTCTAATGAGTCAGTTATTTTCATCAGATGGCCAAAACACTGGAGTTTCAGCATCAATCTTTCCAGTGAATATTCAGGACTGATTTCCTTTAGGATTGACTGGTTTGATCTCCTTGCAGTCTAAGGGACTCTCAAGAGTCTTCTCCAACATCACAGTTAAAAAGCATCAATTCTTCAGTGCTCAGCTTTCTTTAGGGTCCGACTCTCGCATGCATACATGACTACTGGAAAAACTATAGCTTTGATTAGATGGACCTTTGTCGGCAAAGTAATGTCTCTGCTTTTTAATATGGTCTCCAGGTTTGTCATAGCTTTTCTTCCAAGGAGCTAGCATCTTTTAATTTCATGGCTGAAGTTACCAACTACAGTGATTTTGGAGCCCAAGAAAATAAAGTCTGTCACAGTTTCCATTGTTTCCCCATCTATTTACCATGAAGTGATGGGACCATCTATTTGCCATGAAGTGAAGATCAAATAGATCTTTATTTTTTGGCAAATAGATCTTTATTTATTTTTTGGCAAATAGATCTTTATTTTTTGACTGTTTTAAGCCAGCTTTTTCACTGTCTTCTTTCATTTTCATCAAAAGGATCTTCAGTTCCTCTTTGCTTTCTGCCATAAGGATAGTGTCATCTGCATATCTGAGGTGATCTTTATATTTGGTATATCTTTATGCTAAATATATATATATATATATATATAAAGTCACTCAGTCATGTCCGACTCTTTATGACCCCATGGACTGTAGCCTACCAGGCTCCTCAGTCCATGGGATTTTCCAGGCATGAATACTGAAGTGGGTTGCCATTTCCTTCTCCAGGATATATATACACACACACATATATACATACAGGCTTCACTGGTGATTCAGATAGTAAAGAATCTGCCTGCAATGCAAGAGACCCAGGTTCGATCCCTGGGTCAGGAAGATCCCCTGGAGAAGGGAATGGCAGTTCATTCCAGCATTCCTGCCTGGAGAATTCCATGGGCAGAAGAGCCTGGTGGGCTACAGACCATGGGATTGCAGAGTCACACACGACTGAATGACTAACACTTTATCTATAGTCACTCAGTCATGTCCCACTCTTTGCCATCCCATGGATTGTAGCCCACCAGCCCCTATATATATATATATATATATATATATATATATATATATATACACATTTATAACTTATTTATTATGTATTTATTATGTAACTGAAGGTTTTTGCCTCTTAATCTCCTTCACCTTTTATACCTATCTCTGTCACCCATTATGCATATCTCTGTCACCTAATCTTTGTCAGCTCGTATGCCTACCCTCCTCAAACTTCCTCTCTTCTGGCAACTACTGGTTTGTTCTCTGTATCTATTAGCCTATTTTCATTCTTTTTGTTTTGTTCCTTAGATTTAATATGCAAGTGAAATCATGTGATATTTGTCTTTGTATAATTTCACACAGCATAATACCCTCTAGATG
The DNA here is from genome assembly GCF_027580195.1 of Bos mutus. NCBI lineage: Eukaryota > Metazoa > Chordata > Mammalia > Artiodactyla > Bovidae > Bos > Bos mutus. Next base: position 51,313,199 of record NC_091633.1, on the reverse strand, counting down.
CATCCATGTTGTCACAAATGGCAAGATTTCATTTTTTTAATGGCTGAGTAAAATTCCCTTGTGTGTATGTATGTATATACACAAACATTTGTATATACTTGCCACATCTTCTTTATCCATTTGTCTATTGATGGGAACTTCTGTTGCTTTTATATGTTGGCTATTATAAATAATGCTACAATAAAATATGGAAAGCATATATATATAGATAGATAGATACTGAAAAATAGAATTGCTGGATCATATGGTAATTCTCTTTTTAATATTTTGAGGAACCTTCTTACTCCATAGAGGCTGCACCAGTTATGTTCCCACTGACAGTGCAGGAGTGCTGCCCTTTCTCGACATCCTTGCCAATGCTTATTTGTCATCTCTTTGATGATAGCCATTCTGACAGGTGTGAGGTGGTATCTCAATGAAATTTTGATTTGCATTTTCCTGAATATTAGTGTTCAGAAAGCTGAGTATCTTTTCATATGCCTGTTGAGCATCTGTAAGTTGTTCTTGAGAAAGTATTCAGTTCCTCTCCCCTTTTTTTAACTGGGTTCTTTGTTTTTATGATGTTCAAATGTATGACTTATTTGTATGTATTGGATGTGCTGTGCTAAGTCACTACAGTTGTGTCTAACTCTTTTGTTATGCCATCGACGGTAGCCTGCCAGGTTCCTCTCCCCAAGGGACTCTCCAGGCAAGAATACTGGAGTGGGTTGCCATGCCCTTCTCCAGGGATGTATTGGATCCTAAGATTTTATTGACTATATAATTTGCAAATATATTCTCCTCTTCAGTTAGCTGATTTTTCATCTGTTGTTTTCTTTGTTGTGCAAAAGTTTTGTTAGTTTGATGTAATCCCATTGATTTATTTTTGGTTTTGTTTTCATTGCTCATGTATCATGTATGCATGCTCAGTTGTGTCCGACCCTTCGTAGTCCAATGAACTGCAGCCCACCAGGCTCCTCTGTCCATGGAAATTTCCAGGCAAGAATACTGGAGTGGGTTGCCATTTCCTCCTCCAGGAGATCTTCCCAACCCAGGGATCGAATCCACATCTCCTGTGTCTCCTCCATTGCAGGCAGATTCTTTACCATTAGACACCTGGGAAGAAACACAGCCAAAAATATATTGCTAAGATATGCCAGCACATTTGGAAAACTCAGCAGTGGCCACAGGACTGGAAAAGGTCAGTTCATTCCAATCCCAAAGAATGGCAATGCCAAAGAATGCTCAAATTACTGCACAATTGCACTCATCTCACACTGCTCAAAATTCTCCAAGCCAGGCTTCAACAGTACGTGAACCATGAACTTACAGATGCTCAAGTTGGCTTTAGAAAAGACAGAAGAACTAGAGATCAAATTGCCAACATCTGTTGGATCATCGAAAAAGCAAGAGAGTTCCAGAAAAACATTTATTTCTGCTTTATTGACTATGCCAAAGCCTTTGACTGTGTGGGTCACCACAAACTGTGGAAAATTCTTAAAGAGATGGGAATACCAGCCCACCTGACCTGGCTCTTGAGAAATCTGTATGCAGGTCAGGAAGCAACAGTTAGAACTCGGACATAGAACAAGAGACTGGTTCCAAATTGGGAAAGGAGTACATCAAGGCTGTATATTGTCACCCTGCTTATTTAACTTATATGCAGAGTACATCATGAGAAACACTGGGCTAGATGAAGCACAAACTAGAATCAAGATTTCTGGGAGAAATATCAATAACCTGAGACATGCCAATGATACCACCCTTATGGCAGAAAGTGAAGAAGAACTAACGAGCCTCTTGATGAAAGTGAAAGAGGAGAGTGAAAAGTTGGCTTAAAGCTCAACATTCAGAAAACTAAGATCATGGCATCTGGTTGCATCACTTCATGGCAAATAGATGGACAAAGTGGAAACAGTGACAGACTATTTTTGGGTGCTACAAAGTCACTGCAGATGGTGACTGCAGCCATGAAATTAAAAGACACTTGCTCCTTGGAAGAAAAGTTATGACCAACCTAGACAGAATATTAAAAAGGAGAGACACTACTTTGCCAACAAGGGTCCATATAGTCAAGGCTATAATTTTTCCAGTAGTCATGTATGGATATGAGAATTGGGCTATAAAGAAAGCTGAGCACTGAAGAATTGATGCTTTTGAACTGTGGTGTTGGAGATGAATCTTGCGAGTCCCTTGGACTACAAGGAAATCCATCCAGTCCATCCTAAAGGAAATCAGTCCTGAATATTCTTTGGAAGGACTAATGTTGAAGGTGAAACTCTAATACTTTGGCCACCTGATGTGAAGAACTGACTCACTGGAAAAGACCCTGATGTTGGGAGGGATTGGGGGCAGGAGGAGAAGGGGACGACAGAGGATGAGATGGTTGGATGAGTTTGTGTAAACTCTGGGGGTTGGTGACGGACAGGGAGGCCTGGCATGCTGCAGTCCATGGGGTTGCAAAGAGTCAGACATGACTGACAAACTGAACTGAACTGAACTGAAGACTCATGTCAAAGAGCTTCAGTCTAAAAAAGTTATACTTTTTATGATTTCAGATCTTACATTTAAGTCTTTAGTCTATTATGAGTTTACAAGGTGTGAGAAAGTAATCCAGGTTGATTCTTTTGTATGTAACTCACAAGTTATTTCAACATTGTTTATTAATAATACGTCTTTCCCCCATTGTATATTCTTGGCTCCTTTATCATAGATTAATTGACCATATACCTGTGAGTTTTTTTCTGAGCTCTCTATTCTGTTCTCTTGATCTAGTCTGTCTATTTTTTTGTGCCAGTACCAAAGTATTTTATTTATTTATTTTTACCATACTCTTTTAATTACTATAACTTCATATAATTGTTTGAAATCAAAGTGTGATACCTTCAACTTTGTTCTTCTCTCTCAAGATAATTTGGATATTTAGGTACGTCTATGTTTCCCTACAAATTTGTATTTGTATGTTTCCCTGCAAATTTGTATTTGTATGTTTCCATATAAACAGGGCAAAGGCTAATAAAGTTTTGCCAAGATAAGGCACTGGTCATAGGAAATACCCTGTTCCAACACCACAAGAGAAGACTCTACACATGGACATCACCAGATGGTCAACACCAAAATCAGATTGACTATATTCTTTGTAGCCAGTGATGGAGAAGCTCTATACAGTCAGCAAAAACAAGACCGGGAGCTGACTATAGCTCAGATCATGAACTCCTTATTGCCAAATTCAAACTTAAACTGAAGAAAGTAGGGAAAACCACTAGACCATTCAGGTATGACCTAAATCAAATCCCTTATGATTATACAGTGGAAGTGAGAAATAGATTTAAAGGACTAGATCTGATAGGCAGAGTACCTGATGAACTATAGATGGAGGTTCGTGACATTGTACAGGAGACAGGAATCAAGACCATCCCCATGGAAAAGAAGTGCAAAAAAGCAAAATGGCTGTCTGAGGAGGCCTTAAAAATAGCGAGAAAAAAAGAGAAGCAAAAGCAAAGGAGAAAAGCAAAGATATAAGCATCTGAATGCAGAGTTCTAAAGACTAGCAAGGAGAGAAAAGAAAGCCTTCCTCAGCGATCAATGCAAAGAAATAGAGGAAAACAACAGAATGGGAAATACTAGAGATCTCTTCAAGAAAAGTAGAGATACCAAGGGAACATTTCATGCAAAGATGGGCTCGATAAAGGACAGAATGTTATGGACCTAACAGAAGCAGAAGATATTAAGAAGAGGTTGCAAGAATACATAGAAGAACTGTACAAAAAAGATCTTCACGACCCAGATAATCACGGTGGTGTGATCACTGACCTAGAGCCAGACATCCTGGAATGTGAAGTCAAGTGGGCCTTAGAAAACATCACTACAAACAAAGCTATTGGAGATGACGGAATTCCAGTTGAGCTATTTCAAATCCTAAAAGATGATGTTGTGAAAGTGCTGCACTCAGTATGCCAGCAAATTTGGAAAACTCAGCAGTGGCCACAAGACTGGAAAAGGTCAATTTTCATTCCAATCCCAAAGAAAGGTAATGCCTAAGAATGCTCAAACTACCGCACAATTACACTCATCTCACAGGACAGTAAGTAATGCCCAAATTCTCCAAGCCAGGCTTCAGCAATAAGTGAACTGTGAATTTCCAGATATTCAAGCTGGTTTTAGAAAAGTCAGAGGAACCAGAAATCAAACTGCCAGCATCCACTGGATCATTGAAAAAGCAAGAGAGTTCCAGAAAAACATCTATTTCTGCTTTATTGACTATGCCAAAGCCTTTGACTGTGTGGATCACAATAAACTGTGGAAAATTCTGAAAGAGATGGGAATACCATACCACCTAACCTGCCTCTTGAGAAGCCTATATGCAGGTCAGGAAACAACAGTTAGAACTGGACATGGAACAACAGATTGGTTCCAAACAGGGAAAGGAGTAGGTCAAGGCTGTATATTGTCAGCCTGCTTATTTAACTTATATGCAGAGTACATCATGAGAAATGCTGGGCTGGAAGAAGCACAATCTAGAATCAAGATTTCTGGGAGAAATATCAATAACCTCAGATATGCAGATGACACTACCCTTATGGCAGAAAGTGAAGAGGAACTAAAAAGCCTCTTGATGAAAGTGGAAGAGGAGAGTGAAAAAGTTGGCTTAAAGCTCAACATTCAGAAAACTAAAATCATGGCATCCGGTCCCATCACTTCATGGGAAATAGATGGGGAAACAGTGGAAACAGTATCAGACTTTATTTTTCTGTGCTCCAAAATCACTGCAGATGGTAATTGCAGCCATGCAATTACAAGATTCTTACTCCTTGGAAGGAAAGTTATAACCAACTTAGATAGTATATTAAAAAGCAGAGATATTATTTTGCCAACAAAGGTCCATGTAGTCAAGGCTATGGTTTTTCCAGTGGTCATGTATGGATGTGAGAGTTGGACAGTGAAGAAAGCTGAGCGCTAAAAAATTGATGTTTTTGAACTGTGGTGTTGGAGAAGACTCTTGAGAGTCCCTTGGACTGCAAGGAGATCCAACCAGTCCAACCATCCTAAAGGAGACCAGTCCTGGGTGTTCATTGGAAGAACTGATGCTGAGGCTGGAACTCCAATACTTTGGCCACCTCATGAGAAGAGTTGACTCATTGGAAAAGACCCTGATGCTGGGAGGGATTGGGGGCAGGAGGAGAAGGGGACAACAGATGATGAGATTGCTGGATGACGTCACTGACTCAATGCACATGAGTTTGGGGAGCTCTGGGAGTTGGAGATGGACAGAGAGGCTTAGCATGCTGCCATTCTTGGGGTCGCAAAGAGTCGGACACGAATGAGCTACTGAACTGAACTGATGTTTCCATACAAATTTTAGAATTATTTGTTCTGGTTCTGTGAAAACATATATTGGTATTTTGATAGTGATCTTTTGAATATTTAGATTGCCTCTGGTATTATGGTCATTTTAACAATATTAATTCTTCCAATCCATGAGCATGGTATCAATCTTTCTATTTGTTTGTGTTATCTTCAGTTTCTGTCATTAGTGTCATAGTTTTCCGAGTCCAGGTCTTCACCTCTTTGTTTAGATTTATTTATGTTTTAGTTGCGCAGTCATGTCCGACTCCTTGCTACCCCATTGACTGTAGCCTGCCAGGCTTCTCTGTCCATTGAATTCCCCAGGCAAGAATACTGAAGTGGCTTGCCATCGCCTTCTCCAGGGGATCTTCCCAACCCAGGGATCAAACCCTCATCTCCTTGCTTAGATTTACTCCTGGGTATTTTATTCTTTTTGATGTAATTGTAAATGGGATTATTTTCTTAGTTCTCTTCCTGATTATTATTAATGTATAAAGAATCAACACATTTCTGTACATTAATTTTTTATCCTGCAGTGTTACTGAATTCATATTTTAGTTCTAATAGTTTCTTTGGTGTCTCATTGAGGATTTTCTCTGTATAGATTTATGTCATTTGACCTATATAGACGTGTTTACTTCTTCCTTTCAATTTGGAGTTTTTAAATTTATTTTTATTATTCGCTTATGTGGCTGGGACTTTTAATACTACATTGAATAAAAGTGGTAAGTTTGGACATCCTTGTCTTGTTCTTGCTCTGTGCCTTTCTCTCTTTTCCTTCTCACATTATCCCTACAATGTGAATGCTAATATGCATGATGTCCCAGAAGTCTCTTAGAGCAACCATACCTTAAAAAATGTTTTCTCTTTTCTGTTTGACTTAAGTGACTTCAACTATTCTGACATTCAGTTCTCTGATCTATTCCTCTGTATTATCAAATCAACTGTTGATTCATCCTATTATAATATTAATTTTTGTTATAAATGTGTATTTTTCAGCTGCTTGGTTCTTCTTTATGTTTTCTAATTCTTTGTTAAAATCCTCACTGTTTTCACCCATTTTTCTCCTGAGGCCATTGAACATCTTTATGATCATTACCTTGAACTTTTTATTAGCTAGATTGTTTATCTCCACTAAGTTTTGTTATTTTCCTGAGGATTATTTTCTTGTGCTTTTGTTTGGTACATAGTCTTCTGGCACTTCCTCTTTCCTAATTCTCTGTATTTATTTTTATATATTAGGCAGGTTAGTTGTGTTTTCCAGTCTTAGAGAAGTGGCCTTATGTAGGAGATGTCCTATGGGTCCTAGCAACTCATTCCCTCTGACTACCAGAGCTGTTTTAGCAGTTCCTCCTGTGGGAGCTATGTCAGCCTTTCTGTTGCTGTGGGGCCAACAACTGCAGGTATCCTTGTAGACAGGGCAGACCCCTGGGCCACTGTGATGCGTGGCCCAGCCATGTGCAGAGGCTGCTGACCAACTGGTGAGTGGGGCTGGATCCTGGAGCAGATGACTGCAAAGCCAAGGGAGTCCTGAGGCTGGTACAGGCCCTCTGCTGAGCAGGACCAGGTCCTGTGACTGCTGGCTGTGGGCCTCATGAAAATCCCAAGGCTGGTGCTGGTTCTTTAGTGGGCAGGTAAACCCTTGATACTAATACACTAAAGGGAGGGCCCTCAAATGGCATTTGCTGGCACTAGTTTTGTTTTGTTTTTTGATAAATTCAGCTTCCAAAAATGGCTGCCATCAGTATCTTTGTCCCCCCAGGGGAGTCTTATTTGCCTACTGCCTCTCCAGAAGACTCAGAAAGATCAGTGCGTTGAGTCTGAATCTGGCTTTCATATACAGCCTGTGCAGGCATCCTTTAAGAGAAGAATCTCTCTGATAATGAGTGATGTTGAGCATCTTTTCACGTGTTTGTTAGCCATCTGTATGTCTTCTTTGGCTGCAATCCAAAAGTCTACAAGCAATAAATGCTGGAGAGGGTACATACAATAAATGTGGAGAAAAGGGAGCCCTCTTATACTGTTGGTGGGAATGCAAACTAGTATAGCCACTATGGAAAACAGTGTGGAGATTCCTTAAAAAACTGGAAATAGAACTGCCTTATGATCCAGCAATCCCACTGCTGGGCATACACACTGAGGAAACCAGAATTGAAAGAGACACATGTACCCCAATGTTCATTGCAGCACTGTTTATAATAGCCAGGCATGGAAGCAACCTAGATGTCCATCAGCAGATGAATGGATAAGAAAGCAGTGGTACATATACACAATGGAGTATTACTCAGCCATTAAAAAGAATACATTTGAATTAGTTCTAATGAGGTGGATGAAACTGGAGCCTATTATACAGAGTGAAGTAAGGCAGAAAGAAAAACACCAATACAGTATACTAATGCATATATATGGAATTTAGAAAGATGGTAACAATAACCCTGTATACAAGACAGCAAAAGAGACACTGATGTATAGAACAGTCTTATGGACTCTGTGGGAGAGGGAGAGGGTGGGATGATTTGGGAGAATGGCATTGAAATATGTATAATATCACATATGAAATGAGTTTCCAGTCCAGGTTCGATGCAGGATACTGGATGCTTGGGGCTGGTGCACTGGGACGACCCAGAGGGATGGTATGGGGAGGGAGGAGGGAGGAGGGTTCAGGATGGGGAACACATGTATACCTGTGGCAGATTCATTTTGATATATGGCAAAACCAATACAATATTGTAAAGTTAAATAAAATAAAATTAAAAACAAAATAAAACTTCCCCCCCAAAAAAGAGAAGAATCTCTGTTTCCTACAGTCCCCTGGCTTTCTCATACACAAGCTTCTCTGCCATGGCACTTTCAATGCCAGACGTTCTGGTGGCCTGCCTTCCTCGTGCAAGATCCCCAGGCTGGAAAGCACAGTTTGATGAGGGGCAGATCCTTTGCTTCTTGGAGAGAACCTCTGCAATTGTGATTATCTTCCTGTTTGTGAGTCACTTCTATGGGAGTATGGGTCTTGATTACACTGTCCACACCTCTCCTACTCATCTCTGTAATCCCTTCTTTAAATCTTTAATTGTAAAAGATCTTTTTTGCTAGTCTTCAGGTCATTCTCATAGATAGTTGCTCTGTAAATAGTTGAATTTCAGTAGTGGAGGAGGTGAGCTCAGGCTGTTTCTTCTCTACAGCCTTGGTCACATCCTCCTTAGATTTTTACTTGCTCATCTCAAATAGAGAGCCAAAGAAGAATTCTAAGTAGGATGAAAAATTTTCCTGTACACACACACACACACACACACACACACGTTGCTATAGAAAGAATTGTGGTGTATGCCCCCAAATTCCTGTGTTGGAGCCATAACACCCAAAATTTGGAGACTGGGACTTTGGGAGATAATTAGGTTTAGCTGAGGTCATGAAGCCTTGATAGTATTAGGGCTTTTGTAAGAAAAGACACCAGGCAACTTGTTTTCTCTGCTTTGTTTTTTTTTTTTCAGTGAAATTAATGGCTGGGGACCACCACACTACATCCTTTATATTTATAGGGATATCCCTAATTTTTGCCATTTATGCCAGGATTTAATAGTGTTTTCTATTTATGACCCCAGCTAGCGAATGTAACTGCCAGAGATTTCCATTTGGCCTTCCACACTATGATTTCTCTTACCTCACAGGCCAAGGTCCTAACGAACAAACCTCACTTTTAGGCAAAAGTTTCCAGGTTCGAAACTGGGTCTTTACTGGAAACTTGGCAAGAAATCATGATTGTGTTTTGATAACTTCATTCAACTTCCTGAGGATCTATTCTTAATTTCCTTTGTGCAGAATAAACGCTTTTGCTGGCTGCCTCTCTACTCTGTCCCTAATGTCATCATGGTATGTTAACCTTCTCATACCTCTTAGCAGGTCGTTTGTCCCGACTGCCTCTCTGATCTTACTATACCTTATAATATTTATATTCCCTTGGCTTTCAAGAACTTTTATTTTTATCAATTTCTATTATCATGGTTACTGTCAGTGAGCCTAGTTCTTTAATACCATCTTATGGAGTATTGGCCTGTTAGAGCTTTCATAATCACTCTCTTACATTAGTAGTAATCTCATATTTTTTAATCCCAAAATGTATTTGCTTCATTAATTATGTTCATAATTTATAGTTCTCTGAATATGATGATTAAATTTCTTCTCATATGGTATGCCCTTTATCTATACTGTTATTATAAATAAAAAGCCAAATTCTAAACCTTTTTATAACATCCCTTCTTTTAAAAATCTATTGTTGATACCTCACTCTAAATACTTTTATACCATCACTCTTCCTTTTGGTGTTAGATGACTTTTCTATGAATTCCCAGAGTTTGAAATATTATGATCTCATGATTATTTACTTGTCTTCTTTTATATGTTTATTGTCCTAGAATTAGAGACTGAGCTATGTCTGGCCTTGTACCTTGTAACTTGTGGAGTGACTTAGCACATGTTTCTTGAATAAAAGACAATAACTATAATAATTAAAAAATAACGTACCAGCCATTGACTTAACAAATAACCTTATTCAGAAGCCTAAAGATTTGATTGAATTATATTCCAATATTCCAGTTTAGTGTGGCACAAAATTAGGGAAACTCTATCATTAAGAATACTGCACTCTTTATGTGTATAACACTGACTATGTTTTATGCCAGAAATAGCTTTCAAATGCAGGGACACAGTCTGAGAAGATTGTCTGACATGCATTAGCTTGTTTGTAAGCTTGTTCTAGATCGTGGTTTGTCTAGATCTTCGACACTACTGAAATTTTGGGTTGGGAATTCTTAGTGGGAATTCTGTCCTGTTCATTATAGCATGCTTTGTAGCATCCCTAAACTCTACCCACTAGTTGCCAGTGAAACTGCTTCATTTATGACAACCTAGGGAAGTGAAAGTCGCTCAGTTGTGTCCAACTCTTTGTGACCCCATGGACTGTAGCCTGCCAGGCTCCTCTGTCCATGGAATTCTGCAGGTCAGAATATTGGAGTGGGTAGCCATTACCTGTTCCAGGGGATCTTCCCAACCCAACGATTGAACCCAGGTCTCCAGCATTACAGGCAGATTCTTTACCATCTGAGCCAGCAGGGAAGCCAATGACAACCTAAAATGTTTGCAAATATTGGTAAATATCCCTTGGAGGATAATGCTACCCTGGCAAAGAGTCACTGGTCAAGAAGAATATACACAAATTTTTCAACTGAGCCAAGGTAGGGAATTGTTTTCCTTTGAATTTATCATCTTGTCTTTATAATATCTAACATAGAGGCATCAGGTAAAGAAAGAGATTCAGAGGGGGAAAATGACAAAAAAAAAAAAAATCCAAGGAGACTAGATTTCTCATTCCAGAAGGGAATAGTTTACTATTGTTCTAAAAACATTTGAATTATTGTAACTCTTACTCACTAATTACATTACCCTCTCTGTAGAGACTTATTACCCTTTAACCTTGAAAACTGTCCTAAAATATCTTATTGAAAAGTGGTGAAAGCTCACCAGCTTTTGGTGTTGGTTCTAGTCCTCTAAGTAGCATTTCCCCGGATGGGATTATATATGCAAGAGCTTTGTAGGGTGAAATGCCTGTGTAGGAAAAAGCGGAGGGAGATGGAATTTTAGAAGAGAATCAGAAGACTGAGATGCAAGTCTAAATACTGTGAAAAGGAGAAGACATAAAAGCTAATTGATAGGCAGATTCTCAAACAGTAGCACAGGCCTAAGAAGGTTTCTGTCAGATCAAACGTGTCTCCTCGAGTCAAAGTCATCCTTCAGAGGTATCCTGCATCCTGCAGCAATGGACCCGCCTCGATATTCCTGCTATGTATATCCACTGAATGGGCTCAGCAGAACCTCATGGTGGATTCAGAATGCAGCCCCTGGTGCGATTGTCTGTTATGGTCACAACAGCAGCTGTACCTCCAGTTGTTGGCCAGCTTTTCTTTTAAGATCATCAAAGCAGGAGATCTGAATATTGCATCTTTCCTGACAAAGCCTGTATCTTTGTTTAGAGCGCAAAGAGAAACAGAAGAGTTGAGGAACTAAATATGTATTTTATTATTGCATAGGTAAAGGGCTTCTCAGGTGGTATTAGTGGCAAAGAATTCACCTGCCAATGCAGGAAACGCCAGAGACTTGGGTTCAGTCCCTGGGTCTGGAAGACCCCTTGGAAAAGGAAATAGCAACCCACTGCAGTGTTCTTGCCTGGAGAATTCCATGGACAGAGAAGCCTGGTGGGCTACAGTCCATGGGGTTGCAAAGTCAGACACAACTTAGTGTACAGGACAGGACATTACACAGGTAAATAACTCCAGATATACTGTCCAATGCATTAGACACTAGTGATATGAAACAATTTAAATTAATTAGGATTAAATATGATTAATAATGCAGTTCTGTGGTTGCAGCAGCCATATATCAAGCGATGAGTAGCTACATGTGGCTAGTGGACACTGTATTGGAAAGCGATGATTTATATTTCCACCACAGTAGACGGTTCTATTAAAATAACAGTGGTCTAGGGAAATGGAAAAAAAATTGATGAGCTCTTTGTATAGCCTGTTAGGCCTTCTCTTTTATTAAAAAATTCATTAAAAGTCAGCATAAATTAATATAAATTTGAAATTGCCAGTAGACATTTAAATATGAATTGTCCATTGTAACTTTGGGGAAAATCTCCCTAAAAGCCATACTTAAGACTCATATCTGTTTACTAACAATTTAAATATCTTTTTACCTTGCTAATATAAAAGTAATGTTCAAAAACAGGATTTCAAAAATTCTGTACGATAATCTACACTAAAACATATTAGAAGATGAGATACTTATAGAAATAATTTTGAAAGGTCATTCATTTGCCCGAATTATTATATAGCTTTAAGGAAATTACTAATTGTACATAAGAATTTTCAAGTGTTCTATTTTCTAATTTATTTGTCTTCAGGGAAAGTATAACATTTGTTGAGAAAAATATTGTGTGTTTTCACATTATGTATGAAATGCCCATGGAGGAATTCAGTCCTGTAATTATAGCATTTACCAACCACAGTATGGTATGCTATCTATATTTTTCTGTCTTCTACACCTCAGCGCAGTAACCCTTGAGTAGAATGCAGATCTTCTCACAGTGCCAGGCACATAGTAAACAAGATGCAAATATTTATTGACCATGGTTGAACCAAGCAAATGAAATATTTGTGATTTCCAGTGTACATTAGTAGAACCTTTCTCAGTTGTCCTTTTGCATCAGAATTATTTATCCTTCTCTTACTCTAGTTTGCTATTTAGTCAAAACCAGAAATCTGAACTGATTCTTGAATATTCAAAATATTCTGAAGCTCCATATGATTTTTAGAGATCTATATCTGTTTTAAAGCTATCTATTCATCCATCTTTCCGTGTTTAATCTCCAATCTTTTGAGGTTCTCTGAGATTAGATCTCAGAATTGGATAGATTGGAAATCTGCATTAATGTGTTATTCACATACTGCATATTGGGGAACAAGAAATAAAGCTACAGTTCAGACTCTGACACTTAAACTGGATTTTCATTTAAGACTGGATGACCCAAATTCACTTCTGTTTTAAATACGGTGACAGAAATCTCTGATGGAAGCTGCAGAGACATGTCACTTAAGCAAAAACAGACAAAATAGTTCTTTTCAGACAAAGCAGATGAGGATACCTTCATAACTGAATGAACATTTAAAATGCAAACATCCTCCTAGTACACTGTGTAATTAAATTCATATGAATTAAATATATATGGAATAGAATTGGATAGAATAAGCTTGACTTTTAAAAATATTTGTGGCATAATAGAATATTCAGATGTCAAATAACAATGGCCTTTAAAGTCAGATTAAATTTTTCACATAATAAAAAGACAGTAAAATTTCTTTCACAAAGTTTATTGAGTATTGTAGAGTATAATTATGGAGATCTACTTTTTAGTTTAATTTCACCAGCTGTCACTGATAGCATGACTTTTTCAACATCACTGTAAAGGGGTACAGGTCTTGGAAGGTTACAGAATAAAAATTTGGGACATGAATATTGAGTGTTATACTATAAAGAAAAGTTGTCAAGTTTTAGTAGAACAATGAAATGAGCTGAATGCAACAGAGATAGACACGAGAACAGAAACATGATGTTCTGACCACTAAATAAAAAAGTAAGATCAAGAATAAAGAGAGTGGTAAATTAGACATGACTTTAAAATGAGAATAAATGATAATGAAATTAGATTTAGAAAAAAGGCACAGAAAATATGAAAGTACATAATGTAAATAATGTGTGAAATATAAAGATTCATTTTAAAATTCCAAAGCAATAATTAATATGGATGACTTGTTTTCAATTTTTGTCAGAATAGTAGAGAACATAGAGGGGGGAAATCAAAATTTATTACTTCATTGGAGGAATTTGCTGTGGGAAAGACCCATCCAAGTTCACTTAGAAAGAACAATGAAACATCCATTGAAGAAAAATATCATCAAGAAGGAAAGTTGCACAATTATTTTGGTTTAACAACAAAAAAGACATATAAATAACATAGTTTGCTTTCTCTAATTTTATATTTGTTCAGAAGTTAGAAAACAATGGTCCTTATAAAAAAGTGTTTACAGATAATAAATCTTTGACTTTAAAATACATGGAAATTTTACATTTATGACCGCATTTAAAATGCTTAAGAAAAATTAAGGGAATAAATAAATGAAATAATTTATTTTTCTGCTGCTGCTGCTAAGTCGCTTCAGTCGTGTCCGACTCTGTGCGACCCCATAGACGGCAGCCCACCAGGCTCCCCCGTCCCTGGGATTCTCCAGGCAAGAACACTGGAGTGGGTTGCCATTTCCTTTTCCAAATTTATTTTTCTAGTTACAAATTATTAAGCTCCCAGTAAGGCAAAACTTTAAATTAGGAATTTGTGGTACATGTTGAAATAATTAAACCTTAGGCCCTGGCCTCAAGTAATATGAGAACCCATAATTACAAAATAAAGTGAAATAAATGCTGTTTAACTTCTGGAAGCCTTTCATGGTGAGAAAGGAAAAATTATGGATAGATTAATTTTATTTATTTTTAACTGAATTATAATTAACATATAATATTATATTAAAGTGTACAAGAGTGGCTAGACATTTTATACATTATGAAATAACAATTACAGTAAGTCTGCTTACCATCTGTCACCTAAGTTGTTAAAATATTGTTGACTATATTTCCTATGTTGTATATTGTATCCCCATAACTTATTTAGTTTTTAGCTAGAAGTTTGTATTTCTTTTTTTATATTAAAAAATTTATTTACTTATTTATTTACTTACTTTTGGCTGCACTGAGTCTTTACTGCATGCGGGCTTTCTCAAGTTGTGGCAAGAGTGATTACTCTCTACTTGTGGTACATGGACTTCTCATTCAGTGGCCTCTCTTGTTGCAGAGCATGGGCTGTAGGGCACGTAGGCTTCGGTAGCTGCAGCACGTGGGCTCGGTAGCTGCATCTGGCAGGCTCTTAAGTGCAGGCTCGGTAATTGTGGTCCACAGGCTCAGTTACCTCGTGGCATGTGTAATCTTCCTGAACCGGGAATCAAACTTGTGTCCCCTGCACTGGCAGGACAACTCCTAACCACTGGACCACCACAGAAGTTCTGAAAGTTCATATTTCTTAATCTCCTTCACTTATTTTATCTGTCTCTTCACCCCCTCACTTGTGTCGAGCATCACTTTCCTCTCTATGAGTCTGTTCCTGTTCTACTTGTGTGTTTAGTTTTTTGTTTTTTGTTTTTTTTGATTCCACACAAAATGAAATCACTCGGTATTTCTGTTTCTCTGACTTATTTCACATAGCATAATATGTTCCATGCGTGCATGCTAAGTCACTTTAGCCATGTCCAACTCTTTGCAACCCTATGGACTGTAGCCCGCCAGGCTCCTCTGTCCTTAGGATTCTCTAGGTAAAAATAGTGGAGTGGGTTGCTATACCCTCCTTCAGGCAATCTTCCCAACCTAGGGACTGAACCTGAGTCTCTTGCGTCTCCTGCATCAGCAGGTGGGTTTTTTACCTCTTGCATCACCTGGGAAGTATAATGTGTTCCAGGTTCATCCACGTTGTCACAAATGGCAAGATTGGATTCTTTTTTATGGCTGAGAAATAATCAGTTGTCCACATCTTCTTTATCCATATATCTGTTAACGAACGATTAGGTTGCTTCCATATTTTGGCAGTTGTGAATAAAGCTCCTGTGAATATTGAGGTGTATGTATCTTTTCAAATTAGTGTTTTGTTATTTTCAGATAAATACCCAGAAGTGGAATTTCTGGATTGTATGGTAGTTCTATTTTTGGTTTTTGAAGAACCTCCATACTGTTTTCCTTACTGGCTGTTCCAATTTCAGTTCAGTTCAGTTCAGTCACTCAGTTGTGTCCGACTCTTTGCAACCCGATGAACTGCAGCACGCCAGGCCTCCCTGTCCATCACCAACTCCCGGAGTTCACTCAAACTCACGTCCATTGAGTCAGTGATGCCATCCAGCCATCTCATCCTCTGTCGTCCCCTTCTCCTCCTGCCCCCAATCCCTCCCAGCATCAGAGTCTTTTCCAATGAGTCAACTCTTCGCATGAGGTGGCCAAAGTACTGGAGTTTCAGCTTTAGCGTCATTCCTTCCAAAGAACACCCAAGACTGATCTCCTTTAGAATGGATTGGTTGGATCTCCTTACAATCCAAGGGACTCTCAAGAGTCTTCTCCAACACCACAGTTCAAAAGCATCAATTCTTCGCACTCAGCTTTCTTCCCAGTCCAACTCTCACATCCATATTTGACTACTGGAAAAATCATAGCCTTGACTAGATGGACCTTTGTTGGCAAAGTAATGTCTCTGCTTTTGAATATGCTGTCTAGGGAAAGTGCTCTTTTATTTTTTGTGCTGAAAAGTTACACCATTAGTGATAGAATTTTTTAAATCTTATTCAGAGGAAATGTATAGGCAATTTCTTTAAAGGAACGCTAAAAAGTGCTCAAAGTGTCTTCTACAGTAAGGCAGCATTCACATCTAAGAATTAAAATTTTGAAAAAAGATCATCTAAATGCATAAACACTTATTTTTTGGGGGGTAAAATTGTGTTCATTTTATCATACATTAAATTTTTGTACCTCAACAAACCTCTCATCTTCAAAGTGATCTTTGATTTATTGACTTCTCCAGAAGTCAGTAAAAGTCATAGCACTATGTTTATTCTCCTGTGACATGTGTGGTTTTGCAGACATTAAGGTAGTTTATAACAAATGAAAATATGAATGTGAAAAAAGAAAATTAAAAATGTGCTCATACAATTTTATTGTTGGAATACAAAGTAGATGCTCAGCTCAAAATTTTTACCCATAATTTTGACTTTCTGAAAATATGTCTGGATGATTTTATATTTACCATGGTCTTACCTAAGGGGTCAGCAGGCTGAATACCTGCAGGCAGGTTATCTTGAGTAGCTTTCATTGTTTCAAAATGTCATTTTCTTCCATATCTTTCCTCTCATTCTGCTTAAAATTTGTTGTTTCTAGGCTAATATCAGCATAGTATTGAAATGAAACTGAATTCATTTCAATTTCAGGAATGAAACTGAAAATCACCTCTCCTGGATTTATATCTCAAGTGTTCCATTTCTAGGTGTAAGCTATAGGACACTTTACATAAAGTTTTGAGATTCAGTCTTATTTGTAATATGGGAGTTATTGCCAACAGCCATGATAAGGGAATTGTAAAACTCAAGCAAAATAAGCAACAGATTATTTCTTGTTGTGGTTCTTACTTTGTCCAGTGGTTTTATGTGTTTCAACTCCTTTAATCTATGATTTATTTTTTAGCTAGTTGAATACTGAAATGATAATGGAGTAAGTAAAGCATATAGAGGGCTTCCCAGGTGGCTCAATGGTAAAAAATCTGCCTGCCAATGCAGGAGACACAGGTTTGATCCCTGGGTCAGGAAGATTCCTGGAGAAGGAAATGGCAAACTACTTCAGCATTCTTGCCTGGGAAATCCCATGGACAGAGGAGCCTGATAAGCTACAGTCTATGGAGTTGCAAAAGAGTCAGACAGGACCCAGTGGCTAAACAAGAACAACAAAGCATATAGAAAGTATGATTCTTCTTTGTCATTAATGTGTCAGTCACCGAGTTAGGTCACTAAGACAAGTTTTAAGCTCCAAAAGATCTTAGAAATAGATCAATTCAACTCCCACATTTTTTAAAAGAGGAAAAACTTCCAGAACCCCCAAACTCACTCAGCCTAATCATCATCTCTAACTTCTACTGAATCTCAGAAAGAACCATCAGGGGGCTAGAAAAGGGGTTTCAATACCAGAAAATGCCTTAAATTGGTGAAAAACTTTACTAGACTTTTCATTTCGTTAGATTTTCAAAATCTATTCCAGTGAGACATCAATAATTTCCATGGATAGTTGGATGAATCACAGATAGTCTGTACGCATCTAAAACAGGTTTCCCCATAGCTTGTTTTCAGAAACAATGGTTCTATAAGAAGCTGAACACAGAGAGATTACCTTAAAATTTTGTTCCAATTTACATTCCCAATAATTGTGCACTAGGGTTACTCTTTCTCCACATCCTTCCTAACACTTGTAGTTTCTTGGCTTCTTTGATATTAGCTGTTCTGACAGATATGAGGTGAAATCTTCTTGAGATTTTGATTTGCCTTTCCCTAATGATTAGTGGTGATGAGCATCTCTTCATGTGCTGTTGCTTCTTTGGAAAAATGTCTTTTCAGTTCCTCCCCCCACTAACCAAGTTGTTTCTATTTCTGGTACTGAGTGGTATGAGTTGTTTTATATTTTTTTCTTTGTGCTGTTCTGGTTGTATGATTTTCACTATTATAGTTTCCAGATCACTTATCTGTTCTTCTGCATAATTTAATCTGCTATCAATTTCCTTTTGCATATTTTTCACTTCAATTATTGTATTCTTCAGCTCTGATTGGTTCTTTCTTACATTTTCAAATTGCTGAAGTTCTTGCAGAGTTTATCCATTCTTCTCCCAAGTTCAGCGAGCATATTTATTACCATTATTTTGAATTCTTTATTGTATAAATTACTTATCTGAATTTGATTAAGATTTTTATCCTGGTGTTTTATTTTCTTCTTCATTTAGAACATATTCCTCTGTTTCTTCATTTTGTTTGATTTGTGTTTGTTTTTTGTAAGTTAGGCAAAAAGCTATGTCTCTCCATCTTAAAGGAGTGATGTGTGTAAACATTCCCAGTATAGGCTTTTGTAGGTGGCTTTTTCCTAGGTGGCTTTTGTAGGCCATCTGGAAAGGACAGGTATGACCAGGAGGAGTCCTAAGATCCTCCTCACCAGGGCCACCTTGGTAGTATAACTGAAACTGGTGCTGACTCAGGCAAGGTAGAGTCCTGGGGCAGGCTGTACCCGAGATAACCTTGGTATGTCGGCTGGAGACTGGAGTGGGTACAAGCTGGGAAGAGTCCCAGGGGGAGTCGTAGGTTTTTTAATTAGTTGATGAATAAAATCCAGAAATGGGAAATTTTTAAAGAAAAAAAAATTGAATATATAGCAACGGTGACTGAATTTTAACATGGCAAAAATTAGCTAGAGTGAAGCTGTCACTAGTACAGTTAAATGAGGCATGTTCTTGCAAATTTGTCCTGATCCCTCCATTAACTGTTGTTCATAACACCAACAAACCACTTGCTTTACACAGTGATGTTAATGTCCTGACTCTGTGCACTTATTGCCAAGCAAAGAGAGATATATTTTATTAACTTAACTGAAATTTTCTTGTTCAGATATTTTGACATTATAAACCAAAATACCCAAAGAGTTTTCATAAAAATCATTTCTTCTCATAAAACATTTACAAAGTATATGAACAAAAATGAAATAATGTAAAATTTAATCATAATGCTATAATCTAGAAATATAATAGACATCAAAGAGAATTCTGGATCTACCAGTTCCTAATTTTGTAACCACAGGTAATTTAACTTACTTTTCTTGCTTTTTATTCCCTCAACTACAAAAGGATTCATCAATAATATCAATTTCATACATTTGTTCTCTATATTAAAAGAAAGAAGTGCTTAGTTTCTTGCCTGGCAAACATTAAACGTTTATATTACAGTATTATTAAGTAACTCTTAAAAAATGGTTCTGTTCAATTGTATATTGTATTTCTAAGAACTTTAGGAGTAAATTGAAAGCAGTTAGGGCAGCCCTGACTGTTAATGCTGTCCTACCCCTAGGGATGTTTTCTCATCCTCTTCAAAGAACTGTAGCACATGTTACTCAGCACGAGACCATTGACATTCCACACTTGTTAAATATAGGCAGAAGGACATTCCAATGAGCAAATGTTTCACTCTGCAAAGAAAAACAAAGAACATTCTCTTTGCTCTTTTTAAGGGCATTTCAGGAGGAAATAAGACCTCCTGAATAGAAGGTCTTATATTCTATTCTTAATTCAATGCCCTGATAGAATTTCCTGATAGAAGGAAAGATGTCAAACATTTAGATCATAAAGAGATTATTTAGAGTCTTTCTTATATACAACACAAGAGAATCTCAAGTATGAAGACATAAGACCTGGTGGCAGAAAGTACAGGAGAGGTTCTGTGGGATGTCAGTTCACTAGAATTGGGCAGTAAATTCATTACTATGTGAAACAGACCACCTCTGTGGACTTAATACGGCAGATTCTGAGATTATTCACCAAGGGGAGAAGCTTTGACAGCTCTGGTTATCTGACAACACAGGGTCTTGCCAGTGCTTCACTAAGCTCATGCAGGAACCAAAACATACATAAACCAAGCAAAACTATCATTTTGAAGAAAAACATAATTTAAAAAATAAGCAGTAAGTGTTTACTCCAGCAAAGAACTTTGGACTTCTTTGTACTAGTTTTGGAGTTGATCTTATTTTTTAACTATGTGGAAGGAACAGAGCATTAGAATGCTTTCAGTTTTGTATCCAGCCCTCTTTTGTCCCTGGATATAACAGATATCTGACTTTTTAAGTCTTAGCCTCTATCTTCACCTTAGTACTCTCAGATCTCTCCAGAACTTTATGTGAACAACCTCAATTTGAGTGTGTTTTCCAGTTTGAGCATATTTATTTACTGTATCAACTGAAGCTGCTTCTGATTTCTACCAGAGATCTTTGCCTATTCAACTAGAGCAGAATAGACTAACTCTAGTTTCTATTTTTTTTTCTCTCACCTGTCTTTGTAAGTGAGTCATTGGTAAACCATTCCACTGTTTTACTTGGGAAAAACTTCTGGATAATGGAGTGTGTGGTAAGATCATGAAAACCCAATAAGTACAAGGCCAGATTTTTCATTCTTTTGCAGTGAAACAAACTCCTTCTGCAAAGTAACCATGTGTATGATAATAAATACAATAACGAATAAGAAGCTAAGAATGTTAAGGTCAGTAGGAGTTCTATAAGCAAAGGAAATAAGTTTATATATTGAAAAGTGGTCCATTTCTTTCCATGGATACCCGCAGAATGGGCCATCTTACCCATATGATTATTGAGAGACTGACTCCTCTCGATTGGGAGAACTTTTGTGAGTATTGATATGGAACAGAAAAAATTCTCATAATCCATGAACATTTTAAGAAGTCTGTCCATATGCTTCTTCCTCAAGCATGGTTGTCATCAGTATTTGAATATTTTCTGCTTCTCAGGTGGCACTATTAAGTGCCCACCTGCCAATGCAGGAGATGTAAGAGACATGAGTTCAGTCCCTGGGTGGGGATAAATCACCTGAGGGGAAAATGGCAACCCACTCCAGTATTCTTATCTTGAGAATCCCATGGACAGAGGAGTCTGACAGGCTGTAGTCCATGGAGTTGCAAAGAATCAGACATGACTGAAGTGACATAGCAACAGCAAACTCTTACTCCATGCCATAAATCAGGGTACATTGTATTATAGGCTATCACCTCTTCCAGGAAAAGTAAATATCAAATAGACAAATAGGAGTTCAGCCCAGTGTGAAGATTTTCAAAGTTTTGCTTCAAAATCCTGGAGCTAGACATTGTAATTTCCCTATTTTGCTAAAGGTTCCAAAAGGCATCTTTACATGCCACAAACATGTCAATCATTAGCTGATACACAAGATCTAAGTGTCAGAGTGACTTGAACGTTAGGCAAACTACAACATAGCCTTGTATTTGTGAATCCTGGTGGAAGTTAGCAGCTTCCCATTTTCTCAATCAATGCATTTAGAGGCAAATTTTATCACCAAATACAAAGATGTATCACACTTTTGACTTCATTCTTATTGATAGACTATACAACAGGTAATGGACTTTCCTGGTGGTTCAGACAGTAAAGAATCTACCTGTAATTCAGGAGCCCCAAGATTGATCCGTGCATCAAGAACATCCCCTGGAGAAGGGAATGGCAACCCATTCCAGTATACTTGCCTGGAGAATTTCATGGACAGAGGAGCCTGTAGTGCTACAGTCCATGGGGTCACAAAGAGTCAGACATGAATGAAGTGACTGAGCATGCAAGGGGTAGTCATTTACCTTTGTGTGTCCCAAACCACCGGACACTTTCAATATAGCAGACCTTGAGTTTTTTTTCAGACATTTTTACTCACATTCTGTCATGTATATGTTTGTCTGCTGAGTTATCTAAAATATGTGCTGCTTTTTCCCCTCTAAGTTTTTAGATATAATTAAGTTTGATATAATTAAGATGAACCAAAATGATGCTGTTTGGAATTCAAGACTATCCATGTCCCTGGGTACTATATTATAATAGACAGCTGAAAGTTGCCATAGAACTTAGTTAAGACTGTGATCTGTAGTGCTACACTGCAAGGTAAAGGTGACCTCCTTGTCATTTTTTTTGAAAGTGAAAGTTGTTGTGAGTTTCCAACTCTGCGACATGTCCGACTCCTTCTGATCCCATGAACTATACTCCTTGGAATTCTCCAGGCCAGAATCCTGGAGTGGGTAACCTTTCCCTTTTCCAGCGAATCTTCCCAACCCAGAAATCAAACTGGGGTCTCCTGCATTTCAGGTGGATTCTTTACCAACTGAGCTATCAGAGAAGCCCTTAGTAAAAAGATTTAGCAGTTTCCAGACCAATAGCTCCCTATCAGATAACACAAGAATACAGAGGTTTGCTCCAAAATATCTGTTTTGGGAAATACAGTTCAGTTATCATCTGGTGTTGTTCTTGTTTAATCACTAAGTCATGTCTGACTCTTTGCGACTCCATGGACTGTAGCCTGCCAGGCTCCTCTGTCCATGGGATTTCCCAGGCAAGAATACTGGAGTGGGTTGCCATTGCCCTCTCCAGGGGATCTTACTGACCCAGGGGTCAAGCCCACATTTCCTGTATTGGCAGGCAGATTTTTTTTTTTACTGCTGAGCCACCAAGGAAGCCCATTATCCGATAGCATTTATGAAAATCCACAATCATTTTTCAAGAGCCTCTGGGTTTTGCACAAAGAAAACTTTCAAGGTAAATAACCATGTAATATAAATCACCACTCTCTACCTTGCCTAAGTATTTGAGGGTGATAGTAATCTCTTGATTCCTACAGGGATCAAAGGTTTGATATTGCTTCTGCTTTATGAAACTTAGATGTCAAAGCAGTCATAAGGCTTTCATTTCTCCATTCTCATCATTGTAGCCTTTACCGCACAAGTCAGGAGCCAATTCAAGAATTCTGCCAGTTGCCAAGTATCGATTACAATTATGTATTTTGAAATTGGTTAAGACCAATTACACTCAAGATGAAACCACAGATACACTGATTTCAGTGTATGACAGACTTTGGGATAATCTTTATTTAACACTTGAAGACTCATAATCCTCATTCCTTACTCAAGGGCAACAGTGCTGAATTGGACCTCCAGAGATTATCTTTAAATCATTAACACTGTCTAATAGTCACTGGAACATCATAATATTTTCCTTGCCCTAGAGCACAGTCATGCTGGTAAGTGGCCTCAAGTTCCACTTGAGAAGGGTTATAGGGTGACTTATAGTTTATACTTGTGGCATTGTTAAAGGCTATTTATTCAAGGGAATCCAGTCTCCTCAGGCAAGAGGCTCTGACTATGAAGTGTGTCTTGGATTTGAGTTTTCACTTTCACATTATGAAAACTTAAGCTAAGTTTCTTCTCAATAATATACAGTTTTTTTCCAATTATATAGATCAACTATTTCACTAGCCTAACAAATATTTACATCTAAATATAGAGTAATCAATTACTCACCATTAAAGATGTTTGACTGTCAATACATTCTATTTGTCAATACACACCTGCTGCTGAATTGACAAGCACTTTTATTTTGATGATTAAATTTTAGTACCTGGACTTTGTCAACCAGGATCCCATCAGTCCCATGGAAATCAGTTAACTTATTTCAACGAAGACATTTCCCAACCTTAACCACCCCAGAGATTTCACAGATGCTGGTGATCCCTCTTTAAGGAAGTTAATGATGCTTTGGTTCAGTTCAGTTCAGTTCGGTCACTCAGTCATGTCCAACTCTTTGGAACCACATGGTCTGCAGCATGCCAGGCTTCCCTGTCCATCGCCAACTCCTGGAGCTTGTTCAAACTCATGTCCACTGGGTGATGCCATCCAACCATCTCATCCTCTGTCATCCCCTTTTCCTCCTGCCGTCAATCTTTCCCATCATCAGGGTCTTTTCCAATGAGTCAGTTCTTCACATCAGGTAGCCAAAGTATTGGAGTTTCAGCTTCAGCATCAGTGCTTCCAATGAACATCCAGGACTGATTTCCTTTAGGATTGATTTGTTTGATCTCCTTGCAGTCCAAGGGACTCTCAAGAGTCTTCTCCAATACCACAGTTCAAAAGCATCAATTCTTCGGTGCTCAGCTTTCTTTATGGTCCAACTCTCACATCCATACGTGACTACCGTAAAAACCATAGCTTTGACTAGATGCTTTGGTAAAGGAACTATAATTTGTGTCTTCCTTGTATAGCTAGTGTTACCCATCATAAACCTGTTCTAATGTTTATATTTTCTAAATATCTGGATTCTTTCTTCCTGCCCCCGCCAGGCACCTTTGTTGGGTGTCATCCACTTTCGTGTATAGCTTTTAGTGAATTAATCAAACAGTTTCTAGGCCACTTCCAGATGCTAAAAACTAAAACATTGAAGTAAAATCTTAAGAAAATAAACACTTATGGGTAAATTTGATTCAATCCATGTTCCCAGGTGGTACTAGTGGTAACCAGCCTGAAAATGCAGGAGACATAAGAGATGCAGGTTTGATCCCTGGGTCAGGAAGATCCCCTGGAAGAGGGAATGGCAACCCACTCCAGTATTCTTGCCTGGAGAGTGCCCATGGACAGAGGATCTGGGCAGGCTATAGTCCATAGAGTGCGAAGTGTTAGACACAACTTAAATGACTTAGCACAGACATGTTACAGAGTACATGGCACACTTAAAATCTATTTCTACTTACGTCCCTCAGGTTTCTTCCAAAATGAATGACCACACTTTGCAATTCTTTCTGTGTATATGACACCATCCTTATGTCAGAGAGTGAAGAAGAACTAAAGAGCTTCTTGATGAAAGTGAAAGAGGAGAGTGAGAATGCTGGCTTAAAACTCAACATTCAAATAAACAAAGATCATGGCATCCAGTCCCATCAATTCATGGCAAATAGATGGGGAAACAATGGAAACTGTGTCAGACTTTATTTTCTTGGGCTCCAAAATCACTGCAGATGGTGACTGCAGCCATGAAATCAAAAGACGCTTGCTCCTTGAAAGAAAAGCTATGACCAACCTAGACAGCATATTAAAAAGCAGAGACATTATTGTGCCAGCAAAGGTCCATCCAATCAAAGCTATGGTTTTTCCAGTAGTCATGTATGCATGTGAGAGTTGGACTATAAAGAAAGCTGCATGCCAAAGAATTGATGCTTTTGAACTGTGGTGTTGGAGAAGACTCTTGAGAATCTCTTGGACTGCGTGGAGATCAAACCAGTCCATTCTGAAGGAAATCAGTCCTGAATATTCATTGGAAGGACTGACGTTGAAGCTGAAACTCCAATACTTTGGCCACCTGAGGCAAAGAACTGACTCATTGGAAAAGACCCTGATGATGGGAAAGATTGAAGGCAAGAGGAGAAGGGGATGACAGAGGATAAGATGGTTGGATGGCATCACTGATTCTATGAACATGAGTTTGAGCAAGCTTCGGGAATTGGTGATGGACAGGGAAGCCTAGCATGCTGCAGTCCATGGGGTTGCAAAGAGTCAGACAGGACTGAACAACTGAACGGAACTGATATGACAACTGACCTTGCTTTTCTCTTCTTCCTGCTCACTAGTATCCCACTAGACCACCCCAACCGATTGCACCTAACTGACACCAGTGGGTACAGAGCATGAGAAATATCCTTTGTAGGTGTCAACCCCCTAAGGAGTAGGGGTGAATCTGAGGGCAAACAAGGAAATGACTGGCATAGTATTTCAATGCATTCACGTGCAAATTAGCTCATGGTTTCTAAATGGAAAACAAATTTTAATTTATAACAGTTATATTTATGCTACCTACCTAATATTTGGAAAGGATAGGAAGAGGCATTTTTTCCCCAGATTATTTACCAAGTTAGATAAAGAGACTCCAGCATAACAAAGAACACACTTTCTATTTTTAGTTTTCTATTGCTGCTCTAAAAATTAGCACAAATTTAGTATGTACAATGCACATTTAACCCTGGGTGAGGCTAATTTTTATTTTTTTACCCTTGTCTCCCTATTTTACTGTCAATTGTGTCATATGATAGAGCATAATTAAAAAGTGACATCTTATTATAGTCAAAGATTCCAGAAATTACGTGAGACATGATGGGGGGTGGGGGCGGGTGGTGATTGCAGCAATTCTACCTGGCACCAAGGCATACCACAATAAAGGGTAGCAAGTAAGAGCACTGTTACATCAGCATCTGCCTTGTGCCTCAGGATTAACAGACTTGATTACCTTTAACATCTGATAATCACAAAATAAATATTTAAAAATAATATGGGAATTTTTACTTGATGACATTTAAAATTAATTCCTGAAATAGTAAAACACTAACATTTGTGAACAGATGGGAATAGTAAACAAGATATTTCCTCTTTTTGAACAAAGATGATTTTTTGAAACTCTATAAAAATACAAATAAGATTATAAAAATACCTAAGTGTCAAGGGTACAATAGATTTTGTTAGGTGTGTAAATTTCTGGATAATTTCCTTTCTCCAAAGACAGGAGCTGTTTGAAAATCATGCAACTTCCACCATTAATTCTCTTGGAAACAAAATTATACCCTCTGTATTCTCTATACCGCATCCAGAGTGACCACATTCACATATTAGGTAGCAGACCCAGCATTTACCTATAAATTTAGAGCCCAAGATAATCATGAGGGTGTGATCACTCACCTAGAGCCAGACATCCTGGAATGTGAAGTCAAGTGGGCCTTAGAAAGCATCACTACGAACAAAGCTAGTGGAGGTGATGGAATTCCAGTTGAGCTATTCCAAATCCTGAAAGATGATGCTGTGAAAATGCTTCATTCAATATGCCAGCAAATTTGGAAAACTCAGCAGTGGCCACAGGACTGGAAAAGATCAGTTTTCATTCCAATCCCAAAGAAAGGCAATGCCAAAGAATGCTCAAACTACAGCACAATTGCACTCATCTCACACGCTAGTAAAGTAATGCTCAAAATTCTTCAAGCCAGGCTTCAGCAATACGTGAACCATGAACTTCCAGATGTTCAAGCTGGTTTCAGAAAAGGCAAAGGAACCAGAGATCAAATTGCCAACATCCGCTGGATCATAGAAACAGCAAGAGAGTTCCAGAAAAACATCTATTTCTGCTTTATTGACTATGCCAATGCCTTTGACTGTGTGGATCACAATTAACTGTGGACAATTCTGAAAGAGATGGGAATACCAGACCACCTGACCTGCATCTTGAGAAACCTATATGCAGGTCAGGAAGCAACAATTAGAACTGGACATGGAACAACAGACTGGTTCCAAGTAGGAAAAGTAGTATGTCAAGGCTGTATATTGTCACCCTGTTTATTTAACTTATATGCAGAGTACATCATGAGAAACACTGGGCTGGAAGAAGCACAAACTGGAATCAAGATTGCCGGGAGAAATATCAGTAACCTCAGATATGCAGATGACACCACCCTTATGTCAGAAAGTGAAGAGCAACTAAAAAGCCTCTTGGTGAAAGTGAAAGAGGAGAGTGAAAAAGTTGGCTTAAAGCTCAACATTCAGAAAATGAAGATAATGGCATCTGGTCCCATCACTTCATGGGAAATAGATGGGGAAACAGTGGAAACAGTGTCAGACTTTATTTTTTTGGGCTCCAAAATCACTGTAGATGGTAGTTGCAGCCATGAAGTTAAAAGACGCTTAGTCCTTGGAAGGAAAGTTATGACCAACCTAGATAGCATATTCAAAAGCAGAGACATTACTTTGCCAACTAGGTCTGTCTAGTCAAGGCTATGGTTTTTCCTGTGGTCATGTATGGATGTGAGAGTTGGACTGTGAAGAAGGCTGAGCGCTGAAGAATTGATGCTTTTTTTTTTGTTTGTTTGTTTTTTAATTTAATTTTATTTTTAAACTTTACATAATTGTATTAGTTTTGCCAAATATCAAAATGAATCCACCACAGGTATACATGTGTTCCCTATCCTGAACCCTCCTCCCTCCTCCCTCCCCATACCATCCCTCTGGGTCGTCCCAGTGCTCTAGCCCCAAGCATCCAGTATCGTGCATCGAACCTGGACTGGCATCTCGTTTCATACATGGTATTTTACATGTTTTAATGCCGTTCTCCCAAATCTTCCCACCCTCTCCCTCTCCCACAGAGTCCATAGAATTGATGCTTTTGAACTGTGGTGTTGGAGAAGACTCTTGAGAGTCCCTTGGATTGCAAGGAGATCCAACCAGTCCATTCTGAAGGAGATCAGCCCTGGGTGTTCTTTGGAAGGAATGATGCTAAAGCTGAAACTCCAGTACTTTGACCACCTCATGCAAAGAGTTGACTCCATGGAGAAGACTCTGATGCTGGGAGGGATTGGGGGCAGGAGGAGAAGGGGACAACAGAGGATGAGATGGCTGGATGATTCACCAACTCAATGGACGTGAGTTTAAGTGAACTCTGGGAGTTGGTGATAGACAGGGAGGCCTGGCATGCTGCAATTCATGGGGTCGCAAAGAGTCGTACATGACTGAGCGACTGAACTGAACTGAATATAAAATATCTAGGAACCATTTTGAATTGCCTGAGATGCTTCACTCATAAATTTTTGAATTATTACTTAATTTTGATATTTTTTCTTTAAAAATATATTTCTTTTGATTTTATAAGAAACCATAAATTCTTAAGAAGTGATCAGTTAACTATTCAGTTCAGTCGCTCAGTCGTGTCCGACTCTTTGCGACCCCATGAATCACAGTATGCCAGGCCTCCCGGTCCATCACCAACTCCCAGAGTTCACTCAGACTCACGTCCATCGAGTCAGTGATGCCATCCAGCCATCTCATCCTCTATCATCCCCTTCTCCTCCTGCCCCAATCCCTCCCAGCATCAGAGTTTTTTTCCAATGAGTCAACTCTTCACATGAGGTGGCCAAAGTACTGGAGTTTCAGCTTTAGCATCATTCCTTCCAAAGAAATCCCAGGGCTGATCTCCTTCAGAATGGACTGATTGGATCTCCTTGCAGTCCAAGGGACTCTCAAGAGTCTTCTCCAACACCACAGTTCAAAAGCATCAATTCTTTCACACTCAGCCTTCTTCACAGTCCAACTCTCACATCCATACATGACCACTGGAAAAACCATAGCCTTGACTAGACGAACCTTTGTTGGCAAAGTAATGTCTCTGCTTTTGAAATTAGCTTGCACTATTTCAAGCAAATGACAATATTATATGATAATAAAGTAGTGAACTCCTTAATTTAGACATGTGCATTAAGACAATTCCTGGTTGGAGACCCAAGTGATTGTCATTAGCCACCTTAGCATCACAGCAGGTTACACAAATTATTATTATACTTAATTAGCATTCTGACAAGCTGAGGAATTCTTTACCTGCATTTAGATTACATGCAGAAAATGATCTGAAGGCATTTCCTGCCTTAAAAACACCAAAGCAAATCAAAGAAATCAGATCCAATCATATTTTTATTATCAAATACTTGCAGATCATTAAACCAAATGACAGAGGAAGAAATACCAATTATAAATGTTGTTTTTAGGTGACATTTGATTTTTCATGTGAGGAAATTATTATAATCAGAATGATATAATTCAACAAAACTATTTTACTGTGATATAATGCTAATACTATCATTGTTCACCTCCTTTTCTTAATAAAAGAAATGGTATAAAATATAACATCATTTAATATTTAGAGAATCATTTAAATACTATTTAATTCTACTCCCATTGCAATACATGTTAAAAATTAGTTTTGAATTATTGACTCTCATATTAAAATTTCTAGCAAAAATAAGTTTCAGTGGCAGAAGAATGTATAGATTTATGTACCTGAAAATGTTTCTGTGCTAAAATAGAATGCTTTCAGACAGAAAGACTAAATAAGAAATGGTTGTTATTGTTCAATCACTAAGTCTTGTCTGACTCTTTGTGATGCCTGTCCTCCATTATTTCCCAGAGTTTGCTCAAATTCACGTCTATGAGTCGGTGATGCTAACAAACCATCTCATCCTATGTTGCACCCTGCTCCTTTTGCCTTCAATCCTTCCAGCATCAGGGTCTGTTCCAATCAGTCGGCTCTTCGCATCAGATGGCCAAAGTATTGGAGCTTCCACCTTGGCATCAGCTGTTCTCATGAATATTCAAGGTTGATTTCCTTTAGGATTGACCGGTTTGATCTCCTTGACTCTCAAGAGTCTTCTCCAGCACCACAATTCAAAATCATCAATTCTTCTACACTCAGCCTTCTTTATGGTCCAACTCTCACATCCATACATGACTACTAGAAAAACCATAGTTTTGTTTATATGAAACTTTGCTGACAAATTGATATCTCTGCTTTTTAATACACTCTCTAGGTTTGTCATAGCTTTTCTTCCAGGGAGGAAATGTCTTCTAATTTAATGGCTGCAGTCCACAGTGGTTTTTGGAGCCTGAGAACAGAAAATCTGTCAGTGTTTCCACTTTTTCCCCTTCTATTTTCCCTGAAATGATGGGACCAGATGCCATGATCTTATTCTTTTTTTAAGGTTAAGCTTTAAGCCATCCTTTGAACTCTCCTCTTTCACCCTCATCAAGAGGCTCTTTAGTTCCTCTTCACTTTCTGCCATAAGGATGGTATCATTTGCATATCTGAGGTTGTTGATATTTCTCCTGGCAATCTTGATTCCAGTTTGTGATTCTTTCAGCCTGGCATTTCACACGATGTACTCTGCAAATAAATTAAATAAAAATGGTAAGAATATGAAAACAAATTTAATGTAACACTAAATAAAATTAATTTCATAATTTGAAATATTCAAAAAATGAGGCTTGTTAGTGATGATTTACTAATGATATTTAGGAGAACTTTATCACTTAGCTAGTTTCTTGGTAGAAAATCTCTAATGTAATGAAAAGAGTAAAACTGCATGAGAATACATTCATTTCAAAAGCTTCTCATTATGTGTCCATACAGTAAGTATAGTTTTAGTTCCCATAAAAATATCATTTCAAATATGAATGGTTCCCAGAAAAACTACAGGAATAATAAATAGATAAGCCTATAAAAAGCCTTCCCTTTTGTTTCAGCAGTAAAGAATCTGCCTGCAATGCAGGAGACCTGGGTTCAATCCCTGGGTCGGGAAGATCCTCTGGAAGACGGCATGGCAATCCACTCTAGTACTCTTGCCTAGAGGATCTCAAGGACAATGGAGCCTGGCAGGCTGCAGTCCATATGGTTTCACAGAGTTGGACACGACTGAAGCAACTAAGCAGCAGCAGCAGCAACAGCAAGCCTAGAAAAATGGAAACTATTACTTAGACCAAAGATTCAGTATAGTTTAAGACATATTGAAATTCACAGTAGGTATTCTTTTCTAGTGGAATGATGTAAGACAACTTTTTTCTACTCCTTACTTAAAGTTATATGTGTAAATAGTACTGATGATTTCCCATGTTATGGGAAGAAATAGGAACTGTTACTAAGAAATCCAGAACATTGAATTTAATATTAGAAAATCTCATTTAACTCATCACAACTGGTATTACTTCTTGGTATGATTGTAAACTTCTATAAAAGGGAATTGTTTTTGTTTTATGAGTGAGAAAAATACATGAACTAAGGAGATTTTTATATAAGGAAAAGTCCACTGAACATTAAACTCTAAAATCCCTACTAATCATGATGACTTTTAAATTTCTTATCTAGCTTATATAAATACAAATGTTAGTTACTGGAAAACCCATATTTTTTTCTTATATTATCTTGACTCTCTGCTGCTGCTGCTGCTAAGTCGCTTTGGTTGTGTCCGACTCTGCGTGACCCCATAGACTGCAGCCCACCAGGCTCCCCCGTCCCTGGGATTCTCCAGGCAAGAACACTGGAGTGGGTTGCCATTTCCTTCTCCAATGCATGAAAGTGAAAAGTGAAAGTGAAGTTGCTCAGTCATGTCCGACTCTCAGCAACCCCATGGACTGCAGCCTACCAGGCTCCTCTGTTCATGGGATTTTCCAGGCAAGAGTACTGGAGTGGGGATGCCATTGCCTTCTCCAATCTTGACTCTCTACCTACTAATTAATATACCTAGGGTGTAGTCAATCACTTAAGTACAAATTCTTCTATATGAAAGTTAAGTGCTATTGGGTAACTTAACTGAGCTCGTTGTGACCAAGTTTTTCCATCTCTAAAGTTGGGCTTCCCTTGTGGCTCAGCTGGTAAAGAATCTGCCTGCAATGCAGGAGATCTGGGTTCAATCCCTGGGTTGGGTAGATCCCCTGGAGAAGGGAAAGGCTACCCACTCCAGTATTCTGGCCTGGAGAATTCCATGGCCTCTATAGTCCATTGGGTCACAAAGAGTCGGACACAACTTAGCAACGTTCACTTCACCTCTTGAAAGCAGGGATAAATAGTAGTATTTATAACATTAATTGTTTTGAGAATCAGTAGTACAAATAATACAAGCATGCTTAGTCACTCAGTCATGTCCATTTCTTTGCAACCGCATGGACTGCAGCCTGCCAGGCTCTTCTGTCCATGAGGATTCTCCAGGTAAGAATACTGGAGTGGGTTGCCATGCCCTCCTCCAGGGTATCTTCCCAACTCAGGGATCAAACCCAGTTCTCCCACATTGCAGGTGGATTCTTTACCATCTGAGCTACCAGGGAAGCCCAAAAAATGATATCTCATGAAACGAGCCTTCAATAAAGATCAAAGTTATGAGTGAAACACATAGATTAAAACAAATAAAATTCTCAAAAATCTTTCCTGTATTTTCAGTTTATAGAATTTAGGCATTTGTTCACATTAAGTAAATGATCAACAATAGGAACACGGCAGCAGCCTAGAAAAAATTCTTTTCAGTTTTCCGTATAACACTCATACAAACAATTATAAGGAAAATCAAAACCTGCTGTATTTTATACCTTTAGCCACCTGAAGACAGACAAAACTTCCAAGTTCAAAATAACCTGTACATAACAGGGGGAAAATGCACAGAATAAAAGCAAAATATTTGCAGGATCATGCCAGGTGCTAAATAACAATAGGGAAGGCCAAGAAGTCAGGCCTGTGGAAACCCCAGGAAAAATAGCAACAGTAAAGTGTTAGAAGGTATTCACTCCAGAAGGCAAGAGGCTTTACCTCATGTGTAAACTTGTGATTTCTGATATAAATAGTGCAGGACACTGTGCTCCCCAGCACCTGGAAGCAGACCGTGGGCAGTACAAGGGAATCTAAGTGGCAGCACTCTATTTTAGAGAAACTTCTCAACTTTATGGCAAGAAGAGAGAATCTTTGAATGGAGAAATCAGAAAAACTACCCTTATACTTCCACATTTTCTCCATCAGATCATTCTTTCAGCTGGACCAGGACTTTTCTATCCATTCAATATGAATAATAAGAAAAGACAATAGCATGTCAACAATGAGATTATAATTGAAGCACACACTGGAACATACACAGGAAACCAAAGGGCTGGAGAAAGGATATGAAGTACAAAACAGAAATCAGGAAATAAATGGAAGAAAAAGTAATTTCAGAAACTCAGACTAATTTACAAATAGCAAAAGGGAGAAAAGAGACCAGAGAAAACAAACAAAGTAAGAGATATAGGGGATAAAAATTTTTTAAAAAAGAAGTGAGATTTTAACAGAAATAGAAAAAGAAATGAAAGTATTAGAAAGGAATATTAAGGACATGTAAAGAACAGACTAGCATACCTATAATCAGAGGCCCAAAAGAAGAAACATGAGTTAGTAAAAAGTAAAAAAAAAAAAAAAAAAGAGAGCAGCTGAGAAAATAATACATGACATATGAAATTCAAATTATTTTAGATATAGTAATGATATTTTGGCTGTCTATGAAAATGATCTTATTTCTTAAAGATGTATGTTAAAGTTTTAGTATATAATTTTCCAATGTCTATAATATTAAAATGCTATTAAGACATCAAACATTGATATTCTCCTACTCATTAATCCATATGTATAGCTAGGCTACTTCATTGCTATAAAAATTTAGCAGTATTACTGAACCCTAGGTTATATATCTAAATCAAAATTTTATTTTATATATTATGATGAAAACACACACACATATCAAAATATCTGGCACCTAGTAACTTAAAAGTGATCTCTATTATCATGCATTTCAGGGACTGTCCATAACCTACAATTTGGAAATCCCTAAACCATTAATTTGAATCTACAGAAGAAAATAGAAATATATATTAATTGATTAGTAATCAGTACAAAAATATAGCAGAATTTGCTGCCTCACCTCCTTCCCTATAAAATAACTAGTTATTACAAATTTCTTTTTTAGTATTAAAATTTTCTGATTCAAATTCCTGTATTTGACCATGTTCAAATCAACATGAAGAATCTGGTCATAAGCAATAATCTCTCTTCATTGATAAATTCTGGCATTCTTTTCTGTTATTATTAGAATCATCTCAGATTTCTCTGAGTATTCATGAATTCACATAACTTTCCAGATCTGTAATGATTCCTCTGTTACTGCAGGTTTGTTACCAAAAGTGGGGGTCTTGACTGCTCATTGCTCAAAAACCAATAAAGAAGCAAGGTTACTGGAAAGTTTGCTGGAATTTGGATTCTGGCAACTGGGAGCAGGGGGTGAGGGGTGGATTTCTGTCCAAAGGCCGATTTTCCTTCACTGACAATCAATGGACAAAAGCTTTTGTAGGTAAAGACAGGGGACTACATGCAGAAACACCACAGTCGACTCTGATAGCCGTCTTTAAATTGGTCGTGCAGTGGTCTGATCAGTGCCACGTTGATTGTTTTAAGTATAGTTAATCTTCAGTCCCATTTCCTTGAGGCCAATTCCCCGAATTGTGGCAGCTTATGTCATGGCTATAGTCTGGGCATCAATTTCTTCTGCCTGGTGGGGATGTCAGTATCTTTAAGAGAGCTCACAGGATATGGCTCCGAATATTATCAAAAGCCTGGAGAAGGAAGTAAAGGTCCTTGATTTTGCTAACTGACTACTATTGTTTTGTCCTGTTTGCTTTTCTTTGTTTCTATGTTTTCTCACTTCTCTAATTAAACTTATTCTTTGGCTAAAGTTTTTCCAGACAAAAGGCAGGCTGAGGACATGGAGGGCAAGGTCCTGCTCTATTTCAGAATCTGCTCCAACTGGTAATTATAAAAAACAAGATACTGAGTGGTTTTTCAGAAACAATAGAACAAAACATGAAGCAGGCACAAAGGAGAAAATTTTGATCTCAGATAACACCTGGAACAAAAGTTTATAGCCCCATGTAACCAAAGGACAAGGGAATGACTGAGACCTGAATGCAGGAAACCCTTTTAGAAGTCCAGAGGAAATATTGGGCACTGAAGCCCTCTTTACTGTACTTTACCATAAACGGGCCAGGTTCCAAAGCCCTTCCATTAAATCAAAACCTGCTCCACAAGCCCCTCTTCTGCATACCAACCCTCCTTCCCTAAATCATGAGTTTGACTTAACTGCAGGTTGGAGATAGATCTGAGTCCTGCCTCCAGTTTCCTGACAGTCAACTTCACTGGCTTTTCTTAAAACCAGTGCTATAGTGTTGGCTTCTATGCACATCAGGCAGCCAGCCCTTGGGTGGTAATACCTACACATGATTGTTTCCCCCTAAGTTTCCACTGAGACATTACAAAATGCTTTGTGGAATTTAGATTGATATTTTACCCAAGTTTCTTTCACTTTGTTTTTTCACTAGCTTTTTTTTTTGTCAATTTAATTTTTGTTGTTGTTTTTTATACGAAGACACTTCAATTAACTTTGAAGGAAGAGCAGGAATTTGAATTAGGACTCTTGCTTTCAGTACTTCTTCTGAGCCTTTATTTCCCTATACATAAATTAAATAGTGATTAAAAATAACATCAACCAGTGTTAATCATGTGCTTATTTTGTGGTTGGCATAGTGTATTAATGACTTTACAGATGATATAGGGCCTTGTTGGTCATTGTTAGGTTTTTCACTTTTACTCTGGTTGACATGGGAACCCCTTAAAGGACTTTAAACAGTCGTTCAGTTGCTATGTCATGCTTGACTCTGCGACCCCATGGACTGCAGCACACCATGCTTCCTTGTCCTTTACTATCTCCCAGAGTGCTCAAACTCATGTCCATTGAGTTGGTAGTGCTATCTAACCATCTCATCCTCAGGCACCCCCTTCTCCTCCTGCCCTCAAACTTTCCCACCCACCATCAGGAAATGCCATAATAACTGGGGAGAAAATTGACCAAAGGAGTCAAAATTAAAAGCAGAAAGACCTTTGAAGTAGGAGGTGATTTTGGAAAACCTGTGAGTGAAGATGGTAGTTTGGACCTGGGGCTGGCAGTGAAGACAGGGAAAATAGTTCAGATTTTGGATATAATCTGAAGATACAAACTTTGGTAATTGATCATAGATTGAATATATCATATTAAAGAGTATGAAATCAGTGAAGGGCTCTGTGGTTTTGAAATGAAGGATAGCAAGAATAAACTTATTTATTGTGATGGGTGATTTTAAGAGAAATTCTTTTAGGTTAAAATACAAGGAGTTTGGGTATTGTGTTATTTTGAAAGATCTATTAGAATATGTGTGTAAATATAAATGTATATACCATATATGTTTATATATATACCTTTTTAAAAACTTATTCTATAGTTAAGTAAATGCCAAGTTAATTTTTAAGACTGGAAAACCAAACTCTAAATACTTCAATAAGTTGATAAATGGAGAGTTTTCAGCATATACAGAGATTGCTTAAAGGAATAAAAATGGTTATTCATTGCAACGAAGTAAGTGGAGTGTAAAGGTCTTTTATTAAAGAAATGCCACTCTTATGGGTGTATTCAGCCAAGAAAGCTTTGCTAAAAGTCAAGAAAATCTATAAAGCCTGTTCCATAGAAATGATGCATAGAAAAGACATATTTTACGAGATATTTTTTTCAGAAAATTTATTTTCTATAAATTATGAATCTGCAGAGAGGCACCTTGAAGCTGAACTAGCTAGAGGTCTAGAAATGAGTATTTTAAAGGATAAGATTTGAGCAGCTGCAGATAGAATATGAGAATATAACACTATAATTATTTAACCATATTAGTAAGGCCTCTGACATTTTAAGTGTAAAGTAGCCCAACTCAGACTAGCTGAAGAAACCATTTAGTTTATAAAGAAGATTCACAGTGATTTATGAAGCCAAGAGAAATATGGGAGCTTTATGTCAGGAGGCACTAGGGCTTCTCTTGGTGCATTTACTTCATTCTTCTTATCTCCCCAAAGACATTTTATTCTTCTCTTTCTTCTTCATGGAATAATAGGGTTCTGTGATTTCACAGTTTCATTACATATGAAGATTGATCCTGTCTCTGTCCTAACTGCAAATTATTTAAGACAGAAGCAATAATCAGCTATACTTCAGAAAAGTGTCCATTCACTTGTACAGATTAGGAGGAATGTAGTACAAACACAACTGCCAGGAATGCTCACCATGCCTTATGTCCAAGTCATTCACAGAGAAAGGCAAATCATGCACTTATAAGAAGGATGGACGAGGATGGTGAGGACCTGGTAGGAAATGAAACTGCAGTGAAAAAGGAAGTAAATCAGCAGATGGTGTAGAAGCAAGATTTATTGTTGTTCAGTTCAATTACGTCCAACTCTTTGCAAACCCATACACTGCAGCACAACAGGCTTCCTTGCCCTTTACCATCTCCTGGAGGCTGCTCAAACTCATGTCCATTGAGTCAGTGATGCCATCCAACCATCTCATCCTCTGTTGTCCCCTTCTCCTCCTGCCTTCAACCTTTCCCAGGTTGAAGGTCTTTTCCTTCAACCTGAGGGTCTTTTCCGATGAGTCAGTTCTTCTCATCAGGTGGCCAAAGTATTGGAGCTTCAGCTTCAGCATCAGTCCTTCCAATGAATATTCAGGACTGATTTCCTTTAGGATTGACTGGTTTGATCTCCTTAAAATCGAAGGAACTCTCAGGAGTCTTCTCCAACACCACAGTTCAAAAGCATCAATTCTTTGATGCTCAGCCTTCTTTATGGTCTAACTCTCACATTCATACATGACTACTGGAAAAACCATAGCTTTGATTTTATGGACTGTTGTCAGCAAAGTGATTTTTCTGCTTTGTAATGCACTGTCAGGGTTATCATGGTTTTTCTTCCAGGGAGCACGAATCATTTAATTTCATGGCTACAGTCACCATTCACAGAGATTTTTAGAGCTCAAGAAAATAAAGTCTGTCACTGTTTCCATTGTTTCCCCATCTATTTGCCATGCAGTGATGAGACTGGATGCTGTGATCTTAGTTTTCTGAAGGTTGAGTTTTAACTCAACTCTGCATTATCTGAGGTTATTAATATTTCTCCCTGATTCCAGATTGTATTTCATCCAGCCCAGCATTTCCCATGATGTACTCTGCATATAAGTTAAATAAGCAGGGTGACAATATACAGCCTTGATGTACTCCCTTCTCAATTTGGAACCAGTCTGTTGTTCCATGTCTGGTTCTAACTGTTGCTTCTTGACTTGCATATAGGTTTCTCAGGAGGAGTCTGGTTGTTTCATCTCTGGAAGAATTTTCCAGTTTGTTGTGATCCACACAGTCAAAGGACTAAGCATAGTCAAGGAAGCAGAAGTAAATGTTTTTCTGGAATCCTCTTGCTTTTTCTATGGTAGAGTGGATGTTGACAATTTGTTCTCTGGTTCCTCTGCCTTTTCTATATACAGCTTGTGTGTTCCAAAGCTCTGTTAACGTACTGTTGAAGCCTGCTGGTAGTTTAGTCACTAAGTCGTGTCTGACTCTTGCGATCCCATGGACTGTAGCCTCTCAGGCTGCTCTGTCCATGGGATTCTCCAGGAAAGGATGCTGGAATGGGTTGCCATTTCCTTCTTCAACTAGCTTGGAGGATTTTGAGCATGTCCTTGGTAGTATGTGAAATCAGTGCAATTGTGCAATAGCTTGAACATTGTTTGGCATTGCCCTTCTTTGGGATTAGAAAGAGAACTGACCTTTTCCTGTGGCCACTGCTGAGTTTTCCAAATTTCCCGATATAGTGAGTGTAGCACTTTAACAGCATCATATTTTAGGATTTGAAATAGCTCAGCTGGAATTCCATCACCTCCAATAGCTTTGTTCGTAATAATGCTTCACCCTGCTTATTTAACTTAAGTGCAGAGTACATGATGAGAAATGCTGGGCTGGAAGAAGCACAAGCTAGAATCAAGATTGCCAGGAGAAATATCAATAACCTCAGATATGCAGATGATACCACCCTTATGGCAGAAAGTGAAGAACTAAAGAGCCTCTAGATGAAAGTGAAAGAGGAGAGTGAAAAAGTTGGCTTAAAGCTCAACATTCAGAAAACTAAGATCATGGTATTCAGTTCCATCACTTCATGGTAAATAGATGGGGAAACAGTGGAAATAGTGGCTGACTTTATTTTTGGGGGCTCCAAAATCACTGCAGATGGTGATTGCAGCCATGAAATTAAAAGACGCTTACCCCTTGGAAGGAAAGTTATGACCAACCTAGACAGCACATTCAAAGGCAGAGACATTACTTTGCCAACATAGGTCCATCTAGTCAAGGCTATGGTTTTTCCATTGGTCTTGTATGGATGTGAGAGTTGGACTATAAAGAAAGCTGAGCACTGAAGAATTGATGCTTTTGAACTATCACCAACTCAATGGACATGGGTTTGGGTGAACTCTGGGAGTTGGTGATAGACAGGGAGGCCTGGCATGCTGCAGTCCATGGGGTCACAAAGAGTTAGACATGACTGAGTGACTAAACTGAACTGAGCTGAACTGAAGGCTCACTAGACTTTGCACTCCAGGATCTCTGACTCTAGGTGAGTGATCACACCATTGTGGTTATCCAGGTCAGTAAGATATTTTGTGTATAGTTCTTCTGTGCATTCTTGTCACCTCTTCTTATCTTCTGCTTCTGTTAGGTCCATACTGTTTCTATCCATTATTGTGCCCATCTTTACATGAAATGTTCCCTTCTTCAGTGGCTCAGTTGAGTCCCAGTTTTTGTGACCCCATAGACTGCAGCCCACTCCAGTACTCTTGCCTGGAAAATCCCATGGATGGAGGAGCCTGGAAGGCTGCAGTCCATGGGGTCGCTGAGGGTTGGACACGACTGAGTGACTTCACTTTCACTTTTCACTTTCCTGCATTGGAGAAGGAAATGGCAACCCACTCCAGTGTTCTTCTTGCCTGGAGAATCCCAGGGACAGGGGAGCATGGTGGGCTGCCGTCTATGGGGTCGCACAGAGTCGGACACGACTGAGGAAACTTAGCACTAGGCTGCAGCACTCCAGACTTTCCTGTCCATCATGAATTCCTGGATCCTGCTAAAACTCATGTCCATTGAGTCGGTGATGCCATCCAAGCATCTCATCGTCTGTTGTCCCTGTATCCTCCTGCCTTCGTTCTTTCCAAGCATCAGGGTCTTTCCAATGAGTCAGCTCTTCACATCAGGTGGATAAAGTATTAGAGTTTCAGCTTCAGCATCAGTCCTTCCAATGAATTTTCAGGACTGATTTCCTTTATGATGGACTTAATGGAACTGCTTGCAGTCCAAGGGGCTCTCAAGAGTCTTCTCCAACACCATCAATTCTTTGGCACTCATCTGTCTTTATAGTACAACTCTCACATACATGACTACTGGAAAAACAGTAGCTTTGCTAGACAGAAATTTGTTGGCAAAGTAATGTCTCCGCTTTTTAATATGCTGTCTAGGTTGGTAATATTTTTTTTCTTTCAAGGAGCAAGTGTCTTTTAATACCATGGTTGTAGTCACCATCTGCAGTGATTTTGGAGCCCACAAAAATAAAGTCTGTCACTATTTCCATTGTTTTCCCATCTATTTGACATAAAGTGATGGGATCAGTTGCCATGATCTTAGTTTTTTAAATGTTGAGTTTTAAGCCAACTTTTTTACTCAACTCTCACTTTCATCAAGAGGTTCTTTAGTTCTTCTTCACTTTCTGCCATAAGGGTGGTATCATCTGCATATCTGAGGTTATTGATATTTCTCTCACAAATCTTTATTACAGATCATGTTTCATCCAACCTGGAAATTTGCATGATGTACTCTGCATATAAGTTAGATAAGCAGGGTGACAATATACAGCCTTGACATACTCCTTTCCCTATTTGGAACCAATCTGTTGTTCTATGTCCAATTCTAACTGGTGCTTCCTGACCCGCATGCAGAATTCTCAGGAGGCAGACAAAGGTGGCCTGTTATTCCCGTCTCTTTAAAAATTTCCAGTTTGTTGTTATTCACACAGTCAAAGGCTTTGACATAGTCAATAAAGCAGAAGTAGATGTTTTTATGGAACTCTCTTGCTTTTTTGATGATCTAGTGGATGTTGGCAATTTGATCTCTGGTTCCTCTGCCTTTTCTAAATCCAGCTTGAACATCTGGAAGTTCATGGTTCATGGATTGTTGAAGCATGGCTTGGAGAATTTTGAGCATTACTTTGCTAGTGTGTGATATGAATCCAATTATGAGGTAGTTTGAACATTCGTTGTCATTCCTCTTCTTTAGGATTGGAATGAAAACAGACCTTTTCCAGTCTTCTGGCCACTGCTGACTTTTCCAAATTTGCTAGTATATTGAGTGCAGCACGATCACAGCATTATCTTTTAGGATTTGAAATAGCTTGACTGGAATTTCATCACTAGCTTTGTTCACAACGATGCTTCCTAAGGCCTACTTGACTTCGCATTCCAGGATGTTTGGCTCTAGGTGAGTGATCACACCATTGTCGTTATTGGGTCATGAAGTTCTTTTTTGCACAGTTCTTCTGTGTATTCTTGTCACCTCTTCTTAATAAATTCTGCCTCTGTTTGGTTCATACCATTTCTGTCCGTATTGAGCCCATCTTTGCATGAAATGTTCCCTTGGTATCTCTAATTTTCTTTTTTTTTTTAATTTAAAATTTTTATTTTTAAATTAAAAATAAGACTGTTATAAGAGACAAAGCAGGACAATACATAATGATCAAAGGATCAACCCGAACAGATGATATAACAACTGTAAATACATATGCACCCAACATAGCAGCACCTCAATATATAAGACAAACGTTAACAAACATAAAAGGAGAAATCAACAGTAACACAATAATAGTGGCAGACTTTAGCATCCCACTTACATCAATGGACAGACCATCCAGAAAACCAATAAGGAAATATAGGGCTTAAATGATATATTAGATGTGATGGACTTAATTGATATTTATAGAGCATTCTATCTGAAAGCAGCAAAATACCCATACTTGCCAAATATACATGGAACATTCTCCAGGATAGATCACATGCTGGGCCACATAACAAGCTGCAGTAAATTTATAAAACTGCAATCATATCAAGCATTTTTTCCAACTATAATGTCACAAAATATCAATATCACTAGATATCAACTACAAGAAAAAAAAAAAAAAACTGCAAAAAACAACCACACACAGTCTGAACAACATGCTGTATGCTGTGCTGTGCTTAGTCTCTCAGTTGTGTCTGACTCTTTGCAACTCCACGGACTGCAGCCCACCAGGCTCCTCTGTCCAGAGATCTCTACTCTTTTCCATTCTATTGTTTTCCTCTATTTCTTTGCAGTGAACTCTGAGGAAGGGTTTCTTATCTCTCTGTGCTAGTCTTTGGAACTCTTCATACAGATGGGTATATCTTTCCTTTTCTCCTTTGTCTTTAGCTTCTCTTCTTTTCTCAGCTATTTTTAAGGCCTTGTCAGACAACCACTTTGCCTTTTTACATTTCTTTTTCTTGGGGATGGTCTTGATCACTGCCTCCTGTACCATGTCACGAACCTCTGTCCATAGTTCTTCAGGCACTCTATCAGATCTAATCCCTTGAATCTATTTGTCACTTCCATTGTATAATCGTAAGAGATTTGATTAGGTCATACTGGATGGTCTCGTGGTTTTCCCCACTTTCTTCAATTTATGTCTGAATTTTGCAATAAGGAGTTCATGATCTGCATCACAGTCAGTTACCACTCTTCTTGTTTTGTTGACTGTATAGAGCTTCTCCATCTTTGATTGCAAAGAATATAATCAATCTGACTTTCATATTAACCAACTAGTGATGTCCATGTTTAGAGCTATCTCTTGCGTTTTTGGAAGAGGGTGTTTGCCATGACCAGTGCATTCTCTTGGCAAAACTGTTAGATTTTGCCCTGCTTCATTTTGTACTGCAAGGCCAAATTTGCCTGTTACTGCAGGTATCTCTTGAGTTCCTACTTTTGCATTCCAGTCCCCTATAATGAATTGGACATGTTTTTGGGGTATTAGTCCTTCTTGATGAGATCTCTAGTCTTCCCCATTCCGTTGTTTTTTTTTTCCCTCTATTTCTTTACATTTTTCACTTAGGAAGGCTTTCTTATCTCTCCTTGCTATTCTTTGGAACTCTGCATTCAGATTAAGAAGCAAGATTAAGACAAAAAAAAAAAAGAGAGAGAGTCTTTCCAATATTAAAATGGAGGCATTTGGCACTAAAACTTGGAAGTACACTGTAACTTTCTCCATATATCATTTTTAGATTGAAACATATATATTCTTATACACATGTATACCTTAATACATTCATATATGTAATATGTTTGTTTACATAGCTATCATTTCTATAGGTGTACATATAAAAATATAGACAAATTTAAATACAGTGTTTTTAGGAAATAATTCAATTGTCATGCTAAAAAATCTGAATTG
The DNA here is from genome assembly GCF_027580195.1 of Bos mutus. Taxonomy (NCBI): domain Eukaryota; kingdom Metazoa; phylum Chordata; class Mammalia; order Artiodactyla; family Bovidae; genus Bos; species Bos mutus. The sequence goes on along the minus strand of NC_091633.1, from coordinate 51,269,360 downwards.
TAGCTGTTTAGAGTGAATATCTAAGCCCAGTGGAATTAACCAATTTGAGAAGTCAAAAGCTTAATGCCCAGAGTTTTCAGCAGATAAGATAAGCACCATTATTTGCATAATAGGGACTAATCAGGTCTTATTTTACTTGATAATGACTATCCACAAGATTCATATTTCCTTTTATCAAGTAGCTCCTGGTGGGTATGAATAGCATTTCCACAGTAAGAATATATTTGGTGGAGTTAAACTTTTCTGAATCCTGTTCCAGGAGACAGAAAATCACATCCGATTTCTCACTCATTCATACTATCACATAATCTTTTCCACAGGTTTCTCTAATTTTATTTTTTTTTAATCTACTTTCTGTCTTTAATGAGCAGGAAATTGAGAGGCTTAAAACAAACAAACAAAAAACTAGGGCTCATGAATGATATCCTGCACTCAAGATTTACTGAAATACAACTTATTCAGAATATACCAGTTTGAATAAGTGACAAAAGAAATACTATTTTATTGTCATATATATTTTATTAGAATATTTTTAAACTGTCCTATTACACTTAGAAAACATTAGTATTTTATTAAATTACATTTTTAAATAGGCATCTGAAGTAAACATATGATAAACGTTTACTCTATCATATAGACAACAGTGATGAAAATTTTGCATTGATGATGGTAAAACATATTTGACAGTTAAACCCTTTTATCTCTAAGTACTATAAATGAATGTGTTATTGCTTGCTGTGACTTATGTGTTTGCATAAAGTGAACAGGGAAACAGAATAAGAGAAATTAATTTTTGAGAAGTAAAAAGGCTCTTATTTGGTTAAAAACAAATTATATGCTATTCAGGGTTGGATCTGCATATTAACAGCTTTCATTATTATTGCCATTCAGGCCTTATGTACTATTCATTGCCAACTGCCTACAGCCTTTTCTTGATCTAAAAAATGCAAAACTACTTTTGAGATTCTCTATGTGTCTGATTGCCTTGAAAACTATGAGGGATTTTTTAGAATGTAAGACCTGAATCATTAAAGGGTTTATTTTGCATTTTATGCATTCAAAAGGTTTGGAATTCATTTCAAAATACTGCAATGCAAACTAACATCTCATGGGTTTTTACTTCCCTTACATTCTCCATGAGTGATTTTTTTACTCACAACACTCTACCTGGGCATGAAGTATACAAAATAAAGGATGAACAAATTCCCTTTAAATAACTTTAAGTCACATTAGGGAAGAAATCAATATTTATGTTTTAAAAAAATGAATTCCAAAGTTTATAAATGTATGCTTCAATAAAGAATATGTTAACTTAGCTCCTGATCTGGTATCAAGTCTTATCTTAATTTTCCCCCATATTGTTTTGAGTCTAGAAAAATATCATGTAGACTTGTGCACGATAATTAATTTCTAAAATTTATACTAGTGTACTGAATCATGAACTTCTGGAAGTCAGAATAAATTGTTGTTTATTAAAATTATTTCACAAAGACCAAATAGTGTGTAAGGCTCATGATAGAAAAAAACAACTTCTGTTTTAGTCATTGAAATAATGGTTGTTTGAAGTATGTCTTATAATTTGTGATTCTAAATTAAAATTATTCCACTTGAGCTTTGTCTTGGAAAATTTCAAACTAACTAAATATCAAAAACAGTTTTGTCACCAATTTATTTATATAAATTTTATTTGTAGTTGCTGAATATTTACTTTATAAACTTTTCCATAATGCTTCTAACAGTAGTATCGTTACTCAATTGAATATGCAAGTAGTTTCTTTTTTCACTTATAAGTGAAATAAGAAAATAACCACATTTGGAAAACAATTGCTGCAAACTAAATGATAATTTAATGTACTGATACACAATAAAAACAGCCAAATTCAAGTTAGAAATTTAAGTTTGAAATATTAATACTGATATAAACAGAGTATCTGACCATCAGGTTGGATGAAGTCTTTCCAATTCTACTTTAAAATTCCAATGGAAACATAAGAAAAGATGACAATTGAAAACATGAGAGAAAATGAAAATAGATCCAGCCGCCTGGAAGAAGAGATTCCTAGTTCCTGTAAGTCCCGTGGAGTTGAACTGAAAATCCCAGTCAATGGCAAGATGCATGCTATACATGCTATGCATGGTGTAACCAGCTATACAGATATACTGAATTAGGGAAGGGCAGCCTTGCAAGAACGACATTTGCATATTGGTATGTAATCCAGTGAAATTAACAACTCAGATTTGGACAGACAGGAAGAATCAAGGGTGAGGAGCCAGAAGTGGGGCAAATTCTGGGCACCGTTGCTGTTGCTGCTGTTTTTCGCTAACTTTCCTTCTGTACAAAAAAGAAAGGAGTTTGACTGATACACACAGCACAGGTGAAAGAATGCTATACACTGTGTTGTGTATCAGGAACTAACAGAGTGTTGAGGGAAATTATGCTTCCAAAACAGACAAACTCAGAAAAAGAGACCGGATTTGTTGTCACCTGAGTTGGGAGGTTGGGGGAAGGAGAATTGGATTAAAGTAGAGAAATAAAAAAAAACAGAAAAGAAACTTACACAGAGAGACTAGTTGGCAAAGTTTAATTTTAGTTACATACATGCTTCTTAGAAGATGACTAATGAGGAAGAAAATAAAGTTGGACACATGGAAATATACTACAGTCTGATAAAAAGGAAACCCTATCTTGAAAATGAAAGGAAAAGAGTACTTTTTAAAAGTGATTTATTGTAGTAATATTTTAGAAATCTGTTAGGTATTTTAATAAGATTCAAGAAGGTTCTTATTAAATAATACCACAGAGAAATAAGGAGAGAACAATGTGTAATAGTAATAATAAAAAGACCACAGACCTTGTAAGTACAGAAACTAGTAAAAGAAAGAGGTTTGGTTTTACAGTAGGCTGCAAAAATCAAGGTGTCCAAGGAGAAGCTCTATGTGAACAAACAAACAAAAATATTCCCAAGAGGGAGCAAATCACAGCAGCAGGATTTTGGGACCTTGTCTTTAGGTCTGTTCTATGAGTATGATTCAGTCATTCAGTCTCTAGTTCCGAAGTTCATGTACGGAATCAATAACTAGATGAAGTCCGTCAAGTCTATGATTTTTATCTCCCTTTTGGTACATGATCTCTCTGATTCTATTGGTTATGCCTGAGGTGAATGTGACCCTGTGGATTGCCAAAAGGTGCAAGTACTAACAAATAATCTTAAAAGATGTTGACTGAAAGGAAAGAGCAATTGTCCCAGTACATCCCCAACTCCTTGGAAACAAGACTAAATGTGGACAGCAAAGAGTAGAATTAGTCATGTAGACTCTAGAGGAGTGATGTACTATGATGGAAGGACATAATTTTTTTAAAAAAATAAAAATAATAAAGACCATAAAAATGTGATAGAGGTCTACCCAAAGAATGTATGTATTTCTGAGAAATAAAAATTAATTAGAACAGTAGCAATAATAAAATGCATGCCTAAAGAGACTTCTACTAAGCTTAAATTAAAACACACACACACACACACACAACATTGAATACAATGAACTCATCATATTATAGGAAACATTTATGAAAATTTATTTTTTTTATCCAGAAACAATTGGGTATTTTTTTTTAATGTTAAGGAAAAGGAATAAAATAACACTTATGTAAATCTAGGAGGGAAGAAGAGATAACCTAAAAAGGAATAAAAAGACACTAACATCTTTCTTCTTCAATGCAATTTTAATAGCCTGAACTCGAGAGAGAAAAAAAGCTATGTGATTTTTGAAAGACAAAGTCCTTAACTCTAGACTAATGGCCAGCAACTAGCCTTATTTGCCAAGTTCACATTGCACAGATACCTAAAAAGGGAAGCATACATTGCAAAAATTATAAAATAATATGACAGATGTAAAACCAAAATATCAGTTATGACAATGAATATAAATGTTTTAGTTTTTTTACTGAAAGGCAAAGATTCCCAGGTTGTATTAAAATAGCCAAACACAAATCAAAGAAAGCAAAATAACTTGAAGTATAGATGTGGTATGAGCTGTAAATTGCCTACTCCATCACCAATCATGTCTGGATAATTTTAACTGGCAAATAAACCAGAAGGAAGAACTCTTTACTCTGTTACATGTAGTAAAATCAATTCTGAAAAACTTTCATGCTCCTTCTTATCAATTTTACCAGATTAATTTAGATTTATGTTTGACGTCTTTAGTTTTACATGGTGTCTTCTTTTGGATTTATCACAAATAGCACTTCATTTGCTTTTGTAGTGACCATCTGTAGTATCTTTCCTCTCTTCTCTATGATTATAAACATAATCATGGAGCAGCTTTACTCATAAGGTAAGACCAGTCTCTTTGTCATAATTGAAGATATTTTTCTGAAAACATTAGTTTGGTAGCAGGAAAATATATAGCTTCTCAGGAAAGTTGAATCTGTGAGAACCTTGGTGGCTATTTCTGTCTTCCTAATGCCCAGGTGGTAAAAGAATGCCAGTGGTAAAAGAACCTGCCTGCCAATGCAGGAAACATGAGACACGCTTGTTCCATTCCTAGGTCTGGAAGATCCCCTGGAGGAGAGCATGGCAACCCACTCCAGTATTCTTGCCTGGAGAATCGCATGGACAGAGGAGCCTGGCAGGCTGTAATTCATAGGGTTGCAGAGTCGGATGCAACTGAAGCAACTTAGAATGTTGCACACACCAAATGAACTGAGGAGGGTGAATTAACAAATCTGGAAAGAGACAAAGAGAAACAGAGGGGTGAGGAGGGGATTTGAATTATGCTGTTTCTCATCTCCCATCTGACTCAACTGACTCATTGCTTTTGGGTTTTATGAGACCCACTTTTTCCTTGTAACAAATCCCACTGTTTCCTTAGGTATTCAAGAATTTTGTTTTTTAAGTAACCACTATGTTGAGTTAATCAAATCCTGGATTATTTTTTTCTATAATATACAGATAGTTTTGCATCTACTGTTCCTTTAAATCAGCTCTTGGAGCTTTGTCTTTACCCTGCAAATGAAATCTAGAGCTACTGTCATCACTCCCAGTTACTCTTGGATAATAAAAAGTTATATGACTACTTTAAGTAATAAAATTTGTTTTCAGTTATGTTAATTAAAATAACCAGTCCCATAAAATATTAAAACATCCACAGTTACTATAAATGTGAGTCTTGCTCCTCCGACAGCTACGTTTTGCTTTAGGCAGAAACCCACAGTTGTGGAGCAGAATGAGAACTATAGTCAACTTTTTCTCTCTTCACCTGAAATCTTTCTTCCTCCTCCTTTTGTTAAGCACAGTTGTGACTGTTCTGGAATGGAGGAGAGAACTGTGAACAGATACATTATTTTCATGAATCCACCATGGCTAACTGTGAAACTAATTGGAACTGGCAGATACTTAAAGATTTTGGCCTATGAAGTCTATCATGAGTTATTTATAGATTTGCCTCTTTTTGAATTTTTCATCAGTAGTTCCCAATGTAAAGCCACACAATCCTTTATTCACCTCAGTGATACCTCATATTCTTTATTCTGAGTTCTAGATATTTTTCTGAGTAGCCCTTTTGAACATGACCTAAGAGACTCCAAGGTATCTTTCTTTTGTATGTCATTCACATATTGATCACAGGAAATATACAAATATCTTTTGCCTAGACAAATATTAATATGTAAACTGATTCCAACAAAGTCACTTGCCTACAGTTTCACTGTCAATTCAGACAGTCAGACAATACTCACCTCTTTAAACTTTCTGAGCTGGTACACCCTGTCTTCCAAATATTGGAAACATGATATTGTTAAGTTCCAGCCAAATTCCTTGTACTTAGCTTGACATAAGAAACAGGCATATAGTTGGAGAACCCATTCTTGCTGTGTGTGGTTAGGGGAAGGAGGTATGATAAAAGCATAGCTTGTTCCATAAAAATCCCCCTCCAAAATCTCCCTTCAATTTCTCATGCTTCTTATGAAATCAAGGGAGATGAGTGATTTAATACTCACAAATAGTTTGCCCTATTCTTCTATTTTTTGCAACTGCAAGATGGAAGGATATGGTACCTAATTTTGGAATGTAGGCCTAAATATTCAAAAACATATTTGAAAATCTGAATACTTTAAAACAAATGTAACTTTAACCAACATTTATTTACAGTATATATTCTTCATTGATGGAGGAACCTGGTAGGCTGCAGTCCATGGGGTTGCTATGAGTCGGATGCGACTGAGCGACTTCACTTTCACGCAGTGGAGAAGGAAATGGCAACCCACTCCAGTGTTCTTGCCTGGAGAATCCCAGGGACGGGGGAGCCTGTTGGGCTGCCGTCTATGGGGTCGCACAAAGTTGGACATGACTGAAGCGACTTAGCAGCAGCAGCAGCAGCATTCATAACAAGGGCAAGATCCACATCTTTGGGTTAACTTGTGAATTCTCAGCACCTGTAGCATGCCTTGTACCTATATGAGCTAAATAAATATACTTTTAGAAATAATGATTAAGCTCAAGTGAAATTTTAATTTACAAAAGTATCCAAATGATGGAATAATGGTTGAGAACTGGATTATATAAGATTTTCAGAAGAAAATCCATTCGTGCTTGGGGATAATAGTTTGGGGGACAGATTTCAAGAAAGATTCCTAGGTGACCAAAGGAAAAGCAACTCCCAATTTTGAATCATCATTGAAAGATACTGTTCTTCAGTGAATCACTTGTGAACTTTTGAGAAACAGCTGAAAAAATTTATACAAAGAGCTACTGACTTCAGAACAAGTAATATTAATTGTGTTCATTTACAAAAATGTAAATGATGCTAATATCAAGATTGTAACATTTGGTGGAGCATAGTAAGAGAGGAAGTTTCTCAAAAAGAGAAAGAATAAATTTGTAGACAGTAAAGCCATACTAGTGAACACAGATTTCTATTTTTCCTTTTTCTTAAAAAAACACAAAACTTACATGTTCAAAGCATATTTATCTAATAGGTTTAGGCTCAAGATTTTCAGACTGTCATAACTGGTCTTATAGTTTTATTTCACATTTTTTTTTCCTTGAAAGAACATAGGTTTTTATATAAGAACTGTATCTGCTAACACCAAGTTATGGGATTTTTGAATTGAGGTATTGCCTCATTTCTCTGTTAGGGTTTTTTCAGATAAATTTTAGAAGTATGAGCAAATCCTTGTTAAAGCTCTGTATTGTTTCAAAAATACTTTCCTTACCACTTCTCTTTTGACTTGTGTTTTGAGTGCTATATTGCTCTGACACTCTAGACAAATAAAAAATATCTTACTGACAGATTAGATTGTTTGCTGTCTTTTTTCTCTGAAATTCATGTAAAATTTGGTACATAATTTAAGAGCAGATGACTGATGCAGAAACAACTTTCCATAAACATTTTGCTTCTTGCCAGTTTAGAAGCAGTCTACTCCATTTTCAGCTATATACATAAATAGATATATAAGCACTATAGAAACAAACCTCAAGCAAAATATAGGGTGTTATAAACTACACTAGAGAATAAATGGTTTGGAAAGACAATTATTTTCTATGTTTTGCTCTTATGCCACATAGTAAAACTTTGTAAGATTATTTCCATTAAACTTACTAAGAATTGTGAATTAGGCACTATACATATATTTAATGAGAGAGCACACTGAGCTTAGAAGTGTTACAACTGTACACTACAGATCTTCCAACTAATAAGTAATATGTTCAAAACCCAAACCAGTATTTCTTTAATTGTACAGTGCATGAGTTTGCCTCTTTGATAAGAAAATTAAATTTCTTTCAGGCTACATTTTTCTAAATATGCCAATTTCACAAGGATATTTTCTTGTTTGTAGACATCTAGTAGAGCCTCAAAGGAGATATGTGATGCATAATATAATTCACTGGTTTTAACTTTTATTTAAATACTATAGGTATTAAAATCAAATAAGTAAATAAAATGGCTGTTATTTAAATGAAGTATAAAAACTAAAGGATGTCTGAGAAGTGGTAATTACCAAGACTTCAAACTTTTTGATGTCACTTATCATTGGATTGCTTATTTCTCTGTTAAAAATGATGAGAAAATGCATACAATTTTTATTTGGTAGTATTGCTCAAATTATTATTGCTTTATCTCATTAGTTGAATGAACTGTATTAACCAAACATATTACATCAATTTACTTCTTAGAAATGTCTTGATTGCTAGACTTTAAAAGTATTAACTTCTAAACAGACACCATTGATTACAGCTAAGTTATGTATTTTTGAGAATATTTTGGAGCATTGATTATTATATGTTTAAATATTATTAAAAAACCAACTGCTCAGAATAAACCATCCAGGATTATCACTTAAAAATAATTATTGTATATCCATATGTTAGATTTAGTGTTTTTTCCACTAAATTTTCACATACGTATATTGAATAGTTCCATTTTGAACTTTCTGTACTATATTCTAGAATATAATGGAGAGTGAGATAAAGTGATGCATCCATTGGCCTTAGGTGGCTTATGTTCTAATTGTGTTGTTTAGTTGCTAAGTCGTACCCAACTCTTTGAGATCCCATGACTGCATGACTGTAGCATGCCAGGCTCCTCTGTCCACGGGGATTTTCAGGCAAGAATACTGGAGTGGGTTGCCATTTCATTCTCCAGGGGAATCTTCCCAGACCAGGGATTGAACCCATGTTTCCTGCAATGGCAGGTGAATTCTTTACCGCTGAGTCACCAAGGAAGCCATATGTTCTAAGACAGGAAGGTAAAATTGAAGAATTACACTAAATGGCTATAGAGAATGCTCTCTGAGGGCAGAACAAAGAGGAATCTGATCAAGATTTTAGAAAACTTTCTTGAGAAAGTGATGATTGAGTTAACGTCTAAAGGATAGCTATATGCTCAAACCGCACAATTGCACTCATCTCACACACTAGTAAAGTAATGCTCAAAATTCTCCAAGCCAGGCTTCAGCAATATGTGAACCGTGAACTTCCTGATGTTCAAGCTGGTTTTAGAAAAGGCAGGGGAACCAGAGATCAAATTGCTGACATCCACTGGATCATGGAAAAAGCAAGAGAGTTCCAGAAAAACCTCTATTTCTGTTTTATTGACTATGCCAAAGCCTTTGACTGTGTGGATCACAATAAACTGTGGAAAATTCTGAAAGAGATGGGAATACCAGACCACCTGATCTGCCTCTTGAGAAATTTGTATGCAGGTCAGGAAGCAACAGTTAGAACTGGACATGGACAACAGACTGGTTCCAAATAGGAAAAGGAGTACGTCAAGGCTGTATATTGTCACCCTGTTTATTTAACTTAAATGCAGAGTACATCATGAGAAACGCTGGACTGGAAGAAACACAAGCTGGAATCAAGATTGCTGGGAGAAATATCAATAACCTCAGATATGCAGCTGACACCACCCTTATGGCAGAAAGTGAAGAGGAACTCAAAAGCCTCTTGATGAAAGTGAAAGTGGAGAGTGAAAAAGTTGGCTTAAAGCTCAACATTCAGAAAACGAAGATCATGGCATCTGGTCCCACCACTTCATGGGAAATAGATGGGGAAATAGTGGAAACAGTGTCAGACTTTATTTTTCTGGGCTCCAAAATCACTGCAGATGGTGACTGCAGCCATGAAATTAAAAGACGCTTAGTCCTTGGAGGAAAGTTATGACCAACCTAGATAGTATATTCAAAAGCAGAGATGTTACTTTGCCAACAAAGGTTCGTCTAGTCAAGGCTATGGTTTTTCCTGTGGTCATGTATGGATATAAGAGTTGGACTGTGAAGAATGCTGAGCGCCGAAGAATTGATGCTTTTGAACTGTGGTGTTGGAGAAGACTCTTGAGAGTCCCTTGGATTGCAAGGAGATCCAACCAGTCCATTGTGAAGGAGATCAGCCCTGGGATTTCTTTGGAAGGAATGATGCTAAAGCTGAAACTCCAGTACTTTGGCCACCTCATGTGAAGAGTTGACTCATTGGAAAAGACCCTGTTGCTGGGAGGGATTGGGGGCAAGAGGAGAAAGGGATGACAGAGGATGAGATGGCTGGATGGCATCACTGACTTGATGGACATGAGTCTGAGTCAACTCTGGGAGTTGGTGATGGACAGGGAGGCCTGGCATGCTGTGATTCATGGGGTCGCAAAGAGTCGGACATGACTGAGCGACTGATCTGATTGTGTATCTGTTAAGAAAGAGGCTATAAAAACAGACCATTTTTAAGACTGAGGGAGTGGTTGAAATAGTCCATCCACTCCTTTGGAGAGACTGTCATGAGCCAGAGGAAGGGAAGAAAAGTGAACTGATGAAATACACAGAAAAGTGGACCTGCTTCTCAGCAGGAAAGCTATGACAAACCTAGACAGTGTATTGAAAAGCAGAGATGTTACTCTGCTGATGAAGATACATTTAGTCAAGGATATGGTCTTCCCAGTGCTCATGCACAGTTGTGAGAGCTGGACTGTAAAAAACGCAGAGCACCAAAGAATTGATGTCTTCAAGCTGTTGTGCTAGAGAGGACTCCTGAGAATCCCTCAGACTGCAAGGAGATCAAATCAGTCAATCTTAAGGGAAATCAACTCTGACTACTCATTGAAAGGTCTGATGGTGAAGCTGAAGTTCCAGCATTTTGGTCACCTGATGCAAACAGCCAACTCATTGGAATGTCCCTGATGCTGGGAAAGATTGAGGGCAGAAGGAGAAGAAGACTTCAGAGGATGAGATGGCTGGATGGCATTACCAATGCAGTGGACATGAACCTGGGCAAAATTCAGGAGATGGTGAGGAACAGGGAGGCCTGGCATGCTGTAGTCCAAGGAGTTGCAAGGAGTCAGACATAACTGTACAGCTGAACAATAACAGCAACAATGTGGATTAAGTTCCATTAGTCACTTGAGTAAGGATGTTCATGCCCTGAGCCTAATAGCACCCAGGGCAGAACTGTGTCCTATAAGTAAGGCCCAAATTCTTTGCATTAAGTAGTTAATCCATTTATTAATTTTTAGTTGGTGTTGGGAAGTGAAGGAAGTTCAGTAGTACTTTGAATCACAGAGAAAACAAGTTAGAGCAACATGACCTCATAGTAGGATATTTTCCGTGATCTGAGGCATATCTGTGTTATGTATTAATTTGGAATGACTATTAATTTTGTGGTTCCTCCATTGCCTGACAATAGCCTTGAGGGGGTTCTCCTTTTGTATTCGCCTCTTCTTATTCCCAGTTAAGAGGGTTAATAAGAACTGTCTATCAAATATTGGTTTATAAAGCAAGACCAAGTTAGTGTTAGGGTTAGGATTTTCTTGCTTGTGGTATTACTACATGGTTGTGAACCATCAAATGGTGACTTTTTGTTCCTCCCGAGACCTACTTTCTCAATTTAGCTGCTGAATGAAATGCCACATTGGTCATAAGAACAAGAACTAGGATTACTGAAATCATTCTTTAATCTGATATTTGAAAATTAGAAGCTGAAATAAGAACCTAGCAGCTGTATATCAAAGGTAAAAATATTTTATTTGATTTTTTTTCTTTTATGCACTGATATATTTATATATTTTATAGGATATAGATATTTATGGAGCTGAATGCAGAATTTATAAGACATGACACTTCATGTACATTTTGCGCTTGGAATAGAGTGCTTTCATTATCCAAGCTATTATGGACATTTCACTGGTAAAATATGTAGTAGGATTATATAATAGATGAAATTATTATAAATATAACTTCATGTCTTTTGGACTAGTCTGGTCCAGTAATAGTTGATATTTTTCATTCAAATTTACCTAAATGGTGTTTAATTGATCTATCTCCTTATCTTATCTTCCTTTACTATTCTGGAATTTACAAACATATCCAAGGAAATAAAGGTAAAGAAATGAAGAGGAAGATAGCAGACATATAGATAAGACAGAAAAATAAAATTCATCCTGTAAGATAGCAAGTCTAAACAGGGGCATGATAAATCTATTCCATTTCTGTGCAGGCAGAAAACACCAGGAGTATCTTTAACTGGGGTATTCAGTAGTTCAGTTCAGTTCAGTAGCTCAGTCACGTCCCACTCTTTGTGACCTCATGGACTGCAGCACTCCAGGCTTCCTTGTCCATGACTCAACTCCCAGAGCTTGCTCAAACTCATGTCCATTGAGTCGGTGATGCCATCCAACCATCTCGTCCTCTATCGTCCCCTTCTCCTCCTGCCTTCAATCTTCCCCAGCATTGGGATCTTTTCCAATGAATCAGCTCTTCTCATCAGGTGGCCAAAGTATGGGAGTTTCAGCTTCAGCATCAGTTCTTCCAGTGAATATTCAGAACTGATTTCCTTTAAGATGGACTGGTTTGATCTTGCAATCCAAGGGACTCTCAAGAGTCTTCTCCAACACCAGTTCAAAGGCATCAATTCTTCAGCACTCTACTTTCTTTATGGTCCAACTCTCACATCCAGACATGACTACTGGAAAAACCATAGCTTTGACTAGACAGACTTTTTTTGGCAAAGTAATGTCTCGGCTTTTCAATATGCTGTCTAGATTGGACATAGTTTTTCTTCCAAGGAGCAAGTGTCTTTTAATTTCATAGCTGCAGTCACCATCTGCAGTGATTTTGGAGCCCAAGAAAATAAAGTCTGTCACTATTTCCATTTTTTCCCCCATCTATTTGCCATAAAATGATGGGACCAGATGCCATGATCTTTGTTTATTTGAATGTTGAGTTTTAAGCCAGTTATTTCACTTTCCAATTTCATCAAGAGGGCCTAGTTCCTTTCACTTTCTGCCATAAGGGTGGTGTCATCTGCATGGACTTCCCTGGTGGCTCAGACGGTAAAGCGTTTGTCTACAATGTGAGAGACCTGGGTTTGATCCCTGTGTTGGGAAGATTCCCTGGGAAATGGCAACCCACTCCAGTACTCTTGCCTTGAAAATCCCATGGGTGGAGGAGCTTGGTGCAGGCTACTATCCATGGGGTTGCAAAGAGTTGGGCATGGCTGAGCAACTTCACTTTCACTTTCATTGGGACTGGAATGAAAAAAGACCTTTTCCAGTCCTGTGGTCACTGCTGAGTTTTCCAAATTTGCTGGCATATTGAGTGCAGCACTTTCACAGCACCACCTTTTAGTATTTGAAATAGCTCAGTTGGAATTCTATCACCTCCAGTAGCTTTGTTCATAGTGATGCTTCCTAAGGCCCACTTGACTTTGCATTCCTGGATGTCTGGCTCTAAGTGAGTATTCACACCATCATGGTTATCTGGGTCATGAAGATCTTTTTTGTATAGTTCTTCTGTATATTCTTGCCATCTCTTCTTAATATCTTCTGCTTCTGTTAGGTCAATACCATTTCTGTCCTTTATTTGCCCATCTTTGCATGAAATGTTCCCTTGGTATCTCTAAATTTCTTGAAGAGATCTCTAGTTTTTCCCATCCTATTGTTTTCCTCTATTTCTTTGCATTGATCACTGAGGAAGGCTTTCTTATCTCTCCTTGCTATTCTTCGGAACTCTGCATTCAGATGCTTATATCTTTCCTTTTCTCCTTTGTGCTTCACTTCTCTTCTTTTCCCAGCTATTTGTAAGGCCTCCTCAGACAACCATTTTGGATTTTTGCATTTCTTTTTCTTGGGGTGGTTTTGATCACTGCCTCCTGTATAATGTTAAGAGCCTCTGTCCATAGTTCTTCAGGCACTCTGTCTATCAGATCTAACATCTTGAATCTATCTATCAGTTCCACTGTATAATCGTAAGGGATTTGATTTAGGTCATACCTCAATGGTTCAGTTGTTTTCCCTACTATCTTCAGTTTAAGTCAGAAGTTTGCAATAAGGGGTTCACAATGAGCCTTTCAATATTAGTGCAATCAAATCATCTTTGATATTCCACCAAACTCTGGAATGTTTTGTAGAACCCAATTTAAAGCATGATATTTCGGGAATGGGGGGAATGTTTCCCATCCCAGAGGCTTGTCTTCACTCTACGCTAAATTCAACCTGTCTGGTCGTCTGCCCAGTGATGTGAGGTGATGCAGTGAACAACTGAATAATCAATCTCTGGCACTGACTTCTTTCTTAATCTGGTCCCTAGACTGCGTTTCTGAAAGGTGGCTCTATTTTCACTCACATCCTGCTGGTATTGAAACAAAATGCATGTAATTTGACATAAATTTCCTTGCTGACCTGCTCTTGGGCCATACTGATGCCATACCTAGTCACAATTCCATGAGAGAGTTAGGGAAATGTCTCCAGTCCTCTTGTGTCTACACAGAAACACCACTTTTCTACTCTCCAATTACCACTGAATGACAGCAAGAGTCCTCTTTATTAATCTTGCTTGTTTCCTGTATTTCACCTGGTATCTAAGCATGGGCTCTGACAACTGTAATTCTTTAAAAAATGAAATAAGCTTTCTCCTCAAGATCTATTTTTTGGAAAGTGAGAGAAAGGTGCAGTGTCCTCTCTGATATGAAATGTTCCTCTTTCCTTGATTTCCAAAGTCCTTGTTATTTGTAGTTCTGTGGGTCTTAATGAATCTTAGGAAAAGAGAGAGCAGCAGTTTTAGTAAGAATTTTCACAATTTGGTTAATTTCTTAGATTTATGAAACGTAAATCTAGATGCATAGATTTTTCACCCAGAAGTTAAATATGTCTCACATATGTTCTCAGGTCCCTCTCTGAGAGCTGCCATTAGCTCACGCCTCATGACAAAAATGATAAGTGATAGACAGGAGAGTGATATTGGAGAACAGAATGCTTCAGTTAGCACATCAGCATATTTAAATATCCTAACATGTATTTATTTATGTATTTTTTTCTTTACGAGATATAACATGTGGAAAGCCATAAAATCATAAGCTGTGTTTTCTGAAAATGATTGATGTAGTATAGAATTATTAATAAAACTTACCAAAAGACCAGCACATTTTGAACATTTTGAAGTGTGGGGAGCGGCATTTGCAATTTCTTTGGTAAAATTTTCAATGGCATTCTGCTAATTTCTTGTGGCAAAAACTAGCTCTTGGCTGAAAAAGAATGTCCCAAGGGAAAGGAGGATTTGTGTGACTGTGGCTACCCAGAAGGAAGTTATGCATAAGCAATTTGAGGGCTGATCAGCATCTCTGAGCACAGATCTTGATGGAGAGTAAGGTCAGAGAAGAAAGGAATGGTCAAGGTCTCTCCCTAGATTTCCCAGAATATTTCAAGCATAGAAGACACTGCCAGGCCTCTAAGTATCAAGAGCACAGATTTTGAAATGAATCCCCTTAACATGTTCAATAATTTTAACTCTAAGCACACAAATGTATGCCTGTGTTATGCTTCAGAACTTGTAGTACTATTTTCTTTCTGTAGTCCAGTTAGCGTTTTATGCCCTAGTTTATTCTTTTCTTATTATTTGAATTCATAATTTTTTTTGCATATTCATCTTTTCCTTTTAATCTCTGAGTCCGTTTGTTTTTATAATTTCACAGTTTAATTGTTCTTAGTTGATTTATCTTTTCCTACTTTTTGTAAGACTTTTCTTTTATCTATGTTTACTTTGTTCTTATGCTACTCATTTACCTAGTTTCTTCTTATCGCCTTTAGGCTTTGTTTTAATTATTTCCCTTTTATGTTATCTATTTTTCATTGCAGTTTTAAATTTTTTATTACCTTCTTTTCCCTTTCTTATCTTTATTTTAGTTTATCTTAATATAGCAAGCAGAGAGCACTAAAACACTTGAAGAAAGAAGTGAGTAGATTCCACTCTGTGCCCAAAGCAAGAGAGATTGTTCCCTTTTCCCCTGTCCCTTTGGTTGGTCCTGTCTCTTCCAGGCGATGAGCATCTATTCTCAAACTTTCTATCTCCAACAGTCCAGGTTTGATGCACGATACTGGATGCTTGGGGCTGGTGCACTGTGACGACCCAGAGGGATGATACGGGGAGGGAGGAGGGAGGAGGGTTCAGGATGGGGAACATGTGTATACCTGTGGTGGATTCATGTTGATATATGGCAAAACCAATACAATATTGTAAAGTTAAAAAACAAAACAAAATAAAACTATTAAATTGCCAAAAAAAAGAAGAAGAAAGGCAGGGTTGTCCAGTCGTTAAAGTCACAGTCTTGGAAATAAAGCAAAACTTGATTCACAGTACAATTCTGCTCTCAAGAATATTACCTAGCCTCTACCGCTTGAGGTTTGCTCTTTTGTGGTTGTAACCATTTGTAATTTACAAATGGTGTGTGGATTAGTTATCTTGAAGCATACTTTCTAATTTCTAAATTCCCTCTCCACTAACAAAAAGACCAAGATATGAATAACACTTAATCATGTTTCAATAAGGGCAGCAACCACAGTTTGTATTTATATTACCCCTTAAAAACATAAATCTGCCTTCTCAGTGTCTGTCATTTCTGGGCCAACTAGACTATCGTGGATGGTTTTCTTCTTTCATTAACATTCTGATTTTTTTCTTTCCTCTGACTCCTTTTTCCCTTTGCCAAGGAAGAGAATTGTCCTTTAAATAAGGTCTAAGACTCTGAATTTCTGTTAAAATAGCCTAAAACAGCCAAAATGCTACCTAATGGCTGGTACCTTTATTCTTGTAATACTTGTCCATTTAGTTTGTTCACTGATTCCAATTAGTGCTAGTCGAGAGCCATATTCCACTGACATATTTTAACAATATCTTGCATTAACTGACTGTGCCTTGTACTTGTTCTCAAATTTCTCTGCTGGAAAGCTGTGGGGTAAAATATTGAAGAAAGTCTCTGACCTATAATTTTAGAAGTTAATGTCCAGAGTTTACCTTTGGCAATATAATTATTAGGATAGTAGATAATATTGTGTGTGAGTTCAACTTGCTTTCCCATGGAAAATGGAGCTTGCATGGTGTTCACTGGTGTCTATTTCAGTGTGCCAATTCTCAAAGTAAAAATATGGCTTATATAAATATAGACTGAGCAAATTAATATCAATTATTTTTAGATCATTTAGTCCCAATATGAGCTTGTTTCAACATATGTTTCTCATCTCCATTAAAATAGAGGCTATATCTTTATGTCTTTTACTTCAAGATGCATTCATTTTACCTAAAATGTGATCCTTTGGAAAAGGTATTAAGCCATATTAACCATAGCTTAGGAAAGTCTATCTCTCACAAAACTCAACAGATAATTTGCTTGCACAAGTCACATGCATTTTTAATTAATATATTCTAAACTGCACTGTTCTATTATGCTGAAGCTTTTTTTCCCCTTTTGCTAAACAATTCTTAAGAAGAGTAGAGATATTTTGCATGCAATTATATTTGTAATTGTAAACTAGTGTTTGAATTTTTCATATAATCAATGATATTCAGTTGGTTTTCCTCCAGATGCTGAAATGTGAGAACAATAATGTTTGAATATCAAGTTATCTGATTCATAAACAAGGCACATTCTTCTATGAATCATGATCAGGTTTCTCACATGAACTGGAACTTAGGATTTTAGATGTCACAATCAAATCCAGCTCTTGTATCTTAGTGCTTAGTCTCATATCAAATAGAATTTCTAATAGCCAAGTGACATAGATACTTTCCGCTGCCTTACAAAACATTTGTCATTCTTCATTAAATTTTTAAAAAATTAATATATTGTCCTCTTTGTCCTTTGACTTCTTAACATTCAAAACAATTCAAAACAATTATTTCTGCATCAGTAGCACAATTTGTCACATCAACTCTCTTGTCATTTATAACCTACTATATATGACAACTTTTCAAGGATACATCCTGACACATTTTTGAGACCTTAGAATTAAAGCTTTCAAATTAATATTTTATTTTAGAAAAAAATGTTCTCTAAATACAGTGGGAGAACATAATTTTCCATTTCCATAAACTTAATTCCAGATAGAAACTATATTAAAATGTTCTCTTTTAATCACATATAATATACCATATTATACATATGTATATTATACATACATACACACATATGTATAATATACCATATTGTACATATGTATATCATACATACATATGTATAATATACCATATGTATATTATATATAATGCATATTATATATTATATATGATTATATATTATACATTATAATATATATATGTATAATGCTGCCATGATAAATTAATGTTTTTGAGCTTTTTTATTGTAAGTATATTTCTTATACTTAATATGCTCCCTTCAGTTGATTAAGGAGAAGGAAATGGCAACCCACTCCAGTGTTCTTGCCTGGAGAATCCCAGGGATGGGGGAGCCTGATGGGCTGTTGTCTCTGGGGTCGCACAGAGTCAGACACGACTGAAGCGACTTAGCAGCAGCAGCAGTTGATTAAATGAAATAACTGCAAGGTAGAAAAAATATAAAATGCATTTCTAAGACATAATTCTGCTTAATGAGGTTGAGCACGATAATTGCCCAACATTTGAGCAACTTTGACACTTTTGTATGTTTTGAATCCTTATGGAAACTTTTGGGTCTTTTACAGAAATTGTAAAACCACTTTGTTAATTCTTGAATTAGCTTTGTAGGAGGTAGATAATACTTGGAAAAATCTGTATTATGGTGGTGATTTGCATTAATGGCTAACATTTTTTTAACATATGAGTATACAGTTCACTAAAAATTTAGATTAATTTAGCTTACTTTTAAATTTGCAAATATGGCAAAAACAGATAAAACTCATTAGCATTTTCAAATTATTAACAGTATTGTTCATATTTAGTAATTCAAACTTCAGTAATACCCACATTCGAGACTGCAACTTGATTAAATAATTGTTTTATCTTCATACTTAATTCCATATCAAAATTTGAAATGAGAAAGATACCATTCAGTAAGACATAATGCTCATTAAGCTTTATTTGTTCATAAAATCATTTACCTTTCTTATTTGCTTTCAGCTAGAAGGTTCATGGTTATTGTGTTGAACATCATTAATTTATGAGTAATATCTCATTGTCTTTATTTAGGCAGATCCTGACCACACAGCTGTTCAACAAATTATTTCAATTTAAATGACAAAACTTTTCAGCTGTAATTCTTTCAGAAATTTTGAGACATAAATAAAGCAGCTGGTTATTGTTCTCTTTACAAAGAAACCTTTGATTAACCAAGGCAGGATCAACACGGTACGATAGGAAGACCCCGAGCTCACCTGTTCCCATGAACACATCAAGACTACAACTGCATATAAGCCAACTCTGAGAGTGACCTGACAACTAACAGCATGATTCTTCTACATTCAACGTTGTTGGGGGAGAAAAAGAGTCATGCAGAGTCTGAGAGGGGAGAGAAGTGATCTAGTTCAGACATGTACCTTTAGCAGGTGACCCAGAAGGTGAGTAAGGTATCACCAATTTGGGAATCCTTCCTAAGGAGTGATGAGTTCAAACATTATAACAGGCACCCCAGTCCTGGGTCCAGTACCAGGAAGATGAGCCCCCTCTGATGGTTTGAAAATAAGTGGAGCTTACCAGAGGGCTGTAAGATGCAGCGATTCTGCTCTGAAAGAGCATGCATGAAGACTGGTTTGCTCCAAGTCCCAGATTAGAGGCAGCAGATTGAAAACTGCTTGGTGCCAGGACTGCCCTAGCACAGTTCCCAGCCTTCACCAAGTCCCTGAGCCAGCCCGTGTGCACCAGGATCGCTCTTTGCTTAAGGCCAAGACTGCCATCGCAATCACGTGCACTCACACACTGATAAAAAGTGGGGCCAACTCAAAATTGCAGGTCAAACTCCTTGGGCCTTGGCCCTGCCTGTAACCAAATCTGAGGCCACCATTGCCATCACATGCATACACTGGGGGAAAGAAGAGGCAACTCAGAAGTCCAACTCCAAGCCCTCAGGCCACCAACCCTATCTCTGACCAAGGTGGAAACCACTGCCACCATTGCGTGCATGTAGTCACAACAAGGATAAAGTGGAACCAGCTTATTTATGCAGCCCCAACCCCTCAGGCTGCAACACTGCCTCTGACTGAATTAGAGGCTTCCCTCATAGCTCAGTCGGTAAAGAATCTGCCTGTAATGCAGGAGACGAGGGTTTGATTCCTGTGTCAGGAAGATCCCCTGGAGAAGGAAATGGCAATCTACTCCAGTATTCTTGCCTGGAAAATCCCATGGACAGAGGAACCTGGTGGGCTACAGTCCATGGAGTCGCAAGAGTTGGACATGATTTAGTGACTAAACCACCACGTTGCCTTTGGACATGTGCTTCACTGGGAAAAATCCAGATCAGAAGTGCTGCTCCAGCTACTGGCCATAGATTGAGAAGTCAGGCCTGTGCCCAAAGATTCCTTGGAGAAGAAGCATTGCTTGTCTTGAGTATCAGATAATCATGAAGTAGTTAGGTGGTGGCTCGGATGGTGATCAAAAGCAAGAGTTAATTGTTGGAATTATAGTACCTGTCTTCTTAATCTTGAATGCTCTAATCTACTTGTTAAAAAAAATTATCTTAGAATAAATAAGCAAAAAAATGAGAGGATTACATAATATTCATTGCATCAATGTTGTGTTCATAGAAATAGCCTCCTTTCCTAGTTTAATCACAGACTTGGAGGGATTAGATTTCTTGTGATTTTACAGCAAGTAACATTTCAATACAGACTATGAAGTCCAGGTCCCATAGTAGATTCAGACTAGTATCTTCAATATTTGCAAAACTGACTACTAAAATGGTATTTCACACATGTGAAGTCTATATAATACATGCTTTTTTGTTATTCTTAGCTTATTTTTACCAAATTAGATTTTTTTAGCTTAGATTATAATAAAATTGACTTTGGAAAACTATGCTATTTTTATCTTTCACATGTTGTACTAAGAAATTGTCTTACATAATCACTTTCTGTTGATCTCTCCTTGAAGACAATTAAGGTATGAGAATTGAGACCTTTTAGGATTCCAACAGCCTTAAGTGAGATCCATATTGAGAAAGGAGTTGGTTCCAGATTTTATGCTATTGATCCTAGGAAAGTGAGAAATGCACCATCTAGGGCTGAAAGTCCACCAAGAATCAATGCAGGCAAAAAAGGGTCCATCCAAATAGGTCAGGCCAAAAGAAAAAGCCCAGGTATGATGGATGAACCTAGAAGATGAAAGGATCTGGTTTAAGAGAAAAATAAGCTAGGTATCATGAAATACTAGAAGATGAAGGGACATGTGATTTTATAAGTAAATTGAGGTCTCCCTTAAGAGAGAAATGATGCAATTGTGCATCACAGGCCAGCTTCATAAATTATTGAATTGTATGTAAAAAATATTTTTTAGGCTTATGACAACTACTATTTGACTAAAAAGCAAAATTTATCAATCAGTATTTACTTGCATGCATTCTGCCTGCTAAATCACTTCAATCATGTCCAACTCTTTGCAACTCTATTGATCGTAACCCACCAGGCTCCTCTGTTCATGGTATTATCCAGGCAAAAACACTGGAGCGGGTGTCCATGCCCTCCTCCAGGGGATTTTCCTAACCCAGGGATCAAATCTGCATCTCTTATGTCTTCTGCGTCGGCGGGCAGGTCCCTTACCACTAGTGCTCCCTGGGAAGCCCACTGAGTACAGAAAACCACATTACTTCTCAAATCAGTTCATCAAGGTGGAAGTCAAGGTGAGAAATCACTCTTTTGACAATTTATAATATTTTGGTATTAATAGTAACTTAAACCTTTGATAAAAATAAATTTTAAACAAACTTAAGTAGTGTACCATTTCACTAGTAAAAAATCACTAAATTACTCCAATAAAATAAAATAAATAACTGAGAAACAATGTTTATAATAAATTAATTCTTAAAAATGAAGAAGTTTGATTGTAACTGATAAATTATCCTTTTTCATTAGATTTTAATCACCAACAAGTATCCTGACAATAAGATTTTATTTATTCAAACATTTCCTGTTTCATTAATGAAAATATTAACTACTAAAAAGAATATGAGATAAAATAAAATAGGATAGAAAATCTAGACTGCAGAAAACAGAAGTACATTTATGTTCCCAAGAAAGGCCATCATGATATATTTAAGTTGAAGTTTAAATTGATCTCAACTGAACAGCAAATCTTTAGGGACTAATAATCTCTTCCCTATTTCAAAGTATCTGAAATAAAGAGATATTATCTATTCTCAGGGGCAAGGAAGAATCTTGTCCCAAAAGTACATTTTAAAATAAATATATTCTAGGTTAAATAGATGTGTACTGTGTAGTGAGCAATATCCTCAACATTTGTAGAGTAAAACAAGAAAATATAAGAAAGGATCAGAAGTAGAAATTTTTGTAGTCAAAACATTATTATGGGGACTATAGGATGTTAAGATGAGTGTAAGTGGTAAGACAAGTTGAAGAAGGACTATCTTCCCTAGATTTTTCAATCATGGATGACCTCATAAAATTTCAATCATTATAGTTCTCTAAATAGAAATAAAATTGTGTAAATTGTTATTACTAAGTATAAACATTACACATTTCTATGTTTTAAAATCCTATTTTGCCATTTTAAAAGGTTGTGGACCTTTTTCCACCTAGACTTCATATGGCTCGAGATTCAAATATGTGCTAAGTAATTTTGCTCTGTTCTAGGTGTACAACTTATTTTATTTTGTTCAAAGTAGATCTAGAAGGAATTAAACTTAAAAAATATTAATTAATAACTATTGCAAAAAAAAGGCACCTGAAATATTTGACTTTCTTGTCATGAGTGAAAATAATGTCCTATTGAAATATCCATATAGTCCATTATAAAGCTACAAAGTACACAAAATTCCCAAGGTCTTAGGAATCTATGGAAGTAAATATACCTTACTGATTTCCAGCATTCAAGGACTAACCTTAGACAAAACATTTAAAATTCTTAAGTGATATCATGCTTAATCATTAGAAACTCTGGTTTCTTTTTTTCATTAATGACATAGCTTTCTAAGTATATCATAATTTGCAAATCCAATGAACTTTTTTCTAATATATCTTAAACCCACTGCATTATTTAAAATGCTCAGTGATACCTTTATTATCCCAATATATTTTTCTTTGTATTTGTCATAAATGACAATTCTATCTCCTAATTATCCTTATTTTACTTAGACTACATTTTTACCTGTACCACTATGGATACAGAAATCCATATTTCTGTCATGGACCCTGTTTCTTCTGTCTCTACAGTTAATTCTATCTTTTCTATATTTTACACAGATGGAGATGGCCCTTCTCATAAAGTTTAAAAATCCTTCCATCATCTCCAAGTTACTCAAAGACCTGGCACCTGCCCTTTCCTCTGGCTGCATCTCCTCTGAACCACTCCCCTTCAGTAATTATGTATGCCCCAGATACTCTGGATTCATTCTTTCTGAAAATACCAAGATTATTCCCATCATTGAACCTCTGAATTACTTCCCTCTGCCTGGATTTTCTACCTGCAGAACTTGTTAGAACCACAGTTTTTTTGTTTTTGTGTTTAAGGTGAATTCTGGCTTTATTTTAAAATAATTTTTATTGGATTATAGTTGATTTACAATGTTATGTTAATTTCTGCTGTACAGCAAAGTGAATCAGTTATACAGATACATATATCCAATCTTTTTCAGATTCTTTTCCCGTATAAGTCATTACAGACTATTGAGTTGAGTTCCCTGTGCTAAACAGTAGGTTCTTATTTATCTATTTTATATATCCTTGCCTGCTCAGTTGCTTCAGTCATGTCCAACTCTTTGCGACACTATGAGCTGTAGCCTACAAAGCTCCACTGTCCATGGGATTTTCCAGGCAAGAATACTGCAATGGGTTGCCATGCCCTCCTCCAGGGGATCTTCCTGACCCAGGGATTGAACCCACATCTTCTGTATCTCCTGCATTGCAGGGGATTCTTTACCCATCAAGTCACCTGCAAAGCCCATTTTATATATAGTAGTAAAAAGGGAAAGTCACTCAGTCGTATCCAACTCTTTGCGACCCCATGGACTGTAGCCTGCCAGGCTCCTCTGTCTATGGAATTCTCCAGGCCAGAATACTGGAGTGGGTAGCCATATTCTTCTCCAGGGGATCTTCCCAACCCAGGGATCGAACCCAGGTCTCCTGCATAGAAGGTAGATTCTTTACCATCTGAGCCACCAGAGAAACCCATACACAGTAGTGTGTATGTCAATCCCAGTCTCCAAATTTATCCCTTTCCCTTTTCTCCCTTGGTAACCATAAGTTTCTTTTCTACCTCTGTGACTCCCTTTCTGTTTTGTAAAGCTCACTTGTACCATTTTTTTAAGATTCAACATGTAAGTGATATTATATGATGTTTGTCTTTCTCTCTTTGACTTACTTCACTTAGTATGACAATCTCTAGGTACATCCATGTCACTGCAAGTGGCATTATTTTGTTCTTTTTATGGCTGGGTATATATATACCACATCTTTATACATTTATCTATCAATGGACATTTAAGTTGCTTCTGTGTCCTGGCTATTGTAAATGGTGCTGCAATAAACACTAGGGTACAAGTACCTTTTTGAATTATGTTTTTTTTTTTTTTTCCATATATATGCCCAGAAGTGGGGTCTTATGGTACATTTATTTTTAGCTTTTTAAGGAGCTTCCATACTGTTCTCCATAGTGGCTGTACCAATTTACATTCCCACCAACAGTGTAGGAGAAGAACCACAGTGTTGTAATTGTCAAAGATCTTTCATAATTGAATGTATGAGATGAAGAAACCCATATCATTTCTTTTACAAAGGATCTAAGTTAATGTCATTGATTTTTTACCATAGGAGCCATAGGATAACCTTGTCTTCTTACCAGCAATAAAAATAAGAACAAGTTATATTGATTATTATTTTTAAGGGGTGCACATAAATGTTAGGTCCATGAATCAAGGCAAATTAGAAGTAGTCAAACAGGAGATGGCAGGAGTGAACATTGACATTTTAGGAATCAGTGAATTAAAATGGACTGGAATGGGTGAATTTAACTCAGATGACCATTATATCTACTACTGTGGGGAAGAATCCCTTAGAGCAAACAGAGTAGCCATCATAGTCAACAAGAGTCTGAAATGCAGTACTTGGATGCAATCTCAAAAATAACAGATGAGCTCTGTTTGTCTCCAAGGCAACCCATTCAATATCACAGTAATCCACTTCTATATCCTAACCAGTAATGCTGAAGAAGCTGAAGCTGAATGGTTCTATGAAGACCTTCTAGAACTAACACCCCCAAAAAGATGTCCTTTTCATTATAGGGAACTGGAATGCAAGGAAGTCAAGAAATACAGGAGGAACAGGCATTTGGCCTTGGAGTACAGAATGAAGCAGGGCAAAATCTAACAGAGTTTTGCCAAGAGAACACACTGGCTATAGCAAACACCCTCTTCCAACAACAAAGAGAAGACTCTACAAATGGACATTACCAGATGGTCAATACAGAAATCAGATTGATTATATTCTTTGCAATCAAAGATGGAGAAGATCTATACAGCCAGCAAAAACAAGACCAGGAGCTGACTGTGGCTCAGATCATGAACTCCTTATTGACAAATTCAGACTTAAATTGAAGAAAGTATGGAAAACCACTAGACCATTCAGGTATGACCTAAATCAAATCTTTTATGATTATACAGTGGAAGGGACAAATTCAAGGGATTAGATTTGATAGAGTGACTGAAGAACTGTGGATGAAGGACTGACACATTGTGCAGGAGGCAGTGAGCAAGACCATCACCAAAAAAAAGAAAGGCAAAAAGGCAAAAATGATTGTCTGACAAGCCCTTACAAATAACTGTGAAAAGAAGAGAAGTGAAAGGCAAAGGAGAAAAGGGAAGATATACACATTTGAATGCAGAGTTTCGAAGATTAGCAAGGAGAGATAAGAAAGCCTTCCTCAGTGATCAATGCAAAGAAATAGGGGAAAACAATAGAATGGGAAGATTAGAGATCTCCTCAAGAAAATTGGAGATACCAAGGGAAAATTTCATGCAAAGATGGGCACAATAAAGGGCAGAAATGGTATGGACCTAACAGAAGTAGCAGATATTAAGAAGAGGTGGCAAGAATACACAGAAGAACTATACAGAAAAGAACTTCATGACTTAGAAAACCACGATGGTGTGATCACTCACCTAGAGCCAGACATCCTGGAGTGCGAAGTCAAGTGGGCCTTAGGAGCATCACTATGAACAAAGCTAGTGGCGGTGATGGAATTCCAGTTGAACTATTTCAAATCCTGAAAGATGATGCTGTGAAAGTGGTGCACTCAATATGCCAGCAAATTTGGAAGACTCAGCGGTGACCACAGGACTGGAAAAGGTCTGTTTTCATTCCAGTCCCAATGAAAGGCAATGCCAAAGAATGCTCAAACTACCGCAAGTCACGCTCATCTCACACACTAGCAAAGTAATGCTCAAAACACTCCAAGCCAGGCTTCAACAGTACATGAATCATGTACTTCCAGATGTCAGGCTGGATTTAGAAAAATCAGAGGAACTGGAGATCAAACTGCCAACATCTGCTGGATCATCATAAAAGCAAGAAAGTTCCTGAAAAACATCTGCTTTATTGACTATACCAAAGCCTTTGACTGTGTGGATCACCACAAACTGTGGAAAATGCTTAGAGAGATGGGAATACCTGACCACCTTACCTGCCTCCTGAGAAATCTATATACAGGTCAAGAAGCCAACAGTTATAGGCCTACATGGAATGAGATACTGGTTCCAAGTTGGGAAAGGAGTAGGTCAAGGCTGTATATTGTCACCTTGCTTATTTAACTTATATGCAAAATACATCATGAGAAATGCTGGACTGGATGAAACAAAAGCTGGAATCAAGGCTACTGGGAGAAATATCAATAACCTCAGAGATACAGATGACACCACCCTTATGACAGAAAACAAAGAAGAACTAAAGAGCCTCTTGATGAGAGTAAAAGAGAAGAGTGAAAAGGGTGGCTTAAAACTCAACATTCAGAAAATGAAGATCATGGTATCTGGTCCCATCACTTCATGGGAAATAGATGAGGAAACAATCAAAACAGTGACAGTCTTTATTTTTCTGGGCTCCAAAATCACTGCAGATGGTGACTGCATCCATGAAATTAAAAGATGCTTGCTCCTTGGAAGAAAAGTTATGACCAACTTAGACAGCATATTCAAAAGCAGAGACATTACTTTGCCAACAAAGGTCCATCTAGTCAAAGCTATGGTTTTTCCAGTAGTCATGTATGGAAATGAGGGTTGGACTATAAAGAAAGCTGGCACCAATGAATTGATGCTTTTGAACTGTGGTGTTGGAGAAGACTTTTGAAAGTCCCTTGGGCTGCAAGGAGATCCAACCAGTCCATCCTAAAAGAAATCAGTCCTGAAAATTTGTTGGAAGGACTGATGCTGAAACTGAAACTCCAGTACTGTGGCCATCTGATGCCAGGAACTGACTCATTTGAAAAGACCCTGATGCTGAGAAAGATTGACGATGGGAAGAGAAGGGGACAACAGAGGATGAGATGGTTGGATGACATTACGAACTCAATGGACATGAGTTTGAGTAAGCTCCGTGAGTTGGTGATGGACAGGGAAGCCTGGCATGCTGCAGTCCATGGGGTTGCAAAGAGTCGGACATGACTGAGTGACTGAACTGAACTGTACTGAACATTAATGTTGTGAGATAATATATTAATCTAGGTAGAAATGACATCTTTACAAAAAATAAGAGGTCTTCCCATCGTTCAAACTGTCTGGAATGTGTGTGTGTATCTTCCTCAAGAGTATTTTAACATTTTCTCTAAGTAGATTGCATGTATTTCTAAAGATAATTTCTATGTTATTTATCTTTTCTTCAGTGGTTCAGTGGTTGCTGCTGCTCTTGTAATTTTTTTCACTATGAAATGTCTCGATTTCATAAAGAGTATTTTCTTGTTTGTGCTCAGTCACTCAGTCATGTCCAGCTCTTTGCAACCTCAGGCATTGAAACTCACCAGGCTCCTCTGTCAATGGAATTTCTCAGGCAAGAATACTGGAGCGGGTTGCTATTTCCTACTCCAGGGCATCTATCTGACCCAGGGATCGAAACTGCGTCTCTTGTGTCTCCTGCTTTGGCAGGCAGATTCTTTAACACTGAACCACCAGTGTTTACATGGAATTTTTTTAAAGTTATGCTTCTCCCTAAAATAACACTCTTACCAATGAACTGAGTTGGTCTAACTTACTTTGGTATTCTTTTCCACACTGTTGTTTTTCTTCCTACACTACTTCAATGCCTTAACTTAATTAATTTTCAAAAATTCTATGAGACAGGCAATAGTACTATCCATTATTTGTAGATGGAGCGAGGAAACAGAGTCAGAGAAAGGGTACATATATTTTCAAGGCTACACAGTTATACAGAATTCCAGTTTGGTCAATTCAATTCCAGAAACAACCTTGCAACTCTAGATGGTATTTTATATGTATTTATTTTCATTTAAGTAGCTTTTCCCCATATACTGTGGAGTTGATAAAAGTGTCAAGTATTTGGGCCAAATATTTCAATTAACTATTTCTTTTATGATCTATCTAGTACAAAATCAGCAAGGAGTATTTAGAGTAGGGGAAATCCACAACCAAAATATAAAGGACTTTTTAAAAAAGCATATCCACTCCTCTAATAGCTTAAATTCTCAGAAAATAAATGTAATATCCTTTGAGGTAATGAAAAATAAGATTTCTACCTGGGGATAAATTGCAAGGAATCCTTGGAGATGGAGTATAATGAATTAGGAAGAAAGTATGAAGCCAACAAGTGTGATGGTTTTGTGTACATAATTCCAAGTACTTCCTCTTCTACTTGTGTTTTTATCCTTCCTTGTTCAACCTTCATCAAACTAATGGATTCTAAACTTGACACCTTCATAGTGTTACATGTACAATTATTTTTGCTATTATTGAACTATGTTGTTTACTTATTATTTTGCCTGCTTCGCAGTTAAAATCTACTTTTTCATATTCTTCTTACATTCATGGTTTTATGTCAGATCTTTTAAGCCTGTTTTACATGATGAGAATTTTTTCTCTAGGTACATTTTCATTGCAGTTTGGGTGTTTCACTACATGAATATTAAAATAATTTTGTCTTCATGACTGATTTTTCTTTTATTTTTCTTCCATCAGATACTAATATTTCCACACTATTTGATTTGTTGGTGGTTATTTTGTTTTGCTCTTTCCATCATATGTTTCCTGATCTCTTTAATCATTTTCAGTCATTTGTCTTATAGATGTGTGAATCCTATTAATTATAATCTACTTTGGCTTGAGTTTGAGATCATTCTTATTCAAATTGGAGAGTTCTTTATCCTTCTGTTAGCCTCTCATTTTATTTTTCTTATGTTTTCACAAGAGAAAAACCCTTAAGCAGTGTTTTTGCACTTGTGATTTGTAACATTAGGCATTCTGTTTTTAAAAAATTTATATTGATTTAGACATTATACATGGTGTTCATTGGAAGGACTAATGTTGAAGCTGAAACTCCAATACTTTGGCCACCTGATGTGAAGAGCTGACTCATTTGAAAAGACCCTGATGCTCTGAAAGACTGAGGGCAGGAGGAGAAGGGGACAACAGAGTATGAGATGGTTGGATGGCATCACCTACTCAATGGACATGGGTTTGGGTGAACTCCAGGAGTAGGTGATGGACAGGGAGGCCTGGCATGCTGTGATTCATGGGGTCACAAAGAGTTGGACATGACTAAGTGGCTGAACTGAACTGAGACATTATAAAACAATAATTCTGCTTAGTTTGTTTACTCTTACAAAAGACATGTAAATAATGCACATTTAAGATGTTTCTCTAAAATATCAAGTGTTGGTCTTCTCTTAATGAAGATATGATAGTTTAGATACCTAATTACTGTTCATTACCAAAGCTTTCCTTTTTGATTATTATTGTTAAAATTATTTTTTCTCATCATGATAGGTTATTAGTAGTAAATAAATTTATAGTTCCTGTTATTGATTATATTTCATTTTAAACTTTTGAGTAGATGAAATACTTATTTTTCTAGTTTCAGTGCTCACTTTACTTCTTTCACAGTTTTCTAGCCCCCCCCAGTTCATGTTTGGCTCTATTATATAATGTATGATGTCAACTAAATGAAATATATAATACATATGTATTCACATACAAACTTTCCTACTGTGTTCTACTTTATTTGGTCCACAGTCACCTCAATCACAGCAGATTCTTGATGGAATTCCAGGTCTTATGCATAAATCTGCTTTTTTCATTTATTCATTCTGTGTCCGTTAATAATGCATAGAACACTTGCTGTGCCCAACTTGATAGCTCTGATCTCCATTCTACTATCCCAGTAGACTAGTCATAAATTCTATTGATTCTGTCTGTAAAACATCTCTGAATTCTATCTTTTTTCTGTAAACCCACTACCACCTCTTTGAGCAAAGACTTTATTTTCTCTCCTTAAATATTTATTAGTTAGCTAACTGATATTCCCAGTCATGTTTTTTTGTTTCCTTCCTTAAATGTTTCAACTATCAGCAGAGACTCTTTCTGACATATTGGTTCATTATACAACTTCCTCTCTGCATTTCTTCAATAATCTGTCACATCAAGAAAAAAAAAAAATTCTACTAGAAGTATAGATGCTCTTTGTGCCCAAATGTATGTTTACCTTTATTTACAGTCTCACTGGTTGCCATCTCTCCATAGGTACTGCCTGCAATACACAGTCTGTATGCCAGCCACATTCAATAGTGCTGTTCCATACTTTTATTCCTTCCTATATATCCTCTTGCCTAAGATAGTGGGATCTAAATTGCCCTTAAAGACTGAAGATACTGAATCTAATTCTTCATCTTTTAACATATATAAATTTTAATTTTTCTTAAATAATTTATTGACATAAAGATAATAACATCTGTCTTTCAGCCTTATCATCATCATTGATGAAATTGCAATTAAGTATCACCAAGTGCATTTACTAACTCACAGTAGTACTTCTTGGTCTGTATCTTCTCTTTTTTTCTGCATGAGAAACATTGCCTACTAAGTGAAAAATCTCCTTTGTTTACCCCCATCCTTCTGACACAGTCATTCCACACCGTGTGTTTCCATATCCCTTGGACATATCATACAGCATCCATTTCTCAGGATTACAATTATTTGATTAAGCATTGGTCTCTGTCACTAGGCTGTCACTTCTCCAAATAAAATCTTGCTTTTGGCATGTGTTTTCTTTCTTTATCACATAATAAAAATGCCTGGCAATAAAAAAAGGCACTTAACAAGTTTTTAATTTTTTTCCCTGAAAAAAAAATCACACTAAGAAAATAAATATATTTGTATGTTTGTTACATAATCTTTAAATTACTGGCTAATTGAGATCACCATGAGTTGTGTTTACTTACATATTTAAGTGGTGTTTTCTTGCTGACATTTGATAAGTCATTTATTAACAATTATTTAGTAGTACAGGAATGGTGATGAATAATTCATCTTGCCTTATTCACCTCTCAAAAGGTAATTACTTATTTCCATGACCTTTGTGTGTTTTTCTATTTGATTTCATAGGCAATTCAACAAATTCTTGGTGAGTGGCCACTATGTGTAAGGTAATGTTGTTATTAATTAAAATTAATTTTTAGCTTACATTAATTGTATTTTCAAAATGATGACAGCAAAAAAGGAAGCCCTTGTACCAGGTTATTATGCACAGGTCCAATTCAATAAATACTAAGCACCCACTTAGCGCTGGCTAAGTGATAGAAATATAATGATTGAATGTAACTTTATCTATGCCCTTGCAGAAATTATAGTGCTTTATGGAGGATGCATTTTCATTTAGTTAAGTATTTTTTTAATATTCAATTGTAAAATATGCCATTTTGTTTATGTTACATAATTTCTAATGTTAAATTTCATTTCATTAAAAATTTATTTTATAATTATGTAGAAACAGTTTATAAATTGTTTCAAAAGAATAGGAGAGTAAGAATGATAAGTAGAACTTATTTAGCACTTACAGAGAAGGCAATGGCACCCCACTCCAGTACTCTTGCCTGGAAAATCCCATGGATGGAGGAGCCTGGTAGGCTGCAGTCCATGGGGTCGCTAAGAGTCTGACACGACTGAGCGACTTCACTTTCACTTTTCACTTTCATGCATTGGAGAAGGAAATGGCAACCCACTCCAGTGTTCTTGTCTGGAGAATCCCAGGGACCGGGGATCCTGGTGGGCTGCCGTCTCTGGGGTCACACAGAGTCAGACACAATTGAAGCGACTTAGCAGAGCAGAGTAGCAGATGTGCTAAATACTCTGCTCTGTAGTTTGGTATATTTTCACATCTAAGTCTTAAAACAATCCTTATGATATAGATACTATTGCTTGCCACTGTCCTTACTCTCGTGATAAGAAGTCTTGGGCTTAAACAGATTTGGAAACTTGTCCAACATTTCAAAGAAGTATTTGGGAAACTACAGATTTAAACACATTCTGTATGACCAAGAGCTCAGATAGTTATTGTCCCCACACTGAACACCCTCAATGGAAATATCTTGCATATATGGTTTGCTACATAATAGTGCTGGTAACTACCACAAAACCTTAGGGGCAAATGAAAATCAACATATATTTTTGGCCCTTTTAAAATTTCCTCTCAATTCAGCTTATCTGCTTTGGGCCAAGTATTGTTTTGTTCATCTCTTTCTTGTAGTAACTCACGCACAATAGATAAGACCTGCTGGAACTTTCATCATTCTGCCTGGAAATCTCATAACTCAAGATCCAATTTAACAGTTATTTATCTTATTGCTTCTGAATTATGTCATGTTAACATAGATCTTTTCCACTCTTGGCTTATTAGGAAATGCTTCTATATTGTCTTCTAGTATTGGTATGCTCTCATTTTTTGCATTAAAATATTTGATGAACTTGGCACTGTATTTTAGTGTATCTGATTTTTTCCACAGATTACTACAATGGTCAGAGTAGCATTTCTTGAATAGTCCATTTTTTTCTCCTGATTTCAGGGGGTTCCTTTACAACAACTAAAATCTCATAACCATTCAGTCTATTTCTAGACTTCCTGTTATATTCTGTTAATCTGTTTTTCTAGCATTTACGATAGTAAACTGCTTTATTGTTGACACTTTATGATATGGTTAGTGTCTAGCAGGGCTAGTGCACATTCTGGATTAGAGTTTTCTTCTTTATACTTTTTTGATCATTTCTCATGTGAACTTTTCTTAAAATAGTATTGTAATAGTAAGTTCACTTGGCAAAAAATTAAAGTCATTGTATTACCCAAGAATGTGATATATTGGTTGGTACAAAAGTAACTGTGATTTCAGACCATTAATTTTAAATCGTTATCAAATCAGATCAGATCAGATCAGTCGCTCAGTCGTGTCCGACTCTTTGCGACCCCATGAATCGCAGCACGCCAGGCCTCCCTGTCCATCACCAACTCCCGGAGTTTACTCAGACTCAAGTCCATCGAGTCGGTGATGCCATCCAGCCATCTCACCCTCTGTCGTCCCCTTCTCCTCCTGCCCCCAATCCCTCCCAGCATCAGGGTCTTTTCCAATAAATCGTTATAACTGGGTTCAAACACATCTTTATTAATCAAAATAGGAACCATTACAATCAACACATTTTTGCCAGTGAGAAATAAGTTTGTTTATTCCTGTAGCATAAAAATCTGTGCTTTGGAATTTGAGGAACTCTTGAAAAGCATTTTCTTCCTTCTGCTGGTTGTGGAAGCATGTTCCTTGCAAAAAGTTGTCAAGATGCCTGAAGAAGTGGTAGTTGGTTGGCGAGAAGTCAAGTGAATATGGCAAATGAGGCCAAATCTGTTCAACTTTTGAAATATGTGTTGTGCGACATATGGTCGGGCATTGTCATGAAGAAGAATTGGGTCCTTTCTGTTGAACAATGAACTGCAGGTGTTGCAGCTTTCTGTGCGTGTAATCGATTTGCTGAGCATACTTCTCAGATGGAATGGTTTCTCTGGAACTCAGAAAGCTGTAGTGGATCTAAATTGACAGCAGAACATCAAACAGTGATCATGACATTTTTTGGTGCAAGTTTGGCTTTGGGAAATGATTTGGAACTTCTCAGTCCAGCCACTGAGCTGGTCATTGCTGGTTGTCATATAAAGTCCACTTTTTGTCAAACATCACAATCCAATTGGGAAATTGTTCATTGTTGCTGCATATAATAAGATTACAGTACAAAATGGCAATTTTTTTTTTTTAATTTTCAGTCAGCTCACGAGCCCCCCCACTTATTGAACTTTTTCATCTTTCCAATTTGCTTCATGCTGAATGATCATAGAATGGTCAATACTGAGTTCTTCAGCAACTTCTTGTGAAGTTGTAAGAGGATCAGCTTCGGTGATCTTCTAAGTTGGTCTTTGTCAGCTTCTGATGGCCAGTCACTGTGCTCTTCATCTTCAAGGCTCTTGTCTCCTTTGCAAAATTTCTTGAACCACCACTGCACTGTATGTTTATTAACAGTTTCTGGATGTTGTTGGAAAGTTTCTGTTTCTGGAAACTTGTTGATGTTTCAAGTTGTCTCCACTGCTTTACAACCTATTCTGAACTCAAATAAAAAATTGCTTGAATTTGCTTTTTGTCTAACATCATTTCTATAGTCCAAACTAAATGTAAACAGCAAGTAATAAGTCACTGGTAAAAAAAAATAAAACAAGAAATGCACATTAAAATGGTGTATAATATAACCACATTTTAGAATGTATTCCAATATCAAATGACAAAGTTCAGCAATGCAAAACTGCAATTACTTTTGCACCAACCTAATAATTTTCATTTGTAAGAGCATTATTTGCTTCTTCCAGTAGATTCTTAAATGTTTCTTCATATATTTCCTTTATATAATTAGAGATTTTAAATTGTAGTTGACTATATGGGCTTCCCTGATGGCTCACTGGTAAAGAATCTGCCTGCAATGCAGGAGATGTGGGAGACACAGGTTGGATCCTTGGGTCAAGAAGATCCACTGGAGGAGGAAATGGCAACCTACTCCAGTATTCTTGCCTGGGAAATCTCAGAAACTAAGAAGCCTGGCTGACTGGAGTCCATAATAGAGTTGCAAAAAGTTGGACACAACTGAGCACACACACATGCACACACAATTGACCATATAATGACTACTGATAATTTCTACTTATACATTTGGTAGTTTAAATACTTCTGATTTATCACAGTGTTTGGAATTGTTTTCAGCTGATTCTCTTACATTGTAGAGACATGCAGTCGTATCACCTACAAACACGTAATTCTATTTTCCTTGTTTCGTCCAAATTTTATACTGCTTGCAACTTACTTTTTAAAATCATTTTGGATTGGAATTCAAGTACAAAGCCTAACCTATTAAGTTGAAAATTAAGATTGTAATAGAGTTCTTTTATCGGTCTAAGAAAATATTCATTATTTCTTATCTTCTTGAAGTTTTATTTTCAAAAACTTATTCTAATACTTTTTATTACATATGAAAAAATTCTCTGATTTTTTCTAGGAGTATTGATTTGATAAATTGTATAAATCAATTTTAAAGTATTAAAACATTCTTAAATTTCTGGAATGAACCCCATTAAATCATGTCGCATTTCTTTCTTTGTATTTTTGACATTTATGTCATTATTCATAAATGCTATTATTGTGATTTTATTTTATGTAAAATTTCTGTCATACATTAGTGTTAATAAGTAGTTAATTCATAATATGAATTTGGAAGCTCTCTTCTTTTTATGTACTCTGAAAATATTTTCATAGCATTTCAGTTATATACTTTTTTTAAATTACCCCAGAAAACTCTCTGATTCCCTGAGGTTTGATTCAGTTTTTTTCATTTAGTTTTTGTATTAATGTTGTATCATTGTTTTGGATCAGTATTCTCTATAGGAATCACCATGTGTACACTTTATTTTCTTCTTGGGTTAGTTTTTGGAAATTTATTTTGTTAGAATTTATCTATCTTAAACAGATTTTCAAGTTGATTTGCATATTTTAAAGCAAATCTGTTTTGTTTGGTTCTTACAATTTCTTGTGACCTTTTTCCTGTTGTTTCCAATGTAGCTCCCACTTTTTGTTTTTTTGATTAGGTGAGTTAGGAGTTTGTTCTGGCTGGTTGATGTTTGTCAAAGAACAGTCTTTGTCACTGATACATTAATTAGGATTCCATGTTTCAATCTGCTGATAAATTTTTAAAATATTTCTATGTTTGTCAGTAATTTCTGATTTACCAATATTGCTGCTGTGTCACACTGTATAAAGGTAGGTGTGTGTATAAATTCACACAAAATCTGTGTGAATTGCGGATTTTAGCATCATGAAACACTCATCTCATTTTGTGGACATTGGCCTGAATCCTACCTTATTTGATACTAAAGTTATAATCCTACTTATGCTTCTGCTTGCACTTACATTTTTCAGCATTATGAATCACTTTTTACATATCTCTTCTATAAAGCATGAATTTGTGTTTGCTTAGATCTCAAGTCAAACTACTTTTTTAAGATGGGTTAATTCTATTAGCTTTTATTGATATTACATTATTGTTATGAAGTTTTGTCTTAATTTTATTATTTTTATGTTAACATGCTTTAATCTCTCCTATGCAATCTGGTTTTTTGTTGTTTTTGTTGTTATTGTTGTTCCTTTGCTGTTTTTTTTTTTTTTCTTCTTTTTTCCTGGTTATCTCAGGCTCTGCAGTGTCTGCCTCTCTGCATTTAGCGAATTGAATCTGTTTCCTTTATTCATTTAAAATGGAGTATACCTGTGTAATTTCAGAATGAGGAATGGAATTTTTTTCTTGCCAGAATTCCCCAATAATTCTTGAAAGTAGACAGGGCAAGTTTTTTTTATCTTATTATTACAAGGAAGCATCAGATTAAAATATCTGGTCGACCAGGGTTACACGGCTACCATACCAGAGAGCTAGAACTTCAACTAGTGCTTTTTCTCTTTATCCTAAGAAGTCGTTCTGAAAGGTGCTTCACTTAAATAAGATTATCTCTCAGCTGTGCCTGTAGAAACTTACATTATTTTATTATTCATAGCAAAGTAAGTATTTATAACATTACCAATAATATGATGTCTAGCCATGTTTGTGAATTGACTGTCTAATAATAAGATTTTCTTGATTAAATTAACTTGTCTAAAACTTTTGTATGTCTTTAATTTTCCCCTTTTTTTGTTAGTTCAGAGCAAGTCAAAACTCTGCTTAGTTTCTTTGCACATATATTCAGTTGATTACCTCTTAAATACATATTTATAATAATGTGTTAATTGTATACCACAGTCTCTATGGAATGTGAAATCCTTCTTCACATTTTGAGTACCTACAACTATCTTCAAGGGTTTTGCAGAAAAAGATGGTACAAAAAGAATGCTCAAAAGTGTAGTGTAGTTTGGTGTTTGAGTATAGTGGTGCTTTGTGTGCTGCAGGTATTCTGATGGCCTTCTGGTAGGGTTAGCAAAACACATCTAACATGGATGACCCGGACACTTAGGGGATGCAGCGTTCAGGCAAACAGAACATGTGCAGGGAAACAGGCTTCTACTTTGAGAAGCTCATATAGCCACTTCACAGCTGGTAAGTGATGATCTGTTTAGAGGAACAACTCCAAAAACAAACAGGCCAGGGATGGGCACATTCTATGCTTACATTTATGCATATGTTTCTCTATGCATTTCTATGTTTTGACATAACAGGAAAAATTTTAAAATATAAACACTTTTAACTTTATCAAAATTTTCTGCTTGGAATGAAATCACACATATGGCAGATTTTCTTAAAGATTCTGGAATAAAGCCATTAACATTTGACTTTGAAACACTGAACAGACTGCATTAAAGCACCTGAGAATGTACACAAGAAATTTCTAGAATGATGTTAACAAGGAACTGAATTTAAGTAGCATATATGCTTAAAAATAAATGAAATATGCTGTTTTGTCCACAGGCTGATTAATAACTTTGCAGTTCATATTTTCACATAAATTATTTAATTTGTGTCTAAAATTCATATATTGTCTATTATCCTAAGTTGCAGATCACTGACTTAAAATTAGAATGTGACATTTTAAATAATGTCTCAAAATGTTATAGTAAGTAAACTAATATGTCTTTATTAGTCCTTGAGAATCAATTTCAAAAGCTTTTAGATTCTGATGAAAATTATGCAAATTCCAGCATACTATCATCCTTATAGTTTATGTTAATTTGACATTAATGTTAGCTGCCTATCTCACTAACAATAATCCATCTGAACTAGCAGGCTGGAATACCAATTACTGAAATGAGTGGGGCTCATCCTTGAAGTTTCTTTTCTCTGTTGCAAGTAGACATATGTCAGCACACAGGGAATAGCACAGATGTATCAAAGTCTTTCAAGTAACCAGGCATCTTTGTGTAATGGAGCAGGCTGTGGTTGACATACTAAATCTTAAAAAGGAAAAGAAGTCACTTTGTATTGAGAACAAAAAGAGCTGAAAAAGAGAAAAATTGATGTGAAGATACTCATATATTTAGAGTCATTATTAGAGAGTGTTGATCAAGTAGGATTTCTGTTTTATAGTGGATAAGTATGTATTTTGTTGAATTTGTTTGTGTAGAGTACAGGATACTAATTGATTTATTAAATGAGTGTCCCCCCCCCCACCTTGATTCTGGCTGCTGAGCATAAATTACTTCAATCTGGTTTATAATGAAAGTAAAAGTTTTAAAATGGAAAGTGACTTATCGTCATTCAAAACACATTGTTATGTGTCTTCAAAGGAAGAGTTAGCTGGAATCTATGAATTTTTGTGAATGTCTTTTCTTATAGTGATGGTATTTTTTTATGTTAAAATAAATTGAATGACTTGGAAACTTCTTTAATAATTCTCCAAGTTTTCTTCCTCCATACCCTTGGGGAATACTAATACAATTGATTCAAACAATATATGCCAAATAGGAAATCTCTTTGTAATCATTATGCTGCTTATTTTATGATAAAGAGGTTACTTAAACATTATCTATTTGATATATTTACATATTGCATTGAATCATTAGCTAATTTTTATGTGTATATTTATATGCAATTTCTTTATTTTTCCAAATCGATTATAAGATCCTTCATATTTAAGACAAAGTTAATTCTCTTTGTTCTTTCCACTGTTCTTGAGGCAATACAAATTTAAATATTTCCTATACAGTGTGCCACATTATATGATTGGGTAGGGAACAGTTAAATACACCCACCCTCAAAAGTGCAAAAACACATAGATAACCATTCTCACAACTGTATAGAAGGAGTAGATGGTTATGACAGAGAAAAGAAAGAGTATAATGACAATTTAGAGGATACAGTTCAAGTATCTGGACTGGAAAATTGATCTTGCTATAAATAAAGATTAAAAAGAAGCTACTAATTAGGAAAAGGTCTACCAAATGGTAAAAAGACTTCTGGGATAAGGAATATTCTTGCCAGCACACACATTTTTCCTCTCCATTAATTGAATTTTACAAAGATGCTCAGTGATTGCAGAAGAATGGGGATTGATTTCAAATTTATATTATGAAGTATTTTATATATACAGAATAGAGAGAATCATTAGTGAATAGGCATATACCTTCCACCTAGCTACCCAACTGTCAACATTGGCCAAACTGCTCAAGGTATTTCTTAGTGAAGTATCTTAACAAATTACAGACATGATAATGTATATGTGAATATTTTAGTATGCATCTCTAAAATTAAGGACATTTTCTTGTATAATGACAAGCCCATTTGCATGGTAGCAAAATTAATAACGATTCTCTATTTTATCTAATAGTCCACTTATATCCAAGTTTCAGAATGGGTATTTTAGTGGCATTGCATCTTGATGTGTACTATGGAAAGTTGTGTTCAACCATCTTTATTTCCATTATGAGAAGAGCAAGCCTCTGTTTCTTTTCTTCTTAATTTTTTGGTCACACAGCATGTGGGAGCTTGGTTCCCCAACCAGGGATTGAACCCATGCTCCCTGTATTGGAGCATAGAGTCTTAACCACTGGGCCACCAAGGAAGTCACAGCAAGCCTGTGTTTCTGATGGATGGCGCTGATAGTGCTTTCTTAAAGGGGTGATTTGCTGTATCATGTACTTGAAAGCTGCTAGAGAGCAGATCATAAATGTTCTCACCACAAAAAAGAGATAATAATTATGTGACATGATAGAGGTATCACCCTGTTGTGATGGTAGCCATGTTGCTATATATCTATCTGTGTGTATGTGTGTGAATGCATGTGAGTTTGTCATTTTAATAGTACACCTTAAATTTACATATTATATGTCAACTGTATTTCACTAAGGCTGGAGGAAAAAGAGCTGACTTAGCTAGAGGGTTGAAAGTCCTTAAGATGAAACCAGTGATGATATGAATGCACCTGCCCCTTCAGTAGGTGATCCCAGAGAGCAGGCTGTGGTCTCAATGGCCCAGTTTTGGAGCTTCCAACTTGAACGGGTGATCCCTGCTGACATTCATTCCCCTTATAAATTTATAAAGTGGCAGAAAATTACATTCCTCTTCCTGAAAATAAAGCCAAGCTGCCTCTTTATAGGATAATGAGAGACAAGAAACTTGGGACTTGTCTTTACCAAACTTCTGCCTTGTTTCCCTAATGCCTCTGCTTTGAATATGCATCTTCTACCCTACTTTTGCTCCAAAATTAAATACCAATATGAGTAGAGATGGGGAATATAGAGAATAACACACCAGCTGTTATTGAAGATATTTCTAGGGGTTATGCCAATAATTTCAGAAATAGGAAAGTTATTGCTATTCCTACAGATACTTTTAAAGATAAGACAGAGATTAGTGGATTCTATCCATCTTAAAATTATTTCCAAATGAAAATATAAGAAAAAAACAGTATTTACAAGTTCTGAGATCCTTTCTAGATATACTAGGTACAAAGTAGTGCTGAAATATTACATAATAAAAACCATTACAAAAGGGATCTATAGGAAGTAATGTGTCATTGGTTGTCATTGTTCCTTCATGAAACAAAGAATGTTTTAAGGATAGTACTTGCTTTGTTCACTCTGAGTAAATGTAAATTCCTTAAAGAAAAGATACAACTCCCATGAACATGTTATCCTTTGTTGTTTGTATATGTCAGTATCATTTCCCAAGTTCCTGAAAAGGATTCATGAGGAAGGAAAAGGATTCAATCTTCTGTGTAGCATTATTCAAATGGCATCCTTTCTGGGGAAGAGAGAAGAAAGTGTTGAAAACTGTTCCAAGGTTTGTTAGCTGTCCTATTTGAGCTAAGCAGTATTTACAAGTACTTTGTGCCTTCCTATCTGAGGTGCAGTGAGATATGCTTAAGAGGAGCATTGCAGTATATCCAAATTATACAGGTATAAGTAGTCTTAGAATTAGGAACATTTTCTTATATTGCTCTAATTCTTGCTGTCTGGTTATTTAGCACTCATCAATCCCCTTCACCACAACCACTTTCATTTTTTCAGCTCTTAGGAAGGTTGGTGGCTGATGGCTCAGATCCAATAGACTGAGTGCTTGTGTCCCATTCCAAAATTCACATGTTGAAACCCAACTCTCCAGTGCGATGATACTATGAGTGGGGCTTTTGAGAGGTAATTAGGATTGGATGAGGTCATGAGGATGGCTTCCGTACATGGGATTAGTGCCCTTATGAGAGTCCTCAGAAAGCTTGATTTCCCTCTCTGCTTTCCACTATGGGAGGATACAATGAGATGTGGGCACTGTTAACCACAAACAGGGCTCTCACCCTGATGTCAGATTTCCTTCCTCCAGAATTATAAGCAATGAATTTCTACTCTTC
Organism: Bos mutus; assembly: GCF_027580195.1. Classification (NCBI taxonomy): domain Eukaryota; kingdom Metazoa; phylum Chordata; class Mammalia; order Artiodactyla; family Bovidae; genus Bos; species Bos mutus. The sequence goes on along the minus strand of NC_091633.1, from coordinate 51,227,570 downwards.
ATAAACCACCCAGTCTATGGTACTTTGTTAGATCATCTCAAAGTGACTAAGATATACTATAGAAATTTATTTTGCCCACAGGAATATAACTTGACCCTCCCTGGGGGATTACCCACATCCAGTGTTTAGTTGATATGGGGTTCAAAAGTGCAGCCCCCTATCTCAGGTAAGAAAACTCTGTAAAAGCATCTTAGTTTCAAAGCTTCCTATGGTGTTGACTTCCTTTGGTACTACATTACAAATCAATTTTATTTCTGCCCAGTCCTTCCTCTTTCCCTCAAGTTGTTGCTTGTGAGGGCACTTCCCAATAACTTCCTCTACCCAAACACCATTTTCAGAATTTGTTTCCAGGAAACACAGACTAAGTCATCTCAGATAGAGAAATGAAGATTATGATTTTTTTTCAGTTTATTTCATTTGGTGCTACGTCTATGATAGACTTAATAGAAACTCTCACACACACATATACACATACGCACACACATGCATAAACAAATACATACCTTTTTAAAACTCTGAGAGCAAGTAGTGTCTCTAAGCATTTTGAATATTTCAGAGAATGTTAAATATCCTCTGTATCATTTCATGCCTTCCTTCTTTTGGAAACAGAACCCCTGTGTGTTAGCATAGCACATGGCCATACAAATATGGTTTACATTTCTGTCTCCCATGCAGCTGGATGCAGCCATGTGGCTAATTTGTTGAAAAAGGAATATGAGCAGAAGTGATGTATGTTGTTAACATGCCACATGCTTGAAAGGAAATTGCTTATTCTTCAATTACTTTCTTTGCCCCTTCTATTACCTGGAAATAGTGATGGATGGAATACACTCCGAAGTTATGTATAGAGGACAACCAGGCCATTCTGCCAACCTGGACCACTCATGTTGAGCCTGTTAGTTCAGAGAATAATAAATTTCTATCATATTAAAGCCACTGTGTTTTGGGGGCTCTTTTGACAGCAAGTTTCCCTGAACTTTTTACAACGGTATATATTTGGGATGGGAAGAATCTTGTGTCTTTTATGCTTTATTTTAATAGATCTTAATGAATGGAATTCGGATAAGTATGTAATTTGCCTGCATATAATTACTATCCTGAACAAGTGGTCTGAAAATAAGACCTTTCGATTTACCAAGTCAGTATTTTCTAGTTACCTACAAAAATGTCAGTATTTTTAAATTAAATGTAAAAAAACAAACAAGCAAAAAAAAGAAGGGATCTACTAGTATACATGTACTGACATACATAATTAGGCATGTCTACAGGCTAGTACCACGTTCTTGCTATGCTAACATGAGTGTTCATAACACATACTCCTTTCCATGTCCATGGGTTATATCAAGACTATTGGGGAATGACTGTGAAGGAAAGACCTGTCTTGAAATGTTTGTGGAGAAAGAAAAGGACTTCATTGAAATGTGGATCCTAATAATATGAAAAGCAGATAATAGATTGACAGATTTGACCTAAAAATAAGAAGGGATGTCAGAAGATTTAGAAGGTGATATTAGTAGGGAATTTTATGCAATTCTGGAACATTTGCAAATGGCAGAGTTCCTGTATTTTGTTGCTGTTTTTTCTGTAATGAAAACTTCTGCGCTATATTTGGTGTTGTAGTTGCTTCTGAATTCTATGCTTGTGTGTGTATTGTGGTGTGTGTGTGTGTGTGTGTGTGTGTGTTTGTGTGTGAGAATGTGTTTAGATGAAGGAAAACTCCGGCATCTATGTTTTATTCCACAGCTGCAATTGGTAATATAGGAATTCCCAACAAGCAAACAAACCCAGCATCATTGTAAAGGAAAATAAAGTAGAGTGAAACATTGGAGATCCTAAAATAAATGGGAACAGTTTAATCATATATCCAGCCTAGGAAGGCTGCAGTGATTATGGGGTTTAGATGGTAGGAATTTACTTCCTTTGTAACTGCATGATATTAAATATGATTTTGCTGCAAATTTTTCTAGTTATTGCCTGTTTCAAGTGATCCAGTGTGAATTCAGTAGTAAATGAAATATTTTTCCCCTAGTGTGATAATGATCCTTTCATCTGATTTGAATTTTCCAGAAAAGACCTCCTACTCAGGAGAAAACCATCTCAGTTAGCTCAAGAAAATCAGGGAGAGAAGGGAAAAGCAAAGATAACACTCATGGCTGGACCAATCCTAGCTAATAAAACTGGATATGATCCTAAATGATCACCTAATTCACTTAATATTAGTGATTTCCCACTTTTCTTTTTCCTCTGACCCCTAGTACAGTAAGATTAGAGAAAGCATTTTATTCCATTCTCAGCTCTATTGCTGAGAAGAACTGACTTCTATGACCCAGGCTTTGTTTCACATTAAATCACTTGTTTTAGATTGAGATCATTTGATGGCTGATTAAGATATAAGCAAAGTATAAACCAATTGCTGGAATGCATATAAATGAAAAGTGCCAAAGATGGATTTTAAAACCAGGTCTTCCAGATTCCAACACCTTACCCTTCATTTGTTCTCACAACATATTGCATCATAAACAATTGCTACTTGGATAATTGATTAATTATGACCAGTATTAATATTATGTCATGCCAAAACTGAATTGGAGAAAATAATCCACTCTTTTCTCTGGGAAAATTCCAGTTATGCTGTTTATTTTATTTTTTGTTGAATTATAATTATCATACAATGCCATATTCATTTCAGGTATAAAACATAGTGATCCGATATTTAGATATATCACAAAAGAATCACCATGATAAGTCTAGTTACCATCTGTCAGTCCACAAAGTTTTTACAATATTTTTGACTATATTTCCTATGCTGTACATAATATCCCTATGACATTTATTTTATAACTTCAAGTTTCTGCCTTTAATTTCCTTCACGTATTTCATCCATTCCATCCCCATATATGTCAATGGACACTTAGATTGCTTCCATATCTAGACTATCTTAAATAATGCTGCTGCAATGAACATATGAGTACATATATCTTTTAAGACTGGTGTGTTTTGTTTTCTTTGGATAAATAATGCTGTTTTTAAGACTCTTTATCCTTATTATTTACCATTTTAATTATAAGGTGTCTCAGTGTGTTTTTCTTTGGGTTCATCTTATTTGGAAATTTCTGGGCTCCTTGGACCTGAGTGTCTGTTTCCTTCCCCAGAGTATGGAATGTTTCTGTCGTTTTATTCTCAAATAATTTTCCTGACTTTCTTTCTTCTCCTTCTGGGACCCCTATTATCCTAATACTATTGCACCTGATATTGTCACAAAGGTCCCTCAAAGGATCTTCACTTGCTTTAATTCTTATTTATTTAGCTTCTATGTCTTGTTATTTCCTATTGCCTTGTCTTCCAGCTCAGTGATTCATGCTTCCATTTCATTTACTCTGCTGTTGAATCCTTCTAGGGTATTTTTCAGTTATAACTTCTATTTGGTACTTATATTTTCTACCTCTTCACTAAAGTTCTTGGTGTGTTCATCCATTCTTCTCCCCAGATTGGTGAGCATCTTTATGACCATTACTTTGAATTTTTAATCATGTAAGTTGCTCATTTCCATTTTATTAAGGTTTTTTTTCAGAGGTTTGCCCTATTCTTTAGTTTGAAACATATTCATCCATATTTCATCCATCCCTCCACATGTTTGTCTACCGATGCTAGGAGAAATGTCTCTCTCGTTCATTCTTAAATAAGCATTCTTGAGTAGGTGCTGTTCTGTGTGGTACAGAAGTACAATTTTCCCTGACAACCGGAGTCAGACACTCTAAGGATGGCCTTTGGGTAGGATGTAGGCACCTGCCAGAGGTAATAGGACTACAGCTGCTGCACAGGGAGGACAAGACACGGCACTCGCCTGTTTCAGTTGCAGCTTGTCCGCAGTGCACGGAGGCCGGGGCCTGGGACACTGCCCAGGCCAGTTGCACCTCCAGTGTGGCTTGGGGTAGGTGTGGTGCAGGGTACTCCCTCTGGCCCAGTAACAATATGGGGTGGGTAGAGCCTGACCTCTGGTACTAGCAAGCTAGAGAAAGGCACCAAAAATGGCACCCCACAGCATTGTCACATATAGGTTAAGATGAGACTGCAGAGATGTCTTCACCAACACTTCCATCTCCAGATAAAGTCCCAGCAGCTTCCTCCTGCCTCTCTGGCAGAAGCTTTAAAACTGAGAAGTGTGTTTTTTTCACTTATTGCCTAGGCATTTTTCAGTTTATTGCTTTTGCGCTAGCTCTCAGGGCACTTGGTTTTGCCCTAGATTTCAGGGCAAAGGGAAAAAGCAGGATCTCCATTTATTCCATTTCTATGATTCTTCTGGCTTTAATCCCCTTTGATGTTCAACATCAGAAGTGTAGGGATCTTGTCTTTCTGGTGCCAGCTCCCAGTGGTGGGGTGCCTAATGTGAGGCTCAGTCTTTTCACCCCTCCAGGGGGAGTTCTATAATTTGGATTCCCTCCCAGTTGTGTGGCCACCGTGTCTGGGGTGGGGTCCTGGGCAAGGCCGTATCTCTACCTCTTCTACCCTCCTCAATGCATCTCTCTGCATTTTGTTGTAGAGGTGCTGTTCATTTAGTTTTCAGGTCCTTTCCAGAAGAAAATTACTCGATATGTAGCTGCAAATTTCTTGTGTCCATGCAAGGAGGTGAGTTCAGTGTCTTCCTCTGCTGCAATCGTGAACACCCCTCTCTCCAGTTATGCTCTTTTAGTGAGCTTTGTATTCGATAGTTATTATTTCTCAGAGCTTAAAGTAGTGATTTTGAAGTGTGTCTATAATACTTCAGCGACAGTAAACTCCTTAAAACTTATATGTGAAATGACCAGAGTTTCTGTTCCCATGATAAGGCCATTTAGTTATCAAAGAATTAACATTTATGGAAGTTGTTTATTAAAAGTCAGTTTCACCCAAAATAAAATATGGTGAAATCGTTGAAACACATTTAGTTATAAATGTTTTCACTCAGCTCTAATTCACAATGATAAAAAACAGCAACTTTAATTTCTGAAAATAAAGCTAAGAATTCCAGTTCTACTGCTAACAGAGTGGTACCTGGTTGATAAATAAGCTGAGATTTTCAGCATCTAAAATTCCCATTTCACATTACACTTCTCTCTGCCTTTATGTCAAGTTTAAACAACTTTTATTTTTAAAATATCCTCTACTTTTTCCCTCCTACAGTTCTTCTCACATTTCAGCCCACTCTTTATCTTATCCCCTCTACTTTATGAAAGTATATTTTTTTCATTGTGTTTTTCCTTGGTTAAAAGTAAACATTCTCACTTCATTAACTCATCTTCACTGATATTTCATTTACATGTTTGCCCCAGTAACTACTTTTGTCTGTAAACCTCTCCTCAAATATCTGAATTATTGTGACATTTTGGACTAATCCTAAACATTAGGATGCTTCAGAGTGACCCTCAATTGCACCTAATATTAAACTTCTTTTAAAAATTGAATATGATAACATGATCTTATTAACAGTGTTTAGTGAGTCAATAATTATAAAAAGTGTGATCAGTGTTTATTAAAAATCTTTGTAATTTGCTTATGTAAAATGGAGGTTAAGTCATCAACCTTGATGTTGACTTCAAAATTGAAAATGGACTTGCTTAGGTTGTGAAGAGAATCAAATGAGATAATGTAGATAAAGGTTATTGTATAATTTTATATGTATGGTATTAATAATAATCTAAAATATTTAATCAGATTTTCTAAATGAAAAATAGCTCTCCATATAGTAAAGAATTCAAAAAAGCAAGCTATTACCAATCTCATCATAGCTGTGAATTTGCTCGCTTATTCTGAGTAGGCTTTTTTAAAAAATAAAAAGGAAATTTGTAAGGACTTCTTTTTCTACTCGTAGATTCAAGGAACACTCCTGTTCTATTTTCCAGTACGATCTTGCTACTTACTACCTGCACAAACGAGTCCTGCTTCAGTGAACTAGTTACATCTTTCTTGCAGTTTACCTTTATATATAAATAAGAGAGGGACTTTTCAGATAGTGCCAGCGGTACAGGCAAATCCCGTGGACGGAGGAGCCTGGTAGGCTGCAGTCCATGGGGTCGTGAAGAGTCGGACACGACTGAGCGGCTTCACTTTCACTTTTCACTTTCATGCTTTGGAGAAGGAAATGGCAACCCACTCCAGTGTTCTTGCCTGGAGAATCCCAGGGACGGGGGAGCCTGGTGGGCTGGCGTCTATGGGGTCGCACAAAGTCGGACAGGACTGAAGCGGCTTAGCAGCAGCAGCAGCAGCAGTAAAGAACCCGCCTGCCAATGCAGGAGACCTAAGAGATCCAGGTTTGATCCTTGGGTCAGGAAGATCCCCTGGAGGAGGATATGGCAACTCACCCCAATATTCTTGCTTGGAGAATCACATGGACAGAGGGACCGGCAGGCTAAAGTCCACAGGGTCGCAAAGAGTTGGACCTGACTGAAGTGACTTAGCATGCATGCATAAATAAAGGTTTTTGGACCTAACTGTAAGATTGTAAACTTGCATCACTTACATTCCACTAATTAACTAATGCCCTAATCATGATTTTATACAATGATCTTTTTAAGTTTGCATTTTGAGTATAAAATAATTTTGTTGGCTGATCTTTAAGTCAGATAAATTCATAAGGCGCCTTGCTTGAAATCAAATCAGATTTTTCCTCTAACCTGACTTCTTTACAAGTGTCCAATCTTTTATAGAGAACCAATGTAATTTTGTTAAGTAGGCATATAATCATTTTGAAAAAATTTAACGAATTTGTAGTTTATTAAGGTTATATTCTGGAGAAGGCAATGGCACCCCACTCCAGTACTCTTGCCTGGAAACTCGTATGGATGGAGGAGCCTGGTAGGCTGCAGTCCATGGGGTTGCAGAGAGTTGGACACGACTGAGCGACTTCAATTTCACTTTTCACTTTCATGCATTGGAGAAGGAAATGGCAACCCACTCCAGTGTTCTTGCCTGGAGAATCCCAGGGACGGGGGAGCCTGGTGGGCTGCTGTCTGTGGGGTTGCACAGAGTCAGACACGTCTGAAGTGACTTAGCAAGGATATATTCTAAGGTAAGAAATGTGTGGAAACTCTTCTATAAAAAAGATTTTTTCAGTTATTTAAACTATATTAACTGGCATTTTGATAAAAATTTATGACATTTTTATGAGACTGTCATTTGAGCTTTTTACTACTTTCTTTGCAATTGAAAGCAGAATGGTAATATATTGATTTAAACTTCACATAAATGCTTATTTTTCATTTTGTATTGTTTTAGAAACATAGTGTGGCAGTTATTATTAGATTTGTCTAATATTTGCACATTTTAAAACCAGGTTTGGACAGTAGTACCAATAGCTGAATTATTTTCATTCTTTGATTTTGACTTGGTTTACTGTGGGTCAAGAGTACTTTAATTTGGCTAAGATGCCCTTTCAGAGTGTTCTGCCAAGAGGTTAAAAAGCCTCTAGCATAGTACAGTATAAATAAGTTACACTATCCAACATCGCAGTTCTTTGAAAAGTGCAAATGATTTATTCACGCAATAAAAATTTCTTAGAACCTTTTATTCATAAGGTATTGTGCTAGGCAATAATAAAATGGTGGGCTGCATAATACTCATCTCTTTATTTCTCATATTTATTGTAGTGTCTAACATGCAATAAATGCTTAAATGAGAAAAGTACAATTTAAGAAATGAAACACTAAATAAATAAAATCTTAAGTATTAAAATGTAGTTCAACTTCTCATCATGATTTTAGCATATAGACTAGAAGAAATTCATTTAAACAAATAATTTCACTCCAGGGAGATACATTGTAATAAGTGAATGGGTAAATGCTAATAGGAATGTTAAGTAGCTCAATCCAACAATTGAATTTTAAGTTCTGTTGTAGGTAACAGAAGCCCCCAATTATTAGAGTATTATTTGATACAGATATTTCTTGTTTGTCTCACGTTGATAGAGGTCTGGAGATAGATAGTCCAGGGCCAACATGTTGGCTGTGTCTCCCTCAGAGGCCCGGACTCATTCCATCTCTTCACAGCAAGGCACAGCACCGTCCTTCATCCCAAGTCTTTGTTAGAGTACCAATAACCCCATTCTTATTGCCAACATCATACCAGTGTTCCAGCTATCAAAGAAGGCAGAAGGGTCAAAGATAGTGCATCAATCATCATTTTAGAAAGGCTCCCTTAAGCTTTTAAATGACAGTTTAGCCTATATCTCATTGCCCCAAATTTCATTTATAAACTCCTAGCTTCAAATATGTTTGGTAGAAAATATAGTGTCTATATCAAGCTGGCATGTGCCTGGCTTAAAAAAAAAAACAAAAAAAGATTGCACTTCTATGAAAGAAAAAATGACAAGTCACTGCCAAATAAACAACAACAACAACAACAACAAAATAAACTTCTCTAGAGCATGTAACATCTGACCTGAATTTTCAAGCAACACAAACTCAGGCAGTCTATCGCTGGGATGGTACAGAGAGAAGACAGAGTAATCTAATACAGAATTTGCAGGGGTAGAGCAGTGGGACACACTGTGCTATGCTACATTATATTAAACTTCTGTACTATTAATTTGAACTTTTAGTGAAAATTTGGAAATACTGATGGATTTTACAGCTAACTTACCTTTGTTTTGAGCAGAAAAATAATAAAGACAGAATAGTGAATTAGAATGAAGAGACTACAGGTGAAATCACTGAGATATCATTATAATAATTCAGTTATAAAAATATTGCCAATTATAATGAGGAGCTAAATATCTGAAAATGATATATAGATATGTATAGAAAGGATTGGATAACAGATTGGGTGTGGGACTGAAGGGAGAGAAGTGTCAAGCATTAGTCAGGAGTTTCTAACTTGGGTACCCAGGAGGAATAACTGAGATCAGAAATGCAATGCAATATGATAAGCAGGTTTCATATAATAAATACATCAATTTTGGAGTTTTAAGTATAAACTGTCTATAAAGCACATATATTTGTGAATCAGTGCAAAGTTTAAGAGAAATATATGAACTGATGATACTGTTTACATAAATATAAAGAACCAAAGTAGTCCACTATTATTGAAAATCTCATTTGTATTGTGGCCCTCTTAAAATTACATACTTCACTACCTCTAATATAGGAAGCTAAGTATAAAATTCTCCTTCTGTGTGACAGGTAGATACTCTACCTTTTATAGAAATGAGGTGTATGAAATAAAAGTTATATGATAACATTTAAATGAAATACTGTGTACTCTAATATTAGAGGTTCACATATTTTAAGTTACCATTATTTGATATTTTAAATGGTAAAGAGAGAAAGGACTCAATTATGGCATTTTCTAGGAATAATGATGAATGAATATACACATTTATCTAAAACACATCAATTAAAAACACTCTGATAGATATAGACAGATTCTCTTAGGGAGACTAATAGCTGGTTTAAGAAAAAGTATTGAAACCCTGTCTATGAACTATTACTTCTTAGTTATGAACTTTTCTCTTGACTTCCTACTTTTGCATTTCAATCCCCTGTGATTAACAGATATATATATATATATATATATATATGATCAACTTTAGCTTTTTCAACATTGGTGTTTGTGACATAGACTTGAATTACTGTGATTTTGAATGGTTTGACTTGAAGATGAGCCAAGATCATTTTGTCACTTTTGAGACTGCACCCAGGTACTGCATTTTGGACTCTTTTGTTGACTATGAGAGCTACTCCATTTCTTGGAAGGGATTCTTACACCAGAAGTAGATATAATGGTCATATGAATTAACTTCACCTATTCTTGTCCATTTTAGTTCACTGATTGCTAAAATATTGATGTTTACTCTTGCCATCTCCTGCTTAACCACATTCAATTTACCTTGATTCATGGGCCTGAAATTCCAGGTTCCTATGCAATACTGTTCTTTACAGCACCAGATCTTACTTTCATCACCAGACACATCCACAGCCGAGAATCATTTCTGCTTTGGACAGTCACTTCATTCTTTCTGGAGCTAATAGCAGCTGTCCTCTGCTCCTCCCCAGTAACATATTGGATCCCTTCTCACCTGGAGGACTCATCTTTTGGTGTCATATCTTTTTTCCTTTTTATACAGTTCATGGGGTTCTCATGGCAAGTATACTGGGGTGGTTTGTCATTTCCTCCTCCAGTGTATCAGGTATATGCAGAGCATATCATGCAAAATGCCGGGCTGAATGAGTTACAAGCTGAAATCAATATTGTCAGGAAAAATAGCAACAACCTCAGATATGCAGATGATACTACCCTAATGGCAGAAAGCAAAAAGGAGCTTAATAGTCCCTTAAAACTGAAAGTGGAGTCTCTCAGACATGTCCAGCTCTTTGTGACCCCATTGACGGTAGCCTGCCAGGCTCTTCCATCTATGGGATTTTCAAGGTAAGAATACTGGAGGACTTCCCTGGTGGCTCAGATGGTAAAGCATCTGCCTAAAATGCAGGAGACCCAGGTTCAATCCCTGGGTTGGGAAGATCTACTGGAGAAGGAAATGGCAACCCACTCCAATATTCTTGCCTGGAAAATCCCACGAACGGAGGAGCCTGGTAGGCTACGGTCCATGGGATCACAAAGAGTCTGACACAACTGAGCCACTTCACTTCACTTTACTTCTCCAGGGGATCTTCCCAAGCCAGGGATTGAACCTGGATCTCCCACATTACAGGCAGACTCCTTACCATATGAGCCACCAGGGATACCCAAAGAATTTCTTGATGAGGGTGAAAGATGAGAATAGAAATCTGCTTAAAACTCAACATCCCCAAAACTAAGATCATGGCATCTGGTCCCATCACTTCATGGCAAATAGGAGACAATTTGGAAGCAGTGGAAGCAGTGACAGATTTCCTCTTCTCGGGCTCTGAAATCACTATGTATGGTGACTGCTATCATGAAATTAGAAGATGATTGCTTCTTGGCAGGAATGCTATGACAGCCTAGACAATGTGTTAAAAAGCAAAGACGTCACTTTGCCGACAAAGGTCCAAATAGTCAAGACGGTAGTCTTGCCAGTAGTCATGTACTGATGTGAGATCTGGACCATAAAGAAGGCAGAATACCAAAGAATTAACACTTTTGAACTGTGATGGAGAAGACTGGAAGCTGGAGAAGACTCTTGAGAGTCCCTTGGATAGTCAGTAGATTAAACCAGTCAATCTTAAAGGAAGTCAACTGTGAATCCTCATGGAAGGACTGATGCTGTAGCTGAAGCTAGCTCTAATACTTTGGTCACCTGATATGAAGAGACAACTCATTGGAAAAGACCCTGATGTTGGGAAAGATTGAAGGCAGAAGGAGAAGACAGCAACAGAGGCTGGAATGCATCACTGATTCAATGGACATGAACTTGGGCAAATTCCGGGAGATGGTGAGGGACAGTGAAGCCTGACATGCTGCAGTACATGGGATTGCAAAGAGTCAGACAATGTGGCAACAGACCACCACCAACATGCACTTATCTCAAGGTCAAAATATATCAACTGAAGAGAATCTTGAAAGGGGAATTGAGGGGAGATGGGAAAGACTAGAGATCTCTTCAAGAAAATTAGAGATACCAAGGGAACATTTCATGCAAAGATGGGCTCGATAAAGGACAGAAATGGTATGGACCTAACAGAAGCAGAAGATATTAAGAAGAGGTGGCAAGAATACACAAAAGAATGGTACAAAAAGATCTTCATGACCCAGATAATCATGATGGTGTGATCACTCACCTAGAGCCAGACATCCTGGAATGTGAAGTCAAGTGGTCTTTAGAAAGCATCACTATGAACAAAGCTAGTGGACTTGATGGAATTCCAGGTGAGCTATTTCAAATCTAAAAGATGATACTGTGAAAGTACAGCATTCAATATGCCAGGAAATTTGAAAAACTCAGCAGTGGGCACAGGACTGGAAAAGTCAGTTTTCATTCCAATCCCAAAGAAAAGCAATGTCAAAGAATGCTCAAACTACCACACAGTTGCACTCATCTCACATGCTAGTAAAGTAATGCTCAAAATTCTCCGAGTCAGGATTCAGCAATATGTGAACCGTGAACTTCCAGATGTTCAAGCTGGTTTTAGAAAAGGCAGACGAACCAGAGATCAAATTGCCAACATCTGCTGGATCACGGAAAAAGCAAGAGAGTTCCAGAAAAACATCTATTTCTGCTTTATTGACTATGCCAAAGCCTTTGACTGTGTGGATCACAATAAACTGTGGAAAATTCTGAAAGAGATGGGAATACCAGACCACCTGATCTGCCTCTTGAGAAACTGTATGCAGATCAGGAAGCAACAGTTAGAACTGGACATGGAGCAACAGACTGCTTCCAAATAGGAAAAGGAGTACGTCAAGGCTGTATATTGTCACCCTGCTTATTTAACTTATATGCAGAGTACATCATGAGAAACGCTGGGCTGGAATAAGCATAAGCTGGAGTCAAGATTGCCGGGAGAAATATCAATAACCTCAGATATGCAGATGACACCACCTTTATGGCAGAAAGTGAAGAGGAACTCAAAAGCTTCTTGATGAAACTCAAAGAGGAGAGTGAAAAAGTTGGCTTAAAGCTCAACATTCAGAAAACAAAGATCATGGCATCCTGTCCCATCACTTCATGGGAAATAGATGGGCAAACAGTGGAAACAGTGTCAGACTTTATTGTTTTGGGCTCCAGAATTACTGCAGATGGTGGTTGCAGCCATGAAATTAAAAGACGCTTACTCCTTGGAAGAAAAGTTATGACCAAACTAGATAGCATATTCAAAAGCAGAGACATTACTTTGCCAACAAAGGTCCATCTAGTCAAGGCTATGGTTTTTCCTGTGGTCATGTATGGATGTGAGAGTTGGACTGTGAAGAAAGCTGAGCACCAAAGAATTGATGCTTTTGAACTGTGGTGTTGCAGAAGACTCTTGAGAGTCCCTTGGACAGCAAGGAGATCCAACCAGTCCATCCTAAAGGAGATCAGTCCTGGGTATTCATTGGAAGGACTGATGCTGAGGCTGAAACTCCAATACTTCGGCCACCTCATGTGAAGAGTTGACTCATTGGAAAAGACCCTGATGCTGGGAGGGATTGAGGCCAGGAGGAGAAGAGGATGACAGAGGATGAGATGGCTGGATGGCATCACCGACTCTATGGACGTGAGTTTGGGTAAACTCCGGGAGTTGGTGATGGACAGGGAGGCCTGGTGTGCTGCAATTCATGGGGTTGCAAAGAATCTGACATGACTGAGCAACTGAACTCAACTGAACTGAACTGAGTCATTAATGAGTTTGTTAAGTAAGAATAAAAAGTCAAACAAAAACTATCAAATAAAAATTAATGTAAATACTATTTTAGTAAAGAATTTGTAAATCATATAGCCAAATTGTAGAACAGATGTCATTTAAACAGCTTCTTCAAAATCATCTGACTTAAGATCCTGTTTAATGTCTATTTCTAAAATATCTAACTTCTTCAATTTCAAGGTCCTAATGAGAGTTCGATGATTTATGCTGCTGCTGCTAAATTGCTTCAGTCGTGTCCAACTCTGCACTACCCCATAGACAGCAGCCCAACAGGCTCCCCCGTCCCTGGAATTCTCCAGGCAAGAATACTGGAGTGGGTTGCTATTTCCTTCTCCAATGCATGAAAGTGAAAAGTGAAAGTGAAGTCGCTCAGTCGTGTCAGACTCTTAGCAACCCCAGGGACTGCAGCCTACCAAGCTCCTCCGTCCATAGGATTTTCCAGGCCAGAGTACTGGAGTGGGGTGCCATTGCCTTCTCTGAGATGATTTATAGCCACTTATTAAACATAAATAAAATTCCTCTCTTTTCAATTTTAATTAAAATCTTAAAAATTAAAAAATTTTTAACTTATAATAAGTTCTCTTTGCTTCTACTATTCCTTTGGTTAAAAAAACTTTATTGTTGACCTTGCTATATCCCTGTTAGCCAGTGGAAAGTATATTCTGTAAAAGCAAAGTTATTTACTTAAAGTTGTTTCAGCAAATCTGAGAGAATAAGTATGATAAATCACATTTTCATAAATAGAAACAATTCAATTCATAACAAAATGGCTCTGAATATATTTGAGGAATTTTGTAACCTATGTAATTTCTTGTTTGATATGCAGATGTATAAGAACTTGCTTCAGTATTAAAATCTTCACTTTCTACTCTTTTTAGGATACTTTCACTTCATTCCCAGAAGAAATAAAAATGAAGATTTAATATATGGGTATATTTTGTTTTATTGCTCTTGGCTTTATTGTGCTTCACAATTACTGTGTTTTTTATAAAGTAGAGATTTGTGACAACCCTTTCTCAAGCAAGTCTATTGGCACCATTTTTTCAACAGCATTTGCTCACTTCATATCTCTGTCACAGTTTGATAATTCTCACAATATTTCAGGCTTTTTCATTATTATTGTATTTATCATGGTGATCTTTGATATACATATTGTAATTGTTTTGATATTTTTTTAGCAATAGAATATTTTTAAAATATATACATTATTTTTAAGGCATAATGTTACTGTGTAATAGATTATATTATAGTATGTACGTAGCTGTTCACTAAGAAACCAAAAATCCTTGAGTAACTCATTCTATTTTTATATTCATTTTATTATGTTGTCCTGGAGCCAAACTTGCAGTATCATTAACATACATCCACATTGGCAAATGTTTGTCTTTTTTCAAAAAATGGCAAAATGAAAATTGTAGAAACAGGTTATCTCTTGGGCAGGTTCCTCTTATCAACAATAAGTAAATCAATATAAGGACTGAATGATCTCTTATGAAATTATCAGTTTACTTTTAAAAAGTAAGACCAATTTTTATTTTGTTTTTATTTTTGCGACAATGTATATAAATGTGTTTTATTTTTACTAAATGATAGCTGTGAAATCAACTCAATAGACTTCTTTATACACTTGTAAACTTACTAGCAGCTTTAATAGGAGTAACAGCTGAAAAAACATCCATAAATGAAAGGAACATTTTAAGAAATATACTAAGCTTTATGTTCAACGGTTTTTAGGATAATGTTCACAATAAAATTGGAAGAAGAGAGTATGGATTTCCCTAAACATAGAGATTGTGTCAGTGTTCCCATAATGTTAATAATTTTTAAATTCAATTAATAAAATGTGACATATAGTGAGTACAGGAGAAATCTTAAGAAATCCATTAAAATTAAAACAAGTTTTGTAAAAATGTGTTCTCTCTTAAAGTTTAAAATATCTGTCTCTTAAAGACTATTAAAACTTTTTATTCTTGCTATTTAAGTTATAGAGACACATAAAGTCGTTACTTGGCTTTCTGATCAGAGTGATAACTGAATGCATTTCTATAGATCTCCTCCTTTCAAAATTATATTGATATGATAAAAGTAATATTCAAATAAAATAGCTCCTTGACATCTCTGGAACACAGAAAAGTTTCATAGACTAGAAACACTTAGGAAGTTGTGTAAGATGGAGAAGATAGATTAGAGGTGTTGAGAAGTGGAATTCCATACCTCCGTTTCACTGTGAAATTTCCATAGTTACTCTCTTCGTCAACTTAGTGGTAATTTCTTTTGCCTTTTCAGTTTTGTTCATGTTCCCCTTTTGGAAACTGCTGGCATTTCCCTGTGTTTTTTTCTCCTCTTACAGTTGTGCCTTATTTTGTTTCCTTAGATAGTAACTTTAAAACGTTTGTTAATTTTAGTTGGCTTGGCAAGTACAGGGGAGCTAATATAAAGGGCAGATAATGGGTGTGGCATCGGGAATAAATACAGTAGATCAGTTAGCATTAGCCTACATTAAGCATTAGCCTAATTAAGAATTAGCCTGCTTATTCTTAAAAAAAAAAAAGGAAAAACCTGACATAATAAAAACAGATTTATATACATACACAAAAACTATCACCTCACTCCTGCTGCTCTAAATCATCTTGATCATTGATAAGGCTATTCTAGCTTTTTAAAAATTAGAATTATCATAGATTTTAATAACATTTTTATCTAATGCTTAAAGATTTCATATATTTTTGCTATTAAGACTTTATATCCATTATTCATTAGGCGTAGTTTAAAACACCTTCAGAATTTTCTCAAAGGCGATTGTCCTAATCATAATTTCTAATCTTCCTTATCTTGTTAATTAATACAATTTTATTAAGACATCTATTTTATCAAATATTCAATTGAATTTATTGTTTCTCCTAATTAGCACAACACATGCTTTGGAGATTATCTAATTTTATTGGCTTTTTGAAAAATAAAGTGCTAATTTGCAGCTTCCTAACTTCTAAATATTTCTTTAGTACCATGAGTTATCTGTAAAATCTTTATTCCCAACCATTTTACCCTGTTGCATTAGCTAATTCTACAAGTAGTTTTCAAAAGGTTATATGCTCTGCATCTATTATTACAGTTTTGAGTTGGAAAGTAATCACTTAACTGAATGGTAGTTTGGCTGATGGAGATTTATAGAACCATTATCTCTCCCTATTTCAAACAACATCTCTTCTTTTACATTCAGTTTTGTAGATAAGTGTGATATTTTTAAAATATAAATTTGATAAGTGTGATTTTATTCCATTTTTTGGCTGTTAAAAAAAAAAAATCTGTCCATTTCAGTTCAGTTCAGTTGCTCAGTCACGTCTGACTCTTTGCGACCCCATGGACTGCAGCACACCAGGCCTCCCTGTCCATCACCAACTCCTGGAGTTTACTCAAACTCATGTCCATCAAGTCGGTGATGCCATCCAGCCATCTCATCCTCTGTTGTCCTCTTCTCCTCCTGGGTTCAATCTTTCCCAGCATCAGGGTCTTTTCCAAAGAGTCAGTTCTTTACATCAGGTGGCCAAAGTGTTGGAGTTTCAGCTTCAGTATCAGTCCTTCCAGTGGATACTCAGGACTGATTTCCTTTAGGATGGACTGGTTGGATCTCCTTGCAGTTGAAGAGACTCTCAAGAGTTTTCTCCAACACCACTTTGAGTTTTCTCAAAAGCATCAATTCTTTGGCTTTCAGTTTTCTTTATGGTCCAATTCTCACATCCATACATGGCTGCTGGAAAAACCATAGCTTTGGCTAGATGGACCTTTGTTAGTAAAGTAATGTCTCTGCTTTTAAATATGCTGTCTAGGTTGGTCACAGCTTTTCTTCCAAGGAGCCACCATTTTTTAATTTCATGGCTGCAGTTACCATCTGAAGTGATTTTGGAGCCCCCAAAATAAAGTCTGTCACTGTTTCCATTGTTTCCCCATCTATTTCCCATGAAGTGATGGGACCAGATGCCATGATCTTCATTATCTGAATGTTGAGTTTTAAGCCAAATTTTTCACTCTCCTCTTTCAGTTTCATCAAGAGGCTCTTTAGTTCTTCACTTTCTGCCATAAGGGTGGTATCATCTGCATCTCTGAGGTAATTGATATTTCTCCCTGGTTCTAGATTGTGTATCATCCAGTCCAGCATTTCACATGATGTACTCTGCATGTAAGTTAAATAAGCAGGGTGACAATATACAGCCGTGATGTAGTCCTCTCCTGATTTGGAACCAGTCTGTTGTGCCATGTCCAGTTCTAACTGCTTCTTCTTAACCTGCATATAGATTTCTCAGGAGATTGGTAAGGTGGTCTGGTATTTCCATCTCTTGAATCATTTTCCACAGTTTGTTGTGATCCACACAGTCAAAGGCTTTGGCATAGTCAGTAAAACAGAAATAGATGTCTTTCTGGAATTCTCTTGCTTTTTCAATGATCCAACGGATGTTGGCAATTTGATCTCTGGTTCCTCTGTCTTTTCTAATTCCAGCTTGAACATCTGGAAGTTCACAGTTCATGTACTGTTGAAGACTGGCTTGGAGAATTTTGAGCATTACTTTGCTGGTGTGTGAGATGAGTGCAATTCTGTGGTTTTTTGAAAATTCTTTGTCATTGCCTTTCTTTGGGATTGGAATAAAATCAGACCTTTTTGAGTCCTGTGGCCACTGCTGAGTTTTCCAGATTTGCTGGAATATTGAGTGCAGCACTTTCACAGCATCATCTTTTAGATTTGAAATAGCTCAACTGGAACTCCATTACTTCCACTAGCTTTGCTCGTAGTGATGCTTCCTAAGGCCCACTTGACTTCACATTCCAGGATGTCTGGCTCTAAGTGAGTGACTGCACCATCATGGTTATCTGGGTCATGAAAATTTTTGTATAGTTCTGTATATTCTTGCCACCTCTTCTTAATATCTTTTGCTTCTGTTTGGCTCATACTATTTCTGTCCTCTATCAAGCCCATCTTTGCATGAAATGTTCCCTTGGTATCTGTAATTTTCTTGAAGAGATCTCTAGTCTTTCCCATTCTATTGTTTTCCTCTATCTCTTTGCACTGATCACTGAGGAAGGCTTTCTTATCTCTCCTTGCTATAATTTGGAACTCTGTATTCAAATGGGTATAGCTTTCCTTTTCTCCTTTGCTTTTATCTTGTCTTCTTTTGTCAGCTATTTGTAAGGCCTCTTCAGACAACCATTTTGTGTTTTTGCATTTCTTTTTCTTGGGGATGGTCTTGATCACTGTCTCCTGTACAATATCACAAACCTCCATCCATAGTTCTTCAGGTACTCTCTGTACAATATATAATCACTTGAATCTAATTGGCCCTTCTACTGTATAATCATAAGGGATTTAATTAAGGTCATACCTGGATGGTCTAGTGGTTTTCCCTACTTTCTTTAAGTCTGAATTTGTCAATAAGGAGTTCACGATCTGAGCCACAGTCAGCTCCTGGTCTTGTTTTTGCTGACTATGTAGAGCTATTCCATCTTAACCTGCAAAGAATATAATCAATCTGATTTCGATATTGACCACCTGGTGATGTCCATGTGTAGAGTCTTCTCTTCTGTTGTTGGAAGAAGGTGTTTTCTATGACCAGTGTGTTCTCTTGGCAAAACTCTGTTAACCTTTGCCCTGCTTCACTCTGTACTCCAAGGCCAAATTTGCTTCTTACTCCAGGTTTCTCTTGACTTCGTACTTTAGCATTCCAGTCCAAAAATCTGTCCAGAATTCTGCAAATTTTTAAAATTTGACTTTGAAATAAAAATTTTCATCTGAATTTATTTTAATTTTCATTCAAAAATTCTTGTTGAAAATCAGTGGTCCCATTAAATATGGATATTCTAGTGGATTCTTTAATGCAGTGAAAGTTTCTAGTTTTACTTCTTGAATTATTGCTTCTTCATCCATGTTGTTGTTACTTTCTGGGGTTTCTTAATGCACGGTATATACTATACCACAAGTCATGTGGGGTATTGGTTCCCCTACCAGGGATCGAACCTTTCCCCTCTCCAGTGGAAACACAGAGTGTTAACCACTGGGCCACCAGGAGTCCCACCTTGAAGTGTTTTGATCTCCTTATTTCTTTTCATAGGCACTTATCCCTTTTAAGTATCTTCTCTACTTGGAAAAATTTCTTTAACTTAGTTTTCCAAAATGCCATAGTTAAATATTTGTTTCATTTGCCTGAATATTTGCCTGGAATCTTTGTGCTAAACCAAATATTTACTTTGGACTAAATATTAGAGCATTTGTGTATCCTCTGTAGCTGTGTTTCCTTCATACTCATCATCTTATCATCCTGGATCCATTAGATTAAAATGTTGAGCAAACTGTATTTCTTTCCATTCACAGGATTGCAGGGCAATTGGTTGGAGGGTAGTGTGTGAAAGAAAATATTCTTATTCGTTTTCAGGTTGCCCTGTGCAAATTCTGCACAGCGACCCAGTGTGTATTCTCACTCTGCTTGTACCTACAACCTTTACAGTTAGAAGTCTTCATTGGACCACATGTGTGGGTAGGGGTCACTCTCTAGTGTCCAATGCTATTACAGACTGTTTCCCTAAAATTATATATATATATATATATATACACACACACACAATTATATATAATATGTGTGCTAAGTCACTTCAGTCATGTCCAACTCTTTCTCAAACTTATGGATTGTAGCCTGCCAGGCTTCTCTGTACATGGGATTCTCCAGGCAAGAATGGAGTGGGTTGCCATGCCCTCCTCCAGGGGAACTTCCTGACCCAAAGATCGAACCCACATCTGTAATGTATCCTGCATTGGCAGGAGGGTTCTTTATGACTAGTGCCACCTGGGAAGATATATAATATACTGCTTATCATATATATCATATATAATACATATAATATATAAATATATATACATATTTAGTGAAAATGGAGTGTTCAAATGTCTATTATGCTTTTTCCTGTCCTCACAAACTTCCAGACAAAAGAAAATATTGCAATATTTGCTGTTATTCTGTAGTCACAATGTCATGTCAGACTCTTTCGTGACCCTATGGACTATAGCCCATCAGGCTCCTCTGTCCATAGGATTTCCCAGGAAAGATGCTGGAGTGGGTTGCCTTTTTCTTTTCTAGAGGCTTTTCCTGACCCAATGATTGAACTCGTGCCTTCTGCGTTAGCAGATGGATTCTATACCACATCTGCTGCTGCTGCTGCTAAGTCGCTTCACTCGTGTCTGACTCCATAGACAGCAGCCCACCAGGCTCCCTCGTCCCTGGGATTCTCCAGGCAAGAACACTGGAGTGGGTTGCCATTTCCTTCTCCAATACATGAAAGTGAAAAGTGAAAGTGAAGTCGCTCAGTCATGTCCAACTCTTCACGACCCCATGGACTGCAGCCTACCAGGCTCCTCCGTCCATGGGATTTTCCAGGCAAGAGTACTGGAATGGGGTGCCATTGCCTTCTCGGCTTGACCACTGAGCCACCAGGAAAGCCCTATTGCAGTATTAGTCTGAACTAAATTATTTTCATGTATTTTTTTTTCATATGATAAATACCCTGCTTTGAGCAAGCAGCCCTTCCCATGTCTTTGTGAGGGGATGGACCTCTCTTCAAAATCTGTTCAAATGTTGAGACTGAAGACAGCACAAATGCAAAGAAGACATAAAAAATGTTGTCACTTAGACTAAGGGCCTTCTCTGAGTATGTAGAGAAGATCTCTAAACTGGGCTTAAAATGGCTTGAAAGAGGAGGAAAAGGAGGCTGGCTTGGGGTTTTTATTGTGGTTAAAGGGTGGGACTGGTGTGAAGCTCTCACACTTGAATTTAGAAGCATGCACATGTGGGGCCTTGTACACTTGGAATCTTCCACTGGCACCAAAGTAGGAAGCAGCTAAGTTTTCTTTCAGTTCGTTCAGATATGAGGCAGAAGGCAAGGATAGCTGGATGTCCCTTAAAAGCTGTAGGCAAGAATCAAAATACTAATGAGACCCCTTGTTATACCCTTGCTATGGCTGTTTCTGTTTATTTTGTAACAGTGCATCTGCCTCATGAAACTGTTGCTATTTATTTGTTTATTTGCCCCAGCTCTACATATTCTGTGTTTCTGGATAGAAGGGACTCTGCCCTGTTTACCATTTTAAACCCTGGACCTATCACAGTTCTTCACATCTCACCTTGCTGTAAAAATAAAATTATTCTTAGTATACTTTTAATACTTATTGAAATTGGCTGAATTACATTTTGCTAAAATAGCAATTGGTGAATACATAAGAATTTGGTTGTATTCCTTATTTAAATTGTCCTCTGATTTTAATATTCTTATTTTATGAATTGGCAATGAAATAATGTTTTGGGGAAAATTGAATCAAATGAATTTTCAGTTGGGCAGATCAAATCATGTTTTAAAAAACTTGACTCTTTTTTTTCCTTCCTTCCTTCCTTTCTTCTTATATTCATCGTTTCCTTTACTTCCCTATGACATATATTTATTCATTTGTTGTAGGCACTTTGAGAGCAATGTTTTGATAATCTACACAGCAGTATTTTGTACCCCAGCGATGCCACTTATCATGGGGTATAGCAAACTAAACAGAGATACAACGCAGTATAATGGTAATAATGATAGTTATAACAACAGCAACGACAGATTTCTATAGTCAGATTTGGAGTTAAATACCAGCAGTACTAGCCTCAGCCATATGAATCTGGGTAAGTAAGCCATGGTTTTCTAATTATCAAATGAAAAAAACACTGTCTTATAGGATTCTACAATTAATTATTAATATATAAAATACTATATAAACCAATCAATATTATGCCTGAAATGGCATTTGGCAAAAACCAGTGAGCAGGTGTGTAAACATGTATACATTTTGGAGAACACAGCTATTCCTTTATTTCTTTGGTATTTTTGGACTCAGTATTTTTTAAATGAAAGAGACTTTTGGTATCAGCTAGTCTCCTGGTTATCAAACTTGGTCCATAGTAAACACATTTCTGTGCCTTGTGGTCAGGTGATTTCTATAATGGTAATATGGGATACATCCAGGAATCTGTATTTTTGTAAAGCTTTTTACGTAATAGTGAAGCATAGCTGATTTGAGGGACCACTGATCTTTATACAATCTGATCATTTTATACCTGAGGAACTGAGGACCAGAGGACTATTTCTCTGTGCTAGAGAGCTGATTGGTGGCTGAGCTCATGTTTGCCAGTTCAGATCTTTGTCTTCCGTGACACTTCCATACTCTGTGGAATTTAAAGGAGTGTATCTGTGGAGAAGCAGTTCTTAAGAGAGCTTTGGTGACTAGATGGTAGCTGTGTGCACGTGGCCAAGGAGGAGTGTCTAAAGCAAAAACAATGCACTTGGATCTGTGTATCAGAGTCCTGGAGCCATTGAGACTTTAACTCATTTTGCAGTCTAGTCATTTTTCAACAAGGATGATATTAGGGGAAGGAAATGGATTGTTGTCTTTGATTTATCACTAAGAAATATAACTGCTCTATGCTTAATTTTAAAGGCAAGATCATACTGAGAAAAGCCCATTGACTATAGATCTTTGTTTGAACTACAGAGCACTATTATTTTATTCTGGAGATGCTCTGAGGCATTTTTTATGAGTGAAAAATAATAATCACTATTTTATAAGCTTTGTAATTTAATATAGAATCATCTTAGTCCTACCCACATTCTTAGACTTGAGCTGACTCTTTTTATTTACGTGTGCTAACTGCATTTGGCGGAGAAGGCAATGGCAATCCACTCCAGTACTCTTGCCTGGAAAATCCCATGGACAGAGGGGCCTGGTAGGCTGCAGTCCATGGGGTCGCTAGGAGTCAGACACGACTGAGCGACTTCACTTTCACTTTTCACTTTCATGCTTTGGACAAGGAAATGACAACCCACTCCAGTGTTCTTGCCTGGAGAATCCCAGGGACGGGGAGCCTGGTGGGCTGCCGTCTATGGGGTCGCACAGAGTCAGATATGACTGAAGCGACTTAGCAGCGGCAGCAGCCACTGCATTTGGCTGAAAGTTATAATCTTAGGATCATTTTTTTCTTCTCATGTCTTCCCTTGATGTTAGAATTTGGATTCTTTGGGGCTTCTTGTTGTTGATTTTGCTTGATAATGACAGACCTCTCACTTAAAATTGAAGTAGAATTACAGTGGAAATATTAAGGAATTACAAACCTAGAAATCTGATGACTGAAACATAAAATGATCTGCATTTAATTTCCCTCTCAACGTCTTCACCAGAAACACATACAGGGGTCTTCTTGGGATACAGAGATGTTGTTGGCAGTTAAAGTTGCTGCTTCAATTTTGAAATAAGTATACCAGTTTCAGAACAAAACATGACAACTGAATCTAGAGTATAGATAAAGTAAGAATTCATTGAAGGCAAAGATATTTTGGATCAGATTTGGATGATGACCTTTTGATAGAAAATACTCACACAACATGCATAATATCTCCAGATAGTAAGACACAGTTTTCATAAATTCTATGGCAGCTCATGTTCTTTTATAAATCTTAGGAGAAGAAACCTTCTTGACAGATTCCTTTTTCTGATAGCCTGTCTAGCATTCAAATACAAAACTACACAAATTACCATTTGTACAGAAGGGTTCTTATCCTCTCTATTTTCATTTTTAAAAGTAGAACATTAAAAAAAATTTAGGATGTTTACAGGAGCTTTTGTAAATGCTCCTATGCTAATAGATACTATTAATACTTAATAGCTATATAATGCTTTCATCTACAAATCCCAACGGGATTTTTGAGTGTTACAGTCTTCATTTTCTAAAAGACAAAAGAGAATTCTGAGATGACAAAAGTGTAGTTACCCAAAGCTTTCTGAACACGTAACTAGTAACACAATGGAATTAGAATGCTTGGAAAGAAAATTGTTTAGTTATGTCAAGAATTTGGTTTTTTTGTCCCATTTGGTTCTAAAGAAGAAGTTTGTCTTACTGTGACTATTCAGTGTTGATTTTATTTTGGTTTAATTTTATTCCTTTCTTACCACTCCTCTTTCAGACACATTCTATCTCTATTTTAATTATTTTTTTCTTTGGTGGCTCTCCTTAACCTATGAGATATTAGAGCTCACTTTCCAAAAAAGATGGGCATGAAATGATTATATCTATTATTTACTGGTCAAATAAACATAAAACCCTACCTACATGGCTCAATGCCAATTCAAGAGACAAAGGAGACGTGATTCGATCCCTGGGTCAGGAAGTTTCCTTAGAGAAGGAAATGGCAACCCAGTATTCTTGCCTGGAAATCCCAAGGACAGAAGAGCCTGGTGAGCTATAGTCCATAGGGTCGCAAAGAGTCAGACACAACTGAGTGACCAAATAACAGCATATCACTGTGCTATGAACATTAATGATAATATCCCAGGTTTAAACAATTTCAAGAGTTCAAACAATTTCCAGCAGCAGATACCGGATAAGAAAATACTTCTGAGCTAAAAGCTTTTTCCTTCATCTGTGAATTGTCTTTATCTTACTGGTGAAAGCAACATTCATTAAGAAAATTGTCCATGCACGTCAGTCCAGAGACTCTATTTTCTTTATTTCTCTCCATTATATTGAAACAGTCCTCCCATTATCTGTACCATTTACTGTGTTATTCTTTTTAAAGGACAACATGATTTGAGATGAATAAAAGATAGATGGCAAGACAAGTTACTGAGTTGTTAACTATTTTTACTGTGTCCTTACTGTTGTAGAAGGCTTGCAAAATGGAGAGTTATTTTTATTTCTCCAATCTCTGTAATTCTGATTTGGGGCTCACTTCTTTAGGCAGCCTTTAACATCTGTCATGTTTCAGAACAAAAAATGAGAAGTCAAAAGGCACTTCAGAGGCACTCTATTCCACTGAGACCACTATTGGGTTTAGAAGATAAATGTACTAGAGAGAAAGGGCAGAGAGGATCCTCAAGAACAGGGGGTTGTGGAGGGCTAATCCAAAAATGAGAGCGTTTACTGAGACTGAGAATGAGTGGGCTCTAGGATTGTTTTCCTTGTTTGTGTCCTTATCTGTTTAAGAGTAGCAAATGGATATCTGATTTATCCTGTTGTGCTTATGTGCCTGAAGCATGTCTGGGTACATAAGAACCAGAGAAATTGAAGACAGAACCTGTGGGGCGTCTCCTGTCAGTCAAGAGCCCTGTTGTGACGGCCTCTCTAAGTTCATCCAGAGCATCTGCTGACCCAAGATGAAAAGGGCCCCACCAGGTAGAAGCACTGTGTGGGACCAGGGTCGACAGTGCAGGCAGGCCTGGGCCTACCGCATTCTGACAGTGCATAAACCCTCCAATTCGTCCTCTGATCCTGAGAGCGGGAGGAGACCCTAGTACATAAAGGAAATTGAGTTTTTAACCAGTAGCAAGTTGAGTTGGACCAAGTTAAGAACTTGAACTAGGAAAAAGAATGTGAAGTTTATGCAGAAAAGGCATGTGGGAAAAGGTGTAATTATTAAAAATATAGGCATTTTGGAATTCAGCTGCAATGAATCCCAAACTTACAGTTCTGAGAGAGAATGGCTTATCTAAATTACTTACTTAAGTGGAAACTCTTTTAGCATGGTTTCTTGCTCTTAATTTACCTTTCATATTCCAGAGATTAACCATTCCTTACAACACATTTATATTTAAAGAGGTACAGTTGAGATTTTCTTTTCAGTTAAGTAATAATAAGAACTCCTTTACCATAAGAATCAGTAATATTTTTGGATTTCTGTACGTTTACAATATCCAAATACATGTTCTTAGTGTTCTTAGTTTAGCTAGAGAAAGTCCACATCTCCAAAGTAAATGAAAAGTAAATAAACAAATAATTTTTACTAATGCCTGAAATGCTTTTAATGAAATAGAAGTCACTTTACAAATAAAAATACATTTTAAATTGTACATAACATTATATATTATATATATATATATATATATATAAGCATGCATGTTGAGTTGCTCAGTCATATCTGACTCTTTTGCAACCCCATGGACTAGAGCCCTCTAGGCTCCTCTGTTCATCGCATTCTCTAGGCAAGAATACTTGGGTGGGTAGCCATTTCCTTCTCCAGAGGATCTTCCTTACCCAGGGATCAAACCCAAGTCTCCTTCATTGACAGCAGATTCTTTACCACTGAACCAGACATTTGCTACTATTAAACATATAAGGACACAAACAAGAAAACAATCCTAAAACCCATTAATTTCTAGGTCTCAGTAAACTCTCTCATTTTGGATTAGCCCTCCAAAACCATGTGTTCTTAAGGAACTTCTCTGCCCCTTTTGCCTAGTGTCTTTATCTTCTAAACCCAATAGCAGTCTCAGTAGGATAGAGCGTCTCTGAAGTGCCTTTTGACTTCTCATTTTTTGTTCTGAAACATGACAGATGTTAAAGGTTGCCTGAGGAAGTTAGTCCCAAATCAGAATTGTAGAGATGTGGGGAAGTAAAAATAACTCTCCATTTTGCAAGCCTTCTACAACAGTAAGGACACAGTAAAAATAGTTAATAACTCAGTAACTTGTCTTGCCATCTATCTTTTATTCATCTCAAATCATGTTGTCCTTTAAAAAGAATAACACAGTAAATGGTACAGATAATGGTAGGACTGTTTCAATATAATGGAAAGAAATAAAGAAAATATAATCTCTGGATTGACTTGTATGGACAGTTTTCTTAATGAATATTGCTTCCACCAGAAAGATAAAGAATTCACAGATGAAGTAAAAAGCATTCAGCTCAAAAGTATTTTCTGATCCAATGTCTGCTGCTGGAAATTATTTCAATTCTTGAAACTGTTTAAACCTGGGATATAACCATTAATGTCCATACCACAGTAACTACAAGGTAATATGCTATTGTTGTTTAGTCACTAAATTGTGTCTGACTCTTGACCCCATAGGCTGTAGCCCACAAGGCTCCATATACTGGAGTGGGTTGCCATTTCCTTCTCAAGAGGATTTTCCTGACCCAGGGATTGAACCCATGTTTCCTCTGTCTACTGCACTGAGAGGCAAATTCTTACCACTGAGACACCTGGGAAGCCCAACTATATGTATATACAGATATGTGTGTATGTGTTTCTGTGTATAAATGATATTTGCCTTAATCCACAAAATCCTGAAAATCACAGAGCCATTTTCATCTTGAGAAGTCAGTTAAATGGGAGAAAGGAGTTGGGAGGAAAATGTAAATTTAACATGAAAAGATGTAACTACCTGTTCAGTTCAGTTCAATTGTTCAGTTGTGTCCGACTCTTTACAACCCCATGAACCACAGCACACCAGGCCTCCCTGTCCATCACCAACTCCCAGAATTTACAAAAACTAGGGTCCATTGAGTTGATGATGCCATCAAACCATCTCATCCTCTGTCGTCCCCTTCTCCTCCTGCCCTCAATCTTTCTCAGCATCAGGGTCTTTTCAAATGAGTCAGCTCTTCACATCAGGTGGCCAAAGTATTGGAGTTTCAGCTTTAACATCAGTCCTTCCAATGAACACCCAGGACAGATCTCCATAGGATGGACTGATCTCCTTGCAATCCAAGGGACTCTTAAGAGTCTTCTCCAACACCACAGTTCAAAAACATCAATTCTCCTGTGCTCAGCTTTCTTTATAGTCCAACTCTAACATCCATACATGACCACTGGAAAAACCATAACCTTTACTAGATGGACCTTTGTTGACAAAGTAATGTCTCTGCTTTTGAATATGCTATCTAGGTTGATCATAATTTTCCTTCCAAGGACTAAGCGTCTTTTAATTTCATGGCTGCAGTCACCATCTGCAGTGATTTTGGAGCCCCCAAAATAAAGTCGGACACTGTTTCCCCATCTATTTCCCATGAAGTGATGGGACCAGATGCCATGATCTTCGTTTTCTGAATGTTGAGCTTTAAGCCAACTTTTCACTCTCCTCTTTCACTTTCATCAAGAGGCTCTTTAGTTCTTCTTCACTTTCTGCCATAAGAGTGGTGTCATCTGCATATCTGAGGTTACTGATATTTCTCCCAGCAATCTTGATTCCAGCTTGTGCTTATTCCAGCCCAGCATTTCTCATGATGTACTCTGCACATAAGTTATATAAGTAGGGTGACAATATACAGCCTTGACGTACTCCTTTTCCTATTTTGAACCAGTCTGTTATTCCATGTCCAGTTCTAACTGTTGCTTCCTGACCTGCATACGGGTTTCTCAAGAGGCAGGTCAGGTGGTCTGGTATTCCCATCTCTTTCAGAATTTTCCACAGTTTCTTGTGATCCACACAGTCAAAGGCTTTGGCATAGTTAATAAAGCAGAAATAGATGCTTTTCTGGAACTCTCTTGCTTTTTCCATGATCCAGTGGATGTTGGCAATTTGATCTCTGGTTCCTCCTTTTCTAAAACCAGCTTGAACATCAGGAAGTTCACGGTTCACATATTGCTGAAGCCTGGCTTGGAGAATTTTGAACATTACTTTACTAGCATGTGAGATGAGTACAATTGTGCAGTAGTTTGAGCATTCTTTGGCATTGCTTTTCTTTGGGATTGGAATGAAAACTGACCTTTTCCAGTCCTGTGGCCACTGCTGAGTTTTCCAAATTTGCTGACATATTGAGTACAGCACTTTCACAGCATCATCTTTTACAATTTGAAATAGCTCAACTGAAATTCCATCACCTCTTCTAGCTTTGCTCATAGTGAGGTTTCCTAAGGCCCACTTGTCTTCACTTTCCAGGATGTCTGGCTCTAAGTGAGTGATCACACCATTGGGATTATCTTGGTCATGAAGATCTTTTTTGTACTGCTTGTTATCTTATCTTAAATCATTCTATTGCATTAAAATATGTCTTCCTTAAGGTTCTGAAATCAATATTTTAATTTAAAATTGTATTTCAATAGTGGAATCCCAAAATCATATTCAGTAATCTTTGCTTCTCTGCAGGATATGTATAAGCCACTATGTTGCATGACAGCAGCTTTGCCTTATCCATATTCAGCAGAATGGACTTAAAGTAGCATTTTCCTTGGTAGACTGGAGTGAAAGGAAATAATCTTTTAAAAATTGATGTAAATGATTCTTTTCTTTGTGACTACAGCTTACTAATCTATTTTCTGTTAATGAGGAAAGCTACCAGAGTAAAAATAGAATATAAAGTTATATTGTGCTATAGGTAATTTCTAATAAATAATATTTATTCAATGTTTACTATAGGCCAGACTTTATTCTAGACAGTTACAAGCTCATGTAATACTGACAGTAACTCTTAGATGTAAATGTGATGGTTATTCCAGTTGTTCCTTCTGAAGAAACAGAGGTACAGAGATTCTCAAATAACTGGCTGGAGATCACACATCTGCTACAAGGTAGATCAGGAATCAAATTCAAAGTAACTCATCTACAGAGCATATTCTCCTAAGACTATGCCACAGGGCTCTACTAAGTTAGAAATTGCTTAATGAGGGCTCTTGATGTACTCGACATTTTGCTGTGCCCTTTAAATCATTACACCATTTACTACTGAAACACAACTTTGAGATATAACCATTATGATTCAATTTTCTGATATTAGAAGAAAATTAAAGACAATAAGTAACTCGTCTACGTAAGTATGAAAATAAATCTGGATGAGGAATGTAAACTCTGTTTTCTCAGAATCTGAGGTGCTCTACATGTCTTTGGAAGCACTGTCTCACAGAAATGTGCATGTAACAGTTTAATCACTGTTTTATTGCCAAGGACTTTGAGCAATAATTTCTGTACTTCTAACTCATTTTAAATGGCCTGAATCATTAAATATCTATTTTTGTAACTAGAGAAAAAAGCATCCTTAGCAGCAAGAATATTTAAGTGTTTGTATCAACTGACCTAGTTATTTTTGAATTGGAAATCTGATTGTAAACACAGAAATGGTTTTATAAATGAAACCTATTTATTGCATAAATATATAGCGATACAAGTAAAAATTAATAACAACATAAATACTAAGCATTAAGTAAAAAGTTGGTAAACTGAAATATTTATTCTTGGTGGAAAATCATGCATACATTAAAATATTTTCTAAGAATAGGCAAGAACATGGTAAAGAATTATGGAAATACATTCAAAATAAAATTTGGTTATAAACATTAATATGGTAACTTAAAAATTGTGTTTAGTGATTTTTTTTTTTTTTGGCTCTCACTCCTTTTTTTTACTCTGTGATTTTCTTTTTTCTTTTCAAATATCTTTGTGGGAAGTAGGAAAAGACTTGAGGAAATGAGATGGTATGACCAAAGTGTCAGTCAGAATACACAGTTAGTTATTCATTTCATTGTGCTTAAGAATTGATCTAAAATTAGAAGCATGTGCTTTGTCTGGCTTATGTGATGTTCAAATAGTTAACTTCCAAAGCTATACCATTAAAAATCATTTTAGTAAAGGGAGTTGAGGGGATTAGCAGAAAGCAGTAGTGTTATTTATGTAAGAAAGGGATTGCCTAAAAACAGGATGCATAGGATATTTAACTGCAGACATCATTGCTGACATGTACTTTTCTCACCTGATTATAGAGAAAGAAGATAAAGCTACTCAATTACTTTAATTTGATTAATCTAGGCATTCCAGTGGATATGCTGGGCCCATAATCCATTTGCTTTGGGGGTCAATATGATGGGGCCTCCCTGGTAGCTCCGTGGTAAATAATCAGTCTGCCAATGCAAGAGAGGAATTTGATCCCTGGGTTGGGAAGATCCCCTGGAGAAAGAAATGGCAACACATTCCAGTATTCTTGCCTGGGAAATCCCATGGACAGAGGAGCCTGGCAGGCTATAGTCCCTAGGGTTGCAAAGAATGAGACATGACTGAGCATCCATGCACGATCAATATGATAGTTTTCCATGGAGAGTATGACACCAGGCTATAAATTATGAATGTGTAAGAACATGTAGGGCAAGCCAAAGCCAGATGGCAAGCTCAGGAACAAATGGAATTTGGATTCTAGGTATAAGTTTCCAGATCAATTTGCATATGGCATTTTCGGGATAATTAGCCTTTGGCATACAAAACACTATTTGCAGTGTTTAGGATAAACAATTAGTGCCCTTGGTAGGCCTGTACAAGGAGTGGAGGAGGGGAAGTAGACAAACCTGTAATCATGGGAGATTGAGCCAGAGTAACACAAGGTCAAATCCTGAGTACCCTACTTATTATCTGTGCAATCTTGAGTAATCTGCATCCAGATCAAGAAGCAACAGTTAGAACTGTACATGGAACAACAGATTGGTTCCAAGTTGGGAAAGGAGTACGTCAAGGCTGTATATTATCACCCTGCTTATTTAACTTATATGCAGAGTACATCATGTGAAATGCCAGGCTGGATGAAGCACAAGCTGGATTCAAGATTGCTGGGAGAAATATCAGTAACCTCAGATACAGAGACACCACCGCTCTTATGGCAGAAAGCAAAGAAGAACTAAATAGCCTCTTAATCAAAGTGAAAGAGGAGAGTGAAAAAGTTGGCTTTAAACTCAACATTCAGAAAACTAAAATCATGGCATCCGGTCCCATCACTTTATGGCAAATAGATAGGGAAACAATGAAAACAAAGAGAGACTTTATTTTGGGGGGCTCCAAAATCACTGCAGATGGTGACTGCAGCCATGAGATTAAAAGACGCTTGCTCCTTGGAAGAAAAGTTATAACCAACCTAGACAGGATATTAAAAAGCAGAGACATCACTTTGCCAACCAAGGTCTGTCTAGTCAAAGCTTTGATTTTTCCAATAGTCTTGTATGGATGTGACAGCTGGACTATAAAGAAAGCTGCGTGCTGAAGAATTTATGCTTTTGAACTGTGGTATAGGAGAAGACTCTTGAGAGTCTCTTGGACAGCAAGGAGATCCAACCAGTCCCTCCTAAAAGAAATCAGTCCTAAATAGTCATTGGAAGGACTGATGCTGCAGCTGAAACTCCAATACTTTGGCCACCTGATGCAAAGAGCTGACTCATTTGAAAAGACCCTGATGCTGGGAAAGATTGAATGTGGGAGAAGGGAATGACAGAGGATAAGACGTTTGGATGGCATCACCGACTCTATAGACATGAGTTTGAGTAAGCGCCAAGAGTTGGTGTTGGACAGGGAAGCCTGTCGTGCTGCAGTCCATGGGGTTGTAGAGAGTCAGACACGACTGAGCAACTGAACTGAACACTAAATTTCAGTTTTTTCATCTATAATACTGAGTTATTCAACAAGCCTAATTCATGAGAGTGCTGGGAGGATAAATTGACTGTGGACTTTCTGCACATTGTTCCACATGCTCTATATTATCACCATTATTAGTAGTAATGTCACAGCCAAAACTCCATGTGGTAAGACATGAGTGCTGAGCAATGACTCCAAGCACTTACTATATAGAGAGAAAAGTTCGAGTCATCTCCAGTGTAGGAACTTTCTGTTTTGAAAGAGTATAGCTGAGAGTAGGAGGCTTGAAGACAAAATGAAGAATTAAGGACAATTCTGGAAGAAGTCAGAAAAAGGACTTTTCTTGATACATGAAGTCTTCTGTTAGGGTAACAGCTTGCTCATAGAAAAAAAATGAAAATCCCAGCTTGCACTTAAGGGTGAATGATATGGAGGACTTCCTCAGACTGCATCAAACACCAAGGAAATTAATTTAGAGGAAGAACTTTAATCAGGAGGGAATTATGGACTGTAAAGTTCAGGTCTGGAGATAAAGGAGAAGAAGCAGCTTGTAGTTTAGAGGATAAATTGGAAATTAAAATGGGAGAAAGTATGCCAGGGATTGGAGATAAAGATTTAAGAAGCAAAAAGAGCTGGAAAGTTACCATACACCAGAAGCCGATGAACTGACTCCTCTGATGTACTATTATTTCTGTTAATATACTTGTGGATATTTTTTCCTTAGAATTACTTAACAATTTTAAGTAGCAGTTTTCCTTCCTTGCACAGTGTTTTTTCATCTACATGAGTTAAGCAAATTATTAGCTAAAACTAGACAGTATAGTTTGAGAAGTTGTTGATTAATTTAAACCAATAGATTAAGTGGAAATCAAAGTTTCATTGTGTAAAACTTAGTGTGGGGAGGGAGTTAATGGCTTCAGTTGATTCTTAGACTCTCTAAACACTTGTGGGTACCTACCTTCCCCTCTCCCCTTGACACAACAGGGCCCCCAGCTCAGGCCCATCAAATTGTAAATGTCCTTTAGCCATTGCTAGTCTGTGCTTCATGTTCCATATTAGACACAGGACTTCCCAGTGAGGCTTGTACAGCCCTGATCTACCACCTAGTAAGAAGGCCCCTATCTCTTTTCTTTCATCATCCATCCTTCCACTGCATCCTCAAATATTTGTTCGTATATTGACTTTAGGTGTACAGCTTGGACATCCTCACTTCACGCATGATAATAGCATCTAAGTTCTCATTATATCATGTCCGCTCTGTATTTGCCTTTCTCTGGTAACATTTCACTTTATTGTGATATTAGGATCAATCATGATTTCAGGTAATGTCAGTATATTCATTATTAAAAAGTCCATCATGAGAATTTTGCTTGATGATTTTACTAGCTGTTTAAGGTCACTACCTAGATCCATTATTTCATTGTATTATAACAGTTTTGATAGCAGTAAAATATATTATATTTCCTTTTACTAGGAGGTTTGTACTCCTTTTATTCAATTATTTTTATTTTTGATTTCCCCATGATACTATGCTTAAGTGCTGGAGTCAATAGAAATTGCTTTTACTTTTCTATTTTAGAGCCATTTCGCCTTCTATAAAACCTTGAATTTGAATATTGCTGTGATTTCCTGGTCCTCTAAACCATGTCTTCTGGGATATAGACATTATCATCTCATATTTAGAAAATTTATTTAATGAGCATGTACTACTTACAGACTAAGGGAAAGAAGTATTTTTAGAAACTGGGTAACAGAACCAGAATACATCTAGTCAAACTACTACTGGTAAATAATTAAATATGCCTCCCCTACGAATTCTGAAGAGACCCTTTACTTATAATGATAGTTTGGGGACACACTGATGTATTTTATGAAAGTTAGCCTACTTAATAGTACTCTTATGATGAAAGATGTTTTATGCTATCTTAAAGCAAAAGAGATGACTCTCAGGAGAAATACACTATAATTCCTATAGCCCCAAATATAGCGTAATGAAATATTATTATCCCTATTTCAATTATGATAAAGGTTTTCAATAAACTTTTAACATTTTTGAAGGCATGATTCTCAATAACATCATTATAGAACAATTCGAATTATGAGTCCTCTGTGAGAACTTTGTCTCTCACAGTGTATAGCCTCAACCTCCAAACCCAAAATGCCATTTTGTGGGTTATTTTTAGAGGGCACATTTTACTTAACTGAAATATTCATAGTGCAGACCTCTAATAGCCCTTCTAGGGAACTACATCTAATATTTACCAAGGATCCATGAAAGGGTAACATCGTGATCATATTGTTTATGTTACAGAAAGTAAAGGGTGATCTCCAACACAAATGCAAACAACACAAGTGGGCATTCTTGGCACTGGTTTTCAAAAAGAGAGAAAATATCCATGTTAGATTATCTTCTGATAAATGCAGACTAATAAATATTTACTTCATAGAGTTAATTTCTTGGTTTGCAATTTTTATGAACAGGTTGTATTTATTCCACAACAAGAAAAAGAGTTTAAATCCCCATAGAATTGAATATAGGAATCGCCACACCAGCACAAAATGCCTGAAATCAAGTGATCCTAAATATTCTCTTGATAGACTATGGAACAAATCATCATTTGAATTTTCATAGCCAGTTGCCCCAGGATAGAGCAATATTTGAAACATTACTTTCACAATGTCATAACTAAAAAGTTCAATGCAGTTCTTCAAATATCCACTAGTAACTTCTATGTGCCCAAAAGTGGAAGAGCATGAATAACACAAAGTAACATTTTATTAATAGTAAATAAAACTTTGTGCTTTGTTACACTAGGGACAAGGAACTAAAAGAAAACCACAAAGCTCTCTGAACATAAGTGGTGGCGTTATTTAGAAGGGACACATTGGTAACCTAGGAAAACGCTGATCATTTCTAATGGGTTGGAAGGAGAGGGGCAATTGCTTGTCTACTCTGATGAATTGTTATATACAACCAAGCAGGGCCTGCAACCCCAGCATTACAAGATCTCATTGTTCAATGGTATTTAAATACTTGTTTTTAGATACATTAGTGACTCATTTTTTAAAAACCTCTATTCTAGCTAAACAAAATACTTTAAAAAAAATTTTAAACAACCTAACTTTTTAATTTGTTAATTAATTTTATTTTTGGCTTCCGTGGGTCTTCTAGCTGCATCGAGCAGAGCTACTCTCTACTTGCAGTGCATGAGCTTCTCATTGTGGTGGTTTCTCTCGCTGTGCAGCATGGGCTCTAGCGTGAGCAGCCTTCAGTAGTTGAGGCACATGGGCTTAATCGCTCTGCAGGCACATGGGAACTTCCTGAACCAGGGATCAAACCTACATCCCCTGCATTGGAAAGTGGATTCTTAACCACTGGACCACCAAGGAAGTCTCCATCTGCACTATACTCCTAGATACGTATGTGATCAGTTCAGTTCAGTTCAGTCGTTCAGTCGTGTCAGACTCTTTGTGACTCCATGAACCGCACCACGCCAGGCCTCCCTGTCTATCACCAACTCCCGGAGTCCACCTAAACCTATGTCCATTGAGTCAGTGATGCCTTCAAACCATCTCATCCTTTGTCATCCCCTTCTCCTCCTGCTCTCAATCTTTCCCAGCATCAGGGTCTTTTCAAATGAATCAGCTCTCTGCATCAGGTGACCAAAGTATTAGAGTTTCAGCTTTGACATGAGTCCTTCCAATGAACACCCAGGACTGATCTCCTTTAGGGTGGACTGGTTGGATCTCCTTGCAGTCCAATGGAGTTGCAAGAGTCTTCTCCAACACCACAGTTCAAAAGTATCAATTCTTCTGCGTTCAGCTCACTTTATAGTCCAACTCTCAAATCCATACATGACCACTGGAAAAACCATAACCTTGACTAGACAGACCTTTGTTGGCAAAGTAATGTCTCTGCTTTTGAATATGCTATCTAGGTTGGTCATAACTTTCCTTCCAAGGAGTAAGCGTCTTTTAATTTCATGGCTGCAATCACCATCTGCAGTGATTTTGAAGCCCAGAAAAATAGTCAGCCACTGTTTCCACTGTTTCCCCATCTATTTGCCATGAAGTGATGGGATCAGATGCCATGATTTTAGTTTTCTCAATGTTGAGCTTTAAACCAACTTTTTCACTCTCCTCTTTCACTTTCATTGGAGTACATATATGATAACTACTTCATATTCTTTGATGGGCTTCCCAGTTGGTGCTACTGGTAAAGAACATACCTGCCAATGCAGGAGATGAGACATAAGATGCGGGTTCCATCCCTGGGTTGGGAAGATCCCTCAGAGAAGCGCATGGCAACCAACTCCAGTATTCTTGCTTGGAGAATGCCATGTACAGAGGAGCCTGGCAAGCTATATTCCACAGGGTCATAAAGAGTCGGTCACAACTGAAGCGACTTAGCACATACACAATTCTTTGATATACCAGTTTCCCCAATGATATTTATGGGAAAAGGGAGCAAATGCCTATTATTACTTTTACTTAGTTTAAATAATCATATTAGAATGTAAGTTTCTTGTCTAGGAGATAAAAATATAAAATGGTTAGTATCCCTGACCATCCCCTTCACCTCCACATAATAAGCACCCAAGGTCTTCAGAACACTTTTACACCCATCCTGCCTCAACCCATTTTGGTTTTTGCTAAGAGCATATGGAATTTTACCTTCAGATTGTTATTTTCATTACTAAGAATATTTGCTTTTTATATTTCAAAATTAATTCTAATAATAGAGTTAAATCTCAGTAAACAACATCAAAACCCTATTATAATTAATTTGTGCTTTATTTCTCACCATTGTTTCCTGAAGACCACAACTTTCCCTTTCAATGTCCCTGCCTTTAAAAAAAATCAGTTCTTTCCTTTTCCTTGGTGGTAGTTTAATCACTAAGTCATTTCTGAATCTTTGTGACCCCATGGACTATAACCCACCAGGTTCCTATGTCCATGGGATTTCCCAGACAAAAATACTGGAATGAGTTCCCCTTCCCTTCTTCAGAGGATCTTCCCAAACCAGGGATCGAATCTGCATCTCCTGCATTGGCAGACAGATCTTTCTACCACTGAGTTACCAGGGATTAATTTGTGTTTTATTTCTCGCCATTGTTTCCTGAAGGCTACAATTTTCCCCTTCTATGTCCCTGCCTTAAAAAAAAAAAATATATATATATATATATATATATATACACACACACACACACAGTTATTTCCTTTTTCTGAAAGGAGAAAAGTATTAATTTGAATTATTCAAAATCCTGTTAACTCCAGCTGTCATGGACTTTCATTAGAGTGACTAGTTGAAGGAATGATGCAAATCCACAGCTCAAATAGTATCAGTGTGTAAACAATCATAACTTTTAGTTTTAGCTTTGTGTTTAGATCTGATGTACTTGGGTCTTTTTTTTATCCTTTGCCTAATTTAAGCCAACAATGGAAGGTATCGAGAAATAGTTCCACTTGGTAGAAGACTTTACTCACTTTTGAATTTTGAGTTTGAATTTCCTTTCTTCTGAATAGGAGTCTTCCACATGAAAAACAAACCCATCAAAAGAATGGACGATTGAACGTCATTCCCTTCCCTGCTTTGCAATGAATACAAACTGACTCTGTTTCAGTTTATGCACCTACTCATTTTCTACTTTAGAGCAGCTTTTATGCTAAGAAAATGTCTGAAGAACTTCTATCTCCTGGGAAGAAAAATGTGTTATATGTCAAAGCTTCAATTGTTAAAAGACTCTAGTATTTTCAAAGGCTGGGAATCAAGGTCAAATCAAAAGGCTAAGTGCCTTAACTTTCTTGCATATATTGTTTCTGTTTCTCTTTTCTCTTTTATAATCATGTCTGTTTGCTAAAAGGTTATGCAAAATAAATTAGGCTTTCAGAGCACTGACAGCTCAGCCATAGAGAAATCCTTTCCTCTATTTTTTTTTGCACTTTATACGTGAACACCTGCTACACTTTTAATGAGCTTTAAATTATGCTTTACACCCATGTAACAAGAATGGATATTGCTCTTTAGTTATAATCAAAGAAAATATCAGGACGACTTGTTGCTAAGAGCAACAGCTTGTCAAAAAAACGATACTTCCTCCAGTAACAATATAGATAGATAGGTCCAGGTTGATAGATGGAAAATATGATTCATACTACATTGAGAGTTATCAATCATTTAAATTCTCTTGTCTTCTGTGATTTAGGAGGAATTTGTCATTGCTCTGTGGTTATGCCTAGATTATTTTCTTTTGCTCTTATCTTTGTTCTTTCAGTCTCCTTGCTTCTTATAGGCCAAAGTTGGGGGGAGGGAACTTCTTTGTGCTTTTATTTTCTTCTGACACATTAAAATGGATAGACTTTAAATAAGATTCCAAGAACTTCTTGAAATACCAAAATATAATGATACATATTTATTTGAATTCTATTTTTCCCTATGATTTGATTCACTTTTAAATACTTAACCCTATTTCATCATTTCAGATTTTCTTTTTAAAGGAGTTTAATGTACGACAGAAAAGCAAGCATTAAAAGGAATGTTAGCAATTTAGCTCTATACCATCTTCACATGAAAGATCTTAGACTTCATGGCCAACCGGAATTAATTTCTTTTCCACAATAGTACCAATCTAATGCCACCAACAGAGAAGTGAGATGAATGAGTGAAAGAGAGGACTATCGTGGAAGTAAACAAGATATAATAATATGGTAGAGGCAGAACACAGGGCCATGGCAAAGAGATTCTGGCGTGAAGATTTTGTCAGATGTCTCAGTCAAGCACCGAGAAAGGCAGGATAATACAACGGAAGAATTGTGGCCACAGGGGCAACCACGAGTCTGTAAAGGATGAGGAGGTTCTTCTCTGCTGGAATGAACACCTACCTGTTTCTTGCCATTAGGTTGAATCGTGAGAAGATGTGTCCATAACATTTCCTGGATAGGGACAATTGGATTCATTGTTTTGTAAATTTTCCCCTCTACACTGAGATGCAGGGATGACCTCCACGTGACTATTCTCATATTTAGAATGCTTTTTTCATATGGAGTTGCAGCGTAACACACACACACAAGAAAGATGAGAAAACAATAGAATGGAATGGGAAAAGAGACTATGGAAATTAGTGAAGAAAAATAAGGAGGAGAAAACAAAGAAACAAGATAGGAATATTTTAGCATATTTTCCCATGCTGTTTTATAACCCCCATAAGATTTGGAAAGCATTGCAGTGCTTAATTGGAAATATAGTCAACAAATAAACCTCCATAACTTCAACTTTCAGTTTTCATTTAAATATTCTTTTAAAATTTTGAACTAAAATGAATAAAAATGCAATAAATATGCTTTCTTTCTCATGTGTTCCCTAAAATAGTATACCTTTGTCTGTAAGCATATATTACTATACTCTCCTGTTCAAAAAGAAATTTAAATGTCTCATTAAAAAGCTGAAGAAGAAACATACTTTTTATTCTTATCAACAGTAACAAAAAACTTCAAAAAATGTTTGGTTCCAAAGCTTCTCAATATGCAAGCTATCTATTTATACTAATTATTCAAGCCTTGAGAGACTGAAAACTAGAGATAGAATTCTCATGAGAAAAAACAAACTCTGTACATTACATATGAGATTTCCTAAAATTCACTGCTTCCATTCAGAGTAGCTTCAGAAAGAATATCATGTCTGTATTTTAATTCAGCTAATAACAATGATAACCATTTAAAATACAATAAAATAGCAATATTAGTATATTTACAGAGATATTTCTTTAAGTAGGCTATAATTACTTTACTGTTGTTGTTTAATTGCCAAATCATGTCCAAGTCTTTGCGATTCCCTGGAGTGTAGCCCACCAGGCTCCTCTGTCCATGGAGTTTCCCAGGCTAGAATACTGGAATGGGTTGCCATTTCCTTCTCCAATTACATTATTAAATACGCAAAAAATGCCCTTCAAGCATCCTTGCTCATTTTCTCAGAAAGTAAAATAGAATACGAAATACTGGAACTAATATCAATAGTATTTGAGTTTTCATGTGACTTTGAAAAAACCACAGATAAAATGTATAAATCCAGTGAACATGCTCAGCTATATTCTATAAGATATTTTCCAATTCAGAGAAATTTTTACAATGTTATCTTACCTTGCTTCTTTTCACTATATCTGTTTCCATGTCCAGCACTAAATTTTCCCAAAGTGTTAGTTAAATCAGCAGTTTCAAATACAATTCTTTATCAAGTATTCACTTATGTTTGTGTCTATGTAAAATTTAAAATCCCATATAATTTGACTCTAGGTCTTGTATTAATTAAAATATACTGTTAGACTTCAGTTATTTAATCAAATCCTTACTATGTGCCAAATTTAAAAAAAATTCTTTATATTTTTAAAACTGTAAACTTTAGTAGTCATTAAACAATTACATTTGGAAAATAATCTTTGTATATAATTAGAATTATCTCTTTTCATGTCATGTATGAGGAACTCACTTATTTAAAAAGTTTATTAAACATTGGGTATGATTGTGTGTATCTCTGTGTTAGGAGAGGTCATTTTAAGTGGAAGTAAAAGTATACAGTGACTAGAAAGTAAGAGGC
Source organism: Bos mutus (assembly GCF_027580195.1). Lineage (NCBI taxonomy): Eukaryota > Metazoa > Chordata > Mammalia > Artiodactyla > Bovidae > Bos > Bos mutus. Next base: position 51,186,526 of record NC_091633.1, on the reverse strand, counting down.
CATCATTTCACATTATTGGAACTTATCAAACACATGGCAGAGTTACAAGACTCAGCAGACTTGAAGTGGACATGAAGGGTTGAGAATGAGAGAAGGGAATGCCTGTTTTGCTTTCTATTGAACCCTCAGTTCCAGAAGACTGCCTAAACATTGGATATGGCTTACACATGTTTGCTGAAGTACTAAACGGAGGTAAATGATTAAAATAGAGCAGTGTCCATTACTCTATCTAATTTCTCTGCTAACTCTAACCTGCTGCAAGTGCTGACAGTGTTCTAACTTTAATTTTTTTCATTCCTTAAACACAAACTAATTCTCAGTACTGGAGAAGCCTTCTCTTAACAACAACTTCTCTCTCCTTTCCCATTCTTCCACTCAACTTACTCCCCTAATTGCGTCTTTTTAAAAATTGGAGGATAATTGCTTTATAATGTTGTGGTGATCTAGCTGTCCATCAATGTGAATCAGTCATAACTAAATATGCACCCCTCCCTCTTAAGCCTCCCCCCCCCATTCTACCCATCTTAAGTGAGATAGGCCCACATAGCATATCAGATCAGATCAGTCGCTCAGTCGTGTCCGACTCTTTGCGATCCCATGAATCGCAGCACGCCAGGCCTCCCTGTCCATCACCAACTCCCGGAGTTCATTCAGACTCACGTCCATTGAGTCAGTGATGCCATCCAGCCATCTCATTCTCTGTCATCCCCTTCTCCTCCTGCCCCAATCCCTCCCAGCATCAGAGTCTTTTCCAATGAGTCAACTCTTCACATGAGGTGGCCAAAGTACTGGAGTTTCAGCTTCAGCATCATTCCTTCCAAAGAAATCCCAGGGCTGATCTCCTTCAGAATGGACTGGTTGGATCTTCTTGCAGTCCAAGGGACTCTCAAGAGTCTTCTCCAACACAGTTCAAAAGCATCAATTCTTCAGTGCTCAGCCTTCTTCACAGTCCAACTCTCACATCCATACATGACCACAGGAAAAACTATAGCATATATACACCCACAAAATAATAATTTTGGGGTTTAGCTCCAGTATCTTCATATTTTTCTGAGCAGTATTCATTGATAGAATTAACACATGTACATGAAACTCCCCTCATTATTGAGGCCTAGATGATGGTGCAGAAAAAGAGAGACAAAGAATATGCCAGGCTGATTTAGAATTGATCACCTTAAAACCTCCTTCACCTAAAAATGAACTAGTAAATTAGTCTGGACTAATGAATCCAGATTACTACTGATTGTTTTTATTTAACAAATGGGTCCTGGCAGAAATACCTATGTAGGTAGGTCTAGGGACCCCAAAAATGTATATAATGATTTGTAAAACAGAAGGAACAAAGTGGGAAGCATTGGAAGAGACCCTTCATTGAAGTGTTTTGCTTTTTGGATGCTTCTCAATAGGAAAATGTCATGTTAGATATACAATTTTACTTATTTTTTAATTACCTTCAAACTTTTTAATACAGTTGGGTTAACTCACATATGTCTGTATGGTTTTGAAAATTAGAGCAATGGGGTCAACATATAGAATTATTATCCTTCATTCATCCCCTCAACTTGTTCATGTACCATGCGATAATATTTTGGCAGCCGAATGGATTCACATCACCGTATTTTCTTTTGCACAGTAGCTGCCATCTTGCTCCCAAGTTGCTCTCATTTCTTAACACATTTTAGTCAGTAGATGGAGACTCCTGTGCTCTTTGTGTCAAGAGTAGAGCATCCTAGAAGAATGAGGGGAAAATGAGAATTATTTTCTTTGCTTTTGGACTTTGATAGTATAGAGCCTCTGGGAGAAACAAAGTTTTCATCGCCACAAAGATTCAGGAGAATTTGAGGGAGGTCTGAGCAGAGTTTCTCCTTTCTAACCCCCTCTATGTGGGGGATTAGAGGCTCAGAGAAGAAGAAGAAAGAGGTACGATGCTGGTGGCACCCCTGACTGGAGCCCTGAACTCTAACTTCACATACGTCATTGTGGGAAATAGAGAGAATAACAAAATCCCCATAAAGATTTGGGGATATCATGTTAATATATGGCAGAGACCAACAAAATATTGTAAAGCAATTGTCTTTCAATTGGCAATAAATAAATTTAAATAAATAAAAATATTTGGGGGAATCTGAATTCAAGACCTAAATTCCTTTTCCCAGTAAATTTCAAGGAAGTCCAGAACAGCTTCCTAACAGAAATGATTGCAAGATGTGTTTACTTGACAGGCTGTAGGACCCTTGGAGAGCAACCCCATGCCCTGTTGACAGAGAGCAGTAGAACAATTCTGATGGCACCCAGAACAGTCTGGAACTGGTGAAGCGCCATAGATGTCGCCATACATTTCTCACACTGCCATCATGATGAATAAGTAACAGAATGATCACATGCACTAAAGAGCAGAATACAATTTGGCACAATAAGAGTCAAACACAGCGGCAAAAATGATCACTGGTGGCTTCCTTAGCAGGCTTCAGATTACCGCTAGTACCAAGGCGTATTGTTAATGACTTAGATCAGGTGGCAACCCCTAATCCCTTCAGGGGAATACTAGCCCTATAGTAATGAGAGAAACTTAAACTGAGATTAGTTTTCCTTTACCCTGTAGGATGGATGCTCATATTAGAAAGCCAGTTGGGTTATAGAAAATATAAAATTATCTTTTATTATAGAAAATATTAAATTCCTTTTTTGCACTCCTGAATTTGGTGATTAAATTAAGACTCTGAATCCACAGCTCTACAGAATCTCATTTTCCCCAAGATGGCACAGAGAAGAGGTGAGTCCTTGGAGGAGTGGGTGTAACTGGGAGAAATGTGGGATGCACCAAGCAGCTTCCAGGTGGATGACTCAGAAAGACCTCAGAGTAGGCCCCAAATTTCAATCCATTCAATAGGAAGGAGAATTTCTGAAGATCTCCTTTTAAACCTTTCAGAAGGGTGGTTGGTGGAGGGGGGCTAAATACTTAACATTACCAACAACATTTTTTAACTTTAAAAAAAAGCACATTTATAATGTTCATAGTTAAAAGAGAAGGTATATGTAAAGTTTGCTGTTGTGAATGTTTAGCTTATGTTTAAACTTAACTGGACTGTGGGATGCCAGATAGCTATAAAACATTATTTCTGGGTGTGACTTTGAGGGCATTTCTGGAAGAAATTAGCATTGATTTAGTAGACTGAGTAAAGAGATCTGCCCTGACCAATATGAATGAGCCTCATCCAACTTTGAGGACCCAGATAGAACAAAAGGCAAAGGAAGGATGAATTCTCTCTTTTCTTGAGCTAGAATGCCCTTGGACATCGGAGCTCACCCTTGGACATCAGAGCTCCAGGTTCTCGGGCCTTAAAACTCATAATTTTGTACCATCAGCTTTTTTGCTGGTATAAAACCACCAGGTTCTGCAACTTGCAGAAGGCAGATTGTGAGACTTTTTTTCCTCCACAAACATGTACGCCATTTCCTATAATACATATATGAGGAGGGCAGAGAGAATGTATTGGTTCTGTTTCTTAGGAAACCCTGCCTAATACTCTTGCATATAAGCAGGCATACACATTCTCTTGGTTTCCCTTGTAATTTCCCTTAGAAATGGCTCTAGAGTAGAGCAAAAAACTTTGTATTTTTGTTTTCTTTTGGCAGTGGGAAGGAAAATGAGAAAAGGAAATTGAGGGATCAGTAAGTCAACCTAAGAACTTTAATTTTAAAGTACTAACTTTAAAAAATAGCTAAAAAGCCAGAATCCATTAAAGAAAACCAACAAACTGTGTGTAAAATGCATATATACTTTATTTTACATATTTCTATTTTTCTGTAAGAGAATGTGTTTTTCTAATCATTCTCATTTGCCTGCTCATTGAGCTGTTCATTCATTTTAAACTGTTCTGCATTTCCCTCTGTAAGAAATTCTGAGTGAGTAATTTTGATTAGTAGCTCTTCCTACATACACATCTTTTTGTTCTTATTTTCAACCATTATAGTTATACTTTTTATTTTAATATGGCTTCTCATTTTATGACTTGTGATTTAGACTAATGTCTTTGATGTGAGTCATTAATGCAGAGATTTGATCATTTTACATTGGCAAAGGTATGAAAATACATTCATTTATTCCTTTAATGAGAAATGTCATACCATAGGGATTTAATAAGTAATCATACAAGGGAAAATGAAGGTATGTCAGGGTCTTTGTTAAGTAAAAGCAACAAGTTGGGTAATTTTTATCTTTGTGGTGAAATAGCTCCTCTTGGAGATAACAGTGAAAGAAACATTTGAAATAGAAGATTTTAAAGAAAGTGATAGGTAAAGTGAATAGTCTCCGGCATGAAGTAAGGCTCCACTGTGGCACTTGGCAATCTCTCTCTCCTCCACAGGGGACAGGCAGGGAAAACAACCGCGGGCTGACTCACGTGTTGGAGGAGTGTGCCACCATCCCCCTGAAATATGGTGCGGTGGAGGCAGTCACAAGGCCATTTCTTGGTTGTTTCTAGTTGTAGGAGTCTGTTAGGAGGCAGTTTCTCATCTGCCTCCTTAACTCCAACAGAACTGAGAAGTTCTGTCTCACCCACATTTGCATACAGCTGCAGACTGTAAAACTGCTTGACTGTGGCTCAGAGTTGCCTCCCTGAAGACAGGGCCCCCACACTTATGTTTCCTATCATCTGGCTCCTTCTGTATGATGTGGGCTTTAGAACTCGGGATGTGAGAAACTGACACCACTGGCCATGGTTTTGCTTGCCTGTGAAAGGAATAAACTTGCCAATTCCATTCGGACTCCTTTGCGCCATTTCACCAAATCTCTGTAAGTGCCTCAAGCCATCCTGACAGCAGATAACAGGCTTCTGCTTACAGACTGATGGATCACTTTGGCTGGCACAGAGTTTGTAACTAATAATTTGCTATCCTGTGTAGATCGTAGGGCTGTTGCTTTATTAATAATAATCTTTAGCTATTTGCATATGTTTCTCTCTGTGTCTTCCTTTTTTGTTCAAGCACATGATGTTTTGTTTTCCCAGGTAGATTAAGATTTCTTCCTTTGTCTCCTTTCCACATTTGAACATGTAAACCATTATGGATATTTATCAAAATGGTAAATGCAGTATGACTGTTCCATGCAGTAAGAGGAGGAACTACAAAATATATATTTTTTTAACAAGGTGATTCTCTTTATTTCTCTATCCTCTACTAATATTCTCTAAATAGATTAAAAGGGAAAACAAATCTGCTTGTTTAATCTATATTTTAATCTATATTAGAAAAGGATCAACTCTCATTTCCCTTCTCTTTCCAGTCAGTAAACTCATTCTCTTCTTAAGCTTATCTCTGTACTTTTATTCCTGTGCCATTTTCATTCTCTGTGTCAGGACAATTAGACTTTTAAGTCTTGTATTATCTTTTGTTTTCAACATTTCCCTTCTCCTAGGTGTTTTGGCAATGACACCCCACTCCAGTACTTCTGCCTGGAAAATCCCATGGACGGAGGAGCCTGGTAGGCTGCAGTCCATGGGGTCGCTCAGAGTCGGACACGACTGAGCGGCTTCACTTTCACTTTTCACTTTCATGTATTGGAGAAGGAAATGGCAACCCACTCCATTGTTCTTACCTGGAGAATCCCAGGGACGGGGGAGCCTGGTGGGCTGCCGTCTATGGGGTCTCACAGAGTCGGACACGACTGAAGTGACTTAGCAGCAGCAGCAGCGGGTGTTTTGGACATTGTATAATGATGGTCAAGGGCCATTTTTTATAATAAATAAAACATTTATCAACCTGGAAAAATCACTCAGCTTGAATCCAATGCCTGCCTTTTCTTTCACTATCAAACTTCTTGAAGAAAAAAGTATCCTACACTCCTTGGTCCCCGGTGTTTGTCTCCCACTCATTTCTCAGCCCACTATAATCTGGTGTGTACTCCATGCACTGTACTGAGATATTGCATATGTTACAAACGACTAATCACAAATTTCTCAGCCTTCTTAACACATGGATTTACTTATTGTAGATTTTTATCTTACTGTACATTTACTGTTTCGAAATATGCTCTTGTAGCTTCTTTTCCTTTGACTGTCCCTAAATAAAGAACTTTTTCAATTTTTCTACTTTTTAAAAATCATTTTCCTTTCTTGAAGATCTCTAGTTTGCTTGCTTTAATAATTACATTTACGTATTTGATTAGGATCTTCCTTGGTGGCTCAGACTGTAAAGCGTCTGCCTACAATGCGGGAGACCTGGGTTCAATCCCTAGGTCAGGAAGATCTCCTGGAGAAGGAAATGGCAACCCACTCCAGTATTCTTACCTGGAAAATCCCATGGACGGAAGAACCTGGTTAGGCTACAGTCCATGGGGTCACAAAGAGTTGAACACGACTGAGCAAATTTGTATTTACAGCACATATATTCTACTGAGTGAGACTTCTAGGTATCTATAGGAAAATTTTATTCGGTACCTTAGTAGCTCCTTAAAGTTAATCATACCTAAACACTGCTCAACATCTTCAATGCTCATCTGTCTCTCTGATGCATTCATTATCTCCACAATAAATATGTCTATTTTTTCCAATCCTCTGGAATCGTTATACAAGCCATTTTTACTCTCAGTTACCAACTATTCTCCCATCCATTTGACACAGTCTTTATTTAACGTTCCCAGTGTCCCTTGAAGCAATCTCATCTTTTCATTCTTCACTGTTACTCTCCTAATTTAGGCTTTCATGACAACTCTTAAAATAGACCCTTTATCGACCAGCTTACTGCCAATATCCTTTCTTCCCTTAAGTCTTACACATATCTATGTCAGATATGTTTGTTTGTACACACACAACCATCACCTTCCTCTCTACTGGGGAAGCCCTGATGCTACTTTGATGTTTATAAGCCCTGGTGCCTTGTCCCTGGAAACAATAACTTCCTGTAGTCCCTTTGGGTTCATCATAATTGGTCCAAGGTGGTCATGCTTGTTTTACTTCTTTGACATGATTGTTTTTGTCACGGCCTATGACTCATTCTTAGCAAATTGTACCTGGTGGGAAATCTGTAGGCTTCTAGGAAAGGTTTTTACTTACAAATTAAAAGTGATACAAGGTTGAAAATGCTCCTGTTTTTAATGGGATGTCAGCTTTCTGCATGTGAAGCTTAGAACTGGGGCAGTTACTTTTCACCACGAGGGGACATGTCATCAGCACATGGGAATGATGAAGCAGACTAATAGGAAGTCTCTGATCTTTAATAAAAAGACTGAGTTATTGGATTTGCTAAACTTCTACTCTGCTGCCTCTAGTCACTCTTTTCTTCCCTCCATGCATATCATTTTTTCTGCTTTAATCTTGTAAACTGCATAGCTATAGGCTTACTTATTTATTACTGAGGTAACATTAGTTTATAACATTATATAAATTTCATATGTACAATATTATTTTTGACTTCTGTCTACACGGCAGTGAGCTCACCACCAAGCATCTGGTTGCTGTCCATCACCATAAAGTTGACCGCTTCTACCCATTTCACCATCCTCCAACTCCCTTCTCCTCTGAAAAACACTACTCTGTTCCACATGCTTGTTTTTGTTCTGTTTGCTTTGATCATTTATTTTATTTTCTTACATATGACCCAAATCATACAGTCTAGTAACACGTAATGAATTGCTTACATTTAAAGACTTTTTAAACGTTAAGTTGGCTTATGTGGGGCTTGTAGAGCAGAAGTGTATTTGTTACAACTCAAATCACTTTACTCTATTGCTTTGATTGTTCTCTATTCCCTCCAGAATAAATTATAATACTCTTAGCATTGTACTTAAGGGTCTGTATGAACTGGTTGCAGCATATATTTTCAGTTTTATCTTTCAAAACTGCTCTTCACAACTTTCAGGCTCCATCCAAAGCAATCCATTAATTCACTGTTCTTGAACACACTTCAGAATTTTTCCCTCGTTTGCCTTCTAGCAGTTTTTCTTCCATTTGTAATAGTTTTCCCCACCTTCAAAGCTTATTTTTCCATTGAAATCACTATGTTCTTCTAAGGTTAAGTTCAAGGACCATAATCCTCATAAAGTCACCCTATTCCTGTGGGTTGGAATTTAAAATCTCTCCATCTGTTGGGTATCTATGTCAGGTGGTAATTTTATTCTAGCACCTGTCACAATCTCTCTGGTAACATGAATCTTTGTGCTTTGTGCCCCCTTTCTCATTGTAATTTCAATTATACTTAGCAGTATGCTTACCTTTAGGAAGTTGTCAGTGGAAAGTATGCTCTGTATCTGAAACAGGGCAAATTTTAAAATAAACTAAAACTTTGAAATCTTAGCCCAGAGAATAGGAAAGGACACTTGCTGAAATTTAATCCTACTTTAGGGCATAGAGATTGTGATTTTTTGATTTATTTCAGGGAAATTTTATATTGTGTACCAGAACACGTTTACTTCAGCATTGTTTACAGTATGAAAAAATTAAAATGACCTAAATGTCCATCTATAGAAGGATGGAAAAACTTTTAATTCATAAAATTATTAATGTGTCAGTGAGGGGAAATCTTAAAAATCTTAGCAAGGATATGTAGAGAAAATTGCATAACATAAACTGTAATTTAGAAATTTCAATATTAAGAAAATAACCAGTGTCAGGAAAGGGACTTGTAACAACCACCTTGACTTCAAAGAAAGACTTCAGAGCTATTAACTAGAAACAGACACAGCTATAAACTATAAACAGCTCTTTTCTTAGGAGAGCAATGTAAAAGAATGCCTCTGGACATTTATGTGATATCATGCTGTCTACAGAACATAAATATTGTGCATCATTATTCCCAGCTCCCTTTGTATGATGGAAATGATCTACTAGCCACCCATCACTATAGTCTTCCTTCCTGTCTCAGAAACAGAAGTTTGTTCTCTGTATTTAGGCCTGACTGTCCTCCCTGTGCCCCACGTTATCATTCAACAGGGTCTTGGGACTTTCTTTCTACACTTATTTATTCACCCTTTATATTGTTTCAGTTTCTTCTTAGTAAACTCTTTTCTGTTACAAACACTTACCTCTTTCCCTCCATGTTCTCTTTTATTTTTTCTTTCCCATTTAACAAAGAAGATAGTTTCAGGAGATGTTTTATACATGCTGTTTTCATTGTCTAAATTAACATTTACTCCCAAGTTCATTGCTTTATTCTTTCTTTTCACTAGCATTCATCTGGCTATTCTAGCATCTCCCCAGAAATCCAGTTAAATAAATCAAGTAAATGCTCTTTTTAGTTCTTGCTCTTTGGTCATTATTTTTTCAATTGACCACTCTTATAACTAAAACCCTGTTCTCACTTGCCTTTTTAAAAAATATATTTTATTTTATATTTGCAGAAAAATTGAAAGGATAGTACAGAGGGTTCTCATATGCCTCACATTCAGTTTTCAATTAATTAGTATGGTTAACTAGTCATAATAATATTGAAACAATATTGATGTATCATTATTAAATGAAATCCATTCTATGCCAGGATCCCATCCAGTATATCACACCACATTTAGCTGGCACGGTTCCTTAGGCATCTCTCTCTATTATTATTATTTTTTTTTTTAGGTGCACATCATGGCTTGTGGGATCTTACTTCCCCAACCAAGGATTGAAACCAGAACCCAGGTATTAGAAACACAGAGTCCTAAGCACCAGACCACCAGAGAACTCCTTAGGCATCTCTTGGCTGTGTCAGTCTCTCAGACTTTCCTTGTTTTTGAGACCTTAGCAGTTTTGAGGAGTACTGCTTTGGTATTTTGTAAAATTTTTTTCAATTGGGATTGGTCTGATGTTTTCTTATGACTGTGTTGTGCTTAGTTGCTCAGTTGTGTCTGACTCTTTGCGACACCATGGACTGTAGCCCACCAGGCTCCTCTGTCCCTAGGGATTCTCCAGGCAAGAATACGGGAGTAGGTTGCCATACCCTCCTCCAGGGTATCTCCTCAACCCAAGGATTGAACCCAGATGCCTGCATTGCAGGCGTATTCTTTATCATCTGAGCCACCAGGAATTAGATTAAGGCTTTTGGAGGAAGACCACAGAGTTAAAGAGACATCCCCATCACATTGTATCAAATGTGCACACTACCAACATAATTTATCACTGTTGACGTTAAATGGTGATCAAAGTTAACATCCTTGTAAAGTCACTACCCCCCGCACCCCTAATTTTCATACCGTGGTCTTTGGGAGGAAATCACTACTCATAACCCACACTTACGAGTGGGGAGTTGTGTTCCACCTCCTGGGGACAGAGTATCTACATGAATTATTTGTAATTCTGCACAGGGAAGTTGTGTATTTCTCTATTTATTTATTTAATAATATTTATCTCATTATGGACTCATGGATATTTATTTTATACTTTGAATTATATTCCAATTCAGTTTCTTTATTTTGTTCCTTAAATTGTTCCCACTTTGGACCTTCAGAGTTCTTTCATTTGACTGTTCTGTCCCTTTGGCATATCCCCATCATTGTAGGATTTTTTCCTTCCTCTCTTTTGAGCACTTCCTCCCTTTGTGGCACTACAAAAATGCTCCAAATTCATCTTTTATCTTTCCTGCTCCAGTAAAGGGTCCCAGGTTCCAGCCTATCTTGATAGCAAATGAGACACTCAGTCAGCTCCATCTTCTCTTATACTCTGACACATATACTGTGCTCCAGTTATCTCAAAACCTGCACATTTCGTAAAATGAATTATGCTTATCTTGCCTCAGTGCCTTTTGACATAGTATTTCCTTTGCCTGAAATGTTCTTCCTTCTCCATGTCTTTGCTAATTTTCCTTTTGTTTCTGGTTCACCCACTCATGTATTAAGACTTAGTTCTTTAGTAAGACCCACCTAACTGTAAAGTTTGGGGGAATGAACACTTTCTCTGGGCCTCCAGAGCTCACAGCATATGCCTAATGATATTACAGCTGTCCTCAATTTAGACAATCGGCCTTTATTATCTGTGTATTAATTAAGGGAAGACAGTGCAGTTAATTCTAGAACTAGGCACAAAGTTCATATTTTTTATGATTGATAAATGTTTGCTGAGTAAATGAACTAACAGTGCTAGAGAATCTGAAGCTATTGGTCAAACTAATTTCCAAGGAGATTATAGAGGAAGTACTCACAGTGCTCATACCAAGGGGCACTTTCTCTGATAGTCACTATTAAGCTCCATTCCATTCTTTAATCAACAATGTTTTTCATTCTTAAGTGACTACCTTAAAAACAGTCTTCTAGCCACCAACTATGTCTTCCCCCAAATCAATTGCTACCCCAAACTCCTCTGTATCAGTTATGGGAATTCAGACTTACAGTAATTAAAAAAAAATCCCAATTCAAATCGGTTTACAAGTGTAACCAAATAGGACTCTATGGGACCTTCCTAGGACACTGGCACAGCTCTTCCCCTGCTCCTCCAGCGATGTCATCTGCCTAACCCTTATTTGTAGAAAAACAGCCTCCTAAGCCTTCCTTTTGAGTGTTTGAGTGTCTCATGCAGATGTACAGGTCAGCAGTGGCCTACCATAGGGTCCAGGGCTCTGAATGCAGCAGTGCTGGGTGTGGCATAAGCCCCCTGAGAGGAGGTCACCATTAACCCCACTATAGAGCTGCTGAGCAGACGACCCACAAACTGAAGAAAAGTATACCAAATAAGTTCTCACACTGTTAAGAAAGTTCTAGGAGCCACAACAAATTTTCCAACCTGGGGATTTAGCAAAGGGAGTGAGAACCCCCAGGGAATTTGACTTTGGAGGCCAGTGGGATTTGATTACAGAAATTACACAGGACTGGGGAAACAGACTTTTGGAGGACACAAATAAAACCTTGTGTGCACCAGGACCCAGGAGAATAGAGCAGTGACCCCACAAGAGTTTGACCCCGACTTGCCTGTTGAGTGTCCAGGAGTCTCCGTGAAGGCGTGGGTCGGCGGTGGCCTGCTACAGGGGCCGGGGCACTGAGTGCAGCAGCTCATGGGCAGGACCTTTGAAGGAGGTCGCCATTGTCTTCATTACCTCCACCATAGTTTGGTCTCAGCTCAAGCAACAGGGAGGGAACACAGCCCCACCCATCAAACAGAAAATTGGATTAAAGATTTACCAAGTATGGCCCTGCCCATCAGAACAAAACCTGGTATCCCCAGCAGTCAGTCTTTCCCATCAGGAAGCTTCCTTAAGCCTCTGATCCTTATCCCATAGAGTGCAGAAAGAATGAAAATCACAATCACAGAAAACTAATCAAACTGATCGCATGGACCACAGCCTTGTCTAACTCAATGAAACTATGAGCCATGCCATGTAGGGCCACCCAAAACAAATGGGTGATGGAGGAGAGTTCTGACAAAATGGCGTCTATTGGAGAAGGGAATGGCAAACCACTTCAGTATTCTTGCCTTGAGAACCACATAAACAGCATGAAAAGTCAAAAAGATAGAACACTGAAAGATGAAAGACTTTATTTTCTTGAGCTCCAAAATCACGGAAGACAGTGACTGCAGCCATGAAATTAAAAAACGCTTGCTCTTTGGAAGAAAAGCTATGACCAACCTAGATAGCATATTAAAAAGTAGAGACGTTACTTTGCCAACCAAAGTCCATCTAGTCAAAGCTATGGTTTTTCCAGTAGTTGTGTATGAGTGTGAGATCTGGACCATAAAGAAAGCTGAGTGTCAAAGAATTGATGCTTTTGAACTGTGGTGCTGGAGAAGACTCTTGAGAATCCCTTGGGCTGCAAGGAGGTCAGACCAGTCCATCCTAAAGGAAATCAGTCCTGAATATTCATTGGAAGAGCTGATGCTGAAGCTGAGACTCCAATACTTTGGCCACATGATGTGACTGACTGACTCATTGAAAAAGACTCTGATGCTGGGAAAAGTTGAAGGCAGGAGGAGAAGGGGATGACAGAGGATGAAATGGTTGGATGGCATCACCAACTCGATGGACATGAGTTTGAGCAAGTTCTGGGAGTTGCTGTTGGACAGGGAGGCCTGGCGTGTTGCAGTCCATGGGGTCGCAAAGAGGCAGACACAACTGAGCGACTGAACTAAACTAAACTGAGGCCTTCCCTGAGCTCCAAAGAGCAAATTTATCTAGAGAAGTGAGAAATGCAGAAACAAAGGAAAACAGTCAAGCAAGACAAAGTAATAATAGTTTAGCCATTTAACAAAGTCAAAAAGCTTTAGTCCTTTGGTGTAACCAAAGGTGGGATGTATCCTCCAGGTCAGTCAAGGGAGTTGCACAGCTCCCAGAACCCATGTTTAGACATAAAACATTGTCTCAGAAAAAATGCACACTTGTTTCACTTTTTTTATAGCAGAAAGATGAAAACTTTCCTTTTACCTGCCTCCATTTCTATCACCTCAATACACATTTGAAAACTTTAGATAATCTGTATATCTTAATTTATGTCTCTCCAAATACTGACCCTGAAAAAATAATTTGAATGAAATAATTTATCTGGGAAGCACCATGGAAAATGGTAGGAAACTAGCATAAGGAGGAAAACAGAGAGTGAATTACACTCTGGATAAGGGAGTTCCATCCTGCCAGGGATCCTTTCAGAGACTGTAGAACACAGTGAAAGCCAGGAGATTTCAGTAAGACTTCACTCCAACTCTTATCCTTCTCTAGGTGATAGTACTCCCTGGTACTTCCACAGCCTTGCAACTGGTCAAGAACCTCATGTTGGCCAAAGAAACCCACAGGAGATTAGATGCAGGAGATTCAGGTAGGAAGTTGATGATAGATAAAGAAACTATTCACTGAAGTTACAGATGATATTTTGGGTGGGCCAGCTAGGACAGGACACCAATAGTGTCTGCTACAAAGTCCATTCCCAAATAATTCACCATCAGGGCTCATTTGAAAATCATATTTAGCTTAGGCTTTTTGCTGCTGCTGCTTCTGCTAAGTCACTTCAGTCGTGTCCGACTCTGTGAGACCCCATAGACGTCACTCCACCAGGCTCCCCCATCCCTGGGATTCTCCAGGCAAGAACCCTGGAGTGGGTTGCCATTTCCTTCTCCAGTCCATGAAAGTGAAAAATGAAAATGAAGTCACTCAGTCATGTCAGACTCTTAGCGACCCTGTGGAACACAGCCTACAAGACTCCTCCATCCATGGGATTTTCCAGGCAAGAGTACTGGAGTGGGGTGCCATTGCCTTCTCCGTAGGCTTTTTAGTTATGCTAAATAAATACTGCAGTGTTAACTTTCATGGCCACTATTGTCTCTATAAAGGACTTTTGGGTTTATACTGAAGAAATGAGACAAAGCTAAGTAGATACAGTTGATTTTCATTACTATCACTTTAACTTTCCAGGGTAGTGAAGTTAAAAATAAGATAAAATATAGATAAATCTGGTATTCTAATTGGAGAAGGGAATGGCAACCCAACTCCAGTATTCTTGCCTGGAAAATTCCATGAACAGAGGAACCTGACAGGCTACAGTCCATGGGGCTGCAAACAGTCGGACATGACTGAGTGACTTAGCACATATGCATAGTATTCTAATACCGGATTGATTTTTCCATCTTCATTAATATCTCCCATCACCATGGTTCATTCCTCTCAAATTTTGATTTTTACTTTCCTTATTTTTCTTGTTAAACTCACTTGCCTCTACAATACAGATATAATGATATGAGGATATAATGTCACTTTTACTGCTAAAATTCTTTTTAAGTGACTTAAAGACAAAATAAAATATTTAATAATTTTAATGATTTTATTTGCTTTACTCATCTATCTATATCCATATATGATTTATCTATGAATCTATTCATCTCTTTCTTTATATTATTTGCCAAACCAAGTGAAAGTAAGTTATAGACATCATGACTTTTCACTACTAAATAGTTCAGCATTCATTTTCAAAAAACTCATGCAGTCCTCTTTACAATCAAAATAATATTATCAAACTCAATATGTTTAACTTTGTGAAAGAATGCTATATAACATAATAATCTTATATAAGATCCTTATTGAAACTTTCCATATTTTCACAATAATACCCTTTGTAACTCTTAGACGCTTTTGTTAATTTAGGATAAACATAATTATGCATTACAATTAATTGTCAATTATGATAGCAACTCTTTAGATTCCTTAACTTAAAGTGTTTCCCTCACTTATTTCTTTCTTGGTTAATCATGGCAGTAAGGCCTAGACCATATTTAAAACAAAGCAAAAACCTGAAAATTTTATTTTGTGATAATTTTAGATTTACAGAAAAGTTGCAGCTACATCCAGAGAGACTGACTGCTTACATTGCCCACCCCCCACCCCTTTTTAACATCTTATATTACATGATGCATTTTTCAAAACTGAAAAATCAACATAGATGCATTATTTTGCTTATCTGAGTTTCTTCAATTTTCAGGTTAAGGTCCTCTTTCTGTTTCTGGATTTTATCCAGTTGCCGCATTGTAATTATTTAGCTTGTCTGTGAAGTCTCTTCTGTCTTGAGGAATACTGAACAGGTATTCTGTAGAATGTTCCCAATTTGAGTTTAGTCTTTATTTTTTAAGTTAGGCTAGGGCAATGGGTTTTTGAAAAGAATACCAGAGGTGAAGAACCTTTCTCATTGCATCTATCACAGATCTTTATATCCACATGATGTCATTGCTGAGGTTAACAGTCGCCATTTGGTAATGTTTGCCAGATTCCTTCATTGTAATGTTAGTATTTTCTCTGTCTTTATCCTGTTTTTAGAGGTAAGTCACTAAGTGTAGAACACTCTGGGGCATGGAGGGGTAGAGGGTAGGGTGAATAGAGTCATGGAGGGCCTGGTGACTGGAATTAAATTCTACCTCCCATAAGGTACAATATCTACATATATTGTTTGCAACTCTGTATAGGAGCTTCGGAGAAAGCAATGGCACCCCATTCCAGTACTTTTGCCTGGAAAATCCCATGGATGGTGGAGCCTGGTAGGCTGCAGTCCATGGGGTCACTAAGAGTCGGACACGACTGAGTGACTTCGCTTTCACTTTTCACTTTCATGCATTGGAGAAGGAAATGGCAACCCACTCCAGTGTTCTTGCCTGGAGAATCCCAGGGACGGGGGAGCCTGGTGGCTGCCGTCTATGGGGTCATACAGAGTTGGACACGACTGAAGTGACTTAGCATAGCATAGCATAGCATAGCATAGGAGCTTTGTCCACCAGTTTATGTATATAATCATTAATTAATAGCAGTATAGACTTGTGTAAATTTCTTTTATACTTTGGGTTTTAATCCAGATTTACCTCATTAATTTTGTAGCTTCTATTGTTCTAGCTTGGCCATTGGGAGCTCTTTCAGAAGACCAGTTTCTTTGACAGTCATATTTTATATTCCCTTTGATCTTCATTCTGCCTTTTCCTCAAATCTCATTTCTATACTATCTGATAGGATAGAAATTCAACTCAAACCATTAACTTTCAATATGACATAGAACCAAGAAGAATACTGTTCAGTTCTATGTTTATAATTTTATAAATCTGCTTTCTATCATTTGATTTCTCCAACAAATTATTTTGACATATGAGACATTATTAAAATCTATTTACTATGGTGAAAATTAGAACTCATAGAATATAAAAAACAAACTATCAAGCCATCTGTTGGAAAAATCTTGATCCTTAAAAGGACTTTCCATTCCCTGACACTTGTACTTTTCTCCCACCTCTCATATGCTGCTCTAAATATGACAGCTGCCATGGGTGATCAGATTCTTCACCTGCAAAAGCTAAATTTCACATGCTTTATATATCATCTTATCTAAAATAATATAGTCATAGGAAGGCTACCTGTATTTTACTTGGATATACTTGTATGTTGGCAACATACATACCACTACAGTGCAGAGTAAGCCTCAATACTTCAATTGCATTTGACGGAGGACTTACTTATTAATTTCTCAAAAGGGGCATGGATATTTTTAAATACTTTCGTCTCATTTTCCGTTGTCTACTCAGTGTCAAGTGGCTTATTAAAAAAACAAGTTGATTTATAAAAAATGTTTAATATGATGGCTGCTGATTGGAATTTAGCAAAGGACATGTAACAAAAGCAAGGTTGAATCTAGTCCATAACATATCTGCTTTTTAATGGTTTTGCATGTAGCCTTTGTCTATTACATATAAAGAATATAGATGTAAAGTGATAGAATGAAATGGTACAAAGCTTAGAATCTATCTCCACTACTTAATATTTCCTATCAGTATAGAGTAGAGAAAATAATAATCTTTTTAAGGTCATTATAGTAATCAAATAAATGTAAGTGAATACTTAGTATTTTTATTTAGTAGTCTGTCAAGCAGTGGTAGTCATATTTAAACTTTTGCATATTAATACATATTAATTTTTATCTAAAAATTAAATAAGTTATAGAATTTTAAAGAGTGAGTGAGTGAGTGAAGTCGCTCAGTTGTGTCCGACTCTCTGCAACCCCGTGGACTGTAGCCCACCAGGCTCCTCCATCTGTGGGATTCTCCAGGCAAGAATATTGGAGTAGGTTGCCATTTCCTTCCCCAGTGGATCTTCCCAACCCAGGGATTGATTTTAAAGAGTACTTTGTAATTATTCCAGATGGTGAGTCGAACCATGAATGATCATTCATTGAACAAAATCCTCCTGGGCAAGAATGCCCTTTGCCTGGTGATTGAGGGTTGTCCTAGCCTTGAACCCACTTGTCTGTTGCCACCTCCCTGTCCTTTTCCAGAGGGATTAGAACCGGTCCTCTCAGTGTTGTTATTGGGAGAGAATGGGAGAGGTGAGGGCTTCCCTGGTGGCTCAAATGGTAAAGAATCTGCCTGCAATGTGGGAGATCTGAGTCTGATCCCTGGGTTGGTAAGATTTCCTGGAGAAGGGAATGGCTACCCACTCCAGTACTCTGGCCTGGAGAATTCCATGGACAGAGGAGAGCCTGGCAGGCTACATTCCATGGGGTCACAAAGAGTTGGATATTATTGAGCAACTTTCACTTTCAGGGGGAGGTGAAGAAGAAATACAAAATAAAACAGGGACATTTACAACCATATTCATTTCTTAATCTTTCCTAATAAAGTTAAACATATTTTTAGTAGGGGAGACTGAAGCCCTTCTGGAACACACTTATGCTCTAACTTTGTTAATTCTTTTCCTAGTTATGGCTTATCTTGAAATTCATTTTCATTTGATTTTGCTTCCAAAAAGTGATAGGGAGACTATGGAGACCATAGTGAACTCATATTCTGTGATCTTAAACTCCTAGATGTGAACTTTTGTTTTTCTTGGTGTTCTATGTTTATAAGTTGCATCTTTGGAAGCTATATGATTTTATTAGTTAATGGAATATAATAGGTACAAAGTTACCTTGCAATGAATCTAATCATATCAGTGTCTAGAAAGATAAGTATTGTTTCCATAAGTGTGTAAAATTACTGAGGGTTATTTTAAACAGTGTGAAACTGAAAAATCATCATAATAGCACCTACTGTTGCCCACACACATTTGCTATATTATTTCCTGAACCTTATAAATATGTATATATATTCTGCATATCATATGTCTAGTCTACTTAAAATACTTTTTAAGTTATTGAAGAATGTCTAATATTGTGTATAAAAACAATTTACCACCAGGGACATGTTTGAAGCACTATAGCAAATATGTACTTCCTAGTCCAAAATTAAAGGAAATACTCCTAGCTATTAGACTGGTAAGAACTATGTAGTTATACTTAAAAATAAATCCTGAGTATAAGAAAGCTAATATACATAACCTAAATTATAGAATATTAACACATTTCCCTTTGCTTTATGATATATGGCATATTTTGTTTTGAATATTAAATATCTAACAGTCTTTTCTCAATTTTTTAAAAAATAATTTTATTTATTTGCTTTTGCCTGTGCTTGGTCTTTATTACTATGTGGGCTATTCTCTAGTTGAGATGTGGTGGTGGAGGTTGTTTAGTTGCTAATTCATGTCCAACTCTTGCAACCCCATTGACTGTAGCCCACCAGGATTCTCTGTCTATGGGATTTTCCAGCCGAGAATACTGGAGTGGGTTACCATTTCCTTCTCCAGGGAATCTTCCTGACGCAGGGGACAAACCCATGTCTCCTGCATTGCTGGTGGATTCTTACCGATTGAGCCAGCAGGCCCGATGCAGAGGCTTCTCTTGCTGTGGAACATGAGCTCTAAGGTACATGGGCTTCAGTAGGTGCAGCTCCTGGGCTCTAGAGCACAGGCTCAGTAGTTGTGGCACATGGACTTAGTTGCTTCCTGGTGTGTGAGATCTTACAAGCCCAATAATCAAACCATGTCTCCCGCATTGGTGGGTAGATTCCTCACCACTGAGCCACCAGGGAAGCCCATCTTTCCCCAGATGTTTTTGTGTATCTGTACTCAACATTTAGAAAACTAAGATCATGGCATCTGGTCCCATCACTTCATGGCAAATAGATGGGGAAACAGTGGAAACAGTGTCCAACTTTATTTTTTTGGGCTCCAAAATCACTGCAGATGGTGATTGCAGCCATGAAATTAAAAGACGCTTACTCCTTGGAAGGAAAGTTATGACCAACCTAGATAGCATATTCAAAAGCAGAGACATTACTTTGCCAACAAAGGTCCGTCTAGTCAAGGCTATGGTTTTTCCAGTCATCATGTATGGATGTGAGAGTTTTTTTGAAAGCTGAATGTCGAAGAATTGATGCTTTTGAACTGTGGTGTTGGAGAAGACTCTTGAGAGTCCCTTGGACTGCGAGGAGATCCAACCAGTCCATTCTAAAGGAGATCAGTCCTGGGTGTTCATTGGAAGGACTGATGCTAAAGCTCAAACTCCAGTACTTTGGCCACCTCATGCAAAGAGTTGACTCATTGAAAAAGACCTGATCCTGGGAGGGATTGGGGGCAGGAAGAAAAGGGGACGACAGAGGATGAGATGGCTGGATGGCATCACCAACTTGATGGACATGAGTTTGAGTAAACCCCGGGAGTTGGTGATGGACAGGGAGGCCTGGCGTGTTGCAGTTCATGGGGTCGCAAAGAGTCAGACATGACTGAGTGACTGAACTGAACTGAGACAATGTGAAAAAGAAAAACAGACATCACAGCTAATCTTCACATGTTCTGATAATTTAGTTAAGTATACTTCTCCCTGGATCATACACTGCATATAAGCTTGTTATCTTCTTTGGCTTTATTCAAAATTTTGTGTGGAGAGAGAAGATTCTTTCAATAATATTAAAACTATTACAGTTTATAAATAGCAATACACAAAATTTTGTTTCCATTTCTCTGCTCATAAACTATATAACCATAAATGTAATCTCATGATAGTTCACATATTTTATAAAACCTTATATATTATTAAACACATGAAAAAATAGTAAAGAAAACAGAACCCACTTCTATACTTGATATATTAGAATGCAGTTCAAGCTGCTGCTGCTGCTGCTAAGTCACTTCAGTGGTGTCCGACTCTGTGGGACCCCATAGACGGCAGCCCCCCAGGCTCCCCCGTCCCTGGGATTCCCCAGGCAAGAACACTGGAGTGGGTTGCCATTTCCCTCTCCAATGCATGAAAGTGAAAAGTGGAAGTGAAGTCGCTCAGTCGTGTCCGACTCTTGTAATAATAAAATAAGTAAGCCAAAGTATATACTACCCACTTTATTCAAATTGTGTGTAAAGCACAAATTATATACCTTTAAAAAAAAAACAATTGTTATACTGACTGTACATCTAAGTATAAGATTAATATTGATATTCATTTGATCTTTAGTTATTTTCCTCAGTGTATGAATAGGAAAGCTAATACTCGTTATAAATCCATAGATTTTTGTTTAGTTTTGAAAACTTGTTACCATAAAACCAAAACTAAAGAAATAAGCAGAGATTCACAGCTACACCCTCCAATATCACTTTAAATTTACACTAGTATGTGATTATAATAGAAAGTTTTGTTATGGTGTTCCTCTAAAAGACTTCACCATTTCTCAACGAAATGAAGACAAATTCATAATATGACCTATAGTTATGGTAAAGATCTGTATCATCCATCAGCAGATAATCTAAGAAGGTCAGACAGAAAGTGATAGATGTAGTCTTATACTAGGGGCAGGAAAGTAAGACCATCCAGGGTGAAAAAGGATCACTGCTGGGCAGTAAACTGAAATGAGTTAGCATCAGGGAGACGTAGCCACATTACATTGGACCTGAAATGGGATATTGGAACAGTGACACACCTGAATTTATCAGTGTGAGCAAAAAGACTAAAGCCTACTCAGATATGAAAAACTAACTCAGATCTGACTTTTCCAAGAAGCTAAATTTATTTTAGAAATGTAGTCTAAATGAGTTCCAATGCCTAAAAATAATTCAAAACCAAAGCTATAAGCATTTAGAAAACTTTTTCTATAGGTTTTTACTAATGTTTTTCCAGAGCTACATTTTACAAACAGTTTTAGAACAGCTATAAAATAAAACTTGCAATAAAAAAACAGTAAAAAATTAAAAGTTATAAGCATTAAGAAAAGTTTTTACTTTTGTAAAATTTCATTAGATAGAAGTAGATCCCTAAAGGACTTCTCTGGCTGTACAATGGTTAACATTCCACACTTCCACTGCAGGGTACAAGGGTTCAATCCCTAACCCAGGAATTAAGATCCCCGTGCTACATGCCTGCTATGTGGCAAAAAAGAAAAATAAAATGTTACTAAAAACTTGTTCTCTGGCTTTTTAAAGACTTTAAAACTTCAAAAATGCTACTATCCAAATAATTCTGCAAAAAAGATTGTTTCTCTACTGTCTATATTAAGCTTTTCTCAGGTTGCATTAAGGTAGCCCTAATTGGAAAACATATTTCTGTGATATAAATGCCAGAAATAAAATAACTCTGTATTTTACATATTAATTTAAAGAAAAGACCTTATATCTCATGACAACTGGAGCGCTATTTAATAAAAGATAAATTACAGTTTTTCTTCCCACTCCAGGATAAATTCCAAATTGATTAGAGAATAAAACATAAAAAATGAAAATATATATGAACTAGAAGAAAATTGGTGTGTGTGTAAGAATATTGTAGAAAAAAACACAATAAGCTAAGTCAAAACCTAACAGGAAAATGAAAAATAATCCAATTTATAAGAAACTGAGTTTACATCCCTACTCACCAGGAGTTCTTAAATATCAAGGAATAAAGAAAAACCTGTAGCATAATGAATAAATGATATAAACCATACATTCACTGAAAAAAAAAGCCTCTTTAAACATAAGAAAAATTACATTCTCACTTATAATAAGAGAAAGATGAATAAATGTTTTATTTCATCATTTTTGTAAAATTCCAAAAGCATGACAAAATATTTTGTTAATAAAGCTGTGAAGAAATTTATAGTCTCGTACACTGCTGATGAGGTTGGGGGAAAAAAGGCATTACATAAATAGAGGAATAGTTGGCAACATTAGAAAACTTTACATAGTGCAAATCCCCCTTGATTCCACTTCTAGGAATCCATCACCAAGATACATTGGCAAAAATATAAAATGACTTATAATCATTATGATACTCTTCTTAAAAACAAATGACTGAAAAAAAAACTTAGGATCTTTCAATAAGGCACCCAGTGATTAAATCCTGTATATAATGCAGAAGGATACACTGTAGCCATAAGAAAGAATGAATATTACCTTTAGAGAGTGATAAAATGTGATTTCTATTATATATAGGCATACCTTATTTTACTTCACTTTAGAAATATTGCGTTATTTTCTAAATGAAGGTTTGTGGCAACCCTGCATCAAGCAAATAAATTGGTGCCAGTTTTTTCCAAAAGTCCTTGCTCACTTTGAGTCTCTGTGCCACATTTTGATAATTCTTGCCATATTTCACACTTTTTCATTATTATATTTGTAAAGGTGATTTGCATTCAGGGACTTCTGATGTTTCTACAACTCACTGAAGGCTCAGATGATGGTTAGCCCTTTTTTAGCAACAATCTTAATAATTATGTAAAGTTAAAGAGTACTGTAAACAATGTTGAATAAATTTATTTCATTGTTGTCTGATTTATTTTTAACAAACTCAGTGGCAAAAAAAAAAAAAAAGCTTTTGGAAAAATGGTTTTTACTTTTTTTAGTTCCAGTAGGAGAATATACTTTTAAGTAATTCTTAATTTGGCCTATTTGTGATAATTTTATTTAAATAAAAATATACGGATTAATCAATTTAGGAATGTGTTTTTAAGCAACATATTTCCTTACAAAGATATTTCACAAGAGACTTTATGTATGTACTTGGTTTTTTAGCATGAAGGTGATGATATATTACTTTTTTTTTTTACTTTTCTCAATTTATGTAATAATAATGAAATACAACTTGGGTTTATATTGTATTTTTATCGGACTTTGACAAACATAATTTATGATAATAAATTATAACATAACCAGGAAAATAATATTATCTTAAAATGCTTATTTTTAAGTATTCATGTGAACACATAGAACCAGATAAAAATGAGGCCACTTGAACACATGAATTTAATTATCTATCATTATTACTACAATCACCTAACACAAAATTCCCATATGCCATGCCTACTTATCCCAGAAGGAAAGTGTTCCTGCTTCTAATTTGTAGCATTTTTCATTTGTCTGATTAACATTTGCTTCCTTTGAATTATAAACAAATTTTAATAATAACCTTATGATTAGTGAATGACTTTTCCTAACTCTAAATGAGAATGAAAAAGAACGTAGATGTCAAATACATTGGAATATGACCTCTAGCTAATTAAATTAGCTAACACTTTTGAGCAAACTTACAAAGAACTTTCATATACTTTATCTCCTATGATAGCTGCAGAAACCCTGTGAAAATCTCACCTCCATTTTACAGATGGGAAAAGTTAATTTCTGAGAGTACATGAACTGTGCAAGGTCATATAATAGTAACTTGGATTCAGACTAAGTTCAGTTTCCATATCCAGTTATTTCCTATTGTTCTACTGCAGCTACTCATTATAAGTAAATGTTTTATTACTGGAAAAATATACACTTGATCCGATAGCACACTCAGTTTAACACTGTGCCTTCAAAGATAGATAAGATGTTTGTTGATAAAAAATGGCACTATTTAAATGTGTTATTGAATTTTTAAGCAGAATAACCAACCAGTTTTCTTGTACCAAGTACAGTATTTAGACTGTTCCTCCAGCGTAATTCCAAATCTCTGTAACTGTTGATATGTATTTTACATTTAGGTAGATAGAAAGTATATATATACATGTAAATTAGTGAACATATAAATTATGTATAAATAAGACATATCTATTATCATTATTTACATATATAGATTTGTTATATACAATTTATTTATGAACTCTTTAAGTTAGGATTTACTTTATACAAATTAGATGCTGTAGAAGACAAGTGATATTTAAGATTCAGCACTTCCCATATTTCTTATTATCAGCTCTAACACTTTAACAGAAGAGTTTGTCATTTCTGCAAATGAATAAAGCAAAAGAACTACCTAGAGCTAGTAATTAACTAGTGCAGCTAAACTGGAGAACAACTGACATGTAAGTGTTGGCAGATATTTTAACTAATTGTATCTCACCTTCCTTTAAATCCCATATAAGCAACAGGAAAAACGCACTGCTGGAGAAACAGGACACAGCTGATAATGCCCGATGTCCAAGAGAAGCTCAAGGCAGATTGAAAAGACTGGGAACTATAATGACCACATGCAAGCATCCTCATTCTGTCATTTATACATGTAACATGATCTGGAATAGCAAAGTTCATATAAAAAAGTTGTGTTTTATACAGAAAACCAAATATAAAATAAATCAGAGTGTTTTAAATCCCTGGGTAAATTTGAAGTCTGATGTGGGGAAAAAAAATGTCATCAAAACAGGGATTTGATATTTGGGATGATTTCCTGATAATGTATTATATGCTTTATAGAGTCATAAGGAACATCTTGATCAAAGTGGCAATGGAAGGCAGTAATGATGAGCCATACTCTGTGGAAGGCTGCACCTAACTTATGAATGATTTCTCTTCATATGAGTTTTGGAGAGTAGATATCTTTGAAGTATATATTGTCACCTACTAATAAAATTCAAAACAAGTCATAGCAAGAGAGTTGCTTTATGTATTTCATGAAAATTATTAGGATAAAAAGAAAGGCAGAGTATTTAATTCATGATAGTCAAAAGGGGTTATTTTCATTTATTAAATTCATTTTATTATTTCTGTTATTGATTAAAGCTTATGGATAATGAAAGTCAAATGATACAGAAAACATGCAAAAAGAAGCAGCAGCATCACATATCCTTTCTGAGTCACAGTTTGTTTTCTACCCCTCTGTAGACACAGTGATTTCTCAATGTGTGCATTTCTGGTTCTCTGTTTATCTCCATAATACTAAGTCATTTTTAATAGTAGCATTTCTTGAAATATGAGTGCTAGTTAACATTTTTTGTTACTACTTTCTATAATAGATAAAAATAATTTTTTAGAAAAAATAGATAAAACTATCTTTTATAATAGATAAAACTAAAATAGATAGAACACATATAGTTCAAGTCATCTCTTTCACTTTAATGTCAGGTTATATAAGATAACTTTAGTCATTTTTATAATCAAATAATATTCTGGAAACTTCATCTCATGAATTCATGCTTTTGTTTACTCATCATATAAACATTCATATGTAAAAAATCAGAGCAAAATGATATATATTCATAAACATCATATTGCTGCTCAGTCGCTAAGTTGTATCCAACTCTTTGTGACCCCTCGGCAGGCTGATCTCACTGCAGCATGCCAGGTTTCCCTGTCCTTCACTATCCCTCGGAGTTTGCCCAAACTAATGTCTGTTGAGTCAGTGATGCCATTCAACCATCTCATCCTCTGTTACCTCCTTCTCTTCTTGCTCTCAATCTTTCCCAGCTTCAGGGTCTTTTCCAAAGAGTAGGGTCTTTTCTATTAAGTTGGCTCTTTGCATCAGGTGGTCAAACGATTAGAGCTTCAGCTCCAGCATCGGTCCTTCCAATGAATATTCAGGGTTGAATATTTCATATTTCCTTTAGGATTGACTGGTTTCATCTCTTTGCTGTCCAAGTGACTCTCAAGAGTCTTCTCCAGCACCATAGTTCAGAAGCATCAATCTTCGGCACTCAGCTTACTTTACGGTCCAACTCTCACATACATACATGACTATTGGGGAAACCATAGCTTTGACTATATGGACCTTTGTTGGCAAAGTAACATCTCTTCTTTTTAATAGGCTTTCCAGGAAGGCTGGAGAAGGGATAGGCTACCCACTTCAGTATTCTTGGGCTTCCTTTGTGGCTCAGCTGGTGAAGAATCCGCTTGCAATGCAGGAGACCTGGGTTCGATCTCCAGATTGGGAAGATCTCCTGGAGAAGGGAAGGGCTACCCACTCCAGTATTCTGGCCTGGAGAATTCCATGGACTATACAGTTCATGAGGTCGCAAAGAGTCGGACTGAGCGACTTTCACTTATTCCAGGTTTGTCATAGCTTTCCTTCCAAGGAGCAAGAATTTCATGGCTGCAGTCACCATCCTCAGTGATATAGACTTAGCTAATACTCCAGTGTTCTTGCCTGGAGAATCCCAGGGACCGGGGAGCCTGGTGGGCTGCCATCTCTGGGGTCGCATAGAATCGGACACGACTGAAGAGACTTAGTAGTAGTAGTAATATATTTTTATATACATTCTATATCTGTTTTTATATTTGAGGTTGAATTATCTTAATTGCCAGCATCATATTTCTGAATATAAGGATATGTGTAAAGTATTGGCAGGTGGTAAAGAATGCACCCGCCAATGCATGAGAGGCAAGATTCACAGGTTCATTCCCTGGGTCTTTAAGTCCCCTGGAGAAGGAAACAGCAACCCACATCAGTATGCTTGCCTGGAAAACTCTATACACACTGAAGTCTGGTGGGCTACAGTGACATGAGTGAGGAAGCGTGGATGCATGCCCACTCACTCACACACACACACATACACATCTTTCCTAAAATTAAGATATTTTCTTACATAACCAGAATAGTATCTTTATATTTGAGAAAATGATGTTTTATATAACTCCTAGTACATATTTAAATGTGTCCAATTGCCATCAACTTTAGATTTCTTTTTTTTCTTTCTTCTTTTTAAAAATAGAGCCAAAAAAAAAAAAAATAGAGCCAGCCTGCAGGCCCTCCCAGCTCAAAGGCATGGCATTTAGGAACAGCCCCCGGTTGGCCAGGAAGCTGTGGAAGGCGGTGCTTCTGTAGCTTCATCAGCAGCCCGACTGCGCATGTCCAGAACCTGCACTCACTTGCTTCCATCCCAAGGTGGTCTGGTGGTTTGCGTGCCGAGCCGCTCTTCCTCGGCCTAAATGCCTCCTTCAGTATCCCTTTATGCCCATTACATAAGGTACGGATATTACCTTCTTCCTTCCCTCTCTTTTACAAACTTTTTCTCTCCTGCCATCTACTGTTTTAGAGTGCAAGTTAAAGAGAAATTATGGTAAAGAAGCAGCGGCATGGGGCAAATGAAGGTCTGTAGCCAACTCTTGTCCCAGGTCCAATTTGGAAACGGACTGATATTCGTTTTAAGAGTCTGTCGTCTTGGGAGAAGTGGCCCGGGGTCACATATGGAGGAGTAAGGTGGTAGGATTGGGCAGAATGGCTGGTTGAAGAGCCAAGCACTTAGAGTGAAATCACTGGCCTCGGCTGGACGCTCCCAGGTGCTCTTCATTGTGGTGGTGAGGGCTTGGGGGGAAAGGCGGGACTTCCCGCCTAGCTTGTGGTACTCGCTGGGTGTGGACGTGGCTGCTTCCTGAGGCAGTGGGAAATTTCTGGAAGCCACTCAACTGAAAACTCAGAAGCCAAAGCTGTTGGAAGGCCAGGGCAAATGCCTGGGGGTGGTCTGTGCCGCAGATAGCAGCAACTGCTGTGTCACGAGCTGAGCTGAATTGGAGAGAGCTGTGAAATGGTCAAGCCAAAATGAAAGTAACGGTGAAGCCCTTAATTCAGTAAACATAAATGTGAGGCTAAACAGGAGAAAATGTCACTTCCCCAAATCTTCCATTTTCCCGCATGGGACAAGGAGGGGGTGGGAGTCAGAGGATCCAAGAAGACGTGGGGATTGTCTCACTGCTGAGGGAAACTGGAACAAAGCGCCTGGGGCAGGGGAGAGGATCACATACTGAGTCTAAGTGGAGAAAAGTGTCTTCAGGGCCCCTGCCCCCATAAGGCCTCAGCTGAGCTCGTCTCCGCCAGGGCGGCCTTCACATGGAGGAACTGAATGCAGGGAAGAATAAGACATGGGTGACCAGGGTGACTGGTCCTTGACTGTTACTTCCTTTAGAGCCTTCGATTTCTTGACCAATCTCTAAGTCTGGTGTGGGGAGTGTGGCCCCCCCGCTCCCCCTCCCCCCTCACACACTGGCATGAGTTTTTTTCCAACAGCCAGACTCTTCACACTACAGCTCATTCTCCACTGTTACCAACACTAAACCTCTGCCTCTCCAGATTTGAAATCTATTGAAAGATTCAGGTGACTGGGTCTGAATTAATCCTTTGGCCTCTATGGAGGTTGGCCCAAGAAAATTGACGTGTTTCTCAGCTGTGGGTGAGGCAAAATGTTTGGAGTCCATTGTCAGGGAATCTTTTAAAGATCACAAAGGGTGCAGCTCTTGAGAAAAATGTGACTCTCAGAACTCTGGGACTGGCACAGGAAGGTTTAAAGTCAGCCCCATGGATGTCCTTGATCTAAATATTTTAGCTAGGGGCTCTACTGCAGTCTTATCACTGGTCCATTGGTGGATAGATGGCTATTCCTTTTCACTTGGGGGACTGTGTGTAGTATTCTAGAGACTGTAAGATTCAGCGCTTATAGAACACGTGACAATCACAGTAAAGATGCTGGAAGAGACTGATAATTTCAACAGAAAAAAATGAATTATAGCAGTTAAGAAAATTCTGATGCTTCGCCACACATCAATACACTCACACACGCATATAGTTAAGCAAGGAAAACAAATCTGAATTCTGAATAACAGTGAAACATTTCCCTGATATATCAATAGTTAGATGGTAGGATTGTCTTTTGAGGCCTAAATTAGCGACATGGCAAACAAATTGGAAGAAATTTCTTTAAGTGTATGTTAAAAAGTATAAAAAGAGGGAGAAGCTCATGTGTGATATATTTAGATTAATTTTAAGGAAGAAAATGAACACAGAATACAAGCAATGAATAAAAATAGACCTGTGTATTCAGACAAAAAGAGCTTACCAAAATCCAGGGAGTCATGAAAGCCTCGAAACACAGCTGGTTCTAGGCATTTATTTGTATTTGTGTATTACAATACATGTCCTAATGCACTGGCATGAGAGCATGGAGGAATATGTATGATTATATACCAGGTTAAGTTAATAATGTAGCAGAGATGGGGGTGGATTATATGGGTAAAGATGAGGGGGAGAGGCAAAAGAGAGATCCAGTCCAATAAGAGAAAAAGAATGGGGCTGCCTCTAAATAATCACGATTAACATGCATTGTCTATTAAAATTAGCGTTAATCTTAATCATTTATCTCAGTTTTCAATTAAGTTGGTTAATTTTTAAAAATGCCTGTGGAATAATATTTTTGCAGAAGACATAAAAACAGTCATTAAAAGCTCAACTTTTTAGAGCCAACCTCACTACATTAAAATCTTGATCCAGCACTTACTAAGGAATATAACTTTGAACAAAGTACATATACTCTGTTCTTTAGTTTCTTTACCTGTAAAATATTAAATAGGACCTGCTTCCTAGGACTATATTGAGAATCAAATGATTCACAACATGAAAAGATCATAGAATAGTAGTGCCTGGCTAATAGTTTTCCATAAATGAGGGTTGCTATTATTGTTGCAGTTGTTGTTTTTACATATCCAATGTCAGAACTGTTGTGTCACTCAAAACAGACTGTTTCTAGTATGGCAGTGTTTTTGTTTTGCTCTATTTCAATGTGCTTCAAAATAGTGGCTTGGCTTTGTTACACAGTGTGTAAATAATGTTTTGTTTTGGACTTTATAATTTCCTTTTATGTGTTTGGAAAAGCAAGAAAATGCTTTCTTTCAGTGTCACAACAAATGCTAGCTTCCTTATTCTGTTTTTATATGGGATGAAGTTTTTGAGCACATTCTCAAATTCCACTAACAGAGAATTCTCATCTGGAGTCTTTTATTACAAGGACTGCAGAGTATCTCTCATACCTACAGGATTCTTCCCTCTTCCTCCTTTCCCTCCCTCTCACCTTCCTTCCTCTACCTCTCTGTTTTCTTTTCTCCTTTCTCTTCCTTTCATCTTTTCATCTTGAGAAAAGTTCTCAAATTTCATTTATCTCCCTGTTTTTCATCATAATTTTTCCAAAGTATGTCTTTTCAAGATTGAGCTCAGTGATAGAATTTGATTACATCATGTCTGTATGATACATAATGATTTCATTTGCAAACTAGCTGGATGCTGATCTGAATTAGATTGAATGTCATTTTTTTCTGAAAACTTTAATATCATCACTTCTTGTTTCATAACATCAAGAGTCATCAGTGGGAAGTCTTGGGGAGGTCTAATTCTTTGCTTTGTAGGAGGCCTGTTTTCAGAAATTTCCAAAGAATGTTACTCACCACCCCCCCCCACCTTTTTTTAAAATGAGTCCTGCTTGATGCTGCATGAACATTCTCTGTGTGATAGTTACTTAGCTCTGTGATTTGCTTATGATCTTCTACTCCTGAGCTAATTCTCATCTTTTTGTTCTCTCTTTCCCTTAATACTACTCATGACATATTGGACCGGCACAGCTAATCTTTTTGTCATGTACTTTCTCCTTTTATTTTTATTATAATTTTAAAGAAATTGAAATATACACATACCCCAAAAGGTACAGACATAGGTGTAAAGCACAGTAATTATTACAAAGTGAACACACAGGGAAATAAATAGCACAAGCTCCCATCACATTTCTTCCCCAAAATTATGATCCCTACTCCCCATTGGTAAGTATTGTTATAACTTTGTATTATATCGAATAATATAATTTATCTGTACCTGTGTTTGAAAGATATGTAAATTAAAATTAAGCAGTGCATGTTCTTTGCGCCTGACCTCTTTTCCTAAACATACTTGTGACATTGTTACAGATTAAGTGTAGATGTAGTTTAAAATTTTTTTTAGTATTATGTCAATTAAATAAATATACCATAGTTTATCCATTCTGTCATCAAAATTTTGTGTCTGTGTGTAAGTGCTAGAAATGATGATGCTACATTTTTCCTGATGCCAAAGCACATACATTTTGTTTGGATATATATCAAGGAGTTGAATTGCTGTCTGATAGGTTATGTATATATTCAAACTTATATATGCCAAGCAGTATATAATGCCACACATTAATTCCAGAGTGTTTATACAGATACCCAGATCTTCTTGACCTGTGATAGGGTTATGTTCTGATATACCCATCATAAACTGAAAATATAAGTCAAAAATACATTTAATACCCTGACCTTAGCCTCCCCTATCATAAATGTTCTCAGAACACTTATATTAGCCTACAGGTGGGCAAAATCATCTAACACAAAGCCCGTTTTGTAACAGAATTTCAAATATACCATGTGATTTATTGAATACTGAAAGTTATAAAAGGAATGATTTTATGGGTACTGAATGGTTATGAGTGTCTGGGTTGTGTGCCCTCATACTTATGTGGCTACCTGGGAGCTTTTGTTGCCCAGCATCAGGAGTGGGTATTATACTGTGCATGACTAGCCCAGGAAACGATCAAAATTAAAATTCGGTGTAAGGTTTCTACTGAATCACATCTTTTTGATGCTGTTGTAAAGTAAAAAAAATCTTAAACCATCATAAATCAGAGACTGTCCATAGATACCCTCTAGTAGTGCGTTGGATTGCCTGCTCTTCCATATGTTTAAACACGTGAGATTGGGGTCTGTGTAATGCTATCCAGTGCTATCCAATGCTATTTAGTTTTCTTTTCCCTGTTTACTAATACAATTGAGTAGTTTTCTATACATTTATTGGTCATTTGATGACTAACTCATTTGCATTTCAAAAAACATTGAATATTTTTTTTTCAGAGTCAACTGCTATGTACTGAGTCAACCCTTTTTCAGTTGTATAAGTATCTCCCGTCTACAGCTTCCCCTTTCATACTTGTAATGGTATATTTTGATGAAAAGGAATTATGTATAACATATTCAAATTTATAAAGTCTTTCCTTCCTCTTTCGTTCTGATGAAACTTTTTTCTTTTTTCATATCATGGAAACATTCCATATTATTTTAGAAGCATTGTTTACTTAACCACTTCACAGATCATCAAAATGTTTGTGTATGGCATAAAGTATGTATTTTGTTCTTATATGGATTAACTCATCCAATTGACTCATCATGTTTTGGGAAAGATCTTCCTTTCCATACTGCTCTGTGGTACCAGAGGTGATACTTCATGATAAATTCAATGTTTCCATAAGTATGGGTTTATTACTAGATCATCTTTTCAGTACCAGATGCTTCTGTCTTTAACCATGCATCAGTGGTATACTATGTTGATCACTGTAGTTTTATTAGGTCTTCATAATGTTACTATGTAAGTCCTTCTGCCTTACAGGACTGCTTTTTTTTTTTTTTTCCCCCCCTTATCCTCTGCATTGCATACATATTTTTACTAAAAGATAAAAAGATTTTGCGTTTGGAGTTGCTTTGAATCTATAAAATACATTGACGAGAAACAGAAACTCAAGTATGTGAATATCCCTACATTTATTTAGACCCTTTGTAGACTTTTCAGAATTGTTTTATAGTTTTCTAAGTATACAGTTTTTGTTATATCTACTCATAGGAGTTTGATTTATTACTAGATGTTTTGAGTCTGTATATTTGTATTTTTTTTAATTAATGTGTGTTCTACTCAACTGTTGTTAGTATAGAGAAATGAAATAATTTTAAATTACAGGTCCAGTTACTTTTCTTGACACAGGGCATTTCAGTGTTTATGCCTATACTTGTGTCTACTTTGTTAAATTTTCTCTTATTTTTATGTTTATTTAATCTAGGTTTTTTTGCTGTTGGCATAAAATTTGTTTCATTTTTAACCATATTATGAATTTTTAAAGTTGATAGAGTCCATAAAATATTCTCTCTTCCAATAGTAACATTTGTAAATATTTCTGTGTGAATCTTCCCATGAACTAATACATTTTACTTGCATTTAGTTATAATAGTTATTAGTTAACATACACTGACTGTTGGTGATCTCTATTGTACTCTTAATTTCCTATTTTACTATTTTATGCTCTTAATTTTAAAATTTTATTTATTTTTTTGTGTGGTGAAAGAAACAGCAGCCTTTATCTGATGCTGGGAGGGATTGGGGGCAGGAGGAGAAGGGGATGACAGAGGATGAGATGGCTGGATGGCATCACTGACTCAATGGACGTGAGTCTGAGTGAACTCCAGGATTTGGTGATGGACAGGGAGGCCTGGCGTGCTGCAATTCACGGGGTCGCAGAGTCGGACATGACTGAGCGACTGAACTGAACTGAACACAGGGAGAAGGGGCTTCCCTGGTAGCTCAGCTGGTAAAGAGCCCATATGTCAATGCAGGAGAAATAAGAGATGTGGGTTTTCTCTGGGTGGGAAAGATCCCATGGAGAAGGAAATGGCAGCCTACTCTAGTATTCTTGCCTGAAAAATTACATGGAGAGAGCAGCCTGACAGACTATCATCCTTGGGGTCACAAAGATGCAACTGAGTGCACACGCACATACAGGGAGAATAGGGTGGCTCATACTTAAAACCCCAAACCTCTCAATTAAAAAAGATACTTTCCAGGCAAGGCTCTACTGGGGCCCCTGCTTCAGAGTGGGGAGCAAGAACAAACAGCAGGTTCCCTTGTTTGCTTGCTCCCTGGGTCGGGGCGGGAGTCAGTCTTGTTCCGTACATGGGGTGAGTTTGGGATGGATGGGTCCAGGTGTCAGGCCGGAGGGGTAGCTTAGGTGGTTTGCCCACCTCTTAGGTGGTGTGGTATGTAGAAGGCATGTGCAGTACTCTGCCTTTGCTCTGGGCTCTAAAGAAGTGGTAGCTGGGCTTTCTGGTCTCTTTGTATCTTTTGTCTAGAATTTACCCTGACTGTGCATACATGCAGTTATTTTTGGTCCCATATAATTTCTTTCCTATTCTGTTGCTCAAGAAGAGGTATGTCCAGGTGCAAACATTGCAGCACTGCAGCAAAGGTCCCAGGTCCCAAGCCTGTCTCATTCCCCCCAGAGGCTCATCACCCTTGTTTTTAAGGGATTAGGGAGTCAAAAGTCTCTTCTTCCTGCTAAAGAGACCGCAGACCTTTGCCTACCCTAAAGGTGTAGAATTCCCTTGCCAACTGTTCGAAGGACATGTAGGGACCTGGGCCACCTTCTGGAATGGGCTGATTTCCTTGAGCTGTCATAAGTCTTACTTCAAACTCTTGTACTCTAAAAGACACAAACTTAACCCAAAGGTTAAACAAACAAGGGCCAAAAAGGAGAAAAGCAGTAATAGCCTTTAAATGGTTCAGAAAGGAAAGGAACTGGGATTCCTTTACTGTTGACCAGACAAGGGAGGCGACATCACCCCTGCCAAAATTATGACTCCATTATGCCTGAGCATGTATTTCATTAGTATTAACTTTTACATATCCTGTTGCATTGATCCAAGTTGCAGCAGGAAGTATTAGTTATTACACAAACTCTACATTGTTCTGCCAAGAGGTACCAGGAGCCAGACAATTACCACGAACTATATCAGCCAAGGAAATAAGAGAGGTCCCAAGTCCCATTAATGCTTCAAGTAGGAGCCAACCCACTACAACATTTTACTTATCTGTTGATGGTGACTGTTTTTGAAATAGGTATCTCAAATATTTTGCAGGATCATAGGTGTATTGTTCTTCTATTGTGACCTGTGAGGTATCTGGAGGTAAAAGCTTTATTTTGGACAAATGTCCCCAATTAGATATCCCTTGCAGTTTGACCACAATAGATGTGGTTCAGCACAGTTCAGTCGCTCAGTCATGTCCTACTCTTTGCAACCTCATGGACTGCAGCAGGCCAGGCCTTCCTTACCTGTCCATCACCAACTCCCAGAGTTTACTCAGACTCATGTCCATTGAGTCGGTGCTGCCATCCAACCATCTCATCCTCTGTCATCCCCTTCTCCTCCCGCCTTCAATCTTTGGCAGCATCAGGATCTTTTCAAATCAGTTAGTTCTTTGCAAAGTATTGGAGTTTAAGCTTCAGCATCAGTCCTTCCAATGACTATTCAGGACTGATTTCCTTTAGGATGGACTGGTTGGATCTCCTTGCAGTGCAAGGGACTCTCAAGAGTCTTCTCCAAAACCACAGTTCAAAAGCATCAATTCTTCGGTGCTCAGCTTTCTCTATAGTCCAACTCTCACATCCATACATGACTACTCAAAAAATCATAGCCTTGACTAGATGGACCTTGGTTGGCAAAGTAATATCTCTGCTTTTTAATATGCTGTCTAGGTTGGTCAGGAGACCCTGGAGAAGAAAATGGCAACCCACTCCAGTATTCTTGCCTGGAGAATCCCATGGACAGAGGAGCCTCGGAGGCTACAGTCCACGGGATCGCAAAGAGTTGGATATGACTGAGCGACTTCACTCACTCACTGGGTTGGTCATAACTTTTCTTCTAAGGAGTAAGCATCTTTTAATTGCATGACTGCAGTCACCATCTGCAGTGCTTTTGGAGCCCCAAAAATTAAAGTCTGCCACTGTTTCCACTGTTTCAAAGCAGCAAGCTTCTTTTAATTTCATGGCTGCAATCACCATCTGCAGTGATTTTGGAGCCCAAAAAAATAAAGTCTGTCACTGTTGCCTTTGTTTCCCCATCTATTTGCCATGAAGTGATGGGACCAGATGCCTTGATCTTCGTTTTCTGAATGTTGAGTTTTAAGCCAACTTTTTCCCTCTCCTTTTTCACTTTCATCAAGAGACTCTTTTGTTCTTCTTTGCTTTCTGCCATAAGGGTGCTCTCATCTGCATATCTGAGGTTATTGATATTTCTCCCGGTAATCTTGATTCCAGCTTATGTTTCATCCAGTCCAGCATTTCTCATGATGTACTCTGCATATAAGTTAAATAAGTAGGATGACAATATACAGTCTTGACGTACTCCTTTCCTGATTTGGAACCAGTCTCTTGTTCCATGTCCAGTTCTGACTGTTGCTTCCTGACCTGCATACAGATTTCTCAGGAGGCAGGTCAAGTGGTCTTGTATGCCCATCTCTTGAGGAATTTTCAGTTTGTTGTTATCCACACAAAGGCTTTGGCATAGTCAATAAAGCAGAAGTAGATGTTTTTCTGGAACTCTTTTGCTTTTTTGATGAACCAGAAGATGTTGGCAATTTGATCTCTGGTTCCTCTGCATTTTCTAAGTCCAGCTTGAACATCTGGAAGTTCACAGTTCACATAGTGTTGAAGCCTTGCTTGGATAATTTTGAGCATTACTTCGCTAGTTTGTGAGGTGAGTGCAATTATGCGGTGTTTTGAGCATTCGTTGACATTGCCTTTCTTAGGGATTGGACTTTTAGTAGAGTTTTCCAGATTTGCTGGCATATTGAGTGCAACACTTGTGCAGCATCATCTTTTAGGATTTGAAATAGCTCTACTGGATTTCATCACCTCCACTAGCTTTGTTCATAGTGATGCTTCCTAAGGCCCTCTTGACTTTGCATTCCATAATGTCTGGCTCTAGGTGAGTGGTAATATGTGGTAATCTGGGTAATGAAGATCTTTTTTGTATAGTTTCTCTGTGTATTCTTGCCACCTCTTCTTAATATCTTCTGCTTCTGTTGCTGCTAAGTCACTTCAGTTGTGTCTGACTCTGTGCGACCCAATGGATGGCACCCACCAGGCTCCCCCGTCCCTGGGATTCTCCAGGCAAGAACACTGAAGTGGGTTGCCATTTCCTTCTCCAATCCATGAAAGTGAAAAATGAAAGTGAAGTTGCTCAGTCATGTCCGACTCTGAGCAACCCCATGGACTGCAGCCTACCAGGCTCCTCTGTCCATGGTATTTTCCAGGCAAGAGTACTGGAGTGGGGTACCATTGCCTTCTTCTGTTAGGTCCATATAATTTCTGTCCTTTATTATGCCCATATTTGCATGAAATGCTCTCTTGTTATCTCTAATTTTCTTGAAGAGTCCTCTAGTCTTTCCCATTCTATTGTTTTCCTCTATTTCTTTGCATTGATCACTGAGGATCAATGCTTTCTTTAAAATTACTTTATTGAGGTCCTTCCATTTTTGCAGTAGTTGGTCTTGGGGGTGGTATCCCTCTTTCCACCTTTTAAGAATTTGGTCCCCAGGATTTATTTGTGAAGGAACTACTACTTCCTCTGTATTTTTAGTAGGAGCTGGCAGTGCTTGTGGGCATAGCCCTGGATTGTCTTCTGAACTTGTTCTAGGTTAATAATAGACCTCAGGGACTTGTCCATATATTCATCCAGTAGAACATCAATAGTAAGAAAAGGCCTCTCATAGTTCATTTCAATGGCTAAATCTTGGAGCACTCAGTTGAGGCTACTGGACCCTGAGGGGTGCAGTAGAAAGCAAGTTGGTCCAGGTTTATAAGTTTCTTGGCAGAGCTTTACTAAGGTTTTCTTTAAAGTATGGTTTATTTTCTTCACCTCACAGAAGGGATAGTAGAGGTGTGGGGTGCCAAGTGGTGTGCAGCTTGTAGTTTGTCCCTAGGGCTGTTGTGAGCCCCTGTATGAGGGTTGGTTTTAAAAAAGGCCCCATTATCACTCTAGAGGGACTTTGGAAGTCAAAACCAAGGAATTATTTCTTTCAAAAGGACTCAGCAGACACCCATAGCCTTTTCAGATTTGATGGGGTAGGTTTCAACTCATCCGGTGAAAGTATCATGATACCAGAAGATACTTATATCTTGATCATGGGTGAATTTGGGTGAAATCTGCCAGTCTTCCCCTGGATATGTCCCTTGGCATTGAATTGACCTAATTAATGAAGAGGGGGATTGGATGAATCTATGGATGCATATTAATAAATCATAGGCAAGCATTACTTGTTTTACTGTTCTTTTAAGGCCCTTTCCTGAAAAAGACTTTTGCATCAAGTCCCATAGTGCGTCCCTTTTCTAGTGAGTGGCATCATATAAGCTCTTAGTTTCCATTTTTGGACCTCGAGGATTAGAACCTTACCCACCTTTTTATACCAGCCTGTGCTTCCTTTCTCATAGCCTCATTTTCATCATTCTCTTGTTCCTGTGGGGAATACTAGGGAATTCAGGGAGGCCAATCACTAGAGCCATAGGTTCCTGGATTCAAGATGCATTGTTTAGGTTCCTGTATTTGAGATGCATGCTTTGCAGTTTGATCAGCTTTGCTGTTCCCTTGTGTCAAAAAATTTCCATTCCTCTGATGGCCCCTACAGTGGATTACTGATACCTGGGTCAGAAGCTGCACTGCTTCTAAAAGAGCCAGAATCAAATCTTTATGTTTTATGAGGGGATTTCTAGCAATTAACATTCTTCTTTCTAGCATGTAGCACATGGAAACCCCATTTTGAATCAGTAAAAATACTTAATTTCTTATCCTTCCTTAATTGAAACGCTCTCATTAATGCAGTTAGCTCAGTCTTCCAGGCTCATGTCTGGGGTGGCAGAGCCTTTGCTTTTGTGACTTCATCTAGGCTGACCATGGCATACCCTTACCTTTTGGGTTCCCATTCTGCATAACTGCTTCCATAAGTAAACCATTTGACCTTTGGGCTGTCAAGGGGCTCATCTAGAAGATCAGATTTGCTGGACTAAGTTTGTTCCAGGGTGTCTATACACTGATGCTGTAAGTATTCACTCTCGACCATGGGCAGCAGAATTTCTGGCTTGGCATGCCTTTAAGGTAACTTAGACGGTGTCCATTAAGAGGGCCTGATATCTTATTAACCTTCCTCCAGTCAACCGTTTATGTCTTTTGACTTCCAGCACAGATTGTACCTTATGAAGAGTTAATACATCTAGAGGTTTCCTCAGAGTGAGCTTGGAAACTTCATCAACCAACAGGACTGTGGCTGTTGCTGCTCATGGGCAGCTTGGCCATCTTAGAGCCACTGAGTCCAGCTGTTTGGAAAAGTAAGTCACTGGCCTCTGAGTAGGTCCCAACTTTCGGATCAGGAGTCCTAGCGCTGTCCCGGACTTCTCGTGAACGTATATGGTAAAGGACTTGTCCAAATTTGGAAGCCCCAGTGCTGGTGGTCTACTCAACTCAGTCTTTGAGGTCTCAAAGTCCCACTAGTGGGCCTTTTTCCATTGAAAGGCTTATGTTTCTCCTCCTCATCTATAAGGCCATAATTTGGAATTCAGATACAAAACAACCCAGCCATCCTGAGAAAACCTTGGGGTTGCCTCTTTGTGATTGAGATGGTAATGTGATAATTGCTGGTTTTTGATCTACAGCCAGGCCAGGGCTTGTGCCTTCGGGGTTAAAACAAATCCTAAATATTGAACCTGTTACTGTGAGATCTGGGCCTTGGTGGGCGAGACTTTATATCCTCTTTTTGCCAGAAAATGAAGGACCCCTAACGGTATTTTGATCTGAATCTTGTTTGGTCTCACTAATGTGTGTTGCTGCTAAGTCACTTCAGTCTGTCTGACTCTGTGTGACCCCACAGACGGCAGCCCACCAGGCTCCCCCGTCCCTGGGATTCTCCAGGCAAGAACACTGGAGTGGGTTGCCAGTGTGTTAGTCACTCACAACTCTTTGCAACTCCATGGACTGTAGCTCACCAGGCTCCTCTATCCATGGGATTTCCCAAGCAAGAATCCTGTAGTGGGTTGCCATTCCCTCCTCCAGGGGATCTTCCCAACCAAGGACTTGAACCCAGGTCTCCTGCATTGGTCTCACTACTTATCAATAAATTATCAACATATTTTAGCAGAGTTCCCTTCTCAAGGAACAATTCCTTCAGTCCCCTTGCTTACCTAACACATTTCCAAAAACACAAGAGCTGTCCCTAAAGCCCTGGGGAAGCACTGTCCAGGTATATTTGGTAGCATCCAGGGTGTCAGGGCCCCTCCGTTCAAAGTTAAAACGATATTGAAAGTCTGGATACTGGAGTTGGTTAACGTTTCCTTCTGCAGGGGATCTTCCTGACCCAGGCATCAAACTCTTATCCCCTGTACTGGCAGATGGATTCTTTACCACTCTATCACCTGGGAAGCTCCATTCCTTGAGCTAAGGTGGGGAAAAAATCAAGAGTAAATATAGGTTACTTACTAAAGGCACAGGAGCTTAAACAATGTGTTATCAAAAGCAGCATTCCAGGATAACTTGATTCTCTGCTGAGAGTTTTGCATCAGCCTACTGTTAAAAAAATCCGTTTACCTAATTTAATCCTACTTTTGAAAATCTTGACCACATACAAAATTCTTTTCTCAAAATATCCCTCTTCTACAGACTTTCTGCAACTTACTTTGGCCCTTATTCTTTCCACATTCAGAAATAGCCACTTCTAGGACAAAATACGGAGAAGGCAATGGCACCCCACTCCAGTACTCTTGCCTGGAAAATCCCATGGATGGAGGAGCCTGGTAGGCTGTAGTCCATGGGGTCACGAAGAGTCGGACATGACTGAGTGCCTTCACTTTCACTTTTCACTTTCACATATTGGAGAAGGAAATGGCAACCCACTCCAGTGTTCTTGCCTGGAGAGTCCCAGGGATGGAGGAGCCTGGTGGGCTGCCGTCTATGGGGTTGCACAGACTCGGACACGACTGAAGCGACTTAGCAGCAGCAGCAGCAGCAGAACAAAATCATCCTTTTTCCTTTCAACAAAATGCATTTCCATTCCTCATATGTTCTTTTCTGAAAACATACTTCCTAAGTAGCCATGAACTGTCCACTACGTTAGCATTCCTTAAATTGGTAGAGAACATGTCAAGGTGGCACAAAACGTCTTTAGTTTTTCTCTCACAAGAAGACAAAGGTAAATTTAGACATGTTTAACAATAATGTTCCAGTATTTTATTTTATTTGAAAATAGCCTGAATATTCAATTAATTTCTATCATTTAACTTAATTTAGTTTCAAATTTACAAAAATTTGGAGACTTTTATTGTTTTTTTACTCGAGTATAATTGCTTTACAAGAGCATTAGTTTCTGCTATACAAAGAAGTGAGTTAACTATATGTATACATATATCCCGTTCCCCTTGAGCCTTCCTCCCACCCTCTCCTCACCCCACCCATCAAGGTCATCACAGCACCAAACTGAGCTCCCTGTGCTGTACAGCAGGTTCCCACTAGT
This sequence comes from Bos mutus, assembly GCF_027580195.1. Classification (NCBI taxonomy): domain Eukaryota; kingdom Metazoa; phylum Chordata; class Mammalia; order Artiodactyla; family Bovidae; genus Bos; species Bos mutus. Next base: position 51,145,161 of record NC_091633.1, on the reverse strand, counting down.
TATCTGTTTCACTCAAGATAATGTATTCATATGAAACCTAATCTCCCAATCATCTTGCTGTCTTCATCCCGGCACCTCCCCTCTCCATGACCACACATCCCTTCTCTATGTTTGTATCTCTGTTCCTACTCTGGAACTTAGTTCATCTGTATCATTTTTCTAGATTCCACATACATGAATTAATATACAGTATCTGTTTTTCTGATTGACTTTGTATGACAGTCTTTCTTCAGATGACCTAATTTAGTTCCTTTTTATAGCTAAGTAATTAGCTCAGCTGGTGAAGAATCTGCTTGCAATGTAGGAAACCCTGGTTCAATTTATGGTTCTGGAAGATTCCTTGGAGAAGGGATCAACTACCCACTCCAGTGTTCTTGGACTTCCCTGGTGGCTCAGACGGTGAAGAATCTGCCTGTACTGTGGGAGACCTTGGTTTGATCCCTGGGCCTGAAGGCCAGCATGGCAACCCACTCCAGAATTCTGGTATGGAGAATCCCCATGGACAGAGGAGGTGGGCTACAGTCTGTGGGGTCACAAAGAGTTGGACACATGAGTGACTAAGCACAGCACAGCATAATATCCCCTTGTGTATGTATATGTGTGTGTATATATGTATACATATATACCTACACACAACATCTTTATCCATTCATCTGTTGATGGATACTTAATTTGTTTCTGTGTCCTGGCTGTTGTAAATAGTGCTTCAGTGAACACTGGGGTACATGTATCTTTTTGAATTATGGTTTTCTCAGGGCTTATGCCCAGTAGTGGGTCATATGATAGTGCTATTTTTAGTTTTTTTAAGGAACCTCCATACTGTTCTCCATAGTAGCTATATGAATTTACATTCCCACCAATAGTGCAAGAAGGTTCCCTTTTCTCCACATCTTCTCCAGCATTTACTGTTTGTAGACTTTTTGATTATGGCCATTCTGACCAATATGAAGTGATACCTCATTGTATTAATAGTTTTGATTTGCATTTTTCTAACAATTAGTGATGTTGAGCATCTTTTCATGTACCTCTTGTCCATCTGTATGTCTCTGGACGAATGTCTGTTCACCTTTTTTTTTTAATTGGGTTGTTTGTTTTTATATTTAGCTGCATGAGCTGTTTGTGTATTTTGGAGATTAATCCTTTGTCTGTTGCTTCATTTGCAAATATTTTCAACCATTCTGAGAGTTGTCTTTTCATCCTCTTTATGGTTTCCTTTGATAACAAAATCTTTAAGTTTAATCAGGTCCCATTTGTTTGTTTTTATTTTGATTATTCTAGGAGGTAGGTCAAGAAAGATCTTGCAGTGATTTATGTCAAAGTGTTTTTCCAGTGTCTAAGTCTTTAATCTGTTTTGAGTTTACTCATGTTAGGTAGGGTTCTGATTTCATTCTTGTGCATGTAGTTGTCCAGTTTTTCCAGCACCACTTACTGAAGACACTGTCTATTGTCCATTGTATGGTCTTGCCTCCTTTGTCATAGATTAGGTGACGATAGGTGCAAGGATTTATCTCTGGACTTTTTGTCCTGTATCACTGATCTGATATTTCTGTTTTTGTGCCAGTATGATACTGTCTTGATTATTGTAGCTTTGTAGTATAGGCTGAAGTTGAAGAGCCTGATTCCTCCAGCTCTGTTTTTCTTTCTCAAAATTGCTCTGGTTATTTGGGATCTTTTATGTTCCCATACAAATTGTAAAGTTTTTTGTTCTAATTCTGTGAAAAATGCCATTGGTAATTTGTTAGTGGTTTACATTTGTTAGGTAGGAAGTTAGGCATGAGCAATGAGGGATGGCCTAGCCAAAAAGAATGCAAGCTAATCTTTAAACCCGCAGTGAAAGTCATTCAGTCATGTCCAACTCTCTGCATCTCCATGGACTCTACAGTCCATGGAATTCTCCAGGCCAGAATACTGGAGTGGGTAGCCTTTCCCTTCTAAAGGGGATCTTCCCTACCCAGGGATCAAACCCAGGTCTCCCACACTGCAGTCAGATTCTTTACCAGCTGAGCCAGAAGGGAAGCCTGAGAATACTGAAGTGGATAGCCTATCCTTTCTCCAGCAGATCTTCCTGACCCAGGAATCAAACCGGGATCTCCTGCACTGCAGGTGGATTCTTTACCAACTGAGCTATCAGGGACTTTTCCAAATCCCACACACGCACCCTAGGCACACAGTAGATACAAACTAACCACAGGGGCTTCCTCAGGTAACCTTAGGAGCTAAGAGCCCGTTAAGCATTCATAAACATTCTACACGTATGGCATCCGGTCTCATCACTTCATGGGAAATAGATGGGGAAACAGTGTCAGACTTTATTTTTTTGGGCTCCAAAATCACTGCAGATGGTGACTGCAGCCATGAAATTCAAAGATGCTTACTCCTTGGAAGGAAAGTTATGACCAACCTAGATAGCATATTCAAAAGCAGAGACATTACTTTGCCAACAGTGGTTTGTCTGGTCAAGGATATGGTTTTTCCTGTGGTCATGTATGGATGTGAGAGTTGGACTATGAAGAAGGCTGAGCGCTGAAGAATTGATGCTTTTGAACTGTGGTGTTGGAGAAGACTCTTGAGAGTCCCTTGGACTGCAAGGAGATCCAACCAGTCCATTGTGAAGGAGATCAGCCCTGGGATTTCTTTGGAAGGAATGATGGTAAAGCTGAAACTCTAGTACTTTGGCCACCTCATGTGAAGAGTTGACTCACTGGAAAAGACTCTGATGCTGGGAGGGATTGGGGGCAGGAGGAGAAGGGGACGACAGAGGGTGAGATGGCTGGATGGCATCACTGACTTGATGGACGTGAGTCTGGGTGAACTCTGGGAGTTGGTGATGGACAGGGAGGCCTGGCGTGCTGCGATTCATGGGGTCACAAAGAGTCGGACATGACTGAGCAACTGAACTGAACTGAATAACAGACTAAATATTTAGTCTAATTTAGACTAATAACTAAATTATGGGAAGACATACACTACAGGGCCTGTTGTTATGTAACTTGCAGTTGTCAGTCGGTCTTAAGCATATGCCTGTTTGCATTCCTTCTCTTGATTTGTGGTGGGTACAAGCCCTGTTTTTGCACAGGGCGCAGCCAAAAGGAGATGGGAAGTATGAAAAGGGGGAAGCCAAGAGAAATCTTTTCGATGACTCTTGGGGTCAGCCTGCTCCCATGTCTTCAGATTGTCTAACAATAAAGATCTGTCTGCCTGAGCTGAACTGAGTTGTAACTTGTCTGTTGTTCTAAACCTTTTAGTCTGTCATTACAACTGTCGTGACAAGAACTGAGGAAGAGAAATCAACCTGATGTTTGGTGCCATGAAACAGATCGCTGACTGCCTCCAGATAAGGTAAGGGTCCTTGCCCTATGGCTCGAAGGACCTTGATTTCTGCTGAACTGATCTAACACACTGAATCTGTAGATTGCTTTGTAGTAAAGTCATTTTCACAATATTGATTCTTCCCATCTAAGAACATGGTATACTTCTCCATCTGTTTGCATCATCTTTGATTTCTTTTATCAGTGTTTTATAGTTTTCTGAGTACAGGTCTTTTGCATCCTTAGTTAGGTTTATTCCTAGGTATTTTATTCTTTTTCTTGAGATGATAAACAGGATTGTTAACTTAATGTCTCTATCTTATCTTTTGTTGTTAGTGTATAAGAATACAGGACACTTCTGTACACTAATTTTGTGTCCTGAAAATTTATTAAATTCATTGATTAGCTATAGGAGTTTTCTGGTAGCATCTTTCGAGTTTTCTGTGTATAGTATCTTGCCATCTGCAAACAGTGATAGTTTTACTTCTTTTCCAATTTGAATTCATTTTCTTTCTTTTTTTCTTTGATTGCTGTGGATAGGACTTTTATAGTGGAGAGAGTGGGCATCCTTGTATTGTTCCTGACCTCAGAGAAAATGCTTTCAGTTTTTCACTGTTGAGAATGATGTTAGCTGTAGGTTTGTCATATATGGCTTCTATTATGTTGAGGTAGGTTCTCTTTATGCTCACTTTCTGGAGCGTTTTTATCATAAATGGGTGTTGAGTTTTTTCATAACGTTTTCTGCATCTATTGAGATGATCATACTTTTTGTTTAATTTGATAATATGGTGTATCACATTGATTGATTTCTGTATATTGAAGAATCCTTGCATCCCTGGTATAAATCCCACTTAGTCATGGTGTATAATCCTTTTAGTGTGTTGTTGGATTCTGTTTGCTAGCATTTTGTTGAGGATTTTTGCATCTATGTTCATTGGTGATATCAGTCAGTAATTTTATTTGTGATATCTCCGGGCAATGGTGGCCTCATAGAGCAAGTTTGTGAGTGTCCGTCCCTCTGAAATGTTTTTGAAAGAGTTTTGAGAGGATGGGTGTTAGCTTTTCTCTAAATGTTTGATAGAATTCACCTGTGAACCCATCTAGTCCTGGACTTTTGTTTGTGGGAAGATTTTTTTTTTTTAATTTTATTTATTTACTTTTGGCTGAGCTGAGTCTTCATTGCTTATTTGGGCTTTTCTCTAGTTGTGGCTGGTAGGGGCTATTTAGTTGTGATGCACAGGCTTGTGGTGTCCTCTTTTGCTGGGGAGCACAGGCTTTAGGCATGCAGGTTTCAGTAGTGCTCCTGGGCTCTAGAGCACAGGCTCAGTAGTTATGCCTGGAATTAGTTGTTCCACCTGCAATTAACTGCAGGTGAGACCTTCCTGGATCAGGAATCGAACCTGTGTCTCCTGCATTGGCAGGTGGATTCTTTACCACTTAGCCTCCAGGGTAGCCCCAATTTTTTATTTTTATTTCAAGATAAAACAAACCAGAAGGCATGTGTGCATGTTCAGTCAATTCAGTCATGTTTCTGTGGGAAGATTTTTAATTTAAATTTCATAACTGTGATTAGTCTGTTTATATCTTCGGTTTCTTTCTGATTTAGTCTTTGAAAATTGTACTTTTCTAAGAATTTGTCCATTTCTTCCAGATTGTCCATTTTATTGGTATATAGTTGCTTCTAGTAATCTTTTATGATCCTTTATCTTTCTGTGGTGTCAGTTGTAATTTCTCCTTTTTCATTTCTAATTTTATTGATCTGAGTTCTCTTCCCCCCCTTTTTTTTCTTTATGAGTCTGGCTAAAGGATTATCAATTTTGTTTATATTCTCAAAGAACCAACTTTTTTATTGATCTTTTTTATTGTTTTTTTCATTTCTGTTTCATTTATTTCTGCTCTGATGTTTATGATTTCTTTCCTTCTAACTTTATTGTTGTTGTTCTTTTTCTTTCTCTAGTTGCTTTAGGTGTAAGATTAGCTTTCTTATTTGAGGTTTCTCTTGTTTCATGAGCTGAGGTTGAATTGCTATAAACTTCCCTCTGAGAACTGCTTTTTGTTGCATCCTTTATGTTTTGGGTCATTGTTTTTTCATTTTTATTTGCGCTGATGTATTTTTGTACTTCCTTTTTATTTCTTCAGTGATTCTTGGTTATTCAGAATGCACTGTTTAGCCTCCATGTATTTGTGTTCTTTATAGTTTTTTTTTTTCCCCCTGTAATCGATTTCTAATCTCATAGTGTTATAGTCAGAAAACATGTTTGATACGATTTCAGTTTTCTTAAACTTACCAAGGCTTGATTTGTACTCAAGATGTGATTCTGAAGGATGTTCTCTGTGCACTTGAGAAAAAAGTATATTCTATTTTTGAGTGGAATGTTCTATAAATATCAATTAAATATATGTAATCTGTTGTGCCATTTAAAGCTCTTACTTCTTTATTTAATTTCTGCCTGGGTGATCTGTCCATTGGTATAAGTGGGGTGTTAAAGTCCCCCACTATTATGGTGTTACTGTCGGGTTCCCCTTGTTGGCTGTTATTATTTGACTTAGGTATGGAGGTGGTCCTGCGTTGACTACAGAAATATTTATTACTGATGTATTTTCTTCCTGGATTGACCTCTTGATCATTATTATGTAGTGACCTTTATCTCTTGTCACAGTCTTTATTTAAAAGTTTATTTTGTCTGATACGAGTATTGCTATTCCAGCTTTCTTTTGCTTTCCATTGACATGGAATATCTTTTTCTATGCCCTTGCTTTCAGTCCGTATGTGTCCATAGCTGTGAAATGGGTCTCTTGATTCCATTCAGCCAGTCTGTGTCTTTTGGTTGGAGCACTTATTCCATTTAAATTCAATGTAATTATAGATGTTTATGTTCCTATTACCATTTTCTAAATTGCTTTGGATTTGTTTTTGTGGGTCTTCTTTTGTTTTTCCTGCCTAGAGAAGCTCTTTTAGCATTTTTTTTTTTAAACTGGTTTGGTGGTACTGAATTCTCTTGGCTTTTTGCGTGTTTGTAAAGGTTTTTATTTTCTGTCCATTCTGAATGCGAGCCTTGCTGGGTAGAGTCATCTTGGTTGTAGCTTTTTCCATTTCATCACTTTAAATATATCCTGCCACTCCCTTCTGGCTGGCAGAGTTTCTGCTGAAAAATCAGCTGATAACCGTATGAGGATTCCCTGGTATGTTATTTGTTGCTTTTAATATTATTTCTTTGAATTTAATTTTTGTTTGATTCATTTGTGTCTTGGCGTTTTTCTCCTATGGTTTGTCCTGTGTGGGACTCTCTGCAGTTCCTGAACTTGCATGTTTTTTTTTTTTTTTTTTTTCCTTTCCCATTTTAGGAAAGATTTTGACTCTGATCTCTTCATATATTTTCTCTAAACATTTCTATTTTTTTCCCTGGGGCCCCTGAAATTCAAATGTTGGTGTGTTTAATGTTGTCCCAGATGTCTCTAAGACTGTCCTCAATTCTTTTCATTCTTTTTTGATTTTTCTGCTCCACAGCAGTCATTTCCACCATTCCATTTTGCAGCTCACATATTCATTCTTCTGCTTCAGTTATTTTGCTATTGATTACTTCCAGTGTATTTTTAATTTCAGTTATTGTGTTTTTCATCACTGTCGTTCTCGAGTTCTTCCAAATTTTGTGCTGAGTTGTGTCTGACTGTATGCAACCCTATGGACTGTAGCCCACCAGGCTTCTCTGTCCGTGGGATTTTTCCAAACAAGAGTACTGGTGTGGGTTGCCAGTATTCTTTGGGCAGAGAATCTTCCCAACCCAGGAAGATCTTCTCCTGGGGTCTTCCTGACCCAGGGAATCAAACCTCCCAGTGTCTTGTGTCTGCTGCATGGGCAGGCAGATTCTTTATCAGTAGCACCACCTGGGAAGCCCTTGCTGGTTCTTCTAGGTCCTTGATAAACATTTCTTGTATTTTCTCCATCTGAGCCTCCACTCTTTCCAGTATTTTTAATAATCTTTACCATCATTACTCTGAATTCTTTTTCATGTGGGTTGCCTATTTCCTTTTCATTTATTTGGTCTTGTAGGTTTTTACCTTGATCCTTTGTAAAATCTTTTTTGTCATTTCATTTTGTTTGATGGGGGAGGAGGTGGGACTGTGTTCCTGTCTTACTGCTTGTATGGCCTGAGGCATTCAGCACCATTTGCAGGGGGTTGGGTAGGGCCGGATCTTGGTGCTGAGATGGGGCCTTCCAGGAGACTTCACTCTGATTAGCATTCCCTGATGTGTGAGGTTCTCTGTTAGTCCAGGGGGCTGAGTGTGGCACTCCTGCCACAGGAGCTCAGCCCTGACCACTGGCCTGGGAATCAGGATTCTACAAGCTATGTGGTCTGCAAGGAAAAAACATGGCAGAGCAATAGAAAAAGAATAGGAAGTAAAATAAAATTAGAAAACTTAAAAATATATTAGAAAAAATAAAAATGTAGGTGAAACAACAAGAGAAAACAACCATAACAGCAAAAAAAAAAAAAACAAAAAAACAGGCCAGAAAAGGCCTTGGCTGTAGGGGGCAAGGGCTTAGGTGGGACTGGGACCCTAGGCACAGGGCCAGAGTGACCAGAAAAGTCACTGTCCCTCCTTGGGAGAGTGTATGGGGGCAGGTCTTAGACTCAGTGTGCCCAGAGGGGTCCTCAGAGGGCTGAGGCTTAGGCCTGGGACCCCAGCAGCCTCACCAGGCCTGAGCTGACAAGGAGAATGCTGGCCACACTCCCCTCTGATCCTCCAACCCCTTGAAAGTGTTTTCCATCCCCGGTGGTGTGCTTACTGTGAGTGAGTCACTCTGAGCTTGGGAAGCCCTCCCATCCTCTAACTGCCTCTTGGGGGCACCAGTCCCATCTTGCTTTTACTTCTTTCCCACTCCCAGGGCCGTTAAATGGCAGAGGTTCAGGCCCAGCACCTCAGAAGGATCTCCCCAGGGCTTAAGTGGTGAGGAAGGAGATGGTGGCCCTGTTCCCTTCTGATCTTCCATTCTTCTATAGGTCTCTCCCCATCCTAGCTGAGTGAGTCCCTTGCGATGAGTGGACCTCCCTAAGTGTGGAAACCCCTCCCCTCCCCCACTGCCCATCAGGGCCACTGGTCCCATCCCGGCTCCACTTCTCTCCCACGACCATATCCTACCTGGTGGTGTGGAGGCACCTCCCATCCCCTTAGGTGTCTGAGGTCCCCTACCTGTACCTGGTAAATGCCCTGGTTATGAGGAGACAGGTACTGCACAGCCTCTTATTCTGCCATCTTGACTTTGCCCCCATTGGAGAGATTGTTTTAGACAGATGTTTCTAAAACATAAAATTATTCTTACAGTTTACCAAAAAGTTCTTATCCCAGTTACATTTACTTAAAAATTTAATATCCGGTTATTTTCCCTGTTGACAGACATTATAACCGAAAAAAAAATATGCACTTAAAGATTACCAGTAACTCTAGGTATAATGAAAGTATACTTAACATTGATGACTCTAAAGACAGATCTATATTAATTAAACCCATAAGTTTAAGCTAGACAAGTTAATTTCTGTAGAACCAGAGATCTCATAGGTTTCTGTCTGAATTTAAAATGCCCCTCTTTTTTTCCTTTAGTCTGAGGGGACTGCAGATGAATCATTTAGTTCCTGAGAGTCCAGGCAGAATAGTTACATTATGGAGGCAGAGGAGGGAAAAATGCAAGGGCCTGTCATTTCTTTTCCTTCTTTAAAATACCAAGAAACCCAAGGCTGGAGTCTCAGGCAGTCTGGACTGTGTTTGTATTTCAAGGCTAAAGTGTTCCACCACACCCACAATGTCAGCAGAGGGTTGCAGGAGAAGTTGGACAGACAGAAAACTGCAACACAAACAAATATACCAATTATAAAACTTAAAAACACAGCAAAATGTTTTTAGGTCACAGGGGACAAGAGTGCAGTCATGAGGACTGAGAGAGATAAAAGGAGAAGAGACAGAAAACATTGAAAAAGAGAAGGAGTGAAATTGTCATTTCAGCCTACTCCCCATAGCTGTCTCTTCTGGCACCAACCTGCATGCTTCTAGAAAGGGCCTAGAGAAGGAGAGTGCCCACTGCCCACTAGGGTAATCAAGCCCAGAAACCAGCCAGCTGTATGTCTTCTGTGGGACTCTTCTGTGGTGTATGAGTATACACCAGTATATAGAAATCTGCTACCAGTATATAGAAATCTGCTACTTTAGCCTGTTCCTAATGCAGCTTTTCTTGGTGGCAGGAAAATAAAAGTGAGAATGGAACAATTGGACTTCCAACCACTACATGATATAAGGTTTAAATTTCTATCTCTCTCATATGTTCCCAGTCAGGAGAGCCCACTGGATCAAGGTCTGCATAGTGTGAAGTGAGCCTCTCTCACTTCTGCTTGTGACCCATCAAGGCGAGCCATTTGCAGGCCAAAAGAAGCAGGTCTCATAAGCTGAGGGGAGTGATACTGTAGCTGCCCAATATCCACAATCTCAGAAGGATAGGACAGAAGTAGGAGAGGACAGAGAGAGAAGTAGAGAAATTTCAGGAAAGGGAAAGGGACAACGGGGAAAGGGAATATGGTAAGAGATAAAGAACAGATGGGAGGGGAAAAGCATTGCCTGAATGAGAGTACTGAAGCTCCCAGGGGCCAGGAAGACATATTTACCAAACGTGATGATGCTAACAAGAGATTCAGGTCCCTGCTTGCCACCCACAGGAAGCTGCATTCAGTGGTCCAAGAGGTGCCAAACTCTCTCCCCAGAAGAGGATAAGCCCCACATTGGGTGCCACAAAATATGTTACTGACCAGGGTTCTTGGCCTTCTTAATCAATAGAAATTGATCAGAGGCCAGACAAGAAATTAAGGCAAGGCTTTTTGGGGGCCCCAGCTGCAGCAGAGGTGGGGAAAGGGTGAGAACAACAGGTCCCTTGCTTGCTTGCTCACTCACTTCTTAGGGTGTAACTTACTGTTCTTTTTCAAACTTCATGAGGTGGAAGTTTAGATCCTTGATTTTCAGCCTTTCTTGTTTAATAATTACATTCAAATCTATAAAAAAATTTCCATGTAAGCATGGTTCATCTGTATCACACAAATTTTGATATAACATTCTTTGATTATCATTCAGTTAAAAATATTTCCTATTTTTAATCATAGTGTTTTCTTCTGTTAGTTAGTTAGAATAGGAAAAAGGAGTCCAGAATGGTGGTGGCTAAAAGACAAGGAAGGGAAAAGCCTGCAAAAATAGAACACAGGAAGGTCCAAGGACCAGAGTGAGGATCTCAGGTAGAACAAACAGCACTCCTGGATAGCCCAATTTACATAGGGCAGGCCCAGGGGGAGGAGACAAAATGTAAAAAAGAGGAGCCAGAATTGGTCTGGGGGCCTCTCTTTTTGCATCTTTTGGGTCTGCATGCCGTCAGGCCTCAAGGATGTATTTTCCTTTACTTTCTAAATAAAACTGAGCTGTAACATGGAGCTGTAACACTGGTCTGTCTGAGGGTTGTAAGGCTGGTCTGTCTGTCACTTCAAATTTTTGTTGCAAGGAAATTACAAACTCCCCTGACACTTTTGATCTACTTGTTTTGAAACATATGTTGCTGAATTTCTAAATGCATGGGAATTTCTTTCTTTTTTTATTATTTTGTATTTACATTATGAGAATCTACTCTGTGTAACTTTGACCCTTTATCATTTTTAAAATTTACTCTTTTATGTCCTAGCATACACTTAAATTTTGGAAATATCCTGTGAATATTTGAAGAGTGTGCATTCTGTGGTCTTCTACTGAGGTGTCCACAAATGCCAAGTGGATGTATGACATGACTAAAAGTCAGTTTTGTTTATTGTATTGAGCACATCTTCTTGCCTTTCTTTTTGTCAGCTTGTCCAGTCAGTTACTGGGAAATAATAAGTTTAAAAAACTCCTCCCATAAAGATGATTTTTCTTAATTCTCTTTTTATTGCAATTTTTGCTTTAGGTATTTTGATGCTACTGTATGCATACTATTCTAGGTTATATTATCAAGTGCATGCTGCTAAGTCACTTCAGTCATGTCCGACTCTGTGTGACGCCATAGACGGCAGCCCACAAGGCTCCCCCGTCCCTGGGATTCTCCAGGCAAAAACACTGGAGTGGGTTGCCATTTCCTTCTCCAATGCATGAAAGTGAAAAGTGAAAGTCAAGTTGCTCAGTTGTATCCGACTCTTAGCGACCCCATGGACTGCAGCCTACCAGGCTTCTCCGTCCATAGGATTTTCCAGGCTAAAGTATTGGAGTGGGGTGCTATTGCCTTCTCTGATCAAGTGCATAGATATTTAAAATTATATATTTCCAGTAATTTCAACATTGATCACTATAGAGAATCTTATTTTTGCTTTAGAACCTGTTTTGTATTATATGTTATTAAAACAGCACTAGCAGCTTTCTTTTGGAAAAAGTTTCTGTCATATCTTTTCCCTTATTTTGCTTTCAACCTTCCTGTATCCTTATATTTGAGGGATGGTATGGGGAGGGAGGAAGGTGGAGGGTTCAGGATGGGGAACACATGTATACCTGTGGCGGATTCATTTTGAGATATGGCAAAACCAATACAATATTGTAAAGTTAAAAAAATAAAATAAAATTAAAAAAATAAATAAATAAACAAAATACATTCATTCAGTGTTTTTAAGACTGATAATCTTCTAAATGAAGCATTAGCTCATTCATATTGTGAAGTTATTATATAATTATTTGGGTTTAAGTCTATTATGTTATTTGCTTTTTTGTTCTACTATTCTGCTTTTCCTTTTAATGCATTCTTTTTTGAAACATTACATTTTTGCTTATCTTCCCCTATTAACTAGCTTATTAAATATTCACTTTTCTGTTATTCAGTTAGCAGTTATCCTGGAATTTACAAAGTCATACTGGATCTGTCAACCTTAATGTAAGGTAGTACTTTACCTCTTCCCAGAAAAAAGCATGGATATTTAAACCACTTTGCCTGTCTTTAATTGGCCCAGTGGGTAGAGAATCCTCCTGCATTGCGGGAGATGTTGGAGATACAGGTTTGATCCCTGCATCTTGTGGTTAGGAAGATCCCTTGGAGGGGGAAATTGGCAACCCACTCCAGTATTCTTGCCTGAAAAGTCCCATGAAGAGAGGAGCCTGGCAGGCTGCAGTCCACAGGGTCACAAAGAGTGGGAACAACTGAACATGTGGCACACGCTGGTGACATACTTTTCTTAGTTTTTGTTCTCTGAAAATTATTTCATTTTACTTCTACTTTGGAAAGTTATTTTCTCTGGTTATTAAATTCTAGATCTGCAGCTTTTTTTCTTCTTCTAACATTTAGAGGGATCTTTTTCTATCATCTTTTGATTTTTTTCAATTTTGCTATGAATCAGCTCTCAGTCTTAGTATTGCTTCTTTGAAGATAATATGACTTTATTTTTCTTGCTGTTTTTATTATCTACTCTTTATTTTTGTTTTCAGTAGTTTTATTTTGGTATATCTAGGCATAGTTTTTTTGTTGCTGTTTTGTTTGTTTGAACTTGCTTAGAAATTATGCTTCATTTGCTACTTAAGAAAAGACCTAGCAAATATCACTTTATATATAATTCCTATATGATGCACTTTTTTTATTTCTGGGAATCAAATTAAATGCATTTATTATCTCACATTTGTGTCTGTTTTCTCCTCATTTCTAATTTTACATCTCTGATTTTCATTTTGCATATTTTCTTCTTCTTTTTTTTTCAAGTTTACTCTTTCAACTTATCAGTATATAACCAGACATTAACCACCCCTCCATCTATTGAGGTTTTAATTTTTAGTATTTATATTTAAAATTCCATTTGGCTTTTAAGAAAAAATTGATGTTTATGAATGTAGTCTTTTGAAGTATTGAAAAGTCTGTGTCTCATCAGTACATTATATGGATATTCTGTTAATTATAAATTTTCCATTGATTCTTTTCTTTTTCAGACATGTCATTATTTTGTTTGGTTATTTTTGACTAAATTAGAAACTGTTCCTCAAAGAAAGTAAAAAATTGTTCCTCAAATAAAGTAAGCTTTTATTATTTATACAAGGAAAATATAACCTTATTCATAGTATGAAAATGCTTGTGTGTAGTGGTGTGATCTGAGACACACTTAAAAGTGTATCAATTCCCTAAATATGCACTCTCTATTACAAAGCTAAGACTCTCATTTCCTAAAAAATTATCATCCCTTAAGTCTCTTAGGTAGTACTTATCTTCTATTGATTATATTATGCATTGGGATGATATTAATATAATAGCAGTGTCTTACTCCCTTTCAAGCTTGATCCCTTTATTACCACCTAGACTCTAGTCAAGCTATATTACTTACTTCTCAAACATATATGAAAGTTTCTTCTTCCCAGCCTAATTTTTATATAAAGATTGAGAGCTTTTAACATATATTCATCCATCCATAGTTAACAGATATTTATTGAGTCACTATTATGCAAATAGTTCGATTGGCTGCTGGGAAGACAAAGATTTAAAAAACACAGTGTCCATCCCCATGGAGCTTAAAGTATCTAATTCTGCTTGTCCTCTGTATATCTACTCAAAAATCTATAGCCGTTTTTCAAGGTTAGTCATTGATTTTAAGGATTCCAGTATATTAAAGTTCATGTCATTTTAAGATATAAAACTATTGGTAGTTTTGATGTGACATGATTATTTGCTCTGTAGCTTCACTTGCTTTGCTTTGATTCTTTTTCCAGTGCTTCAGCTGTCCTGTGTCCATTACCAATACCCTCACTTGCAAAGTTCCCTTTTTTCATCTTAATTTACAACCCTTTATACTATTACATCTTTTCTTCCAAAGAAAATGCTGAGCAAAGATGAGTTGTATGTAGTTTTCTGAAGCTCAACTTCTCTTTTGGAGGAGTTGAACAGATGTGACTGTAGGTAGAATCATCCCACTTGGTCTGTCTAAAAAGGAAGCACAAATGGGCAGAGATGAGGAAGTGCCCAGAGGCAAGATCCTGAATGCTCCACTTAAGGTGGTTAAAAACTGGAAGAAAGTACTAGAACAGATATAGTTATAATCCAGCTTCTACAGGCTCACAGTCTAAGATGAACTGAAGTTCAAAAAAGCAGCAAGATCAGTGAAAACAAATATTACATATTGATAAATATGTAGTTTATATTCTGTACATATGTTTCTTCACAGTTCTTCAGTTTCCACCAATAGTCTATTTGTGGTCTTTACAGCCTTCCTCTACCTCATATTCCCAAAGCCAATAGTAAAGGCCTTAGGTTCTTGTTACAGAAACAGTCCAGATTCAAGAAGTTGGGATAGAGACTGATGCTGGGAACCTAAAGTCACATTCATAGGGATGCATGTCAAGGAAAGCTTTGTCTAGAGCAGGTCAACTGGAAGAGTCATGCAATAACTTGATAGGAATCAGTTTTCATGAAATGTTTAAGTAAAGAACTGGTGTTAGCGAAAAAAACAAAAAGAGAGAGAGAGAGAGAGGAGAATTGGAGTTACCTAAAGCAGACTGCTCACTTACAGAGTTAATAAAGAAATGTGAAGCTAGCTAGACAGTTAATTGAGGGCAAGAAAAGGGTTTCTTTTGTTTCACTTTTTAACAGGAAAAATAACAGCGTATTTGCAAACTCATGGAAATAATACAGCAGAAAAGGAAAACTATCTGATACAAAAAGAAAAGCTGCCTAAGTAATATGAATATAAGAATATGTCATGCAGTGCACAAGTGGATGCTTAACCAAAGTCAAGAACAGAGACACTTCTTTTGTGGTGAAAGAAAAAAAGTGGAGTATTTAGGCACGGATGCCATACAGGTAACATAATGTGGTTGTGATAGATTGATTTGAGATTGCTAATATTTTTTTGAAATAGGAAGTAAAATTATCAACTCAGGGTAAGAATTAGGTAGAAGATATTGGAGATTTGAAGAGAGTGGAAAGAGTATTCAGCTAGGAGCATAAGTAAATAAACTGTTATAATTTTGGCACAGTAGACATCATTAAAGTCAGTAAATACTAATCATATGTGAGTTAATCAGCTGGTTATAGTTTTCAGTCACATTTAACTCTACAGAAAATAGGAGAGGGGTTAAAAAATTAATTAAGGTTATGATTTAGACAAGCGAGCCAAATTATGGAAGGGGGGACATTGGTGAAAAGTATGAGAAAGTGATGCTTATCACTGACTATGGAATTAACTAGAAGTGACAACCTGATAGGACAGAATACATTGGAAAATTGAAAGAAACTAAATTCTGTAGGTTACACTGATGTGGAGGAACTGATGGAGTTAAATTTCTAGAGCAATAGCTGGAAAAATGAGAGTTGGTGGAATAAAGAGTAGAAATTGAAACTAAGATTTTTCAGGAATTGTAGTTACTAGTAAAGACAAGATCTACAATGTGATCTGATCAGGGGAATAAATGGAATGGAGGTCAAGAAATGAAAGAGAGGAGGCCAAGAAGCTAATAAGTCAGGTTATTGGGAAAATAATCTACTAGAGTCTAGTACTAGTATATTGAAATAACCAGGAATAGTGATAGGATTAGTGGTGGAGAGAGTGACAATGAGCCCGGTAATAAAACGCCCAAGTTTCAGTGACCGGCTGCAAAGGAATCGGTTGGTAGAGTTTTATGGTATTAGAATCAAAGTTGGCTATTCTCACAGAAAAAGGGGTGAATGATTTAAATGATTTAGCAGTTGAAATAAGAAGAGAACACACCTCAGTGTGATTTGCATATGAGAAGTCAGCATAAGTAGGACTGTTGTAAGGAAACTTAGACTTCAGATTGAGCAAGAGGCAAAGGGCATGTTCTCAAAAGTGCCTGCTGTTATAAGAGATTTGCTGATGATAGGCAATGAGTTCCTAAATTCAGTCTAAAAGAATTTTGGGTTTGTTTTAAGGAAATGAAAGATTGATAAGAAATGTAATCAGAGGAGTGATCACCAGAGTGATCCCTAGAGTTGTGAGTGGATCAGAACCAGGGTATAATAGGTGGTAAGAGAATTCTGAGCTGCTTTTACTATCAGATAAACAGAAATAAAAGCCATGATGCAATTGGCCCTAATGGTCCCAAGGCAGACATTGGTGGCAAGCTGTGAATGTTGTGGAGAGTAAGAAGTGGGAATGTCGCCAGGCGCTCTTACTTTCTGCTGAGGGAAATAAAGAAAAACAACAACAACAAAAAATTAAAACAGAGCATGCATCCTCTCAAAACACTGAAATAATTCAGGGGGAAAAGGAAAATTTTGAAGTACTCCTATTAGTATGCTTAAAGTGTTTTACAAGTTTTTTGCATCTATACGAAAATATAAATGGGTGCTATAAAAGAAAGGCCTTCCCTTGTGGAATCTGCCTGCCATGATGTGAGAGACCTGGGTTCTATCCTGGGTTGGGAAGATCCCCTGGAGAAGGGAAAGGCTACCCACTCCAGTATTCTGGCCTGGAGAATTCCATGGACTGTTTAGACCATGGAGTCTCAAAGAGTTGGACACGATTGAGCAACTTTCACTTTCATAGAAAGGAAACAACTCACGAAGCAAAAGAGTTCTTAGGTACTACAAATGATTTAAGAACTGACAGCCTAGAAGATGTAACTGAAGGAAACTACAGAATATAGAGCAAAAAGGATAGAGTAAGCAAAATAGAAAATCAACTGAAAATTCAACTAAAAGACAAAAAGTAAGGAAGTTGAAACACCAGAGAAGAATTACAGAGCTGATATCCTGGCCAGGGGTGGAGGAGGTGGGGGCGCGGGTGGAGATGAAATGCTAACCATAATTTTAAGTCAGTAATTTTACTATAGAAGAAAACTAACAGATTGCAAAGAATCTGATAAAAGGCAGAATAGCTACAGCTTCTGAGACCTTCTCTGGTCTCTAGAAATGAGGATGCAATTTGCAGAGTCTTTTAAAACAAACCCTGTTTAACATCCCATACTTTGGAGTAAGATGTTCAGAAGCACCCCTGAATAAAAAGTGGATGTAAAATATATCAGTACTTATAGGACTAGAATCTGATTTCACAATGTCTTCTTCTTGAAAATGGATTAAAATAATCTAGGATTCCTGTGTCTTTGTTGCCAGAGCAAATATGAATTCTCCCTGTTTTAAGGTAAGGTATCATTTAAGGTATCATTGTAGAGCTCAAATCTACATTTCTTTCCAGTAGAGTGTACAAAATTCTAAATACATTATTAGAAAGCAAATGGAATTTTATTTTCTTGGATCCTTGCTAATCAATATTCCAAACTATTTGGGATATATCTGAACAGGTGTTTTGATTTAACTAGCATATCTACCAACATGTAGTATAGTGTCTTATTCTGGTTGTTGCTGCTGCTGCTGCTAAGTCACTTCAGTCGTGTCCGACTCTGTGCGACCCCATAGACGGCAGCCCATCAGGCTCCCCCGTCCCTGGGATTCTCCAGGCAAGAACACTGGAGTGGGTTGCCATTTCCTTCTCCAATGCATGAAAGTGAAAAGTGAAAGTGAAGTCGCTCAGTCGTGTCCGACTCTTCGCAACCCCATGGACTGCAGCCCACCAGGCTCCTCCATCCATGGGGTTTTCCAGGCAAGAGTACTGGAGTGGGGTGCCATCACCTTCTCTGCTTATTCTGGTTAGGAACAAATTATTTAGTAAACTCGGATAGTGCCTTCAGAAATAGTCATTGTCTGTTGATCAAAAGAAAGCTTCCTTTTCATTGTAGGATGCCGACACACTGAGGAAGAAGGGAATTTTGGAACTAGATGGCACAGCTGCGCAATGCATTAACAGCAGCAGCAAGAGACTGGAGTGGCAGGTGCAACTGGCTAGAAATTGGGAAAGGCATGCTGTGCTATTTGTATAGAAAGGTTCAATCCATACTCTTACCCATCCTGGAGACAAACTGGGTTTGTTGCAAATTAATAGACAAAGCCTATAAATTGGATATAGTCCAGAAAAGGTTGGAGAAACAGTGAGTTCAAAAATCAAAGCAAGGGACTGGAAGTTACTGGGAAGCCAAGCTGAGTTTCTGTAGGTTTTGAGTGGAGAATTAGGTGTTTGTCACTTGCTATATTGTATTTCCTGTAAGAAAGTTTCAGCTGTGCAAAGACATTAAGTCCATATTAAGAAAGATGCGTTGCTTTTCTTCTGTATTTTACATCTTATCTGTAAACCTGAGTTGAACATATCGTTAAAAAGAGTTATTAATCTCTGAAATATTCTAAATATAATATTACAGTTCTTGGGAACAGAAGGAAGGAGGGTAGGAGGGAAGGAGAGAGAGAAAAAAATTTAGTTCTTTAGGATTTTGTTGTTGGCTTAGTCACTAAGTTATCTCTGACTCTTTTGAGACCTCATGGACTGTAGCCTGCCAAGTCCTCTGTCTATGGCATTTCCCAAGCAAGAATACTGGAGTAGGTTGCCATTTCCTCTTCCAAGGCATCTTCCTGACCCAGGGGTCAAACTCACATCTCCTGCATTGGCAGCCAGATTCTTTACCACTGAGCCAACCATCAGGGAAACCTCTTTAGTATTTCAGGCCAGCATATCTTCTCTACTGATGCAAGTAATAATAATATTGCTTTGAATCTTGAATTCCCCAATTTTTATTCTCTTCAAGTACAGTAATTATTTTTATAATTATATGTTTATATGTAAGAATGAAAGGTGAAAATGACTATTTTTGAAACAGAATCTAATGTTGAAAATGAAAACTGAAAGGAACTTTAACTTGTCAATATTTTGTTTAAGTATTTGAAATGAATACTATTATACAGGGTTGATTTATAGAGTTTTATTTTGGGATATTTCATTGTGATAATTTGTTAGAAACTTTTATACATTGGAATAGTTAAAGAAGCATATTGATTACTTGGCAGTTAAATATATATAAAAGATCTTGAGTATCATTTGAAATTAACATTTAATGGGTGATACATTATTGGGTAGCCTTTACTATATCATACATATTTATGTGCAATATTTATTGATCTTCCTTTTTTCTAGGAGTTACTCTCTCCCATTTCCCATGCCTTCTTAGAGAATCTCAACATATATATAGCCTTTTTTGGAAATCAGGCACTGTTGGTTAAACTATATCATGGAATTCTTGAGAATAAACAAATTAGTTTCAGTTACTTTGAAGAGTATTTTTGAGGCATGTTAAACCAAGAGTGTATCAGTAAATGTTTAGAATCTATTTTTAAAATAGTATAATATTAAGGGAAAGGTGAGTCACTGGCTTTACATGCCTTTAAAAGCAGAAATTTTAAAATATCTCTGTAGGTGGATTCTCTTTAAAGTAATGACCTGTGTTCTCTTGATCCCTGGGGAAGTTTCACTTGAGTGAAACTTCCTTTCTTACAGGAAGTTTCACTCAAGTGAAGTTTCGCTTGAGTATGGATGTGAATGTATACGAATATGTGTATGAGTTGTGTTTAAGCAGGGGGCCGTCTGCATTACACATACCTCTCAGCTTCTAAAATGCTCTTCTGCTTAAAATTTCTCATAGGTCCCCAGGCGATGGCAATGTGTTTAGGATAAGTGAAGTGAAGTTGCTCAATCGTGTCCGACTCTTTGCAACCCCATGGACTGTAGTCTACCAGGCTCCTCAGTCCATGGAATTTTCCAGGCAAGAATACTGGAGTGGGTTGCCAAGAATCCTAGCCCTAGTTCAGATTTAGTCCTTGCAACTAAGAGGGGATAATGAATGGAGCTCTCAATCTCAGCGCTTTTGCATCTCATTAGGGCTTCCTTTGTGGCTCAGCTGGTAAAGAATCCGCCTGCCAATACAGGAAACGTGGGTTTGATCCTTGGGTTGAGAAGATCCCCTGGAGAAGGGAAAGGCTACCCACTCCAGTATTCTGGCCTGGAGAATTCCATG
Organism: Bos mutus; assembly: GCF_027580195.1. NCBI lineage: Eukaryota > Metazoa > Chordata > Mammalia > Artiodactyla > Bovidae > Bos > Bos mutus. Next base: position 51,124,984 of record NC_091633.1, on the reverse strand, counting down.
GACTGTATAGTGCACGAGGTCGCAAAGAGTCAGACATGACTGAGTGACTTACACTTTCAATTTTCTGTAGTTATAAAGTAAGCGGAATTATACCCCGAGATTGTTGTAATGCTAAAATGAGACAACATTAAAGTGCAATTCCTGGTACTAAGTTCATGCTTAATAAATGTTAGAGGAAACAGAAATATATATATATATCTTCATGTGTAAACAGTGTCAGTTGTATTTCCTTACCACATAAAGATAGGAGTGACTGGTGAAAGCTAGAACTGACCCCCACACACACATATATTTCTGTGGGTTTTGTTGGTTCATTAATTGGTTGCTATTTTAACATTTCATCTTCGAGTGATAGTTGTTTCCTCTGAGGGTAGCTTTCTTTAGTAGGGAAAGACTAAGTTTAACTTCTGAGTGAAAGAGAAAATTAGGAGAAAACCAGTTTACTCCTGAAAATGGTCAGCTTGGTTTCTTTGCCCAAACACCCTCTGTTAGAGGAAGCACTGGAGAAGGCCCTTCAAAGTCTGTACACATCAATCTAGACTGTGGCTGATGGGCATCTAGAGGGAAACCCGGCAGCAGTCTGTGAAGTGTGCTCAGTGCCTGGTGTAGCGACCTTTCCGTCTTCCTCTAGAAGGCACTGTCCCAGTGCCCCTCGCAGCCTGTATGACTGCGAGGTACCCAAGGAACTGGAGCACTTACTTCCAGCAAACGGAGGAGCATAACTCCAGGTAACTAGACTCAACGAATGCTCAAGGATTTCTTAAAGCCCAGCTTCATATAGTGCTGCGTAACTGCCAATTACTGGGAAACCATAAGAAGAGAAAACCAGATGTTCAGCAAGCACATTGAGTAGGTAATTTAGACTTTGGGCAAGGAATTCTTGTTGATACAATTTCATTTCATTCAAAACTGTGAATTTGTTAAAATCGGTATCTCATATCCTCCTCTATCACTACCACAGGATTTACACTGTATTTTACACTGTGCCCACTATAGAACATTTTGTTTGAGATGAGTAAATTTCCTAGGAAATGTGTCTGTAATGATCATGATTGCTTAAAATTAGTCCATTCTACCCATCTTTACCTGAGAATAATAGAGTACCAACAGTAAACTTAATCTTTTTAAAATTTGTCACCTGGCTTTTTCAAAGCAAACAACATTGACATAATACTTAATACGTATTCTGATCACTGTTTACTTTAAACTGTCAAACAAGATTAGCTCTATAACTGCATCACTTACTGGTATGTCCTATTGTTTAGTTTTCATATTTAAATATTGTATTTATAATGCTTTCTATATGCAGTCTCTGAGCTGTTTCATTTCTAGTCCTGAAATTAGAAACTTGAATTTATCCTTGATCCTTCTGTCACCCTCAGTTCACAATCACTATTCATAAAATTGTTTATTCCACTCTACCATTTTAGTATCCCTGGAGATAGTTCTAGAATAAATTCCCATGAAGACTAATTTGCATTTATAGTAGAGTCCTCTAATTCCTTTTAATTGTATATTCCTCAAATCTAGCTCTCACACCTACACTAGAGCAGTTGATTAAAAAAAAATAAAGTACCATTTTTTCAGTCATTCTGTGATGCATGACATAATTATTGACCTCTTATTTTGTGATTTTTGGAAATATAATTCATTTATCAGGAGGAGGGAGAGGTCCATAATTCAACAAACAAAAGTGAAAGTCTCAGTTGTGTCCGACTCTTTGCAACCCCATGGACTGTACGGTCCAGGGAATTTTCTTGGCCAGAATTCTGGAGTGCATAGCCTTTCCCTTCTCCAGGGGATTTTCCCAGCCCAGGGATTGAACCCAGGTCTCCCACATTGCAGGCGGATTCTTTACCGGCTGAGCCACAAGATGAAGCCCAAGAATACTGGAGTGGATAGCCTATCCCTTCTCTAAGGGCTCTTCCCAACTCAGGAATCTAACTGGGGTCTCCTGCATTGCAGGGGGATTCTTTACCAACTGAGCTATAAATCAGATTTGATTAAGGCTGTTCATCATATAAAATTCTATTGAGTCAAATTTGATCATCTCTTTCTCTCTTTGATTTCGTCTTTGAAATCTCTCCAACTCTTTTCACCACCACTGATTTCAGCACACACATAACTACCAACCCATGCCAGATAATACATGCACCAAAAGCGCTGATCTGCTTTATTACTCTGAGCACATCTTGTTGTTTGTATATACCATATTCCTTTTCTTACTATTGCCTCAGTCTGTAATTCTTCCACTGTTCTCCCTTGCTTGATGAATCCTTCTTGACTCCTTAGATTCAGATAGATATTCTTTAATCCAAAAAGCTTTCCTTAACCACTTGAAAGCAATTATCATTAAGAATGAGGTAAAAATAGAAAGCTTTCTTCCCGTGCCTAAATAATCATTAGGGCATGGGCTGTTACTGCGTTTGCCATAAGGTATGATAATTACAGTCCTCCTGACTGATTTGTTCTAACTACAAGCTTTTTGAATATAAAAACTTATATTCACCTTTTTTCTTACACTTAGCCCTGTGTTTGGCATATGTAGGGATTGAATACATTTCTTCAATTGATAGATGGGGAGAGGAAAAAATTAACAGTATATTCCTGTTTTTCAGGTCATTTAATTGATGAATTTGGGAATAGAATTACCCAGTAAAAGAGTAAGAGTGGCTTCTTAGGTGGCTCAGTGGTAAAGAATATTCCTGGCAAGCAGGAGTCACAGGTTTGATCTCTGGCTCAGGAAGATCCCCTGGGAAAGGAAATGGCAGCTCACTCCAGTATTCGGGCTTGGGAAATCTCATGGACAGAGGAGCCTGGCAGGCTACAGTCCATGGTGTCATAAAAGAGTCAGATGCGACTTAGCAACTAAACAACAACAAAAGAATAAGGGAATGTAGTTGGCCGTACGTATGAGTCTTCATATAAGACACACACACACATACACACACACACACACACACACACACACACGGTCAGTTCAATTCAGTTCAGTCGCTCAGTCGTGTCTGACTCTTTGTGACCCCATGAACTGCAGCACGCCAGGCCTCCCTGTCCATCACCAACTCCCAGAGCCTACCCAAACTTATGTCCATCGAGTTGGTGATGCCATCCAACCATCTCATCCTCTGTTGTCCCCTTCTCCTCCTGCCCTCAATCTTTCCCAGCATCAGGGTCTTTTCAGTTGAGTCAGCTCTTTGCATCAGGTGGCCAAAGTATTGAAGTTTCAGCTTTAGCATCAGTCCTTCCAGTGAACACTTGGGACTGATCTCCTTTAGGATGGACTGGTTGGATCTCCTTGCAGTCCAAGGGACTCTCAAGAGTCTTCTCCAACACCACAGTTCAAAAGCATTAATTCTTCTGTGCTCAGCTCTCTTTATAGTCCAACTCTCAGATCCATACATAACTACTAGAAATACCATAGCCTTGACTGCTGCTGCTAAGTTGCTTCAGTTGTGTCCGACTCTGTGCGACCTCATAGACGGCAGCCCACCAGGCTTCCCCATCCCTGGGATTCTCCAGGCAAGAACACTGGAGTGAGTTGCCATTTCCTTCTCCATAGCCTTGACTAGACAGACTTTTGTTGGCAAAGAATGTCTCTGCTTTTTAATATGCTGTCTAGGTTGATCCTAACTTTCCTTCCAAGGAGTAAGCATCTTTTAATTTTATGGCCACAATCACCATCTACAGTCATTTAGGAGCCCTCCCAAAATAAAATCAGCCACTGTTTCTGCTGTTTCCCCTTCTATGTGCCATGAAGTGATGGAACTAGAGGCCATGATCTTTGTTTTCTGAATGTTGAGCTTTAAGCCAACTTTTTCACTCCCCTCTTTCACTTTCATCATGAGGCTCTTTAGTTCTTCTTCACTTTCTGCCATAAGGGTGGTGTCATCTGCATATCTGAGGTTATTTATATTTCTCTCGGCAATCTTGATTCCAGATTATGCTTTATCCAGCCCAGCATTTCTCATGATGTGCTCTGCATATAAGTTAAATAAGCAGGGTGACAATATACAGCCTTGACGTACTCCTTTTCCTATTTGGAACCAGTCTGTTGTTCCATGTCCAGTTCTAACTGTTGCTTCCTGACCTGTATACAGGTTTCTTAAGAGGCAGGTCAGGTGGTCTGATGTTCCCATCTCTTTCAGAATTTTCCACAGTTTGTTGTGATCCACACAGTGAAAGGCTTTGGCATAGTCAATAAAGCAGAAGTAGATGTTTTTCTGGAACTCTCTTGCTTTTTTGATGATCCAGAAGATGTTGGCAATTTGATCTCTGGTTCTTCTGCCTTTTCTAAAACCAGCTTGAACATCTGGACATTTATGATTCACATATTGCTGAAGCCTGGCTTGGAGAATTTTCATATATATATGGTATATACATATATAGAATACATATATGGTATTATATAGTATAATATATAACTATGATATCATATATATTATAGTCATATATATGATACATACATACAATGAACCAAAAATACAGTAATTTCTACAATATTGCTTTAACTCTAACACCTGATAGAAAGTTAAAGTGAAAGTAGCTCCGTTGTGTCCAACTCTTTGCGGGCAACAGTCCATGGAATTCTCCAGGCCAGAATTCTGGAGTGGGTAGCCTTTCCCTTCTCCAGGAGATCTTCCCCACCCAGGGATCGAACCCAGGTCTCTCACATTGCAGGCAGATCTTTACCAGCTGAGCCACAAGGGAAGCCCAAGAATACTGGAGTGGGTAGCTTATCCCTTCTTCAGCGGATCTGCCCGACCGGGGAATCTAACCTGCATCTTCTGCATTGCAGATGGATTCTTTACCAACTGAGCTATCAGGGAAGCCCTGGTAATGGGAAAATATTTCAAACATTTGAAGGCAATTGGTTACAGGTATATTTTCCTTTTCAAAAATGTTGATTAATGTTATTTATTAAACAATTAAAATACAACGTAGAGCAGTTTAAAGGGGTAGGGATGAGGATGGTTTCTCAAGTAAGTTCATCTTGCAAGAGGAAATCCTTCAGTTTTGATTGGGTCCTATCTATCACACCCTATATCACTAATAGTTCAACTTCTCTCTTTCTGATCTTACAAATTCTCTTTGGCAGATTTCACCTCCATTTACCCCTGTTCACACTTTTTGTTTATTCTCAGAAATTAATGTGTCTTTAAAGTTCAGCAGAATTCCACTCGTAAGAAATTGTGTTTTTTTTTTTTGCATGAAATACTCTTTATATTTCCATATATAATCATAATTTTTATATTATCATAATTTTCCTGGTGTTCCGTGAAAGTAATGCTTCTTTTAAATCATCTCACATCCTAACAGTGTCATAGGCAGGCTTACTGACACTTACAGATTTGATTTGTATTTGCTTTTTAGTTCTGCCACATTAGTAAGTATTTTATTTCTGATTTGCACTGTGCTTTTAGAACTGTGATTTTTTTTTTATTTTTAGGTAGTTTTTTCTGTTTTTATATGTACATACATATATTCTGCATTTTTATTTTATATTGGAATTTAGTTGATTTACTGTGTTGTGTTAGTTTCAAGAGTATACCAAAGTGGTTTAATTATAATCTATTTCTCAGATTTGTTTCCCATATAGATTATTGCAGAGTACTGAGTGGAGTTCCCTGTGCTATACAGTATATTATTTTCAATTATCTAGATTATATATAGTATGTGCTTATGTTAATCTCAACTTCCTAGTTTATCCCTCCCAGCCACGTTTCCCCTTTGGTAACCATAAGTTTGTTTGTTTGTTTGTTTGTTTTTTTCCCTAAGTCTGTGAGTCTCATTTGCAAATAGCTTCATTTGTGTCATCTTTTTAGATTTTACATATAAGTGAGTCATATGATACTTGCATCGCCTTTCTCTGATTCCCTTAACTTAGTATGATAATCTCTAGGTCCATTCATGTTGCTACAAATGGCATTATTTCATTATTTTTTAGGCTGAGTAATGTTCCACTGTGTGTGTGTGTGTGTGTGTGTATTTATATATGGTATGTGTGTGCGTATACACTGTATCTTGCGGACATGTGAAATGAGTCAGTTCTACGGTAACTTGAACATTCTTTGGCATTGCCTTTCTTTGGGGTTGGAATGAAAATTGACCTTTTCCAGTCCTGTGGCCACGGATAAGTTTTCCAAATTTGCTGGCATAGTGAGTGCAGTACTTTTCAGCATCATCTTTCAGGATTTGAAATAGCTCAGCTGGAATTCTGTCACATCCGCTAGCTTTGTTCATAGTGATGCTTCCTAAGGCCCTCTTGACTTCGCACTCCAAAATGCCTGGCTGTAGGTGAGTGATCACATCATGGTTATCTGGGTCATTAAGAGCTTTTTATTGTACAGTTCTGTGTATTCTTGCCACCTTTTCTTCGTATCTTCTACTTCTGTTAGGTCCTTGCTGGTTTTGTCCTTTATTGTGCCTATCTTTGCATGAAATATTCTTTTGATACCTCCAGTTCTCTTAAATAGATCTGTAGTCTTTTCCATTATATTGTTTTCCTCTCTTTCTTTGAGTTGTTCACTTAAGAATGCTTTATTCTCTCTCCTTGCTCTTCTCTGGAACTCTGCATTCAGTTGGGTGTATCTTTCCCTTTCTCCTTCACCTTTTGCTCCTCTTCTTTTCTCAGCTATCTGTAAGCCTTCTTCAGACAACCACTTTGCCCTCTTGCATCTCTTTTTATTTGGGATGGTTTTGGTCACCACCTCCAGTACAGTATTACAACCCTCCATCCACAGTTCTTCAGACACTTGTCTACCAGATCTAGTCCCTTGAATCTGTTAATAACCTCCATTGTATAATCATAAGGGATTTGATTTAGGCCATACCTTAATTGCCTAGTGCTTTTCCCTGCTTTCTTCAATTTGAGCCTGAATTTTTCAATAAGGAGCTGATGATCTGAGCCACAGTCAGCTCCATGTCTTGTTTTTGCAGACTGTATAGAGCTTCTCCATCTTCAGCTGCAAAGAATATGGTCAATCTGATTTCAGTACTGACCATCTGGTGATGTCCGTGTGTAGGGTCATCTCTTGTGTTGTTGGAGGAGGTCGATTGCTATGACCAGTGCTCCACTTTGTACTCCAAGGCCAAACTTGCCTATTATTGTAGGTATGATTTAACTTTCTACTTTTGCATTCCAGTCCCCTATGATGAAAAGAACATGTGTTCTTTTCTGGTATTAATTCTAGGAGGTCTTTTAGGTCTTGATAGAATGGTTCATCTTCAGCCTCTTTGGCATTAGAGGTTGGGACATAGACTTGGATTACTGTGATATTGAATGGTTTGCCTTGTAAATGATCCAAGATCATTCTATTATTTTTGAGATTGCACCCAAATACTGCATTGGGGACTCTTTTGTTAACTTTGAGGGCTACTCCATTTCTTCTAAGGGATTCTTGCTCACAGTAGTAGATATAATGGTCATCTGAATTAAATTTGCCCATTCCCATCCATTTTAGTTCACTGATTCCTAAAATGTCAATGTTCACGCTGGCCACCTCCTGTATGACCACATTCCAAATTATGATGATTCTTGAACCTCACAAACCAGGTTCCTATGCAATATTGTTCTTTACAGCATTGGACTTTAATTTCACCACCAGTTACAACCTCCCCACTCCACTCCTGTTTTATGGCTCCACAGGATTTGCCTTTCGAGGTGGCACTCTCAATGTTATGTATGTTTGCTGAAAAAATACTTTCTGAAATAATTTTCCTGTGGGCTCTACATCCAATATCAGAATCTTTTTTTTTTTTTTTATTCCAGTGTTCCTTCCTTGTTTGCCTTATTTTTTTGTTTGTTTATGTGAATTTCCTTCAGACATAGGCATTCCATTCTGTAAGAATTTACATGCTGTGTATTTCTGAAGTTCTCATAAGCTTAGATTGTCAAAATTATGCTTTATTTTTCCATAAAGCATACTTTTTTTTTCTTTTTCCTCTTTTGTGTTTAGGCATCTCTTGAAGCTTGTCAAGACTCTACTGGGTCTCTAATCAGAATTTGCTTTGTGTGTGTGTGTGTGTTTTGTTCTGTTTTTGGTTCCTTGGACTATTGAGTACATCAGTGGTCTCCTTTTACTCCTGTATTTGGATTAAGAATGTATATTTTATAATGACAGGGTATTACACTTATCACCACATGTGGTATCAGAGGAACTCAGGGACAATATATCTACTTAGATCCACAAGCTTAATTTTATGCCTTTAAAGTTGCAACATGGGTAGCATAATATCCTGGTGTTGAGACCAGAACAAGTGTAATATGCATTTGATAAATCTGTTTCTTAAACTGATGCTACTACACACACATCACTGATGCCATTAGTAGATACAGACTGTATTTTACATCTGGTAAAGTAAAACAGTAATCTGGCTTGTATTTGTTAAAGTATGTGAGTTGCAGAGAAGTAAGTAGTGCTGCATTTTATTAGGGTTAAAGCATTGCTTTACAAAATGTGTTCTGTGAAATATCACTTCAGTGAATACCACTAAAAATTGAAAGTATTCCTTCAAATTCAGGGACTAGACAAGATGTTTTCTGTCACTGATTATATTCAGAATCATATAGTGAAGTCAGAAACCACTTCTAGAAGAATAATTCAGAACAATAAAGAATGGGAAGAAAGAACATTGCTACTTCCAGAGGGTATTAGTACATGTATAGAAAATTCAACTGTGAAATAAATGAATTTAGCAAGTTTGTTGGACCTAAAATGAATGAAAAGAAAACATTAATTGCTCAATCATGTGCAAACCCATGGACTGTAGTCTGCCAGCTCCTTAGTCCATGAAATTCTCCAGACAAGAATACTAGAGTATATGTTAATAGTTTCCTTTATAGTTTATAAAACTTAGACATATAGTATTAATATGAATATCCCATTTTTAAGAAAAATGAAAAAACCATAAAAATCATAATGAACTATAGATAGAATGTTAGTAGAGCTATAGGGAAATCCATTACTTTTCCTGAAGGGAAAAAAAAAAGTCTATGTGAAGGTATATATCATGTGTAAGCAGAGGAAAGTTGAATGTCATGAAAATACCACTTTTATATTAATTTATTCAATATAATACAATTCCAATTTTATAAAAATGAATTTCAATAATGATTGTCAAGCTATTCTTGAATTGGCAAGAAGATCAATAATCCCTAAAACAATTTTGAAAACAAATTAAGGAAGTTTAGCCTGCTCTAATCTTCCATATACTAAAGTTTCAGTTCAGTTCAGTTAGTTGCTCAGTTGTGTCTGATTATTTGCCACCCCATGGACTGTAGCATCCCAGGCCTCCCTGTCCCTCACCAACTCCCGGAGTTTACTCAAACTTGATGTCCATTGAGTCAGTGATCCTTCCAACCATCCCATCCTCTGTTATCCCCTTCTCCTCCTGGCTTCAGTCTTTCCCAGCATCAAGGTCTTTTCACTCAGTATGCCAGCAAATTTTGAAAACTCAGCAGTGGCCACAGGACTGGAAAAGGTCAGTTTTCATTCCAATCCCAAAGAAAGGCAATGCCAAAGAATGCTCAAACTACTGCACAATTGCACTCATCTCACACGCTAGTAAAGTAATGCTCAAAATTCTCCACGCCAGGCTTCAGCAATACGTGAACCATGAACTTCCAGATGTTCAAGCTAGATTTAGAAGAGGCAGAGGAACCAGGGATCAAATTGCCAACATCTGCTGGATCATCAAAAACTCAAGGAGTTCCAGAAAAACATCTACTTTTGCTTTATTGACTATGCAAAAGCCTTTGACTGTGTGGATCACAGTAAACTGTGGAAAATTCTGAAAGAGATGGGAATACCAGACCACCTGACCTATCTCTTGAGAAACCTGTATGCAGGTCAGGAAGCAACAGTTAGAACTGGACATGGAACAACAGACTGGTTCCAAATAGAAAAGGAGTACATCAAGGCTGTATATTGTCACCCTGCTTATTTAACTTCTATGCAGAGTGCATCATGAGAAACGCTGGGCTGGATGAAGCATAAGATGGAATAAAGATTGCGAGGAAAAATATCAATAACCTCAGATATGCAGATGATAACAACCTTATGGCAGAAACTGAAGAAGAACAAAAGAGCCTCTTGATGAAAATGAAAGAGGAGATTGAAAAAGTTGGCTTAAAGCTCAACATTCAGAAAACGAAGATCATGGCATCTGGTCCCATCACTTCATGGCAAATATATGGGGAAACAGTGAAAACAGTGAGAGACTTTATCTTTTTGGGCTCCAAAATCACTGCTGATGGTGACTGCAGCCATGAAATTAAAAGACACTTGTTCCTTGGAAGGAAAGTTATGACCAACCTAGATAGCATATTCAAAAGCAGAGACATTACTTTGCCAACAAAGGTCCATCTAGTCAAAGCTATGGTTTTTCCAGTAGTCACGTATGGATGTGAGAGTTGGACTATAAAGAAACCTGAGCACCAAAGAATTGATGTTTTTTTTTTTTTGTTTGTTTGTTTTAAATTTTATTTTATTTTTAAACTTTACATAATTGTTTTTGAACTGTGGTGTTGGAGAAGACTCTTGAGAGTCCCCTGGACTGCCAGGAGATCCAACCAGTCTGTTCTTAAGGAAATCAGTCCTGATTATTCATTGGAAGGACTGATGCTGAGGCTGAAACTCCAATACTTTGGCCACCTGATGCGAAGAATTGACTCACTGGTAAAGACTCTGATGCTGGGAGGGATTGGGGGCAGGAGGAGAAGGGGATGACATAGGATGAGATGGCTGGATGTCATCACTGACTCGATGCGCATAAGTTTGGGTGAACTCCAGGATTTGGTGATGTACAGGGAGGCCTGTCATGCTGTGATTCATGGGGTCTCAAAGAGTCAGACACGACTGAGTGACTGAACTATACTATGAGAGTTGTTGCTAAAGGACATCAGAGTTTTTGATGACTGGATAAAAGAATGAGATTAGGGTATTGATATCAGTGCATATTAAAATTATTGGTTTTTGTTGATAATATTTTGGTTGGTAAATAGGTTATGAGCCAAGAATCAACACTGCTAATATTATAAAATGATAATGTCAGTGGATTAGTAAAAGTCTTGACAGCATCAGATTATTTGGTGATTTTTATGAATTTGCCCTTTGAACAAACAGTCAACCTTCTCCAATGGTTGAGTATTTTTTATTTTGTACGATTCAGTCTACTAGTTATTTTTTCTCAGACAGTGGAGAAATAATGCTTTGGAGCTAGGAGAATGCATTAGACCTTCAACTCTCTCCTCCATTTATGATTATATGAAGTTGATGGGAATGGGGAAGAGTGAAAATAAAGACTCAAAGAAATGATCCTTGAGAGAATTAGAGACCTCAAATAAGGAAGCTGCCATATTCATCCTATGGTAGACACAGTTCCATAAGTGGTTTGTAATTTCCAATCTAATAAAATCTAAGGTTGTTGGTCTGAGATGTAACTGTACTGAAAAAGTGATATGTCCCTAATTTGCATGTCAAGTCTCATCATATGCTTTAGGTAATTTGAAAACCATGCTGTAGGGCCTTGGGAGTGGGAATCCTACATTATGTCTGTGCATACTCCATGATTCACCATAGTTTGTATTTGTTTCATATTTATTGAATTAATGAATGAATGAATTATAATTTAACTTGGTGAGCATGACCTTGAGGGAACTGTTCCAGCAAAGATACTTTTTATGCCACTTTTTTTAAGGGATAAGTTTGAAAATCGTTTGAAATAGACACACCTATATGGCCAATAAATTGCGAGAATAGGCCTTGAGAGGACACCCTTGGTTTCTGTTGTTTTATTTTCTGCTTAAAATTATATAAAATCCAGGATCTAGGTAGTGCCACTCTGACAGTAATGTGTGTGTTAGTTGTTCAGTTGTGTCTGACTCTGTGACGCCATGGACTGTAGCCCACCAGGCTCCTGTGTTCATAGGATTTCCCAGGGAAGAACACTGGAGTGGGTTGCCCTTTCCTTCTTCATGGGATCTTCTTCAATAGGGATCTAACCTGGGTCTCCTACATTGTAGGCACAAGCTAAATACTAGTGAGAAAGCACATTCCTCATATTTCTTACTACGTATTTGTAGAGGAAGAAAAGTAATTTTCTTTTATCCTCCTAAGTTCTCTATAGGGTCCCTGTAACAAAATACAGACTAATAAGAGAAATATTTGCAAGTTCATTAACATGTGTACCTCATGTATAAATGGGAGACATCCAGAGACAAATGAGTAATTCAGAGTGATGGCTTAGAACTGTGGTTCATATAGCATCTTCAATAAAAAAACAATATATTTGTGCTCAATTACATGACAAAGGAAAGCAGTTTTAGGCCTTCAAGGGCAGCAAATTGTGGGAATATAAATTCTGGTGTTGGAGTAAACTAATGGTAAATATAAGCTGACTAGTAAAGTTTGCTGTACAGATTTTCTGATACTTTCTCCAGATTAATAGAGTCCAAAAGTTGTCTCCAGTGATTAACTTTTGTTTTTCTGGTAGAGAGATGGAGAAGGTTACCTTTGTAAATTTATGTCTTGCATTTAGACAAATAGAGGGAGAAAAAAAAAGCTTTTATCTGCTTCTTCTCAATTGCCTTCAACTCAAACCTTATGCCAAAGTGGCATATTTTGAGGTGGCATACTCTACTACCTTTCATGATGAAGCCATATTCAGGGAAAAGGTAGAAAATAAAACATTTAAAATATTATTTTAAACACCCCAGAGTACCCTACCTCCTAAGGTTTAAAAAACTTTGATGTGATGTGTTAGTAGTTTTCTTATATGAAAAGTAACTATAATCTTAATGTACTAATTAAAAATATTATTAAAGACTTACATGATTCTGATTGATAATGTAAAATGAAATGTTAATGGGTTTAAATCAGATTATAAGCTAAAAGCAATATCTAATTGAAATGTTTTAACATTTTGTGATTATTAATACATACCAATTCATTCAGAAGCATGTATTTGCATTTATAAGGTATTTTTAATAAGTCAAAGGCTGTTTTTAACTGAACATTTATGAAGTAGAATTTGATACTTTATGTGATATAATCCCAAATACAAAGCAATTGCATGGTTAATACATATATTTAAATGCTAATTTCATATTTCTAATGTTTTTAGCTAAAGTTTGCAGTATCTTTTCTCCTGTTAATATATTTGATTGATATTTTAAAACTTCAAAATTACATTTTTTCGATATTTGTAGAGCATTACAAATTGTAGTGTGATATTTAATGATGGATTTAGACTGATTCTTGACATATTTATAACTCCAATCAGCTTAAATTTTATCTGCTCCTTTGGAATAAAGCCATTTAGCTACAAAAGATTCAAGCGGCTTGAAGATTATCAAACAGTGTGTGTTCTTTTAATAATATAGCTTAAAATGTTCTTATTTTGGGGAGAAAACCCTTGAGGTGCAGCAAGCCGTCAAATAAAATCCATGCAATGCCTCAAAAGGCCTTATGATTCATTTATTTTGCCTGTGTTTTCTTTATATTTTATTATATTTCTCAGCTTTAATAAGGTTAATTTTAGGAGAAAAAAACAATAAAAGTTATTTGAATCAGTATCTTATCAGTCTCATGATTTCTGAACATTCTGTTAAATTGATATGCTATGTAATTTCCAAGATTTTCAAATTGAATATATTCAAAGAATAGAAGTGAGAGATCCAGGTATTTGAAGGGGGCATTTTTCGTGCAAATCATTCTTTGTAAAAACAGCCTTTATTAACACAAGCAAATCATATTCTTAAAGTTGAATTAAAAATTAAGAGAATAGTGTCCTTTTTTCACATATAGATATTCTTAGCACCTTCTGAAATTAGAATTATATGTTATGAAGGAGAGGGAGAAAGGAAGCTCAAGGGAGACTGTGGGTGCCTAGTTTTGTGTAGTGTAACTTGATTCAGGTTATTTGAAGTCTTCAAATTCATTTTCAAGATTGACTATTAGAGAACAGCATGAGAGAAGTCAGATTTGGAGATTCAGTCTTGGAAAAGTAAATGGTTTGTTAAAAAAAAATTGAAATGCACAAAATTAATTTTATTCTCCAATTCATATACTCTTTATGGCTCTTTTTTTTCTTTCTAAAAAGAATTCTCTAGTTGATCAGTTGTGCTGCAGTGACACAACAAAGACTTGCTCTTTTTGGTTCTGCCGCATGTTGTTTGAAGGCTAGCAGGAGGTGCCACTCTACTCCATCCTCAATATGTAAAAGAGCGCGGTGAAACACATGCTGTTTTCTCAAAACGTCAATCCAGAAGTGACCCAAGCCTCTCTCGTTCACATTTCATTGCCCAAAATGAGTCACATGAATACATTCAATTTCAAACTCAAGGAATGTGAAGTGATGTGGCAGGATTGATGTGGAATACTTGTGAAAAAAACATCATCTGCTCAATATAAAAATGTGGAAATATATGAAAAAATAAATATCAGTGGTATAAGGGATCCATGAGGAGTGTCCAAAAAGTAAACACGGGATAGACTCTCAGACCTATATTTCACCCACCATAACGATTGCCTCAAACTATGGAAAACTGTCAGAATAAAATTCTGTCTTAAGTATACATGGTTTGCATTGAGCTTCTAGATTTTGGTTAATACAGTTGTCATGTGAAAATATTTTCAGCAAAATTAAAGATGAAAAATCTCTGTGAGTTGATATGCCACTAAGTTATCGTTTGAATATACACTCTCTTTTGTTCAGAAATAGAAGGGGAGATTTTGGCTTTTAGGCTTAATATTGATATTTGTAAAAAGGTATAGGTCATGGAATCTATTATTCTTTAAATGGAGACTGTTGGAGTCGGCAAAATGGTATTGTCTCCTAGACAATAACAGATACTTGCTATCTCTTGCATCTCCAACACTCTCTGAATCCGGCACTCAAAAATACATGATGCCTGTGGCCTCAGAAGCCATATTATGTAATCAGGACACAATAAAGCCAGATGTATTTTGACTTCTGAATATACTGTATAATAAGGTCTGGCATGAAGTATTGCAAAAACTGTCTTCTCTAGCATCAATAAAGAAAACAATACCAGTATCTTTGTGAAACTCATACTTAATTTTGTAATTGTTTAGCATTAATAGAAAAATGCATTTGATCATTTTTAAACAAATTCATTTATTTTTTAATGCTTAATTTAGGAAAATTAAGTAGTACCTATCTTGTATGTAGATACAGGAAATTTCCCTAATCGAATATGTAAAAATAATTTTTGAATATTTTAAACCAGTGATTTATAAAGATTATATCCCATTTTAATCTTCCTTATAAAAGCACAAATGTATAAGCTGTTCAACATAAAACTGTTTTCTTGCAGTTCCTGAATGAAAATTACAAAAGAGGATAGAAACAAAAGTTTTTTGAGATTTGTTTTTAAATTAAGTCCTGTATATATTTAGAGATCAGAAAATATTTCATTATGAATATTATTTTTGTTTGAAAAGAGCAAGTAGTTTTCCCTCTTTTAGAAATATATATGGTTTGGAAATAGCTTCATAGGCTTGGCAGGGGTAAGATATGCTATTTTCCCCAAAAGTAAACTTTTCTTGGATGTCACTGTGTAGAATTTTGAGCACAGTTGTTCATGCTGAGTTTTCTAAGCTGAAAGATGTCACTGCCGAGTCTTAAACACATGGGGCAGAGTGCCAGTGAGAACAACTTGCCCAGTATCTGTCAAGCCAGGCCGAGCATGGGGCAGTGCCCAGAATCCATGAAGAATACTTTGAAGGTCAGGACATCAGCTAACTGCAAAGAACTCAAAGTGAACTTTGAAAGAGTGTAAAGTACCCTTTTCACTTTTAACTTAAAGATAAGACATCAGGATTTTTCAGCTATTTTCCTTCAATAAAAATATAAATTAATTTTAAAAAAGAAATTAAAATAGCTATTGATGGCTTGGTTAGAATTGTCACACTTTAGGTATTATGGCTCAGTAACAAGGCTACCATAATTAAAGAGATGTTATGATCAATTTCTGCTTTAAAGCACCTGGACAATTATTCAGAAACTTAAAATCTAGAAAAAGCATATTTAATTAAAAATGCACTGTAAGATATTGAATATCGTTCCCTGTGCCATACAGAATATGAAGAACAGTTATTGCTTATTTTTTTATGTATAATAGTTTGTATCTTTTAACTTGTACTCTAATTTATCCCTCCCCGTCTCCTTTTCCCTTTTGGAAACCATAAGTTTGTTCTCTACATCTGTGATTCTGTTTCTGTTATGTATATAGATTCATTTTTATTACCTATAATACAGAAATTGTGGAAGATCTGAAAATAAATATACAACTGAATCATTTTGCTCTATACCAGAAACTAGCACAATATTAAGAATCAACTACACTTCAGTTTTTAAAATACACTGTAAATGAATTTTAGCATATTGAATACATGAGATTATTAATCTAGCATTATAATGAATAGAGAACAGTTATCCTCTGATTCAAAATAAGATTTTGTGTCACTGTATAGAAAAAGGGAATTTAATATCCAGTCTATAGAAGGGGAAAAGATGTAGTTATCACATTCTTTTGCCCTGCTGCATAAGCAAGGACTAAATGACAGGTATTTTTAAGCTACATATTTAAAGTGAAAGTAACAGACATGATCAAAGTATTCTTTTTGTGTAGGTGTTTCTCAACTGGTACTAGCAAACAAGACAGGAAAACAACTAACAGAAAAAATACACAGGGTGCAGTGAGCAAATAGTGAGTGAAAGAATCTTAAATATTATCAACTGAAACCAAATGAAAGATGCATTTATATAACAAGACATTGGGATTTTATTCCATTTCTTAATTTTCAATGGTTTTAAGTAGCTTGTTATTCAAATACGTTGAGTACTTGGAACCATTTTTTTTTATATATATATTTTGTACATAACCTCCAACTACTTTTACATTTTTAATACCTATCATTTGATCTATCTTCATTTTGGGGGGGGGGCAATAAAGGTCGCAGTAAAAGTTGTCTATTGAGTTTGCTAATAACTTGTTCTTAAACTTGACCTAGAGCACAGACCATTCATATGACACTTTTTAAGTAATATACTGGGTAGGCATAAAATCAGAATGATGAAATTTGGAGATTGTATTTCTTAATTAAAAAGGGCGTATGTGGGTTTTTTCCCCTTATGTGTTTTATATTTATTTTTACTTATTTTCTGGCAGTTACTAAAATTAAAAATAACTATCATGAGAGAAATAGATTTGGGAGAGTGGCATTGAAACATGTAGAGTATCATGTATGAAACGAGTTGCCAGTCCAGGTTCGATGCACGATACTGGATGCTTGGGGCTGGTGCACTAGGATGATCCAGAGGGAGGGTATGGGGAGGGAGGAGGGAGGAGGGTTCAGGATGGGGAACACAGGTATACCTGTGGCGGATTCATTTCGATATTTGGCAAAACTAATACAATATTGTAAAGTTTAAAAATAAAATAAAATTAGGGGGAGGCGCCAAGATGGCAGAGGAGTAGGACGGGCAAAACACTTTCTACCCCACAAATTCATCAAAAGAGCATTTAAACATCGAGTAAATTCCATAAAACAACTTCTGAATGCTGGCAGAGGACATCAGGCACCCAGAAAAGCAACCCAACTCTTCGAAAGGAGGTAGGAAAAAAATATTAAAGACAATAAAAGAGACAAAAGAGGGAGGGACGGAGTTCCGTCCCCGGGAAGGGAGTCTTAAAAAGAGAGAAGTTTCCAAACACCAGGAAACCTTCTCACTGCCGAATCCGTGCCGAGCTTTGGAAACACAGAGGGTAACATAACAGGGAGAAAAAATAAATAAACAATGAAAAACTCGCAGATTGCGAGTCCTACGGTAACTCCCCCAGCGGAGAAACAGCGCAGACGCCTGCATCCGCCATTAGCAAGCAGGGGCTGGGCAGGGAGGCGCGGCACGGGCTGCATCGCGGAGAGTAAGAATCTGGCCTGAATACCCTGAGCGCTATCTGAGTGAAATAATTTGGGCTAGCAAACCAGACTGTGGGATATCTACCATGCGAAAAGCCAGCCCTAACCTAAGACACCGCCAGCCCGCGCACGGAACAAAGGACTAAACAGAGATAACTGGCTGCAGACCTTCCCCCTCCAGTGACAGGCAGCCAGAGCCGGAAGGGGGCAATCGCAGCCCCAGAGAGACATTATCTATAAAACTGGCTTCTTTGCTAACTAAAACTTATTGGGGGTCTGGACGGTCAACATCTGCCTGAGAAGGTGCGCCGGTTTTACACCCAGATAACCGAGTGGCGGGGAGGCGATAAGTCGCAGCATTGGCGCTCGCCAAACACCTCATCACCTGAGCTGCTCGGACCTGGGAAGAGCACAAAACGCAGCCCCAACTGAGTCTGCGCCTCTGAGGACTACCTGAGTGCCTGAACCTGAGCGGCTTGGACCGGGAGGTGCATGCAACCCAGGCCCAGCCTCGGATTGTTCCCGGCGGAACAACCTAGAGCCCGAGCAGTGTGGGCAGGGAGGCTACACGCGCCGTGAGCGGGGGCAGACCCAGTGTGGCTGAGGCACTGCGAGCGCACGCCAGTGTCATTTGTTTGCAGCATCCCTCCCTCCCTCCCCACAGCGCGACTGAACAAAGAGAAGAAATACAGCTCCACCCACCAGAACACCAACACAAGCTTCCCTAACCAGGAAACCTGACAAGCCACCTGTACAAACCCACACACAGCGAGGAAACGCCACAATAAAGAGAACTCCACAAACTGCCAGAATACAGAAAGGACTCCCAAACTCAGCAATTTAAACAAGATGAAGAGACAGAGGAATACCCAGCAGATAAAGGAACAGGATAAATGCCCACCAAAACCAAACAAAAGAGGAAGAGATAGGGAATCTACCTGATAAAGAATTCCAAATAATGATAGTGAAATTGATCCAAAATCTTGAAATTAAAATGGAATCACAGATAAATAGCCTGGAGACAAGGATTGAGAAGATGCAAGAAAGGTTTAACAAGGACCTAGAAGAAATAAAAAAAGTCAATATATAATGAATAATGCAATAAATGGAAATTAAAAACACTCTGGAGGCAACAAATAGTAGAATAACAGAGACAGAAGATAGGATTAGTGAATTAGAAGATAGAATGGTAGAAATAAATGAATCAGAGAGGATAAAAGAAGAACGAATTAAAAGAAATGAGGACAATCTCAGAGACCTCCAGGACAATATTAAACACTACAACATTCGAATCATAGGGGTCCCAGAAGAAGACAAAGAGAAAGACCATGAGAAAATACTTGAGGAGATAATAGTTGAAAACTTCCCTAAAATGGGGAAGGAAATAATCACCCAAGTCCAAGAAACCCAGAGAGTCCCAAACAGGATAAACCCAAGGAGAAACACCCCAAGACACATATTAATCAAATTAACAAAGATCAAACACAAAGAACAAATATTAAAAGCAGCAAGGGAAAAACAATAAATAACACACAAGGGAATTCCCATAAGGATAACAGCTGATCTTTCAATAGAAACTCTTCAAGCCAGGAGGGAATGGCAAGACATACTTAAAATGATGAAAGAAAATAACCTACAGCCCATATTATTGTACCCAGCAAGGATCTCATTTAAGTATGAAGGAGAAATCAAAAACTTTTCAGACAAGCAAAAGCTGAGAGAATTCTGCACCACCAAACCAGCTCTCCAACAAATACTAAAGGATATTCTCTAGACAGGAAACACAAAAATGGTGTATAAACTCGAACCCAAAACAATAAAGTAAATGGCAACGGGATCATACTTATCAGTAATTACCTTAAACGTAAATGGGTTGAATGCCCCAACCAAAAGACAAAGACTGGCTGAATGGATACAAAAACAAGACCCCTACATATGTTGTCTACAAGAGACCCACCTCAAAACAGGGGACACATACAGACTGAAAGTGAAGGGCTGGAAAAAGATTTTCTATGCAAATAGGGACCAAAAGAAAGCAGGAGTCACAATACTCGTATCAGATAAATTAGACTTTAAAACAAAGGCTGTGAAAAGAGACAAAGAAGGTCACTACATAATGATCAAAGGATCAATCCAAGAAGAAGATATAACAATTATAAATATATCACCCAACGTGGGAGCACCGCAGTATGTAAGACAAATGCTAATAAGTATGAAAGGAGAAATTAACAATAACACAATAAAAGTGGGAGACTTTAATACCCCACTCACACCTATGGATAGATCAACTAAACAGAAAATTAACAAGGAAACACAAACTTTAAACGATACAATAGACCAGTTAGACCTAATTGATAGCTATAGGACATTTCATCCCAAAACAATGAATTTCACCTTTTTCTCAAGCACACATGGAAAAAAAAAAAAAACAGCTTACTTTACAAAAAAAAAGCATTTCAATGAAATAGCAGTAAATAGAAATTATGATTCCTCTTTCTATGAAATGTCAAACATTAGAAAAAATAAAATAAAATTGTATGTGTGAAAGCAAAAAAAATAAAATAAAATAAATAAATGTTTGACTGGACGGATGGGAACCAAAGCACAGATACTAAAGAAAGGCAGTAAGTTTTTCCCAGAGGCAAGAAAAGAGGTCTGTTGATTAAAAGCCAAACTAAAAATGTACATTATTTCCAATAAAAATCCTAGAGTTCCCTGGCAGGAGTAAGTGCCAATATTCCAGATATTCTGGCACTCCTTTGAGGGTCATTCTCACTAAGGAAGTTTCTGGGGTTCTTGTCTAACCTCTTTCCTAACTCCCAAAAAAAAAAAAAATAAAATTAAATTAAATTTAAAAAAATTGATAGCAGGGAAAAAGTATTAAGTGGCAATTTTAGTTAATTTTTAAGAACATTTAAAATGTTAGCAAATTCAAAACAGCTTAGTGTTTTTCGTTAAGGAAAAGGACTCTCTTATCTAGAGAAGGTTTGAAACTGTAACTTGATTCTTAGGGAAGTCTTACAGTAATTTCTTTGTAAGCTTCTTGTAAATTAATAATGGCTTCTAATTAATAAATCACATGTTATAGCACTCAGTATACAAGATATCATGTACAATAAATGACTAAGTGATTTAAAATTTGTAGATGTGGAGAGGAATTGGCTTCAAAGTTTAAACCAATTTGATACTTAAAATTTTAAAGAACAATTTAAACAATGTGACATTTAAAGATTTGTCCCAATAAAGGAAGAAATGGGTGAACTGTTTTATTTTAGTTTAAATAAATTGAATTTAAAAAGAAAACAAAAAACGTCTTAAAATGGCTTATCCTCTATTTTTAAATAGCTTTAGTTATGCTGAATTACAATATTTTCAAAAACATGGGGATTTTCTGATTAATGTATCTTTTGTTTGATTATAAGTATGTATTTATTTGCTTGTGACTTCCACATATTGGCAAGTATGGATTTATTAATAGGCAAGTATGGATTTATTAATTGCCAAAGCACTATTGAACAGGTGCAATCTGAAAATGTTCAAAGAAGAACCACAGTACATAAGAAAAAGGACTTTTCAAGCAATACTTTTTATTTTGATCTCTTAGTTGTTGTTTTCCCACATTGTAAATAGTGATATAAATTCAGAAGCCCCTTCATGGATCAGAGATGCCCAGAATAGGCAAGTTTGGCCTTGGAGTACAAAATGAAGCAGGGCAAAGGCTAATTGAGTTTTGTCAAGAGACTACAGTGGTCATACCAAACACCCTTTTCCGACAACACAAGAGACGACTCTGTGCATGGGCATCACCAGAAATCTGATGGATTATATTCTTTGCAACCAAAGATGGAGAAGCTCTATTCATCAGCAAAAACAAGACCTGGAGATGACTTGAGCTCAGATCATGAGCTTCTTATTGCAAAATTCATGCTCAAATTGAAGAAAGTAGGGAAAACCACTAAGCCATTTAGGTATGACATAAATCTTTAATGATTATACAGTGGAGGTGACAAATAGATTCACGGGAGTACTAGGGACAGAGGTTCCTAACATTGCACACAAAGCAGTGACCAAAACCATTCTAAAGAAAAAGAAATGCAAGAAGGCAAAGTGGTTTTCTGAGGAGGCTTTACAAATAGCTGAAGAAAGACGAGAAGCAAAAAGCAAGGGCAAAAGGGAAAAGATATACCCACCTGAATGCACAGTTCTAGAGAATAGTAAAGTCAGATAAGAAGGCCTTCTTAAGTGAGCAATGCAAAGAAATAAAGGAAAACAAGAAAATGTGTAAGACTAGAGATCTCTTCAAAAGAATTACAGATATAAAGGGACAGTTTCATGAAAGGATGGGCATGATAAAGGACAGAAATGGTAAGGACCTAAAAGAAACAGAAGAGATTAAGAAAAGGTGGCAAGAATACATAGAACGGTGCAAAAAAGATCTTAATGACTCAGATAACTACGATGGTGTGGTTACTCACCTAGAGCCAGACATCCTGGAGTGAGGTCCCATGGGCCTTAGGAAACATTACTACAAAGTTAATGGAGGTGACAGAATTTCAGCTGAGGTATTTCAAATCCTAAAAGATACTATTGTTAAAGCGCTGCACTTTATATGCCAGCTAATCTGGAGAACTTAGTAGAGACCACAGAAATGGAAAAGGTCAGTTTTCATTCCAATCCTAAAGAAGGGCAGTTTCAAAGAATGGTCAAACTACCATACAGTTACACTCATTTCACATACTAGCAAGGTAATGCTCAAAATCTTTCAAGCTAGACTTTGCAGTACATGAACCAAGAACTTCCAGCCGTACAAGCTGAATTTAGAAAAGGCAGAGGAACCAGAGATCAAATTGCCAACATCCGCTGGATCATGGAAAAAGCAAGAGAGTTCCAGAAAAACATCTATTTCTGCTTTATTGACTATGCCAAAGCCTTTGACTGTGTGGATCACAATAAACTGTGGAAAATTCTGAAAGAGATGGGAATACCAGACCACCTGATCTGCCTCTTGAGAAATTTGTATGCAGGTCAGGAAGCAACAGTTAGAACTGGACATGGAACAACAGACTGGTTCCAAATAGGAAAAGGAGTAGGTCAAGGCTGTATATTGTCACCCTACTTATTTAACTTATATGCAGAGTACCTCATGTGAAATGCCAGGCTGCATGAATCACAAGCTGGAATCAAGACTGCTGAGAGAAATATTAACAACCTGAAATATGCAGATGATGCCACTCTAATGGCAGAAGGCTGACCCCTGAAGAACTGATGCCTTTGAATTTGAATTGTGCTGAAGAAGATTCTCAATAGTCCTTGGACAGCAGGGAGATCAAACCAGTCAATCCTAAAGGAAATCAATCCTGAATATTCATTGGAAGGACTGATGCTGAAACTGAAGCCCCAATACTTTAGCCAGCTGATGCAAAGAGCCGACTTTTGGTAAAGACCCTGATGCTGGGAAGGACTGAAAGCAAAAGGAGAAGGGGATCCCAGAGAAAGAGATGGTAAACCAGTAGTATCACCAACTCCATGGGCATGAATTTGAGCAAACTCCACAAAACAGTGGCTGCCCAGGGAGCCTGGCATGCTTTGTTTCATGGGGTCCCAAATAATTGGACAGAACTTAGGACTAAACAGCAATAACAAACAGCAATTTCAGAAGGAAATTTTTCAGTAATGGTAACAGTATCCTTTTATATGCATGACTTAAAACAGCAACACTTTGGAAATATGTTTCAGGATTGAAAAGTTAAGATCTTTTCCTTTATTTCTTTCCTTTATTGTCAATGCACTGAGTAGAAGGGCACTTTAGTACATTTGGCCAAGTCCTTACAATGGAAACACAAATTACTTTTTTAGAATATATCACTTAAAATACGGACTCTATATGTATTATAGCTTGCAGAAAGAACATGCATCAGATGTCATAGTTATATCCATTAATGTAAGTAAAGGAGCACAGAACAAAATTGTAGAGAATGAAACCTCAGATTTCTTTTTTCTGTCTTTCTTAACACCCCCACCCTACAAAAGAATTCTCATGTTTTTAATATCTTTAAAAGAAAAAAAAAAGATTAAAGTGAAAATAATAAAAATGCCATTTGGACTTTTACATATTTCAAAGTAATACTTTTTTTTTTTTTTTTTAAAGAGCTGTTTTTGCACTTAAGGTTTGTAAGCAAGGGTGTGACAGTTGCATAGCTGATGGATAGGATCATTCTGATCCAACACGCAGGACGAACTGTGTGTAAAAGAAGGTAGGCAGGGAACCCTATGGGAAGACCATTGCAACAGTCCAATGGGGACAGCCTGAACAAGGGAAGAGTCTGGATAGGCATTCCAGGAGTTGACATCCCATCAGCTGGCAGGAATTTTCCACCTGTGCAGGGGATATATCACTGACCATGACCTTGTGTAACTGAGGCAGAATCAGCAGTTCAGCCTCTCTTCCTGCCATCTCCCATGTTGTACTAAATTCTTCCCACCTAGGGGCTCCCTCATATTTTGTAGCTGTTGAATACAAACAATCTCCAGAAAAACAGAATAGGTTTAACTTGCTCTTGACAAGTTGTTGCCATCTTCCTTTACCTTTAGCCCATGTGCAAGACTTATATTTTAAAGGACATGATAACACTTTAAAAAAAAAGTATCTCATAAGTAAAGAGGCAGGAATCCCAATAGACAGCACAGCTAACCTTAAGATGAAGTGCAGTGGCTTGCATGGGCCTGGACTACAGGAACCCAGAAAGAAGACTCATTCTGGGAATTAGAATTGGAAAAGCAGTGAGATATATGACCTGGGGATGGCCAGACACATAGAACACTGCTGATCTGAGAGATGGGAGGGGTATTTCAGGCTATAAGCAAAAAAGACAATAGCAACCCATTGCCAAGGTTTGGAATGGTAAGGGGTTTAAGTTCATTTGTCAGGAACTGAATTCAGACTGACTTAAGCAGGAGAGGCAGGCAGACACCATACTTGTTCATTAAAATAAGCTTTATTTTATCTAGCTTTAGGTAGATCTGTGATCTCAACAAACTTTCCTGGTGGCTAGTTGGTAAAGAATCCTCCTGCAATGCAGGAGACCACCTGTAATGCAGGAGACCTGGGTTCCATCCCTGAGTCAAGATGATCCCCTGAAGAAGGAAATGGCAACCCACTCCAATATTCTTGCCTGGGAAATCCCATGGACAGAGGAGCCTGACTAGCTACAGCCTGTGGGGTTGCAAGAGTCAGACACGATGTAACAACACCACTACTACTGTGATCTCAGGTGATGCTACTAAGACTTTGTAACCTTCTCTGTCTCTGTGCTGCTCTCTTCTGTGTCAGCTTCATAATGAGCTAGGCTTGTCCCCATGGTGGTAACAACAACAACAAAAAATTCTGTGAGAACCATGCCTGAATCATGATAAACAGACATTGGCTGCAAGATACTGTTTCTGTAAACAGACTTGAATAGCTTTAAAATTACCTTATTTTTTTCTTTCAGATCTCATGAGTATTATTTTCAGTTTACAAAAAAAGTTTCTGTGTTTGGAATTTCATTGGAACAAGATTAGTAAGCTAGCACCATGTGGGTTTCTAGTAAATGTTTATACAAATTTCCAAAGCAGTGGATAGGTATGCTAATAGTGGGGAGTAAACTGGACTGACTGAAAATATTCAAAAAACAACATCACTTTTTCAAGACTCAAAGTAATCAGGCAGAATTAATGTAACTGTACTAATTTCTAGATTAAGTTTATTTTAAAAATTGCATTAACTAAACTAATTGACCCATTTCTCTTGGTAAATTTGTCAGATTTTAAACCCTGAAATAACTTTTAAAATCCCTTTTACTATAACTTAATTCTTTTCAGTTATACTTCTAATTATGTTAATAAATATGGTGAACTTCATAAATTAATGCATCTAAGAAAAAACATTCAGAAATGTATTGATAATTCTGAGTAGTTAATTTTAAATGAAAAGAAATATGTTAATTAAAAATGATAGATTAAACTTTTGAAGAGGTAATACATATATATTTAAAAGAAGCATATAGAACTTTTATTTTTTGTTCTTCTATGTTTACATGTCACTATCAAACTGTTAGTCTTTTTTTTATCAATTTTGATCAAAAGTATTAGAATATTTTTCAAAGGATGTCATAATTCAATTTCAGCTAGTTGAATGACAAAACTAATTAAATGATTTTATCATTTTTCAAAGTATGGTTTTCTTCAGATATATGCCTAAGAGTGAGATTGCTGGATTATTTGACAGGTGTATTTTTAGTTTCTTAAGGACACACCATACTATTCTCCAAAGTGACTGTACCAGTTTACATTCCAAACAGCAGTGTAGGAAGATTCCCTTTTCTCCACACCCTCTCTAGCGTTTACTGATTGTAGACTTTCTGATGATGACCATTCTGACTGAATGAGGTTATATTCATTGTAGTTTTCATTTGTAATTCTCTAATATTTAGCTATGTTGAGCATCTTTTCATGTTCCTCTTGGACATCTTTATGTCTTCTTTGGAGAAATGTCTATTCAGGTCCTCTGCCCAGGAGGACCTGAATAGACATTTTCATTGAGTTGTTTGATTTTGATACTGGGCTGCATGAGCTGTTTGTAAATTTTGTAGATCAGCCCTTTGTCAGTCACATTGCTTGCCAGTATTTTCTCCTATTCTGTCAGTTCTTTTCATTTTGTTGATGGTTTCCTTTGCTGTGCAAAAGCTTTCAAATATAATTGGGTCCCATTTGTTTATTTTTGCTTTTATTTCCATTACTGTAGGAGACGGATCAAAGAAAATATTGCCACAATTTATGTCAAAGAGTGTTCTGCCTATGTTTTCCTCTAAGGGTATCCAGTCTTACATTTAGGTCTTTGATCCATTTTGAGTCTATTTTTGTATATGGTGTTAGAAAATGTTCTAATTTTATTCTTTTACATGTATCTGTCCAGTTTTCCCAGCAAAATTTATTGAAGAGACTGTCTTCTCTCCACTATATATTCTTGCCTCTTCCTTTTTTGTAGATTAATAATTGACATAGCTACATAGGTTTATTTCTGGACTTTCCTGTTGCATTGATCTGTATTTCTGTTTTTGTGCCAGCTTCATACTCTTTTTGACTGTAGCATGGTAGATAATCAAGTCAGGGAGTCCAATTCCTCCAGCTCCATTTTTCTTTCTCAGTCTTGATTTGGCTATTCGAGGTATTCTGTGTCTCCCTACAAATTTTAAATATTTTTTATAGTTCTGTGAAAAATGTTATTTGTAATTTGATAACAATTGCACTGAATCTGTGGACCGCCTCTGGTAGTATAGTCACTTTGACAATATTGATTCCCTCAGTCCAAGAACATTTTGTATTTTTCCATCTGTTTGTGTCATCTTCTATTTTTCTCATCAGCATCTTATAATTTCTTGAGTATGGGTCTTTTGCCTCCTTAGGTGGGTTTATCCCTAGGTATTTTACTTTTTTTTTAATATATATTTTTTATTGAAGTATAGTTGACTTATGTTTTAGGTGCACAGCAAGGTGATTCAGTTATACATATACGCATATTTTTGAAATTATTTTCCATTATAGGTTATTATAAGATATTGATTGTAATTCCCTGTGCAATACAGTAAACCTTTGTTGCTTGTTGCATATCTATTATTTTTAGTTAGAAATCTAGCATTCTATTAATACTAAGTCAAACAAGTGGAATCAAAATGTCATATTGTTTTTAGTTACACAAGAAATCATGTTTTCTAGAATATATATATTATACATATAATTTTTATATATGTATACAAAAGGTTTTCTACAATGCTTGATAAAAGCTTGAGAAAGAATATGAAACAAAGCAATGGAGAAATTGGAAAATATAAATGGGCACACTGAATATGAAATAGAAGAAGTGAAACAAACTAGATAAAAGATCATCATATGGTCCAGTTGTTTTTAAACATGACTGCTCATTAGAAACATATCACTGTTTATAATAGCCAGGACATAGAAGCAACCTAGATGTCTATCAGCAGAAGAATGGATAAGAAAGCTGTAGTATATATACACAATGGAGTATTACTCAGCCATTGAAAAGAATACATTTGAATCAGTTCTAATGAGGTGGATGAAACTGGAACCTATTATACAGAGTGAAGTAAGCCAGAAAGAAAAACAGCAATACAGTATACTAACACATATATATGGAATTTAGAAAGATGGTGACGATAACCCTGTATGTGAGACAGCAAAAGAGACACCGATGTATAGAACAGTCTTTTGGACTCTGTGGGAGAGGGAGAGGGTGGGATGATTTGGGAGAATGGCATTAAAACATGTATAATATCATATATGAAACAAATCGCCAGTCCAGGTTCAATGCACGATACTGGATGCTTGGGGCTGGTGCACTGGGATGACCCAGAGGGATGGTATAGGGGAGGGAGGTGGGAGGGGGGTTCAGGATGGGGAACATGTGTACACCTGTGGCGGATTCATGTTGATGCATAGCAAAACCAATATGATATTGTAAAGTAATTATCCTCCAAATAAAATAAATAAATTTAAATTAAAAAAAAAAAAAAAACATATCAGGAGCTCTGGAGGAAAAAAGCAATACCTGGGCATTTGTATTTTTCAAAAAATTTCAAGATGATTCTGATATGCATCAGGATTTTAAAAAGTGATACAAGTTTTTCTATTAAATCCTAGTTTTGGTGATGTAGAGTTCTATTTTTTTTTTTTTTGCTGACCAATCATGATACAATGGTATTAACTGAGTAATAGTTATATAACCACAATTGTAAAATATGTGCATCAGGTTACACAATCAATAGCCAGACAAGAAATAAAAGATAATTACAATTGCAAGCCATAATGGGAACATGATTAACATCATGTTAATCACTTGATGATTAAAAAGCACTTACATACAATGTGGAGGGGTCAAGCAGAGTGATGTGGTATGTAGAAATGCATACTGCATATGTTGCACATGTTTTTATCTGCCCAGCCAGTCTGTGTCTTTTACTTGGTGCATTTAATCCATTTACGTTTAAGGTTATTATCGATACGTATGATCCCGTTACCATTTTCTTAATTGTTTTGGGTTTCTTTTCTGTAGGTCTTTTCCTTGTCTTGTTTTTCCTGCCTAGAGAAGTTTGTTTTGCATTTGCTGTAAAGCTGGCTTGGTGTGCTGAATTCTCTCATTAATTTTTGCTTGCCTGGAAAGCTTTTGATTTCTCCATCAAATTTGAATGAGTCTTGTTGGGTTGAGTATTCTTGGTTGTAGAGTCTTCCCTTTCATCACTTTAAATATATCATGCCATTCCTTCTGGCTTGTAGAATTTCTGTTGAGAAATCAGCTGATAGCCTGATGGGAATTCCCTCATATGTTACTTGTCCTTTTATCCTTGTTGCTTTTAATATTTTATCTTTAATTTTTGTTAGTTTGATTACTGTGTGTCTTGGTGTGTTCCTCCTTGGGTTTATCTTGTTTGGGACTCTTTCTGAACTTGGTTGACTGTTTCCTTTCCCATGTTAGGGAAGTTTTCAGCTATTATCTCTTCAAATATTTTTTCAGGTCCTTTCTCTCTCTCTTCTGCTTCTGGGACCCCTGAAATGCAAGTGTTGGTGCATTTAATGTTGTCCCAGATATTTCTTCACTTCTTTTCATCTTTTTTCTATATTTTGTTCTGGGGCAGTGATGTGGGACACCATTCTGTCCTCCAGGGCACTTATCCATTCTTCTGCCTCAGTTATTCTGCCATTGATTCCTTCTAGTGTATTATTCATCTCTGTTTGTTTTTAGTTCCTGTAGATCTTTGGTAACATTTCTTGCATCTTCTTCATTGTTTTCCCAAGATCCTGGATCATCTTCACCATCATTACTCTGAATTATTTTTCTGGAAGGTTGCCTATTTCCACTTCTTTTAGTTGTTTTTCTGGGGTTTTATCTTGTCCCTTCATCTGTAACATAACTTTCTGCTTTTTCATCGTGATTTATTTTCTTTAATATGGTCTCTGTTTTAGCCACTGTGGGACTGTGCTTCTTCTGTCTGCCCTCTGATGGATGAGGGTAAGAGGCTTTTGTAAGCTTCCTGATAGGAGGGAGTGGTGATGGGAGCAATTGGGTCTTGCCCTGGTGGGCAGGGTCTTGCTCATTAGTATAGTATAATCCAAAAGTGTAAACAATTCCCAGTTGTGGATGTGACTGGTGATGGAAGTACAGTAAAGAACAACATTGCATAAGAACCTGGAATGTTAGGTCCATGAATCAAGGTAAATTGGGAGTAGTCAAACAGGAGGTGGCAGGAGTGAACATCAGTATTTTAGAAATCAGTGAAATAAAATGAACTGGAATGGGAAAATTTAATTCAGATGGCCATTATATCTACTACTGTGAGCAAGGATCACTTAGAAGAAATGGAGTAGCCCTCACAGTAAACAAAAGAGTCCCAAATGCACTACTTGGGTACAATCTCAAAAACAACTGCCTTCCTGTATAACGTCATGAACCTCCATCCATAGTTCATCAGGCACTCTGTCTATCAGATCTAATCCCTTGAATCTATTTGTCACTTCCACTTATGTATAATCATAAGCCATTTGGAAATGAACAGAGATCATTCTGTCATTTTTCTTTGGCATTAGTGGTTGGGGCAGAGACTTGGAATATTTCCATCACCAGTAACATCCACAATGCTTTGGCTCTTTCTCTTCATTCTTTCTGGAGTTATTTCTCCACTGTTTTCCAGTAGCATATTGGGCATCTACTGACCTGGGGAGCTCATCTTTCAGTGTCATATCTTTTTGCCTTTTCATACTGTTCATGGGGTTCTCAAGGCAAGAATACTGAAATAGTTTGCCATTCCCTTCTCCAGTGGATCACGTTTTGTCAGAAATCTCCACCATGACCTGTCCATTTTGGGTGGCCCTATGTGACATGGCTCAAAGATTCCTTGAGCTAGACAAGGCTGTGGTTCATGGGATCAGTTTTATTATGTTTCTGTGATTGTGGTTTTCATTTTGTCTGCCCTCTGACAGATAAGGATAAGAGGCTTATGGAAGCTTCCTGATAGGAGAGACTGAGTGTGGGGGAAACTGGGTCTTGTTCTGATGGGCAGGACCATGCTCAGTAAATCTTTCATCCAATTTTCTGTTGATGGGCAGGGCTGTGTTCCCTCCCTGTTGTTTGACCTGAGACCAAAATACAGTGTAATGAAGATAATGAAGGGTCATGAAGATAATGGTGACCTCCTTCAAAAGGTCTTGTGCATGCACTGTTGTGCCCCTGACCCTGTAGCAGGCAACTGTTGATCCACCCCTCTGCCAGAGACTTCTGGACACTCACAGTCAAGTCTGGGTTAGTCTCTTGTGGGGTCACTGCTCCTTTCTCCTGGGTCCTGGTGCTCACAAGATTGTTTTTGCCCTCCAAGAGTCTGTTTCCCCATTCCTGTGTAAATTCTGTAATCAACTTCCACTGGCCTCCAAAGTCAAATTCCCTGGGGGTTCT
Organism: Bos mutus; assembly: GCF_027580195.1. NCBI lineage: Eukaryota > Metazoa > Chordata > Mammalia > Artiodactyla > Bovidae > Bos > Bos mutus. The sequence goes on along the minus strand of NC_091633.1, from coordinate 51,093,535 downwards.
CAGTGCCTTTGCTAGATCCCCAGGTTGGGATATCTGTTGTGGGTCCTAGAACTTTCTTAACAGTGTGAGAATTTATTTGGCTTAATTTTCTGCAGTTTGTGGGTCATCTGCTTGGCAGCTCTATGGTGAGATTAATGGCAACCTCCTCCAGAGGGCTTATGCCACATGCTGCATAACCCAGGTCTGATGCACCCAGAACCCCTGCCCCTGCAGCAGGCCGCTGCTGACCTGTGGAGACACTCAAACACAGTTCTGTCTCAGTTTCTGTGGGGTCTCTGGGTCCTGGTGCCCACAAGGTTTTGTTTTAACCCTTCAAGCGTCTCTGGCAGGTATAGTGTTTGATTCTAAATGCGATTTTGCCCCTCTTACCGTCTTGCTGGGGCTTCTCCTTTGCTCTTGGATGTGGAGTATCTTTTTTGGTTGGATCCAACATTTTTCTGTCAATGGTTGTTCAGCAGCGAGTTGTAATTTTGGAGTTCTCACAGGAGAAAATGGGCACACATCCTTCTACTCCACCATCTTTTGTTTTTTTTGGAAGAGTTTTAGAAGGATAAGTGTTCTTCTTAGCTCTTCTCTAAATATTTGATAATGCTCAAAATTCTCCAAGCGAGGCTTCAACAGTAGGTAAACCGTGAACTTCCAGATGTTCAAGCTGAATTTAGAAAAGGCAGAGGAACCAGAGATTAAATTGCCAACATCTGTTGGATCATCGAAAAAGAGAGCTCCAGAAAAACATCTACTTTTACTTTATAAACTATGGCAAAGCCTTTGACTGCATGGATCACAACAACCTGTGGAAAGTTCTTAAAGAGATGAGAATACCAGACCACCTGACCTGGTTCTTGAGAAATCTGTATGCAGGTCAGGAAGCAATAGTTAGAACTGGACATGGAACAACAGACTGGTTCCAAATAGGAAAAGGAGTACGTCAAGGCTATATATTGTCACCCTGCTTATTTAGCTTCTATGCAGAGTACATCATGAGAAACGCTGGGCTGGATGAAGCACAGGTTGGAATCAAGATTGCCAGGAGAAATATAAATGACCTCAGATATGCAGATGACACCACCCTTATGGCAGAAAGCAAAGAAGAACTAAAAAGCCTCTTGATGAAAGTGAAAGTGGAGAGTGAAAAAGTTGGCTTAAAACTCAGCATTCAGAAAACTAAGATCATGGCATCTTGTCCCATCACTTCATGGCAAATAGGTGGGGAAACAGTGGAAACAGTTTCAGACTTTTTGGGCTCCAAAATTACTGCAGATGGTGACTGCAGCCATGAAATTAAAAGATGGTTTCTCCTTGGAAGAAAAGCTATGACAAACCTAGACAGCATGTTAAAAAAGTAGAGACATTACTTTGCCAACAAATGTCCATCTAGTCAAAGCTATGGTTTTTCCAGTAGACAAGTGTAGATGTGAGTTGGGAGTATAAAGAAAGCTGAGCACCGAAGAATTAATGCTTTTGAAATGTGGTGTTGGAAAAGACTCTTGAGAGTCCTTTGGACTGCAAGGAGATGCAACTAGTCCATCCTAAAGGAAATCAGTCCTGGAGGACTGATGCTGAAGCTGAAACTCCAATAATTTGACCACTTGATGTGAAAAACTGACATGTGAAAAGACCCTGATGCTGGGAAAGGTTGAAGGTGGGAGGAGAAGGGGAAGTCAGCGGATGAGATGGTTGGGTGGCATCACCAACTCAATGGACAGGAGTTTGAGTAAACTCCGGGAGTTGGGGATGGACAGGGAGGCCCGGCGTGCTGCAGTCCATGGATTCACAAATTCTCAGACAGGACTAAGTGGCTGAACTGACTGACTGAAAAATTTGATAGAATTCACCTGTGAAACCATCTGGTGCTGGACTTTTGCTTGTTGGAATATTGTTAATTACAGTTTCACTTTCATTACTTGTGATTATTCTATTCTTATTTTCTATGTCTTCATTGTTCAGTTTTTGAAGGTTGTATTTTTCTAATAATTTTCCTGTTTCTTCCAGACTTTCCATTTTTTGGCTTATAGTTGCTTCAAGTAGTGTGTTATGATCCTTTGTATTTCTGTGGTGTCAGTTATGACTTCTTTTTCATTTTAAATTTTGTTGATGAATCTTAAGTAAAGGTTTGCCAACTTTATCTTCTTAAAGAACCAGCTTTTAGTTTTATTGATCCTGCTATTGTTTTCTTCATTTCTATTAAATTCGTGTCTGCTCTGATCTCTTTGGTTTCTTTCCTTCTACTAAACTTCAGATTTTTTTTTTTTTTTTTTTTGGTTCTTGTTGCTTTAGTGTAAGGTTAGGTTAAGATTTTTGTTTCTTGAGCTGAGATTGAATTGCTGTAAACTTCCGACTTCGAACTGCTTTTGCAGGATCACATAGGTTTTGTATGTGTTTAGCAGGCACCTGTGGGCTCAGGAAGACTTTTGGCAGCCTGTCTGCTGATGTCTGGGGCTGTGTTCTATTCCTGCTCTGTTGGTTATTTGTCTGAAGCCTCCTAGATCTGGAGCCTACAGGCTCTTTGGTGGGGCCAGGTCTTTGAGAAAACGGCAGCCTTCTAGAGGGCTTATGCTAATGAGTACTCCCCAGAACTGCTGCCACCAGTGTCTTTGTCCCTGCGGTGCGTCATCACTGCCCCCCACTCTGTAGGAGGCCCTCCCAATTCCAGAAGGTATGTCTGGCCCAGACTGTTATGTCAGTTTTTACCCCCTGTGTCCTGGTGCCCGTGACCTCATGTACTCCCTCCAAGAGTGGTTTCTGTTTCCTCCAGTCCTCTGGAATTCCTCTGCTCTAACCCTGCTGGACTTTAAATCCAGATGCTCTGGGGGGCTCTTCCTCCTGATGCCAGACCCCGGCTGTGGCACCTGATGTGGGGCTCAGAAACTTTACTCCTGTGCGGGAAGCTCTGCAATATAATTATTTTCCAGGTTGTGGGTCACCCACCCAGGCAGCAGGCATGGGATTTAATTTTATCATGACTCTGCCCCTGCTACCATCTAATTGTGGTTTCCTCTTTGTCTTTGGATGTAGGATATCTTTTTTGGTAGTTTTCAGCATTTTTTTCTTTAATGACTGATTACCAGTTCATTTTGATTTTGGTGTTTTCGTGAGAAGGGTTGAGCTCAACATCCATCTTCTCTGCCATCTTATCTCCATCCCTTAATTTAGTATTTTTATGTTTATTTTAACTAAGCAACTGATATTTGAAAAATATTATATGTATATGTACATATACACATTCTTCTTATTATAAAGAAATGTTACTGTTGACTGAAAATTTTGTGTGAAGAGGTGAGTCTTTATGGATGACTACCTATGGATGACTAAGTCCTTTCCACAATGAGTCCATATATAGATAATGCTTCAGTCTACAGCTGTTAACAGAGTTGTCTCTGAGAATTTGCCCCTTAAAGTCACTGTTAGCCCCAGAAGTCACTTTCAGAAGTGCTGTTCTGATTTTTCCTGACTTTATGCCCTGTTGTGTTCTTCCTGCTTCTCTTTCCCATCTCAGAGTTTTCCAGTTCAGTTCAGTCACTCAGTCGTGTCCGACTCTTTGTGAGCCCATGAATCGCAGCACGCCAGGCCTCCCTGTCCATCACCAACTCCCGGAGTTCACTCAGACTCACGTCCATCGAGTCAGTGATGCCATCCAGCCATCTCATCCTCTGTCATCCCCTTCTCCTCCTGCCCCCAATCCCTCCCAGCATCAGAGTCCTTTCCAATGAGTCAACTCTTCGCATGAGGTGGCCAAAGTACTGGGGTTTCAGCTTTACCGTCATTCCTTCCAAAGAAATCCCAGGGCTGATCTCCCTCAGAATGGACTGGTTGAATCTCCTTGCAGTCCAAGGGACTCTCAAGAGTCTTCTCCAACACCACAGTTCACAAGCATCGATTCTTCGGCGCTCAGCATTCTTCACAGTCCAACTCTCACATCCATACATGACCACAGGAAAAACCATAGCCTTGACTAGACGGACCTTTGTTGGCAAAGTAATGTCTCTGCTTTTGAATATGCTATCTAGGTTGGTCATAACTTTCCTTCCAAGGAGTAAGCGTTTTTTAATTTCATGGCTGCAGTCACCATCTGCAGTGATTTTGGAGCCCCCCAAAATAAAGTTTTCTAGCTACAGGACAGAGTTTTCCAGCTACAGGACAATGTTGGGAAATTCCCCTCAGTGCACACCTACAGAACTCATCAGCTTCTTTGTTGAGTTTCTGCTCACCTGGCTTGGTTGAGCTAGGGAAAGATATCACTGCTCATGTGTTCTATATATATAGGTTCTCCTATAATTTACTTTTTCAAATTATGTGTAAGAAAACTGCTCTAAAAACAAAATGTCAACTCCATCTCTGGTGTGATTTATAATTGGCAGTACAATATCATCATAATCTCACCAACTTGCAAATAATTTTTGGATAAATATTTGTTTAAACTTATTCCAGTTGTTTAAATGATTACAGACACATTTTCTGTTAACTAAAATTAAACTTTGTATAGAGAAGCTGTTAGTGGTCTTAAAACAATCATATTGAAACCACGTCTATATATTGTCCAAATAAAAATAGGACTTCACCATGGTGTTTTTTCTGTTGCTGGGAAAGGAAGGTACATTTAAAGTAGCAGTTTTCATAGCTCCCCCCAAAGAAAAATCGAAGTATTATACAAAGGATATAAGGGAGAATTGACGTGTCTCATGGTGTAAATGTGCAGTGTGCAGTGTGCAGAAAGCCTTAATACTTTCTTACGAGATGGTTTGTTAAGTTTTCAAAATTTGAGTAGTTGTGAAAAAAATATATTTAAAACAAGGATTCTGTATCTTAATCTAAATTTGTGAATCATCCAAGGTGGTATTAATCAGTTACCATCTTGAGGACATATATACCTGGCTTATGTTGTGTGAACTAATCATCTCCATTGAGAGTAGAAAAGAAAGTGAAAGTGAAGTTGCTCAGTCATGTCTAACTCCTTGCAACACCCTGGACTGTAGCCCACCATTCTCCTCCATTCATGGGATTCTCCAGGCAGGAATACTGGAGCAGGTTGCCATGTCCTTCTCCAGGGGATCTTCCAGACCCAGGGATGGAACCCAGGTCTCCCATATTGCAGGCAGATTCTTTACTGTCTGAGCCACCAGGGAATCCCTGTTGAGAGTAGAATCTGCACTTAAAAAGGACATTGAGAAGAGTGAGACATTTGTATGTATTATAGCTATTGCTTATGTAGTATAATCTAAAGGAAATCTTATTTCTGTCCCCTTTTATTTGTGGAAGAGACTGAAAGCAAAGCAATAATTCTTTATTATTGTTACATAAAGCTAATGTCATAGACACAGACTCTTCTGGATATATTCTCTTTTCCCCTTTGGATCCTCTCTCCATTCTTCTATACTCCTCTGTGGCCTGGAGCACTGATCTCCAATGCACTACTCCATCAGGGCTGAGTCTGTTCTATGAGGTGTAGCAGCCAACCGGGGATCTTCTCCTGGAGAATAGGAGAACACTGAAGTCAGAGTCTTCCTTCCCCTTCCACCCTCCCTTTTCTACATCCTCCCTACACACAGCATAGTGGCAGATACCACCCATACCCACCATGGCTACTAGACTTGAGATGTGCAGAATTCATCCTTTGTTTCTTCCAGCACTTTTCTTTCCATGAAAGTGAAAGTCAGTCAGTCATGTCTGACTCTTTGCAACCCATTGGACTATACAGTCGATGGAATTCTCAAAGCCAGAATACTGGAGTGGGTAGCCTATCCCTTCTCCAGGGGATCTTCCGGGCCTGGGAATCAAACCAGTGCCTGCTGCATTGCAGGGGGATTCTTTACCAATTGAACTGATTGGGAAAGCCATCCCATTCTAGTGAGACATTGCTATCCTGCATGAAATCTGAATATTGAGCTAAATTTAATATCTGCAGGTCAGGAAGCAACAATTAGAACTGGACATGGAACAACAGACTGGTTCAAAATATGAAAAGGAGTACATCAAGGCTGTATATTGTCACTCTGCTTATTTAACTTATATGCAGATTACATCATGAGAAATGCTGGGCTGGAGGAAGCACAAGTTGGAATCAAGATTGCTGGGAAAAATATCGATAAACTCAGATATGCAGATGACACCACCCTTATGGCAGAAAGTGAAGAAGAACTAAAGAGCCTCATGATGAAAGTGAAAGAGGACAGTGAAAAAGTTGGCATAAAGCTCAACGTTCAGAAAACTAAGATCATGGCATCTGGTCCCATCACTTCATGGGAAATAGATGGGGAAACAATGGAAACAGTCAGACTTTATTTTTGGGGGCTCCAAAATCACTGTAGATGGTGATTGCACCCATGAAATTAAAAGATGCTTACTCCTTGGAAAGAAAGTTATGACCAACCTAGATAGCATATTCAAAAGCAGAGACATTACTTTGCCAACAAAGGTCCGTCTAGTCAAAGCTGTGATTTTTCCTGTGGTCATGTATGGATGTGAGAGTTGGACTGTGAAGAAAGCTGAGTGCTGAAGAATCGATGCTTGTGAACTGTGGTGTTGGAGAAGACTCTTGAGAGTCTCTTGGACTGCAAGGAGATCCAGCCAGTCCATTCTAAAGGAGATCAGTTTTAGGTATTCTTTGGAAGGACTGATGCTAAAGCTGAAACTCCAATACTTTGGCCACCTCATGCGAAGAGTTGACTCATTGGAAAAGACTCTGATGCTGGGAGGGATGGGGGGCAGGAGGAGAAGGGGACGACAGAGAATGAAATGGCTGGATGACAACACCAACTTGATGGACATGAGTTTGGGTGAACTCCGGGAGTTGGTGATGGACAGGGAGGCCTGGCGTGCTTCAATTCATGGGGTCGCAAAGAGTCAGACACGACTGAGCTACTGCACTGAACTGAACTGAACTGAGGACAAAATCATAAAATAGAAAACAATTTCAAACTATTGATAAGATAAAGCTTTCTTTGGGAATTAGTTTATAAGTAAAACTATAAAATATATGTAAATTTGAATTCTTTTAAAATAATGAATATATGTAAATAGCTAACTTTAACATGATTTTAAATAAAATAATCAAATATACTTAAACATGATAATCCTTTGTTTTAGAAAGTGTTGCATGAAAAAGCATCGTGCTTGAAGTACATTTGTTTCAAGTGTATATTTTCCAATAATAATGTGCTGTTAATAAAATGATTTGCATGACTCTAAAAAAAACTGCCGATGATTCACAGAATGTATATTTATGATTCATGCTCTTTATTTTCACCCTTTAGTATATTCGTTAATTGGAACACTCCATAAAACAGTATACACAGGTTTTTTGTTGTTGTCTGTCAGTAAAGGTACTTTATATATGTCTTGAAGATACTGAGATGAGCTGATTTCCTCCATCCATAAACTCAGAGGGAAATGTGCTAAGGAGGTAAGCACATGAAATAATATTTAAACTCAGGCACAGAGATGCTGATTAGACATGAATGTACATGTGTTGTGGCATCACAGCCCAGGAGCAGCAGCAATGACAGCACCATCTGTTACTGCTTCTGTCTCTGGTTCTTAGATCCATGAAAAAGCTGGAGTGATCTATTCCCCCACAATCACTCTTCAGCTGTTCCGCTTGTTTCTGTTGCTTGACAGCAGCTCATATTTATACCATCTTAAACAATGTCAGTTTGGAATAAAAGACTAAGGTATTATATGTATCAGTTCAGTTGCTCAGTCATGTCCAACTCTTTGCAACCCCATGAATCGCAGCAGGCCAGGCCTCCCTGTCCATCACCAGCTCCTGCAGTTTACCCAAACTCATGTCCATTGAGTTGGTGATGCCATCCAGCCATCTCATCCTCTGTCGTCCCTCCTCCTGCCCCCAATCCCTCTCAGCATCGGGGTCTTTTCCAGTGAGTCAACTCTTCACATGAGGTGGCCAAAGTATTGGAGTTTCAGCTTCAGCATCAGTCCTTCCAATGAACACGCAGGACTGATCTCCTTTAGAATGAACTGGTTGGATCTCCTTGCACTCCAAGGGACTCTCATGAGTCTTCTCCAGCACCACAGTTCAAAAGCGTCAATTCTTGGGCTCTCAGCTTTCTTCACAGTCCAACTCTTACATCCATACATGACTACTGGAAAAACAAGAGCCTTGACTAGATGGACCTTTGTTGGCAAAGTAACGTCTCTGCTTTTGAATATGCTATCTAGGTTGGCCATAACTTTCCTTCCAAGGAGTAACCATCTTTTAATTCCATGGCTGCAGTCACCATCTGCAGTGATTTTGGAGCCCCTCAAAATAAAGTCTGACACTGTTTCCCCATCTATTTCCCATGAAGTGATGGGACCAGATGCCATGATCTTAGTTTTCTGAATGTTGACCTTTAAGCCAAAGTTTCACTCTCCTCTTACACTTTCATCAAGAGGCTCTTTAGTTCCTCTTTGCTTTCTGCCATATGGGTGGTGTCATCTGCATATCTGAGGTTATTGATATTTCTCCTGGCAATCTTGATTCCAGCTTGTGCTTCTTCCAGCCCAGCATTTCTCATGATGTACTCTGCATATAAGTTAAATAAACAGGGTGACAATATATAGCCTTGACGTACTCCTTTAGGGAGTTAGGGTTAGGGTTAGGGTTAAGATGGTCTATATGGAACCAGTCTATTGTTCCATGTCCAGTTCTAACTGTGGCTTCTTGACCTGCATACAGATTTCTCAAGAGTCAAGTCAGGTGGTCTGGTATTCCCATCTCTTTCAGAATTTTCCACAGTTTATTGTGATCCACACAGTCAAAGGCTTTGGCATAGTCAATAAAGCAGAAATAGAGGTTTTTCTGGAACTCCCCTGATTTTTCCAAGATCTAGCGGATGTTGGAAATTTGATCTCTGGTTCCTCTGCCTTTTCTAAAACCAGCTTGAACATCTGGAAGTTCACGTTTCACGTATTACTGAAGCCTGGCTTGGACAATTTTGAGTATTACTTTATTTTTTTTTTTTTAATTTTATTTTATTTTTAAACTTTACATAATTGTATTAGTTTTGCCAAACATCAAAATGAATCTGCCACAGGTATACATATGTTCCCCATCCTGAACCCTCCTCCCTCCTCCCTCCCCATACCATCCCTCTGGGTCGTCCCAGTGCACTAGCCCCAAGCATCCAAGTGTGTGAGATGAGTGCAACTGTGCAGTAGTTTGATCATTCTTTGTCATTGCCTTTCTTTGGGATTGGAATGACCTGACCTTTTCCAGTCCTGTGGCCACTGCTGAGTTTTCCAAATGTGCAATTATATGTATAGGAAAAGTCAAATCTATTAAAATTTTACCTCATAACTTCATCACAACAGGCATTAATATGTACTAAAATTCTTAAAGAGAATATGTAAAAGTAAATGTAAATGACCAAAGAAAACAACCAGAAGAATTATTAAATGGTCACTTATCTATCAAAAATGCAAGTCATGTTTCCAGAAGCTACTATTAATAGTGACTTACATTCAGTAGTCCTTTGTTGTCATGTTTGAAAATACATTATTTTCTAAAATCACTATTAATGATAAACACAAAGCTTTCTAGTGTAAAAATTTCATATGTAGAGTTTGTATTAATGTTCTCGATCAACTTTTGGAATACAGATCTATGCTTGAAATAAAATGTTGAAATACAATTTTAAAAGTACTTTAATTGTACATGATTTAGGGATATGCTTGGATTTATGAGTTTATACCAATATCAGCAGTCATTAGGTTATTACTTAATTTAATTAAATTTAATGAACTCTCTGAAACCCAAATTAAGTATTATAAACATGTTGAATAAAGAGGATTAAAAGAAGATTAATAACAGGGCTTTTAATAATTGACACTTTCCTCTCATGTTTATTTCATAAAGTGACAAAATGATACCTTTGTCTCTAGCTTGCATAACTGGATGGGGAGTGCTGCCTTTTATTTGGATGCACAGGAAGTGAACGGGGACAAATTTGGGAGTCTGGAGTGATGAGTTCAAAAACCGTACATAATATGTGGAAGCTCTCTGGGAAAATGTCAAATGGCAGTTGAGGGCGGTTCTTCGTCTGGGAGGAAACACTCCTAACTATCCTTGTGCTGGTGAGTTTTGTTTTCAGTGTGGCCCTTGTGTACATCTCCTTTAATCATGTTTAATCCCCAAAGAAAGAGAATAACACAGTCATATTTTAGCTTAATATGATACAACTATCCTGAGTACAACACATCACTGGGTGATGTTTACTCCTCTTGATAATCTGTAACTTAAATATTACAATGTAAAGTCAACATATCTTATATATCATGGTAGACAGAATTATGACCTTGTCTTTACTTGGGAATTATATATGGCTTAGGAAGACGCTTATGGGTAATAAGTTAACAGACGTACAGCTTGCAATGGTGAATTTTGCATGTCAACTTGGCAAGCCATGGTACCAAGATATTTGGTCTACATGTTCTATGAAAGTGAGATTAACATTTGAATTAGTAGTTTTGAGCAAAGTAAATTACCTTCCATAATGTGGGTAGGCCTTATCCCATTCGTTGAAGTCCTTAAGAGGAAAAAAAAAAACAGCTAAGTCTTCCCTTCTTTTTTTCTCCATACACACACTCACTCACTCTCTCTCTCTCCCTCTCCATCGTTTTCATTCTTTTTCTCTGGAGAAGCCTAATATAATCCTTTTCTTGTGCCGTGTCTCCTGGCCATTCTATTTCATGTACTATAGGTAGTTGGAGGAGTATGAATTCTTTTTTTATATATATATATCTTTCCTTTTCTTTGCTTTTTGCTTCTCTTCTTTTTTTTTATTTTTTTATTTTTTAACTTTACAATATTGTATTGGTTTTGCCATACATCAACATGGAGGCAAGAATATACACTGGATTAAAGACAATCTCTTTAACAAGTGGTTCTGGGAAAACTGGTCAACCACTTGTAAAAGAATGAAACTAGAACACTTTCTAACACCATACACAAAAATAAACTCAAAATGGATTAAAGATCTAAACGTAAGACCAGAAACTATACAACTCCTAGAGGAGAACATAGGCAAAACACTCTCCGACATACATCACTGCAGGATCCTCTATGACCCACCTCCCAGAATATTGGGAAAAAAAGCAAAAATAAACAAATGGGACCTAATTAAACTTAAAAGCTTCTGCTCAACAAAGGAAACTATAAGCAAGGTGAAAAGACAGCCTTCAGAATGGGAGAAAATAATAGCAAATGAAGCAACTGACGAGGAATTAATCTCAAAAACATACAAGGAGTATGAATTCTAAGTTCCGTTCCATCTAGCCGGTTTTAACTACTGTGTCTTGATATTAAACCTTCTTTTTCAAAACTGTCTTGGCTAGTTCTACTTTTACAACTTCCATTAAGATTATAGTATCAGTTTGTCAAATTATGCTGAAATTCCTGGGCGATTTTGATTAGTATGCCAATGGATTTTTTTACTGGGAGAGAAAACTCTCCCATTTCCTCCATTACTTTTTCCTCATTGCAGGTCTTCTCATATGGTTTGTAAACATTGACTGTGAGCTCATCCTCAGTGTGGTTTTTGTGATGGTCCCATGTGTCTTGCAGGCTTCCCTCATAGCTCAATTGGTAAAGAATCTGCCTGGAATGCAGGAGGCCCCAGTTCGATTCCTGGGTTGGGAAGATCCCCTGGAGAAGGAAATGGCAACCTACCCCTATACTCTTGCCTGGAAAATCCTACGGATGGAGGAGCCTGGTGGGCTACAGTCCATGGGGTCGGGAGGAGTCAGACACATCTGAGCAACTTCACTTTCTTTCATGCGTCTTGCGCTTGGGAAAAATCTCTAAAGGAAGCTTTATGTTTTTCTCTGAATGGGACCACTTGGTCTCAGTTTTCAAAAATTTTAGGCTTTCACACTCACTGAGACTTATTACACGTATTAGAGTGGTATGAATATGATACATCTGTTTGAGGATCCTGACTTCTCAAGGACCTTTCTTATTAAGCCCAGCCTCTGAAGCAGTGCTGAGTTTCCTTGGTAGTTCCTTTATACACTCACTCCATGACTTCTGATTTCCTCAAGATAGCTTGGCTTCAGGTTCCATTTTTGTCTCCTGCTTCCTAAAATCCTGTTCCATGTGAATATCAAAACCATAACTTCATGCCTTCACCTGATTCAGATAGTCCCCCAATACATGTAAATCTCACCTCCTATGTACTAGACTTTATTTTTCCTTTGACTTAATGGACTGTAATTGCTAAAGATATACTTACCTTTTATAGTTTTGATTTTGATTTTCCAAAACAAGTCAGTTCTTGAATTAATTATCAATACCAAGGCTTTTGGAGTGGTAACTTGGCATAGAAATTTAGAAGATGGCCATGAAATGACCATGTAGACTACATAAAATAATCAGTATTTTAGTTAAAAAAAAAACAAAAAAACTGTTGTCTCCTTGACCTCCATTTTCTACCTATGAAATAGAAATAATGCAATAATAAAAGTCACGAGGATTGTTTTGGATACCATTTGTGGTACGTCACAAGTATTTTAGAACATATTATACTTAACAGGAAGCAATATGTCTTCTTATTTTAACCATCTGTGCATGAAGAAGAGGCAAGAACAAATAGGAATTAAAAAAAAAATATTGATTAGTTTTGATGATGTTTCCATCATAGAGCCTATTCTCAAGAATGTGCTTGAGATAGGAAATGTGAATAATTAGACGTATATAAAATAAATACACAAATAGAGAAGGAAACGGTGTAAGAAAATGGCTTCTAGAAACAGTTAATATATGTTTTTTCCCTTATCCTCAACTGAGAAAACTGCATTGTTGCAATCAAAAGGGAACACTAAAAAACTACTGTGTCAGCAAATCTCTGTGGGAAGTTCAGGTGTTTGAACATGTCTGATATTTCCTCTTTATAGCTATCACCACAGAGAATGTTATTCTATTTATCAAAAAGCCAAAACTGAGCTCCTGTTTAACCTCCAAACATCAGTCTGAAAAGTGAAATACTGATGAATAATTACAGAGATAATTAAATTAGGCATTATTAAAATTAGTTTCTCATCTTCATAAATTACTAAGGTTAGAATTTTATGCAATCAAGAATTTATTTTCCTCCCTCCTTCCCTGTCACTGTCTACTTATGTAGACGCACTTCATTTATAATTTTTTAACACTCCAGTTTGCTGAGTTTAAATCTTACATCACTTTTTTGTCCTTTTTTCCTTTCAAATATAAGCATATAAAACTAATGAATATATCAGCTATTCTTTTTTATATTATATAAATATATAATAGTTTGTAATAATATATAGTATTATATAGTTTGTAAATTTATAATTTTATACCATGTATTTTGTTAATAATTAATTTTGACATTGATCACAAATTATGTTTTTTTAAATTTGATTTTATTAATTCCTAAATATTTCTGATAATTTACATTTTTATTAAGGAATCTATTTATTTGCACAATTTCACGTTGAGAAAAAACTGTTTTGTCTGTGTGCCACCCTTTTAAAAACTAGTTTTTGAAGTGTTCTATAAACTTGTAAAATCGTAAGTTACATTTTCTTTGTAGTTTTCAATTTTCAACATATTAGTAAAACCAGTCTTATGATACTGTTACCAACCTTTCTCTGTGTCCTGCAGTGTGCTTCATAAATCTAAAGTGGTTGTTAGAAGTGGACATTACTCGTGCCTCTTCTGTTTCTACTGATTCAAAATCCATGGTTGTATCATGAATCACTATCATTATCCACATTCCTAAATAATTTCCATGGAAACTGAAGTTTGAAATTTGTGGTTCTCTGTATCTTTTATATTTGACAGTTTGTTGTATAAACCCTAACATTTAAAATAGAACAAGCAGCAGTGGTAGGCACATTAAGATATATCTTATTTAATCCACAATAGCCTTATTGTGGTATTGTTATTAAGAATTGGAGTGCTGAAGCAGTTTATACATGCTCATGCTGTGCTGTGTTTAGTTGCTCAGTCATGTCCAACTTTTTGCGACCCCATGGACTGTAGCCCTCTAGACTCCTCTGTCCATGGGGATTCTCCAGGCAAGAATACTGGAGTGGGTAGCCATGCCCTCCTCCAGGGGATCTTCGCAACCCATGGATCTAACCCAGGTCTTCTGCATTGCAGGTGTATTCTTTACCATCTGAGCCACCCTTAAAGCCCAAGAATACTGGAGTGGGTTAGCCTATCCATCCACCAGGGTATCTTCCCGACCAAGGAATTGAACCAGGGTCTCCTGCATTGCAGGCAGATTCTTTACCAGCTGAGCTACCAGGGAAGCCCATACATGCTCATACCTTTAGTAAATTGGAGGTTCATTCCAGTCTCAGGTCGTATGGCTTCCGTGTCCTTGATCTTAATCACCATACACATATGGCTCTCATTTGAATAGATGCTGAAAACCATGCATCAAGTAGAATCACAGTAACCTCTGACTCTGTCAAGGTGTTCCTGATTTTAAAATAGTAATAAATATTTTGTAGACAAGCCTGTTTTTAAGTGTATGCTTAATTAAAATAATATATGGTCTTTGCTCCATTTTATGCATTTCACACTATTGTTTAATCACTAAGTCGTTCTGACTCTTTTCCAGCTCCTATAGGTGGTATTTATATCACGGTGTCTGCAGTTCATTTGCTTTTGATATCTATTTTTTCAAGGTATATTTGGTCATTTTGATTTCTCCCTCCTTCTTATAAACAGCATATGCCAGACTGGGTTCTCTACCTCTAGTTTACAAAAACTTAAAAAAAAAAAATACTGTCAGCTGAAAAAAAGGTACCACCTGAAAGTTAAGAATAATGTTTTATTTGATTCACAAAACTGAGGTCTTAAGCGTGGGACAGAGTATCTCAGATAATTCTGAAAGACTGTTCTCAAGAGTCAAGCTGGGGAGCCAGGAGTTTTTGCAACAAAAACCAGGCAGTCAGAACATCAAAAGATTACTGTTAAAGAAAACTAGATACCTCAGTTATATAGCGCTTTTCTATGTTTGGAAAGATGCAAGAGTGTGGGCTCACAGAAATCATTGCTTTGATTTGTACCTCAGCTGTCTGAGGCCAGCATCCCGAGTCTCTTCAGGGTGTGCTCCCCAGGCTGGCTGCATGTCTGATGAGCACTGTGGTTCTGAGTGCTCTCAGGGCTCACTCAGGGGGGCTGTGATGTGACGACTTGGTGGTGGCAACATTCTGTTTCCTGATAAGAGCAGGTTGTGTTTTTCATTCAGAATACTTTTGTGTTTTACGTCTAGAGATTGGATTGGTGGGGAAAATGGACATACTTTAGTTTGTTTTCTATGGAGTTTTGCACAGTTTTGCCATAGAGGCTTAGGTATTAATACAATTTGAGCGTGTTTTCTTGCATCGAGGATGATTGCCCAGTCACTTTTGTTAAACGTTGTCTTGAGATATTGCCTCTTTCTACGTTTTGGATTTCATGAGTATTTTAATTGGACTATGACAGAGGAGTCAAAAATCACAAATAGTTTAATACTAATAGTAAACTAGTATAGAATTAGTTCAGTTTTGTTTTTGAAAATAGGAAATATGACAAAAACGTAAATAATACATTTCTTTCTCAAAAGAAGTTTAATTTTGAATATAAGGGAGGGAAGGAGTAGCTATTTATAATTCTTAAATAACACAGACAGTATATGAAAGAGGAAGTAAAACAATCACAAGTCTCATCTTTATAGTATAAGGGGAAGTAGATTTCACTTCACGGATGTACCCTGGTTTTCATCATCCCTGGAAAGTTAAGCAAATGGACTGGAGAACCCCTTTGCTGATGAAGAAAGACCCAATGTCTTGTTAAAGAGCCTTTTGAAGTGTAGATATTTGCACAACAGGGGCTTATTCCTTTTCCTTAAGGGTTTAGATAATGAAAATAAATACTTCATGGGCTAATTTTTATCTACATCACTGAAGGTCATATATACATTTTGTTACCTACCAAATATAAATGGCAGGGTTTTATTTTGAATGTATAGCTTTCAAGTTAGAAAATGCATCAACACTGCTGGATTTGAAATCTAAAATCAGTTTTAAACAGTTGACTCAAATCAACTGCATTTAATATTGTCCTGGAGGTCTCTGAGATTGTCCTCATTTCTTTTAATTCGTTTTTCTTTTTTCCTCTCTGATTCACTTATTTCTACCATTCTATCTTCTATTTCACTAATCCTATCTTCTGCCTCTGTTATTCTACTATTTGTTGCCTCCAGAGTGTTTTTTTGATCTCATTTATTGCATTATTCACTATATATTGACTCTTTTTTTATTTCTTCTAGGTCCTTGTTAAACCTTTCTTGCATTTTCTCAATCCTTGCCTCCAGGCTATTTATCTGTGGTTCCATTTTTATTTCAAGATTTTGGATCATTTTCACTATCATTATTCGGAATTCTTTATCAGGTAGATTCCCTATCTCTTCCTCTTTTGTTTGGTTTGGTGGGCATTTATCCTGTTTCTTTACCTGCTGGGTATTCCTCTGTCTCTTCATCTTGTTTATATTGCCGAGTTTGGGGTGGCCTTTCTGTATTCTGGCAGTTTGTGGAGTTCTCTTTATTATGGAGTTTCCTCACTGTGGGTGGGGTTGTATCAGTGGCTTGTCAAGGTTTCTTGGTTAGGGAAGCTTGTGTCGGTGTTCTGGTGGGTGGAGCTGGGTTTCTTTTCTCTGGAGTGCAATGAAGTGAAAGAGACACGTGTACCCCAATGTTCATCGCAGCACTGTTTATAATAGCCAGGACATGGAAGCAACCTAGATGTCCATCAGCAGATGAATGGATAAGAAAGCTGTGGTACATATACACAATGGAGTATTACTCAGCCATTAAAAAGAATACATTTGAATCAGTTCTAACGAGGTGGATGAAACTGGAGCCTATTAGACAGAGTGAAGTAAGCCAGAAAGAAAAACAGCAATACAGTATACTAACGCATATATATGGAATTAAGAAAGATGGTAATGACAACCCTGTATGCGAGACAGCAAAAGAGACACAGATGTATAGAACAGTCTTTTGGACTCTGTGGGAGAGGGAGGTGGGGATGATTTGGGAGAATGGCATTAAAACATGTATAAAATCATATAAGAAACGAATTGCCAGTCCAGGTTCAATGCAGGATACAGGAAGCTTGAGGCTGGTGCACTGGGATGACCCAGAGGGATGGTATGGGGAGCTAAGTGGGAGAGGGGTTCAGGATGGGGAACACCCGTGGCGGATGCATGTTGATGTATGGCAAAACCAATACAATATTGTAAAGTAAAAAAATTAAAAAATAATAAAAAATCAACTGCAAACTAGTAAACAGTTGTTTCACAGTTATATCTAATTATTACAATTGAAACAAATTCTTCCTTCTCAGTTTTTATAGCCATGTCCTTCAGCCTCCCCATCTGATATCAGGAAAACCAGCATAAATACCACTCTATAACTTAGCGTTTAAAAGAGCTACAAAGTGATATATCTGTTATTTCATTATGCTTCTATCATGTTCATTTTATTCAAGAGGTAATAATTCAGGTCTATCACTTAATGGATACCTGAAAAATGGTTTTATTCCATAACAGTGTCTCACTATTTCTTTAAATCTAACTATCTTCTTCACATCTGTGAATCCTCAGACAACTAAATAAGGTAACGAGATTGTCCTACCTTTATAGTTTGTGCTATTTATACATAAGAGAACATGTTTTCTTTAGTACAGGAGCAAACTAATATTAACCTACCATTTGGAAGCATGGTGAGCAGTCCGGGAAACAACAACCTAACATCTTAGATTGGGTCCTAATCTTTTCACTCCGATGAAGTGAAGACCTATTAAAAATAATGATACCATGATAACATTAATTTGGCTTGTATTGCTGTCCCAAGTCAGAGCTCTAGCTAGGAGCAGCCGAACGTATTTTATTGAAAGACAAAGTAAATTGGGGCAGTTCCCCTAGCAGTATAAATTAGTCAGAACCTTGGAGACATAAGTATATTTTAGGAACACAGTACTGAATTCTTTTTCTAAGAATTATGCACCTTAATTCAGTAATTTGGTATGCCTCAGGGTTTGCATGTATTTTAGAGATACTGTAATGAAGCGTGTGAGTATTCATTTAAACACAGAGGTCCCCCAAGAATAAAAGGCATGCCTAATTCACTGGAAATGCTATCATTCTCAGAATGTTTCCAGGAGTAATGCAAACTTGTACTAGCTGGGTTAGATAAGTTATTAGGAGCATATGGGGATGAAATAGGTAAATGTGCTTGAGAGATCATTGAAAATTAGGTCATTCTCAAATGAACTAATAAAAACTAGAGTTTACAAACTGAAAGACTGCACAGTGGTTTAAGTCCCTATGCTTTTTCATTCTGGTCTTTGGCTTGGATGGAATTACCTTACTGTTTCAAAGTTTTCAAACCCTGTATGTTTTTAGTGATCTGATTTAAATGCTATGCATGAAAATGGGATTTTGCACATTGGAGTAATTTTGTCTCATATACTGGTCTGAGAATCACTGAAGTATTTGTTCAGTGTTGAAGAAAATATTGATACTGATATGGAGTAAAACCTTTTTGTTTAGGTTTTAAATACTCCATAAACTGTTTGCTTAAGCTACCTTTTTTCCATGTTGAACTGCTTCAATCCAGGAAATGCTTCCTTTTATCCTGCACCTGACCCATAAACAACTCCAGCTTTTACTATAATTCTACATGTAATTTTGTATTTTTCACCTTTTTATTAAATTTTAAAGTAACAAAAAGAATTGTAATATAATCAAGTAGCATAGGTTTTGGAGTTAATACTTTTATATTGAAACCTTACTCTTTTCTTGCAGTGTTAACTGGGGTATTTTTCCTTAACTTCAAGAAGATTATTTTCTCCTTTCGGAAATGGACATTACATGTATGTGCCGAGAAAACTGGGTTGTAATGTTTTTATTACTATACACTTTCAAAGTTAAGCCTGCAAAATAAAATTCCCTCTTCTAATTGTGGGAGGGAGAGCATAATTAATGAGAAGAGAAGTCTGTGTCCCATTTTCACTATTTCTATTTATATTAAAAGCATATGTTCCTACTTTATAAACAATGCATACTTTTCACCATCCTACTAAAAATGCTTTGATGAGAATTTTAAACTTAACATTATCAAATAGATATTATGCTTTTAAAACTCTGTTCAAGATGATTCAACCTTTTATGGTTTTAGAAAATAAAGATGAAAAAAACACCAGCAGTGGGCACATCTGTGACATTTACAACATCAAGGACTTGCATCAGTGCCAGAATGCTCCCTGATAGGTTGATGTTTATGCTGGAAATAAATGTATAATGCTGCTGGCAAAAAATCTTCAGACTAGGTCCAAATGATATAAACATTTATGTAGTTTAAATGCAAGAATACAAGCCTGGTATTTTGATTTCTATTTAAGCAACTAGATAGCCAATTAATGTATTTTCACTAATGTCATTGCAGTTTGTGTCATGTAGACACAGCCTGTGTTAGGCCAGGAAAGAAACCATCAGAAGTGTTACACTTGAAACTTTTTCATCTATTTTAATTTTAGCTGAGCTCCTAACCCGAGCTGGAAAAATTGAAGTAGTATAGGATTTTAACCCAAAATATAAAATAAATAGCTGTGAGGGTTCATACTGACACAAATAATTATTTGAATAAATAAATAAGGGAAATACACAAATCTTCCATGGAGGATAACTCTGAGTCATTTATGCAAATACTCTGACACTAAAGGGATGGAGTATAAATTCTCCCTCCTTAAGCACAGGTGGCATGTATTAATATTTTTCCAAATAGTACAATATGAAAAAGACAAAGCAGAGTAAGATTACAGTGAAGTAATCTTTCAAACACTATGTCAGAAAAGTGATCATAGCCTACGTCAACACTGCACGTCATGTTGCTAGAACTAAAGTACTAAAGTACAACACAATAACACTTACCAAAAAAGAAGAACTTTACTTCTGTGGCCTTCCTCCCCAAATACCCATATTTAATCAGGAGGCAGAGAAACAAGATCAGACAAATCCAAATGTATGTTTTTCTACAAAATACCTTACCAGTACCCCTCAAAACTGTCAAGGTCATTCATAGCAAGGAAACTTTGAGGAACTACCATAGCCAAGAAGAGCCCAAAGAGACGTGGCCAAATATCATGTGGTAACCTGTTCAGAACAATAAAAGGACATAGATGAAATGTAAGAAAACCTCAATAACAATGTACTTTAGTTAGTGGTAAATATTGATACTGGTTCATTAATTATAACAAATGTGTTTTATAATTTAAGATATTAATAACAGAGGAAATTGAGTGTGGGGGTTTGGGGAACTCCATTAAATCCTTGAAATTTTTCTGTTAATCTAAAACTGTTCTAAAATAAAAATTATATTTTAAAAATCTAGTCTATCCTTTTGTTCAGTGTGCATATTAACAATGAAATAGGCTGAGCAGACAAATATGTGGATGCTTTTAATAATATGATGTAAGTAAAGTTTAACATGCAACTTTTTATTCAATTTCTTTACTTTCCTTTTTTATATAGGCCTAAAATGTGGTCAGTTGACCTAATTACTGCTAGAAGTGGAAGCAACTCTTATGCTCTTATGAAGTAGTAAGTTCATTTCTCTTCATCAAGGAAAAAAGCTTTAAGAGGAGCTCATTAACAATTTCATTTCACCAAGTTTGTAGCTCATATGTGAGTTTCTCTTTCTTGCATTTGTCTAACCATTAGAGAGGTAAAAGGAAGAAAATATTGTGACATCACTGTTTATCAACTGTGATGTGACAACATCCTGCCACTTGAGGCAAGAGGGTGGTTAAAGACATGATTCTGTGGCAGTGAGATTGGGTCATTACTTTAATAAATTTTATTAGGTACCTAAAAGATACCTTCTGTGTGTTCTGCTTCTTAGGAGAGTAACCTAACTGAAAATACACATTTCAAGTATTTCCCGCAAGAGAAGTATGAACATTGTCAATAAATTCAACACATTAATTGATGCCTCGCGTGTGCCAGGCAATTCTAGCCCTAGGAATGCTTCAGTGAGCAGAAGAGATGAAAATCGTTGTCTTTGTGACTCATATCACTGTGTGTTTTTTATTTTGGTCTGTTTTATATATGGCTTTTGAAAGCAAGAAGTTAGGGAAAAACACTAGAAATCTAGGTTTCTTTGATTCCTAACAGTAAGGAAAATAAGTAAGTAAAACTTTTCCCTCTAGAATGTAATGTGTTTTTTTAAAAAAAATCTTTACAAAAGTTAAGAATTCAAAAACGAGAAAAAGTGGCAACAGGCATGTTCCATGGTCTGCAGAAAATAAACAATTTTTTAAAGAGAGAGGAAAGAACATTTTTGCCTCCTCCCTCATTCCTCTCTTCAGCTTTGGTAACTTTTTTTTAATTCCTTAAACAAATATTTATTGAATACCAATCTCATATAATTTGTGCACTGAACACTAGGAATAAAAGGCTAAAGATACTGTTTCTACATCAGATATTTTATGAACTGAATCAGAAATACTTTATTACATTGTAGATTAAAAATGCAGTATGTTAAAAATGTTAAATATTAGTCGCTCAGTTGTGTCCAACTCTTTGTGACACCATGGACTGGAGCCTGCCAGGCTCATGTGTCCATGGAATTCTCCAGGCAATCATATGGAAGTGGGTAGCCATGCCCTTCTCCAGGGGATGCAATAAATGTTATTAAAGTCCATTCTAAATATTTTGGGTTCCAAGGAAAAGAAGACAAATGAAATCCAACATAGTGCATGCCTAAAATTTATGTTACACTTTGCTTTTATTAATAATTTAATTAATTGGAAAGCTTCATGCCTTTATAAGAAGCTGAAAAATATTTTCCTATGGGTTGATCTGTTTCTGCTCCCGAAAATAGATATATTAAAGTCCTAACCCATAGTACCTATGAACTTTATTTGGAAATAGGCTCTTTGAACACATATACAAGGAGACCTCCATGTAAAGATATGAAAACACATAAAGATAGAAGATGACCATATGAGAATGGGTGATGAGTGGAGTTATGCTGTTTGCAAGTCAAGGAACAACTGGAGCTACCAAAAGTTCGAAATGGCCAGGAAGAATCTTATCTCCTAGACACTTTGGATGGAGCATAATCTGCCAACATCTTGATTTCACACTTCTAGCCCCTACAACTGTGAGAATAAATTTCTGTTGTTTTAAGCATCTAGCTTGTGGTATTTTGTAACAGCCACTCTAGGAACTTAATGAATATGTATATAACTATATTTTTTTGTTAAATGTCAAAAATATAGCAACAAATCAAAGAAAATATAATGTTGTCATTGTATGAGCTAAGCAGAGACATTACTTGGCCAACAAAGGTCCTTCTAGTCAAGGCTGTGGTTTTTCCAGTGGTCATGTATGGATGTGCGAGTTGGACTGTGAAGAAAGCTGAGTGCCAAAGAATTGATGCTTTTCAACTGTGGTGTTGGAGAAGACTCATGAGAGTCCCTTGGACTGCAAGGAGATCCAACCAGTCCATTCTAAAGATCATCAGTCCTGGGTGTTCACTGGAAGGACTGATGCTAAAACTGAAACTCCAATACTTTTGGCCACCTCATGCGAAGAGTTGACTCATTGGAAAAGACTCTGATGCTGGGAGGGATTGGGGGCAGGAGGAGAAGGGGACGGGACGACAGAGGATGAGATGTCTGGATGGCATCACCAACTCGATGGACATGAGTTTGGGTGAACTCCGGGAGTTGGTGATGGACAGGGAGGCCTGGCGTGCTATGATTCATGGGGTCGTGAAGAGTCAGACACGACTGGGCGACTGAACTGAACTGAAGCTGTTCTGTTAGGGTTAGATGGTTATCTAACCATCTATCCATTAATGAATGGATGATATTTGGATACGAATGAGAATTAGAACTTTAATAATTCAAAAATTAACATTTTTTCAAGTTCTATATTATTACAATATATTTCTCTTGCATTTATTTTGACAAGTCACTTTATATTTATAATCAAGATTTACTGAATTTGTACTCTATTAGCAATAGTTACTGCCATATCCTTTAAAAATGATAAAAAAATCTTTAAAATATTTAGGTGCAAATGATTATGAATATATTTCAGATTACAAAATTTGAATAGTTTTATAAAGAATGTAAATTAAGTATAAATGTTAAAAATTAATGATTTTCAAAAACATTACTATTCTTTAAATATTCAAAAATTATATATAAAATTTTTAGATGGATATAAATATGACTTTTAAAATTTAAGTAAAATTACCTAAACATGAAATGTATATTTCATTTCTGAAAGAAATATTTCATAAAAATAAACTTATTTTTAATTCTACTATTCAATGTGAACCTAGTGTGCTCATGTAAAGAATCAGTTCTACATAAATGTGAAATGGAAGCCTCAGCATATTTGAATAAAAATGTGTTTACTCTTGGACTGGTATTCATGTGGTATCATCCAACAGAAGCTCAGTGTATGACTGTGCATCAGAGAAATGATTGGATTATGTGTCAGGTGACCTGGCAAGTGGATTCACAGAGGGAGTCAAGGACTACGCACTGGTTTCCCTTTTCCAATCCCTTTTACACAGTCTTCTACAATGATTATCTGGGCTTACCTCTTAAAATTTTCATCATTTCCATGATGTATAATATGCTGGAAATTATGATTCATCAACTTTGATCCTCTATACACAGTTTAATGGCATTTCATAGCACTTAAAAGTTTCATGGTTTTCTTTTATGTTGGGATAAACCAATAAATTTCCAAATAGCATTCCTTAAAAATAATAAAAATCCCATGTGACATAGAAAAAAATATAGAATTACACTGTACAGGAAACTACCAATATTTCCTTTAAACAGGGATGATTCAAATTAGAGAATTGCTTTTCAAAGCAAATGTTTACTCATAAGAAACTAATTGAAAGCAAGTTAAATTTCATAAGTTGGAGCATTTTACAATGTATACAGTTTTACAGTGCAGCATTGTTCTAAATCTGTATCACAAAAAAAAGGGAAAAAGTACATTCTCTTTGTTGGAGAAAAAGAAAATAACTAACAATAAAAAAAGTCTGTGTACTCAACTTTTGTCTCTTTCAGTTGGCAGTGATGTTAAATCTTTAATTTGCAGGTCTCCAATGGCCCCATTTACACATTGCAAAATACATACCAAACTCCTATAATGCAGAAGGGATTTCCATTCTATCCCTAGTACACTGTGATAAATTTCTTGACACTGTTTCTTCTATTTTAGCTGTTTTTTATTTTGTTTTCAAATTAATTCTGTAAGTCTCAGATGTAAGAAAACAACAGCAGTAACTACTCTGTAGCTTGAAATATTTTTACCTAAATCTAGATAGATAAAGCTAGCTAGCAAGATTAAAATGCGAGAGATGTCTTTATGACCACATTTTGGAGTGGTCATATTTTTTTCTGAAATATTTTGGTAAATTGTTAATGAAACCAATTGACACTATCCATTTTAACTGATGCTATTAGAGATTTCCTGATAATAGCAATGCATTCTTACCTTAGAATATGTTGAGACAAGAGTAGAGAAGAATGGATAAGCCAATCTGCCATGGTATACATTTGAAACTATGGAAAGGCACCTGGAGAAATAGTACTATTTATAATGAAATGTACAAATGTTTCCATTATGTTTACTGCAGCTACATATAACATCTGCCGCATAGTTCTTTAATTCCTATTCTTAAAGTTATAATGATTCCAAGAATTGACTTTGTTGAACAGTTTATGGAAGTGGCAGTGTCTGCCAAATTAAACCATTTCTAAGACTAGCGCTCATTTGACTTCCTTGGATTTCAGCCAAACACATTTCAGAGACAATAACATAACATATCTACAAAAGTTTAACTTGACTGGCATAAGGTTTAAGTAGAAATATTCCATCTATATATTCATACTAAATCCATATCTACTAGGCATGCTGCCCATTAAAGACTGTCAGTGCCTTAGGATGGTGGATATCAACTTTGTGTGCATACTGGAATCATTTAGGGAGCATAAAAAGACACTGATATCTGGGTTCCAACATCAGAAATTCAAATTGAATTGGTTATAGGCATTGACTCATGGATATTGAAATTTTAAAAACTCTCTTGGTGATTCTAATGCCCAGTGAAATAACAGAACCACTATCTTAGGATTTTAAGAAGGTTTGACATATCTTAGATTTTATAAAATTTCAAAGAATTTCATTTCTTTGAAATGACTGTGTCTGAACACAAAATGCTGCCTTTTTTGAACATGGCCTGAAACAGTAGATTTGATGATACAAGTGTATTATTTAGTTATTACAAATCCAAAGTTAAAATATGATTTAAAGTCATCACTACTATTATTGTGGTTCCTAATCCATAATGCTGTGGTTACTTGAAATTTTTTTACCAGTTTATAATATATTATTTGTAGTATTACTAAAGAGGAATGTTTATTAGTGCAGATTGGAATTCAGTAATAAATATCTAATAACCAGATCTTTAAGGACAAAATGGCCCTGATTTGTAGTATTTTCTAATTTCCATGATGTACACCTTCAAGCTGCAATGTGATGTCAACTAGTTCACAAGATTTCTGAAAATTTAGTAGGTGTTGCAATCTTGGAGCTGTCTCCAGAATACCACCACAGCATATTAGTTGCATATGTCTAGACTTTTGTAGAACACTAAATAATCTTATGTAAATATGTCAATTAATCCTCAGATCCACACAATGATAGATTTGCAATGCAATTAGTTCCAATTCAAGGAAATAAATAAGAAGCTTAAAGGAGATTTAAGCTTCTCAAGTCAAGTCAGACAGCAGCCACTGGCATGTAATTTTGAACACCTACTATGAATCAGGTGCTCTTCTTCCAGGTGTAAATTCATCACAGTAACTCTGCTGTCAAAGAGCCCAACTCAACTGTGGGGTGCCAGAAAAAAATCAGACAGTAAATAAATAGAATAAGTTTACTGGTTGATAATGAGCCATGAGAAAAATAAGATCAGTGATACGGTAGAGAGTGGCTGGTACAGGAATCTATTTTGGTTGGACTGTTAAAAGGTTTTCTAAGGAGGCATCACTTAAATTTGAGCAAACTCTGGGAGACAGTGAAGGGCAGGGAAGCCTGGCGTGCTGCAGTCCATAGGGTCACAAAGAGTCAGAGATGACTGAGTAACTCAACACCATCATCATCACTTGAATATATGAAATACAAAATGTAGTGAAGCTGTGGGGAGAATGTTCTAAGGAAAAGAACAGCTAAAAATGGGCCCAACCAGTACTAACCAAGGGATTTCTGAGGTACAATTAAGGACGTAGCAGTGTAGATGAGCGGAGAAGGCAATGGCACCCCACTCCAGTACTCCTGCCTGGAAAATCACATGGATGGAGGAGCCTGGTAGGCTGCAGTCCATGGGGTCGCTAAGAGTCAGACACGACTGAGCGACTTCACTTTCACTTTTCACTTTCATGCATTGGAGAAGGAAATGGCAACCCACTCCAGTGTTCTTGCCTGGAGAATCACAGGGACGGATGGGCTGCCGTCTCTGGGTTCGCACAGAGTCAGACACAATTGAAGCGACTTAGCAGCAGCAGCAGCAGCAGCAGCAGCAGTGTAGATGAGAACCTGGGGAGAGTTGGCAGAAAACAAACCTTATAGTGGGTCCTGCAGTTTGGATTTTATTCCACCCATAATAGAAAGCCACTTGAGGCTCTTTTTAGGTCTGCAATGAAGAGACTGAAGCATGATTCAAATGATAACCTTAGTTCTTCTGACCAAGGGAATTGGAGGGGGCCAGGAGAGCATTTAGAAGGCTCTTGACATACATCGTTGAAAATGATGGCTTAGACCAGGGCAGAATTTCTCAGGTTATATGCAAAGGTATCAGTCCTCTGAGCCCTTGAGGGCAATTTGATGGATCTAGATGTCTCCTGTCCCCAGTGGTCTATAACTTCAGCTAAGAACAGCCTTGTCCTTTTACCTCAGTGTTGATAAAAGTACCATCAATAACCTATTCCATGGCATAAAAGGGGAAGCACTGGAAAATGGTTAGCAGTGAATAAGATTAAGATTACGGATAAAATTTGAGAGTAGAAATGTCTGCATTTGCTGGTCCTTTCAGTGTGGGGCTTAAAAAAAAAAGGAAATCAAGGTTTCTGAATTAGATAGGAAACAGATTAAACATTCAAAAGTGATGGATTATTTCCTATTTACAAAGCTCTGGAAAATTTAAAATGATACCAAAGGAATCATTAATTTCCTGGAACACTCAACAGTAGGAAGCTTTTACCAACCTTAGCTCTAAAAGTGAAATAGAGTAATAATTTTCACTTTAAAATAACTATTTAGGGACGTTATAGGAAGTTCCAAATAAAAATATGTAATGCCCAAAATGCTTTGGATCTGATAGAGTGGGAAATGAAGTAATATTATTACTTCATAATACAGTTTTTTTCTTCATCCTCTTCCTAGTGGATGATCTACTTTGGCAAAACAATACATCGATGTGTTTATAGGAAAAGTAATCCATATTAGCAAGAGAAAACTTCCTTGTAGACGCTCTCAAAAGTGTCTCGAAAGCCCAAATACACTTCTAGAAAGCACCTTAAATCTCCGTTCTTCCTTTCCAGTAGAGGCTTGAAGTTTCAGTATCCTGAAAATTCTCCATTTCTTCTTAATGCAATCTTTGGACTCTATTTGTTAATAACCCAGGCCAAGGTATTAACAAATTTATATCTGGCCATGATGTTCTGTTCATTTCCCTGATCATTACTGCAACTTATTCCTTCTCCAAATTTCTCTTAAAAAAGAGGTCTATGTAAAAGAGGCTGAGCTAACCTGAAATTACAGCCTAGTTGGAGATCAATGGATTCCTCAATATTATGAAAATTATCATATTTTTCAATCCAAGGGTTACAGTAAGAAGACTTCAAGATCTTTATTTTTCTGATTCTGTTACTTTTCAGTTTATGGTATTTCCCACCTTTGAATTTGTGATTGAACTATTATTCACTAAAGTAAACTTAGCTGTAAATGTATCAATATAGCATCTTAAATATCTCAAAATATTTGAGATTTCCTTGTGTGTTTTTATGGTTTGTTGTTGCTCATCAAGATAGATCAGTATATTCATATCAGTATAAAACCACATATATATACACACATATTACCATCTGAAAGGAATGTACATTGTGTCAGGTGTTAAGAAACATCCAAATGTTGCAGATTTACAAATGTTAGCATCAAATTATATTAATTTCACAGGTGAAGAGCTAGATATAGCACAAGGTAGACAGGGAGAGGAAGAGAGGTAGAAAAAGAAAATCTCTGAGTTAGTATTACTACCTTCAGAATGGAAATGGCAATAATCATCCAAATTTCAATGGGTATACCACACGTGAAGCTCCTAGGTTTGTTATTCGGTCATAATACTTAAAACCTTTTTCTTGGGTATTAATTGTTGTTAACTGTGGAATCAAAATTTATGGCAGTCTGATTGTAATATGTGTTATATGAATAGTTCTTGAGTTTACCATATTAACATTGTCATACCTGAGACTGACATACGTATATGTCTTAGGCCTTTGCTATAAAACATATATTCAAAACTAATAGTTGCTAGGCTAGCTACAAAATAAATTGATAGTATCCAGTTCTTTTAAGATAATTTTGAAATTGTTGACTTAATTTAATTCTCCTTAGGCCCTTTTATGTTAACACTGATTACATTCATCTGTTTTATCTGCTTTCTTAGACTGTCTGACAAGAATATGATCACAATAGACTTAAAAGCTGGACAGTTAAATTGCTTAGAAATTAAAATATTGCTTTTAATCCAGATTATTAATTATTTGTAAAGATAAAACCATTGCAAAAAGCCTCAGGGTACATGCCAATTAAGTATTTTTAAGCCATAAAATTAAAAATAGCTGCAGCATGAGAATTTTAATTATCAATTGATGTCTCTTGGTCTGAAAAGTTACATTTTATAATATGCCCTCAAGGTCATAAAAATAATGTCTCTGTAGAGTAAGTAGACAGGTAGTCAACAGCACTTATTGATTTCTCCTTCTGGGTGGAAGCTGTAGTCATGAACCTGGTAGTTTTTGAATCCTGAAAATGCAGTTTTTAGTTCTTAAACCTTACGTGGAATGGATGTTTGAGAGTCATACAGGAGAACTGCCAGAAATGCGGCATGTTCCTGTACAGACAGGCAAAGTTTTCCTCCCTACTCAATCTTACAGAAATGTTTTTGTCCTGCTTGGATGATACCTGGTACCACAATCCTAGTTATTAACTTATTTTTTAATTATTTTCCAAAGGACCAGTTGATCATAGTTGCTAAAGTGGTACACATTTTAACTGCAAATGTAGATCTAATGCCTTATATTTTCTCTGGATGGCCTAGCTAGGGGGATTTACATGGTGTTTGAGTTAGTTTCCTCAGAAAGAAGCAAAATATTCTGAATCTGATTTAAGCAAAAATCAATACAAAAGTGAAATACATAACTGGATGCATACTGCTCACTGTATCAAAGGAAGTCTAAAAACTAGGCTTTGGGTTGGAAAAAACCGAGTTTATCAATCTCAGTTGTAGAACACAGCACTGCTTTTCAGGGCATTGACATCATAATTAAATAGTTGTTCGTGACATTCTGTCCTTGTATTAGTCCGTGTAAGACTTTAATGCCCAGGGCTATAGTTTGATTAGCATGGTTGGTGCACAGGCAGACATTTAATCGGGGCATGGCTTTGGAGCAGATACGCTGATGCCATTCCCACAGAACTATGTGCAGTGACAAATTGGTAGTGTAAACTTTACCAAGCAAAATCAAAGTGTGGCTACTAAAATATATTAGAAGAAAAAATTCAGAAGTTTAGATAATCTCCAGATATATCTTTTTCTCAATATTTTCTTTCCATGAAAACCTGGAGTGAGCTATATATAGTCCTCTCAAGAAAAAAAAATGTTCCATTTGCTACGAGCTGGCAGCCCATGTAGAGCATTTTAGAAGTGTGCTTTATAGGAGTAGAAAAAAATAAAAGTACTGATTCCATCCTTGCTTCTGGATAAGTATGGATAATTCTTAATATTAAATTATATTTACAGTATTTTAAGCTGACATTTGTAAAATGACTAACCTAAGCCAATGAAGCAGAGACTTAACTTTTTCCTAGGCCTGAAGCTGGACTATATTTCCTAGCCTCAACCTCCTTTGCAGTCAGGTGGGCCATGTGATTGCCTGTCAATGGAACTTGAGTCAAAGTGGTGGGAGCCACTTCCAAACTGGCCTGTTTAAATGCACCATATCTGTTCATCTGTGCTTTTCCCTCTCCTGACATCAATGAAGGCAACCCACAGAGAAGTTTTGGAAACCACATGTTGAAGAGAGCAGACCTGCCCACCACCAGGATGCTTTAATGACCACACTGAGCAACAGCTAATCCTCTTTTGCCAGCTCCTTGGGTTAATATGTGAACAAGAAATTGAGTATTTTTGTGCATAATTTTAGGCCTGTTTGTTTCAGCAGCAACAGTTAAGCTACTTAATAGTCCTCATACAATTTTACACTGTGAATTTAACTTTTTTCTAAACACTGATCTTACTGTCGTTACACGTCTAAGAACTTTGTGAGTTATGAGACTAACCCCACTGAAGCTAACTGCCAAACAATAGTGTCCAGAAAATGCTTCATGAAGGAGGCTTCCTGAATCATGCCCATACTTGTGAGTGATGTATTACACACAAGAGGAGGGGTCAATTTGTTATGAGCACCTTTTATTTAGCAAAGTTCCAGAACCTACTCTGTTGTCAGCAGCATCACTCCACTAATGTTAGATTTACTTACATTTCATAAGTAGCATTCATTCACAAGGTAGAATACAAGAGTAAAGGGGACAGAGAGCTACACTGTATCTTGCCAACAAGTAATTGAGTCTCTCACCCTTTTGCAAAACCCTTGCCACACTGCATCATTTTCTCCACAAAAGAAAACACCCCCTTAGAAATAGTACTTAGCTAAAATTGCAGTGCAATATTATAAAGACTAAATATACCAATTCTTACATTACTTCTTCCTTCCTGTCTCTACACCTAGCCCAACTGGTGTGATAACAAAATGAGCAGACCACATGTGAAGCCTTAGAGGATGATAAAGGAGTTTGCACATGATTTTTTTTTGAAGAAAAACAGACTAAAATATTACTTATTTTAGTATTTAGTATACATAGTGTTCCTGAATAATCATTTTTCATTATTTTATTTGAAGAGTTAATTTTACTGGGAGAGATATTTTGAGGGAAAAAAGAAATCCCCCTCTTTTCTATCTATCTTCTCTGGGTTAAGATGATAGTATCTTTTTTTTTTTTTTTTAATTTTTAAACTTTACATAATTGTATTAGTTTTGCCAAATATCAAAATGAATCCGCCACAGGTATACATGTGTTCCCCATCCTGAACCCTCCTCCCTCCTCCCTCCCCATACCATCCCTCTGGGTCGTCCCAGTGCTCTAGCCCCAAGCATCCAGTATCGTGCATCGAACCTGACTGGCATCTCGTTTCATACATGATATTTTACATGTTTCAATGCCATTCTCCCAAATCTTCCCACCCTCTCCCTCTCCCATAGAGTCCATAAGACTGTTCTATACATCAGTGTCTCTTTTGCTGTCTCGTGCACAGGGTTATTGTTACCATCTTTCTAAATTCCATATATATGCGTTAGTATACTGTATTGGTGTTTTTCCTTCTGGCTTACTTCACTCTGTATAATAGGCTCCAGTTTCATCCACCTCATTAGAACTGATTCAAATGAATTTTTAAGATGATAGTATCTTTAACATCAAAACTAGAGCGAGCATTTGAGGCAGAAGCCTTCATTTGAATCCCCTGAAGCACAGGACTTTGCTCTGAGTTGCGGACTGGAACAGGATCTCCCAGTAACCAGCACTGGTTCAGTACAGAGATGCTTGAGAAAAAGCTGTACCTGCCAGCTCACAGAGAGACAGTGGGAAGTTAAGAGATTGTCTTCTGCTTGGTCAGAGGCAGAGAAAAAGCTGTGCCTTCTGGTGAGCATCCTTTTGTCCAGTCCAGTCTGACAATTTAATCTGATTGAAGGGGGATAATTTTTTAGAAAGCTTCGTATGCTTGAGAGCACAAGGAACCACGAAAAGGAGTAACAAACAGAACCCAGAGATCAAGTTGCTCATGCTAAAATAGTCATTGGAGCTGGCACAAAACAACGTTAACAACATGATAATATGAGCCCTCGAGGAGCACCAATTAAGTTATTAAAATCATGATATTAACATTTTGAGAACTGATTTAAGCATTTGGAAAACTAGGTCATCAGTATTCAGCACAAAGTTAGTGGCTTGGCAGATCATGTGAAATTAATAGTGCAGAACCCACAGGACAAAATAGAGAAGGCATGTAATGGAAACAATAAGAAAGTTGTAGAACAGCTGCCGGGGATAGCATAAGAAAATAATATGTGTTTTAGAAAAAGAAAAGGAATAGATGATATAAAAGAAATAATTGCATAAATCAAAGAAGACAAAGATTCAAAAATCTCATCACATTCAGGCAAGACTAATTAAAAAATGCCTTCACTAGCCTTGAATCTTAAATTCAAGCATACAGTATTCCAAGGTTGTCAGTAAATTACAAGTTACTAATAGAATAAACAGCATTAGATAACAACAGCTTCTACTTGGTAGTAGTCAGTGGGATGGAGAAAAACAAAACAGTATACTCACACAAAAATTTGTTTTCTTTTAGAGCAAAAGAAAAATATTTTAGGACAGGAAATTATTTCATAGAGTATATTATTCACTAGAGGAATAAAGTTGAAAACCGGAAAATGGGAAAAAAATGTTTTGACACAATACATTTATCTTAGTAGATGTTAATGAAAGCATGCTTGGTTATTTAAATACACATTGCATGCCATGAGTGGATACTTTAAGGGATAAATCTAATGAACTGTACTAAGATTATTAAAGATAACACCAAGGAGCTGGATGGGGGAGACTGGGGTGGAGAAATGAGTCTTTAAAGGTTCAGTGTGAAAAGTGGGCTCAAGAGTAGGTCAAAAAACCACAAGCAAACAGAATAGTTAATGGAGATAGATGTAACAAAGTTGCCACTTTTTACATTAAGAGTAGTGTTAAATGGAAAATGATATTTAACGTTAAGGGGATCCTGGAGAAGGTGGCTTTCATTACCACTAAGATAGAAAATACCATTTAATATAGGCAAGTAGGCTAATCATAGCAATTACACTTTCAAATCTTCATATTTTAGGATCAGGACTTTTTTTGACTACCCATTCTATAAAAGTGTAAGTACAAGAAGGAAAATGCAAAAGTGAGAATTATTATTTCAGCTGTGTTCATAGGAACAAATAAAACCTAGAGATATAAATGTCCATGAAGAGGGGCTTGGCTAAAATCATTGTGAATTCACCATATTTACTCTTCATATGAAGCTCCTAAAATAAATTATCAACATTTTATTTTTACTTAAAGATACATGTCAGATAAAGGTATATACATACACTCTTGTTTCAAGGATTAAACAGAACCCAAAATGTATAGAGTTGTGTATTATGAATTTTGTTTTAAAGGGATCTAGAATGACCTA
Source organism: Bos mutus (assembly GCF_027580195.1). NCBI lineage: Eukaryota > Metazoa > Chordata > Mammalia > Artiodactyla > Bovidae > Bos > Bos mutus. The sequence goes on along the minus strand of NC_091633.1, from coordinate 51,059,866 downwards.
GATAACCACAACAGTGTGATCGCTCACCTACAGCCAGACATCTTGGAGTGCAAAGTCAAGTGGGCCTGAGGAAGAGTCACTACAAAGCTAGTGGAAGTGATGGAATTCCATCTGAGCTATTTCAAATCCTAAACGATGATGCTGTGAAAGTGCTGCACTCAATATGCCAACAAATTTGGCAAACTCAACAGTGGCCACAGGACTCGAAAAGGCCAGTTTTCATCCCAATCCCGAAGAAGGGGAATGCCAAAGAATGCTCAAACTACCGCACAATTGCACTCATTTCACATGTTAGTAAAGTAATGCTCAAAATTCTCCAAAGTAATGCTAAAAATAGGCTTCAACAGCACATGAATTGAGAACTTCTAGATGTTTAAGCTGGACTTAGAAAAGGCAGAGGAACCAGAGATCAAACTGCCAACATCGACTGGATCATAGAAAAAGCAAGAGAATTCCAGAAAAACATCTGCTTCATTGACTGTGCAAAAGCATTTGTGTTGATCACAACAAACTGTGGAAAATTCTTAAAGAGATGGGAATACCAGAGCACCTTACTCTGACTCCTGTGAAACCTGTATGCAGGTCAAGAAACAACAGAACTGGACATGGAACAACAGGTTCCAAATTGGGAAAGGCTATATATTATCACCCTGCTTATTTAACTTCTATCCAGAGTACATCATGTGAAATGCCAGGCTGGATGAAGCACAAGCTGGAATCAAGATTGCAGGGAAAAATATCAATAACCTCAGATATGCAGATGACACTACCCTTATGGCAGAGTAAGGAGGAACTAAAGAGCCTCTTGATGAAAGTGAAAGAGGAGAGTGAAAAAGCTAGCTTAAAACTCAACATTCATAAAACTAAGATCATAGCACCCAGTCCCTATTCATGGAAAATAGATGGGAAAACAACAGAAACAATGACAGACTTATTTTGGGGGCTCAAAAATCACTACAGATGGTGACTGCAGCCATGAAATTAAAAGATGCTTGCTCCTCGGAAGAAAAGCTATGACAAACCTAGACAGCATATTAAAAAGCAGAAACATTACTTTGCCAACATCCATCTAGCAATGGTTTTCCCAGTGGTCATGTATGAATGTGAGAGTTGGACCATAAAGAAGAATTGATGAGCACTGAAGAACTGATGGCTTCTAACTGTGGTGTTAGAGAAGACTCTTGAGAGTCCCTTGAACTGCAAGGAGATCAAACCAGTCAATCCTAATGGAAATCAGTCCTGAGTGTTCATTGAAAGGACTGATGCTGAGGCTGAAGCTCCAATACTTTGAGCATCTGATGCGAAGAGCTGACTCTTTGGAAAAGACCCTGACATTGGGAGTGACTGAAGACAGGAGGAGAAGGGGATGGCAGAGAATGAGATGGTTGGATGGCATCACCGACTCAATGTACATGAAATTGAGCAAGCTCTAGTAGATGGTGATGGACTGGGAAGCCTGGCATGCTGCAGTCCATGAGGTTGCAAAGTTGTACAAAATGAGCAATTGAACAACAAGTTCTGGAAGAATGTTTTTCTGGCTTAAAACACATTTACAGAACTTTCTAAAGTATCATTCTTCTGCATTTCTACACAAACTTAGCACTGATAATGTGAAAAAAGATATTTTGAGATGATTTGACATTATCAGATTTTCAACTCAATTCTTCCATATTTGTTACTGGTTTGTTCTTTGTATGTGTGTGTATGTTTGTTTCAAATTTATAAAACCACATTTTACTACTATTTGGAGTGAGCTAAATTCATTTATTGGTATTTACTAGAACAGTATTTACCAAGGCTTCTCTGGTGGTTCAGATGGTAAAGAATCTGCCTGGAATGCAGGAGACCTGGACTCAGTCCCTGGGTTGGGCAGAACCCCTGATGAAGGAAATGGCAACCCACTCCAGTATTCTTGCCTGGAGAATTCCATGGGCAGAGGGGCTGGCAGGCTATGATCCATGGGGTCACAAAGAGTCGGACATGGCTGAGCGACTAACACACACACCAGAACTGAAGAGTGTGTTTGTGTGTGCTGTATACACAAGTGTGTGTGTGTGTGTGTGTGTGTATATAATTGCAAAAACAACTAAATATTGTCCCGTGTTAGTCGCTCAGTCATGTCGAACATTTTTGCAAGCCCATGGACTATAGCCTGCCAGGCTCTTCTCTCCATGGAATTCTCCAGGCAAGAATAATGGAGTGGGTAGCCATTCATTTCTCCAGGGATCTTTCTGACCCAAGGATTGAATCCAGGTCTTCTGTGTTGCAGGCAGATTCTTTACTCTTTGAGCCACAAGGGAATCCCAGATATTGTCATAGTAGTGCTACAAAACTGGATTAGACTCAAAATCTCAGATACATTCAAATAACAAAGAATTCCTGAAATTGGCATGGACTTATCTGATTGTCATTTTTTCCCTTTACTTGTATATTTTTCACCTACTTAAAATTTCCAGGAGGTTAAAAAAACAGTAATATTATCTGAGGTTAACCAAGTGATCTGGTTTCCAGGTGGATGGATAATTGATTAAAATCTATGTTTCAGTTAATAAACTATAATTGAATTCTACATAATTCTGCTTTCTATGGATATGTGTTAACTCAAGGTAACTATTTCTAATTTTTGATAACAATGAAGCTTGGTTCAACATATTCAGTCAAATTGATTGAACAAGCAAGTCAGTTTTATGAAGTAATGTGCACTAGATTCAGTAAAATTAGTTGTTATAAACTTTTCTCACAGGAAGTATCGTCTTCCTTAAACTCTATTTTACTGTCTTGGATTTATTCAGATTTTCCCACAAATCTTTCAGAGCTTCTGTCTTTCTCCGTTTCCTTCCAGAACTGTTTCATTACATTTTACAAATGAGTGAGCCAGTGATCAAGTGAACTGAAATAAATGTGATTTGTTTCAGTACTTCTCTTTCATTAGGCTAACATGCATTAGCTTACTTCTGTTAATCCAAGTGTACAGAATTAAAGAAAGAAAAGACTTCTCTTTTAAAAAAACTTGTGAAACTGAAAGTAGATTTGAACCAAACATCTAATATTATTCAAAGCACTGAGGAAAATATGAAAGTGATATTTTCCCCAAATGTACTGTAACATATATAATGAGATCCAGTATTTAAACTTCATTTGTTAATGTTGGGAAACATACTAGTAAAAAATGTCTAAATCAAATTGCTTATTAGCATAAACAATTTTTGCATGTTAACTCAGTTGCTGCAATAAGTGACTGTTTTAAGGCAAATGTGAACATGTTTAGATATAATTAGGAACAAGTAATCTTTTGAAAGGGCAAAAACTATAAAAGATAATACCTTTTACAAATTTTAAATATGGTTTAGCTCTCTTATTCAGAAACAGGAAAAACACAATGATCTCAAAATTAATTGAAGAAATTTTATTTTTATCAATTTAGTAAAGTTTTTCTGCTTTTCTGGTATTTCCCTAAATATTTTAATGTTTGTGAATCATATCAGAAGGGTAGATGATGTGTTTCTAGAGCTCCCTGGCCTTTAAATGAACTCATTGCTTTTGTTCATTTTACTTTGAGAGGCCATTGTAAATGTCAGTGCATAATTTTATATAAATTTCTAATGAGATGCATATTTTTAAGTTCATTTTGTTTCATTTTCCATCATTATATCTTCCAAAATAGTCCATGTTGGCAATTCAGTTTTAGAATAATGTAATTTTATTTAAGCCCATGGAATTATATAAAAACTTTTATAATTGATATTTATACTTATCTGATTTTAGGGCTGACTTTTTTGTTTTTGCTTTACAAAAATATACCTCACAAATATATATGAAAATATCAACTTTCTTTTATAAACTGCAAGTAAACAACTGTACCTATCAATCATAGTTTACAATGGATACATGGTATTCCATGGCATGGATGTACTTTGATTTATATATTTTGATTATACATTTATCTTTGTTCTCTTATGAGCAAACATCTTAAATAAATGTCCCTGCATACTACATTTTTTTCTGAGTCATACATTTTTAATTTCTTAATTACAGGTATTAATCTTTAGTATTCTTAATTTAATATTGCCAGAAAACATCCAAGATGGCTATCACATTTTACATTATCCTCTGCTCTGAGTATTCCCTTCTCCTTCAATCCCTGAGAGCAATAGATGTTACAACTCATTGACCTTTGCCTTTCTGATGGGTGCTGAGTGATGTGTCCTGTAAGTAATGTCCTGATTATCCTGTAATGTGTCATCATCAAATAGTCATTCTTTGCTAACTGTGAGTTTGAATGTTTTAGGCATTAATTAGCTTTTGATACTTGCTCATCTGTGAATGCTCAGTTAACTTATTTTTTATATTGAGTTATTTTCCCATTTATCAGTTTGTATTACTTCTAGGAGTATTACCCATGTTACCCCCTTTTTTCTACCATATACACCGCAATTATTTAAGTAATTTTTGACTACATACTTTAGTAAGCAAAATGAAGAAGCAATATAGTACTAGCACAGAAGCAGACATACAGATTAAAGGAAGAGAATGGAAAGTCCAGAGATAAACCCACGCACCAGTGGTCATCTAATCTCTGACAGAGAAGGCAAGAATATATAATGGAGGAAAGACAGTTTCTTCCATAAGTGGTTCTGGGAAAACTGGACAGCTACATGTAAAAAAATGAAATTAGAACACTCCATACATCATACAAAAAAAAAAACAAAACAAAACAGACTCAAAATAGACTAAAGATGTAAATGTAAAGCTGGACACTATAAAAGTCTTGGAAGAAAACACAGGCAGAAACTGACATAAACTGCAGCAAAGTCTTTCTACACCCACCTCCTAGAGTAATGAAAATAAAAACAAGAATAATAAAATGGTATCTAATTAAAAGATTTTATTTTATTTTTTTATTTTATTTATTTTTTATGTAAAGTTTAAAAATAAAAGATTTTATTCAGCAAAGGAAACCATAGACAAAACAAGACAACCCTCAGAGTGGGAGCAAATATATGCAAACATTTATACAACATGAAGTAGAATGTGTTATGCCAAGTGAAATAAGACACAGAAAGACAAATACTATATATCACTTATGTGTGGAATCTAAAAAATACAACAAACCAGTGAATATAAGAAAAAAAGAGGCAGACTCACACATAAAGAGAACAAACTAGCAGTTACCACTGAGGATAGGTAATAAAGGAATTGGAGAACAGGATGTACAAACTATTGGCTGTAAGGCCCAAGGATGTACTGTACAACATGAGGAATATAGCCAGTATTTTGTAATAACTAAATGGAGTGTAATCTTTAAAAATTGTATAAAAATAAAAAAAAAACACTTATGAGCATGAATATACCACTTTAAGTTTGTATGCTCCAGGTTAAAATGCAATGTTCAATAAAAATTATACAATTTTTATTTTAAAAATAGTATTCCACATATTTATCTCCAAAACATTTTTCAGAATATGAGTTTGAATAGATTAAGCATTAAGAAAAGTTTATACATTTTTAATCATGTAATTCAAAGTCAAAAGGTAGTAAGTGAATGTCAGGAAGCATTTAACAGGAGGCTTCCTGTGTGCTGTTTTGGATCTGTCAGGAATTCTCTGTTCCTTATTAATTCCTGAATACTCAGGAATTAAGAGGAGAGGCAAGCCTCTCCTGGGGGATGAGGAATCCAGGCATTTCCTTCATTATTTTTTCTATACGGTGATAAGTACCCTCTTCCTTCTTGTGAACCATACTGTAAAAATGATTGTTTACAACTCTCTCTCTCTTTAATATGGATCGCCTATGTTTTGTAAGTATGGAATTTTAATCTTTATCTTTGCTGAGAATAACTACCTTGTAAGACAGTATATATGCCCACACCACGTCGATTAAACCTTTGCTCCACCAGAGCTTTGGTCCCTGTGTCTCTCTTTCTCTCTCTTTTTCTCTCTCTCCCTCTCTTTCTTTTTCAGGCTGATCCCCTGGAGTGCAGAGACTCTCTTGAGTTCACTTTCTGGCCTGGGCTTCTAAGACCCTCTCGAGAAGGTGCTCTGTGCCTTCACCCCATCCAGAGGGCGCCTGAGGCCTTTGTGAACAGAGCAAGCCCCATGCAGGGGCTTTATTAGCTTTACGCATAAACCAAGAAATATCAGCCTCTTTCTTTCTCCTTTACTTGATTATCAGTCGACTCTGGACCATCAGGTTCCAGTCCATTAAAGGACCTGAACAAGTGAAAGGTAAGCAAAAGTAGAAAGTCAAGAAACACCTGGAGTAACAGGCAAATTTGGCCTTGGAGTACAGAATGAAGCAGGGCAAAGGCTGACAGAGTTCTGCCAAGAGAACACACTGGTCATAGCAAACACCCTCTTCCAACAACACAAGAGAAGACTCTACACATGGACATCACCAGATGGTCAACACCAAAATCAGATTGATTATATTCTTTGCAGCCAAAGATGGAGAAGCTCTATACAGTCAGCAAAAACAAGACCGGGAGCTGACTGTGGCTCAGATAATAAACTCCTTATTGCCATATTCAGACTTAAAGAAAGTAGGGAAAACCACTAGACCATTCAGCTATGATCTAAATCAAATACCTTATGATTATACAGTGGAAGTGAGAAATAGATTTAAGGGACTAGATCTGATAGACAGAGTGCCTGATAAACTATGGACAGAGGTTCGTGACATTGTACAGGAGACATGGAAAAGATGAACTATGGACAGAGGTTTGTAACATTGTACAGGAGACATGGGAAAGATCATCCCCAAGAAAAAGAAATGCAAAAAAGCAAAATGGATGTCTTAGGAGGCCTTACAAATAGCTGAGAAAAGAAGAGAAGTGAAAAGCAAAGGAGGAAAGATATATCCATTTGAATGCAGAGTTCCAAAGAATAGCAAGGAGAGATAAGAAAGCCTTCCTCAGTGATCAATGCAAAGAAATAGAGGAAAATAACAGAATGGGAAAGACTAGAGATCTCAAGAAAATTAGAGATACCAAGGAAACATTTCATGCAAAGATGGGCTCAATACAGGACAGAAATGGTATGGACCTAACAGAAGCAGAAGATATTAAGAGGTGGCAGGAATACACAGAAGAACTGTACAAAAATGATCTTCACGACCCAGATAATCATGAAGGTGTGATCACTCACATTTACCTGGAGCTGGACATCCTGGAATATGAAGTCAGGTGGGCCTTAGGAAGCATCACTATGAACAAAGCTAGTGGAGGTGATGTAATTCCAGTTGAGCTATTCCAAATCCTAAAAGATGATGCTGTGAAAGTGCTGCACTCAATATGCCAGCAAATTTGGAAAACTTAGCAGTGGCCACAGGACTGGAAAAGGTCAGTTTTCATTCCTATCCCAAAGAAAGGTAATGCCAAAGAATACTCAAACTACTGCACAATTGCACTCATCTCACATGCTAGTAAAGTAATGCTTAAAATTCTCCAAGCCAAGCTTCAGCAATATGTGAACTGTGAACTTCCAGATGTTCAAGCTGGACTTAGAAAAGGCAGAGCAAACAGAGATCAAATTGCCAACATGATCCATTGCCTGGATCATCAAAAAAGCAAGAGAGTTCCAGAAAAACATCTATTTCTACTTTATTGACTATGCCAAAGCCTTTGACTGTGTGGATCACAAGAAACTGTGGAAAATTCTGAAAGAGATGGGAATACCAGACCACCTGACCTGTCTCTTGAGAAACCTGTATACAGGTCAGGAAGCAACAGTTAAAACTATACATGGAACAACAGACTGGTTCCAAATAGGCAAAGGAGTACGTCAAGGCTGTATATTGTCACCCTGCTTATTTAACTTATATGCAGATTACATCATGAGAAATGCTGGGCTGGAAGAAGCACAAGCTGGAATCAAGATTGCCGGGAGAAATATCAATAACCTCAGATATGCATATGACAACACCCTTATGGCAGAAAGTGAAGAAGAACTAAAGAGCCTCTTGATGAAAGTGAAAGAAGAGAGTAAAAAAGTTGGCTTAAAGCTCAACATTCAGAAAACTAAGATCATGGTATCCAGTCCCATCACTTCATGGCATTAGATGGGGAAACAGTGGAAACAGTGACTGACTTTATTTTTCTGTGCTCTAAAATCACTGCAGATGATGATTGTAGCCATGAGATTTAAAGACGCTTTTCCTTGGAAGGAAAGTTATAACCAACATAGACAGCATATTAAGGAGCAGAGACATTACTTTGCCAACAAAGGTCCATCTAGTCAAGGCTATGGTTTTTCCAGTGGTCATGTATGGATGTGAGAGTTGGACTATAAAGAAAGGTGAGTGCCGAAGAATTGATGCTTTTGAACTGTGGTGTTGGAGAAGACTCTTGAGAGTCCCTTGGACTGCAAGAAGATCCAACCAGTCCATCCTAAAGGAAATCAGTCCTGGGTTTTCATTGGAGGGACTGATGTTGAAGCTGAAACTCAATTACTTTGGCCACCTGATTCAGAGAGCTGCCTCATTTGGAAAGACCCTGATGCTGGGAAAGATTGAGGGCAGAAGGAATGGGGGATGACAGAGGATGAGATGGTTAGATGGCATCATGGACACAATGGACATGGGTTTGGGTGGACTCTGGGAGTTGGTGGTGGACAGGAGGCCTGGCATGCTGCGGTTCATGGGGTCTCAAGGAGTCGGACATGACTGAGTGACTGAACTGAAGGAAACGGAATGCATTTATAGTATTGCATGCTCAGTCACTTCAGTTGTGTCTGACTCTTTGGAACCCTATGGACTGTATCCCTCCAGGCACCCCTGTCATGGGATTCTCCAGGCAAGAATCCTGTTGTGGGTTGGTATTCCCTTCTCCAAGTAATGTTCCCAACCCAGGGATCTAACCGACATTCTCTTACGTCCCCTGCGTTGGCAGTTAGGTTCTTTACTACCAGCACCACCTGGGTAGCCCGTATTCTTTTTTTCATACTTTTTAAGTATTATTACTGTGAAAGTGAAGTCGCTCAGTCATGTCCGACTCTTTGAAACCCCTGGACTGTAGTCTGCCAGGATCCTCTGTCTGTGGGATTTTCCATGCAAGAATACTGGAATGGGTTGCCATTTCCTTCTCCAGGAGATCTTCCTGACCCAGGGATTGAACCCAGGTCTCCCAAACTGCAGGGATGGGCTTAGGCAAATAGATATGTTATAGGAAAAATACTCTGAAAAATTTAATAATCATATTGGAAGAAGCAATGTGTTCAATTTTAAACATCATGGTAATTAAACTTTCCATTTATTGCTTTGGAATTTTAAACTGTTGAGCTTACCATAATTATAGTGCAAATTGAACACAATTATATGTACTCTAATAATTGATATCAGTGTATCCTCTGTAACTCTACGGAATGGTGAGGCAGTTAGAAGAAAAAGTTCGTATTGGGAACTTCGTGCTTATAAATCTATATAAAAGATAAAATTTCAGGACAGTTGTTATTTGACCTTGAATACTAATAATGAGAATATTATTTTATGCCAATTTTACTTACTGGAGAAAAACTTTCGAGTTCGTAAAAGCTGATGCAGTCCATTTTAGTAGTCTTTAGTACTCTTGCCTGGAAAATCCCACGGACGGAGAAGCCTGATGCGCTGCAGTCCATGGGGTCGCTAAGAGTAGGACATGACTGAGCGACTTCACTTTCACTTTTCACTTTCATGACTTGGAGAAGGAACTGGCAGCCCACTCCATTATTCTTGCCTGGAGAATCCCAGGGATGGGGTCGCACAGAGTCGGACACCACTGAAGTGACGTAGCAGCAGCAGTGGCACTTTGCTACAGCCTGAATCTTCCAAGAACATCTACCTCAAATTTTGAGCAGTATTTTATTGATCCAGTCTTCAAAATAAGAAACACCATTTAGTAACAAAAGGTTTCTTGATATTTCTAGATGATATATAAATAGTGATTTATTTGACACAAAAGAAGGCATCAATAACAAGCTGACTTAGAGTCCAAGTGAATAGAAACACGAAGTGGTAGCCATTGTGGCAAAATTTCTAAAATTATTCATATCGTTGTTCACACATTTGCTCAAACAAAACACTTTTTAGACTTGATTAAGATTGAAGATAGGCTTTCCAGGTGTCAGTGCAGAAGACTTAAGAGACCCGAGTTTGACCCCTGGATCAGGAACATCCCCTCTAGCAGGGGGTGGCGACCCACTCCTGTATTCTTGCCTGGAGAATCCCATGGACAGAGGAACGTGACAGGCTTCAGTCCACAGGGTCGCAGAGTCAAACACAACTGAAGCAACTTAGCAAGCAGTCATGCACGCACCTATTTAAGACTGAAACAATCATTTTTATAGGGACAAGAAGAGTCCCAATGACCAGTGGAATCACTAGTAAAATGCAACACACTGCCATCAATACTCAAGTTATTATTTTATTCTATACAAAATTTTATATAGATGTTTACATAAATGTATATAAAGAAATTCATGGTATCCTTGTTTGTAATCGCAAAAAAATAAATTATACTGTATCCATGAAATAAAACTTTACAAATATTAAAAAAAAAAGTACACCTAAATAGAAAAATATGGACATAGAAAAGTATTAAATGCTTAGGATGTCTGGGTATGTAAGGAAGATGATGAATAGCAGAGAAGCCTTATTTAATTTCTCTGATTCATGATTTGTATTACTTTGGAAATTAAAGAATGAGTTGGCCACAATTATATATATATATATATATATCTGGCTATGAAAATGCAGACACCTATTTTGTTGATTATTTTATTCCCTAATATTAAGAGCTATAATTGGTATGGTAATGGTATTTTAATAAAGTACAGAGTATGGACTACTCTGCAGATATATTCCTTTCCCAGAGTCTAAGACATAAATCATCATTGTGCTCAGCATGACCTATGGGTTTTAGTGGATCACAATATAAATAGAATTTGTGAAAAGTATAGATGTCACAACAATATTAAATGACAGACACAGACAACAGGATTATGGGGTACAAAGAAAAGGTTTACATTTTCGCCTAAACTCGAGACGACTACAAATGCCCACTGTGGTCTATACTTAGCTCCCATTGCCATTTCATCCATAAGCTTTAGGGATAAACAGTTTTCTGTTCCTCAACACAATATGATCACATTTTATATCTTTGACCCAAGTTGCCTATGCTAACATTTCAGAAAATCTCCTCCTCCTCCTACTTCTTTACACTGACGTTGAGTGTTCTCTTTTCTCTGAACTCTATTCTGGTTCCAGGATAGCAGTACTTGCCTGGCTAGGATGTTCCCTCCCATTCCACCCTGTGCATCCATGCACTGTGTTGTAATTAACTGTCATTGGTTTAACAGTTATTCAGGGACAGAGATGATCTTTCAGTTTATTGCTTCGCAGAAAACGTCACCGTGCCTAATACATAATTTTCATTCATCAAATCAAATCGAGTAGATTGAATAAATGAACATTATTACTGGTTACCATCTTCTCAATGTTCATAACTTTGGTTGTATTTGAGCTACATGGCTGTTAGCATAGAATCCCTTTCTTGTTTACTGATACATGAATATATACTATCTCCTCTTTGTCCAGATCAAAAATGTGTTTAAGGAGATGAAGAAAAAGTAATTTGTACAAGATCACAGTTTGATGCCAGAATTAGGTGTTCCTTTTAGTATGTTTTAAGTATTCTACCAAATATCTGCCTTTATTTCTAGTTAGTAAGAATTTTAAATTTACAGAATTAAAACTTTTCTTTTACTAATATGTGTTATATCCAATATAGGTTCTGGTAGCTCTTATAACTAACTGAACCAGTTATTCAGAATCATAAGTTTAATATAAAATGTATTCCATGATTTAATTTTTTGCAGAGAAAATTGCACAATTTCAGATATAGTTTCTATAAAAATGTTATTTTCTAAGAATGTTACAAATAGTACTGCCATGTTATAAAGCTGGTAACTTTTTTTTTTAATTTTATTTTTAAACTTTACATAATTGTATTAGTTTTGCCAAATATCAAAATGAATCCATCACAGGTATACATGTGCTCCTGAAATTAATAAACCATGTTATTGCAATGGCTTAACAATATATATTTACACTATGTGTGTGTGTGTGAGAGTGTGTGTGTGTGTGTGTGTGTGTACTGTAGGTTTTCCTTATCTGTTTTAACTTTCCTTATCTGTTTAACTTTCCTCTGTATGATGTTTTAGGAACTAGACTCATTTCTTCTGGTGGGTCCTATAAACACTTAATATGCCTAGTTTTAATTTTCAGAAGTGAGACAAACATAATTAATAATAACAAATACTACTGATTGCTTTTACTTCATTTACTAATCTTTTCTTCTGCAATACTGTTTTTTATCTCAGTATACTTTTCATCTCGGGAATTATTGTTTTCATGTCAAGAATTTACATTTGGATTTTTTTTTTTACATCTTACATGGCTCTGCTTACATCTTAAAATACATGGAGTGCAATCTAATACTTTAATGCCCATCCCTGCTAGTTTTAACTATTTGCCTTTTCTCATCATACATTATATTTTCCTATGCCTTTAAGTGCCTGGTAATTTTTTAATGGCTCCCAGTCATTATATTTTGCCTTGTTTGTGTTGGACATTTTTGTTATTTCTATGTTTTGAAGCCTTGTTCTGATATACATTTAAACCACCTGGAAACAGTTTGAACATTTCAGATCTTGCTTTTCAAGATGCATTAGGGAAGTCAACTACAGCATTTAATCCAGAGCTGATTATTCCCCCATGACCTCAGTAAGACTCTTCAATGTACTCTCCTCACATGCCTTTGACTTATGAGGTCTTCCAACCTGGCAGGTAGGAACAGTCACTAGCCCTAAGTCATGCCACATACTTTTCCTCTAATACTTTGGATGGTTCTTCAACCACAGATAGTTTGCCCACAGGCATGTTCTGGTGACTCTATGATAAAAACTTGAATGGAGGCCCTGTGCACATCTTAAATACCACTGTTTATATATTTTATCTTTTTATTTATTTCAGGTTTAGGACAGTTGTTTTCTCAGCACAGTATATCCACTCCTTAATGCTCCACTTTTGCTGGTAGCCCAGATAAAATTGAAGTGACAGGGGAGCCTGGTGGGCTGCGGTCTATGGGGTCGCACAGAGTCGGACAAAACTGAAACGACTCAGCAGCAGCAGCAACAGCATCTATAGCTGCTAACAAACATCTACATTAGAGATCTATTACAATAACAAATAGGTACCTTGGTGGTATCTTTTTTTCAGGGAAGCTGGCTGAGCTGTGTCTGGTGGAAGGAAAGCCATCACCATGATGCCATGGTGCCATGTGGTCAGTTTCCTGACTGTAGTCAACTCAACTATTAGAAATAATGTTTTTAAGAATGTCATCTGTGAGATCCAAATAACATATAGCTCTTAAAATATTAGATTTGGTTTAGTCTTTGCTCTACCAGTCTGTCTGTCTATATTCTACTTTTTTGGTCCAAGGATGTATAATTTTGTTTCTCTGGTCATTGGTTTTCTCATATGTAAATATGGGAGGCTGAATTTTATGATCTGAGATTTCATATTAGTTTTAAATATTTTACTAATTCTGACAGTTTTCCAAAGCATGTGGTTGCAATATCTAAAGTAATTCTACTTCTGAAATGTAGCATTTTTAAAAAATTTGCTTTCAATGATATATTTTCAGTAATAATCCTATTATTGAAAGGCAATATCTATGTCTCCTGCCATTGTGTATGAATGGACTTACAACCTCAAGCAATAGGATGTGACAGAAGTTACACTGTGTAATTTTTAAGGCCAGGTCATAAAAGGCCATGGACATGCAGCTCCCATGTTACTTGTGGTAACATTTATGCTGTAGCCCTCAGCTGCTATGTAAGACATTTACATAGAGGGCTCCAAACCACATAGCAAAGTCTTGTATAGATATTCTTATTGAGAATTTTAGCATAGTTAAACCTTTGTATTATTCTAGCCTGGGCACTAAACATGTGAATGAAATTAATTCCAGATGATTTCAGATTTCATATATTCCCAGTTGAGGTTCCAGACATAGTAGGGTTTCACTGGTTTCCTGTCCAAATCCCAGACCCACAGAATTTATGAGAATAAAAATTTATGACAGAAATTTCTGGGTATTTTGCTATATAATAGTAATTGGAAGAACAGTTATGAAAGAAATTATTATTATCACTTTACTGAATTGATGCATTATATAGAGTTAAATTTAAAGTAAAGTTTCTCCTTTCAACTGAAACCTACAAATTTTTATATAATTAAGATAACCTTATGGATAGCCCTTGCTAAGTCACTTCAGTCATGTCCGACTCTGTGTGACCCCACAGACGGCAGCCCACCAGGCTCCCCATCCCTGGGATTCTCCAGGCAAGAACACTGGCGTAGGTTGCCATTTCCTTCTCCAATGCATGAAAGTGAAAAGTGAACGTGAAGTCACTCAGTCATGTCCGACCCTCAGCGATCCCATGGACTGCAGCCTACTAGGCTCCTCTGTCCATGGGGTTTTCCAGGCAAGAGTACTGGAGTGGGGTGCCATTGCTTTCTCCATGGATAGCCCTTAAGGGCTTTAAATTGCAGAATTTAAATGTTCACTTTTAAAGTTAGATTAAAAATAATAGCATAATGAAAGGGAAATAGCTTACCGGCTGTGTAAGCATTTTTTATCCTCATAAAGTTGCAAGACGTGATATGACTATTAAATACAATATTGTGTTGAGCTAGAAAGTACAATATACATTGTGGCTATCATGAAAGTTTGGGTGGATTACAGCTGGAGACTCATTAGGAGAAACCAAGTGAAATAGTATATCATTACATGTTTTACTAGGAACTGATAAACAGCTGGTACCTCATTTTAAAAAAATAACAGTGTAAAATAACAGGAAGCACATCAAGGCAATGAGAAAACATGGAGCATCGTTACTATAGCATAGCTAACTGAAGAGAGAGTGGTTTTATATCAGGAATTTTTTATTCATCTCTTAGGGGTTTTTGAAATTTGAAAAATGTTTCTTAATAATTTCCCTAGTAATTTTACATGGAAATTTAAATTGAGGTGTTTAACTCATTGAATTTCTTTTGCACATATGACTCAGAAAATTTACAAGTAAATGTAGAGTCACCTAAAATCTCAATATGATAATGTATGAGGGGCTGAAAAATAAATAAAAACCTTTCATGAAATTATGTTTATTATCAGATAATACAGACTTTTGCTAAATCATGTATGTCAGGCTTTGAAAGTATCAGTACCAAGGAATATTTTTGAGGCTGTTGGAGACCCCTTATTTGTACACATTTTCACTTTGGCAAGCTTTTTATTTTATTAGACTGACTATCTTATAGGGTATGAAATGTTTACTAGCTTATTTAGTTTCTAGTACTTCACCTCACTACATGTTAACTTGCAGTCATACAGTTTCTATTAATTCCATATATACTATCGTATTTAGATCTAAAGTACACCATTAGATTTTGAGACATTCATGGGCACAGCTTGTCTCATGCATCTTTTGGATCCCATAGAATAAAAAGACATTGTGCCTTCCCCATTTAGGCACTAAAAAATAAGTATTTGGATGAAAGAAGGAGTATGTAAATTCAAAATGTATTATATTATTTTTTAACCACATTTTTAGTTGATGTATAGTTAATTTACAATGTTGTGCTAGTTTCAGGTGTATAGCAAAGTGATTCGATTTATATACATATACACATACACGTATATATTTTATATTCTTTTCCATTACAGGTATTACGAGATACTGAGTATAGTTCCCTGTGCTATACAATAGGTCTTTGTTGTTTATTTCATATATAGCAGTGTGCATACTTTAATCCCAAATGCATAATCTGTGCCCCCGCCTGCTGCTATCCCCTTTGGTAAACATAAGTGTGTCTTCTATGTCTGTAAGTCTATTTGTTTTGTAAATAAATTCATCTGTATCATTTTTTTTAGATTCCATTTATAAGTAGTATCATATCATATCTGTCTTTCTGTGTATGACTGACTTCACTTATTGTGGTCATCTCTACGTCCATCCATGTTTGCTGCAAATGGCATTATTTCACACTTTTTTTATTTTGGCTAAGCTTTTATTCCCATCACCTGCTTATGTATTTGAATATTTCTTTGATGTGCATTATGTTTTATAATGTAAATGTTTTATAACATAATATTAAATGTGAACCTATGAAAGCCAGCTCTATAATACCCAGATTAGAGACTGAGAAAAATGGGCTATATCCAGAAGGCAGTAGGAATTTAGAGAGAAGCCAGAAGAATTTATTTTTCCTGCATGAGTATATATATATATATATATATATATATATATACTCAGCATACTTAAAAAAGAGAGGTTAAATTTATGTTAAATCACATATACCCATTCTTTTGATCTCATTTATAATTAAGAAAGAAGATGTGTAACAGCTGTAGACTTGGAAAATAAAATGCCTTAGCATCTAAGGCTTTTGCTGTCTTCCTATTGCCAGCCAATGACTTATGTTGAATTGCAACAAGGTTGAAAGAGAAGTCATAGTACTATTATATATTATGTATTAGTCATAATACTGTCATTTAAAAGTTATTTAAAATAACTGAAAAAATACAGTCAGCAAAAATAAGTCCTGGAGCTAACTGTGGTTCAGATAATGAGCTCCTTATTGCAAAATTCAGAATTAAATTGAAGAAAGTAGGGAAAATCAATAGGCCATTCGGATATGACCTTAATCAAATCCTTTATGATTATACAGTGGTGGTGAGTAATAGATTCAAGAGATTGGATCTGGCAGACAGAGTGTATGAAGAACTACGGATGGAGGTTCATAACACTGTATAGGAGGTAGTGACCAAAATGATCCCAAAGAAAAAAATACAGAAGGCAAAGTGGTTGTCTGAGGAGGTTTTACAAATAGCTGAGGAGAGAAGAGAAGTGAAAGGCAAGGGAAAAAGGGAAAGATACACCCAACTGAATGCAGAGTTCCAGAGAATAGCAAGGAGTTAAGAAAGCCTTCTTAAGTGAACAATGCAAAGATAGAGGAAAATAGCAAAATGGGAAAGACTAGAGATTGCCTTCAGAGAAGGCAGTACTATTTCCAGTACTCTTGCCTGGAAAATCCCATGGACGGAGGAGCTGGTAGGCCTCAGACCATGGGGTCACTAAGAGTCAGACATGACTGAGCGACTTTACTTTCACTTTTCACTTTCATGCATTGGAGAAGGAAATGGCAACCCGCTCCAGTGTTCTTGCCTGGAGAATCCCAGGGACGGGGGAGCCTGGTGGGCTTCTGTCTATGGGGTTGCACAGAGTCAGACACAACTCAAGCGACTTAGCAGCAGCAGCAGAGATTGCCTTAAGAAAATTGGAGATATCAAAGGAACATTTGATGAAAGGATGGGCACAATAAAGGACAGAAACAGTAAGGACCTAACAGAAGCAAAGTTTAAGAAGAGATGGCAAGAATACACAGAAGAACTAAACAAAAAAGGTCTTAATGACCTAGATAACCACAGTAGTGTGGTCACTCACCTAGAGCCAGACATCCTGGAACATGAAGTCAACTGGGTCTTAGGAAGTGTTACTACAACCAAAGCTAGTGGAGGTGACAGAATTTCAGCTGAAGTATTTAAAATCCTAAAAGATGATGCTGTTAAGGTGCTACACTCAATATGTCAGAAAATTTGGAAAACTCAGCAGGGGCCAAGGACTGGAAAAGGTCAGTTTTCATTCCAAACCCAAAGAAGGACAATACTAAAGAACTCACACGCTAGCAAGGTAATGTTCAAAATCCCTCAAACTAGACTTCAACACTACATGAACTGAGAATCCCCAGATGTACAAGCTAGATGTAGAAAAGGCAGAAGAACCAGAGAGAAAATTGCCACATTCATTGGATCATAGAAAAAATAAGAGAATTCCAGAAAAACATCTACTTCTGCTTCATTAACTATGCTAAAGCCTTTGACTGTGTGGATCACAACAAACTAGAAAATTCTTAAAGAGATGGGAATACTAGACCACTTTATCTGTCTCCTGAGAAACCTGTATGCAGGTAAAGAAGCAACAGAATCACTTTGGGCAATGGACTGGTTTAAAACTGGGAAAGGAGTACGTCAAGGCTATATGTTGTCACCCTGCTTATTTAACTTATATACAGAGTACATCATGTGAAATGCAAAGCTGGATGAAGTTCAAGCCAGAATCAATATTGCCAGGAGAAGTATCAACAACCTCAGATATGTAGATGATACCACTGTAATAGCTGAAAGGAAAGAGGAACTAAAAGCCTCTTGATGAGTGTGAAAGAGGAGAGTGAAAAAGTTGGTTTAAAACTCAACATTCCAAAAACTAAGATCATGGCATCGAGTCCCATCACTTCATGGCAAATAGAAGGGGAGAAAGTAGAAACAGTGACATTTTATTTTCTTGGGCTCCAAAATCACTGCAGACAGTGGCTACAGCTATAAAATTAGAAGACACTTGCTCCTTGGAAGAAAAGCTATGACAAACCTAGATAGTGTATTAAAAAGCATAGACATCACTTTGTCAGCAAAGGTCTGTATAGTCAATGCCATAGTTTTTCCAATAGTCATGTATGCATGTAAGAGTTGGCCCTAAAGCAGGGTGGGTGCCAAAGAATTGATACTTCCCAACTGTGGTGCTGGAGAAGACTGTTGAGTCTCTTTGACTGCAAGATCAAACCAGTCAATCCTAAAGGAAATCAACCCTGAATATTCATTGGAAGGACATGCTGAAGCTGAAGCTCTAATACTTTGACTATCTGATGTAAAGAGCTGACTCATTGGAAAAGTCTCTGATGCTGGAAAAGATTGAGGGCAGGAGGAGAAGTGGGCGACAGAGGATGAGATAGTTATATGGCATCACCAACTCAATGGACATGAGTTTGAGCAAACACTGGGAGATAGAGAAGGACAGGGAAGCCTGCCATGCTGCAGTCCATAGGGTTGAAAAGAGTTGGACATGACTTAGTATCTCAACAACATCATTTTAAAATAATCAGTATGAATGTTTTGTTTATATGTAGATTGGCCAAATTTATCATGTGAAATAAGACAAGTCTGAGAGTGTTTTTAATGGTTACACTAGGGGAGAAGTAAAAACAAAGTCTGTACAGAACCTATCAGGAAACATGTTATTGTTACGTGTTCTTGTGTGGTCCACCCATAAGGCCACAAAAAGTTGTTACTAAATATCATGAACATTTTTCCATTTTAAAAACATGACTTCATTTTATAGTACTGCTTTAAATGTACCTAAATTTATTTCAGCAAACATCATTATTGGTCATTAATGTAATTTCCATTTCATGGCATTACAAATGACACTGCAGTAAACATAATTTCCTTATTAGTTACTTGCCCATGTGATTATTTCCTGTGAATAAATTCTTAGTAGACCTTAACATTGACAAAATTCTGCACATGTTGAATACATTTCATATTTAACCAAAGAGATCTTCAAAATAGCCATGCCAGTTTATCATCCCCAAAGCAATATATTAGAAGCCTAACATATACCCATTCTACAATCTGTGTTATCAATTTTCTTAATTATACTAACATGATAATTTTTGTGGTCATTACTTTTCAAACCTTTAATGCTGGATTAAAAATAATTACCTAACCTTTTATATTTCCTTATAATTTTTACTGCATTTAGTGCATTCACTTTTAAAATATTTTTATTTACAACATTGTGTTATTTTCTGCTGTACAGCAAAGTGAATCCCCCACAGGGATACATATAATCCCTCCTTTTTGGATCTCCTTCCCCTTTAGGTCACCACAGAGCACTGAGCAGAGTTTCCTGTACTGTACTATAGTCATCTATTTTACACATAGTATTGTATGTATGTCAACCCCAATCTCCCAATTCATCCCACTCTCCCTTTCATCCCCTGGTGTTGATACATTTGTTTTCTACATCTGTGTTTTTATTTCTACTTTGCAAATAGATTCATCTGTACCATTTTTCTAGACTCTGCATACATGCAGGTCAATATCATAGAAACAATCCAATCAAGAATTGTTTGAAGACCTAAAGAGGCATTTCTCCAAAGAAGACATACAGATGGCCACAAGACATATGAAAGGATGTTCAATATCACTAATTATTACAGAAATGAAAATCAAAACTACAATGAAGTATCACCTCACACTGGTCACAATGGCTATTGTCAAAAAATCTTCAAACAATAAATGCTAGAGAGGGTGTGGATAGAAGGGAACCCTCCTATACCGTCAGTGGGAATGTGAATTGGTACAGCTACTATGGAGAACAGTATGGTGGTTCTTTGAAAAACTAAAAATAAGACTACCATATGACCTGGAAATCCCACTCTTGCATATATACCAAGAGAAAACCACGATTCCAAAAGATACATGCAAACCAATGTTTATTGCAGCACCATTTACAGTAGTTAGAACATGGAAGCAACCTAGATATCTATCAACAGAGGAATGGAAAAAGAAGATATGGCATATGTATAAAGTGGAATATCACTCAGACATAAAAAGAACAAAATTGTGCCATTTGAAGAGATGTGGGTGGACCTGATGCATTCACTTTTATTTTGCAGTGTTTAGTTATTATTAAGAATTTGGGCCTGCGGAAGGTTATTTTGAGATTTGTGTATATGTGTTTAGTATAAGGAAACAAAGAGGGAGAGACTGAGAAATACCAAATGATCATGGATTAACAGAAATCAGGCAAACGGGCAATCCAATAAAGTTTTGCCATGGTTATTTTCATAAACCTTGGAAAAGTCTGAATCTTCTGGAGCTTATATAGGAGCAAGTTCCTTAAGCCTACATCTAGTAACAACAAAAGTATTTGTTCACATTCCTTTAGGAATATATCAAAGAGTAAGAATACAGAAATAGACATGCATCTTACTTTGTAAAGGAAATTAGCTATAAATTATATACAGTCAACAATAATTTGAACAAAAACACTGTCCCTGGTATGTTTATTGTGAAGGAGAGTAGACTATGCCACTGCAAAATGTTCCACTTGGGTTTGAATTATTTTGAGCTGAAGGTTTTCAAGGCCCAGCAGACTTAGGAAAAGCTTTTTACTTCCCCACCCTTACCTTTTTTTTTCATTTATTTATTTTAATTGGAGGCTAATTACTTTACAATATTGTATTGGTTTTGCCATACATTCACATGAATCAGCCATGGGTGTACAACTTCTTAAAATAATTCAGATAGAGGGCCTGAACCTCCTCCCCTACAATTAGCTCTACTGAAAAAAGTTCTTTCCTTGACTGAAACAAAATTAAGATAAAATTATGTCTAGGTAACAAGAAAATCTGGTTGATGCAAGTTTGGCTATGTCCTCTGTCTTAGCACAATTTAGAGTTCTTTGGAGTATTTGCATACGTTTAATGTAAGGAAATTTGGACACTCTCAATGTCATTTTGTCCTAACACAAAGCCAATCTTAGCAATGAGAAATATAATGACAGCTTTGATGTTTGCATAGAATTCATGTTACAAAACATGAATTATTGGAATGGATTTGTTAAATATCATAAATGTAGGAAATAATGACATGTAATCAAAACTACAACTATTGTTTATAACGATATAAATTAACTTTCAGTGAACTGATTTGTTTATTGGCTTTCTAGCCTATAAATATACTCTTTACTTACATATTATAAAAGTCCCCTGTAACTTTGACTGTTTCAAAAAGAACTTCATAATATATTTCTTCTTCTTTCCATGGAGAGACTAAAGAGCTACATACAGATTCTGAACTTAAACTCAACGTGAAGCTCTGTTTTCATAGGGGTTGGGGAAAAGAAGCAACAGAAACAGCAGTGTTGGCCTTTGGATTCTATCTTCCATCCTCTTTGGCTACTCCTTTTTTCTCAATCACTAGGTGACTTGGTAGGACCTAATCATCTCCTTCACTAGGCAAAAGGAAAACAACACAAGACTTCTCTTGATGGTGCTGGCAGCCCAGCCTATGTTTTTGCTTCAAAGTTTCAATTCCTTTGCCATACTCCTTTATGGTCTATATAAATCCAGGCTTTTAGCATCTCTACACATGTTGTTATGGAACATGTAGACTCTTTAAGGAAATGCTGAATTTTTATTTATGCTTTCATACATTGACAACAGTCTGTGAGTTTAGTATATAGAAGGATCCTCAACCCACAGGCCATGGACTGGTACCCACCCAAGGGAAAGTAGGGGGCAAGTGAGCAAAGCTCCATCTGCATTTACAGCCCTTCCCATTGCTCACATTACAGCCTGAGCTCCGCCTCCTGTCAGGTCAGTGGCAGCGTAGGATAGTATGAACTGTAGCCCTAAAATCAAGGAGGGATATCTTGATATTGCCACAAAATAGAAATAAAATGTACAATAAATGAAATGTTCTCAAATCATCCTGAAACTATCCCCCCCTGCCCCCGTACATGGAAAAATTGTCTTCCACAAAACCAGACCCTGGTACCAAAAAGGTTGGGCACCACTGGTATACAGTATATTTATTCCTGCAATAATGCATTAAGAATATAAAACCAGAATCTTACAATCTAACTGAAGAGATAGTCATTTGATAGCTGTTAAGAGCAAGGACTCTGAATTCAAACTACCTGTGTTGATATAGAAACATTTCCTTCCCTTTTGACTTAGCAAAAATTACTTCCAGCACCTCACTTTATAACCATAAATTGGTCATAAGTTAGTTTTTATCTCATGTGATCATTGTGAGGATTTAGTCAGATAATACACATAAGGTATTTTAAAATTGGCACTCTTAACAGTATCATAAATAAAAGTATTGAAAGCTACTAGCTTTATCAACTAATTATAAACTCATATAATGTTTTTACTATGATTAGGTGTGTCAAGAGACATGCAAAAACATTTGGGGATGTCAAATATGTGAATTTTACCTACTTGAGGTGGCTAGGAAATTTTTCTATAGTATAACCGAGCTAATATCAGAAAGATGCCAAAATGCTTGTTAGGAAGAAGGATGTAGAAGATTGTCCCAGGAAGAGGATGTGCATAATTGCTGTGGTGCAAAAGAAGGCCAGAAAGACTGTAAAGGAGATGGGCATGGTGCAACTGGATAAGTCAGGAAGAACATGCTGGGCTTTTTGGTCAGATCAAGATGTTTGAGATGTTCAAGATATCTATCTTGAGAGAAATGAAAGGACATTTAAGGGCTCTGCAGAGAGAAATTTACATTTTAAAATATCTTCTTTGTATTGATGGATGCAGGTAGATCATTTTGTGGGAATTGGCACAACTGCAGTTCATCAAATTTACCACTTTTTTTAAGTAAAGCTTTACTGGTACACATATATGGCTTTGTTTATTTATATACTTGATGTCTGTGACTGCTTTTGTGTTACAACAGTCGTGACAATGACAATCTGACCAAATAACTAAATATATTTACTGTCAGGCTCTTTACAGAAAAAAATTCAACATTTTAGTTAAGGTACAATTTTAATGGTACAGGTAAGTTACAATGGTTGTTGGGGTTTAAAAGAAAAATAATTCAATTTATGTGGTATTTAAATGGTAAAGAGTACATGATGAACAGATTGAACATAGATAATAGTGACCACGGTGTCATAGTTTATTCCTACGTTTCAGGTTTACATAATTAGATGGATCATGGAATTAATGTTTGAGACAGGTGGACACTGAAATAGGACCTGTACTATTACGTGGATCAATGTTCAAATATTTAAGCTTCAGAAAAGGAAAAACAGAAAGCTTATACTTCAACTTCCCCATGTGGTGTCTATTGAGAAAAATGATAAAGGTATCATTAGGCTACTTGTCAGCATGGGTCTTTGCAATATTGTTGACTGACTTTATTTTCAACACTTATTGTAAAACCCAAAAATTAGAATGGGGAATAACCACTCCCTTAATCCTATATGGAGAAGGAAACGGCAACCCACTCCAGTATTCATGCCTGGAAAATCCCATGGACCGAGGAGCCTGGTGGGCTACAATCTATGGGGTTGCCAAGAGTTGGACATGACTGAGCGACTTCTGTGTGTGTGTGTCTGTGTTTAATCCTATCAATGTTGTTACATTTAAGGTGTTTCTCGTGATTGTATATAATTGTGGGGCACATTTCTTTGTGTTCTGGTTGGAATGTTTAATCTATTTGTATTTAATGAAAATTATTCCTATGTTTGGGTGTAAGCATTCTTATTATGCTATTATTTTTCTTTTTGTCTCATCTGATTGTTTTCTTTTCCTACCCCTTTCCAGCCTTATTTTGGGTTAACTGAATATTTTTATATATCCTTTTAATTCCTCTAATTGATTTTTAGCTCTATCTCTTTGTACTGTTTACTTCAGCATTTGCTCTAGGGATTACATTGTGCATTATTAACACCTGAATCTATTTAGACTTATAATTGTTCTCTACTTCATGTAAAATATAAGAACCTTAAATGATATAATTCTACTTACTGTTCTTGTCATTTATGCTTGTCATAAATTTTATGTGTATTATGTTCATTATAAATTATAGAATACAATGTAATTATTTTTGCTTCATTTAGCTGGTGTTTTACATTTGTTTTTGCAATCCACATTTTTATTTAATTCTAAAATTCTTTTAAGCATGTCTTATGTTATAGATCTACTACAGTCAAATTCTCTCAGCTTTATCAATAAAAATTTTATTTTAGAAGCTGATGAGAGAAATTGAGGAAGATATAAATAAAAAGAAAGATATTCTTCACTCATGGAAAATTAATATTGTTAAAATGCCCATACTACCCAAAGTAATCTACAGATTCAATGCTATTCCTATCTAAATTCCAATGACATTTTTCACAGAAATAGAACAAACCATACCCAAATTTATGTAGCACCACACAGCCCTGGAATAGCCAAAGCAATCTTCAGAAAGAAACAAAGCTGGAGACATCACACATCCTGATTTCAAACTATATTACAGAACTATTGTATTCAAAACAATATGGTACTGACATAAAAATAGACACATATTATCAGTGAAACAGAATACAGAGCCCAGATATAAACCCACACATATATGGCCAAGTAACTTATAAAAAAGGAGCCAAGAATATACAATGAGGAAAGGACACTCTCTTCAACAACTGGTGTTGTGAAAACTGGATAGCCACATGCAAAAGACAGAAACAGAACTAGTATCTATGCCATATACAAAATCAAACTCAAAATGGATTAAAGGCCTAAACATAAGATCTGAAACCATAAAACACCCAGAAGAAAACATATTATTGGCAATAATTTTGTGGATTTGACCCCAAAAGCAATGGCAACAAAAGCAAAAGTGGTAATACAACAAATTAAATAGGCTCCTCTGTCCATGAGATTTCCCAAGCCAAGAATACTGGAGTGGGTTGGCTTCTCCAGGGGATCTTCCTGACCCAGGGATCAAACCCAGGTCTCCTGCATTGCAGGCAGTCTCCTGCATTGTGGGTGGATTCTTTACTGACTGAGCCACCAGGGAAGCCTGCAACACTGATAACTAAATTTATTTATTTATTATTGTTAACTAAATTTATGATAACTTCACAATATTCACATTATTAAATCATTATATGTACACCTAAATCTAATGCAATTATATATCAGTTATATCTCAAAATATAATAATAATTTTCTTTTACTAATTTTGGGATGGTATTTTCACTGGATAGAGAATCCTAGTTTATGAGTTGTATTAAATATATTTTAATTAAAGTATATTAAATATATCATTGCACTGTT
This sequence comes from Bos mutus, assembly GCF_027580195.1. Taxonomy (NCBI): domain Eukaryota; kingdom Metazoa; phylum Chordata; class Mammalia; order Artiodactyla; family Bovidae; genus Bos; species Bos mutus. The sequence continues at coordinate 51,034,084 of NC_091633.1, read as the reverse complement.
TGGGGCCTTTGTTTCTGAAGAGAATGTCCGCCTTTATTGATATTTTTCTTCTGCTGAATATTGTTTTTGTCTTATTTCAAGATGTTTTGTCTTTGATTTTCATCAATTTGAACTACATTGATGTGCTTTTTAAAAAAATGCTTTTCGACCTTCCTTGGTTTTCTTGCTTTTTTAAATTGGTGTTTTTTAACCAAATTCATCAAACCTTAGAAATAGTTATTCAAATATTATTCCATCTTATTCTGTTTTGGGGGAGAAGGCAGTTACTTATGTTAGTCTGTTTGATGTTTAATCAGAAGTCACTGCTGTGTGTTCTTTTCACCCAAAATTTTTCTCTATTCTTTCATTTTTGAAGAAGGTCTTGAACTGAATAGGGTCCATATTTACTCACCATTTATTCTACTGTGTTTGTTTTGCATTATGACTAGTAAAATTTTCATTTCACATGTTATACTTTTTATTTCTATATATTCAATTCTCTAATGAGATAGAGAATATCTACTGATTCATTTTTATCATTTATGTTCTTTAACATATTCAATATATAGAATCAATATGGCAGAGTAGTAGGACTTGGAACTCACTTCTTCCCACAAAAATATCAAGAATATATCTACAACCGGAACAACCCTCACAGAACACAAGCAGAAGACCTCAAACACCTGAAAGGACAAGGAAGCTCTAAACATAACATGGTAGGATGAAAGAACAACTTTTTCAAAAAGAGAGAAGAGGAAGCAAAACAAGACCTGCACCCCTGGGAAGGAGCTGAAGAAAGGAGAGCTTCTGTACCCTGGGAAGGCCCTCACTGGTAGGGAGATCAGCTGGGACAGAAAAAGAGCCTCAGAGGCTCAGAGAAGAGCACAACAACTGGTTGGTGGCAGGTAGAACAGAATGAGACCTAAAGAGAATGTCTGTGCCACTGCCCTGCGCACCCCAGCCTGAAATGTGCATCTGCTGGTACAGGCAGGAGCTGTTTGCTGGAATGCAGGTTTAGAGAATAGACTCTTGAAAAGAGATCTGCTGTGGCTGCACAAAGACAGCCTTAAGGGGCTGGAGAATGGGGCAGCACAAATGGGAGCATTCTCAGAAGCCTAAGTCACCACAGAAGTGAAGCACCATTGTTAAGATATGAAAAGGAGGAGTTGGGCCACTGTAGCAGCCTCTTTCCACACGTGTCAGCCTCTGCCTCTACAGGCTCCAGGAGAGTCACCTACCTGGGCAAACCTGCACACCCTGGCCACTGCCTCGGCAGCCGTGGTAGCACCAATGGGTTGCGTACATGCAAGGGTAGGGCTGATATTACAATTGAGCCTCAGGGGCTGTGCAATGTAGAAAGCAAAGGTGAAATCGTTCCCTATAGCTGCATGAACCACAGGTTTACACCTCTGCTGTCAGAACTGTAAATTTACCACCCCCAGAACATCCAAATAGATGATGTGTGCTTTGGCAGCTGGGACAGTCTGACCTTAGCAACTCTGGGCTTAGTGGATGAATACGTGTGGGGGGCTGGGCCAGGTCAGTGTCAGTTGCCTCCACAGCTCCCACAGTGGGTCCAGATGCACAACTTCTATAGTCCTGGGACCTGATTTCAACAGATCTGTGCTGGTGGCCTATGACATAGAAAACTATGTCTGAGAGACACCAGGGTCAACTGCCAGCATACCTATGATTGAGGTGGGGCTGAGAGCCAACAACTTGTACTTTGTGAGACCACACAACAGGTGAAAGGTGACACAACAGAGAACACTGACACGTGAATATTTCCAGCAGAGGAATACTCAGGTACTCCTCTCCCACTGGGAGCCCTACAGCACTAGTCATGTCGCACTGCAATTAGAAATGCAGCTCAGAAAAAACCTTGGCATTTATACTCCAACAACTAAGGCACAGACCCTGCCCCTGACAGGGAAGTGACAAAGAGCAAAAAAGGAGGCCTTGTTAAATATCCAGGGCAGTCTCTGGTCACTGCAAGAACAGTCACACCTCCTATCAAGGCAATAATGGCCAACATTTACTGAGGACAGAGGTAGATAGGCATCCATGCTAAAAACAGGCCTTAAAAAAATTAAACCCACACAGGCCAACCAGAGATGTTCCCACATAAAAATAGCCCTCTGCAACCACAGTAGGTAATTGTTTCTCCTAAACTCATAAAGCAAGAGAAATACAAGTAAAATGAAGAAGCAAGGAATCACTCACAATTAAAAGATCAAGAGAATTCCCCTGAAAGAACAATGAAACAGACCTCTTCAGTCTAACAGACACTGAGTTCAAAAAGAGATAATGAAACTACTGAAGGAATTATGAAAAACTCGGAAGAGAAAAGCAGATGACTGTAAAAAGGAACTGGAAACTAGAAGGGGGAGACCAAAATTTAGAGAATTCATTTGAAGAGATGGAAGTTGAATGAAAGGCTATGATTATCAGAATGAGTAATGGAGAACACCAAATACTTGTTTGGAAGCCAAAATAATGGAAACTACCCAATCAGGACAGCAGGTCATGCATGCTCAGTTGCTTCAGTCATGTCTGACTCTGTGTGACCCTATGGAATGTAGCCTGCTAGGCTCCTCTGTACTATGGATTCTCCAGGCAAGAATACTAGAGTAGGTTGCCATGCTCTCCTCCAAGGGATCTTCCATACCCAGGGATCAAACCTGTGTCTCCTTCATAACAGGAGGATTCTTTACCCACTGAGTCACCTGGGAAGCCCAGAACAGCAGATAGAAGCTCAAATTTTTTTAAAAATGAAAGCAATATAAGAGACCTATGGGATGATATAAAGCATGCCAATCTGTGAATAACAGGGATCCTGGAAAGAGAAGAAAGAGAAAAGGGAATTGAAAATGTATTTGAAGAAATTAGAGCTAAAAATTTCCCAAAGTTAAAGAAAACAGATATCCAGATATAGGAAACACAGAGGACTCCAAACAAGATAAACCCAAACAGACCTACATCAAAACATATTATAATAAAAATGGCAAAAGTTATAGGTAAAGAGAGAATTCTAAAGGCATCAAAAGAAAAACATAAAAAAAGAGAACCCCCATAAGGCTGTCAGCTAATTTTCTACAGAAATGTTGCAGGCTAGAAGGGAGTGGCAAGATACATTCAAAGTCCAGAAAGGGAATAAATCTGCAACTTAGGGTACTCTAACCAACAAGATGATCATTTTGAATAGAAAGAGAAGAACTTCTCAGGTAAGCAAAAGCTAAATACAGCAATATACTAAACCTATCCTAAAGGAAATATTTAAAGATATTCTTTAAAGAGAAATGAAGTAAGAATATATATGAAAGAAAAAATCAAAATTGGAAAGTAAATCACTTAAATAAGCCAGACATAGATTTTCAACATTTAAAAGTTTATATGGAAGCAATGGTAATCACCATGAACACCAAAATGAACATGAAGATGCAGAAGAGGACATCAAAATCATAAAATGTGGGGGAGCAGAGTAAGACAACAGATTTTTTTTTTTTTGTAGAATGTGTTTGAGCCTATATGACTACCAGTCTAAAAAGTAAGTAGATGTAGGAAGGTGTTAACATACTTGAAAAATGGCAACCACAAAGCAAAAACATACAATATATTCACAAAAACCAAGAAGAGAACATTAGTATAATACATGAAAAAGTCATCAAACCACAAAATGAAAACCAAAAAGAAAGGGACAAAAGAAATATAAAATCAATGGGAAAACAAGGTTTAAAGTGGCAATACATATGTATCAATAATTACCTTAAATGTCTATGGGATAAAGGCTTCAATCAAAAGACAGAGTGGCTGTTTGGGCAAAAAACCAATAGTCTACAATATTCTGCCTACAAGAGGCCTGTTTTAGGGCAAAGGACACATTTAGATTGAAAGTTAGGGGATGGAAAAAGTATTTCATGCAAATGGAAATGACAAAAAATCAAGAGTTATAATATTCACATCAGACACAATAGACTACAAAATAAAATACACAAAGATAAAAATAGAACACTACATAAAGGTAAAAGGATCAATATAAGGAGAGGATATTACATTTGTCAACATATACACACTCAATATAGGAGTATTCAAATATATAAAACAAATACTAACAAACATAAAGGGAGAGATTGACAAGAATACAATAATAATAGGAGACTTAAACACCCCCCACACACTAATGGATATATTTTTAAGACAGAAAATCAATAAGTCAGCAGTGATCCTAAATGAAACAATAAGACATTTAGACTTAATATTTTCAGGAGTTAACATCCAAAAAATCAGAGTATACATTCTTTTTAAGTGTACATGGAACATTCTCTAGGACTGACCACATACTAGGACAGAAAACAAGCCTGAACAAATTTAAGGGTAGAGAAATTATTTCAAGCATCTTTTCCGACTGAAAGTCATTAAATTAGAAATCAACCATAGAAAATCGAAGATAAAAAACTAGATGGAGACTAAAGAACATGCTACTAAAAAACCAATGGGTCAATGATAAGATCAAAGAAATGTTTACAAATACCTTAAGCAAATGACAAAACAACAATGGAAAATCTATGGGATGCAGCAAAAGCAGTCCTTAGAGGGAAGTTCATAGGGATACAAAAATCTTAAATAAACAACCTAACCTACAACCTAAAAGAATTAGAAAAAGAAGAACAAACAAAACCTAAAGCTAGCAGAAAGAAGATTATAATAAGGATTTTAAGCAAAGAAATAAAATGGAGATTAAAACAACAGAACAAAAATCAATAAAACCAAGAGCAAGTTCTCTGAAAGATGGGTAAACAAATTTGACAAACCTCTGGCCAGGTTCACCAAGAAGAAAAGAGAGGAGACTCAAAATAAGAAATCAAAGAGGAAAAATAAGAACTGATACCAAAGAAATAGAATATTATGAACAATTACATGCCAACAAATTTGACAACCTAGAAGAAACAGCAACTTTCTAGAAATATACAACCCACCAAAACTGCATCAACAAAAAATAGATAACTTGATCAGACCAATTACTAGAAATGAAATAAAATCTGTAAGGAAAAAAAAAAAAATGTCCTATGAACAAAAGTTCAGGACCAGATGGCTTTACTAGGGAAATCTATGAAATATAAAAAGGATGAAATTATACTAATCCTTCTCAAACTCTTCCAAAACACTAAAGAGGAAAGAACACTCTCAAAAATATCCTGTGAAGCAAACATCACCATGATACCAAAACCAGACAAAGGCACTACCGAAAAACAAAATTATAGGTCAATATCTATGATGAGTATTGACATAAAAATTCTTAACAAAATATTAGCAAACTGAATCCAACAACACATAAAAAAGGTCACACACCACAACCAAGCAAGATTCATCCCAGGTCACAAGGATGGTTCAACATGGCAAATCACTGTGATATACTACATTAACAAAGTAAAGGACAAAAAAAAAACACATGATCATCTCAACAGATGCATTTGTAAAATTCAACAACCATTCATGATAAAAAATTCTTACAAAAATAAGTATAGAGGAAATATATCTCAAAAATAATAAAAGCCATTTATGACAATTCCACAGCAAATATGGGATTTCCAGGTGGCACTAATGGTAAAGAACCTGCTTGCCCATCTAGGAGACATAAGAGATGTGAGTTCAATCCTGGGTCAGGAAGATCCCCTGAAAGAGGGCATGGCAACTGACTTCAGTGTTCTTGCCTGGAGAACTCGATGGACGGAGAAACCTGGTAGGCTGCAGTCCATGGGGTCGCTAAGAGTCGGATAGGACTGAGCGACTTTACTTTCACTTTTCACTTTCACGCATCGGAGAAGGAAATGGCAACCCACTCCAGTGTTCTTGCCTGGAGAATCCCAGGGACGGGGGAGCCTTGTGGGCTGCCGTCTATGGGGTCGCACAGAGTCGGACACGACTGAAGTGACTTAGCAGCAGCAGCAGCAGCAGAACACAACTTCACACCAAATAATCTCAAAATGGCTTAAAGATGAAACTATAACAGCATAAAACCTTTAAGACAAGATACTCAGCAAAACATTCTCTGAAATAAATTGTATCAATGCTTTCTTAGGTCAGTCATCCAAGGTACCAGAAATAAACAAATAGGACCTAAACAAACTCATAAGCTTTTGCACAGCAAAGGACATCTTAACAAAATGAAAGACTACCTATGGAATGGGTGAAATTTTTGCAAAGGATGATGCTGACAGTGACTTAATGTCCAAAATATACAAATAGCTCCAGTAGGCACTAGTGGTAAAATACTCACCTGCCAATGCAGGAGACACAAGAGACATAAATTTGACTTCTGGGTCTGGAAGATCCCTGGAATAAGAAATGGCAACTCACTTCAGTATTCTTACCTTAAAAATCCCATGGACAGAGGAGCCTGGCAGGCTACAGTCCATTGGGTCTCAAAGAGTCAGACATGACTGACCGCACAGACACACAATAAACAACCCAATCAAAAAATGGGCAGAGGACCTAAACAGACATTTCTCCAAAGAAGACAGAGATGGCCGATAGACACATGAAAAGATGCTCAACATTACTATTAGAGAAACAAAAATCAAAACTAATACAATGAGGTACTACCACACATAGATCTGAATAGCCATCATTAAAAAGTCTACAAATAACAAATGCTGGATAAGGAGTAGAGAAAAGGGAACCGCTTACCACTGTTGGTGGGAATGTAAATCAGTGCAACCACTATGAAACACATGATGGAGGTTCCTCAATAAACTAAAAATAGAGTTGTCATGAGATACAGCAATCCTGCTCCCAGAGAAATATATAATTCAAAAAGATACATGCACCACTATGTTTATAGCAGCAGTATTCACAACAGCCAAGTCACAGAAACAGTAAAATGTCTGACAAAGGAATGGATAAAGATGTGGTATGTGTGTGTCTGTATGTGTGCTGTGTATGTATGTATATGTACATGCACACAATGGACTCTTACTCAGCCATAAGAAGAATGAAATAGTGCCATCTGTAGCAACATGGATAGATCTAGAGATTATCATACTTAGTGAAATAAGTCAGAGAAAGGCAAATATCATAAGATATCACTTAGATGTGAAATCTATTAATAAAATACCATACAAATAAATGTATCTAAGAAACAAAACAGATTCACAGATACAGAGAACAGATGTGGTTGCCAAGAGGGAAGGTGAATAGGAGAGGAAAGGAATGGAAGTTTGGGATTAACAAAGACAAACTATTATGTAAGGGATGGATAAACAAAAGGTCTTACTGTATAGGGAACTATATCCTATGTCAAACCATAATGATGGAAAAGAATATAAAAATTATATATATACACACACACACACACACACACATATATATATGACTGAGGCACCTTGCTGTACAGAAGAAATTAACACACCATTGCAAATCAACTATACTTCAATGACAATTAAAAATACATATATATACACACACACATATATTCATTATATCTGTTTACAAGTCCTGGTCTATTAATTCTAAATTCTTTAGCTGCTTGGGGTTGATTTGTATTGAGTAACCCTCATACTTCATTGTATATCACACTTTCCTGTTTCTTCACACGACTAGCAATTTTTATGTTATATTGAACATTCTGTATTCTGTATGGCATGATTATTCCACCATCGTTGAATGATGTTGAATTTTGTCCCATCATGCAGTTAACTCACTGGCACCTCCCTTTTACTCTTCAGCTTGGTTTTATCCTTTCATGAGTTAGTTCTATTTCACTTTGTGTCAGTCTACCCCAGAGTGTCTGGGTTCTGACAGGACTCACAGAATCTCATCCTGCATATAGACAGCTCAAACCTTAACCAAAGACTCAGTGGAGAGCCTCTTTCAGATTCCTAGGGATCATCTCTGTTCAAGCAGAATCCTTTCAGGACCCCAAGTGTAAAGACTCCCTCCTCATGTCCCCTGTCTCTTGTATGAAAAAAACAAAACAAAAAAACTGAAATCTCCCATGCCTCACTGAGCCACAAAAGAACAGTGTCAAGCAGTTATTGATTCAGACAACGCATTCCTGAGTTTTTTAACAGAAACTATAACTCTAATTAGACATCAAAACCTTAACCGTGTGAATCAAAAGCTAACTGCATGATGACCAGACTGTAGCCATGCCATAAGCTGCTCCATCTTGAGCAGTACTGAATATATAGCTAGCACAATTCCAAGAACTGGCCTCAAGGGAATGGGATTAACACTTTTACTCATAATAATCTATATCCTCATGGCATCAAAATAATCATAGCTCGCTCTTCCCACATATGTAAGCTGGTAGATAAAAATTTCAAAGAGATGTTATATACCCATGTCAACATTTTCCACTCTGAGAATATGGTGCCCTAAATCAGAATGAAGTTACAGAAGACTGATCTTCAGGCCTAATTCCACAGAATGAAATGATGTTTGATAGTGGGGAACTAAAAGCAGCTCTTTCACCCCTTTGCTGTTTTCTCATTTCTTTTCCCCCCTCTAGCTTTAAAAGAACCTAATTATAGGAATGAGCTCACTAGACAATTTAACGCAACTCCTGACTTAAACTCTCCTGAATGCACACTGTGCCTTGCCGAAACTGTTAATTTTTTATCCTCTTTCTCTAGGAAAAGAATCAAGTAGTTAAAAAACGACTAGCTGCCTACACCTAACAGCTCCATTAGCAATCCTGTAGACAGATCACATGGGCAAGGTAACATTCAAAAAAAGAGTCAGCCTGTCTACATGCAATGGAAAATGATGCAGAATCCAGCCTCCTACCTCGATGATCCCTGAGAGTCTTTTCCCATTTCCTTTTAAAAACTGTCATGATTGAGCAGGATCTTCAGTTTGTCCAGGACATGAGTTCACCTTCTCCCTGAACTGCTACTTTTCTGATTAAAGTACTTTTCCTTTTCACTGACACTTGCCTCTCAATTATTGGCTTTTCAGTGGTGAGCAGCTGAACCTTAGTTCAGTAACATTCACTTTCCCCTTTGAGGATCAAGCAGCATGAATTCCAGTCTCTTCAAGAGCTCTGATCTTTCATTCCTGTCACAATTGGGTATATACCCTCAATAAGAGAGTTGGATAAGTTATAGGGCTTCCTCATGGATTTTTCACTTTCTAGGAACCACAGTGATGTTCTGCCTGTTTTGTTTTGTTTTTTTTTTTTAATGTCCAAAACCATTATCTCATATTTTGTCTAGTTTCATAATTGTTTAAAGTGAGAAAGAAAGTCAAGAACTACATATTCTATCTTAATTGAAAGTGGAATAATAAACGCTTTTTAAAAACTTGATTTACCTAGATTTCTCATAATTCTATTTTAGGATATATTTTAAAAATAGTTTATGTCACAGTCTATTAATTATGGAGACAAAAGCTAAAGTTTTCTCTTCTTTATATCTTAAACTGTTCTAAACTAATTTTAGAGAAGTTGCAAAAATAGTGGATAAAATTCTCCTATATCCCCATTTCCTCTAGTGTTGACACCTTATGTAACCATAGTATAATTATCAAGAATAGGAAATCAGTATTGGTATTCAGGAATAATAGAGTGTGACATCCCAAAATGTACCTTTTTGGAATAAGGATTGTTTTGAGATGATTATTTTTGAGACGCTCAGACACAGGAGAATCCCTGAAAACAGAGTAGGAATTACCCTTTAGTGGGCGAAATTTGTTTTTAACAGGGAAATCTCCTTAGTATTAGAGTCCTTTTCCATATCAGAGACAGAATAACTAAATTTCCAGAAACTCATCAATGGCAAATGAATCATCTTAAACCTGCACAATAAACCTTATCCATATTAATCATGCTTATCCTGGTATCCTTCCATAACTGGCCTCCAACCAATTTAAAATCTTTTGTTTGTAGCTAAAGATGATATTTAAGATTGGGAGGGAGTTTTAATCAGTTTTCCTAGGTATCTTCCATGTATACATGAGGTAGCAATGTTAATTTAACTTCTGTTTGCTTTTTTCCTATTAATAAGTCTTTTATAACAAGGTTATCTCAGCCATGGAATCTAGAAGGGTAGAGGAAAAACTTTCTCCTCCCCCAGCACACATTATTAACCAGAGAAAAGATCTTATAAATTATCTCCACAGGAAAATAATGCCAGCCATATATGTGAAAATACTACAGTCTTAGATATTGTTACTTAAGTCAGTATTTTCTGTTAAAATTCTCCATAGTTGTCCAGAACTACATTCAAGAAGTTCACTAAGGAAAATAGAATTCAAATCAAATTTTGCTACCGTTAGAGTTGGGTTTGCTGCAGAGGCAATCTTTTAACAAACAAAACTGGTAAGAGAAATACATTTTACAAATATAACTTATACTTTAAATATACCTTAATACTTTTGAATATACACCATTTTCATAAAGGATGAGAGCTAGTTTTTGCAAAATAATATTTCAAAGAGGCATACTGTTTGATCTGTTTAGTTCTGGAAAAAAAGGAAGTCTCCAGCTGATCCCTTTTATTTCCCTAGCTAGTTTGTTTGATTACCCTCATATGGATAATGCAAAAGCCATATGGGGGAATTTTCTCCTTTTGTATTTGCAACTAAAACCTGCTGGGATACTTAGATCTTACAGCCTATAAGCAAACAAGGGGGAAAGACATATAATTTCTATTTCAGGGCAAGGAATGAACTTTGTAAAACTCTAAGTGATAGGAAGAGCATTTAGGTAACACATAAAATATTTTTATTCAAAGATATTTGGCTTTTCTTGTTTGATTGTATTAATTTGGATTATCGGTGTACAAAATAAATAACTTCCCATCCTTCATTTAAAATTTCTTCCCATCCTTCATTTAAAATTTCTTCCCAAGGCTAATGGAACCTTGTAACAGATATGCTTGTTTTTTTAATACATTTATTATATCCCATGTGACTAATGATAAAAGAAATAGCCACATAGTAGTCCATTGTCAGATAGCAGTTACACATTCATTCATATATTAATTTGCAAATTTTATTGCATGCCTAATGTATGCAAAGTACTGTTTCTTGTTTCAAGGATTCTATAATGAACATGAAAGTGAAAGTGAATCACTTTTCATGCATTGGAGAAGGAAATGGCAACCCACTCCAGTGTTCTTGCCTGGAGAATCCCAGGGACGGGGGAGCCTGGTGGGCTGCCATCTATGGGGTCGCACAGAGTCAGACACGACTGAAGCGACTTAGCAGCAGCAGCATAATGAACATGACAGAAATGTCACTTGTTATCCTGGGTCTGCGGGAAACAAAGTACTTCTGTTGTAGGATGTAAGTTCCTGGGCCCAATGCACAGTGACACCTAACAAACCAAAATGTTTAACTCCAGAGTACAGAAAAGTTTTTTCCAGGGCTATACAATGAAAATGGGAAGCTCATTCCCCAAAACCCAAACTCCCTGATGGTTTTCAGGGAAGAGTCCTCGTAGGAAAAATTTGGGAGGTCTGCAGGGTGTGTGACCTTCCTCTGATTGGTTTCTAGTGAGTTAACAGGGTGGTGTTCCCAGAATCTCAATAATCACCTTCTGGTTCCAGCCAGTCTTGGGTCCCTGTACTTGTTTTCAGCCTGAAGTTACCATCTGCCACCTGGGTAGTTTCTCTAGAACAACTCAGTTATATACATTGTAATCTACATCTGCTGAGGAGGAAACAGGACCCTGCGGCATCACTGCACTATGGTTTCTTGACTGCTCCTCCTCTATTTCTGCTCCTCCTTCCTTCCCCAATTAGTAACTATTTGACTCTGTCCTTCATAACTCTGGGAATGTCTAGGAGGCTGAAGCCTTTTTCCTACAAACAAGAAACAGAGACACATAGAAAATATTTTGCAATGGGGAGAGCCCCACAAGGTCCTGCTCAGTTTTAATCTCCCCTCTTCTTTGATGCTTCTCAATACTGAGGATAACAGATATTAGACAAGAAAGAGAATAACCTTTTGGATGGAGAAGTTAATTGTAAATGGGATGACAGAGAAATATGTTCCAGACAAAGAAGATTATAAAAACCAACAAGAGCAACAGAGTGAAGTGGATAGGCAATCTACCTAAAAAATAATTTTGAGTTACGATAGTAAAGATGATCCAAGACGCAGGAAAAATAATGGAGGCATAGTCCAAAAGGATAATATTTAACAGAGAGCTAGAAGGTTTAAAGAGCAGAGTTAAACAATACAATAACTGAATGAAAAATACACTAAAAGAATCAATAGCAGAATCAATGAGGAAGAAGAATGAATAAATGAGCTAGAAGAGAGTGGTAGAAATCACTACCATGAAACAGGTAAAGACATGTATACCTGTAGCGGATTCATTTTGATATTTGGCAAAACTAATGCAATTATGTAAAGTTTAAAAATAAAATTAAAAAAAAAAAAGAAATAACAGGAAAAAAAAAAAGAAAAAATAATGAAAAGGAGTAAGGACAATAACAGAGACCTCTGGGACAACTTTAAAAGCACATTCACATTATAGGAGCCCCAGAAAGGGAGGAGAGAAGAGACAGAAGGGGCCTAAGAAAGTATTTGAAGAGATTATTGCTGAGAACATCACTAACATGAGAAAGAAAACAATCACTTAAGGAAGCACAGAGAGTCCCATATAGGATGAACCCAAGGAGAAACCAGGTGAGACACATATTAATCAAACTGACAAAAATTAAAGACAAAAAAAAATATTAAAAGCAACAAGGGAAAATCAACAAATAACATACAAGGAATCCCCATAAGGTTATAAACATACTTTTTTAGCAGAAATTCTTCAGGCCAGAAGGAAGCGGCATGATACGCTTAAGGTGATGAAAGGGAAAAACCTACAACCAAGAATATTCAGCAATGCTCTCATTCAGATTTGATGGAGAAACCAGAAGCTTCACAGAGAAGCAAAAACTAAGATAATTCAGGACCATCAAACCAGCTTCATATCAAATGCTAAAGGAACTTCTCTAGATTAAAAGGCCACAAATAGAAATAAGAAATTTCCAAATGGGAAATCTCACCGGTAAAGGAAAACAGAAAGTAAAGGTAGGAATCATCCACACACAAATACAGTATCAAAACCAGCAACTGGAAGAAGACAGCACAAATATAGGATATTGGAAATGCATCTGAAATTGAGACTAACAACTGAAAACAATCTTGCACGTATATAGACTGCTATATCAAACCTGCAGGGGAATCAAACAACAAAAAGCCACAATGGATACATACACAATAAGAAAAAGCAGTACAACCACAACACTAAATATAGTCCTCATATCACGAGAGGAAAAATAAAAAAATACAAACACAAATTCAAAACAAGTAACAAAATGACAATAAGAACATACATATTGATAGTTACCTTAAACATGAATAGATTAAATGCTCCAACCAGAAGATATAGACTAGCTGATTGGATACAAAAACAAGACGTATATATGTTATATATGAGACCCAGTTCAGACCTAGGGATATATACGGGATATATACGGACTGAAAGTGATGGAATGGAAATGATACTCCATGACAATGGAAATCAAAAGAAAGCTGCAATAGCAGTACTCATATCAGACAAAGTAGCCTAAATCTTGTAAAGATTGTTACAAGAGACAAAAAAGGACATTATAGAATGATTAAGGGATCAATCCAAGAAGACATAAAATTTTTAAGTATATATGCACCCAACATAGAAATACCTCAACATGTAAAGCAAATACTAAAAGCCATAAAAGAAGAAATAGTAACAATAATTGTGGGGGATTATAAAACCCCACTTACATCAATGGGCAGATCATCTAGACAGAAAATCAATTAAGAAACATAGGCCTTAACTGACATATAGCACAACGGCTAACTGCTATTTATAGAACATTTCATCTGAAAGCAGCAAAATAAACTTTCTTCTTAAGTGCACATGGTCAGTAAATTTAAGAAAATTGAAATCATATCAGGCATCTTTTCCAAACCACAGTGCTGTGAGATTAGAAATCAATGATAGAAAACTGTAAAACACACAAACATGGGGAGGCCAAACAACATGTTACTAACCAATCAACGGATCACTGAAGTAATTAAAAAAAAAAAAAGAAATTAGAAAATACACAGACAAATGACAATGAAAATATAGTGATCTGAAACATCCTTGGCTGTGGGACAAAGCAAAAGCAGTTTTAAGAGGAAATTTTACAGCACAAAAATCTTACCTCAGGAAACAAGAAAAATTTCAAACAACCTAACCTTACACCTAAAGCAGGAATAAAGAACACCCAGTGTTGGTAGAAGGAAAGAAATAATAAAGATCAGAGCAGAAATAAATGAAATGGAGACAAAATAATAGCAAAGATCAATGTAACTAAACCCTGGTTCTTTGGAAAGATAACCAAAGTTGATCAACCTTTAACCAGAATTAAAGAAAAATGGAGATGGCTCAAATCAATAAAATTAAAAATGAAAACAAAGTTACAACTGACACCACAGAAATAAAAAAGGATCATAAATGAATACTACAAACGACTACATGCCAATAACATGGGCAACCAAAAAAAAAAAAAAAAATAAGGATAAATTCTTAGAAAAGTACAATCTTCCAATACTGAGCCAGGAAGAAATAGAAAATATCCACAGGCTACTCACGTGTACTAAAATTGAAACAGTGATTTAAAAACTTCCAACAAATGAAAGTCCAGGACCAGATGGCTTCACAGGTGAATTCTATCAAACATTTAGTGAAGAGCTAAGACCAATCCTTCTGAAACTCTTCCAAAAATTTGCAGAGGAAGGTATACTCCCAAACACATCTATGAGGCCACCATCACCCTGATACCAAAACAAAGTACCACAAATACAGAAAATTATATGCCAATATCACTGATGAACATAGATGCAAAAATACTCAACAAAATACTTGCAAACCAAATTCAACAACACATTAAAAGGATCATATGATAGAGTCAAAAGGGATTTATCTCAGGGATGCAAGGGTTTTTCAATATCCACAAATCAATCGGTGTGATACACCACAATAGCAAACTGAAATATAAAAATCACACAATGATCTCAATAGATACAGAAAAGGCCTTTGACAAAATTCAACATCCATTTATAATGAAAACTCTCCAGAAAGTGGGCACAGAGGGAACTTCCTCAACATAATAAAGGCAATGTATGACAAACACACAGCTAACATCATTCTCAGTGGTGAAAAGCTGAAAGCATTCCCTCTAAGATCAGTAATAAGATGTCCACTAGAGCCACTTTTATTCAACATAGTTTTGGAAGTCCCAGCCATGGCAACTGTAGATGAAAAGAAGTAAAAGGAATCCAATTTGGAAAAGAAGTAAAACTGTCCGTGTCTGCAGATGACATGACACTATGCATAGAAAATCCTAAAGATGCTACCAGAAAACTACTAGAGCTCATCAATTTGGTAAAGTTTCAAAATACAAAGTGAATACAGAGAAATCTCTTGCATCCCTGTACACTAACAATGAAAGATCAGAAAGAGAAATTAAGGAAATAATCGCATTTAGCATGCCATCAAAATTAATAAAATAGCTAGGAATACACCTATCTAAGGAGGAAAAAACCTGTACTCCAAAAACTTTAAAACACTGATGAAAGAAAGATGACATGAACACATGGAAAGATATACCATATTCTTGATTGGAAGACTCAATATTGTTAAAATGACTATACTATTCAAGGTAATCTATAGATTCAGTGCAATCTATATCAAATTACCAATGGCATTTTTCACAGAACTAGAAAAAAAAACTTAACATTTATGTGTAAACAAAAAAACCATGAGTGATCAAAGCAATCTTAAGAAAGAAAAACAGAGCTGGAGGAATCAGACTCCCTGCCTTCAGATTATACTAGGAAGCAACTGTTATCAAAACAGTTAAGGTACTAGTACAAAAACATAAATACAGATAAATGGAACAAGACAGAAGTCCAGAGGTAAACCCACACACTGATGGTCAATCAGTCCACGACAAAGTAGGCAAGAATATACAACAGAGACAAGATAGTCTCTCCAACAAAAATGGTGTTTGGAAAATTGAACAGCTATGTGTAAAAGAATGAAATTACAACATTCTCTTAATACCATACAAAAAACTTTACTCAACATGAATTAAATGCCTAACTAACTGTAAAGCCATATACTACAAAACTCTTAGAGTAAAACATAAGCAGAACAGTCTTTGACATAAATGACAGTAGCACCTTGTTGGGTCCACCTCCTAGAATAAAAAAAAAAGGGGGGGGGCTTAGTAAACTTAAAACCTTTTGCATACCAAAGGAAACCATAAGCAAAATGAAAAGACAATGCACACAATGTGAGAAAATACGTGCAAATGAAGCAACTGACACAGGATCCCTCACCAAAATTTAAAAAGAGCACATATGGCTGGATATATTTTTTTTAAAAAGGGCCAAAGATATAAACATTTCTACAAAGAAGATATATAGCTGTCCAAAATTACATGAAAATATTCTCAACATCGCTAATTATTTGAGAAATGCAAATCAACATGACAACAAGGTATCACCTCATACCAGTCAGAATGGACATCATCAAAAAGTCTACAGATATTAAATACTGGAGAGGGCATGGAAAAAAGGGGAAACCCACACACACACTGCTGGTGGAAATGTAAATTGATATAGCCAGCATGGAGGTTCCTTAAAAAACTAAAAATCGAGCTACCATTCGATAGAGCAACCCCACTCTTGGGCATATATGTGTAGAAAACCATACTTTGAAAATATGCATGAATCCCAAGGTGCAATACAGCATTATTCACAATAGCCAAGAAATGGGAGCAACATTAATGTCCACTGACTGAGGAATGGATAAAGATGTGTATATGCATATATACAATGAAATATTTCTCAGCCACCAAAAGGAGTAAAATAATGCCATTTGCAGCAACACAAATGGACCTAGGGATTGTCACACACGTAAGTCAGACATTGAAAGACAAATATATGATATCACTTATAAGTAGAATCTGGGGTTCCCAGGTGGCACAGTGGTAAAGAACCTGCCTGCCAATGCAGATTGGATCCCTGGGTCAGAAGAACCTCTGGAGTAGAAAATGACAACCCACTCTAATATTCATGCCTAGAAAATTCCAGGGACAGAGGAGCCTTGTAGGCTATAGTCAATGGGGTCACCAAGAGTCAGACACAACTGAGCCCGCACACACACATATGTAGAATCTTAAAAAAAAAAAAAAGATACACATGAACTTATCTATAAAGCAGAAACAGAGTTACAGATGTAGAAAACTTATGGTTACTAGAAAGGTAAGAAGGGTGGAGGGATAAATTGAGAGATTGGGATATAGATACACACACTACTACAGATAAAATAGATATCTAACAAGGACCTATTGTGTAGCACATGTAACTCTACTCAATATTCTTTAAGAACCTATATGGGTAAAGAATCTCAAAATAGAATATATATGTATAACTGAAAACTTTGCTGTATACCTGGAACTAACACAACACTGTAAGTTAACTATATTCAAAAAAATAAAAATAAAATAGAAAATAAAGTCAGCATAGTAATACGGTTTTAGGTGAACTCGGTTTCACTTTTACTATAATTTTAGGTAAAGATACGTACTTCAGAGAAAACAAAACAGATTAAAAGGAATGTATAACGAGCACATCTGTGATTTTGACACCAATGGGTCATCTATTAGTTTAAATAATGTTGACACTATTTTGAGTTAATGCGTCCCCACAAGTTATGGACTCAGTCCCAGAAGCCTGCCCTCACTTCAGACACTAATCTCAGGTCCAAGGTAACCTGTCCTTCTGCCCAACTGGCTATAAATGAGGAATTTCCACAACCCCTTCCTTAGGTTCAATAATTTGCTAGAATGACTCACAGAATAAAAGAAAATGATAATCTTATATCTACTAGCTTATCATAAATTATAATTAATACAACTCAGAACCTGGAATGGGAGTAGCATACAGGGCAAGGTACGGGAGGGTGTGGGCAGTTTGCCCAGAGCCTCAATGCTCTCAGGTCTCTGCCCTTTCTGCAAACTCAGCAGGTTCATCCACATGAAATTTTCTGAATCCTGAAGAGTAGGAGCTTTTAGGGAGGTTTCATTACATTGGCGTGATTCATTGAATTCAATCACCAATAGCTGGTGACTTAATCTCTATTACCCCTCCCCTCCTGATAGGTTGGAGCTGAGACTGAACATTCCAACCCTGGAATCCTGGTTTAGTCTTTCTGGATCCCAGCCCCAAGACTGAGGCTGTCTGGAGGCTCCCACCATCTCTGCAGCAACCAAAGACACCCATCATTCAGGAGCCCTTGTGGGGTTCATTAGCTCTGTGCAGGAAATGGGGATAAAGACCAAATACTTATTTTTCATTGAAACACAGTAGGCTAGAAGATGCAATTTTTCATAGCTGGTAAGCTGCTAAGTCGCTTCAGTCGTGTCCGACTCTGTGTGACCCCATAGACGGCAGCCCACCAGGCTCCCCCATCCCTGGGATTCTCCAGGCAAGAACACTGGAGTGGGTTGCCATTTCCTTCTCCAATGCATGAAGGTGAAAACTGAAAGGGAAGTCGCTCAGTCGTGTCCGACTCTTCACAAGCCCATGGACTGCAGCCTACCAGGCTCCTCCATCCATGGGATTTTCCAGGCGAAAGTACTGGAGTAAGGTGCCATTGCCTTCTCCAAATTTTTCATAGGGTGACCAGTAAAGTTCTTTCTCTCTCAGAATTAGGTTTGAGTAGATACTAGAATTTGGCAATAAGGAGTTCATGATCTGAGCCACAGTCAGCTCCTGGTCTTGTTTTTTTTTTTTTTGACTGTATAGAGCTTCTCCATCTTTGGCTGCAAAGAATATAATCAATCTGATTTTGGTGTTGACCATCTGGTGATGTCCATGTGTAGAGTCTTCTCTGCAATGCCAAAGAATGCTCAAACTACCGCACAATTGCACTCATCTCACATGCTAGTAAAGTAATGCTTAAAATTCTCCAAGCCACACTTCAGCAATATGTGAACCGTGAACTTCCTGATGTTAAAGCTGGTTTTATAAAAGGCAGAGGAACCAGAGATCAAATTGCCAACATGCGCTGGATCATGGAAAAAGCAAGAGAGTTCCAGAAAAACATCTATTTCTGCTTTATTGACTATGCCAAAGCCTTTGACTGTGTGGATCACAATTAACTGTGGAAAATTCTGAAAGAGATGGGAATACCAGACTACCTGACCTGCCTCTTGAGAAACCTATATGCATGTAAGGAAGCAACAGTTAGAACTGGACATGGAACAACAGACTGGTTCCAAATAGGAAAAGAAGTACGTTAAGGCTGTATATTGTCACCCTGCTTATTTAACTTATATGCAGAGTACATCATGAGAAACGCTGGACTGGAAGAAACACAAGCTGGAATCAAGATTGCTGGGAGAAATATCAATAACCTCAGATATGCAGATGACACCACCCTGATGGCAGAAAGTGAAGAGGAACTCAAAAGCCTCTTGATGAAAGTGAAAGTAGAGAGTGAAAAAGTTGGCTTAAAGCTCAACATTCAGAAAACAAAGATCATGGCATCAAGTCCAATCACTTCATGGGAAATAGATGGGGAAACAGTGGAAATAGTGTCAGACTTTATTTTTTTCGGCTTCAAAATCACTGCAGATGGTGACTGCAGCCATTAAATTAAAAGATGCTTACTCCTTGGAAGGAAAGTTATGACCAACCTAGACAGCATATTCAAAAGCAGAGACATTACTTTGCCAACAAAGGTTCGTCTAGTCAAGGCTATGGTTTTTCCTGTGGTCATGTATGGATGTGAGAGTTGGACTGTGAAGAAGGCTGAGCGCCGAAGAATTGATGCTTTTGAACTGTGGTGTTGGTGAAGACTCTTGAGAGCCCCTTGGACTGCAAGGATATCCAACCAGTCCATTCTGAAGGAGATCAGCCCTGGGATTTCTTTGGAAGGAATGATGCTAAAGCTGAAACTCCAGTACTTTGGCCACCTCATGCGAAGAGTTGACTCATTGTTAAAGACTCTGATGCTGGGAGGGATTGGGGGCAGGAGGAGAAGGCGATGACAGAGGATGGGATGGTTGGATGGCATCACCGACTCGATGCCCATGAGTTTGGGGGCAACTCCAGGAGTTGGTGATATACAGGGAGGCCTGGCGTGCTGCGATTCATGGGGTCGCAAAGAGTCAGACATGACTGAGCGACTGAACTGAACTGAACTGAACTGAGATACTAGAATAAAGGATTAATATATCTGATGCCTTCACAAAGTGTTCTTAAATACATGGGACAAGAGCAGTATAGGCATGTCAAGAGGAAAGACTAAGTGAAAGGAAGAGTGGAGAGAGCTGAGTTCATATAAACATCAAGAATGTGATGCAAGTTCAGCTTTATGAATCATAGTATGAGAGGCAGATGTTTTAAGCAAAAGAATGGCTTGCTTAGAATGACATTTTGAAGAGATTACTCAGGAATGCTCTGTAGAAATGGGCTGCGGGGCCCAGGGTAGAAGCTGTGAAATCATTCTTTTTTATCAATATCAAACTTATGGACACATAGATTTACCATTTGGGGAGATCTGAATAATGGAAACAAAACTTGTAGCTGAAATGATAGTTCCTCTGGGAATCTACCCTGAATTATTATACAGAGTTAAGTGGTTTCTTCTCTGGGTCCATAGAACATCATTTTCAAATGTCTACTAAAAATAGAACCTACTGCATTTTTATGGTTATTTGATTATCTGTCTACAACCACCATTAGTAGATGATAAGCCCCCAGAGAACTGATTCTGAGTTTGTACATCTTTCTGCCTGGTGGTTACTATATTGTAAGTAATCAATAAATTTTATTAAATGTGTGAATGGACCCAAGTTCATAAATATGTTTCTTTTGAGACTTCAATATCCAGCCTTACTGCTTGCTTTATTATGATTTTTTTTTTTTTGCATAAGGAAAGCATCTTTTAAAAATATTTTAAATCTATTTATTTAGTGCACATATTGAAATGTATATCATTATGTTTGCAAGATGACTTACACAGTAACGACTTCTTTTTCTGTGTGGTACATTACAATTTTATGACCTTTATAGCCAAGTGTCCTTTCCTTATGGCTTTAATACAACATATTGTAGCATGCTGAAATGAAATCTTTATTTTACACCATATGGTAGTCTTCCAATAGCATTCAACAACTAGTAAAAATCTGAGGAGGAAAAAACATATTCCATTCCACACAGTATTATGCTGTTAAGCACTTGCTGAGAGATAAACAAACTTAAATAGAGATCAAGCACAGTCAATAGTGCAGAAAACAAATACTCTTTTGTACTGGTGTTTTATAATCCCATACAACTAGAAGGTTTTTTAATACTAAAATGTACAGTACTGTGTAACCTTCTAGAAAAGTAGTAAAAAATTTTTTTTACTAAGTGATAACATGAAATAGGTGATTTGTAACATTTCAGTCTTCTCTACTGATACTTCTAATCTGTTTCTAAATAACTAAAACAAGAAAAAAAAAAAAAAAACATCTACCCATTAATTTTAAATTACCCATTTATATATTTTCCTAACATGTAGTTGTGATACTTAAGGTCAAATTAGAAGCAATTTCTATTTTAAGATCCTGTTACTTTTTTTGTTTGTAAAATAAACAAACAAAAAGATTTACAACAGACTAAATTTTACTTTTCAAAGACAAGACTGATGTAACACTTTCAGTGTCCCTAACACTCATAACTCTATTTTCTCTTTTTCAAAATCAATTATAAACTAGTGTATAGTTAAATGGAGAAGGCAATGGCACCCCACTCCAGTACTCTTGCCTGGAAAATCCCATGGATGGAGGAGCCTGGTGGGCCGCAGTCCATGGGGTCACTAAGAGTCTGACACGACTGACTGAGCGACTTCACTTTCACTTTTCACTTTTATGCATTGGAGAAGGAAATGGCAACCCACTCCAGTTCTTCCCTGGAGAATCCCAGGGACAGGGGAGCCTCATGGGCTGCTGTCCATGGGGTCGTACAGAGTCAGACACGACTGAAGCGACTTAGCAGTACAATTAGAATGCCTATGATGAATTTTTAATAATCTGAGTAAAAAAGGAATATATTTTAAGAAGCATTTAAAATATTGAATCAGGATGTTTATACAAAGAGTATTTATTCTTGAATTAGACCACTTGCAATTATTATTATAGTTCAATAGCAGGTATAGTTTCTGCTAGTTTATATAATTTCTGTAACATGCTGAGTTTGGAACAGACAGCATTTAAGTAGGCATGTATTTTTAAGTAACAAAGATCAAGTCAGAAGGGAAACTGTCACTAATAAAGGAAATTTAGAGCATCAATCTATTTACATAAATGCCTCTTCTCAGCTTTTAGTTCATTTCTTAGCAGGGAGTTGGACAGGGAAGGCTGGTGTGCTGCCGTCCATGGGGGTCACAAAGAGTTGGACATGATTAAGCGACTGAACTGAACTGAAAGTTAAATGCAGGAGTTATAATCTTCCAGGCACCAGAATACAACTGGGTGACAAATTTTACATTTTCCTATAGCTTCGAGTAAGTAAATGTCACTGTGTGCTTTTGAAATATGTGATCACTACTAGTCAGTTATCACATTTATTTGATGTTATATTAAACAGAAAATATTAGATCTATTCTATTTGATTGTTTTTAAAAGAGAAACCTTTAGGCAGAATTATAAATTAAACTATTGCTTTCTTTAGAAGGACATTCATTTCTTGAGGCTTATCGACATTGGTCTAATTTAGTTTTAATGCAGTGGGGTCACTCAAGTTGAAATCACATGGCTTGCTTTTGCATCTTGTTCTGCAGGAGTTTACCGCCTGAGAATAAGAAATCAATGCTTCTACCAGGTATTCAGTTTATTCTCTCCCTTGAGTCCAGGAGAGCTTATACATTTCTACTTAGTGAAGCCTGCTGAGAGGACGCGAGTAGTTACCTCTACTTCAAAGTAATCAGAAGTATCCCTCTGAAGCAGTTCTTCCCTAGGGCACAATTAAGATGATTCTTTTCCTTTGCACAGAACTGCTTTTAATCACTTTGAAGTGGCAGTAATTATTTCTATCTGACTATTGTTGGGCCTGGATGCACAAAGGTTACGAGCAGTGCCTCAATATTCTCTTCCAACCCATGTTAAACACCGAATGAGAGACTCGTAATATCGTGTTCTCTATTTCAGTTGCGGTGGGGGTGGGGAGGGGGTAAGGCAGGAGGCAGAAGATAACCATGGCCTTCTGGGCAACAAAGGGATAGAGTTGACTCAGGCTGTATAATTCTCTTAATCTTATGTGACATTCAGCAAAATCACCATAAATGAACAAACCTGCCTAAACAATACACCAACCTCACTTTCAGAAAGTCTATTAATAAACAAACATCAATGATTTACTTTTAATGCCAAATTTTAGTACAAATGTTTTTTTTTTTTTATATTGGCCTAGAAAATTACTTTTAATGCTTATAAATGAAGGTCTATCTTTAATGTAACTAATAGGTCAAAATAACTATGAGATGCTATTATAGTTTTTAAAAGGCTTCAAAATACTTTTAATGAATTCCTTCCGTATATTTCCTTGGAATCTTATTTACATGCTTGCATGTATGCTAAATTTGCTTCAATCATGTCTAACTCTTTGCAGCCCCAGGGACTGTAGCCCACCAGGCTCTTCTGTGCATGGAATTCTCCAGGCAAGAATACTAGAGTGGGTTGCCATGCCCTTCTCCAGAGGATTTTCCTGACCCAGGGATCAAACCTGCATCTCTATATCTCCTGCATTGGCAGGCAGGTTCCTATGCAATCTTGCATAAAACTGTCCTTTGATTCAGTGAATGGAGTGTGCAACATAAGTCACATATATAATGGTTTGCACAGCAAGAGTGCTTCGATTTTATTTTCTGTCTGTATCAACAATTTAAGGTGTAATTGATGTTTCTGTTTAATATGTCATAATAGAGTTATACATTTGATTATACTAGAAAAACTACAGCCAAAATGAGACTATGTATAATTCAAAGTTTTAAAATTTATAATTATATTCATGTAGAAATCTTTAGCGTCTTTCATAAAATTTGCCTTGTTCTCATCCTGTCAACATGGCTGAGAAAGCATCTTTGAAATAAGGTCAACAGCATCTACTAAAACCCGTGGTCAACCAGCAACCTTCCTTGTACATGAGTTAACAGCACTGGACAGAGGTGACAATTCTGGTTCTTTTGAAATATTTTTCCAGGTTAAAAAATACCATAAATAACCTGGCTTTTTTTTCCCCCCCAACCCTCCTGGTTGCTCTTAGTTTTCTTTGATTCCTTTCCATTTCTCTAATTCCTTAATAACTGTCATGCCTTCTGGATTCTTTTAATTATTCTGGAGTAATGTTGTTGTTCAGTCACCAAGTCATGTCTGACTTTTTGTGAACCCATGGACTGCAGCATGCCAGGCTTCCTTGTCCCTTACCAGTTCCCAGAGCTTGCCCAAGTTCACATCCACTGAATCAGTGATGCCATTCAACCATCTCATCTGGAGTAATAAGCTATCCCTAAATTCAGTGGCTTAAAACAATACTTATTACTGCCAAAGAGTCCATGTCCTCTGAGTGGTTCTGCTGACCTGGGACAGGCTCTGATGATTTTACTGTTTATTCATACTCATGTGTTCAGCTGGTGTGTTCTCTGACGTATGGTTGGTTTGAATAGCCTCACTCACATTTCTGGCTGGCTGGCTAGTTGGCCTGGACGATAGAGGTGACCAAACCACGTGACTTTCCACACCCAGCAGACTAGCCTAGGCTTGTTCATGGGGCACTGGCAAACTTCAGAAAGAGAAATCAGAAGCACGTGCGGTTTTCTAGAGGCCTAGTTTGACATTTCCACTGCAATCTACTGGCCAAAGCATGTCACAAGGGTGACCTAGATTCAAAAGGGTTTGAGTAGAAGCTATTTCTTGAAGAACTAAGAAGTCACAGTGGGAAGGATTTGAATCAAAGGACAGTAAAGAATTGGGGACACATTTTTAAACAACATTCCCCAACTACTTCTTACCTTTGTTTATCCTCAGTGATCTTACCCAGTTGCAAAGATGGTTTTAACCACCCACATACTGATAATTTCCAAATTTATATGTATAACTAGTACATCTCCCTGACACCCCAGACTTATATAACCAATTTCATACTTGATATTTTTAACTGGATGCCAAATAATCATCTTGTTCAACCTACCATCCTGCTTCTACCAAATTCTTCCACATCTCAGGTGTTGACATCTGCATACTTCAGTTTACCAGGCAAAAACCTTAATGTTAAAGCCCTCTCTTTTCCCCTCATATCCCACATCCAATCCATGAATGTACTTCCTCTACTGAGTGTCCAGGAGGGAAAAAAAAAAAAGGTGTTCTCTGCCCATCTTAGGTTCTCATCTGGGGTTCTGTACCAAAAGACAGAATAACAATAATGAAGACAATAAGTTTATTAACATGTATATCTCATATATTGGAGAAGGGAACGGCAACCCACTCCAGTATTCTTGCCTGGAGAATTCCATGGATGGCAGAACCTGGTGGGCTACAGTCCATGGGATCGCAAAGAGTCAGACATGACTGAGCAACTAACCCACATGCACACATATCTCATGTACACATGGAAGAAACTCAGGGATGAATAACTCAAGAGGTGGCTTAGAACTCAGGTTTACAAAGAATCTTTAACAACAGCAGAAAGTACACTTGTAAAGAAACAACATTTTAGACTTCCAAGGTCTACAAGAAGGTAAATATGTGGGGGAAAACAAAGGGCAGTTAAAGGCTAGTTTGTGGAGTTTGTTACATGGGTTCCTCGGTTGCTATCTTTGGATTGATAAGGGTCTAAAGTTGTCTCTGGTGATTAACTCTTGCTCTTCATTATAGAGAGGAGTGAAGGGACACAGCTGTAAATTTATGTCCTACTTTAGGAACATAGGGGAAAGGTAGAAAGCTATTCTTGTAGTTGCTCTCAATTACTTTCAGTTGAAAATAACCTTCACAGGAGTGGCATATTTTGGGTGGCAAATGTTACTATTCTACAAAAGCTTATCCTGTGTCTGATAACTTCTCACCAACTTCCTCACCTCCACATTCAAACTGCCATTATCTTGCAATTGTATTATTACAATACCTTATGTTTTCTTAATTCTGCCCTAGAATTAATAAAATTCTCCTAAAATTTATTTTACCTCAGCAGCCAGAGTAATTCTATTAAAACTTAAATCAATTTTATCAGTATTCTACTCAAAATATTTCTATAGCTCTCTGACTCTTACAGTTTAAAAACCAATATTTCCAATGAATCCTTCCCCATATCTTGTTTGATTCTTCACATGTTGTGTTATCTCTCATTGAAGTAATCATATTCAACCTACTAAATTTGTACTTTCTCCTCAGATTATCTGAATTTAAAGAAAATATTCTAGTCTTTTAGCAATTTATTATTGCTAGTTTGCAATGTTGGGAAGTAAATTTATATCAACTAGAGCCAAAAAGTATCTTCAGTATTTTTTACACACAATTTTCACAAAGTTATCAAAATCCTCATGCATAGAAGACCTGGTTTTTAATAAAAGATAAAGGAATCAAAAGAAATATACTCATAGGAGATCCACATAAGGGACTTAACCAGCTATGAGCATTAAAATAATAATACTTAATAGCCAGTGAAATGGAAGGTGAGATTGGGAAAATTTCCAAAGAAGTAGAAACTTTAAAATAACTACATGAAAAGTCTAGTACTAGAAACATAAGAGCTAAATTATCAAAATCAGTAGTTATTTTTAAAAACAGAAAAGACTGAGAGGTGGGTCAGGAGAAAAGACACAGACTGAAGTAGGGAAGATAAAAAGATAAAATGCAGCAAAGTATATTAAAAGACATATGGCAGATAATAAAAAATTATAAAAATGGATTGCCAGCAGATGAGAAAAGTAATATCTGAAGACATAATGGTTCATAATTTTTTCTAAAACTTGTTTTTTTTAAAACTTGAAAGGCACCAAACCACAGAGTCAAGAAATCTGATAAACTTCAAACAGGAAAAATAGAAGAAAATCACACCAAGGCACATCATGGTATAATTGTTGAAAACTATATAATAACTAATAATAATATAATATATATTATGATAACTAATAATATAAAAACTATATAATAACTAATGCTAAAAGTCATCTGAAAAAAAGACCAGTGTTTTTAAATGAGCAACAAGACACACTGGGAGCTGGCAACAGCAATAAACAAGGAAGGACAGAAAATAAGGAAATGATATATTCAAATTGCTGGGGGGAAAATGCCAACCTAGAAGTCTATATCCAATAAAAATAGCCTTCAAAAATAACAGTGAAATAAATACTAGTCAGGAAAAGAAAAGAAAGACTATTAGTGAACTAAAGGAAATCTAAAGAGTGTTCTTTAGGGAAGGGGAAAAATAAGAGGGTCCTAATAATCTAGGAGAAACATTTATCAAAATTGCCACAAAATATATCTAAACTGCTAGTCATATATATACATATATGCATAGAGGCATGTGTATTCGTAAACTCACATGATATTATAAGAAACAAAACCTACAGAATGTAAATGCAGAAATTCTACTAAAACATTTACAAACACATTGAAGCAATACATACAAATTAAAAAACAATTACAAACTCTTTGTGTTTATTCTAGAAATACAACACTAGCTTAACAATGTAACTCACCACTTTAACAAATCAGAAAACAAAAAAGCATGTGTTTACCTCAATATACAAAGTGAAGGTAGTGAACACAATTCAATATTCTTGTCAAAAGAACCTCACATTCTTAAGAAATGGAAATCAGATGGAAATATTAAAGTTTTCAATTAAGAAAATCTATACATCATATGGAGGTACCATACTTGATGGTAAAATACTGAAATAATTTCTTCTGAAGAATGCCTGCCATCACTTATGTGTCGCATTTTACAGAGAGCTAGTCCATTGCAATACAGTAAAGTAATATTAAAAACAATATGTATAAGAAATGATCTGTAGCCACATCATGGCATACCTAGGAAACTCCAAAGAATCTAAAGGTAAGCTGCTAAAATTTAAAAGCAAATATTAACAATTTTACAACTCCAAAGAACACTATATAAATACAAACACAAGCAAAAATACATTTCTGCAAAGTATATAATTTACCATAACTTCAGAATACTAGGACATGTTATCTTGCTGAATTATTAAGTTATTTTTTGTATTTACTTTTCTAAGTATATCACCTCTAAAAATCACCGAATGTGTTTGTGCTTCCTTGTCACTGTGCTGCTGTGCCCAATGATTATATAGAGTCTTTATTCAATAATGCAGTTTTCTTTTACTGTGTGAGATACAGATAGTGGAAGTTATACTGCTAGTAGAAAAAAAGATGAAAAAAGTCACTAATAACCTGGTAAGTTATATTACATAAAGACATGTTCATTTTCCTTTGTTCTTTGTTTCAACAGCAAATTCACTGAACTTATCAGGTTATTGTTGCTTTTTCTGTCAAATCTCTTGTTCCTTCCAATCATAGATGTAGTCTGGCTTCTTCATGTCCCCTCTACATATTTGAGTTGACAAAAATTACACTAGTCAGGGTAACTAATTTGTATAATATCATGTTTTATTAATGCTTGGTTTAATACTTTCTACATTCACATTCGGTTTGGATAGACCTTCGGTAATGAAGAGCCATGCAGTCTGTTGTAAATATTGCATTCTATTATTCTTTGAAGAGTTGTTTCTTGAGTGACTGGTACACTCAATAACTGGTACACTGTTATTCTCTAACAGGTACAGATAGTAACTGTGGACTACATTAACAAAATATATAATAGTAGATATAATAAGATGTGGTTTATAGTCAAGAGCCAAAAAATGCCTTGGAAGTTAAAATGGCTTCCTAATTTCAATGGACATTACAAGACTTTATCTATACATGTACTTGTTATGCCATGTATTAATAATTACTTTCAAGATCAAATTATTTTATGGCAGCCTCCTTGTTTCACACAGTTCCTCCTTAGAGTTATGATAACTTTTACCAATAGTGTATTATTTTAAACCACATAGGGTCATAAAATATTTATGAGAAGAAACTAAAATGTTCACTTTGTATTCCACTCTAAATATACCTAGCTATTTTAACAGCCTGTTTACACAATCATGCCCATATGGGGTTGCACAGAGTCGGACACGACTGAAGCGATTTAGCAGCAGCAGCAGCAGCAGCAGCCCATATTTTACCACCGTACAAAAATAATTTGTAAAATTGAGGAGACAAAGGACCTCAACAAGTTTTCTATTCATTCCCCAGTTTTCTACCAGTATTATATCTAAATCATAGAAAGGGAAATAGAATGTCAGTCTTCACTTCTGTTTTCTCTGAAGAAGAAATGATAAAGCCTCAAACAGCCATCTATTTTAAAAACTATTACTGATACTTACAAAAATGTCTTTTAGTTTTAGTTACTCTAGATTCTTCCTTCTGCAGTTTGAGTGTGAGACTTTTCATTTTTCAAGCTTTGGACAGGGAAGAATGAATGGGAGACACACTGAGTACTGTGTTGAGGGATTAAAAAAACAATGAAGGAAAGAGGGATAGCAAGAGCAGGGGAAAGAGGAAAGCCTCTTGTTTGTCTCCTTTAAATATATCACTACTTATCTTCTTTCTGGCTCTTCTTTTAATCTACTGAGATTTCACTTAATTAAGTATTCTCTTCTAACCTTAACTACCTAATTCCAGTATATCACAATCAAAGTTTTGTTTTTAACAGTAGAAACAAACTCATCACTACAGAAAACTGGATGCTTAATCCATATTACAAGCTGATAGGCTGCATCTTCATTTTGTTTTAAAGTATATAATGGGGTTATCATCATCATGTCTTGAATATGAAAGCAAGTTTTGTTACCTCCCCCCATTTTTTCTTTTCCAGAATTGCCAGTGTGGAGAATATAGAAACTGTTTACCCTCATCTTTCTGACAATAGTGCTCCCAGTAAATCAGCCATTTTCTGTTACTAGATTTAGCAGCTGACTCTTCACTGGGTAGATTTTTTTCTACCCAGTAAACAACTTTCTGGAGCCTTTTATGGACTGGAATAAATTAACATATGTGTGTTGCTGAACTGTTTGGGCCATGTCACTTTAACCCTCCTTCTGTACTTGAAACAAAGTGTCCTATCTCTTTGATTTTCCCATGTGTTGAATTTAGCTCGGAGACTTTTCTCACAAGCTCTATTTTCAACCGTCACAGCATAGTTCAGCAGATTGGGACTCAGTAGGACATTTCTCCAGAACATTATATTTTTATTGAATGCAAAGTTGTATGCTCAAATTACTCCAATTTTTAATTGTTATTGGACAGATAGAATCTGCCTTAAGTATGTGTTCTCATTCTTAACCAGGTTGACAGAAATTATTCCTCCTAAACAAAGACAAAACATATTTCAATTTAATATTTACACATTTGAGTGTTTAACAACTTTAAAGAGTTAAAGATGGTAACTACTTAGCTACTTAGTTGAAAATTCTGTATCTTTTTCCATACAGAATTTGTATGGAATTCTGCTGAAGATAGTTCCTTTAAAAAAATTAAGCCAATTTTAGACTATTCTAGGTTGTAATTATGCCCTGTCATATGATTCTCTTTTACGTTTAATGTTTGTCTCCACGACTAGACTATAATGACAATGAAACCATTCTGTATGCTTAAGTTCTCTTGCAGTTTCCAAAATTGTGTTTGTTATTTTCATATTAGAAATTTAATAAATATTGACTGAGTCACTCATCAAATAATGTGGCTTACCTGTCTTAGAAGATGGCAGAAAATCTGTTTTATGTTTTTGTTTTGTTTCTAAAACAAATTTACTAGTGTCAGCATATCACATGGTTAAGTCATCATGAATCCCAACCATGCACTGAGCTAGGCTTATGTAAGATAATATTAGGTGTATTGAAAGGTTAAAATCATTTTCTTGGGTTAAATTTGAATTGGATGTAAATTAAGTGAATTTGAGATGTATAAATCAACACCTACAAATGCCTATTCATTGCAGAAAATGTCACCCGTGGTAAAACAGATGGAAGATATTTGAGGATGACCTTGGATAACTAACAACCTTCACATTCAAAATATCAGAATCTTGTAATGCTTATATATACATAGTTCTGAAAAAGTGAAGTTAACAAATCACTGTGTTAAATAATTCTGAATATACTTTTAAACTCACCAGCATCATCTTCCTAAAATGGTATTTTTCTTAAATATCTCATTATGTCATAAGAGATCAGGTTGTTTTAAAAAAGTAATTAAGGACAAAAGTGATTGAGCCTCCCTTAAGGCTGTCCTATCTGTCAAGGTAATAAAATGTCTCAATCTATGAAACAGATGGTATTTTAGTTTGGATATAAGCCAACTTTGAGTGGTATATCAAAGGGAAGAAAACATTTACAAAGTTTTCAATTAAAACTGCTTCATTTTTTGAGGTCTATGAAGGCTTGTTGAGTAGCTATTAAAAGAAAATAAAAAACTATTTCTTTGCTAATCACAACATTTCTGACACTATGTATGTAGGTTTTCACCTCACATTAAGTAATTTTGATACAGAATGTCCTGATTTAGTGCCAACACCACAGGTTAAGGGCTCAATCCCCCAAAACTGCTCTCTACCTCAGACTCCAAGCACAATTAGTGGGTCCCAGGCTTGCCATACTTCTGAGTAACTTGGCTACAAATCAAGGATTCCAAAGGACCCCCTCTTCAAGTTCAATAATTTGCTGCTGCTGATGCTAAGTCACTTCAGTTGTGTCCGACTCTGTGCCACCCCATAGACAGCAGCCCACTAGGCTCCTCTGTTCCTGGGATTCTCCAGGCAAGAATACTGGAGTGGGTTGCCATTTCCTTCTCCAATGCATGAAAGAGAAAAGTGAAAGTGAAGTCGCTCAGTTGTGCCCGACTCTTAGCAACCCCATGGATTGCAGCCTACCAGGCTCCTCCGTCCATGGGATTTTCCAGGCAAGAGTACTGGAGTGGGTTGCCATTGCCTTCTCCCAATAATTTGCTACCACAGCACAAAGAATTTAGGGAAAGACTTTATTTACTGGAATTAGTGTAGTATAAAGGATACAATCTGGAATAACCACATGGAAGAGAGACACAGTGAATTCTGAGATAAGGGTACAGATTTCCCATACCATTTCTAGGCATACCGCCTTCCCAGAACTTGATGTGTTCAGTAACTCAAAAGCTCTCCAAAGCCTGTCATTTAGGAATTCTATGAAGGTTTCATTATACAGACATAATTGACAAAAATCATTGCCCAATGGATCAGTATCCAGCACCCCTTCTTTCCCAGAGGTTGGGGGTAGGCCTGAAAATTCTAATGATTGACTAGAGGTCAATCATTCCAACAGGAGGAGGTTGCCATGTCCTCTTCCAGGGGATCTTCCCAACCCAGGGATGGAACCCAGATCTCCCACATTGCAGGCAAACTCTTTATGAATACAAAAGATCTGTCATTCAGCAAATTCCAAAAGTTTTAGTAGCTCTGTGCCAGGAATTTGGAAAATATCTTTTCTTTAATGTATAAATATATGTACTTTTATGATGTCATATTACAGTTTTATAACAAGATTTTTATTCCTGATTTTTATAATTGTATGTTTAATAGATATGCATGCTTAGTCGATCAGTTGTGTCTGACTCTTTGCAACCCCAGGGACTGCAGTCCATCAGGTTTCTCTGTCCATGGGATTTCCCAGGCAAGAATACTGGAGTAGGGTGCCATTTCCTTCTCCAGGGATCTTTCCGATCCAAGGATTGAACCTTACATCTCCTATGCCAGCAGACAGATTCTTTACCACTGAGCCACCAGGGAAGCCTCATTTGATAGTTATAGTAATTATATATACATACTAAGTCATAGTTATAACAATTAGATAATTCAAACAGTTATTTAGATAAAGCTCAGGTTTTATGTTCAAATTTTCTCTCATATTGGGCATTTAAATCATGAAATATTAATTGTAATCATATCCAATAGCTGTGGTATTAATAAGCTTTGGAGAAACCTCTGAAATTAATGAGTAAGAATTGCAAATTAGGTAATTGATATCTCTTGTGTATAAAATCACATAAACCAATTCCTTGATTGGCTTATAATAGCACCTCAAGGTCTCAACATCTCTATACTTTGATAATTCAGTGAAGTGGACTTTACTTGCGTTACACAAAAGACAATATTCACATATCTTTAAGACTTTAGGTAAGTCATTTTAAACTTGGACCTAATTTTAACATCTTATTTTGGAATGAAAATTTGATGATGTGAAAGAAAACCACTGACAAAACAATAGACAACCTATAGAGTGAGAAAAATATGTGTAAATGATATGATCAACAGAGATTAACATCTAAAATATATGAACAGCTCATACAACTCAATACCAAAAAAAAAAAAAAAAATCAAAAATAGGCATAAGCCCTAATAGGCATTTTTATAGAGAAGACATATGGAAGGGTAATAAGCACATGAAAAGATGCTCAAAATCACTACTTAGAGAAGTGTGAATCACAACAGGAAGAAGGAACATCTCCCACTTATCAGAAGGCCATCATCAAAAGGTCTACGGATAACAAATGTTGGTGAAGATGTGGATAAAAGGGAATCCTTGAACACTTGTTAGTAGGAAAGTAAACCGATGCAACCACTATAAAAAACAATAAGAGGTTCCCTAAAAACCTAAAAGTAGAACATCCATACAATCTATCAATTCCACTCCTAGGTATACATGTGAAAGAAAACAAAAATAGTAATTCAAAAAGATACATTCACCCCATGGTCATAGCAGCACTATTTACAATAGTTAAGATACAAAATCAACAAACTAATGGATAAAGAAGACATACAATGGAATATTAGTTGCAAAAAGGAATAAAATTCTGCCATTTGCAGCAACATGGATAGACCTAGAGAATATTATGTATGCTTAGGGAAATAAGTCAGACAGAAAAAGACGAACACTGTATGATATAAGTTATATGTAGAATCTGGAAAACATAAATAAATTTATACATAAAACAGAAGCAGACTCACAGATATAGAAAACAAACCAGTGGTTACCAGATGGGAGAGGAAAAAAGAGAGGGGCAAGTGAGGGGTATAGGATTAATAAATACAAACCACTATATGTATCTTATAACACATGGAAATACAGCCTTTACCATCTAATAATTTTTAATATAATCCATAAAAATACTGAATCACTATGCTATACACTTGAAAACTAAAGTAATATATATATCAATGTATTTCATTTAAATAAATGTATTTGTTGTATACATTGTAAATACATTATAAATACAAATAAATAACATTCTTAAAAAGACTTTAAAAAAACTTTGATGGTGTTGATGGAAAATATATTTATTTATAGTATAACATTACTGTGATAATATATCACTGCCTTGATGGCTTAAAGCCCTTTCGATTCAATACACATACTAAAGTACAGCATATATGTCTTTATATGACTGTGAGAGAAATCTCACATATCATATATCTTAAATGATATATTAAAAATGTTACTGAGAACTAGGTCATTCAGGATACAGATTCCAATAGTAATTATTTTGTTAACAACATGTGAAGACTGCTATTAATATTAAAATTATATGCTTTTAAATTGGTGACGAGATACCATTTTCTAAACTTCTGCATAAAGTTATGCTTATGGATCAAATTTATGAATTGACAATTCACAAAATGAGCATTATGTTCCCTTTACTCTTAGTAGATTTATCAATATTTGTATACAAATGAGCTGTTTGTATGACTACAAAGATTGGTTATCTAAGTTTGGCAATGTTCCTAGATAAGTGTCTATCTAAAAGATCTGATTCACAGATCCAAATGATGGATAGCTCTAGGCAATTAGATTTTTTTTTTAATCTAATAACTGCTATAGACACATGTATGATTGGCAACTATCCATACAGCATTGCTGATGGTTGTGCTGCTATATGTGAAAAATTTCCATCTATAGTGAGGGCTTCCCTCATAGCTCAGTTGGTAAGGAATCTACCTGCAATGCAGGAGACCCTGGTTCAATTCCTGGGTCAGGAAGATCCCATGGAGAAGGGATAAGCTACCTACTCCAGGACTTCCCTGGTGGCTCAGCTAGTAAAGGATCCACCGGCAAAGCAGGGGACCTGGGTTTGACAGCTTCAATCCCTGGGTTTGGAAGATCCCCTGAAGAAGGGAAACATTATCTTTTGACATTAAAGTTTTTCAAGTCTTTTAACAAATGTTATTTCTATTTATTTAGATGTAATATAGTTGATATATAATATTACATTAGTTTTCAAGTCTATAGCATAGTGATTCAGTATTTTTATAGATTATATTACATTAAAAATTACATGATAAATGCTATATTTCCATGTGTTATACAATACACCCTCAATTTTTTTTTTAATCTAATAACTGCTATTGACACTTGTCTGCTTGGCAAACCATCCATGCAACATTGCTGATCATTGTGCTGCTATACATGAAAAATCTCCATCTGTAGTTCCCTTTACTTTTAGATCAGATCAGATCAGTCACTCAGTTGTGTTCGACTTCTTGTGACCCCATGAATCGCAGCACGCCAGGCATCCCTGTCCATCACCAACTCCCAGAGTTCACACAGACTCATGTCCATCGAGTCAGTGATGCCATCCAGCCATCTCATCCTCTGTCGTCCCCTTCTCCTCTTGCCCGCAATCCCTCCCAGCATCAGAGTCTTTAACAATGAGTCAACTCTTTGCATGAGGTGGCCAAAGTACTGGAGTTTCAGCTTTAGCATCATTCCTTCCAAAGAAATCCCAGGGCTGATCTCCTTCAGAATGGACTGGTTGGATCTCCTTGCAGTCCAAGGGACTCTCAAGAGTCTTTTCCAACACCACAGTTCAAAAGCATCAATTCTTCAGCGCTCAGCCTTCTTCACAGTCCAACTCTCACATCCATACATGACCACAGGAAAAACCATAGCCTTGACTAGATGGACCTTTGTTGGCAAAGTAATGTCTCTGCTTTTGAATATGCTATCTAGGTTGGTCATAACTTTCCTTCCAAGGAGTAAGCATCTTTTAATTTCATGGCTGCAGTCACCATCTGCAGTGATTTTGGAGCCCCAAAAATAAAGTCTGACACTGTTTCCACTGTTTGCCCATCTATTTCCCATGAAGTGATGGGACCGGATGCCATGATCTTCGTTTTCTGAATGTTGAGCTTTAAGCCAACTTTTTCACTCTCCACTTTCACCTTCATCAAGAGGCTTTTGAGTTCCTCTTCACTTTCTGCCATAAGGGTGGTGTCATCTGCATATCTGAGGTTATTGATATTTCTCCCAGCAATCTTGATTCCAGCTTGTGTTTCTTCCAGTCCATAGTTTCTCATGATGTACTCTGCATATAAGTTAAATAAACAGGGTGACAATATACAGCTTTGACATACTCCTTTTCCTATTTGAAACCAGTCTGTTGTTCATGTCCAGTTCTAACTGTTGCTTCCTGACCTGCATACAAATTTCTCAAGAGGCAGGACAGGTGGTCTGGTATTCCCATCTCTTTCAGAATTTTCCATAGTTTATGTGATCCACACAGTCAAAGGCTTTGGCATAGTCAATAAAGCAGAAATAGATGTTTTTCTGGAACTCTCTTGCTTTTTCCATGATCCAGCATATGTTAGCAATTTGATCTCTGGTTCCTCTGCCTTTTCTAAAACCAGCTTGAACATCAGGAAGTTCATGGTTCACATATTGCTGAAGCGTGGCTTGGAGAACTTTAAGCATTACTTTACTAGCGTGTGAGATGAGTGCAATTGTGCAGTAGTTTGAGCATTCTTTGGCATTGCCTTTCTTTGGGATTGGAATGAAAACTGTCCTTTTCCAGTCCTGTGGCCACTGCTGAGTTTTCCAAATTTGCTGGCATATTGAGTGTAGCACTTTTCACAGCATCATCTTTCAGGATTCGAAATAGCTCAACTGGAATTCCATCACCTCCACTAGCTTTGTTCGTAGTGATGCTTTCTAAGGCCCACTTGATTTCACATTCCAGGATGTCTGGCTCTAGGTCAGTGATCACACCATCCTGATTATTTGGGTCGTGAAGATCTTTTTAGTACAGTTCTTCTGTGTATTCTTGCCATCTCTTCTTAATATCTTCTGCTTCTGTTAGGTCCATACCATTTCTGTCCTTTATCGAGCCCATCTTTGCCCTGAAATGTTCCTTTGGTATCTCTGATTTTCTTGAAGAGATCTCTAGTCTTTCCCATTCTGTTGTTTTCCTCTATTTCTTTGCATTGATCGCTGAAGAAGGCCTTCTTATCTCTTCTTGCTATTTTTTGGAACTCTGCATTCAGATGTTTATATCTTTCCTTTTCTCCTTTGCTTTTCACTTCTCTTCTTTTCATAGCTATTTGTAAGGCCTCCCCAGACAGCCATTTTGCTTTTTTGCATTTATTTTCCATGGGAATGGTCTTGATCCCTGTCTCCTGTACAATGTCACGAACCTCATTCCATAGCTCATCAGGCACTCTATCTATCACATCTAGGCCCTTAAATCTGTTTCTCACTGCCACTGTATAATCATAAGGGATTTGATTTAGGTCATACTTGAATGGTCTAGTGGTTTTCCCTGCTTTCTTCAATTTAAGTCTGAATTTGGCAATAAGGAGTTCATGGTCTGAGCCACAGTCAGCTCCTGGTCTTGTTTTTGCTGACTGTATAGAGCTTGTCCATCTTTGGCTGCAAAAAATATAATCAATCTGATTTCGGTGTTGACCATCTGGTGATATGCATGTATAGAGTCTTCTCTTGTGTTGTTGGAAGTGGGTATTTGTTATGACCCATGCATTTTCTTGGCAAAACTCTATTAGTCTTTGCCCTGATTCATTCCGTATTCCATGGCCAAATTTGCCTGTTACTTCAGGTGTTTCTTGACTTCCTACTTTTGCATTCCAGTCCCCTATAATGAAAAGGACATCTTTTTTGGGTGTTAGTTCTAAAAGGTCTTGTAGGTCTTCATAGAACCGTTCAAATTTAGCTTCTTCAGCGTTACTGGTTGGGGCATAGACTTGGATTACTGTGGTATTGAATGGTTTGCCTTGGAAACGAACAGAGATCATTCTGTCGTTTTTGAGAATGCATCCAAGTACTGCATTTCAGACTCTTTTGTTGACCATGATGGCTACTCCATTTCTTCTGAGGGATTCCTGCCCGCAGTAATAGATATAGTGGTCATCTGAGTTAAATTCACCCATTCCAGTCCATTTGAGTTCGCTGATTCCTAGAATGTTGCCATTCACTCTTGTTTGACCACTTCCAATTTGCCTTGATTCATGGACCTGACATTCCAGGTTCCTATGCAATATTGCTCTTTACAGCATCGGACCTTGCTTCTATCACCAGTTACATCCATGGCTGGGTATTCTTTTTGCTTTGGCTCCATCCCTTCATTCTTTCTGGAGTTATTTCTCCACTGATCTTCAGTAGCATATTGGGCACCTACTGACCTGGGGAGGTCCTCTTTCAGTATCCTATCATTTTGCCTTTTCATACTGTTCATGGGGTCCTGAGGGCAAGAATACTCAAGTGGTTTGCCATTCCCTTCTCCAGTGGACCACATTCTGTCAGATCTCTCCACCATGACTCACCCATCTTGGGTTGCCCCACGGGCATGGCTTAGTTTCATTGAGTTAGACAAGGCTGTGGTCCTAGTGTGATTAGATTGACTAGTTTTCTGTGAGTATGGTTTCAGTGTGTTTGCCCTCTGCTGCCCTCTTGCAACACCTGGTGTCTTACTTGGGGTTCTCTTACCTTGGGCTTGGGGTATCTCTTCACGTCTGCTCCAGCAAAGCTCAGCCAATGCTCCTTACCTTGGACGAGGGGTATCTCCTCACCGCCGCCCTTCCTGACCTTCAACATGGGATAGCTCCTCTAGGCCCTCCTGTGCCTGCGTGCAGCCACCGCGTGGGGTTGGTCCTCCCGGCCACTGCCCCTGACCTCAGACGTGTGGGCGTGGGGTAGCTCCTCCCACCCACCACCCCTGGCCTCGGGCTTAAGGGCGTGGGGT
Organism: Bos mutus; assembly: GCF_027580195.1. Classification (NCBI taxonomy): domain Eukaryota; kingdom Metazoa; phylum Chordata; class Mammalia; order Artiodactyla; family Bovidae; genus Bos; species Bos mutus. Next base: position 50,994,899 of record NC_091633.1, on the reverse strand, counting down.
ACCTCCTCCCGGCGGCCACCCCTGACCTCTGACATGGGGTAACTCCTCTAGGCCGCCCCCCACCCCCCCCGACCTCGGACATGGGGTTGCTCCTCTCGGCCGTTCCTGCACCATCGCAGTCTGGCACTCTCCGCTGCTGCCCCTGACCTCGGACGTGGGGTAACTCCAGCGCGCCCGTCGCAGCCGCCTGCGCTTTAGCGCGCCCGTCGCAGCCGCCTCCCTTTCCTTTTAACATAATGGTTAATGGTCTCTAGTTTGTAAATGCTATCACTGGTTTTCTAAGTGGGCATTGCAATAGCTTGACAGAAAATTGTCCAGCATTATAGTTCAGTAGAACAAATTTATTTTCTAGAATTTCACTAGTTACTTAGGATTTATTCTTAATAATTCTGAGTTGGGCAAAACATCATCTGGGACTCAGGGGCTGTCATGGGTTGAAATGTGTCCTCCAAAATGATATGTTAACATCTTAAATCCTGTACATCTGAATGTGATTAAGTTTGGAAACAGGATCTTTGCCAAGGTAATCAAGTCAAGATGAGGTCACTGGGGTGGGCCCTCACCCAATATAACTGGTTTACTTGTAAGAAGAGGAGGAGAACATAGTATGATGACAGATTGGAGAGAGGCAGATGGAAGCCTGGCCACAACGAGAAGCTAGGAAGAGGCAAGGAAGGATCCTACCCAGAGTCTCAAAGGGAGGCCAGCTCTGCAGACACCTGATTGTATGTGCCTAGCCTCCAGAACTGTGAAAACATACATTTTGATATTTTAAGCCACCCAGTTGTTATTACCTTGTTATAGTAGCCCTAAGAAGTTAATACAGGTGCAAAGTGCATTAGCATCATTAAATTCAAATCAATGACATGAGGAGCTTAAACTGACTGGAGACCATAAAATCCTAGGGTTAAGTTCCTTAAATTATGTACCAAGTTAACTTTCAAGAATAAACTGAGGTTAACACACACTTACTGTATATTTACTCTGTACACAGTTTTACGCTAGGGGACAGAAAGAGGTAAGCAGGAGAGCAAAAGAAATATAAGGGGAAAGAATTATTCATTCTCTTAATGAGCTAAGGACTTAAAGGGATATTAGACATCCAAAATTTCAAATACTGTATACTTCAGGAGTACACAGTTTCTAAATAACACTCAAATGAGGAGTTTAATTTAAAATGATTGATCAGCCATTAAAAAGAATACATTTGAATCATTCTAATGAGGTGGATGAAACTGGAGCCTATTATACAGAGTGAAGTAAGCCAGAAAGAAAAACACCAATACAGTATACTAACACATATATATGGAATTTAGAAAGATGGTAACAATAACCCTGTATACAAGACAGCAAAAGAGACACTGATGCATAGAACAGTCTTTTGAACTCTGTGGGAGAGGGAGAGGGTGGGATGATTTAGGAGAATGGCATTGAAACATGTGTAATATCATATATGAGATGAGTCGCCAGTCCAGGTTCAATGCACAATACTGGATGCTTGGGGCTGGTGCACTGGGATGACCCAGAGGGATGGTATGGGGAGGGAGGAGGGAGGAGGATTCAGGATGGGGAACACATGTATACCTGTGGTGGATTCATTTTGATATATGGCAAAACCAATAAAATATTGTAAAGTTAAAAAATAAAATAAAATAAAAAATAATAATAAAATAAAACGATTGTTGGAGTATCAGAAAGATTTCAAAAGACAAAAAAAGTGGTCATAAAGTTGTGCAAATTGTGGAAAATATGAGTATAAGCTAAAGGAACATATTTTGAAAGTAAATGGAATTTTGTGTCAATGGTGAGACTACTACTATATTTCATACATACAAAGATGTGTATTTTTGTGTGATTTATTTTCTCTAAAGAATTAGATCTCTAATAACACATACAGTCATAAATGAGAGCTGTGTGCCAAAATGTTAATTCAGAAGCATAAAAAGAGAAATGAAACAAATATCATTGGTATATATCCATGTATACTGCTCTGGGTAAGGACATCTTTGGGGCTTCCCAGGTGACTCAGTGGTAAAGAATCCACCTGCCAAGCAGGAAATGCAGGTTCAATCTCTGGATTGGGAAGATTCCTCTGGAGGAGGAAATGGCAACCCATTCCAGTATTCTTGCCTGGGAAATCCCATGAAGAGAGGAACCTGGTGGGCTACAGTCCATGGGATCACAAAAGAGTCAGACACAACTTGATGACTAAACAACAGCAACAAGGACATCTTAAGCCAGTGTAGTCCAAAAACATATGCAGCACCACTGTCATATTTTTGAGACAGATGAAAAAGCATGTTCTCAAAAGCATGCTTGTTTTAATTGGAGTCTTTAGAACAGTGTAACCTGATTCTGTTTAATAATGTATCAGTTAACTATCAAATATTACCACAATCATGCTGCTCAGTGGCATATGACAGTAAGAGTTTATGCTCTTGCATCTGATAATTTTGGCTGGACTTGCTCACAAGTCCTGGAATCAGTGATCTGTCAGTTGACCTCTGCTGGCCTTAGGTTTCATCTACAGTCACTCATCTTCTGGCTAAACCCTCCCCAATTCTATTATCCAAGTGAAGGTGGAGGCATAGATGAAAACCATACAATGTTTCTTGAAGCCTGGCCTTGAGACAAGTATATCATTGCTTTTACTTCAATCACTTATCTGTGGCAAATTGAAAGAGTACCACCAACACAAGTCTTAGGGATAAAAACACTACCTTACTGTGAGAAACTGTAGTACAACATGACAAAGTGCAGATAAAGCTGAAAATTTAAAAAATGAGGTCACCATTGCAATCTAACACAAACATTCAATTAACTTCTATAGTTGCCCCTTGGTATCCTATTGCAACCTTATTTTGTTTCCATGTAATTTATATATGATTTTAGGAATCTAAATCTATGACAACAATTCCTAGATACAATTTAGTAAATAGCCAGTTATACTGTACAGATCAGTTTTATGAGCTTAGTTTACATGAATCTACTGAGAGATAGACTTTACATTTGGATATTGAAAAAAAAATTAGCCGTCTATTTTTGAAAGACTGAGGGAAGAAACTATCTGGTAAACAGAAGGTGACTAATGTGGCCTTGGGAGGCCCTTGGGGCTGGCTAGCTGGTCTCTCAGGCAAGCACATCCCACTCTACCAAGGCTTTTGAATGACTGACATTAAATTTACCCATGTAAAACTTCAACATGCTTCCAAAATTTAATTAAGATTATTTTGACTATAGAATATTTTGTGAAAAATTTGGCACCCTTATGTATTAGTCTTGACTTATGAAACAACAATCACAAATGAAAAAAAAATTTTTAAGCTATGATAATCTGCAACTTTAGTGAGTCTATTTTTACCCCTGATCTCTGATTTGATTCATCACTTTTCCTCGGTCTCTTTACCAATGTACCTTTTCTTAAACTCAAGCTAGTTTTACAAATGGCTCATTAGAAAGATCTAAGATCATAAATACTGTCTATTTGATAAAAAGTCTTTCTAACAATTGAAGTTTTATTACAACGGGGAGTTTTTTAGGTTTATAAGGAAATAATTTTATTGAAGTTTAGTTGATTTAATATATTAGTTTCAAGTGTACAGCATAAAGACTCAGTATTTTTACAGATTATATATTAAAAGTTATTACATGGTAATGTCTATAACTCCCTATGCTAAAGAATATATCCTTCTTGTTTATATATTTTATACATAATAGTTTGTATCTCTTAATCTCATACACTAACTTGCCCTTCCATCTCCTCTCTGGTAGCCATTAGTTTGTTTTCTGTATCAATTAACCCATTTCTGCCTTAAACATACATTCATTTATTTTTTAGATTCCATGTATAAGGGATGTCAGGTAGTATTTTTCTGTCTTTCTGTCTGACTTATTGTCCTAAGCATAACATTCTATTGGTCCACCCACATTGCTGAAAATGGCAAAATTTCATTCTTTTTTATGGTTGAGTAATATTTTATTGTATATACTGTTTCCATTTGTCTGTTGATAAACACGGGGGTTGTTTCCATAACTTGACTATTGTAAATAGTACTGCTATGAATATGGGGTGAATGCATATTTTTGAACTAGTTTTTTTGTTCTTTTCCAGATATATTCCAAGCACTGAAACTGTTGGATTATGTGGCAGTTCTATTTTTTTTTTTTTTTTTGGGACCTCCATACTGTTTTCTGTAGTGACTGCATCAATTTACGTTCCCATCAACAGTATATAGGCTCCCCTCTTCTTCATTTGTTATTTGTAGACTTTTTGATGATCAACATTTTGACAGGTGTGATGGGATTATCTCATTGCTGTAATTTTCCTTTTGCTAATAGATAGTGATGCTGAGTATCTTTTCATGTGGTCCCTTAGCCAACCATCCGTATGTCTTCTTTGGAGAAACATCTACTCATGTCTTCTGCCCATTTTTTGATTGGTTTGTTTCTTTAATATTGAGTTATAATAAGCTGTTCATATACTGGGGGCATTATCCCCTGCTTTATTGACTATGCCAAAGCCTTTGACTGTGTGGATCACAATAAACTGTGGAAAATTCTGAAAGAGATGGGAATACCAGACCACCTGCCCTGCCTCTTGAGAAATTTGTATGTAGGTCAGGAAGCAACAGTTAGAACTGGACATGGAACAACAGACTGGTTCCAAATAGGAAAAGGAGTACGTCAAGGCTGTATATTGTCACCCTGCTTATTTAACTTATATGCAGAGTTCATCATGAGAAACACTGGACTGGAAGAAACACAAGCTGGAATCAAGATTGCCGGGAGAAATATGAATAACCTCAGATATGCAGATGATACCACCCTTATGGCAGAAAGTGAAGAGGAACTAAAGAGCCTCTTGATGAAAGTGAAAGAGGAGAGTGAAAAAGTTAGCTTAAAGAAAACTAAGATTATGGCATCTGGTCCCATCACTTCATGGGAAATAGATGGGGAAACAGTGGAAACAGTGTCAGACTTTATTTTTTGGGGGGCTCCAAAATCACTGCAGATGGTGACTGCAGTCATGAAATTAAAAGATGCTTACTCCTTGGAAGGAAAGTTATGACCAACCTAGATAGCATATTCAAAAGCAGAGACATTACTTTGCCAACAAAGATTCGTCTAGTCAAGGCTATGGTTTTTCCAGTGGTCATGTATGGATGTAAGTTGGACTGTGAAGAAGGCTGAGCACTGAAGAATTGATGCTTTTGAACTGTGGTGTTGGAGAAGACTCTTGAGAATCCCTTGGACTGCAAGGAGATCCAACCAGTCCATTCTGAAGGAGATCACCCCTGGGATTTCTTTGGAAGGACTGATGCTAAAGCTGAAACTCCAGTACTTTGGCCACCTCATGCAAAGAGTTGACTCATTGTTAAAGACTCTGATGCTGGGAGGGATTGGGGGCAGGAGGAGAAGGGAATGACAAAGGATGAGATGGATGGATGGCATCACTGACTCGATGGATGTGAGTCTGGGTGAACTCCGGGATTTGGTGATGGACAGGGAGGCCTGGAGTGCTGCGATTCATGGGGTCTCAAGGAGTCGGACATGACTGAGCAACTGAACTGAACTGAACTGATCCCCTGTTCATCATAATATTTGCAAATATTTTTTTACCATTCAGTAGGTTGTCTTTTCATTTTGTCAACGGTTTCCATTGTTAAAAATATTTAAATTTTAATTGGGTCCTATTCATTCATATTAACTTTTTTTTCTTTTGCCTTAGGAGGTACACTTAAAAAAGCAGTTACAATTTATGTCAAAGAGTACTCTATGTTTTTTTCTAGGAGATTTATGCTTTCAGTTATAACATTTAGGGCTTCAATATATTTTAAATTACTTTCTAGTCTTATTTTTCACATGTAATTGTCCATTTTTCCCAGCCTCACTTATTGAAGAGACTAGACTGCCTTTCTTCCATTGTATATTTTTTTGCTTTTGTCATAGATTAACTAAACACAGTTGCATGGGTTTGTTTCTAGGCTCTCTGTTCTGTTTCATTGATCTATATGTCTATTTTTGTACCAATATCATGCTGTTTTAATTACTGTAGCTTTGTAGTATAGCTTGACGTATTGGGGGATGACACCTCTAGGTTTGTTCTTTTTGCTCAAGATTGATTTAGAAATTTGGGATCTCTTGTGGTTCAATATGAATTATAGATTTTTTCTAGTGATGTGAAAATGTCACTAGTATTTTGATAGAAATTGTGTTAATCTGTAGATTGCTCTGGATAGTACAGCCATTTTAATAAAATTAATTCTTCCCATCTGAGACCATAATATATCTTTCCATTTCTTTATCTTATCTTCACTTTTCTTCATCAATATTTTATAGTTTATCAGAGTATAGGTCTGTCACCTCCTTGGTTAAGTTTACTTTTAGCTATTTTATTCTTTTTGATGTGATTTTAAATGAGACTTAAAATTTTTCTCTTTCTGATAGTTCGTTATTAGTGTATAGAAAAACAACAGATTTCTGTACATTAATCTTGTATTTTACCTTACTGAATTTACTTATTAGTTCTAAGAGTTTTTAAGTGTAAATTTTAGCGTATTCTATACAGAGTATCATGTTATTTGCAAATAGTTTTACCTGTTCCCTTTCCATTTGGATTTCTTTTTTCTTGTCTGATTGCTGTGGCTAGGACTTCCAATACAGTGTTAAATAGCAGCCTGAGAGTGGTCATTCTTGTCCTGCTCCTGAGTTAAGTGGAAAGGATTTAAACTTTTCATCATTCAGTAGTATGTTGGCTATGGGTTTGTCATAAATGGCCTTTATTTTATTGAAATATGTTCCCACTGTGATGACAGTTTTTATCAAGAATAAATGTTGAATTTTCTCAAGGGCTTTTTCTGCATCTATTGAGATTATCATGTGATTTTTATCCTTAATTTTGTTAATGTGGTGTATCAACTGGTTTTTGAATGATGAACCATCTTATGTCTCTGGAATAAATCTAATTGGATCATTGGATTTGGGTCCTTTTAATATATTGTTGAATTCAGTTTGCTAATATTTGTTGAGGATCTTTGCATGTATATTCAAAGATTTTGACCTGTAATTTTCTTTTCTTTTTCTTTTTTCTTTTTTTTTTTTGTGGTGTGTTTGTTCGGTTTGGGTATCAGGGTAATGGTGCCCAGGTAGAATGAATCTGGAAGTGTTCTTTTCTCTTCAATTTTTTTGGAATGCTTTTTAAAGGATGGATGTTAGTTCTTTATATGTTTTTAACTTTTTAAAAATAATTTCAATTTCCTTCTAGCGATCAGCCTGCTTAAATTGTCTGTTTTATGCTGTTCATGGGGTTCTCAAGGCAATAAAACAAGTGGTTTGCCATTCCCTTCTCCAGTGGACCACATTCTCTCAGACCTCTCCACCATGGCCCTCCTGTCTTGGGTGGCCCCACAAGGCATGGCTTAGTTTCATTGAGTTAGACAAGGCTGTGGTCCATGTGATCAGACTGGCTAGTTTTCTGTGATTATGCTTTCAGTGTGTCTGCCCTCTGATGCCCTCTCGCAACACCTACCATCTTACTTGGGTTTCTCTTACCTTGGACGTGGGGTATCTCCTCAAGGCCACCTCTCCTGACCTTGAATCCTGCTTGTTAACTTACATGCAGAGTACATCAAGCGAAATGCCAGGCTGGATGAAGCACAAGCTGGAATCAAGATTTCTGGGAGAAATATCAATAACCTCAGAGATGCAGATGACCCCACCCTTATGGTAGAAAGTGAAGAGGAACTAAAGAGCCTCTTGATGAAAGTGAAAGAGGAGAGTGAAAAAGTTGGCTTAAAACTAAATATTAAGAAAAACTAAGATCATGGCATCTGGTCCCAACACTTCATAGCAAATAGATGGGAAAATAATTTTAACAGTGACAGACTTTATTTTCTTGGGCTCGCAAATCACTGCAGATGGTGACTGCAGCCATGAAATTAAAAGATGGTTGCTCCTTGGAAGAAAGCTATGACAAACCTAGACAGCATGTAAAAAGCAGAGACATTACTTTACCAACAAAGGTCCATCTAGTCAAAGCTATGGTTTTTCCAGTAGTTATGTTTGGATGTGAGAGTTGGACTATAAAGAAAGCTGACCGCTGAAGAATTGATGCTTTTGCACTGTGGTGTTGGAGAAGACTCTTGAGAGTCCCCTGGACTGCAAGGAGATCCAACCAGTCAATTCTAAAGGAAATCAGTCCTGAATATTCACTGGAAGGACTGATGCTGAAGCTGAAGCTTCAATAATTTGACCACCTGATGTGAAGAACTGATTCACTGGAAAAAGCCCCTGATGCTGGGAAAGATTGAAGGTGGGAGGAGAAGGGGATGACAGAGGATAAGATGACTGGATGCCATCAACAACTCGATGGACATGAACTTGACCAGGCTCCAGGAGTTGGTGATGGTCAGGGAAGGCTGGCGTGCTCTAGTCCTTAGGGTTGCAAAGAGTCAGACACGACTGAGTGACTGAACTGATCTAGAAATATTAAACAGTTTTCCCTAACTAAAAAAAAGTACAAAATGAATGTTAAACATATTTTCCCAATGTAAATCCCTTCTACTCCCAACTCTTTAAAAATAATTCTTTAAACCATCATTCATTCACTTATTAGAACAATACGTTGAGATCTCATTATATGCCATGCACTTCATAGGTGCTCAATAATTGTAGAAACAAGCAAATTTCAGTTCTATTTTTGTGCCCTGCATACAGTTTTTAGAAATATCCAATCCAGTTTTTGAACTTGCTGCTTGTAACCTCTGGATTAACGACTTCCCTTTTCTAAAAGTTTTCTGCTCTTTTTGTATAAAGCACATAAAGCTATTTACTTGTTCTTCATTTATCTCATCTGTTCAAAGTGCAGTGCCCAGAAAACAGTTGGTATCCAGTAAATAATAAATAAATGAGAAGTTGAACTGTGTTTATAAGTAACTGTTTACATGCTCCTCTTCTCTCTGATGGCTTAGCGGTAAAGAATACTCATGCAATGCAGGAGATACGGGAAATGTTGGTTCGATCCTTGGGTCTGGAAGATCCTCTGAAGGAGGGGAGGGAGGACAGACTGAGGAGCCTGGCGGGCTACAGTCCACAGGGTCACAAACAGTCGGACACAACTGAAGAGACTGAGCACTCACACATGCACTTCTCTATTATATTAGAGCTGAAAAGCAGAAGCTTTGTCTTTCAATTTTGTATGAATTTTTCTATTGCCAGTTCAGTATTTCACACATAGTTATAATTTAACAAATGATTGACAAGTAACTGGATAAATATAAGAATTTCACAAAAGCAGAAAAAATTAGATGCATTTATTTAGTTGTATATTTTGAATTTTAAAAGCTCTACTTCCTCAAAAAAACATTAAAAACATAAAAGTTACACCTCTCCCTGAAGTCCACAGCACACTGTGATTGAGAACAGAGATTCTGGGACCAAACTGCATAGATTTTGAATGGTGCTTTATCATTTTATTCAAACACTTAATTTTTTAAAACTATTTATCATTTATTATTATTTTTTTAATTTTTTAAATTTTATTTTATTTTTAAAATTTACAATATTGTATTAGTTTTGCCAAATATTGAAATGAATCTGCCACAGGTATACATGTGTTCCCCATACTGAACCCTCCTCCCTCCTCCCTCCCCATACCCTCCCTCTGGGTCATCCCAGTGCACCAGCCCCAAGCATCCAGTATCGTGCATCAAACCTGGACTGGTGACTCGTTTCATACATGATATTTTACATGTTTCAATGTAATTCTCTCAAATCTTCCCACCCTCTCCCTCTCCCACAGAGTCCATAAGACTAATGTATACATCAGTGTCTCTTTTGCTGTCTCATACACAGGGTTATTGTTACCATCTTTCTAAATTCCATATATATGCATTAGTATACTGTATTGGTGTTTTTCCTTCTGGCTTACTTCACTCTGTATAATCGACTCCAATTTCATCCACCTCATTAGAACTGATTCAAATGTATTCTTTTTAATGGCTGAGTAATACTCCATTGTGTATATGTTCCACTGCTTTCTTATCCATTCATCTGCTGATGGGCATCTAGGTTGCTTCCATGTCCTGGCTATTAGAAACAGTGATGTGATGAACATTGGGGTACATGTGTCTCTTTCCCTTCTGGTTTCCTCAGTGTGTATGCCCAGCAGTGGGATTGCTGGATCATAAGGCAGTTCTATTTCCAGTTTTTTAAGGAATCTCCACACTGTTCTCCATAGTGGCTGTACTAGTTTGCATTCCCACCAACAGTGTAAGAGGGTTCCCTTTTCTCCACACCCTCTCCAGCATTTATTGCTTGTAGACTTTTGGATCGCAGCCATTCTGACTGGTGTGAAATGGTACCTCAGAGTGGGTTTGATTTGCATTTCTCTGATAATGAGTGATGTTGAGCATCTTTTCATGTGTTTGTTAGCCATCTGTATGTCTTCTTTGGAGAAATGTCTATTTAGTTCTTTGGCCCATATTTTGATTGGGTCATTTATTTTTCTGGAGTTGAGCTGCAGGAGTTGCTTGTATATTTTTGAGATTAGTTGTTTGTCAGTTGCTTCATTTGCTATTATTTTCTCCCATTCTGAAGGCTGCCTTTTCACCTTGCTAATAGTTTCCTTTGTTGTGCAGAAGCTTTTAAGTTTAATTAGGTCCCATTTGTTTACTTTTGCTTTTATTTCCAATATTCTGGGAGGTGGGTCATAGAGGATCCTGCTGTGATGTATGTCGGAGAGTGTTTTGCCTATGTTCTCCTCTAGGAGTTTTATAGTTTCTGGTCTTACGTTGAGATCTTTAATCCATTTTGAGTTTATTTTTGTGTATGGTGTTAGAAAGTGTTCTAGTTTCATTCTTTTACAAGTGGTTGACCAGTTTTCCCAGCACCACTTGTTAAAGAGATTGTCTTTAATCCATTGTATATTCTTGCCTACTTTGTCAAAGATAAGGTGTCCATATGTGCATGGATTTATCTCTGGGCTTTCTATTTTGTTGCATTGATCAACATTTCTGTCTTTGTGCCAGTACCATACTGTCTTGATAACTGTGGCTTTGTAATAGAGTCTGAAGTCAGGCAGGTTGATTCCTCCAGTTTCATTCTTCTTTCTCAAGATAGCTTTGGCTATTCGAGGTTTTTTGTATTTCCATACAAATTGTGAAATTATTTGTTCTAGCTCTGTGAAGAATACCGTTGGTAGCTTGATAGGGATTGCATTGAATCTATAAATTGCTTTGGGTAGTATACTCATTTTCACTATATTGATTCTTCCAATCCATGAACATGGTATATTTCTCCATCTATTAGTGTCCTCTTTGATTTCTTTCACCAGTGTTTTATAGTTTTCTATATATAGGTCTTTAGTTTCTTTAGGTAGATATATTCCTAAGTATTTTATTCTTTCCGTTGCAATGGTGAATGGAATTGTTTCCTTAATTTCTCTTTCTGTTTTCTCATTATTAGTGTATAGGAATGCAAGGGATTTCTGTGTGTTGATTTTATATCCTGCAACTTTACTATAATCATTGATTAGTTCTAGTAATTTTCTGGTGGAGTCTTTAGGGTTTTCCATGTAGAGGATCATGTCATCTGCAAACAGTGAGAGTTTTACTTCTTCTTTTCCAATTTGGATTCCTTTTATTTCTTTTTCTGCTCTGATTGCTGTGGCCAAAACTTCCAAAACTATGTTGAATAGTAATGGTGAAAGTGGGCACCCTTGTCTTGTTCCTGACTTTAGAGGAAATGCTTTCAATTTTTCACCATTGAAGATAATGTTTGCTGTGGGTTTGTCATATATAGCTTTTATTATGTTGAGGTATGTTCCTTCTATTCCTGCTTTCTTGAGAGTTTTTATCATAAATGGATGTTGAATTTTGTCAAAGGCTTTCTCTGCATCTTTTGAGATAATCGTATGGTTGTTATTTTTCAATTTGTTAATGTGGTGTATTACATTGATTGATTTGCAGATATTGAAGAATCCTTGCATCCCTGGGATAAAGCCCACTTGGTCATGGTGTATGATCTTTTTAATGTGTTGTTGGATTCTGATTGCTAGAATTTTGTTAAGGATTTTTGCATCTATATTCATCAGTGATATTGGCCTGTAGTTTTCTTTTTTTGTGGCATCTTTGTCAGGTTTTGGTATTAGGGTGATGGTGGCCTCATAGAATGAGTTTGGAAGTTTGCCTTCCTCTGCAATTTTCCGGAAGAGTTTGAGCAGGATAGGTGTTAGCTCTTCTCTAAATTTTTGGTAGAATTCAGCTGTGAAGCCATCTGGACCTGGGCTTTTGTTTGCTGGAAGATTTTTGACTACAGTTTCAATTTCCGTGCTTGTGATGGGTCTGTTAAGATTTTTTATTTCTTCCTGGTCCAGTTTTGGAAAGTTGTACTTTTCTAAGAATTTGTCCATTTCTTCCACGTTGTCCATTTTATTGGCATATAATTGTTGATAGTAGTCTCTTATGATCCTTTGTATTTCTGTTGTATTATGTGATCTCTCCATTTTCATTTCTAATTTTATTGATTTGATTTTTCTCCCTTTGTTTCTTGATGAGTCTGGCTAATGGTTTGTCAATTTTATTTATCCTTTCGAAGAACCAGCTTTTGGCTTTGTTGATTTTTGCTATGGTCTCCTTTGTTTCTTTTGCATTTATTTCTGCCCTAATTTTTAAGATTTCTTTCCTTCTACTAACACTGGGCTTCTTCATTTCTTCCTTTTCTAGTTGCTTTAGGTGTAGGGTTAGGTTATTTATTTGACTTTTTTTCTTGTTTCTTGAGGTATGCCTGTATTGCTATGAACTTTCCCCTTAGGAATGCTTTTACAGTGTCCCACAGGTTTTGGGTTGTTGTGTTTTCATTTTCATTCATTTCTATGCAAATTTTGATTTCTTTTTTTATATCTTCTGTGATTTGTTGGTTATTCAGCAGTGTGTTGTTCAGCCTCCATATGTTGGAATTTTAAATATTTTTTCTCCTGTAGTTGAGATCTAATCTTACTGCGTTGTGGTCAGAAAAGATGCTTGGAATGATTTCTATTTTTTGAATTTACCAAGGCTAGATTTATGGCCCAGGATGTGATCTATCCTGGAGAAGGTTCCATGTGCGCTTGAGAAAAAGGTGAAATTCATTGTTTTTTGATGAAATGTCCTATAGATATCAATTAGGTCTAACTGGTCTATTGTTTCGTTTAAAGTTTGTGTTTCTTTGTTAATTTTCTGTTTAGTTGATCTATCCATAGGTGTGAGTTGGGTATTAAAGTCTCCCACTATTATTGTGTTATTGTTCATTTCTCCTTTCATACTTGTTAGCATTGGTCTTACATATTGTGGCGCTCCCGTGTTGGGTGCATATATATTTATAATTGTTATATCTTCTTCTTGGATTGATCCTTTGATCATTATGTAGTGACCATCTTTGTCTCTTTTCACAGCCTTTGTTTTAAAGTCTATTTTATCTGATATAAGTATTGCTACTCCTGCTTTCTTTTGGTCCCTATTTGCATGGAAAATCTTTTTCCAGCCCTTCACTTTCAGTCTGTATGTGTCCCCTGTTTTGAGGTGGGTTTCTTGTAGACAACATATTTAGGGGTCTTGTCTTTGTATCCATTCAGCCAGTCTTTGTCTTTTGGTTGGGGCATTCAACCCATTTACGTTTAAGGTAATTACTGATAAGTATGATCCCGTTGCCATTTACTTTATTGTTTGGGGTTCGAGTTTATACACCGTTTTTGTGTCTCCTGTCTAGAGAATATCCTTTAGTATTTGTTGGAGAGCTGGTTTGGTGGTGCTGAATTCTCTCAGCTTTTGCTTGTCTGAGAAGCTTTTGATTTCTCCTTCATATTTGAATGACAGTAATCTGGGCTGTAGGTTATTTTCTTTCATCACTTTAAGTATGTCTTGCCATTCCCTCCTGGCTTGAAGAGTTTCTATTGAAAGATCAGCTGTTATCCTTATGGGAATTCCCTTGTGTGTTATTTGTTGTTTTTCCCTTGCTGCTTTTAATATTTGTTCTTTGTATTTGATCTTTGTTAGTTTGATTAATACGTGTCTTGGGGTGTTTTGCCTTGGGTTTATCCTGTTTGGGACTCTCTGGGTTTCTTGGACTTGGGTGATTATTTCCTTCGCCATTTTAGGGAAGTTTTCAACTATTATCTCTTCAAGTATTTTCTCATGGTCTTTCTTTTGTCTTCTTCTTCTGGGACCCCTATGATTCGAATGTTGTAGCATTTAATATTGTCCTGGAAGTCTCTGAGATTGTCCTCATTTCTTTTAATTCATTTTTCTTTTATCCTCTCTGATTCATTTATTTCTACCATTCTATCTTCTATTTCACTAATCCTATCTTCTGCCTCTGTTATTCTACTATTTGTTGCCTCCAGAGTGTTTTTAATTTCATTTATTGCATTATTCATTATATATTGACTCTCTTTTATTTCTTCTAGGTCCTTGTTAAACCTTTCTTGCATCTTCTCAATCTTTGTCTCCAGGCTATTTATCCGTAATTCCATTTTGATTTCAAGATTTTGGATCAATTTCACTATCATTATTCAGAATTCATTATCAGGTAGATTCCCTATCTCTTCCACTTTTGTTTGGTTTGGTGGGCATTTATCCTGTTCCTTTATCTGCTGGGTATTCCTCTGTCTCTTCATCTTGTTTAAATTGCTGAGTTTGGGGTGTCCTTTCTGTATTCTGGCAGTTTGTGGAGTTCTCTTTATTGTGGCGTTTCCTCGCTGTGTGTGGGTTTGTACAGGTGGCTTGTCAAGGTTTCTTGGTTAGGGAAGCTTGTGTCAGTGTTCTGGTGGGTGGAGCTGTATTTCTTCTCTCTGGAGTGCAATTAAATGTCCAGTAATGAGTTATGGGATGTCTATGGTTTTGGGGTGACTTTTGGCTGCTTGTATCTTGGAGCTCAGGGCTGTGTTCCTTGTTGCTGGAGAATTTGCTTGGTATGTCTTGCCCTGAAACTTGTTGGCCCTTGTGTGGTGCTTGGTTTCAGTGCAGGTATGGAGGCATTTGATGAGCTCCTGTCAATTAATGTTCCTTGGAGTCAGGAGCTCCCTGGAGTCAGGGTTTGGACTTAAGCCTCCTGCTTCCAGTTATCAGTCTTATTTTTACAGTAGTTTCAAAGCTTCTCCTTCTATACAGCACCACTGATAAAACATCTACATTAAAGATGAGAAGTTTCTCTACCGTGAGGGTCACCCAGAGAGGTTTACAGCGTTATATGGAGAAGAGAAGAGGGAGGAGGGAGTTAGAGGTGACCCGAATGAGATGAGGTGGAATCAGTAGAGGAGAGAGTGCGCTATTCAGTAATCTCTTCCTTATGTGCACTCCACAACTGGACCGCTCAGAGTTGTTCAGAGAGTTATACAGAGAAGAGAAGAAGGAGGAAGGTGACAGAGGTGGCCAGGAGGATAAATGGGGGCAATGAAAAGGAGGGAGACAGATCCAGCCAGTAATCAGTTCTCTAAGTGTTCTCCACCGTCTGGAACATACAGAAATTCACAGAGTTGGGTAGAGTAGAGAGGCGTTAGGGAGGAAACACAGGCAACCTGGTGGAGAAAAAGGAGAGTCCAAAGGGAGAGAGAGCAGTTAAGCCAGTAATCTCGCTCCCTAGTGAAAAATGGGTACTGAAGATTGGGTTCTTAAATGTACAAAATTGGTAACAAATACATAAAAGCAAAAATTAAAAATCTAGAGTAGAGTTTGGAATTTCAAAAATACGATGTTAAATAAAAGAAGAAGGAAAAGAAAGAGAGAAAAAATGAACAAACAAAAACAAACAACGTTGTGAAAATTATAAAGAAAATATAGGTACAAAATTGATAACTAGTACCAAAAAGCAAAAGTTAAAAATCTAGAGTAGAGTTTGGAATTTCAAAAATACAATGTTAAAAAAAGAAGAAGAAAAAGCAAGAGAGAGGGAAAAAAAAAAAACAAGAACAAACAAAGTCACATAAATTATAAAAAAAAAAAAATACAGGTACAAAATTGATAACAAATACCAAAAAAGCATAAATTAAAAATCTAGAGTAGATTTTGGAATTTCAGATATACAATGTTATTTAAAAGAAGAAGAGAAAGAAACAGAGAAAAAAAAAAAAAAAAAGGGTCACAGAAATTATAAAAAAAAAATAATAATAACTTTAGGTACAAAATTGATAACAAATACCAAAAAGCTAAAATTAAAAATCTAGAGTAGAGTTTGGAATTTCAAAAATACAATGTTAAAGAAAAAGAAAAGGAAAAAAAGGTCAAAAATTTATAAAAATATATATATGAAGTTTGCTTAAAAAAATAGGGTCTTCTTTTTTTTTTTTTTTGCAAAGTAATCGATTATAAAAGTGGAAATTAAAGGAATAATAGAGGACTTAAAATTTTTTTTAACTAAAAAAATAATAATAAAAGAAAGAAAGAAAGAAAGAACGATCATACAAATAGTAAAAATATATCTAGGACTTTCTCCAGTTTTGTTGTGAGTATTGTGGGTTCAGTTCATTTTTGGCTAGTTCCTTGATCCGACTTATATTTCTCAAGATCTGTAGGCCCCTTCCTATGTAGTTGGTAGTAACTTCAGGGTTTTAATCTATTGCCTGTAGCTTCCAAGGCGGTTCCCTCTGTTATAGCTTCTTATGTTTGATGGTCTCTTCAGTGTCTGGTTACCGCCCTGACACAAAGGGGACAGTGGAGGACACTTTTTTTTTTTTTTTTTTAGGCTCACTTGTTCAGTCGCGCTGAGGGGAGGTAAGGAGGGATGCTGCAAACAAATAACACTGGCGTGTGCTCGCAGTGCCTCAACCACCCTGGGTCTGCCCCCCGTTCACGGCGCGTGTAGCCTCTCTGCCCACACTGCTCAGGCTCTAGGTTGCTCCGCCGGGAACCATTCGTGGCCAGCCCTGGGCTGCCTGCACTTCCCAGGTCCAAGCCGCTCAGGTTCAGGCACTCGGGTAGTCCTCAGAGGTGCAGACTCTCGGTTGGGCCTGCGTTTTGTGCCCTTCCCAGATCCAAGCAGCTCAGGTGATGAGGTGTTTGGCGCACGCGATTGCTGCGACTTATCGCCTCCCTGGCGCTCGGTTATCTAGGTGTGCACCGGCACACCTTCTCAGGCAGATGTTGACCGTCCAGACCCCCAAGAAGTTTTAGTTAGCAAAGAAGCCTGCTTACAGTTTTATAGATAATGTCTCTCTGGGGCTGTGATTGTCCCCTTCCAGCTCTGGCTGCCTATCACCGGAGGGGGATGGTCTGCTGCCGGCTATCTCTGTTCAGTCCTTTGTTCCGTGCGCGGGCCTGGCGATGTCTTAGGTTAGGGCTGGCTTTTCGCGTGGTAGATATCCCACAGTCTGGTTTGCTAGCCCAAATTATTTCGCTCAGATAGCGCTTGGGGTATTCAGGCCAGATTCTTGCGATGCAGCCCGAGCCACGCCTCCCTGCCCAGCCCCCGCTTGCTAATGGCGGATGCAGGCGTCTGCACTGCTTCTCCGCTGGGGGAGTTACCGTAGGGCTCGCAATGTGCGGGTTTTAATTGTTTATTTATTTTTCCTCCCTGTTATGTTGCCCTCTGTGCTTCCAAGGCTCGGCACAGATTCGGCAATGAGAAGGTTTCCTGGTGTTTGGAAACTTCTCTTTTTAAGACTTCCTTCCCGGGATGGAACACTATCCCTCCCTCTTTTGTCCCTTTTTTTGTCTTTTATATTTTTTCCTACCTCCTTTCGAAGACTTGGGTTGCTTTTCTGGGTGCCTGATGTCCTCTGCCGGCATTCAGAAGTTGTTTTGTGGAATTTACTCGGCATTTAAATGTTCTTTTGATGAATTTGTGGGGGAGAAAGTGTTCTCCCCATCCTACTCCTCCGCCATCTTAGCTCCTCCTCCTCATACACTTAATTTTAAAAAAAATCATTTGAGTACTGATTCATTGTATCACTTTCAGGCACTAAGATACACCAATTGAACAATGAAAAAAGAAAAAAATTATTTTTATCTTCTTAAAGATTTTATGGGACATAAAACATGATCTCATCGGTCTTTTTTTGCTAGTATGAAGTTTATTAATGTACCTGGAAGATTAGGTTTGTTATTGCCTAGAAATTGCATTTAGCATTTTCCTCACATATATCTCACAACATTCCTCAAAGGTAGGTATAATTTTAAATTTTTTATTAATTAGGCAATAAGTTTAAATAAATTAAAATTTTCATCCAAGGTAATCTGCTATACAACAGATCTGGAATTTATAAAGCCTGACCTTATCTTTTCAAAGCTTTCCTTATATAACATTCCTCATTGGTTTCTCCACATTTTCTATTTTGCTATCTTCTCACATGGGCTCAAATTGTTTATTTAAAGCTCAAAGAAGATCTGAATGAAAGAAACTTGTTTACTTTTAATAAACTCAGTGTTTCCTAAATCTATTTGACCTTTCATCCTTTGATATCTCCTCACATAATTTACAGCACTTAAAGGTATCTTTCTATACCAAGTTTCTCACAATAGGATGCTGAAATCTTCCACCCCAAAATTCAAAAATTCCCCTTCTCCAACATTTTCTGGAGCACCACCTCATCCTTATTGTTTGCACTAAGTAATGGAAGCAATCTTTAAAAAATGAAATTGTTGCATTAAAACCAATTTGTTGCATTTTTCCTACATGGTATTTTATTTGTTAAAATAGCTCAATTATATGTAAGAAAATAAAAAGCTGAACTATTACCAAATGAACATGAAAATGAAATAATACAAATAAAATTGAATACATTTTTTATGTTGATTCTCCCTCCCCCTCCCCTTTTTTTTGTTGTTGTGGAATCCAAGTGCATTTCATCTGTGACAATGACGTTAACAGCTGCTACATGATGAGTAGATGAATACGGTAACAGCCTCCTCACTAACAAATGTACTAAGTGATTCCCTGGAAGGATGTACAATAGTATATGCTATTTAGAAGTAAGTGTCAGATATATCTCCCTCTTGACATTCTTTTGTGTTTTGCCTGGCATTCTCTCTTTTATCTATGAGTGACCCATTATCACTTTAAATCTGAAAATCAGAATTAGAAAAGTACAAAAGACTTACTCTTTCTCCCTCATTATAAAGTAGAGATATTCTAAGTTCCTTCCTGATCATAAGTCAAAGAATGGAGGAAATTACACATCTGTGTGAGAAATATCAAATATGAAATTTTATCTTTTAGATTATACCTTAATATAATTATATCTGATGGCAACAAATAGTTACATGTGCAGATTGACCTGTTCTGCCTTTGTACCTGGAAGTCGATTATGTAACAAAAACATGCCAAATATTGTCCCATTATTAAAATAAATTTGCAAGATAAGAGGATGACAACCATCATCCATCAAGTCATCCTGTACTAAGAAAACTATGGGCAGTTAATGTCTCACCAACTAGTACAAGGAATGCATATCTACCTATTAAAGTTCATTGCTTATGGTAGGCTAAAAGAGTTTGAGATTCAGTTATATTCTTAGGCAGCAATAAGGACTATAATTTATTGTAGAAATTAGCTGAGATTATTGATGATAGATTAATTAGAATAGCTTAAATAGATTAGTTGGGGTTGAAATTTCAATCTCAACTTTGGTGGTCACTTCAGATGGTCAGAAGGAGTGAAAACACATATATTACTCCAGTACCTGCTGATGATCTCTACTGGCTACACTGTGTCCAAAATACAGGGAGCAGCTGAAAGACATTGTAACATAGTTTTGCCATGGAATGCCCAGTTTTATATCTTTCCCTATTTACTTTCTGAAAGAACAGTCATTTAGGTCACTTGATACCATGCTACTTTTGTTTTGTACAACCCTGTAATTTGCAACATTAATTTAGGACTTTATAAACACGTCAAAGACTTTGCTTTCATAGGCTCTACTTTTATGTTTGTTCAGTTTGCAATGAAAGGTAAATAGTGCATTATGTTAATTAAACTCAACAAAACTCCATTTGAGTTACTATACAAAACCTTTTGCTATCTTTGTCCTAAGAGGATACCTGATGAAAGCATCCGTTTTTACACACTGTAGAAAAAAATCTGTAATTAAAGATGATATGGCTCAATTATGTTGATATGGCCACTGAGAGAATAAGAAAGAAAATTATAATATTTCTTTCCTGTGAAAAAAAATATGTTTCTCATGTAACAGAAACTTATGTAAAGCTAAATCCAAAGTATTCACAAATAGATATCTGGGGTGACTTCATTTTACAATTAAATATCAGATGGTGGTGTTTTGTTAGAGCTACTCAGCAAGGAACTATATTTTAATAGTTAGAAATATTCCCTTAACTAAGTCACATATTAGAAAATAAAAGGATGGTTAGTACAAGGGAAATTCTACATCCTTATTAATTTTCATGACAGAGTCAAAAATGTTTGAAGATAATAAATTGTTCCTCTCAGTTTTGGTCCTTTAGTTCCCTCTATGCACTTTCCAAGTTCTCTTCTGAAGAAACTGACTGTTGCTATGGCTTTATAGACTATGAAGCTTGTTATGATTTATTCACTTTTAATGTTCTGACAGTTTAATAACTAGGTGGCATTTCTTCTTGGTTATATAATGTTGAACAATAACTACCATTGAATATTTGCATTTGAGACAGTGTATTAAAAGAAAAGATATGCCTTAGGGCAATTTGTAATAATGTCAGAGTCAAAGGCAGAAATCAGAGAGTAAGAATTGATCTGACACCTTTTCATTTCAGGTGGAAAAATAAATATATTCATGTTACTTCAGTGATAAGGTAGATCCAATTTAAGATCAAATCATATAGCATGTATAATGTAGATTTTTAGTAATTGCTGTGCTTGTGGTACCAACGTGGAGACATGCTTTGAGAAAGGGTAACAAAGGTCCCTAGAGACAGTCATATTTTTGGAAAGAAAACACTTTAATTTGTTGTGAGATTTGTTCTTTATGTTGTACATGTATATGTTGTGTATGTAGTTATTTCTTAGACTTTTCCCAGTTTTGTGAAACCTTAGTGAACTCACTAGAAATAACGATATTTTACCAAACTGGTAATTTTTATTTTGATTTGCAGAAAATAATATAAAGTTTTTTCTATCTCCTTCTCTTTAATAAAGCATTTATAGGAAAATTTTGGCAGAGAGACTTGGTGGTTATAAATAAAAAAAGAATTCTGTAAGATGGACGGCCTTACGTAAAATGTATGAAAATTTTGCTAATTGTTGGTGGATAGTCCATTCTGCATTACTATCAGGGTTTTATTTTGCCCTAGAGTTGCTGAGTCAGCACAATTATTTAGCATGAACTGTGTAGTCTAAAATAAGAACCATAGACAAGTGTTTCCCCATCAACAGATCCAATGAGTACATTAAATGCTTTTTATCCCCTACTAAATATTTAAGATAATTTTATTGTAAATTATTATTGTAAAATATGTAAATGTTTTCATATAGCATTTTCCTCACATGCTGCCTATAAGATAGCCTTCTCTGTTCTGGGAAAGTATAACTTTGTGATTTCCCATGGTTAATTTAATCAAACAGTCTCTTCAGTTCACTTCAGTTCAGTCATTCAGTTGCTCAGTCATGTCCGAATCTGTCCAACCCCATGAACCACAGCACGCCAGGCCTCCCTGTCTATCACCAACCCCCAGAGTCTACCCAAACCCATGTCCATTGAGTCGGTGATGCCATCCAACCATCTCAACCTCTATCATCCCCTTATCCTTCTGCCCTCAATCTTTCCCAGCATCAGGGTCTTTTCCAATGAATCACTTCTTCGCATCAGGTGGCCACAGTGTTGGAGTTTAAACTTCAACATCAGTCCTTCCAATGAACACCCAGGACTGATCTCCTTTAGGATGGACTGGTGGGATCTCCTTGCAGTCCTAGGGACTCTCAAGATTCTTCTCCAACACCACACTACAAAAGCATCAGTTCTTCAGTGCTCAGCTTTCTTTGTAGTCCAACTGTCACATCCATACATAACTACTGGAAAAACCATAGCTTTGACTAGACAGACCTTTGTTGGCACAGTAATGTCTCTGCTTTTTAATATGCTGTCTAGCTCGGTCATCACTTTTCATCCAAGGAGTAAGCGTCTTTTAATTTCATGGCCGCAATCACCATCTGCAGTGATTTTTGGAGCCCCAAAACAAAGTCAGCCACTGTTTCCACTGTTTCCCCATCTATTTGCCATGAAGTGATGGGACCAGATGCCATAATCTTAGTTTTCTGAATGTTGAGCTTTAAGCCAACTTTTTCACTCTCCTCTTTCACTTTCATCAAGAGGCTCTTTAGTTCCTCTTCACTTTCTGCCATAAAGATGGTGTCATCTGCATATCTGAGGTTATTGATATTTCTCCCAGCAATCTTGTTTCCAGCTTGTGCTTCTTCCAGCCCAGCGTTTCTCATGATGTACTCTGCATATAAGTTAAATAAGCAGGGTGACAATATACAGCCTTAACGTACTTCTTTTCCTATTTGGAACAAGTCTGTTGTTCCATGTCCAGTTCTAACTGTTGCTTCCTGACATGCATACATATTTCGAGGCAGGTCAGGTGGTCTGGTATTCCCCCCTTTCAGAGTTTTCCACAGTTTATTGTGGTCCACACAGTCAAGGCTTTGGCATAGTTAATAAAGCAGAAATAGATGTTTTTATGGAATTCTCCTGCTTTTCTGATGATCGAGCACATGTTGGGAATTCGATCTCTGGTTCCTCTGCCTTTTTTAAAACCAGCTTGAACATCTGGAAGTTCATGGTTCACATATTGCTGAAGCCTGGCCTGGAGAATTTTGAGCATTACTTTACTAGTGTGTGAGATGAGTGCAACTGTGTGGTAGTTTGAGCATTCTTTGTCATTGCTTCTCTTTGAGATTGGAATGAAAACTGACCTTTTCCAGTTCTGTGGCCACTGCTGAGTTTTCCAAATATGCTGGCATATAGTGCAGCACTTTCACAGCATTATCTTTTAGGACTTGAAATAGCTCAACTAGAATTCTGTCACCTCTACTAGCTTTGTTCATAGTGATGCTTCCTAAGGTCCACTTGATTTCACATTCCAGGATGTCTGGCTCTAGGTCAGTGATCACACCATCTTGATTATCTGGGTCGTGAAGATCTTTTTTATACAGTTCCTCTATGTATTCTTGCCACCTCATCTTAATATCTTCTGCTTATGTTAGGTCCATACCATTTCTATCCTTTATTGATCCCATCTTTGCATGAAATGTTCCCTTGGTATCTCTAATTTTCTTGAAGAAATCTCTAGTCTTTCCCATTCTGTTGTTTCCCTCTATTTCTTTGCATTGATCACTGAAGAAGGCTTTCTTATCTCTCCTTGCTCTTCTTTGGAACTCTGCATTCAGATGCTTATATCTTTCCTTTTCTCCTTTGCTTTTTGCTTCTCTTCTTTCCTCAGCTGTTGGTAAGACCTCCTCAGACAGCCATTTTGCCTTTTTGCATTTCTTTTTCTTGGGGATGGTCTTGATCCCTGTCTCCTGTACAATGTCATGAACCTCCATCCATAGTTCATCAGGTACTCTATCTATCAGATCTAGTCCCTTAAATCTATTTCTCATTTCCACTGTATAATCATAAGGGATTTGATTTAGGTCATACCTGAATAGTCTAGTGGTTTTCCCCACTTTCTTCAATGTAAGTCTGAATTTGGCAATAAGGTGTTCCTGATCTGAGCCACAGTCAGTTCCTGGTCTTGTTTTTGCTGACTGTTTAGAGCTTCTCCATCTTTGGCTGCAAAGAATATAATCAATCTGATTTCGGTGTTGGCCTTCTGCTGATACCAACACCAATTGGTAAGAATAAAAACTAGAACCATAACAAATCCTAACTTTAATGTTTAATGTCTTTTATGTAATGCATTAGGATTTTCAAATGACATGTTACTTTAAAACTGACAGACTCTTGCATTTAACTTTCTCTTTTTTAGGTAATTTCATTGAAAAAGCATTGTGTGCAAAAGAATATCCCTAATAAGCTACCTTTTATGTAAGAAAGGAAAAGATGTGCAAAAATGTTGAATAAATAAAAATATTGAATATGCTGTAAAATACACTGAAAGAAAAATAACTGCAAGTTATGCACTCTATTTTGGAAGTGTTTTTCACAGTTTTAGGATACCAATTCTTACACTGCTTTAACTTGGGCTGCAAAAATCAGTAAATACATTGTAGACAATAAAACTCAGCTTGCTATTGTCAGAGAAAGGAATTGCAAATAAAGGGTGAATGCCCTGAGAGAACTCTATGGTGATGGAGATACCAGTATGAATGAATGCTCCTGCTGCTGCTAAGTCACTTCAGTTGTGCTGACTCTATGCGGCCCCATAGATGGCAGCCCACCGGGCTCCGCCATCCCTGGGATTCTCCAGGCAAGAACACTGGAGTGGGTTGCCATTTCCTTCTCCAATGCCTGAAAGTGAAAAGTGAAAATGAAGTCGCTCCGTCGTTTCGGAGTCTTAGCAACCTCATGGACTGCAGCCTACCAGGCTCTTCTGCCCATGGGATTTTCCAGGCAAGAGTACTGGAGTGGCTTGCCATTGCCTTCTCCGGATGAATGAAAGGAGTTTGAGCAATATATAGACTGCAATTAAAACATATATGGATACACATGTGTGTGTCTACATATATTTCATATATTTCCTAGCTCTGTACGTTGAAAAGGCTTAGGTGCAATGGACACCCAGTAGAATAAGCATACCTTTTCTTGGTATATGTTTTCTCCAATATAAGAAATCAGGGATTCTTAGGGAAATAATTGATTCACAGTTATTATTGTCTTAGACAAATTATTCTAATACGCCTATGGGAACTAAAAGGACCATATAACACAAGGCTTCTGCAAATGGGAACAATTTAGATATCAAGAAATTATAAACTTAAGTAAGAGAACCTATATTTATATTGACAATAAATAGATGAATAAAATAGAGAGTAAAGGAAAAGAATACATATGTATATACATCTACATGTATATGTAAACACACATACATATACACAGGCATTTTTACAGGAATATATAATGTGCATGTGTATATATGTATGTATATATACATATATATTTATCTGGTATATATCTGGTATTACCTGCCAGCAGGGAAGAACTAATCTAATCTACATAATCTTTACACATGAACACATACCATCTTATTAATTTGAAAATTAATTTATAGTCCAAACATTTGTTGAAATACACACCATGGGAACTGTAATTGAGATATAAAAAAATAGTTTTAGAGGCGGTCCTAAGATGGCGGAAGAATAGGATGGGGAGATCACTTTCTCCCCCACAAATTCATCAAAAGAACATTTAAACACTGAGTAAAATCCACAAAACATCTTCTGAAAGCCGACAGAGGACATCAGGCACCCAGAAAAGCAGCCCATTGTCTTCAAAAGGAGGTAGGAAAAATATAAAAGGCAAAAAAAGAGACAAAAGAGGTGGGGATGGAGCTCTGTCCCGGGAAGGGAGTCTTAAAAAGAGAGAAGTTTTCAAACACCAGGAAACACTCTCACTGCCGAGTCTGTGCCGAGCCTTGGAAGCACAGAGGGCAACATAATACGGAGGAAAAATAAATAAATAATTAAAACCCACAGATTACGAGCCCAATGGTAACTCCCCCAGTGGAGAAGCAACACAGACGCCTGCGCCCGCCACTAGCAAGCGGGGGCTGGGCAGGGAGGTGCGGGCTGCATTGCTTAGAGTAAGAATCGGGCCTGAATGCCCCCGAGGGTAATCAGAGTGAACTAATTTGGGCTAGCAAACCAGACTGTGGGATAGCTACCGCAAAAAGCCCTAAGACACCACCAGGGCCGCGCACAGAACAAAGGGCAGAACAGAACTAGCCGGCTGCAGACCTTCCCCCTCCGGTGACAGGCGACAGGCAGCCAGAACCGGAAGGGGGCAATCACAGCCCCAGAGAGACATTATCTACCAAACTTCAAGCAGGCTTCTTTGCTTACTAAGACTTCTTGGGGTTCTGGACAGTCATCCACCGAGAAGGTGCACCGGTTGTACACCCAGAAAACCGAGTGGCAGCGACGGGAGAGGCGATAAGTCGCAGTGACCGTGCTCGCCAAACACCTCATTACCTGAGCTGCTCGGAGCTGGGAAGGGCACAAAACGCAGGCCCAATGGAGTCTGAGCCTCTGAGGATTACCTGAGTGCCTGAACCTGAGTGGCTTAGACCTGGGAGGTGCATGCAGCCCAGGGGCGGCCTTGGACGGTTCCAGGAAGAGCAACCTAGAGCCTGAGCTGTGTGGGCAGGGAGGGTGCACGCGCCATGAGTGGGTGCAAGCCCAGTGTGGCTGAGACACTACAAGCACACACCAGTGTTATTTGTTTGCAGCATCCCTCCCTCCCCACAGCACAACTGAACAAGTGAGCCTAAAAAAGTGTCCACCACCACCCTCCTTGTGTCAGGACAGAAATCAGACACTGAAGAGACCAGCAAACAGAAGCTAAACCCGAGGGAACTGCCTTGGAAGTGACAGGTGCAATAGACTAAAACCCTGTAGTTAGTACCAACTACATAGGAAGGGGCCTATAGATCTGAGAAATATAAGCCAGACCAAGAAACTATCCGAAAATGAACTGACCCCACACTGCCCACAACAACACCAGAGAAAGTCCTAGATATATTTTTACTATTTTTATGATCATTCTTTTCTTTTTTCTTCTTCTTCTTTTTTTCTTTTTCTTTTCTTTTTAACTTTTTTTAAGTCCTCTATTACTCCTTTAATTTTCATTTTTATAACTTACTATTACTTTTCAAAAAAGACTAAAAGCAAACTTCATATATATATATATTTTTAATAACTTTTGTGAATTTTTTTTTCTTCTTCTTTTCTTTAATATGGTATTTTTGAAAATACAACCTCTACTCTAGAATTTTAATCTTTGCTTTTTGGTATTTGTTATCAATTTTGTACCTTTAAGAACCCAATCTTCAGTACCTATTTTTACTTGGGAGCGAGATTACTGGTTTGACTGCTCTCTCCCCCTTTGGACTCTCCTTTCTCTCCACTAGGTCGCCTCTGTCTCCTCTCTCCTCCTTCTCTTCTCTACCCAACTTTCTGAATCTCTGTGTATTCCAGATGGTGGAGGACACTTAGGGAACTGATTACTGGCTGGATCTGTCTCTCTCCTTTTCATTCCCCGCTTTTATCCTCCTGGCCACCTCTGTCTCCTTCCTCCCTCTTCTCTTCTCGGTATAACTCCATGAACATCTCTGAGTGGTCCAAACTGTGGAGCACACATAATGAAGTGATTACTTGCTAGTTTGCTCTCTCCTCTTTTGATTCCACCTCATCTCATTAGGGTCACCTCTAACTCCCTCCTCCCTCTTCTCTTCTCTGTGTAAACCTGTGAACCTCTCTGGGTGTCCCTCACTGTGGAGAAACTTTTCATCTTTAACCTAGATGTTTTATCAACGGTGCTGTATAGAAGAAGTCTTGAGACTACTGTAAAAATAAGACTGAAAAGGCTTAAGTCCTTAAGGAGGCTCAAGTCCAAATCCTGAGAACATCATAGAACACCTGACTCCAGGGAACATTAAGCGATAGGAGTTCATCAAATGCCTCCATACCTACACTGAAACCAAGCACCACCCAAGGGCCAACAAGTTCCAGAGCAAGACATACCACGCAAATTCTCCAGTAACACAGGAACACAGCCCTGAGATTCAATATACAGGCAGCCCAAAGTTACTCCAAATCCATTGACATCTCATAACTTGTTACTAGACACTTAATTGCACTCCAGAGAGAAGAAATGTAGCTCCACCCACCAGAACACTGACACAAGCTTCCCTAACCAAGAAACCTTGACAAGCTACTGATACAACCCCACCCACAGTGAGGAAACTCCATAATAAAGAGAACTCCACAAACTGCCAGAATACAGAAAGGCCACCCCAAACTCAGCAATATAAACAAGATGAAGAGACAGAGGAATACCCAGCAGGTAAAGGAACAGGATAAATGCCCACCAAACCAAACAAAAGAGGAAGAGATAGGGAATCTACCTGATAAAGAATTCCGAATAATGATAGTGAAATTGATCCAAAATCTTGAAATCAAAATGGAATCATTAATAAATAGCCTGGAGGCAAGAATTGAGAAAATGCAAGAAAGGTTTAACAAGGACCTAGAAGAAATAAAAAAAGAGTCAATATATAATGAATAATGCAATAAATGAGATCAAAAACACTCTGGAGGCAACAAATAGTAGAATAATGGAGGCAAAAGATAGGATTAGTGAAATAGAAGATAGAATGGTAGAAATAAATGAATCAGAGAGGAAAAAATAAAAACGAATTAAAAGAAATGAGGACAATCTCAGAGACCTCCAGGACAATATTAAACACCACAACATTCTAATCATAGGAGTCCCAGAAGAAGAAGACAAAAAGAAAGACCATGAGACCATGAGTATTTACTTGAGGAGATAATAGTTGAAAACTTCCCTAAAATGGCAAAGGAAATAATCACCCAAGTCCAAGAAACCCAGAGAGTCCCAAACAGGATAAACCCAAGGCAAAACACCCCAAGACACATATTAATCAATTTAACAAAGATCAAATACAAAGAACAAATATTAAAAGCAGCAAGGGAAAAACAACAAATAACACACAAGGGGATTCCCATAAGGATAACAGCTGATCTTTCAATAGAAACTCTTCAGGCCAGGAGGGAATAGCAAGACATACTTAAAGTGATGAAAGAAAATAACCTACAGCCCAGATTACTGTACCCAGCAAGGATCTCATTCAAATATGAAGGAGAAATCAAAAGCTTCTCAGACAAGCAAAAGCTGAGAGAATTCAGCACCACCAAACCAGCTCTCCAACAAATACTAAAGGATATTCTCTAGACAGGAGACACAAAAACGGTATATAAACTCGAACCCAAAACAATAAAGTAAATGGCAATGGGATCATACTTATCAGTAATTACCTTAAACGTAAATGGGTTGAATGCCCCAACCAAAAGACAAAGACTGGCTGAATGGATACAAAAACAAGACCCCTATATATGTTGTCTACAGGAGACCCACCTCAAAACAGGGGACACATACAGACTGAAAGTGAAGGACTGGAAAAAGATATTCCATGCAAATAGAGATCAAAAGAAAGCAGGAGTAGCAATACTCATATCAGATAAAATAGACTTTAAAACAAAGGCTGTAAAAAGAGACAAAGAAGGACACTACATAATGATCAAAGGATAAATCGAAGAAGGTATAACAATTATAAATATATATGCACCCTGTGGGAATTTTCTTTCCCGGGACTTGGAAACAGCGAACCTGAAAGAACAACGCTCGGACAGTCTCTGCAAAGACTGACAACTTTATTTCTGTAGTCAAGCCTTTTTATAGGAGCAAGGAACAAAGAGCTTAGAACATATGGCCAGCAGGGCACCTACAAGGCTAAGATATAATCAGTAAAAGATACTTCAAGGACCAGTGCGTTCTTAACGACCCATGTGTTTATCCATGACCCATTTTCTCAAGCAACGTCTTTAATGTTTAATCACTAAATTTTGGCTCTGAGCATAGCCAAAGGCAGGAAATGTTTTTCAGCTATCAGTACACAATGCCTGGGTACTTCTGGCCCTTTGCCATTTCCCTGAGGACATTCTCCTTCAAGGCTATTTTGCACTGTGCCTCCCAACATATCCTCTTTTTGTTTTTAGTTTAAGCACGGCAGCTGCTAACTGGACTCCTTTGTGGGAGGCACGGAGTCTTGAGTAGAGACGTCTGTATCCTACAAACAAGGACAGAAAAAGCAGAGCAATTAATATATACATAAAAAGGTTGCCTCCTGAAAACCAAGTCCTGGGATCCAGAGAAGATAATGTTTTGGTTAAAGTATCATAAAATTGGGTGCTATATAATTCCTTAGATATTTTAACTTGAAAATTAGCAATTTGTCATTTTAGAAGGTTGATGTCCAAACTTGAGTTATCCGTGAGATCCTGCAAATGTGATTTAACTTTATCCCAAGGATATTCAGTGCCATTATAGGGCATGTTAGTCATACAGAAAGAAGTAAAATTCCAGTGACAACGTATATGTGTTTGGAAAGTAAGTTGCTGTACTTGATCTCCTACATTAATTACCGCTGTTTGTAATTCATTAATTTGTGTTTGCAATTGTTGATCTATTTGAGCTTGTCGAGTCCAGAGATCATGGGAATCTTTGTGCCAAGCAGTTATAAAATCATGATTCTGTATAGAATTGTGTAGTGCCATACCAGATAGGGTTCCTACTGTAATAGATATTAGACTAAGGATCTTCTTGCCTGGAGAATCCCAGGGACGGTGGAGCCTGGCGGGCTGCTGTCTATGGGGTCTCACAGAGTTGGACACGACTGAAGTGACTTAGCTTAGCATTAGCATTATGCACTTTGACGTCTTTAAGCCATTTTTGAGTAACACTGAGAGAAATACAGAGTCGGTCCATGGTTCTGTTAGGTTAACAGGAAGCCACAATTCAGATCTCTGCTCGACTATTGCAATGTTGACATTATGATATGAAATAGTATGGTTTAAACATGTATACAAGGCACATGCTATACAATTAACAATCTTAGCAGAAAGATCTATATCAAAGTTACCTACAATAAACATGTATGGGAGGTGCACACAAGATTGGATATAACCTGTACTATTGTATAAAAAGGTATAGTTTTGAGGTTTTAAGGCTTTTGCAGTCCCATACACACTGGCAAAGCGCTCCAATGCAGCAGGAATCTTCCACACATGCCATTGCTCAGGTCCCACAATAGGGACTATGATTCTGGGTCAAGGTGGAGACAATCCCCCATTATACCAATTTAACAGTACGTCCTTATCAGTCCAAAATCTAGTATTGGTCTTATGAAATCCCCACACGTTGGACTTATTATACCAGGAACAGTTATGGTTCTTTTCTTGTTCCTCAGAGCAGTTCACAAACAATCCGTGGGGTCCCCAGTCAATGAATTTAAATATAAATTGATTTTGCTGAATGATAGAGGTTTTCCCAAACTGTCCCCAACAATCTGACCAATATAGAGATTGAATTGATTAGTTCCTTCTTCATGATACAACATCACATATTGGTTCTTCAGGCCGGAAGAGTGAATTAGTATAGTTAACTATTTGTCCAGGATAATGCCTCTCAGAGCCATTTAGCAGGAAGGATGCGGTTGCAAACATTCCTATACGATAGGCAGAACCATTGTGTGCTGAGTAAGCCTACCATTGTGCAAATATGGTCATGCATAAAGGGTGAGATCCAAAACATTTGGGTAAGGTTTTGAATCCAATAGAAATATTTATTTTTCTTCCTTCATCTTCTTCATGAACTGGTCTTCGTGTTGACCATGGAGCTGGGAAGTGCAGGCTGTCACTGGTGAATACCACAGGGGCCTTGTCGACCCAATCCATTATGGATAACAAGGGTGGATTAGGTATGTATGCCCAGTAAACATATTCCGCACTTACCCCAGAGGAACAAGAGAACAGCTAGCATTGCCACAAACAGCTTATCTGGAGTCATGGGAGTTCCAGTAACTTTCAGTGTTTGTTCAGCCTGATGAGTCATATTTTTCACCCAAGCCCATGTCGGGTAGGGGTTCAGACGTTGACGTTTTCTCTTCGGCTCCTCTATGGTCATTGATGAGACCCTTCGTGTCAGCTGCGCCACCTGTTGGGGGAGTCCAGTCTCATGGTTCTTCTCAGTAATAGACATGGCAAAGTGGAACCAAGATTTCTTCTCCATCTGCAATGACAAGACCGTAACCTTTGCCTAGGAGTCGTAAGATTCCTGGCGACCATTGATTAAACTGTTTATACCATATTGGTGTGTTGACTTCTAACAGTTGCTTACTGTTTTCCTCTGCAAAATGTCTGTCTGCACAAGTATCAGAACTTTTATTAAATTTAAAAAATTTAAGGAATAAAGAGTTAAAGATAATAACACTTGAGGATTCATAGGATAAGAAGTGTATCTTCTCTTCCATATTCCCCATTTCTGTTTTAATAATAATTTTAAGAGTATGATGGGCTCTTTCAATAATTGCTTGACCCTGGGGATTATAGGGTAACCCCATGATGTGTGTTATATTCCATTCCATAAGAAATGAACGAAACAAGTGAGAGGTAAATGCAGGCCAATTATCTGTTTTTAAGACCGAAGGTATCCCCATAACAGGGAAGGTGAGTAAAAGTGTGAAAATGGCGTATTTGCTGGATTCTTAAGAGATAGGCACTGCCCATATAAAACCTGAAAATGTATCAACTGAAACAAAAAGCAAAGAAAACTTTCCTAAGGAGCAATGAGTGAAGTCAGATTGCCAAAGGGAGTTAGGCTGTTGCCCGTGAGGATTAACTCCCGAAACTGTGGTACATAAGTGCAGAGGAGCGCAGACGTCACAGGATTTAATGATATGTCTCGCTTCAGTGAGGGGAATATGGCATTTAGAGTGCAATCTTTTAGCATTGGTATGAAGATTAGCATGTTCACCAATAGCAGACGTAAAGACAGGAGCTATGAACCTATCACCAGCATCATTTCTTACTGCCAGGGGGCCAGGCAAACCTGAATGAGCACGTATATGTGCAATGAAGAAAGGTTCCGTATGTGATCGAATTAAGGCTTGAGTCCTTGAAAAGAGACTATATAATTCTTCATCTAGGTTGTATAAAAAGGTGGTAACAAAATTAGGGAAAAGGGAAGCAAGGTATTTGGAATCAGTATATACATTAAAAGATAATGGTTGAAGAGACAAAAGAGCATATAAAGCATACAATTCAACTCTTTGTACTGAAGAATAGGTAGTGGGTAATTTCTCTTTGATATCAGGGCCCATGATCCCAGCTATGCCTTTCTTGTTGCCATCAATGAAATAGGTAGGTGCATTTGAAATAGGCTGGGAGGCAATGATATTAGTTACTAAAAATTTAGTACACTGTAGGAAGTCCCATAATTTTCCTTTCGGCAAATGGAATGAGATAACGTTCTGAAAATCATTTAATGCTATTTGCATGGTCATGGTATACTGTAAGGTAATTTGTAATTCCTTTTTTGTCAAGGGGACATGTATTGCATATGGATCAAATCCAGTTAAGGTTTGTACATGACTCCTTCCTGTTACAATTAGTTGCCCTATTTTCTCAATTATGATACGATTTTCTTTGACTGTTTAGTATGTAGATATATCTACTCTATCGGGCTGTTTTGAGCTATGACTGCAGTAGGTGAATATTTGGTGGGGAATATATATAAATAGACTGGTTATGATCCAGCCGAGTTGAGAAAGATTGTTGAATGTGTTTTTCAACAAATTTTAATTCTTCTTCTGTTTCTTTTGTTAGCTGTCTAGGACCATTAGGGTCAAGAGGCCCCTCTAAAATTTTAAATAAATTTTGTAATGCATAGGTGGGAATGCCAATAGATGGCCGAAGCCAATTAATATCTCCTATCAATTTTTGAAAATTATTTAATGTGCGTAGAGAATGCATAGAGATTTGAGTTTTTTGAGGTTTTATCTTAGACTCTTCCATAACATGTCCTAAGTAATTAAAGGGTGCTTTCAATTGAATCTTATCTGGCACAACAAGCAGGCCATGATTTTGAAGAATGGTAGTGACTTAGTCATATAACTGTTGTAAACAGAGTTCAGATTCCATGGAGAGGAGTATATCATCCACATAATGAATTATGAAAGCAGTAGGATATTTATCTCTAATGGGTTGTAATAAAACAGATATGAGATATTGGCAAATGATAGGAGAGTTCATCATTCCCTGAGGCAAAACCTTCCACTGAAATATTTTAACAGGAGCCATGGGATTTATAGAAGGAACTGAAAAAGCAAAACGTTTTTTATCTTTAGGATGCAAAGGTATAGTAAAAAAGCAGTCTTGTGTATCAGTAATAATTACAGACCATCCTTTTGGCACCATGGAAGGGAGGGCAATCCAGGTTGTAAGGGCCCCATAGGAATCATAGTATTATTAACATTTCTTAAATCCTTCAACATTTGCCATTTTCCTGATTTCTTTTTTATTACAGAAACGGGAGAGTTCCATAGGGAAAATGAAGGCTGTATATGATTTTTCAGTAGTTGCTCATTTACTAATTGTGTGAGAGCTGCCAACTTTCCTTTAGTCAGGGCCACTGAGGTGTCCCTACTGGGGTATCAGATTCCCAGTCAAGAGGCAGCAGTGTTAACTCAATGGCCCCCATCAAAAAGTCTCATTTAGAGAAATCGTGGCTTTAATTTGTTCGAGAAAATCCCTTCCCCACAAATTAATAGGGATACTGGTAATATATGGTTTGGTGTAAGCTACAATTTGATCAGGACCATAAGCTTGTAAATAGGATGCATTGACGAAAGTTTGTGTAGCATTAGCCTTGCCTACCCCTAACAATCTGGACGGAGCCACAGTCTTACCCCATTCAAGAGACCATTCTTCAGTTCTAATAATGGAAATGTTGGCTCCTGTATCCAACATACCTGTGAAATTTTTTCCCCGTATCTTTAGAGTAAGCATAGGTTTTTGATGTTCCTTCAATAAGGTAGATAGTGTGGCGGCAAGAATGGTGCTACCAAAACCCCCCTGCCTAATTTTATTAGATGCCTTCAATGGTCTGACATATGGCAAAAGTAATAATTGTGCAAAGTGCTCCCCTTTTTGTAAGTATACATTTCCTAACTTTACGACATTCACCATGACATGTATCTCTCCTTCATAATCTTCATCCACAACTTCAGTCAACACTACTAAACCTCTCATGGTATAACTGCTACGTCCCAAAATCAGTCCCACTGTTCTGGATGGGATCGGACTGTAATATCCAGTGGGGATTTTATGAGGATTGTATAATTCTATTAACTCCATGTCATAAGGACTAGGTATATCAATGTAAGCACTCTTAGATGTAGCTGCTTGTAGTGTCATGATGTGGGGTCCTCTTTTTGTAGTGGGGCTAGAGGATAGCCCCTTTACTAGTTTCCCTGTTGTTTCTGCTGTGCCTCTGTAGTTAATGCATTTCCATCCTTATCGAATTTGGAACGACATTCATTCAACCAATGGAATCCCTTTTTACATTTTGGGCAAACTCCTGGGGGCCTTTTTTTATTAGAAGTAGTATTATTTTTTGGAGAAGGCAATGGCAACCCACTCCAGTACTCTTGCCTGGAAAATCCCATGGACAGAGGAGCCTGGTAGGCTGCAGACCATGGGGTTGCAAAGAGTCGGGCACGACTGAGCAACTTCACTTTCATTTTTCACTCTCATGCATTGGAGAAGGAAATGGCAACCCACTCCAGTGTTCTTGCTTGGAGAATTCCAGGGATGGGGGAGCCTGGTGGGCTGCCGTCTATGGGGTCACACAGAGTCGGACATGACTGAAGGGATTTAGCAGTATTATTTTTAGCTGTTTGCACTGGCATGCGGCTTTGTTTTTTCATATGGCCGGCCTTCCTGAAGTTAAAACATTTAGCATTGGCAGCCTTTTGCACATTAAAATTTCTAGTGCCACTAATTTTGCTATATGGGACATAGATCTGATATCTCTACAAGCTTTCAAATACTCCATTAGAGAACCAGTTTCTCGAATTGGTCTAAGCACGGATCGACATTCCTCATTAGCATTTTTTCAAAGGCAAGTTGTTTTAAAATAATATTTTGTAAGATTTCATCCTTGATAGATTTTTTGATGGCATCCTTTAATTTTCCTATAAATTGGGAATATTCCTCTTCATGCCCTTGGGTAATCTTGACAAATGAACCATCAGAGTTAATACTATCAACCTTTGCCCATGCTTTGCAAGAAAATTCTTTAATGAAATACAACAACATCTGAGGGGTAATATTAGCTAATTGCACAGTCATATCGGCCATGGCTCCTGTTCCAGTGAATATATCATAGGTTAAATTGGCAGGGTTACCATGAGATTGCTGGTCAATCATCATTTGTTGGGCTTTGTCATCAACCCACATTTGCCACTGAAGTAATTGCTGAGAATTTAGAACCATCTTGGCTACTTGAAAAAAAATTATATGGCATCCAATGATCAGCCCATCCTCTGAGGAATTCTACACAGTAAGGAGAAGTAGGTCCATACAGAGTGCATGCTTTCTTAAAGCTAGACAACATACCAAAATCTAAACCAGCCCAAGTATTCTGGCCTTGGGCAGGTTGATCAAACTGTATTGGGAAAGCAAAAGTGCAAGCAGGCATCTCCTGAGGAGGAGTGAAATGGTTAGTACGAGCAAAGTTAGCAACTGCTGTTACAGGTGGAGCAGAAGGGAAAACCTCAGATTTGGGCTGTCCATTGAATGAAATGACCTCCGCTCTAAGTGGTTTCGGTTTTGACACATCCTGTATACATACGTCTCCAAGCTGTTTTTCCAGGGATTGTGTCCGATTGAGCATAACATTCTTATATTTCAAAGCATCTTGCATATCTTGTTCCTCAAGCTTATATTCATGTAAAGACCGAACAGTCTTCACTTCCAAATCAACATTATGCCCTTCAATTTGTTCTATGACAGCCCATATGAATGACCATGTAACCCACCATTGAGGGGGAATACGGACTCCTTGCCAATATGCTCGCAAAACATTATTCTTAACCCTTTTCCATATGTCTAGATCGAGTGTCCCCTCCTCTGGGAACCATGGATTATGTTCCAGTAATATATGATAGCAGTTGTTCAACTGACTCTTGAAACATTAACACCATTTTGTTTTAAAAAGTGATGCATTATAGAAATGAAAGGAATCTTACTGCTAGGTTGTCCCATCCTGCTTACCTCTTTCTGCAGGGCTCACCGCTTTGTTCAGGCTTCCTATCAAGTCCCTGTCCAGGTGCCACCTGTGGGAATTTTCTTTCCTGGGACTTGGAAACAGCGAACCTGAAAGAACAATGCTCGGACAGTCTCTGCAAGGACTGACAACTTTATTTCTGCAGTCAAGTCTTTTTATAGGAGCAAGGAAAAAAGAGCATAGAATATATGGCCAGCAGGGCACATACAAGGCTAAGATATAATCAGTAAAAGATACTTCAAGGACCATGTTCTTAACGTTCTTAATGACCTATGTGTTTATCCATGACCCATTTTCTCAAGCAACGTCTTTAATGTTTAATTGCTAAATTTTGGCTCCGAGCATAGCCAAAGGCAGGAAATGTTTTTCAGCTATCAGTAAACAATGCCTGGGTACTTCTGGCCCTTCACCATTTCCCCAAGGACCTTCTCCTTCAAGGCTATTTTGCACTGCGCCTCCAACACACCCAACATAGGAGCACCACAATATGTAAGACAAATGCAAACAAATATGAAAGGGGAAATTAACAATAATACAATAATAGTGGAGAATTTAATACCCCGCTCACACCTATGCATAGATCAACTAAACAGAAAATTAACAAAGAAACATAAACGTTAAATGATACAATAGACCAACTAGACCTAATTGATATCTACAGGACATTTTACCCCAAAACAATGAATTTCACCTTTTTCTCAAGCGCACATGGAACCTTCTCCAGGATAGATCACATCCTGGGCCATAAATCTAGCCTTGGTAAGTTCAAAAAAATTGAAATCATTCCAAGCATCTTTTCTGACCACAATGCAGTAAGATTAGATCTCAATTACAGGAGAAAAAATATTAAAAATTCCAACAAATGGAGGCTGAACAACACACTGCTGAATAACCAACAAATCACAGAAGAAATCAAAAAAGAAATCAAAATATGCATAGAAACAAATGAAAATGAAAACACAACAACCCAAAACCTATGGGAAACTGTAAATGCAGCGCTAAGGGGAAAGTTCATAGCAATACAGGCATACCTCAAGAAATAAGAAAAAAAGTCAAATAAATAACCTAACTCTACACCTAAAGCAACTAGAAAAGGAAGAAATGAAGAACCCCAGGGTTAGTAGAAGGAAAGAAATCTTAAAAATTAGGGCAGAAATAAATGCAAAAGAAACAAAGGAGACCATAGCAAAAATCAACAAAGCCAAAAGCTGGTTCTTTGAAAGGATAAATAAAATTGTCAAACTATTAGCCAGACTCATCAAGAAACAAAGGGAGAAAAATCAAATCAATAAAATTAGAAATGAAAATGGAGAGATCACAACAGACAACACACAAATACAAAGGATCATAAGAGACTACTGCTGCTGCTGCTGCTGCTGCTAAGTCGCTTCAGTCGTGTCTGACTCTGTGCGACCCCATAGATGGCCACCCACGAGGCTCCGCCATCCCTAGGATTCTCCAGGCAAGAACACTGGAGTGGGTTTCCATTTCCTTCTCCAATGCATGAAAGTGAAAAGTGAAAGTGAAGTTGCTCAGTCATGTCAGATTCGTAGCGACCCCATGGACTGCAGCCCACCAGGCTCCTCCCCATCCATGGGATTTTCCAGGCAAGAGTACTGGAGTGGGGTGCCATTGCCTTCTCCAATGGACAACGTGGAAGAAATGGTCAAATTCTTAGAAAAGTAAAACTTTCCAAAACTGGACCAGGAGAAATAGAAAATCTTAACAGACCCATCACAAACACAGACATTGAAACTGTAATCAGAAATTTTCCAGCAAACAAAAGCCCAGGTCCAGATGGCTTCACAGCTGAATTCTACCAAAAATTTAGAGAAGAGCTAACACCTATCCTGCTCAAACTCTTCCAGAAAATTGCAGAGGAGGGTAAACGTCCAAACTCATTCTATGAGGCCACCATCACCCTAATACCAAAACCTGACAAAGATGCCACAAAAAAAGAAAACTACAGGCCAATATCACTGGTGAATATAGATGCAAAAATCCTTAATAAAATTCTAGCAATCAGAATCCAACAACAAATTAAAAAGATCATACACCATGACCAAGTGGGCTTTATCCCAGGGATGCAAGGATTCTTCAATATCTGCAAATCAATCAATGTAATACACCACATTAACAAATTGAAAAATATAAACCATATGATTATCTCAATAGATTCAGAGAAAGCCTTTGATAAAATTCACCATCCATTTATGATAAGAACTCTCCAGAAAGCAGGAATAGAAGGAACATACCTCAACATAATAAAAGCTATATATGACAAACCCACAGCAAACATTATCTTCAATGGTGAAAAATTGAAAGCATTTCCTCTAAAGTCAGGAACAAGACAAGGGTGCCCACTCTCACCACTACCATTCAACATAGTTTTGGAAGTTTTGGCCACAGCAATCAGAGCAGAAAAAGAAATAAAAGGAATCCAAATTGGAAAAGAAGAAGTAAACCTCTCACTGTTTGCAGGTGACAGGATCATCTACATAGAAAACCCTAAAGACTTCACCAGAAAATTACTAGAGTGAATCAATGAATATATTAAAGTTGCAGGATATAAAATCAACACATAGAAATTCCTTGCATTCCTATACACTAATAATGAGAAAATAGAAAGAGAAATTAAGGAAACAATTCCATTCACCATTGCAATAAAAAGAATAAAATACTTAGGAATATATCTACCTAAAGAAACTAAAGACCTATATATACAAAACTATAAAACACTGATGAGAGAAATCAAAGAGGACACTAATAGATGGAGAAAAATACCATGTTCATGGATTGGAAGAATCAATATAGTGAAAATGAGTATACTATCCAAAGCAATCTATAGATTCAATGCAATCCCTATCAAGCTGCCAATGGTATTTTTCACAGAGCTAGAACAAATAATTTCACAATTTGTATGGAAATGCAAGAAACCTCAAATAGCCAAAGCAATCTTGAGAAAGAAGAATGGAACTGGAGGAATCAACCTGCCTGACTTCAGGCTCTACTACAAAGCCACAGTCATCAAGACAGTATGGTACTGCCACAAAGACAGAAATATAGAGCAATGGAACAAAATAGAAAGCCCAGAGATAAATCCACACAACTATGGACAACTTATCTTTGACAAAGGAAGCAAGAATATACAGTGGAGAAAAGACAATCTCTTTAACAAGTGGTACTGGGAAAACTGGTCAACCACTTGTAAAAGAATGAAACTAGAACACTTTCTAACATCATACACAAAAATAAACTCAAAATGGATTAACGATCTAAACATAAGACCAGAAACTATAAAAATCTTAGAGGAGAACATAGGCAAAACACTCTCCGACATACATCACAGCAGGATCCTCTACGACCCACCTCCCAGAATATTGGAAATAAAAGCACAAATAAACAAATGGGATCTAATCAAAATTAAAAGCTTCTGCACAACAAAAGAAACTATAAGCAAAGTGAAAAGACAGCCTTCAGAATGGGAGAAAATAATAGCAAATGAAGCAACTGACAAACAACTAATCTCAAAAATATACAAGCAACTCCTGTAGCTCAATTCCAGGAAAATAAACAACCCAATCAAAAAATGGGCCAAAGAACTAAATAGACATTTCTCCAAAGAAGACATATAGATGGCTAACAAACACATGAAAAGATGCTCAACATGACTCATTATCAGAGAAATGCAAATCAAAACCACAATGAAGTACCATTTTATGCCAGTCAGAATGGCTGCGATCCAAAAGTCTACAAATAATAAATGCTGGAGAGGGTGTGGAGAAAAGGGAACCCTCTTACAATGTTGGTGGGAATGCAAACTAGTACAGCCACTATGGAGAACAATGTGCAGATTCCTTAAAAAACTGGAAATAGAACTGCCATAAGACCCAGAAATCCCACTGCTGGGCATACACTCCGAGG
Organism: Bos mutus; assembly: GCF_027580195.1. NCBI lineage: Eukaryota > Metazoa > Chordata > Mammalia > Artiodactyla > Bovidae > Bos > Bos mutus. The sequence goes on along the minus strand of NC_091633.1, from coordinate 50,954,149 downwards.
AAATCAGAATCGAAAAAGACACGTGTACCCCAATGTTCATCGCAACACTGTTTCTAATAGCCAGGACATTGAAGCAACCTAGATGTCCATCAGCAGAGGAATGGATAAGAAAACAGTGGTACATATACACAATGGAGTATTACTCAGCCATGAAAAAGAATACATTTGAATCAGTTCTAATGAGGTGGATAAAACTGAAGCCTATTATACAGAGTGAAGCCAGAAAGAAAAACACCAATACAGTATCAGATCAGATCAGATCAGTCGCTCAGTTGTGTCCGATTCTTTGCAACCCCATGAATCACAGCACAGCAGGCCTCCCTGTCCATCACCAACTCCTGGAGTTTACTGAGACTCACGTCCATCGAGTCAGTGATACCATCCAGCCATCTCATCCTCTGTCGTCCCCTTCTCCTCCTGCCCCCAATCCCTCCCAGCATCAGAGTCTTTTCCAATGAGTCAACTCTTCACATGAGGTGGCCAAAGTACTGGAGTTTCAGCTTTAGCATCATTCCTTCCAAAGAAATCCCAGGGCTGATCTCCTTCAGAATGGACTGGTTGGATCTCCTTGCAGTCCAAGGGACTCTCAAGAGTCTTCTCTAACACCACAGTTCAAAAGCATCAATTCTTCCGCACTCAGCCTTCTTCACAGTCCGACTGTCACATCCATACGTGACCAGAGGAAAAACCATAGCCTTGACTAGACGGACCTTTGTTGGCAAAGTAATGCCTCTGCTTTTGAATATGCTATCTAGGTTGGTCATAACTTTCCTTCCAAGGAGTAAGCGTCTTTTAATTTCATGGCTGCAGTCACCATCTGCAGTGATTTTGGAGCCCAGAAAAATAAATTCTGACACTGTATCCTCATCTATTTCCCATGAAGTGATGGGACCAGATGCCATGATCTTCGTTTTCTGACTGTTGAACTTTAAGCCAACTTTTTCACTCTCCACCTTCACTTTCATCAAGAGACTTTTTAGTTCCTCTTCACTTTCTGCCATAAGGATGGTGTCATCTGCATATCTGAGGTTATTGATATTTCTCCTGGCAAACAATTCCAACTTGTGTTTCTTCCAGTCCAGCATTTCTCATGATGTATTCTGCATATAAGTTAAATAAACAGGGTGACAATATACAGCCTACTAACACATATATATGGAATTTTGAAAGATGGTAATGATAACCCTGTATGTGAGACAGCAAAAGAGACACAGATGCATAGAACAGTCTTTTGGACTCTGTGGGAGAGGGAGGCAGGGGATGATTTGGGAGAATGGCAGTAAAACATGTATAATATAAGAAACGAATTGCCAGTCCAGGTTCGATGCAGGATACAGGAAGCTTGGGGCTGGTGCACTGGGATGACCCAGAGGGATGGTATGGGGAGGGAGGTGGGCGGGGGGTTCAGGATGGGAACACATGTATACCCACAGTGGATGCATGTTGATGTATGGCAAACCCAATACAATATTGTAAAGTAAAAAAGAAAATAAGATAATAAAAAATAAATAAAATAAAATAAAACAAAACAAAAAAATAGTTTCTATTGAGGGCCAATTATGGGCTAAACACACATCAAAAGTGTTTTCAGTGTAGCATAGTATACATTTATACCTGTGATATTTGGCAAAACTAATACAATTATGTAAAGTTTAAAAATAAAATAAAAAAAAAAGAAAGAAAATGCATATGTGGTTTGAGACTTAGTCAAGTTTATGAACATGAAATATATTATCAGATTCATAATGTCAAAATCAAAAGAGTTCCAGGCACCTATTTTAGTGAACTAGACTTATGGTATATGAGACAAAAAGTAACTGCATTCTTAAAGCACTTCCTTTTAACCACCCTGTCCTGGAGATATATCAAACGAATCCTGAAGCACTTTTATTTACTTTTGCATCTTATTGGACAATCTAATTATTTCAGTTTATTTTTTTTAAATCACAATAGAATATGGTCAAATCTAAACACACGATACTGTGTGATACAAACTAGAATTTCCACCTAATTTCCATAATCTCAAAACCCTTCCATGAGAAAGGTAGGGGAGTGGTAAATAAGGCCAAGTGGGTTTTATTGGTCAGTTTTGGTATTTGTTTTACTCTTCCTCCTTGATTCTGACTTTCTGCCCTCAACTCCCACCATTCGGTATACTTCTTGCTTTTTTAAGCTTTTGAAAATGGAAGGCTAAATGGGCAATGTAACAAAGGTGGACAGGTCTTACGTGGTTGATGATGTTGAATTGTTTCATTTACATTTAATTATTTCATTTTGATTGTTTTGTAAGGACTTCACCCATCTCTGTTCTGCATTTTCCAGTTTAGGTCGTACTGCTGCTAAACGGCAGCTTACACCTCCGCTATCAGTCCCTGACTTCCAGTGATCCACCTCATATTGCATCTTTATAAGTGACTTTGACCCTCCAATCTGGTCTCGTGACCACAGTTCTTTCCAAAGGACTCAAGTCCTGGCCTCTTTCCACTAGGTATGCATGTGGTCAACAGGACCAAACAGCTTGCCCCACCACTTGTGTGACTGTAGCTTGCTCAAACCCTATGCTGTTCTCTGCATTTAGCCATTGGAGGCAGCTACAGTCATTGTTGTGCCTTTGGAATTTTCACAGGAAAGACAGACTTTCTCATGAAGCTTTTTCATCTCTAAAACCTCCAGGAGACACAGGTCAAGATTACTCCTTTCTTCTGGAAGCACCAGAGCCAGACTAATAATGTGCGCTGCGCAAATAAAACTTAAGGGTTCAGAAGTCAATGTCGACTCCCTACAAGCAGCCCCATGCTCTGCACATGCTTTTCTTGGAAACAAACCAGCTAAAAGGACAATCCTACTTTTACGTCACATTATTTATACAAAGGTATTTGACTATTATTATGCCTGGAAAATCCCATGGACGGAGGAACCTGGAAGGCTGCAGTCCATGGGGTCGCTGAGGGTCAGACACGACTGAGCAACTTCACTTTCACTTTTCACTTTCATGCATTGGAGAAGGAAATGGCAACCCACTCCAGTGTTCTTGCCTGGAGAATCCCAGGGACGGGGGAGCCTGGTGGGCTGCCATCTATGAAGTCACACAGAGTCGGACACGACTGAAGTGACTTAGCAGCAGCAGCAGCAGTTAGTAATGGGAACTTGAAGATTTTGAACAGAATAGTGAGTGACATAACCAGAGGGAGGCCTTTAAGAACAGTATTAAGCACCTTTGCTATCCTTACACTTTTATGGATCAGTAAGCTCAATCTGTTTTTGACTGAAGAGTAGCAGTTTGTTATTTTCAGTCAGTTGTTGGGTTATAGTGAACTCTGAGGTATAAAAATATCAGAAGCTGTGCAACACAAAAGAGAAATCCAAGATTGGTTATCTTGTTTTCTGAGGAGGACCAAATATTTTTTATTTTCATATACAATTTCTGCTTCAATACGGTGGCAAAAATCTAAATGATGTGACTTAATACATATTTTCCTTTTATAGATCCACTGGATTTTGCAAGTTTTTATTTGCCAGAGGTTAGACTTTTAATGTTTTAATTATATTTGCTAAAATATTCTAATTCATACGAACATTACTGAATTGACTGGTTTTCTAAGATTATTAGCTTAGTCTATAATACTGCATTAAAGCTTTTTGATTTTAATCTTCAGAAGGCTTGAAAAATAATCAATAAAAGCAAGAACTCTTATGGCTTGGGTTTAAATCCTTTTTATTGTAATTGAATTAGTTCCCCTATCTTGGCCCAGAGAAGCCTTTGTAATTTTCTGTTAAGCTTTCAGAAGTGGCTTGCATTATGTAATCAGATAAGAAATAAAATAAACCCTTTACTTAACAATATTATTTTTAAAAAGCACCACTGATTTAGTCTATAATACACTGTTGACAAAATAAATTAATAACAATGAAAAACACTAGTTTGAAAGGAGTGATTGCTGAGCTTTCATTTAAATTTAAATTTAGACAAAAATAGCTACAGTAGTCTTGTTGCCTAAAATTACCTTGTTCAAATCTTTCCCATTAGAAAGAATGATATTTGCAAATCAAACAGATTAGTTTTCAGCACACATAGATGAGTCCTCTTCTTTGAAAATTTCTCATTATTTTAAAAATATGATACTCTATTTAAACACAGCAATGGAATTCCACTTTGCATCCTGTTCTTTACTTGATGAAGGAGATTTTACTGTAACATGCTTTTCAAACTTCAAAAGTTGGTAGGAAAACTAAATTAGCCTGTGGAGAATCAAGTTAAAAGTGGTATATTTTGGTTCTATCTGTGCCCAATGAAAACTATGTCCAGTTGGACTTAAACTGGACATTGTAATTCCCACTGAGTTTCCTCAAATTCTCAATTTCCTGATCAGCCTCACAGTTAGAGGACTGAGCCAGGCTATTACAAAGTCCTGGAGGAATTTCTACTTGCAAATGCATAAAGATGCACAAATATGAATATTTTGTGACCTAGAGCTAATATGTGAAGGACATGATGGACACATACAGTTATCCCAAGTTCTCACAGACATTTTAGTGGGGAAAAATGTCACCACTCTTCCGACATATTTGATAAGTAAAAAAGGCCTTAACAAAATCCCTGGATTCCAGTTAATACCATTTGCTAACCCTCTTGTATGGACCAGACCCCTATGCTTATTAAAAACACAAAAGCAGTGAGGTGTTGCTGCTGCTGATGCTGCTAAGTCGCTTCAGTCATGTCCGACTCTGTGCGACCCCATAGACGGCAGCCCACCAGGCTTCCCTGTCCCTGGGATTCTCCAGGTAAGAACACGGGAGTGGGTTGCCAATGCATGAGAGTGAAAAGTGAAAGTGAAGTCGCTCAGTCTTGTCCGACTCCCAGCAACCCCATGGACTGCAGCCTACCAGGCTCCTCCGTCCATGGGATTTTCCAGGCAAGAGTACTGGAGTGGGGTGCCATTGCCTTCTCTGAGTGAGGTGTTAATACCTGCTAAGTATTGAAATGGGTTAAAACAATCAGAGAAACTAATTTCATAAAACAGAACTGAACTGAGCATCAAAGGAAAGAAGGCTATGTCAAAGAGCCAGACTAGAGGAGTACAGCTGGCCCCACTTGGCTCTCTCTTCAATCTGCCATCAGAGGCAGCCAAAGCCTCTGACATGTGTGAGCAGACTTACATGGGATTTGGACGACGTGTTTAGAAAAACAATGAAAAAGTTACATTTTATGGAAAAGTATGCATACTAGGGAAGTATCAGTTCAGTTCAGTCGCTCAGTGGTGTCTGACTCTTTGTGACCTCATGAACCACAGCACACTAGGCCTCCCTGTCCATCACCAACTCCCAGAGTTTACCCAAACTCATGTCCATTGGATTGGTGATGCCATCCAACCATCTCATCCTCTGTTATCCCCTTCTCCTCCGGCCTTCAATCTTTACCAGCATCAGGGTCTTTTCCATGAATCACTTATTTGCATGAGGTGGCCACAGTGTTGGCGTTTCAGCTTCAAAATCAGTCCTTCCAATGAACACCCAGGACTGATCTCCTTTAGGATGGATTGGTTGGATCTCCTTGCAGTCCTAGGGACTCTCAAGAGTCTTCTCCAACACCACAGTTCAAAAGCATCAGTTCTTCAGCGCTCAGCTTTCTCTGTAGTCTAACTCTCACATCCATACATGACTACTGGAAAAACCATAGCTTTAACTAGATGGACCTTTGTTGGCAAAGTAATGTCTCTGCTTTTTAATATGCTGTCTAGGTTGGTCATAACTTTCCTTCCAAAGAGCAAGCATCTTTTAATTTCATGCCTGCAGTCACCATTGACAGTGATTTTGGAACCCAAAAAATAAAGTCAGTCACTGTTTCCAGTTTTTCTGCATCTATTTCCCATGAAGTGATGGGACCAGATGCCATGATCTTTGTTTTCTGAGGGTTGAGTTTTCAGCCAACTTTGTCACTCCTCTTTCACTTTCATTAAGAGGCTCTTTACTTCTTCTTTACTCTGCCATAAGGGTGGTGTCATCTGCATATCTGAGGTTATTGATATTTCTCCCGGCAATCTTGATTCCAGCCTGTGCTTCTTCCAGCCCAGCATTTCTCATGATGTACTCTGCATATAAGTTAAATAGGTGACAATATACAGCCTTGATGTACTCTTTTTCCTATTTGGAACCAGTCTGTTGTTCCATGTCCAGTTCTAATTGTTGCTTCCTGACCTGCATACAGGTTTCTCAAGAGGCAGGTCAGGTGGTCTGGTATTCCCATCTCTTTCAGAATTTTCCACAGTTTATTGTGATCCTCAGTCGTGTCCAATTCTTTGCAACCCCATGGACTGCAGCATGCCAGTCCTCCTTGTCCATCACCAACTCCCAGAGTTTACTCAAACTCAAGTCCATTGAGTCGGTGATGCCATCCAACCATCTCATCTTCTGTTGTCTCCTTCTCTTCTTGCCTTAAATTTTTCCCAGCATCAGGGGCTTTTCAAATGAGTCAGTTCTTTGCATCAGGTGGCCAAAGTATTGGAGTTTCAGCTTCAGCATCAGTTCTTACCGTGAATGTTCCAGACTTAATTTCCTTTAGGATGGACTTGTTGGATCTACTTGCAGCCCATAGGACTCTCAAGAGTCTTCTCCAACACCACAGTTCAAAAGCATCAATTCTTCAGCTCTCAGCTTTCTTTATAGTCCAACTCTCACATCCATACATGACTACTGGGCTTCCCTTGTGGCTCAGCTGGTAAAGAATCTCCCTGCAATGCATGAGACCTGAGTTTTATCCCTGGGTTGGGAAAGGCTACCCACTTCAGTATTCTGGCCTGGAGAATTCCATGGACTGTATAGCTCATGGAGTTGCAGAGTAAGACATGACTGAGTGACTTTCACTTTCACTTTAGGAAAGTACAGAAACTGGTTAAACAGATCAAGTGGGAGAAAAACTTCAGGAGGCTCTGAAGTCAGGTATGATACAGAAGTATGAATACCAGTACCAACATCAATGTCAACACATACTGAGGCTCTACAGTGGATCCAATAGTATGTGTGTGGCTCAATTCCTTCAGTCATGTCCAACTCTTTGCAACCCTATGGACTATAGCCCACCAGGCTCCTCTGTCCGTAGGATTCTCCAGGCAAGAATACTGGAGTGGGTTGCCACTGCCTGCTCCAGTCAACACTATACTGAGATTGAATATAAATTATATCGTTTTATTCCCCACCACATAAGAGAATAAGAATTGTTATAATCTCATTTTATTAGTGAAGAAAAAGAGTCTGGAGGTGGTTAAATATTTTCCAAGGATAAAATGTTACTATATGGTCAGTATGACCTCAAGAGGAGGTGATGAAATTCCAGTTAAGGTATTTAACAGAATCATCTTTAGGATTTTAAAGTGCTGCATTCAATATGTCAGCTAATTTGGTAAACTCAGCAGTGGCCACAGGACTAGAAAAGCCCAGTTTTATTCCAATCCCAAAGAAGGGAAATGTCAAAAAATGTTCAAACAACTGCAATACTGTGCTCATTTCATATGCTAGAAAGGTTATTGTCAAAATCCTTCAAGCTAGGCTTCAGGAGTACGTGAACCAAGAACATCTATATGTACAAGCTGGATTTTGAAAAGGCAGAAGAACCAGATATCAAATTGCCAACACTCACTGAATCATAGAGAAAGCAAAGGAATTCCAGAAAAACGTCTAGTTCTGCTTCATTGACTATGTGGATCACAACAAACTGGAAAATTCTTAAAGAGACAGGAATACCAGACCACTTCACCCATTTCCCAAAAAACCTGAATGCAGGACAAGAAGCAACAGTTATAACGGGACATGGAAAAACTGGTTCAAAATTGGGAAAGGAGCACAATAAGGCTGAATACTGTCACCCGGCTTATTTAACTTATATTCAGAATGTATCATGAGAAATGCCAGGCTGGATGAATCACAAGTTGGAATCAAACACTGGGAGAAAAATCAACAACCTCAGATATCCCCTCTAATGACAGAAAGTGAAGAGGAACTAAAGAGCCTCTTGATGAGGGTGAAAAATCTGCCTTGAAACTCAACAATCAAACAACTAAAATCATCATATCCAGCCCCATTACTTCATGGCAAATAGAAGGGGAAAAAGTAGAATCAGTGACAGATTTTATTTTTCTGGGCTCCAAAATCACTGCAGATGGTGATGGCGGCCATGAAATTAAAAGATGCTTGCCCCTTGGAAGAAGCTACAACAAACCTAGACAGCATATTAAAAAGCAGAGATATCACTTTGCTGACAAAGATTCGCAAAGTCAAAGCTGTAGTTTTTCCAGTAGTCATATTTGGATGTAAGGACTCGACCATCAGATCAGATCAGATCAGTGGCTCAGTTGTGTCTGCGTCTTTGTACCCCATGAATCTCAGCATCCAAGGCCTCCCTGTCCATCACCAACTCCCGGAGTTCACTCAGACTCACGTCCATCGAGTCAGTGATGCTATCCAGCCATGTCATCCTCTGTCGTCCCCTTCTCCTCCTGCCCCCAATCCCTCCCAGCATCAGAGTCTTTTCCAATGAGTCAACTCTTCGCATGAGGCGGCCAAAATACTGGAGTTTCAGCTTTAGCATCATTCCTTCCAAAGAAATCCCAGGGCTGATCTCCTTCAGAATGGACTGGTTGGATCTTCTTGCAGTCCAAGGGACTCTCAAGAGTCTTCTCTAACACCACAGTTCAAAAGCATCAGTTCTTAGGCGCTCAGCCTTCTTCACAGTCCAACTCTCACATCCATACATAACCAGAGCAAAAACCATAGCCTTGACTAGACGGACCTTTGTTGGCAAAGTAATGTCTCTGCTTTTGAATATGCTATCTAAGTTGGTCATAACTTTCCTTCCAAGAGTAAGCGTCTTTTAATTTCATGGCTGCAGTCACCATCTGCAGTGATGTTGGGGCCCACAAAAATAAAGTCTGACACTGTTTCCACTGTTTCCCCATCTATTTCCCAAGAAGTGAAGGGACTGGATGCCATGATCTTCGTTTTCTGAATGTTGAGCTTTAAGCCAACTTTTTCACTCTCCACCTTCACTTTCATCAAGAGGCTTTTGAGTTCCTCTTCACTTTCTGCCATAAGGGTGGTGTCATCTGCATATCTGAGGTTATTGATATTTCTCCCAGCAATCTTGATTCTAGCTTGTGTCTTCCAGTCCAGAGTTTCTCATGATGTACTCTGCATATAAATTAAATAAACAGGGTGACAATATACAGCCTTGACGTACTCCTTTTCCTATTTGGAACCAGACTGTTGTTCCGTGACCAGTTCTAACTGTTGCTTCCTGACCTGCATACAGATTTCTCAAGAGGCAGATCAGGTGGTCTGGTATTCCCATCTCTTTCAGAATTTTCCACAGTTTCTTGTGATCCACACAGTCAAAGGCTTTGGCATAGTCAATAAAGCAGAAATAGATGTTTTTCTGGAACTCTCTTGCTTTTTCCATGATCCAGCACATGTTAGCAATTTGATCTCTGGTTCCTCTGCCTTTTCTAAAACCAGCTTGAACATCAGAAGTTCCTAGTTCGCATATTGCTGAAGCCTGGCTTGGAGAATTCTGAGCATTACTTTACTAGCGTGTGAGATGAGTGCAATTGTGCAGTAGTTTGAGCATTCTTTGGCATTGCCTTTCTTTGGGATTGGAATGAAAACTGACGTTTTCCAGTCCTGTGGCCACTGCTGAGTTTTCCAAATTTGCTGGCATATTGAGTGCAGCACTTTCACAGCATCATCTTTCAGGATTTGGAATAGCTCAACTGGAATTCCATCACCTCCACTAGCTTTGTTCGTAGTGATGCTTTCTAAGGCCCACTTGACTTCACATTCCAGGATGTCTGGCTCTAGGTTAGGGATCACACCATCGTGATTATCTGGGTCATGAAGATCTTTTTTGTACAGTTCTTCTGTGTATTCTTGCCACCTCTTCTTAATATCTTCTGCTTCTGTTAGGTCCATACCATTTCTGTCCTTTATCGAGCCCATCTTTGCATGAAATGTTCCTTTGGTATCTCTAATTTTCTTGAAGAGATCCCTAGTCTTTCCCATTCTGTCGTTTTCCTCTATTTCTTTGCATTGATCACTGAAGAAGGCTTTCTTCTCTCTTCTTGCTATTCTTTGGAACTCTGCATTCAGATGCTTATATCTTTCCTTTTCTCCTTTGCTTTTCCCTTCTCTTCTTTTCACAGCTATTTGTAAGGCCTCCCAAGACAGCCATTTTGTTTTTTGCATTTCTTTTCTATGGGGATGGTCTTGACCTGTCTCCTGTACAATGTCACGAACCTCATTCCATAGCTCATCAGGCACTCTATTATATCTAGGCCCTTAAATCTACTTCTCCCTTCCACTGTTTAATCATAAGGGATTTGATTTACGTCATACCTGAATGGTCTAGTGGTTTTCCCTACTTTATTCAATTTAAGTCTGAATTTGGCAATAAAAAGTTCATAGTCTGAGCCATAGTCAGCTCCTGGTCTTGTTTTGCTGACTGTATAGAGCTTCTCCATCTTTGGCTGCAAAGAATATAATCAATCTGATTTCAGTGTTGACCATCTGGTGATGTCCATGTATAGAGTCTTCTCTTGTGTTGTTGGAAGAGGGTGTTTGTTATGACCAGTGCATTTTCTTGGCAAAACTCTATTAGTCTTTGCCCTGCTTCATTCTGTATTCCAAGGCCAAATTTGCTTGTTACTCCAGAACTGGACCATAAAAAAGAATTTATGTTCTTGAAATGTGGTGCTAGAGAAGACTCTTGAGTGTCCTTTGGATAGCAAGGAGATCAAACCAGTCAATCCTAAAGGAAACCAACTATGGATATTCACTGGAAGGACTGATGCTGAAGCTCCAATACTTTGGCCACCTGATGTGAGGAATCAATTCATTAGAAAAGACCCTAATGCTAGGAAAGATGGAAGACAAAAGAGGAGGTGGCAGCAGAGGATGAGATAGTTAGATGGAACTCACCAACTCAGTAGAGATGAATTTGAGCAAACCCCAGGAGATAGTGAAGGACAGGGAAGCCTGGCGTGCTGCAGTCCATGGGGTCACAAAGAACACAACTGAGTGAACGATAACAATGAGCTCAAGATCTTGTCTGACTAACCACTTAGGGTTACTTTTGATAGCTTTTGGCACATGGTAGACCTTCCATATAAATAGTAGTTCTATTGTTATAATTAATCCTCTTATCACTATTACCCCATTGTTAATTAGTGATACTTAATGGCAGTCATATATGGATGTGAGAGTTGGACTGTAAAGAAAGGTGAGAGCCGAAGAATTGATGCTTTTGAACTGTGGTGTTGGAGAAGACTCTTGAGAGTTCTGGACTGCAAGGAGATCCAACCAGTCCATTCTGAAGGAGATCAGCCCTGGGATTTCTTTGGAAGGAATGATGCTAAAGCTGAAACTTCAGTACTTTGGCCACCTCATGCGAAGAGTTCTCATTGGAAAAGACCCTGATGTTGGGAGAGATTGGAGGCAGGAGGTGAAGGGGACGGCAGAGGATGAGATGGCTGAATGGCATCACTGACTCAATGGACGTGAGTCTGAGTGATCTCCTGGAGTTGGTGATGGACAGGGAGGCATGGCATGCTGTAATTCATGGGGTTGCAAAGAGTCGGCCATGACTGAGTGACTGAACTGAACTGAATGGTAAAACCTGGTCCCATTGCTGCATGGAAAATAGATGGGGAAACAGTGGAAACAGTGTCAGACTTTATTTTTTGGGGCTCCAAAATCACTGCAGATGGTGATTGCACCCATGAAATTAAAAGACACTTACTCCTTGGAAGGAAAGTTATGACCAATCTAGATAGCATATTCAAAAGCAGAGATATTACTTTGCCAACAAAGGTCCATCTAGTCAAGGCTATGGTTTTTCTAGTGGCCATGTATGGATGTGAGAGTTGGACTGTGAAGAAAGCTGAGCACCAAAGAATTGATGCTTTTGAACTGTGGTGTTGCAGAAGACTCTTGAGAGTCCTTTGGACTGCAAGGAGATCCAACCAGTCCATCCTAAAGGAGATCAGTCCTGGGTGTTCACTGGAAGGACTGATGCTGAGGCTGAAACTCCAATACTTTGGCCACCTCATGCAAAGAGTTGACTCATTGGAAAAGACCCTGATGTTGGGAGGGATTGGGAGCAGGAAGAGAAGGGGACGACAGAGGATGAGATGGCTGGATGGCATCACCGACTCGATGCACATGAGTTTGGGTGAACTCCGGGAGTTGGTGATGAAGCGGGAGGCCTGGCATGCTGCAATTCATGGGGTCGCAAAGAGTTGGACACGACTGAGTGACTGAACTGAACTGAATGGCAAAACCCAAAATAGAACCTTCAATGTGATATCATCTCATGTGACTACACTTTCACCTAACAGTAAAGACAGTTCCCTACAATGAAGACTACTCCTATCATATCAAACTACTATAATTTTAATGTATTGTGATTCAACTATTAAAGGTAAATCAATGTATAGATTGCATAGATTTTATTATTTAAAATGTAATTATCACAGCAACTGTTAGGTTATTACCTCCATTAAAAAGAAAAAGAGAAAAATATAACCTTTCTAGAGCACTTATCAAGTACAAAGCACTATGGTAATCATATCATATTAATTTTTAGCCTCCAAATAACACTGTATCCTATTCCTATGACAATGGTGACTAAGGAGGATTTTAAATTCTCCCTAACTTATACTGCTAATAAATGACTAAACTGAAGCTTAGCAAATTCCATATCTGCTTAAAGTAACATAGCTCTTAAGTGAATTAGGATACTGAAGTATAGAGATGGAATGACTTTCACAAGGTGGAGAAAGACAACAGAATATCAAGCTAGAATTCAAATTGTCAATTAACAGGGAGATTTCATGGTGAGAATAACAAAAATGATCAAATGAATGGTTTCATAGTCCTGAAATTTACAGGTAAGTAGTAGGGACAACCTCAAATTCAATAATCATACAAATAACTATAAAATTACATCACTATAGCAGGAAAAAAGACCCATGGGTCTGTGAAATGTTTGGGTGGAGGTATATACCTAATCAGAAAGGTCAGGGAAGAAGATTTCCATAAGGAAAGGGTGAGTAAGCTTTGATGGAACAAGTAAAATAGGCAAGAGGTGGGGTGGAGGAGATTTGATGTTTAAAGTTTTCAATTTAGGAACAAAATTTGAAGAACTTAGAGAACGTGTAACTGTTTTGTCCCACTCTGCCATTATTTGAGTTAAAAAGAACTCATGTTGTTTTAGAAACAGGATAAGCAGGTGGCAGTTGAAACCCGGGGAGCATTTCTTCCTTCAATACAACCTAACGTGTTATTGTTCCCAGGTAAGTTCCTGTTTAACAGAAAACAAATTTGTCAGATTATGACAAATCTGTCAAAATATGTATTAAAACAGCTGTGTCAGTAAAATATGTCTCTATCTTTGGGGTTGGACAGGGAAGCTTCTTCAAACTGATTTTCAGGGGGCATTTCACTAAGTATCAGTCAGGGACTGGTCAGAACACTATGAACCTACTCTTGACATTTCATGCACAGAAATTTAATGCAATGAGTTGGGTGGCAAAATTATCAGAAAAGTTAGAGGGAAGGGTTAAAAAACGGCCTGGGCAATCTTATTTAAAGATCAGAAAATACAAGAAAGAAGGTCCTTCTACTGTTTCAGGAGGCCATAGCCATCTGTATCAAAGGTGCTCTTGGCATTTGCAAGAGCATCATGGTTTTTTTTTTGTTGTTGTTGTCACTGAAGAAGTGAATCAATGCAGTGTCAGAGCTTAACACTGCACTCAGTGAAGGAGTTAGAAGTAGAATGGGGTTGTCTTGTCCCAGCCTCCAACACTGTGCTGGTGGCTCTCATTGGCAGAGTCAAAAGGATACTACTGCTGGCAAAAGATCATATTCTTTTCCATGCCCTTGATATTTAAGTCAGCAGCAGCACTGATAACCAACAATTTCCAGGGGAAATGCCAATAGCCCAAAAGCAGAAATGTTCTTTAGGAACAGCAACTGCTACTTACCACAAAACTGTCACATGATCCAATATTCTTTATGTTGTTGTTTAGTTGCTCAGTTGCATCTGACTCTTTACCACCTCCATGGACTGTAGCCAGCCAGGCTCCTCTGTCCATGGAATTTCCCCAGGCAAGAATACTGGAGTAGGTTGCTACTTCCTTCTCCAGGGAATCTTCCTGACCCAGGGATCAAACCCATGTCTCCTGCATTGGCAGGTAGATTCTCTACTGCTGAGCCACTAGGGAAGAATATTCTTTATATGAATTAGCAACAAGTAAGATTTTATGGGACATAATGATATTTAAAACAAGATTTATATGCATATATTTACTCATGATACTCTAAATTGGACTGAGCTCAGCTTGGAAGGTTTATGCTCAACTTGCTTGCATCATGCGCATGCCTGGCAGTTAACTACGTCAGTTGGTGGGGACTTGTTCTCCATGTGGTTTCTACCACTAGATAACCCTGGAACCTTCATATTTTGCAGGTAAAAACAGAAAAATGAAGCAGACACTTTGAAAAAGAAAATTTGACAGTTTCTTTAAGAAAAAAACCACATACATTTACTATACAACAAAGCAATTCCATCTTTAGGATCCACCTAGAAAAAATCAAAACATATGTCCACACAAGTATTATTACGGGAATGTTTTTAGCAGAATTACTCATAAAATCCAAAAAACCAGGAATAATTCAGATGTCCATCTAGTGAACAGATAAACCAGTGTAGTATTTCCAAGCAATGAAATATACTATTCAACAATAAAGATCAAAAAAGCACATCTATAATACAGATCTTAAAAACATAATATTTATGAAAGAAATCTTACCCAAAACACCATATATTGTATGATTGCATTTATACGAAAAAGCAAATCTCTACATATATAAAATATGAATAGGTTAGTAATTGCCTGCAGCCCAGGTAGAGACAAACAGTTAACTGCGAACAGACACAAATGATATTTTTTAAATGATGGATTTAAAATTGGACTGCTGTACTGGTTGTACAACACTACATTTATTTAAAATCATTGACTTATACACATAAAACAGTGAATTTGATTGATTGTTGTTGTTTAGTTGCTCAGTTGTGTCTGACTCTTTGCAACCCTATGGACTGTAGCCCACCAGGCCCTTTTGTCCATGAGATTTCCCAGGCAAGAATGCTGGAGTGGGTTGCCATTTCCTCCTCAAGGGGATCTTCCCAACCCAGGGATCAAATGAATGTCTTCTGCATTGGCAAATGAATTCTTTATCACTGAGCCACCAGGAAAGCCATTTCACTGTATGTAAATTGTACCTAAATGAAACTGTCTAAAATATCACTTTTTAAAAGTTAAAAGACTCATTTAAAAAAAAAAAATCAAGGTTCAGTATTAGAAGATTTAAATAACTTGACTAATTAAACATTTAATAGAATTCAGTTAGGCCATTTAGATATTGTAAAAACTGAAAAAAAAATTAACTTTAATCCTTACTACTGTACAAAGTAAGTGAATGTATAAAGTTTTGTGACTATAACAGCCAGATAGGCCCCGTCTTTTAGCACAATAAGTCACTGCTGCAGGGGTCCACTTAATGGCATTTCATAGGAAATGTCAAGGTTCCTATGATGTGTGAACAGTTGGAAAGCTTCTTCTCTACTTGGATTTAAATCACTCTTACCACTACAATGTAATCAGAGTCCTGGCATTGTTAGAGAAAGCAGCCATCCAGAGACTAAGGTGAGAGAGCGTGAACAGCATTAATTGGTCTATTTTATTGGCCTGAAACAGAGCAACCATCTATGATCAAAGCTCCAAACATATGTGGGATAAAAACAAAATGAGATTCTGAAAGGAGTATTTAGGCTGGCTTGTTACAATGATCTTAAATTGCATGGATTAAGGGCTGTACTATACACACACACACAATGTGTGCATGCACACTCATAAAGGCAATATATATTGTTTTGGAAGGAAATTCCTTTGATATTTTAATAAAGCACTAATTTAGAGAAGTAGTCTAAAGATAGTGTTACATACTCCCCGGGACCAGGTAAACTCTTAAATTGTGGTGTCAAAACTCAAGAAAATTGAAGAAAGCAAGCACCATTATCCAATTTTGTCTTATACAGCCACGTTTCTCACATATTTTACTAATAGCTAAAGTATTCAGAGG
The DNA here is from genome assembly GCF_027580195.1 of Bos mutus. Classification (NCBI taxonomy): domain Eukaryota; kingdom Metazoa; phylum Chordata; class Mammalia; order Artiodactyla; family Bovidae; genus Bos; species Bos mutus. Next base: position 50,937,961 of record NC_091633.1, on the reverse strand, counting down.
TTGCACCATAAACAGTAACACTCATTTTAGGTTGGTGTCTATGCTGTGTAAAATTTCAGGAGTATAGAGACAGTATACTCAGTGTGTTTCTTCTTTTATTACCAAGACATTTATGCCTTTCTCATAGTTTTCATCTGAAATAACAAATTGTTACCTCATCAATTTAGTGAAAATAATCAGTAGACCACGCTGTCATAGGTAAGTATTGAATTGTAGTAAGATTATTTCAATAATGTTTTGTCAAACAACCCAAAGATAAGTCAGCTAGAACTTACACATAACATATAAAATGTTCCAAATTTTCAACAGAAATATTTTAAATAAAAATAACCTAGTTTTCTTTTTTTTTTTTAAAGTATTTTGTGAAAGTTGAAACCACCAGTCTCACATATAATGGTAAATCATATTTCATTTTATGAAAAAAATGATTAAAAAAATTTTTTTGGCCATACCTCATAGCCTGTGGGATCTTATTTCAGTGACCAGGGATCAAAACTGTGCCTCCTACACTGGAAGCATGGAGTGGTAACAATGGGACCTCCAGGGAATTTCTTAATTATTTTTTCAATTGCTATTTTTCTTTCATATGAGTGAAAACAAAGGAATTCAATTTTAGAACATGTGATAGAAAATAATAGCATATGAACTTATTTGCATGTCTCTTTGGGAAATGGCAACCCACTCCAGTATTCTTGCCTGGAGAATCCCATGAACGGAGGAGCTTGGTGGGCTATAGTCCACGGGTCGCAAAGAGTCGGACACAACTGAGCGACTTCACTTTCACTTTCACATTCATAATTATTCAGTTCAGATCAGTTGCTCAGTCGTGTCCGACTCTTTCCGACCCCATGAATCGCAGCACTCCAGGCCTCCCTGTCCATCACCAACTCCCGGAGTTCACTCAGACTCAGTCCATCGAGTCAGTGATGCCATCCAGCCATCTCATCCTCCGTCGTCCCCTTCTCCTCCTACCTCTGATCCCTCCCAGCATCAGAGTCTTTTCCAATGAGTAAACTCTTCGCATGAGGTGGCCAAAGTATTGGGGTTTCAGCTTCAGCATCAGTACTTCCAATGAACACCCAGGACTGATCTCCTTTAGAATGGACTGGTTGGATCTTCTCGCTGCTGTTGCTAAGTCACTTCAGTCGTGTCCGACTGTGCAACCCCATAGACGGCAGCCCACCAGGATCTTCTTGCAGAGACATGCAAATCAAAACTACAATGAGGTATCACCTCACACTGGTCAGAATGCTTTATAATCAAAAAAAATCTACAAACAATAAATGCTGGAGAGGGTGTGGAGAAAAGGGAACCGTCATGTACTTTTGGTGGGAATGTAAATTGATACAGGGACTATGGAGAACAGTATTGACGATCCTTAAAAATCTAAAAATAGAACTAACAAATGACCCAGTAATCCCACTACTGGGCATATACCCAGAGAAAAGCACAATTCAAAAAGATGCATGCACCCCAAGGTTCATAGCATCACTATTTACAATCAGATCAGATCAGTCGCTCAGTCGTGTCCGACTCTTTGCGACCCCATGAATCACAGCACTCCAGGCCTCCCTGTCCATAACCAACTCCCGGAGTTCACTCAGACTCACGTCCATCGAGTCAATGATGCCATCCAGGCATCTCATCCTCTGTCGTCCCCTTCTCCTCCTGCCCCCAATCCCTCCCAGTATCAGAGTCTTTAACAATGAGTCAACTCTTCGCATGAGGTGGCCAAAGTACCGGAGTTTCAGCTTTAGCATCATTCCTTCCAAAGAAATCCCAGGGCTGATCTCCTTCAGAATGGACTGGTTGGATCTTCTTGCAGTCCAAGGGACTCTCAAGAGTCTTTTCCAACACCACAGTTCAAAAGCATCAATTCTTCGGCACTCAGCCTTCTTCACAGCCCAACTGTCACATCCATACATGACCACAGGAAAAACCATAGCCTTCACTAGATGGACATTTGTTGGCAAAGTAATGTCTCTGCTTTTGAATATGCTATCTAGGTTGGTCATAACTTTCCTTCCAAGGAGTAAGCGTCTTTTAATTTCATGACTGCAGTCACCATCTGTAGTGATGTTGGGGCCCAGAAAAATAAAGTCTGACACTGTTTCCACTGTTTCCCCATCTATTTCCCATGAAGTGGTGGGACTGGATGCCACAATAGCCAGACCTAAAAGTCCAATAACAGTGGAATGTATGAAGATGTGACACATGTGTATACAACAGAATATTATTCAGTCATTAAAAGGAACAAAATTGGGTCATTTGCAGAGACATGGGTGGATCTAGAGAGTGTCACACAGAGTGAAGTAAGTCACAAAGAGAAAAGCATGTATTGTATATTAATGTATATATGTGGAATCTAGAAAAATGGATACAAATCAGATAATGGGTACCTAGGGTGAAGAGAGGTGGTGAAAGGAACTGAGAGATTCAGATTGACGCATTTATACTACTGGTACTATGTATAACATAGATAACTAATGAGAACACACTATATAGCAGAGGGAACTCTACTTATTGCATTGTGGTGACCTGAATGGGAAGGAAATCCAAAAGGGAGGGGAAATACATGCATGTAGAGTTGATTCCTTTTGCTGTACAGTAGAAACTAACACAACATTGTGAAGCAATTATACTCCAATAAAAATTAATTTTAAAGAAAGAGTAGCATATGCAATGTGAAATACAAAGTGAAGGAAATTTTGGAAAACTAGAATTCAAAATGTTATTTTAGAAAAAAGATAGAAATATAATAGCGATGAGGATATTGAATTAGAATCATTGTGGGGAGCTTTGCAAAAATACTGAGGCTCAGTTTATATACAAAACTATTTTAACAAGGATTCCTTAAGTGTGGCCTCAGTAATAGAATACTGTAAATATTCCCAGAAGGATTATGATGTTAACTGTGTTCAGACTCACTTTTTAATCTAGATCATACAGTATTCAACAACTTGTAATGATATCGCAAAATCGATTTACTTTATCTAAGGTGCATTTTATTATATAAATCTTATTATCTTGTATGCTTACTTTTCTGCAAACTTTGTTACATTACAATGAGTTTTATATGTAGTAGTTATCTATTTTCATGATGGGAATTTTGAGATATCACCCTACTTTAAATGTGATGATATGATGCTGATGATATATGTATGTCCTTGGTCTTTCAAAAATGTTTAAATTAGATGACATTAACAGCAGTAATTCAATTTTATGAAAAAAATAAAACTTGGGAAATATTCCTTACTTCATTCAAAACCATTTTAGAACACTTAGCTCTACTTGCAGAGATAGATGAGACATGTTCCCACATCCACTTTTCATTGTTGATATGATGATAGACAATAAACAAGTACATAAATATTTTAGGTTATAATAAGTGCTGTGAAAAAATTTAAGTAGCATAAAAGGTGACAGGCACACTTAGATATGTTAAAAGATACTGGAGCATATTCAAAATTTTAAAGTTAAGGGATTTTTGGTTTTGCTTTTTAGTAAAAACAGATTAAAATTGGGTAGTCCCAAACCAGAAATGGTAGGAGAATTCCACCAGGCCAGAGTTCAGGGAAAACCATTTATAGAGAAATGGTCAAAGCAAAGCAAGAAAATTATTTGGTTGGCTATGGCTTAAGCTCTTGTAGTTTTGGGGAGAGTCAAATTGACTATTTGTTACTATTTGTCCTTAGGTTTTGAGTTCTTAACCTTGAGGCATTTACTGGCTTAGGTTTTGCTTATGAAGGCTACAAAGACTTTAAACCATGCCAACCTGAAGGCCTCCTTGGTTCCACAGGTGGCTCAGTGGTAAAGAATCTGCTTGTCAGTGCAGGAGATGCCAGAGATGAAGGTTCCTGGGTCAGGAAAATCCCTTGCAGGGGGAAATAGCTACTCGCTCCAGTATTCTTGCCTGGAGAATCCCATAATCAGAGGAGGCTGGCAGGTTACTGTCCATGGGGTTGCAAAGAGTCAGACATGACTGAACATGTGTGCATGCACACAGTTAGGGAAGGCCCATCTGAGCAGGTCACGTTCGATCAGAGTGGGTAACTGTTCCAGTTCAAAAAATTACTATTCAAAACAACCTTACCAGCAAATTCTGAGCCTTTCTGTGCAGTTTCAAGAACCCATTGATGGGTCAACTGTATTCATATATTATCATTAATGATCAGAATAATGTACTTTGATTGCCACTGTCTGAGTTAAAATAATTGGCAATATTTCAGAAAATGAACTTCACTATGAGTTAAAAACTTATTTCTGAAATCAAGACAAAGCTATTTTGATGGATTTTAAAGAATATGTTAAGATGAAGTTAGGGTTTTTGTGTTGATCTGAAACTCTAGTAGCTTTTGGTAACTTTCAGTTTGCTTTCCAGGCTTTCAACTCTACTATAAAGTGTAATGGCATTAGCCCAGTTTCCTTATGCCTTTTGAACCAGCAGCTTTTCAGGGAATGGTAGAAAACGTAGAAATAGTAGAAATAGTGAGGAATATTGGAGAAGGGATGAAGTGAAAGCTGAAACACATATTTAAATAGTATTCTATTCCATGACAATCTCTCCCTAAAAATACATAGTTTATGCAATTTGTTTAGGTGGTATAGTTTGAGTTGAAAATAAAATGGAAAATAATTGTGCTGTCATAATAATGCATTTACATTATTAAAAACTATATTAGCTAAATTAATGTATACAAATCCATTCAATTTGAATGATACAAGGAATGCTAATGCTATAAGGAATGCTGATCAATCTAAATCAAAATGTATAGATTAATTACATTTTCTTCCTATTTTCCAAATGATTATTTTCAAATAAAATGAATTTGGTATTCTGGTATCTTTTCTTATAAATTACAGAGATAAATCAGCAAATTTAACATTTCAGCTTAAGGTTGATTGCAATGATTTATGCTTCAAGCAAGTAGTGGTGGTGGTTGGTGGTTTAGTTGCTAAGTCATGTCCAACTCTTGCAACCCATGGACTGTAGCCCACCAGGCTCCTCTGTCCATGGAATTTTCCAGGCAAGAATACTAGAGTGGGTTGCCATTTCCTTCTTCAGGGGATCTTCCAGACCCAGGGATTGAACTCAGGTCTTCTGTATTACAGATGGTCTCCTGCAATGTAGGCAGATTCTTTACTGACTGAGCCACCAGGGAAGACTTTAAGCAAATAATGTGATATTTAAAAGTGCAATCTTCAAAACGAAATGAAAATGTTTTAAAATAATTAAATATGAGATGAGAGAAGGACCATAATAACTTTTCATTGCTAACTTAATTTGAGGTCGAAATTTTTGAATAAACAGAACTGGTAATGATTAGATGATGGCAGTGATAAATGTTTAAGTACACATAAATGGCCATGAAATGTTTTTAGCAAGATGTGCATGCATACTCAGTTGCCCTGTCGGGTCCGACTCTGTGACCCAATGGACTGTAGGCTGTCAGGCCTCTGTCCATGGGATTACTCAGGCAAGAATACTGGAATGGGTAGTCATTTCTTCTTCCAGAGGATTTTCCTGATTTAGGGATCAAGTCCATTTCTCCTGTGGTTTATCAGGACACTTAAAAAAAAATAGTGGAATGAAATGAAATTGGCACTCTGAAGAGCAAGCTGATTTAGAATGTGGAAGAGGGAAGGAATATTAGTTCCCAGTTTGGATGTATTCCATGTTGAATGATTCTGGCTTCAATTCTGGTGCAAATGAACAAGGCAGAAAGAAATCCATACTGAAAATTGAAGGTGATGTGATATTTTGTGATTTAAACATGTGAGTTAATCTTAAAGACAAAGATGAAGTCAGCAGTCTACAAGACCAGAACAGACATTGAGGATGATGTACCTCTCATAATTAGGGAATGGGAAAAATAAGGAGTTCTTGAAGAAAACAGAGAACAAGCTGAGATGGTGGAGAACCAGGATAATGTGCTGCTGGGAAAACCTAGAAGGAAAGGGTCTCATGAACGTTGTGGCAAATAGTTACAAATTCACCAAACTGCAACTAGATTATTGATTTTCATCTGAAAAAATGCCAATTGCTTAGAAAATTTCTGAAGTAGATATCATTTATATATGTAAGGTAAAAAGGGAGAGAACAAATATATTCATACTTTTGTTTGTACATCCTGTTTTCTGAAACACTGCAAAGTATATTAACTATGTTTTTGCAAATTAAATAATCAAGATTTATGTAATGTTCACTACTGCATTTGAATAACCAGTAGTTTTTACACAGCAAAGAATATAATTAAATATGAAAATAAATAGTTAAGAATTGTATCACTATCTTACAAGATTTTTTATCTAATTAAAGAACTTGCTGTCAGAATTTGGAAAAAGTCCCTGTATTTATGATCTGGGGAAATGGAGCCTCAGAAGAGGCCTGAACTTTTATCGCCAAGAATAAAATGCTTATTTTAATTTTATCTGCTATGTCAATTATTAATGGCACAATATAATATTAAATGAATTTCTTCTCTTCCCACCCCTGCCTTTGGCTTGCATATAGATATGAATTACCTATAAACTAGAGTGACGCTACAATTTAAATTCCCATTTTAGTAGTTATAAGGTTATTCCCAAATAATAACCCCTATCTACCAAAGAATTGCAGTTAACATGCTAGAAAACTACTGTATAATTATGTTTGCAACTTTAATCTAATTTAATTGCATTGGTGATAGCCATAACTAGCAAAGAACTTCACTACATGAATTATTTCTAAGAGAATTTCAGTGGTGGCAATTCACTCTCATTCTTTCACTGACAAATGTAAACATTGGGTTCTGATTTAATTTTTAAATTTAAAAAGTAATATTTAATTGAAAATAGATTTGAAAAAAGGCATTCACTTGAATATTTTAGTCTGCTGTGTTTCATGAACTGTTACAGTCTTGAAGGATAAGTAATAAGGAAGTAAACACTTTCAGAATCTCCATGTCCAAGAAGCCTGATATCTAATGTATTTGTTACATGCAACTCCACTCAAAGACTATGACTGGCCACTTGAATTTTAAGGCAAAATTTGGACAATGTTTAGTTACAAGTCTTCAACCCTTTCATGTATGTTGGGACACATAATCCAGATAATCACGATCACCAACCTAGAGCCAGACATCCTGGAATGCAAAGTCAAATGAGCCTTAGGAAGCATCACAACGGACAGAGATAGTGGAGGTGATGGAATTCCAGTTGAGCTATTTCAAATCCTAAAAGATGATGCTATGAAAGTGCTGCACTCAATATGCCAGCAAATCTGGAAAACTCAGCAGTGGCCACAGGACTGGAAAAAGTCAGTTTTCATTTCAGTCTCAAAGAAGGGCAATGCCAAAGAATGCTCAAACTACCACACAATTGCACTCATCTCACACGCAAGTAAAGTAATGCTCAAAATTCTCCAAGCCAGGCTTCAACAATTCATGAACCGTGAACTTCCAGATGTGCAACCTGGAATGAGAAAAGGCAGAGGAACCAGAGATCAAATTGCCAACATCCATTGGATCATCGAAAAAGCAAGAGAGTTCCAGAAAGACATCTACTTCTGCTTTCCTGATTACGCCAAAGCCTTTGACTGTGTGGATCACAACAAACTTCGGAAAATTCTTCAGTGCAGTCATTCAGTTGTGTCTGACTCTTTGCGACCCCATGAATCACAGCACTCCAGGCCTCCCTGTCCATCACCAACTCCCGGAGTTCACTCAGACTCATGTCCATCGAGTCAGTGATGCCATCCAGCCATCTCATCCTTTGTCGTCCCCTTCTCCTCCTGCCCCCAATCCCTCCCAGCATCAGAGTCTTTTCCAATGAGTCAACTTTTCCCATGAGGTGGCCAAAGTATTGGAGTTTCAGCTTCAGCATCAGTCCTTCCAATGAACAGCCAGAATTGATCTCCTTTAGGATGGACTGGTTGGATCTCCTTGCAGTCTAAGGGACTCTCAAGAGTCTTCTCCAACACCACAGTCCAAAAGCATCAATTCTTCAGCACTCAGCTTTCTTCACAGTCCAACTCTCACATCCATACATGACCACTGGAAAAACCATAGCCTTGACTAGACAGACCTTTGTTGGCAATTCTTAAAGAGATGGAAATACCAGACCACCTGACCTGCCTCTTGAGAAATATGTATGCAGGTCAGGAAGCAACAGTTAGAACTGGACATGAAACAACAGACTGGTTCCAAATAGGGAAAGGAGTGCATCAAGGCTGTATATTGTCATCCCGGTTATTTAAACTTCTATGCAGAGTACATCATGAGATATGCTGGGCTGGATAAAGCACAAGCTGGAATCAAGATTGCCAGGAATAATATCAATAACCTCAGATATGTAGATGACACCACCCTTATGGCAGAAAGCAAATAAGAGCTAAAGAGCCTCTTGTTGAAAGTGAAAAAGGAGAGTGAAAAAGTTGGCTTAAAGCTCAATAGTAAGAAAATTAAGTGAAGTGAAGTGAAAGTCGCTCACTCATGTCTGAATCTTTTCGACCCCATGGACTATACAGTCTGTAGAAAATCTCTAGGCCAGAATACTGGAGTGGGTAGCTTTTTCCTTCTCCAGGGGATCTTCCTAACCCAGGGATCAAACCTAGGTCTCCCACACTGCAGGCAGATTATTTACCTGCTGAGCCACAAGGGAAGCCCATGTGAAAATTAAGATCATGGCATCTGCTCCATCACTTCATAGCAAATTGATGGGGAAACAGTGGAAACAGTGACAGGCTTTATACTTTTGGGTTCCAACATCACTGCAGATGGTCACTGCATGAAATTAAAAGACGCTTGCTCCTTGGAAGAAAAGTTATGACCAACCCAGACAGCATATTGAAAAGCAGAGATGTTACTTTGCCAACAAAGGTCCTTCTCATCAAAGCTATGGTTTTTCCAGTAGTCATGTATGGATGAAAGAGCTGGACTAGAAAGAAATCTGAGCACCAAAGAATTGATGCTTTTGAACTGTGGTGTTGGAGAAGACTCTTGAGAGTGCTTTGGGCCGTAAGGAGATGCAACCAGTCCATCCTAAAGGAAATCAGTCCTGAATGTTCATTGGAAGAACTGATGCTAAAGCTGAAACTCCAATACTTTGGCCATCTGATGCAAAGAATTCACTCATTGGAAAAGACCCTAATTCTGGGAAAGATTGAAGGCAGGAGGAGAAAGGGATGACAGAGGATGAGATGGCTGGATGGCATCACCGATTCAGTGATATGAGTTTGAGTAAATTCTGGGCGTTGGTGATGGACAGGGAGGCCTGGTGTGCTGCAGTCCATGGGGTTGCAAAGAGTCAGACGTGACTGAGCGACTGAACTGAAGGGAATTTTAGACAAGCTGGGTATGAAAAGCCTGAATTCCAGAATGTTACTTAATTATACCAAATTACTATATAAAACTTAAATAATTATATTAATCATATTCCATAAGCAAATCACTGAATTTCATTCACTGTTTCATAATCTGGCTTTGGAGATATGTTATGTCCAGAGACTAAGGATATAAATATTCATATCTCTAGCAATCTGTTTTGTTCTAAGGGAAAACATATTCAACAATTTCAGTTTCCTGAAATATGAAAAGATGTTTATTTTTTAAAATAAGGACATGTTAATGATAACTCACTTATTAAAAATGGAAGTGGCTAGTGCATGATACAGAACACAAATTTATCAGTTTTCCATATGCCTTCATTAAAATCTAAGGTCTAAATAATTCTCAACATATATATCTCACTTCTCACCATGAGCTTATAATATAAATGAGCAATATAAAGGTTATACCCAAAGGGTTCTGAGAATACTGGATAATTGGATTGTTAGATATCAAAAGCCCTTCACCTCCATATTTGGACTCATCTAGGTTTCTGTAAAATGGCACCTTTCTAAGCTGTACATTTGTCTTGAAATGTTTCATTGCTGGAACCTGACTGCCTTTTAAGATAAGGCCAAACTGGACACCTTGAAGCTGCTGGTGCCAGCAACAGGAACATTCTAATTGAATGTCTTTGTTCCCTTTTCCCAATGAAACAGGTGAGGTTTTGTTCATTTATACATGCATGTAAAGTCATTTGTCCTCATTTATAGCAATTGTTAGAGGCAGCTATTTGTGAAATACTGTTGATAAAATTTAAATAAAATTTATCTCTTGCTACAGATGACCACAATTCTGGTGAAATCTTTTTATTCATTACATTATGATTTAGCTTTTTAGTCATTTTCATTCCTTTAGCTAGACTAGATTTCTTGACAGTCATTTCAAATTCCATTTAGGGAATAACACCAGGGGACATGACCAAGGTGAATAAGACTTCCCATTTGTACTCTGAAGAGCCTGTATTCTGTAGCTTTGAAAGGAAGAACAGATTTCCAGAAAGTTACTAAGTCACAGGGTACATTTATAATGAAACTATACCATAAAGTTCTTGAGAAAAGTACAACCAAATATTAAAAATGTTAAACTATTACTAATTTTAACTTGATTTATTTTTCTTTCAAGGCAATAATGGTCCCCTATATGCAGGGAATACAACTTCACCTTTATTCTATACATCTGCTCCCTTGCCTTATAACTGGATGAAGAGAGTAAGTGAAAATTCTACAGAAAACACAGTTCTAACACCACCAGCATACTAGCTAGATCTTACATTTTGTGAAGGTACAGTCAGAAACCAACAGAATCATCAGGGAAACACTGAATAAATAACTTCAGCTTCACCATACTGTGTCTCCCACTGGTGTTTTATTCACAAGACTTAACACCAAAAAAGGGATAGTTGTTTATTTCTCCCCCCTGAATCAAGCACGTTCTGAGGGCACCTAACTCATTTCTTTTTTCATCTAGACATATGCCCATCAAAAATATTTTAGAATATAGGATAGTCAGAAAAAGAAAAATTGATTATTATTCAGGAAAAAAGAATTCCATTCTTAATGCAAAATGCACATAAATTGTCTTCCATGGTATTATTCTGAAAGAATTCAACTCATTATATATCACACAGAATTTTTTTTTAAGGTAGACATGACAATTACTAATGCTTAAACAGATTACTTAAAAGTTTTCAGTAAATGTTTACCAATCCACTGCTTGTGTGGAAGTACCTCACCTCACTACAAAAGGGTGTATACACATAATAGGCAAACAGGAGATTCAGAGGTGAGAAAACTAAGCCATCTCTTGAAAACAACTTTGAATAATTTAAATTTCAGTTAATCATTGCAGAAATATTACCTCCCTCATTAACCTGAACAATCAGTAAATTGTTTAATGGTCCCTAGAGCAAAAGGATCAGCAAAATCCCACAAAGAACATCCTTAAGTGATACATTAAGTACCTTACATAAAAAATTGTGTCACTTACTCTGGACAGAAGTAGGTGTTCGCTCTGTGAAAAAATAAAAGTCCTCCAAATGAGTCATTTGTGCAAAGCCCCATGTCAGCAAGCCAAGACTTAATGGCAGTTTTGGTCTCTCCCAGGAATGTGACTTTTAACCAGTTAGTCTGGGATTATCTGGTCACCACTAGCAAGGTAATCCATTGGATATACCCCAGTTGTCCCCCTAGGAAGATGGTTTTGTCTGAAACAATCCACTCTTTGTTAGGAACTTCCTTTTCCCCTCTTTCTGATTATAAAAGCTTCCACTTTGTATAGCTCCTTAGAGCTGCTTTCTATCTGCTAGATGGGATGCTGTGCGATTCATGAATCATTGAATAAAGCCAATTTCATTTTTAATTTTATGTGTTAACACCTCAAAGTACCAATATTTGTGGCATTTCTCATGTTACTATTATTGTATAGGTGCCTATCTCTTCTAAATAGACTAAATTTTCTTGAGGAATAAAGATCAAATTGGATAATTTTTTTTTCCCATTCCTCAACTATTCTTGTTACATACTGAATATAAGAGAAACTTAAAACATTTTCTTGAATTAAATTCATTAAGATAATCCAACCCTGAAGTAATGAAAATGTTGTTTGAAAGCTTAACTTCTTATATGTAAATAACTGTCAAACTTCATTCACAGTTTAATTATTATGTTTTCAGTAACTGGGATTAATCTTTTATTAGCACAAGTAAATTGTAGAATACTACATAATTATTCCATGAATTTTTTTCAATTTCAAAATAAATCTGTTCATGGTATACTAATTTGTCCAGATACATACTTTCAAAACTAAATTCTGGATTTTTAATGGGGATGTGATAAATGAATGTACATTTCATATAGGAATAGTTTCTTTTTAAGAGTATAATAATAATTTTACCATTATAAATCAGCTGCTATGTGTCAGGCATACTTCTACATCCTTCATAAATATAATAATCTTAGGTCACAGACTACTCTGGCCTACTCTCTTGAGGTTATCTTTCAAACTAGAAAGGAATAGATGCATTTTTAAAATTTAGAACAGAATTACCTATTGTGTCACCAGAACATCTGGTATCTAAACCATATGGATTATTTTAAATAAATAACTAAGACATTTGCATTTCAGACATGCAAAGTATTTAATTATGAGTTAATTATAATTAAGACTTTTGTAAACCTCACTTAGACAAAGAATCTGTAACCATTTACCTGGCTACTTATTCTTGATATCTTCCAATCCACATACCTAGAACAAGTTAGCATATTTTACAGGCTCAGCTACATCCAAGATTCTGAAACAAATCCCTTCCTTAATCCTGGGAGATTTAATTTGTTCTACTTCAGATGACTGACATTCTAGCATTTGTAACTCGTGTTCTAATTTGTTACTATATTAAGATTTTAAGAACAACAACAAAAGTCATTTTAGTTCTCTGTAGAAATACTTTTGGGGGGCTTCCCTGGTAGCTCAGCTGGTAAAGAATCTGCCTGCAATGTAGTAAAAAGAAATACTTTTTATTTACTCAGTTGAATATATCTTATATCTTCAATCTACAAACTTCTATTAAAGAAAATATCTAATCATTTTCTGCATGTATGCTCAGTCATGTGCAACTCTTTGTTACCCCATGGACTGTAGCATGCCAGGCTCCTCTGTCCATGGAATTTCCCAGGCAAGAATACTGAAGTGGGTTGCTATTTCCTTCTCCAGGGGATCTTCCCGAATCAGGGATCAAACTTGGGCCTCCTGCACTGACAGGCAGATTCTTTACCACTGAGCCATCAGGGAAGCTCCAATCCTAGTCCATGGAAAAACTGTCTTCCATGAAACCAGTCCCTGCTACCAAAAAGGTTGGGGCCACTGAGTTACAAGTCAATAGTTAGAATAGCAGGAGGGTGAGATGGCTACTTGAACTAGCATGATGTCAGTGGAAAGAAAATAAAGTTTTTTAGTGGAATTTTGGAGATAGTCAGGACTTATTGGTAAAAGAATATAATATGTGAGGGTAAGTACATGTGACTTTTCAGTATCAGTCATATTCATAAACATGAATAGTGGTATTGGTCACTGAGATACCAACACTTTAAGAGATACATTCAATTTTCTTGCTAGGGAAGAAAAGGGGAAGAGATTATAAACTTTTTTGGAAAATGTTTAATTCAAGGCAACTTTTGGCCTTTATTTAACATATTTTTATTACTCTACTTTGTGCCAAGAAAAGCTTTAGTTCTTTAGGTATTATGTGGACAATTAGAGATATGACTCTGGAGCTCAACGAAGAAGTTTAAATATAAATTTGCAAAAAAACTGGCATATAGATGATGCATAGATGACAATGGAAGTTTTAACACAAATAAAGTGAGGGTAAAAAGAGAAAAGATACACCACTAAGTCTTGAGGAACTCTAGTATTGTAAGGGAGAGATGTGGCGATCTAGAAAAAAAGATTGAGAAACAAGGGCCAGGTATAGCAGAATGAGATAAATAAAGCTTGAGTGGCAAAAGCCAAGGGAAATGTTTTTAAAAGGAAGTAATTCACCGGTCAATTAAGAAACCTAAAAAACACTTCCAAATTAACCTCCAGAAGGTCCTGAGTAATTATAGTAACTGTTGTTTTGATGGACTGATTGGAACACAAGACAACTTAATGGGTCTGAGGAGGAAAACAAGAAGTGAGGAAGTAGATGCAGCACATGTCAACAACTCTAAAGAAACATCATTGTGAAGGGGCTTCACTGGTGGCTCAGATGGTAAAGAATCTGCTGCAGTGCAGGAGACCTGGGTTCAATCCCTGGGTTGGAAAGATGCCCTGGAAGAAGGCATGGCAACCTATTCCAGTAATCTTGCCCAGAGAATCCCCATGGACAGAGGATCCTGGTGGGCTACAGTCCATGGGGTTGCAAAGAGTGGGACACGACTAAGCACACTATGGTCTAATAGACAATTTTAAAAATAATTTGATAAGCATGCTTCATTGACCATTGAAAGGTTTTATTATAAAGTTAGTAGTTGACAAAATAGGTTATGTAGGATTCCTTAGAAGGAGGGTGGAGATGACATTGTTAAGGTTCTGAAAAGTATGTATAGTGCTAATGCACAAATATGTTGAGTACTGTTTCTCCAATAGTACATATGACCTTGTTTGGAATGTAGAAAAAAAAAGATGATTATGATTTAGAATTTTCCCCGTGTGTTCAATGAGAATTAAAAAAAAATGAATGAGGATTAGGATGTTGGCATGAGAGTTATTAAAATAATGAAATAGCAAAGACTGAATATGGAAGGGTAAATGATGAGGGCAAGAAATGGAAATATAGGAAAGTGGAGATTCACCTGGGATCAAAAGAATGTATGCTGCTGCTGCTAAGTCGCTTCAGTCATGTCAGATGCTGTGCGACCCCATAGACAGCAGCCCACCGGGCTCCACCATCCCTGGGATTCTCCAGGCAAGAACACTGGAGTGGGTTACCATTTCGGTCTCCAGTGCATGAAAGTGAAAAGTGAAAGTGAAGTTGCTCAGTCATGTCTGACTCTTAGCGAACCCATGGACGGCAGCCCACCAGGCTTCTCTGACCATGGGATTTTCCAGGCAAAAGCACTGGAGTGGGGTGCCATTGCCTTCTCCAAAAGAATGTATGAATGGAAGTAATTCACAAGTGAGCTGAGAAGGCAAAGAGCAAAGGTGGGTGGTAGGAACACTAATGGGTGAAATAAGATCTAACTTATGATGTAGGATTATGTGGCTGAGGAAGGAGAAGGAAAAAAATCATTGGAGATAAAGATATTAAAGAACAGAGAGACTGACTGTTGAGACAGTCATCTATATGGAAAGTGTGGTCACCCAGAATATTGTCAATAAATAGGATGGAGAGGAATACTTAAGTGAGATGCCTACATGTTATAGATCATAACAAGAAGAGGAAATGTTGGATAATATAAGGTAAAGACACATGCCTCAAAGTGTAGAATATCTACCAGATTAGTGAGTATAGATCTGGACCTTATAACAAGGTACAAACAACATCAAGCACAGCAAACAAAGTGCATAAGGGGTGAGTAAATAGTCACTACCGGTAGGGTTACAGATACAGTAACTCTCAAGGAAGGAGATATGCTTCCTTTAAGGCATGAAACACTTAAGAACACATAGATATTGCTTAACGCATGTAGTTCTAAAAGGTAGAATGGACAGCATATAACATATGTGTGACCCCATGGACTGTAGCCCACCAGGCTCCTCTGTCCACGGGATTCTCCAAGGAAGAATACTGAAGTGGGTCACTAAATCTTACTGAGAAGAAGGAAGCTGCAGTAGATGATAGATTATAAGGATAAAATATGGGGAGGGTATGGGATTTTGAATGAGGAAGACAGGACACTATGATTTTCAGTGCAGACTCTTTTGGTAGTGTGCATAAAATTTAAATAAGAGGTTACTATCTTTTTACATTCCATTCTGTGGTTCAAAATCATATAGGGACAATAGGCTCATTGTCCCTACTACTCCCTTAACTCCTACCTACTCCCTTAACTTTGACAAAATATCAAGTATAATGATCAGGTGTTTTTTTTTCTTTTGTTTTTGGTTTTCTTTCTTAAACTAACAGAGGTGAGGATAACTGATCAACATGGTAGCAATCTGTATCCACTGCCTGCAAATATAATTCCTCTTTCATTATTTCAAAAATTGTTGATTATTTTATGAATATATCAGATAATATGCTTGGGTACTGTAAGACTGGAGCAAGTTAAAACACAGATGGAATGATATGTGCATATTCATGATCATTTCTCATTACTGGAGGCTGCCCATCATTGTATTTTCAAACACATCAGTTTGAAACATTTGGTATTTGCATAAATACTGTTCATCATGAAAGCATTAACATTGTGTTAGAAGGTGAAGTAAGTAAAATAAATGTATCTGTTTTAACATTATGATCCTTCAATTTATGTTAATTTCAGAAGACATAAAACAGTATCTTATGTATCTGAAAAATCTGTATGAGGTTGTAATTTTAATTTATCTGTGAGTGTTTCTACATTAATTAAAATGCACAGGTTTTTAAAATAGGGATTAAAATATGAAAGAGATCAAGCTATTTACAATCTAATTAGCTCAAAATTGGATGAGTAATATAAATGCATAATTAATCTGCTTTGACTATGACAAACTTGAAAGGGAGATTATGGAATTAATAACAGAAAAAAGTATCTAAAAAAAACTTGTATTCAAAGTAAGAGGAATTTCCTGACATCTTTAAAATAATTCTTCCATACTCTTATTTTCTGAAAAGTATCCTATTGAATAAATACAGAATGAAACATGAAAATATTTTACTTTCTCCAGAATTCCTAAAAAGACACCTTTCATTGCAAAACACTTGCAAAGTAGATAAGTAACAATTTTTATATCCTTACTTCATTTATCTTTTACACATGCTCTTTCTCTTCCTATCTTTTTCTTTCACTCTGAACAAAGTAAGCTGTATATGTCATCTCCCTTTATCCCTAACATTTCAGTATGTATTTTCTAAAAATAAGGATATTCTTTTATATAACCACAGTGAATTTATGAACATGTAATAGTGACTTTTATCTAAATTGCTCTCCATATTCCAGTTTGTTGATTGCTAAAAGAATCCACTGTATTGTATAGCATTTTTTTTTCTCTAGTAAAGAAACCAGTCTAGCTTATGAAAGAATTTAAAGGTGACACAAAGAGATGGAAAAACATACCATGTTCTTGGGCTGATATTGTCAAAATGACCACACTACTCAGGGAAATCTACAAATTCAATGCAATCACTATTAAACTACTAATGGCATTTTTCACAAAGTTAAAAACTAATTTTCTAATTTGTATAGAAACATTAAAGACCCCAAATAGCCAACACAATCCTGAAAAAGAAAACAAGCTGGAGGAATCAGGCTCCCTAACCTCAGACTAAAGCTACAGTAATATAAACAGTATGATGGTACTGGTTTTTAGTCACTTAGTCATGTCCAGATCTTTGAAACCCCATGGATTATAGCCCGCCAGGCACCTGTCCATGGAATTCTCCAGGCAAGAATACTGGAGTGGGTTGCCATGCCCTCTTCCAGGGGATCTTCCCAACCCAGAGATCAAATTCATGTGTCCTGCATTGGTAGGCAGATTTTTTTTTACCACTGAGCCACCAGGGAAGCCCAATTCAAACAGTAGGGTACTAGCACAAAAACAGAAATATCGATCAGTGGAATAGGAGAGAAAACTCAAAAATAAAGCTTGACCATGCATTTATGGTTTATTAATCTATGGCAAAGAAGGCAAGAATATACAGTAAAGACAGTCTCTTCAATAAACATTGCTGGGAAAACTGGACAGCTTCATTTGAAAGAATGAAATTAGAACATCCTCTAATACCATACACAAAAATAAAGTCAAAATAGATTAAAGACCTAAATATAAGACTGTATACTGTAAAACTTTTACAGGAAAACAGAGGCAGAATGTTCTTTGATATATATTACAGCAAAATCCTTTTGGATCCATCTCCCTAGGTAATGGAAATAAAAACTAAAATAAATGGGACTTGAAACTAAAAACTTTTGCATAGCAAAAGAAACCTAAATAAAATGAAAGACAACCTACAACACAGAAGAAAATATTTGCAAATGAAGCAAATGACAAGATTAACCTCTGAAATATACAAACAGTTCACACCTCAATATTAAACAAAAAAAGACAACCCAATAAAAAAACAGTCAGAAGCTCTATAAAGACATTTCTCCAAAGAAGATATGGCCAAAAGGCACACGAAAAGATGTTCAACACCCATTAATTTTTAGACAAATGCAAATCATAACTACAATGAGGTATCACCTCACACCGGTCAGAATGGCCATCATCAAAGTGTCTACAAATAATAAATTCTGGAGAGAGTATAGAAAAAAAGGAACCCTTCTACATTGTTGGTGGGAATGTAAATTACTATAGTCATTATGGAGAACAGCATGGCAGTTCCTTAAAAAAATAAGATCAGAGATACTATATGATACTGCAATCCTACTCCTGGGCATGTACCCAAAGGAAACCATAATTCAAAAATACACACACACACTCCAATGTTCACTGTAGCGCTATTTACAATAGCCAAGACATGGAAGCAACCTAAATGTCCATGGACAAAGGAATGGATAAAGAAGTGGTATATCTAAAAAATGGAATATTACTCAGCCATAAAAAGAATGAAATAATGCCATTTGTAGCAACATGGATGGACATAGAAATTATCATACTACTTAAGCCAAACAGATATAAATATTATAAATTGCTTATGTGTGGAATTAAAATAAAAGTACAAATGAACTTATTTCCAAAAGAGAAAGGACCCACTATATGGCACAAGAACTATATTCAATAATTTTTAATAACCTATAAGGGAAAAGGATCTGAAAAAATATGTAACTGAACCACTGTGCTATATACTGGAAACTAATGATATCATAAATCAACTATACTTCAATAAAAAAAAAAAAACAGTTTGTAACTATGTATGGTGCCAGATGTTATCTATACTCATTGTGATAATCATTTTACAATATATATAAATATCAAATAATCATCATGTACACCTGAAGCTGACATGCTATCAATTATACTTCAAAAAAACCCCCAAAATTTTATAGAAAAAAATTAAAAGAGAAATTCAGTCTAGGATCAGGTATTATTGAGTTGTCATTTCTCTTTAGTCTCCTTGGGTCTAGAAAAAATTTTCAGCTTTTATTTAGCATTTTATAAATTGGCATTACTGAAAATTATCATCCCTCTGGATGTTCCTTTAATTTTTATTTAAAAACAAAACTTTTTTAGTTTGTCTTGTTTTCTTATGATTAGATTCAAGTTTTATATTCCTAGCTTGAATATTCTGTATTTTGTCCCTTTCAGTGTATAGGTATCATATCTGAGGCACCCAATGTCTACCTGCCCCTTGTTAATAATGTTAATTTTTATCATAATGTCAAAGTGTTATCCGATATGTTCATTATAAACAGGATTCTCACCCTAGGGTCCCATGATGAACACATAGGGTGACCAAGGGTAATTTTAATTTTTGAAGGAGCCACAGTAACACTTGTTATCTGCCGGTAACTGCATAAACTGTTAGTTAAACTATCAGCTTGAGGTCAGTTCAGTTAGATCATCCTGTGTTCTTCTCAAGATGTCATAATATTGCAAACCTAGGTATTCAATCTTCACTGTGATGAAAAGAACACAGAAAAACAATGTAAATGCTCTGTGTCTAATCTGACTTCAAATCTGAGAATTTGTTCCATGTCCAAAATGTCCACACATCCCATTAGGAATTTATTTAGGAAAGAAAGGAAATGGTTTTATGTTTCTTTTCACATTTTGCATATTTTAAATGGTTATTAAGCCTTCATGTATAACTATTATTAAATTGCTTGAATTTCCTTATTAAATAGAGCTGTTGGTATTTATTTTGGATCAGTTGAAATATTTTAAAAATTACTCAGCTATTGTACTAAGGGTTGTAAGATTCTCTGCTGTATAGTTACTATTATTTTCCATTGTAATTAAAAGGCAAATTATGCTGAGACACTAAGATACTCATTCTATCTTCAATATTTAATCCATGATGAAACACTTTAAGATCCTCACCGACATTTATCAGTGATGATTACAACATCATTATTTCTATCTCTGTCATTTCCTCCAAAATTACTGGTCCACATTTGGCCTTTTTATTGAATGAGTCTACTTTTTCCTTCTTAACCATTCAACTAACCAGCATTTGTTATAGGTGTGGTCTCATGAATTACATCTTATTTCAAAATTTATAATTCATCACCCTCCTTAATTATTTTGTAGATCAAATTGTCCCAGATTTGGCCAGTGGAAGCCTATTCAGGTGGTGAGCTTGCCTATACATGTCCATGTTCAGTCGTGTCTGAATCTTTGCGAGTCCATGGAACTATAGCCTGCCTGCCAGGCTCCTTTGTCCACGGAATTTTCCAGGCAACAAAACTGGAGTGGGTTGCCATTTCCTTCTCCAGGGGATCTTCCCAATCTAGGAACTGAACCCAAGTTCAGTTCCTTTCCTATAGCAAATGTGGCATAATATATATTCTATTTTTCAATTGCTTCTTCATATAAAAATAACTCTGAGAAATTGTTCTGTTTCAGTTCACTGCTATCTTTCTTATTCTTTTTTACAGTTGTATAACCACTCTAGTATGTTTATGTATCATGGTTTACTATTTATGTTTGACATACAAGTAATTCTCACTGTTGCAATTAATCTGTACATATGTGTTTTTGTATTATTGGAGGTGTATATTTAGGATATCTTCCTAATAGTGAGATTGGTTTCTTGAAGGATAGATTCATATTTTTGTTAAATATTGCCCCAAATCTGTTAGGTACATTCATTTTATATTACCAATATATGAGATTGTTTCCCCAAACCTCACCAAGTGACTAAGTTTTTTCTGTCCAGCTTTCTGTTTTGTGTGGTCTACATTTTAATTCTTAGTCATTTTGTTAACTTTTTAAATAACTATTCTTTGTATAGAGCATAAAATTAGTTTTGCATTATGTTGTAATTTGAAATATCTTTCAATATGTGAATTAACCTCAACCTCCTATTAAAGCTTTAATTTTCAGTAGATTCTATTTTATATTGGAGGATTCTGTGTCATTTGGTTCACAGTCATTCACAAATGATGTATCTTCATCTTGAAATGTAATTTTAAGCATTATAAGTTATTCTTCTTTGTCTAATTTATTGCTGTGGTCCTGAATTTGATTTTATCTACTATCAGGACTGCAACCTCAGGTTCTTCATTGTAAGCTCATCAATGTTTACCTCAATTCTGTATTATATGCCTTTCACAGAGATAAATATACTAAAGATACTGATTATAAAACTAAATACACATGGTAAATTTACAAGTAATGATTAAAGTAGAGAAATAAAGTAGAGAAATCAGGTTTTCAAAAACAGAAGGAGAAATGTAAAAAACAGAAGGGATGTAAACAGAAACTCTCAATAAACCTAAAAGTTGTTGAGAAAAAGTGAAGGCCAAAGAACATGAGAAAAAAAGCAAAAACACAACAGGAGAAGTAAAACTAGATCTATAAATAATCACAATAAATTTAATGTATCTAGTTCCAGTTAAATACAAGCAATGTCATATCTCCCTCTGTCTCTAGCTCCTCCCCTGTGCTTTCCTATCTTTTCCTCTAATATGAGTAACAAAGCAAGGATGCCTGCTTTCACAATTTCTATTCAACATATTATTGGAAGTCCTAGCCAGGGCAATAAAATAAAAGGGAAAAAAATAAAAGGCACCCAGCTAGCCAAGCAGAAAAGGAAGAAGGATAGTTATGCTTGCAACGTGCACATGCACACAAACAAAACACTTGCTAGAACTAGTAAACCAATTAAATTGCAGGATACCAAATTAATGTATCAAAATTAGAGGCATTTATAAAATAACAATTCACAATCCAAAAAAGGAAACTAAAAACAATTCCACTTATAAAATTATAAATGTAACCAAGAAAGTGAAAGACTTGTACACTGAAAACTATAAATCACTGCTGAAAGAAATTTAAGAAAGTACAAGTAAATGGAAGATATCCAGTGTACAGTTAAAGATTTAACATTAAGATATCTGTGCTATCCAAAACAACCTACTGATTTAACAGAATCCCAATCAAAACTCCACTATCATTTTTCACAATAGAAAAATTCATCTCAGAATTTATGTGGAACTTTGAAAGACCTTTTACAGTTAAAAAACTGTAAAAGAACAAATTGGGAGGACTCACTTCATGATTTAAAAACATTACAAAGCTACAGAAATCAAAACAATTTGGTGTTGCCATGAAGACAGATCATTAAAACAGTGCAATGAGATAGAGTCCAGAAACACAGTTTTGTGTATATTGGCAAATGATATTCAATAAGGATGCCAACACCATCTAATGCGGAAAGCACAGTTTCTTCAACAAATGGTGCTGGGAAAACTGGATATTCACATACAAAAAATGAAGTTAGACTCTTATAGTACACTATATCCAAAACTGAACTCGATATAAAGACATAAATGCATGACCTAAAACTATGAAATTCCTAGAAGGATATTGAGGGAAATTTCATAACCATGGTTTTGGCAATGATTTCTTGGATATATCCGACCCCAAAAGCACATGCAACAAAAGCAGATATAGATGATGGAACTATATCAAACTTAAAAAACTTTTGTTCAAATGACACAATCAGATTGAATGGCTACTTAGAGAATGTGAGAAAATATCTGCAAAGTATATCTGGTAAAGGACTAATATCTAGAATCCATAAAGAACTCTTGAAACCCAGCAGGAAATTAAATAGACCTATCTAAAAATGAGCAAAAGACTTGGATATTCCTCTAAAGATGATATACAAGTTGCCAGTGAAGCATATGGAAAGATGCCCAACATCACTTATTATCTGAAAAATGCATATTCAAACCACAAAGAGATATTACCTGATACCCATTAGGATGACTACTATAAAAAAAAAAAAGTGTTGGTCAGGATATGGAGAAATTGGAACCCTTATGCATCTTTGGTAATAATGTCAAATTATGTCACCACTATGAAAAATAACAGAGCTTTCTCAAAAATCTAAAAATAGTATTACCATATTATCCAGCAAATGTTCATTTCATTTCAGCACTTTTTTCAATAGCCAAGACATGAAAGCAACCTACACATTCATTGACAGAGTAATGAATAAGGATGTGGTGCACATACACAATGGAATATTACTCACCTATAAAAAGAACGAAATATTAGCATTTGCAGCAACATGGATGGACCTAGAGATTATTTTACAGTTACTAAGTGAAATAAACCACAGAAAAACAAATACCATGATATTACTCATATATGGAATCTAATTTTTTTCCTATTTTTTTTTTAATTTTTTTAATGATATAAACAAACATTTCCAAAGCAGAAACAGACTCAGAAAACAAGCTTATGGTTACTAAATGGGAAACAGTGAGGGGATAATTTAGGAGGTTGAGATGAACATACACACACTGCCTGCATGCACACTATGTCACCTCGGTCATGTTCGACTCCTTGTGACTCTATGGACTGTAGCCCTCCAGGCTCCTCTGTCCATGAGATTCTCCAGGCAAGAATACTGGAGTGAGTTACCATGCCCTACTCCAGGGGATCTTCCCAACCCAGAGATTGAACCTGCATCTCTTACAACTCCTGCATTGACAATCAGGTTCTTTACCACTAGTGCCACCTTGGAAACCCCCAACATACACACACTGCTGCTGCTACTGCTGCTAAGTCGCTTCAGTCGTGTCTGACTCTGCGACCCCATGGACGGCAGCCTACCAGGTTCCTCCATCCCTGGATTCTCCGGGCAAGAATACTGGAGTGGGTTGCCATTTCCTTCTCCAATGCATGCATGCATGCTAAGTTGCTTCAGTTGTGTCCGACTCTGTGCAGCCCCATGGACAGCAGCCCACCAAGCTCCTCTGTCCACAGGATTCTCTAGGCAAGAATACTGTAGTGGGTTGCCATTTCCTTCTCCCTAAAAATATGGATGGAGAAGGCAATGGCACCCCACTCCAGTACTCTTGCCTGGAAAATCCCATGGACGGAGGAGCCTAGTGGGCTGCAGTCCATGGGGTCGCTAAGAGTCAGACACGACTGAGCGACTTCACTTTCACTTTTCACTTTCATGCATTGGAGAAGGAAATGGCAACCCACTGCAGTGTTCTTGCCTGGAGAATCCCAAGGACAGGGAAGCCTGGTGGGCTGCTGTCTATGGGGTTGCACAGAGTCGGACATGACTGAAGTGACTTAGCAGTGGCAGCAGCAGCAAAAAATATGGAACGCGTCATGAATTTGTGTGTCATAGTGCTCGCTTCAGCAGCACATATACTAAAAATACACATACTACTATATGTAAAATAGTACTATATAGCACAGGGAACTCTACACAATATTCTATAATAGCCTGTATAGGAAAAGAATCTTAAAAATAATGAATATATTTATAACTGGATCACCTTGCTGTACACCTGAAACTAACACAATACTGTAAAGCAAATACACTGCAATAAAATTTTAAAAAAGATTTGAAAGCAGAGTTTGGGAGACATATTTGTACATTCATGTTCAGAGCAGCACTATTCACAATAGCTAAGAGATGGAATCAAAATGTCCATTGATGGAAGAATGACTAAAATGTGGTATATACAAGCAGTGGAATAACATTCTTGTTCATATGCTACAACTTGGATAAGCCTCAAGACAGTATGATAACTGAAATAAGCCAGTCATAAAAGTACTATATTCTACTTTGATAAGGTATCTAAAGTAGCCAAGTTCATATAAACAGAAAATAGAATTATGGTTACCAGGAACTGTCAGGAAAGAGGAAAAGAGAGTAATCACATAATATACATAGTTTTTTGTATTTTTAAGATGAAAAATTTCTAGGGATTTTTTCTAACAACAATGTGAATATAATTAACACTACTGAACTGCACACTTAAAAATGATTAAGACTGGACTTCCATCATGGTCTGGTGGTCTCCATGCTTCCAATGCAGGGGGCATAGGTTCAATCCCTGATTGGAGAAGTTTTGCATGCAACACAGCATGACCAAAAAAGAAGAAAATTAGTATAAAAAATGGTGGAAATTTTACATCAAGAAAATCTTTAAGAACCATTATATCGATATTATACAAATAATACTCTAATTAAATATGTATTATTAGAGGCAAAGGAGTATATGAAAAATAATTGAAAATATGCAGTCAAGTAAATATATGTACATACAAATTCATTATGCCAGAATTATTCATAATATCTAAGACATGGAAAGTGCCCAAATGTGCATCAGTGGATGAATGGATAAACAAACTGTGATATATACATTCAATAGAACATTCAGCCATACTAAGTGCAGAAATGGTATGATACATGCTACCACATGCATAAACCTCCAAATATTATGCCAAGTGAAATAAATCAGACACAAGAGGTCATCAGATCAGATCAGATTAGTTGCTCAGTCATGTCTGACTCTTTGTGACCCCATGAATCGCAGCATGCCAGGCCTCCCTATCCATCACCAACTCCCGGAGTTCACTCAAACTCACGTCCATTGAGTCAGTGATGCCATCCAGCCATCTCATCCTCTGTCGTCCCCTTCTCCTCCTGCCCCCAATACCTCCCAGCATCAGAGTCTTTCCCAATGAGTCAACTCTTCACATGAGGTGGCCAAAGTACTGGAGTTTCAGCTTTAGCATCATTCCTTCCAAAGAAATCCCAGGGCTGATCTCCTTTAGAATGGACTGGTTGGATCTCTGTGCAGTCCAAGGGACTCTCAAGAGTCTTTTCCAACACCACAGTTCAAAAGCATCAATTCTTCGGCACTAAGCCTTCTTCACAGTCCAACTCTCACATCCATACATGACCACAGGAAAAACCATAGCCTTGACTAGACGGACCTTTGTTGGCAAAGTAATGTCTCTGCTTTTGAATATGCTATCTAGGTTGGTCATAACTTTCCTTCCAAGGAGTAAGCGTCTATTAATTTCATGGCTGCAGTCACCATCTGCAGTGATTTTGGAGCCCAGAAAAATAAAGTCTGACACTGTTTCCACTGTTTCCCCATCTATTTCCCATGAAGTGATGGGACCGGATGCCATGATCTTCGTTTTCTGAATGTTGAGCTTTAAGCCAACTTTTTCACTCTCCACTTTCACTTTCATCAAGAGGCTTTTAAGTTCCTCTTCACTTTCTGCCATAAGGGTGGTGTCATCTGCATATCTGAGGTTATTAATATTTCTCCCGGCAATCTTTATTCCAGCTTGTGTTTCTTCCAGTCCAGCGTTTCTCATGATGTACTCTGCATATAAGTTAAATAAACAGGGTGACAATATACAGCCTTGACGTACTCCTTTTCCTATTTGGAAAATGTTCCACGTCCAGTTCTAACTGTTGCTTCCTGACCTGCATACAGATTTCTCAAGAGGCAGGTCAGGTGGTCTGGTATTCCCATCTCTTTCAGAATTTTCCACAGTTTCTTGTGATCCACACAGTCAAAGGCTTTGGCATAGTCAATAAAGCACAAATAGATGTTTTTCTGGAACTCTCTTGCTTTTTCCATGATCCAGTGGATGTTGGCAATTTGATCTCTGGTTCCTCTGCCTTTTCTAAAACCAGCTTGAACATCAGGAAGTTCATGGTTCACATATTGCTGAAGCCTGGCTTGGAGAATTTTGAGCATTACTTTAGTAGCGTGTGAGATGAGTGCAATTGTGCAGTAGTTTGAGCATTCTTTGGCATTGCCTTTCTTTGGGATTGGAATGAAAACTGACCTTTTCTAGTCCTACATTCTATGATTCCATTTATATGAAGTACACTGAATAGATTAAATCCATAGAGACAGTTACTTGTGTTAGGGGGAAGGAAAAATAGAGAGAAACTTTTGCATAGGTAAGAAATTTTACTTTGCAGTGCCTGAAACAGCTTTGATCTATATAGAGTTGGTGGCTGTCCAACAATGTGAATGTATTAATGCCACTTGTTAATTTTATGCCATGTGAACTTCATCTAATAAACTTAAAAAAATGGAAACAACCAATAAGACATTGAATACATAAATGTTTTACAGGATTTTCTACCAAATTAGAAAGAAATAGGTAAGTTCAAACTTGTGGGAAAATACTCCCTAGAATAGTTTTTATTTTTATAAGGCTGATATTCTTGGCAAACAGGTAAAAGGAGAAACACATATTAGAAAGCTAATGTAAGCTTTCATAAGACCTACAGTAGCAGAAAAAGCAATGCCAAAGTATTTGGTATGTCTGACATATAATCTACAAGATCTAATTGATTGCGTGAAGTAGATGAATAAAATAGATTTCAAGATTATCTCTTGCTTTTTAATGTGTATTAACTTTTGGGTGAGATTGACAAAATTCAGAGAAAACCCTTTGAATTGATGTATTTATTTATTGATTGATTGATGTTTATTGCAACTTTATTTTTAACTTTTTATTGTACAAAACTAAAAAAACATACAAAGTAGCATGAACAGAAAAGCAAACCCGCATGTACCCACTCCCCAGATCCAACTCCCGGGGCCCCTCCTGTCCCTTGATATATTAAAAAAATAAATTTTATTGGCGTATACTTTCTTTACAATGTTGTGTTAGTTTCTCCTGTGAAGCAAAGTGAATCAGTTATTCATGTACAAATATCCACTCTTATTTAGATTCTTTGTTATACAGGTCATTACAAAGTATTGAGTAGAGTTTCCTGTGTTATACAGTAGGTTCTCATTAGTTATCTTGTTTATACATAGTAGTGTGTGTATTGGAGAAGGCAATGGCACCCCACTCCAGTACTCTTGCCTGGAAGATCCCATGGATGGAGGAGCCTGGTGGGCTGCAGACCATGGGGTCGCTAGGAGTTGGACACGACTGAGTGACTTCACTTTCACTTTTCACTTTCATGGATTAGAGAAGGAAATGGCAACCCACTGCAGTGTTCTTGCCTGGAGAATCCCAGGGATGGGGGAGCCTGGTGGGCTGCCGTCTATGGGGTCTCACAGAGTCGGACACAACTCAAGCGAGTTAGCAGCAGCAGCAGCAGCAGTGTGTGTATGTCAATCCCCATTTCCTAGTTCATCCCACTCCACTTTCCCCCTTTGGTATCCATAAGTTTGTTCTCTACATCCATGTCTCTATTTCTGCTTTGCAGATAAGTTCATCTGTACTGGTGGCTCAGACAGTAAAGAATCCGCCTGCAATGTGAAAGACCTGGGTTCAATCCCTGGGTTGGTAAGATGCCCTGGAGGAGGGCATGGCAACCCACTCCAGTATCCCTGCCTGGAGAATCCCCATGGACAGAGGAGCCTGGTGGGCTACAGTCCATGGGATTACAGAGTTGGACATGAGTGAATGACTAAGCACAGCACACAGCAGTACCATTTCTCTAGATTCCACATATAAGAGATATTAACTGATATTTGTTTTTCCCTTTCTTTTTTTTTTAAATTTAATTTAATTTTTCAACTTTACAATATTGTATTGGTTTTTCCATCTATAAAAATGAATCTGCCACAGGTATACATGTGTTCCACATCCTGAACCCTCCTCCCTCCTCCCTCCCCATACCATCCCTCTGGGTCGTCCCAGTGCACCAGCCCCAAGCATCCAGTATCGTGCATCGAACCTGGACTGGCGACTCGTTTCATATATGATATTATACATGTTTCAATGCCATTCTCCCAAGTCATCCCACCCTCTCCCTCTCCCACAGAGGGACGTTTTTAAAACTAACTTAATAGCTACTCCTTCCCTCTTGAACTAGTCTAACACACTGACAAAATTAACTTTGATGCTACACAGAAGTGCAGCGTTTCCCTTTAGAACAAACGCGATTTGAAGTCTAGAAGCCTGGAATACAATGGACCATTTAGAAAAATTTTAGTCATTGTGGAAAAAAATACAGGAAATACCTCAAAATTGAAGAGAAATATATGCATTTTTTTCTTATAAATGTTGGACTTTGATAGTTGAAATTTGCTGATAATGTACAGTTTTAATAATTCAGTTAATATTTGCTAAGGAGAAACATACCAGTCTTGATTAGTGTTTTTAGTTTCCTAGATGTGTTCAACTAATAAAGGGACCTATTAGAGTAGCACATGAACAAACACTTTATCCATAATAGTGTTAAAGGAATCAAAAGTTCATAAAAACACTCAAAATAATCTTACTTAAATTGATATTATATATATCTAGCCACAGAGTTGCAGTGATTAACAAAATGTCCCATCTAGTTATATCTTGGTAGGTTATCTTAATGAATACGTAGACCAATATTTTTATCTTTTTGTTTCCATACTACCAGGAGAAATATCAACAACCTCAGATACACAGATGTTACCACTCAAACTGCAGAAAGTGAAGAGGAACTAAAGAGCCTCTTGATGAGGGTGAAAAAGTAGAGTGAAAATGTTGACTTAAAACTTAACATTAAAAAAAACTAAGATCATAGCATCTGGGCCCATCACTTCATGGCAAATAGACTGAGGAAAAAGTGGAAACAGTAAAAGATTTTACTTTCTTGGGCTCCAAAATCACTGCAGACAGTGACTACAGCCATGAAATTTAAAAATGCTTGCTCCTTGGAAGAAAAGCTATGAAAAACTTAGTGTATTAAAAACCAGAGACATCACTTTGCCAACAAAGGTCCATATAGTCAAAGCTATGGTTTTTCCAGTAGTCATGTATGGATGGATGTTAGAGTTAGACCATAAAGAAGGCTGAGCTCCAAAGAATTGTTGCTTTCGAACTGTGGTGCTGGAGGAGACTCGAGTCCCTTAGACTGCAGGGAGATCAAATCAGTCAACCCTAAAGGAAATCAACCCTGAATATTCACTGGAAGGACTGATGCTGAAGCTCCAACATTTTGGCCACCTGATGCGAAGAGCCAACTCACTGGCCAAGGTCTTGATGCTGGGAAAGACTGAGAGCAGAAAGAGAATGCAGCAAGAGGATGAGAGAGTTGGACGGCATCACTGACTTAATGTACATGAGTTTGGGCAAACTCTGGGAGATAGTGATGGATAGGGAAGCCTGGCATGCTGTACCCTGTGGAGTCACAAAGTCAGACACGACTTTACAAGTAAACAACAATCCATATTGCAATTACAGATGTTCAGGAGTGGTTTCTGTAAAGAAATTTTTATTATAACTTAAATATATTTATCAATATATTTTGCATGCCTTATTTAAAAAAAAAATCATGTAATTAAAATCAAAATAACATCTTTAGTAGCTTAACTTCCCTGATGGTCTTAATGAGATAAACTCATATATTCATCCATGCCAAAACAAGTACTGTGTTCTAACATCAAAGATCAATATGAATAAGCAGGTGAAGTGTTGTGGTTTGTAACTTTTCTTTTAATCACTCAAAACCTGGGCAAACCATCCAAGACAGCTGGTAGTAATAGCACTTCATTTTCTTTGCAGGAGCTATCTTTCCCTCCTCTGCTCTTTGTGCTATGATGAAAAGGAGACGTGATTTTTGAGTTAAATTTCTTTTTTGAGTTGAGTTTCACACCTCTGGTAAAGAATACACAAACACACATATTCCCCTCTGCTAGTAAATATTCATCTGTTTCTACATAATGTCTGTGTTTTCTTTATCTCCCCATGCTCCACCCCCCATTCCTGTTAGGAAATATATTTGGGGCTTAAAATTTATTACAAGTAATTCATCTTTTTCTCTCTTGCTCTCTCTCTCTTTCCTAGTCTATTCAAGTTGGAAAAGCTGAAACAACTAGCAACAATTGGTCTTCCACAGCAGCTGCTCCATCATTACCAAGCAGGAACTGCTTCTTTTTGTCTGTGGGATTGGTGCCCTTCACTTTATCATGCATGCAAAACTGTGCAATCTACAGTGGCCAATTCTCCATGCACAGAGAATGTAGCAACATTTCTTTCTTTTTGTAGTCAATATTTTTTTTTTGTATATTGAAATATAACTGATTAACAATGCTGTGTTAGTTTCAGGTGTGAGCAGAGTGATTCAGTTATATATATACTTATATCCTTTTGCAAAAAATTTTCTCTTTTAGGCATTTGAGAATATGAGCAGAGTTCTTTGTGTTATAAAAGTAGGTCCTTGTTGGTTATCTATTTTAACTATAGCAGTGTGTATGTAACCCCAAATTCTCAATCTATCCCCCCACAACTCTTCCCACCCATAACCATAAATTCATTCTTTATGTTTGTTAGTCTGTTTCTGTTTGTAAACAAGTTCATTTGTATCTTTTTTTTCCGACTCCACATATCATTCTTTATTGAAATGATCATACTGTTTGGCCTTGATCTAAGTGTTTATATGTATAACAATCTAAAACTATTTTTTGCTGTTTTTATAATAAAGTAATTCAGGATTTAAAAAAGAGCAAATCTTCTCTATCAATACCAAATACAATCTATAATACATTTATGAATATTTAAATTCAAAGCCTGGGCATATTACTATCTGGTGGAATAAACAGGCGAAAGCCTTAATATTGTGAAAACTTCACTGCATCAGGTAGACTTGTCCAAGTGTTCTACTTACAGCTCCTTACAGTAAGTATTTTTCAACAGTGAATGCTACGGAACTACAGAGTCCATGGTTGGTTGAATCCACAGATGTAGAGGAACTGGGCATATTGAGGGCCAATTTAAGTTATATGTGGATTAACCAGCCCCCACATTGTTCAAGGGTCAGCTTTACATGAAATGAGATTATTACTAACCCCAGCTTATTATTTTCTAAGTAATCATATACACATTAATATATCAATATATTTTTCATTAATATATACATTAAGAGTCAGACACAACTGAGCGACTGAACTGAACTGATACTATATTTATGATACTGTTTTATAATACAATATACCAGTATTATATAAAATATTTATTAGGCCAAATTCTTTAATATCCAAGAGCAGCTTTAGAACCCATTTCCTGTAATGATGTACAGAGTAACTTTGATTTGTGCCTACTTTAAGCCTTTAGGGGAGAAGGCAATGGCACCCCACTCCAGTACTCTTGCCTGGAAAATCCCATGGACAGAGGAGCCTGGAAGGCTGCAGTCCATGGGGTCGCTGAGGGTCGGACATGACTGAGCAACTTCATTTTCACTTTTCACTTTCATGCATTGGATAAGGAAATGGCAACCCACTCCAGTGTTCTTGCCTGGAGAATCCCAGGGACCGGGGAGCCTGGTGGGCTGCCGTCTATGGGGTCGCACAGAGTCGGGCACGACTGAAGTGACTTAGCAGTAGCAGTAAGCCTTTAGGATTTCTTAAAACAGATTCAGTGAGCAGCTTGCACAGATTGATACTTAAATAATAAATGAAATCAAGTTATGATATTGTGTGGAAACATATTTTAAGCAGTACTGATGACAAAATAGGATTTGTTTTAATCAATATGTATATGATAGTACTATTAATAATCTATATGTCCTTGTTTCAATAAGCAACAAAGTTATGGGCTTCCCTGGTGGCTCAGATGGTAAAGCATCTGCCTGTAATGCAGGAGACCCAGGTTTGATCCCTGGGTCGGGAAGATCCCCTGAAGAAGGAAATGGCAACCCACTCTAGTACTCTTGCCTGGAAAATTCCATGGATGGAGGAGCCTGATAGGCTACAGTCCATGGGGTCACAAAGAGTCGGACACAACTGACCAACTTCACTTTCACTTTCAAACTTGGTTATAGCTTTGTAAAAACTTCAGAGGAAAACAAAATTGCAGATGATTCATTAAAACTCCAAAAAGGCAAGCATACTTCAGAATAAACCAAGGTTTGTTTTTTCAAAAAAAAAAAAAAAAAAAAAGCAAAAAGCACAACACAAAAAAAGAACATCAATATCTCCATGGTGAAAAATGAGGAATATTATTTAGAGGCGAACTAGAAAACCAAAATACTGACATTTATACCAGCACTTCTAGGAAAGATTACATGTTGTTAAAAGTTCCAGATAAAATACGGTTGTGTATATTTAGATTTATTTCACTGAGGGTTTGGCTGGCATGGTGATTAACCAAGAAAGGCTTTGTGAAGAGGGTGGTCACTGCTCTTTAACATCAAGTAAGATTTAGACATACACAGATTTGAGAAAGGACATTTAGGTGGAGGGTAGAGCAGGAGCAAAGTCACGAAACAGAAACTTCAGAGCATATACAGAGAAAAGTAGAGCCATTCAGTTACTCCCTTTATGACAAATTTAAGAATGTGTGTGGGGCATAGATTAGTAAAAGTATAAAGAATCATATGTTGAATACTTTGCAAAATAAAACTCCACTCCTTATCTCCTTTCTCCATTCATTCCCCCTCCTCTCCTTCCTACTCTAATATTTTCCACATATCTGACTATTTAAAAGATTATCACATTATTCCACAATAGGTATAATGTTTAATGATGCTGTTTTCCTGTAATTAGAGTTCTTTCTTAATTGCCTTATAAGTATTTCCTTATAAGTGATTATGAATGCATTTTCCAGTGTAAACAAATAAGTTCATGGGTTTATTTTACACTCCTGTGAATCGAGCAGAGACTTAAATCAAATTAAGGATGATCTATATTGCCAGGCACCCATGCCCCAATCTAAAATTAATCAGAGGTTCTTTTATCAGGGGAATCTAAGGCACAAGGGCTATATTTATGCTAATTTTTGTTAATATGGCTGGAAGGCATCAGAGCATAGAGAACACAGAGAAGCTTTGGAGTCCTAAGAATAGAATTCATTTTACCAAATGAGGATTTTCCAAAGGTATCATTCATACTATATAAAGCTAAGAAATCACTTTTGTCACTTAACAATGCATTGTCTCTGAGGGTCAGCAATTAAATTCAACTTGTTCATTTCAAAATCTGCTTTGGATTTAACTGTGTATTGGCACAGGGTATACAAAATATACTTTCTGTTGTCTGCCTGCATATACATAAGTTGATTTTAATGTTATATATGGTACTTTTCCTGGAAGGGGAACCCACTGGAAGTGGGTCACTGGAAATGGAGTCAATCCACTCCAGTATTCTCGCCTAGATAATCCCATGGATAGAGGAGCCTGGCGAGCTACGGTACAAAGGGTCACAAAGAGTCGGACATGACTGAAGCTACTTAGCACGCATACACGCATATTGTACTATTAAAAATCAAAATATGAGCATCTGTTGATGTGTTCACTTGAACATATATGAGTATATGTGTATGAACATTTAAATTTTTATTGACATCTAAATTACATTGAAATAAGTTGTATCAACTTGTTATCCTAACAAAGACTTGGAAAGTTGTACCAATATCAATTTTCCTTCTACTTTTATTACCCTTCCATGGCCTTCTGTCAAAAGCTACCTTGGGTCATTTACTGAGGAAAGGTGATTAGAGCAAGACCACCTGTAATATAACTAACATACCCATTAAAATCTACAAAATAAATGTGTACCTTTTTTTGTTGTGGATGCATACAGTTTATAATTCCACCAGTAAGTGTCTGTATATACCATTACGTTAGTTTACCATAAGCTGTTAAAATATCCTACAAAATCTGGGTATTGAAGTTACATCTAATTTCATGTATATCAATATTAAGAGAAATATGTTTGGAACAAAGGTGTCATTATGTGTCTATGCTGTGGTGCAAGTATTTTAGAACACTTCAAGAATAATATTCAGCATAAAAATAGAATGAAATCTTGTCATTTGTGATAACATGAGAGGACTTTGAGGGTAGTATGCTAAGTGAAATAAATCAGATAGACAAATACCATATGATTGATTTCAGTTAATGTTAAATCTAAAAATAAAACTAAAACAAAGAAACACCCGCCCAAACCAAAAAACTACACACAAGCTCATAGACACAGGTAACAGACTGATAGCTGATAGAGGGGGTGGGGGTTAAATGGTAGGCAAAATGGGTGAAGGTAGTCAAGGCACAAACTTTCAGTTAGTATAAATAAGTCGTGGGGATGTAATGCACAGCATGGCCACTATAGTTAATACTGTATTACATATTTGAAAGTTGCCTAGGGAGTAAATCTTAAAAGTTCTTACCACAAAAAAATTCTGTAGTTAGGTATGGTGATGGATGTCAACTAGACTTATTCTGATTATTTTTTGATATATACAAATATATGATCATTATGTTGTATATCTGAAACTAACTTAATATTGACTGTCAATACCTCTAAAATTGTAATAACCATTAGTATTTTAAATATATAGTTCCTTCACAAAGTCATATCTAATTAAATAATATTTCTGATGCATTTTTTTTTCGATTTTGAGGCAACTGACAACAAAAATGTTTTATTTTAATCTTCACAATACATCTATAAAAAGCTAATACAAAATTGTTTTGTGAAGGGAATAAGCACGTTATCTTTCAGTACAAAAGTATGTCCCAGTCAGAAAGATCAGCATTACTATCTACCAATTCACTTAAGTCAAAAAAAAAAAAAAAAAAATGACTACACATTTTCAGCCTCTCCCACGTATTCATAATGATAATGAGCCAGCTGGTAATGAGCCAGGGCCAGTAGTATTGTAAAGTTGCTCCTATCTATTCTTATTGATTTGACATTCAATCTGTTACTTATGTCATATTTATTCCTTGAATACTATGAATATTATACCTGATTACATTTCACACCACATCTAATCAGTCTCCAAGACTTGTAATTTCCACCTCATAAGGCTTTCTGCAATATATCAATTTCTCTCCATCTTCACATGAAGATTCATGTAAATATTCTAAAGCAGGACAATATCCTCTCTATGAACACTAAAATAAATTCCAAACTCCTAAATCAAAGCTCATACAAATATTTGACAGCTTCAACAATTCTTAAGGCAAAGGCCAAACCCATTTACATTACACAAAGCATTTTTTTTTTCTTATATGGTGAAGTGGAGCCAATGTACCTAGGTTGAAATTTTGGCTCCAAGATTTCTAAATTTTTGGTTTGGGTAAAGAATTTAATAGCTCTTCAAGTTTCCACATGAAATAGGTATTACCATGCTGCTATCGCATAAAGACTGAAACAATTTTGGCACATCAGTTTCTCAGTAAAAGTTAGCCTTTCTCCATCGGTCATCATAATCAAATGCCATAATATTACAAATAGGTCCCTACCCAACTGTACTTTTATCTAGTGTTAATCTACAAATTTAAATATTGATATTAGTATTTATATTTCAACACTCAGATAATCTCTCATTCTAAGTGTCCAACTCTTGGAAAATCCAGTTTAATTTGCAACTCTGCCACTCTCTTGACATTTTGTGTCTGATTTTCAACACAGTCTGCTCTGTAGTTGTTGGAAACAAACATACCTTCCATATAAGCCCTCCTGTTCTCAAAGCATGCTGTATGAGATAATTTGCTAACCTGAGCATGTAATTATCTATTTGAGTTCTTAGATTAGTCAGATATACACAGTCCTTAAATATTACTTTCATGCCATTCAGGTTCTAGAGCTTCTGTAGAAGTCAGTGCTTCCCTTTCAATATGTGGTTCATTCGAATCCACTGCAGGAAATACTACAGCATTGGAGTTCTCATTCCCTCCCTGACAATCAGCTCTTGTTTCAATCTGATTAATGAAAGACTCATTCACTTTTTAAGAGTCCCCTGCTTTTTTTAAGACAATAATTTCATTTCTATTTTGTGGATGAGGAAAACTGAGCTCGAAATGGCAACATCTGATTAGTTTATAAAGTTGCAGAGCTTGGAATAGGACGCAGTCTCCTTCTCCCTGGTATTGGTCCTGGTTTTCAGTTTTCAAACCTTGGAGGCTGGAGTTTATATCCCCAGAAAAAGGGAATGGAAACAGACATGTAGACACAGGTGTGAGGGCTTGCTTACATGCTCTTCATTGTTATTGTTTTTCAGTCATCCAGTCGTGTCTGACTCTTTGCAACCCATGGACTGCAGCACGCCAGGCCTCTCTGTCCCTCACCATCTCCCAAAGTTTGCCCAAGTTCATGGTCATTGCATTGGTGATGCTGTCCAGCCATCTCATCCTCTGACGTCCTCTTCTCCTTCTGCCCTCAGTCTTTCCCAGATCAGCATCAGGGACTTTTCCAATGAGTCAGCTGTTCGTGTCAGATGACCAAAATACTGGAGTTTCAGCTTCAGCAGCAGTCCTTCCAATGAGTATTCAGGGCTGATTTCCCTTAAGATTGACTAGTTTGATCTCCTTGCTGTCCAAGGGACTCTCAGGAGTCTTCTCCAGCATCACAGCTCGAAGGCATCAATTCTTCAGTGCTCCATCTTCTTTATGGTCCAGTTCTTGCAACTGTACATGACCACTGGGAGGAACATAGCTTGACTATATAGATCTTTGTTGGCAGAGTAATAGTTCTGCTTTTCAACACACTGTCTAGGTTTGTCATAGCTTTCCTGCCAAGAAGCAAATATCTTCTGATTTCATGGCTTCAACAGTGATTTTAGAACCTAAGAGGAAATCTGTTACCACTTCCACCTTTCCCCTCTATTTGCCATGAAATAATGGGCCAGATGCCATGATTTTAGTTCTTTAAATATTTAGTTTTAAGCCAGCTCTTCATTATATGCACCTTCATTTGAAGGATTTATAGGAAAGGAAATTATATACAGTGTAGAGGCAAGATGATATTCAGAACATGGTGTGGGGTGAAATTAAAAAGTGGTAGCTTCAATAAGATTTGGATTAATATGAGCATCTTAGGAATTTGGGAAAGATAGGCCTGATAAAGAAATATAATGAGAATACTGCTAAAAGAGAATGAATGCAAAAGTTCATATTATTGAGTAAATGTTATCTTGAGAGCATCTTATTGGTTGTGTCTAGTGGCCAAGGTGAAACAGAAGGTGAGGTTTGCCTTTGTATTTATAAAATTCTCAGCACACACATTCTACATGCCTCTTCTCTAAGATTACAGAGACTGCAAATGTTATTGATGAGTTCTTAAAAGTATAAAAAACAGGGGAGAAAAGATGAAAAAACCATAGTCACTTAATATTTAGCCAAAATATTATCTTATTTTTTTATATTTTTTATTTTTTTATAACTTTACATAATTGTATTAGTTTTGCCAAATATCAAAATGAATCCGCCACAGGTATACGTGTGTCCCCCATCCTGAACCCTCCTCCCTCCTCCCTCCCCATTCCAAAATATTATCTTTATACACACTTTTTGTGGGAACACTAGGAGCAGTTTTAGGTTCATACACAGGAAAATACATTAAGAAGAAAGTACAAAGACTTCCCATACACAGTTGGCCGCCACATATGGATGATGGTTTGTTGACAGATTTGGTGGTGGGAAAAAAGTGAAAGTGTTAGTCTCTCAGTCGTGTCCGATTCTTTGTGACCCCAAGGACTGTAGTCTGCCAGGCTCTTCTGTCCACGGAATTCTCCTGGCAAGTATACTGGAGTGGGTTGCCATTCCCTTCTCCAGGGGATCTTCCCAACCCAGGGATTGAACCTGGGTCTTCTGCATTGCAGGCAGGTTTGGTGGAAAGATAGATGATTATTAAATGTTTGCTTACATAGTCTCAGTTAATTATGAGACAAAAGCATCAGGTAAGAGTAAGCAGAGTTCAAGGTTGTGTTGGAGTGTTGAAGACAGAGGTGTATAACAGTCACTTGGGCAGTGGGAAAGTGGGAAGTGAATACACTAGGAAGTTAAATAGTTTTGCCAAGAATATATTTTAGATTAGTGAATGGATATCTCATATTCCATGTTTTAAAATGGGATATATCAGTGCCATCAACTTCAGAAACAAGCAAGTTTCTGGAGATGCATCAAAAATATTTATAAGCAATTCATGAAACCATGAAAACATTGGTTATGTGTGAAAGGGGAAGGGAGAGAGAAAGTACAGATAATAATCTTGAGGCATTTTGAAATATAAGATACCCTTGAGTGGTGGGATTTAGAAGTAAGCATTCCTTTCCTCTTTATCTACTTCTGGATTCCTTCAATATTTGAAAATAAGAAGCACTTTATAATAAAAATGGGTGAGAGATAGAGATTTCTCAATGTTTCTGTGTATTCTTTTGTAGCAGCAAAATGAAATCATACCCATTTCCCTTCCTGAGATACAAATTGTGCTGTCAAATTATTTTAAGATTTTTTAACAGCAATGGGATGAAGTCAAATCTATAGTAACAGTGCTCAGTCACTTGTTCATCTGGAGTTGAAAATCTCCTTATACTATCTTTTTGTAGCTATTTTTAGCTTAAGGCATGATTTTATGGTGACACCTAGGATGTATATAATTTTTTTTCTAACTTGTACTATGGAAGTTACTTTATGAAATAATTTTCCAATATTCCATACAAATAGTATCTTTGAAATAGCCATTATTTTAGAGATTTTTTTTCATAAGTAAACCTAAAGTTATATAAAGGAGCCAGCAATATTTTGGATCTCAGATGAAAAATACTAAAACAATTTATTTTATATAATATAATGGCAGTAACAAATCACTATATATTATAATGTACATATATATATATTCTTCTTCACACCCTTTCTTATTTTACCTCCATACAGAATAAGCTTATATTGATTTCTAATATTTAATTTTTATATTAAGAATGTATTTCAAGAAATCAACAGGAACCAAAAATCTCTTTTAAGAGATTTGTTTCAATAAACATTATTTGTTAAGAGTTTGAACATAGGAGTACAAGAAAACATGATCTATTTTAGTAACTAGGAGTTTAATTTCCCAATCTATTCAATTTGTCCCTTTCTTTATCCCCCACTGTACTACTCACTTCACTTTAAAATATCCTGAACTAATTTAAAGCATAATCTTATTGTTTTGATGTTAAATATACAGTGCATCTTTTCATTACCATTACTACTAAAATCTAGAAGAAATCTGCACTCAATTGAATTCAGTAGGTAGCATTTCAAAGTGGCAAAGAATAAAGTTTCTTTGAAGAAGAATATTTAAATAAGGAGTAAAGGCGAGAGATGTCTTGCTGTTATTTAAAACATTGTTAGTTGGTTCTATCAGGTCATTAAAATATACTTTACTCAAGTCAAAAGTTCTTTTCAAAAGCATTATTTTAACATACCAAAACTATCTCTTTATAAACTTGTACAATGATCTTTGTCTGTCTGTCAACATAAATGACAAAGTCAAGTGAATAATGTAAGAAAAATTCTCTATTGATTGGTATCCAGGACAGCCAGACTATTATTGGAATCTATATAAATCATCTCCTTCTAAACTAATGTATGTCTTGGAGCTATAGTCAACTTGATAAAAGCTAATTTGGAGAAAAGGCATTGTCTATGTGTCCTTGATGGTATAACTGTTTAGTCTATTCATCACAAAATAATAATGACAGTGTTTTGAATATGTAAAAATGTATGAATAATGATTGGGTCTTAGCTTTTTATGGTCTCCTAAAAATAGAAACATTTAATTTCTTTCTCCTGATCTTATTTGGGGACTTTTCCTTATGGAGTATATGGTTTACCTGCTCCATATATCACATGCTTTAAAATATTATATTTGTACCTTTTAAATAATTTACTGATGAGAGTTAATCATTCAAAATTCTTCATTTTTTTATTCTTTATATTCACTATAAAATTAACCACTATAAAGGCAAAAACTTTAGCTCTTTCTCAAAAATTTAAAATATTCATTCATTTTTCTGACAAAGTGGTTATGTAGCTCAGTTATTGTTAGCGAGTCCCCAGGAGGAAGTTTTATGGAAATTAAGTGGTTTCTGAGGTATATTCAGTTTCCTGGTAACAGAGCCAGATACATAAAAATATTCTATTTCCAAGTCTTTTCACCTATTCTTCCTTATTATTTTCTGAAAATATGTTGCTTTTTCTTGAGATGGAAAACCCAAAAGATAAAGGCAATATAAACAGGTGAGTGAAATTAAGAAAATTAGGTTTTTAGCATCACTGTGGCATTGTGCCAAGTATTAAGATTTTCTACCTCTGATCTCTAATTATGTAAAACAATTAAATGCATGTACTAACTACAATGATAAGTGCTCTGCCAATTTGTAACTCAAATAATTCCTAACTGGTATATTCCAATATTTGACTTCTCAACAATAGATAAAAATTTTATCCATAATCCAAATGGGTCATCCTGCAGGACTGGCACTGCAGGATATGTGGAGGATACACAATGGTCAAATAGGAGGTCAAACAATTTTTGATCAAGCTATCAAGTTTCTGTGAGTTCCACATTCTCTCATAAGCAAGAATATAGGAACTGTTCCTACTGATTATCTGTGTGCTATGTGATTAAGAGGTGGCCTACAGTTACCACTCATCAGGTTCAAGGTTTCCTAAAACAATGATGAAAACTCTTACAGTATACTAACACATATATATGGAATTTAGAAAGATGGAAACGATAACCCTATATGCGAGACAGCAAAAGAGACACAGATGTATAGAACAGTCTTTTGGACTCTGTGGGAGAGGGCGAGGGTGGGATGATCTGAGAAAATAGCACTGAAACATGTATATTATCATATATGAAACAGATCACCAGTCCAGGTTCAATGCATGAGACAAGGTGCTCAGGGCTGGTGCACTGGGATGACCCAGAGGGATGGGATGGAGAGGGAGGTGGGAGGGGGCTTTCAGGATGGGGAACAGATATAAACCCATGGCTGATTCATATCAATGTATGGCAAAAACCACTACAATATTGTAGTCTCCAACTAAAATAAATTAATTAATTAAAAAAAAAGAAAACTCAGGAGATAAAAGATGTGAGAGCAATGCTGCATACCTAAGAAACTCAGTGACTAAGCAAGTGAAAAGCATTCAAGCATAATATGGATGGGACAGTGAGTGAGTTCTCCTGGGATGGGCAGGTTATTTTCTCACAAATCCATGAAATGGATCCCAACAGCACTCCAACGGCAAGTCAAGCTGACCACAGCAATCCAGTAGGATTTTTCCTGAACTTTATTTCACTCTTTTCCACATCAATTTTAGATGATCTGTTACATGAGATAGTACATTAGTTTTCTAATGCTGCTGCAACAAGTTACTACAAATTTAGAAGCTTAAAATGACACAAACTTATTATCTTATTGTTTTCAGGTCAGAAGGCTGATTTGTATCTCACTGAGCTAAAATTAAAGTGTTGTCAGGAGTGTATTTCTTTATGTAAGGATCATGTTTCTTTTTGGGAGAATTTGTTTCTCGGCATGTTCTAGCCTCTAGAGTTCTACTGCATTCCTTGGTTCGTGACTTCTCTTCCATCTTTCAAACCAGCAATATTGCCTCCTTTACCCTTCCTCCACAGTTCACCTCCCTCCCCCAACACACACACACGCACACACACACACACACACCAGTGTGCAAATTTCCACTTCTGAGATGACTACAATGCAATTACGGCTTCCTTGATGGCTCAGTGGTGAAGAACCTACCTGCAGTGCAGGAGACCCTGGTTTGATCCCTGGACCGGGAAGATCATCTAGAGAAGGGAATGGCAACCCATTTCAGTATTCTTGCCTGAAGAATCCCATGGACAGAGGAGCCTGGTGAGCTACAGTCCATAGGGTCGCAAAGAGTTGGACTCGACTGAGGTGACGGAGCACACATAGACACAATGCAATTACAATTTAACTTCATAAAATATAAAACTGCTGCTGCTGCTGCTGCTGCTGCTGCTGCTGCTGCTAAGTCACTTCAGTCGTGTCCTACTCTGTGCGACCCCATAGATGGCAGCTCACCAGGCTCCCCCATCCCTGGGATTCTCCAAGCAAGAACACTGGAGTGGGTTGCCATTTCCTTCTCCAATGCATGAAAGTGAAAAGTGAAGACAACAAATTAAATCTTGGAAAAAATGTTAAAGCCTACATGGTTGATATTTTTGATAAATGTTTTTGCTGCTACTGCTGCTAAGTCACTTCAGTTATGTCCAGCTCTGTGCGACCCCAGAGACGGCAGCCCACCAGGCTCCCATGTCCCTGGGATTCTCCAGGCAAGAACACTGGAGTGGGTTGCCATTTCCTTCTCCAATGCATGAAAGTGAAAAGTGAAAGTGAAGTTGCTCAGTCATGTCCGACCCTCAGCGACCCCATGGACTGCAGCCCACCAGGCTCCTCCATCCACGGGATTTTCCAGGCAAGAGTACTGGAGTGGGGTGCCATTGCCTTCTCCTAAATATATTTAAGTC
This sequence comes from Bos mutus, assembly GCF_027580195.1. NCBI lineage: Eukaryota > Metazoa > Chordata > Mammalia > Artiodactyla > Bovidae > Bos > Bos mutus. The sequence goes on along the minus strand of NC_091633.1, from coordinate 50,894,790 downwards.
TATGATTAAATGAACTTTAAGTCTCATATTAATCAGCCGCTGGTCTCAATTTTGTATATGTTTGCACAAGTACTGTATTCATATAAAGACAAATTCATAGCTTAAAGATCTCAAACATTTCCTTTCACAGATACTTAGGATCTAGTTTTGTGGTATAATAAATGTTATCTGGGGGTAAAAAGTTAATACTATGTGCCTGCTAAGTCACTTCAGTAATGTCTACGTCTTTTTGACCCCATGGACTACAGCCACCAAGCTCCCCCTCCCTGAAATTTTCCAGGCAAGAATACTGGAGTGGGCTGGCTGCCATTTCTTTCTCACTTATACTATGTGAGGAGGTTAAAATAAGGGAAAATGGGTTTGGGACATATGGAAACTCTTTCCAAAACCATCTGAAGTCTAAAACTGTACTAAATATTAAAAACTTTATTAAAAGATAAAAAGAAAATAAATATGCAAGTACTTATATACAAAAGGGTTTTATAAAATTATAACAAAATTTGGTAGAAAATTTCTGACTTAGTATTCAAGTACATATCAAAGTGTCTTAAATGCAATTTCTTAAATCAATTCAAAAAATAATGACTCACTGTTTGAAAGAAACTGAATTTCTTTAGATTATTTAATGCTTTGTTGTAACTTTCCACTGGTCTCTAGAGCATTTGATATTTAAATTTTAGTTCTAATATACAAAGTTCAGTGAGCTAAAAGAATGGAAATATCTAGTGACAGTAATCATGACTTTTTTCCTATTCACAAATGATGGTTCTATGGATGTCTCTAAATAAGCGATTGAAAATAATAAACATGTAATGATTTAGAACATGGTATGAATCTTATAAGTACACTCTTCCAAATTAGATTTCTTTTTTGCTGAACTGACTTTGATTTTTACAGTGAAACTGAATGATGTATACAGGCACAGATTTTTTTCATGAAATAAATATTTATATAATTTCACTACATAATTAACCAACAATTATCAATTAATTATTGGCTAATAAATGGTGTTGAGCACTATACCAGTTATATTTTAGGAAAGTATGATATTAAATGAAAACTATGCATTTCTTGCTCTCTAGAAGTCACATTCTTCTGCAGGAGAAGAGACTAACATCTCAACGACTGGAGAATATGCTAAATTAGATCACTCATTAGAAACTATGAACTACAGAATGAGGTGGTACTCTGGCAAGGGAGCAGGGACATATGTCGCATAGGATAACTGGGGAAAGATTCATAGAACAGCTAATAGTTTAGAAAAATCATGAAAGAAAATATTATAAAAAATAAGAGGGAAAGCATAATGAGAGGCAAGAGAATGTAGTATAAGTAACAAAGGTAGAAAAATAATAAGAATGTCTTTGTATTAGGAAAAACATATTTTGAGTAAAGTAATGAATATAGATTGAAAGGACTGATGCTAAAGCTGAAACTCCAACACTTTGGCCACCTCATGCAAAGAGTTGACTCATTGGAAAAAACTCTGATGCTGGGAGGGATTGGAGGCAGGAGGAGAAGGGGACGACAGAGGATGAGATGGCTGGATGGCATCACTGACTCGATGGATATGAGTTTGAATAGGCTCTGGGAGTTAGTGATGGACAGGGAGGCCTGGCATGCTGCGATTCATGGGGTTGCAAAGAGTCGGACATGACTGAGCGACTGAACTGAACTGAATGAATATAGAGAGAACTACTGTGAGAAACAAGGACCATTAGGTAGTATGAGGCCATCTAATAGTTTTGAATTGATTCAGCAAATAAAGTCGTTGATAAGAGCAACAGGCTTTATTATACAGAGTGAAATAAGTAAGAAAAAGACAAATATCATATATCAATGCATATATATGTATACATATGGAATCTAGAAAGATGGTACAGATGATCGTATTTGCAGAACAGCAACAGAGACACAGACATAGAGAAAAGACTTTTGGACACAGTGGGAGAAGTAGAGGGTGGGATGATTTGAGATAGTAGTATTGAAACATATACATTAACATATGTAAAATAGGTAACCAGTGGGAATTGGCTGTATGACTCGGAGAACCCAAAGCCAGTGCTGTGTGACAGTGTAGAGAGGTGGGATGGGAAGGAGGTTCTAGTTGGAGGAACATATCGGAGAAAGCAATGGCACCCCACTGCAGTATTCTTGCCTGGAAAATCCCATGGATGGAGGAGCCTGGTAGGCTGCAGTCTATGGGGTCACTAAGAGTCAGACACGACTGAGCGACTTCACTTTCACTTTTCACTTTCATGCATTGGAGAAGGAAATGGCAACCCACTTCAGTGTTCTTGTTTGGAGAATCCCAGGGACGGGGGCGCCTGGTGGGCTGCCGTCTATGGGGTCGAACAGAGTCGGACATGACTGAAGCGACTTAGCTATATATATATATATACACCAATGGATTATTTATATTGATGAATGGCAGAAACCATCACAATATTGTAATTAACCTCCAATTAAAAATAAAGTTTAAAAAAGCAACAAAAGAATTAGTTTCTAGTATGGAAAACAAAAATGATAAATCATAATTATTGCTAAAAAGGACAGCAATAGGTTTAATGAAAGTACTGTATCAGAAGTGCTATGGTGGATTCTTTACATCAAATGTGCAAAATACTAGCCTTCATTGTAAAAACTTGGTCATTTTATAACACATCAGAAGAGAAATCCGGTATTTCAGCTAAGCCATATCATTTCAAATGAAAAAGTTTTGTAAAAATCTTATGAAGTAAACATTGCAACGTTGACTGTAAGAATATTTTCTCCTTTAGTTCTCCAACTGAATGGAACTTGATGTTTGTGATTCTTCTGATTTATGTTTCCATGCAAAATAACATGCTATAAAAGTTAATCACATTAACTCTTATATATTAAAAAAATTCTTTATTGGAAAATAAAACTAGTGTCAAATTGTTATAAGTATTAAAATTGCCATGGATTATTTAGTAATTTATTGATTTATAAACAGACCTAGAGTCACTTTAGCAGGAATTCCAAATGAAATCCTAATTTAGCTCAAAAGCCTTTCAAGAGGATGAGGCAGGAGATTAAAATACATAAGGCAGTTTCTGACTAGGATACAGAAAATTGGAAAGAATACAACTTCCCATTTTGAAACAAAAAAGAGCAGGGTAACACAAAATTAGTACTTTTCTTGAAATCATCAGAATGCTGGGGTGCCAGGAAAAACAGCTTCCTGAATTCCAAGAAGGAAGAACCTTGCAAGTGGAGACCGTTCACCTATCCAGAACATGGTAGACAGTGGTGAAAGCCACCATCTAGGCGGGCGAGGAGAAATCAGTTTAAACAAAATGATAAGGCCAACTGTGGGACAGGTTGACATGAAGGGACCTCAGAGAACTCCACACAAAAGGACTGTCTTCACAGATGCCTTGTGGTATTCAGGAGGAAGTCAAAGGAAGAGCAGGTAATCAGAGAGCCTGCCTCAGTAGGGCATGTATATGGGGGTGACTGGCTGCAGTATCAGGAAAGGCACATGGCCTTAGCCCAACCTGGATACCTCCTCACAGGACAAGGGAAGAAACCAAACAAACAACTCCATCTTTGCAGCTGGGGCAGGAAACAGTCCTGGACCCAGGATCCTAGGACAACATTACAAGCCTACAGTAGGTGACCTGAAAGTGAAAGCATTAGTCACTCGGTCGTATCCCACTCTTTGTGACCCCATGGACTGTATGTAGCCCACCAGACTCCTCTGTCCATGCAATTCTCCAGGCAAGAATACTGGAGTGGGCTGCCATTGCCTGCTCTAGGGACTCTTCCCAAGTCAGGGATAGAACACTGTTCTCCGGCAATGCAGGCAGACTCTTTACCCACTAAGCCATCAGGACAAGCATACTATAGGTGACCTAGGTAAAACTAAAAACCAAATCCAGCTCAGTATCCACTTAGATTGACTCAAATCCATCTGCTTCTCACTTCACGGTCTGACAGGTCAAAGCCAGGTCCTGGGTATAGGCTGTGTTTGATGAGAAAAAACTGAATATTGACAAATATACTATAATCAGAAATTCACTGTAATTATTTATATTTCAGTTGTAGTAGTTTAGACAGCTGAATATCTATTTGAGTTATGTCTTTTTGCACTTATTACAGAGTCTGGATTCTCAGCAAAACCTTTTGTCATCTTCATTTATTAATATCTTTAAAGAATCAGTCCAGGAATTCCTATATAGGGATATCTAATCTAAATCATATTGGCCAGCCTAGCTAGTAGATTGTAGACAGACTGAGAAAAATTTGGTAATATACTACAGTGCACTTAGAAAATTTCTTCTAAATGTGACCATATTCTTGGTATATACCTCAGGTTAAATTTTTGTCAGATGTGTGTGAGGAGTGGAGGGTTGTGAGTAGAGGAGAGAGGGTTAGCAAGACAACTAGTGAGAAATTTCAAAAACTTAAATCTACTAACTTGATACTAAAAAAAAAAAAAACAGCTATTTTGTTTTGATTTTTAAGAATATTTAAGTACACTATTAAAGTTGTGTTCTCATGGGTTTTAAGGCAGCCATGTGAATAACATTGTGCCTCATGTATTTACAAAACCAATTCTGTAGTAAATGTCCAATAAATTATATCACCTCTCTACACTCTGACACACAGTGGAACTCCCTTCAATATACACAATGAAGTTATTTGGTGCATTACTTCAGATGTTTAATAAAAAATGCATAATATTTACACAGGAACTTTGATATCAAAGATGCATCAGTTCCTTGTATTTCTAAGGTGGGGGAAAACATTGGAATGAGAGGTCCTAGGCAGGTGTGATAGGTTATCTGCTCTAATTACAATCAGTAGTTAGCTGTTTTCATTTAAGAATAGGTACAGTGACTAATTTATTGGCAAGAGAGGAGGTGCTAATCGTGCTTGTAAAAGAAAAGAACAAGTGTTTTCGAATTAAATCAAGCAGCTGCTTCACAGTAATATTAATAGCACCAACAAAACTCCAAACCATCACTCGAAATTGTTTAATGAACTGCTTTTAATAAGCACTAAACTATAATCTGGAGGAGCCTGGTAGGCTGCCATCTCTGGGGTCGCACAGAGTTGGACACTACTGAAGTGACTTATCAGCAGCAAACTATAATCCTGATAAAACCCTGGGCTGGGGCTTAGTGATTCAACTTTGACCTTACAGTGGCTCCCCTACATTTATTACAGTAAGGTGGAGCCAAGCTCTAACACCAACCTTGCACAGAGATTAAAATATCAGTTTATTTAAAAAGTTGCATACTAAGTATATCTGTGATTGGCATTCATATTTACAATCTTTTATGCATTTTCCGGTATTTTCTGCTCTTCTATATATCATGTTTTTTTAGCTGCATGTTTTAATTATAAAGGACAGTGTAGCATCAGATCAGATCAGTCGCTCAGTCGTGTCTGACTCTTTGCGACCCCATGAATCGCAGCACGCCAGGCCTCCCTGTCCATCACCAACTCTCGGAGTTCACTCAGACTCACGTCCATCGAGTCAGTGATGCCATCCAGCCATCTCATCCTCTGTCGTCCCCTTCTCCTCTTGCCCCCAATCCCTCCCAGCATCAGAGTCTTTTCCAATGAGTCAACTCTTCGCATGAGGTGGCCAAAGGACTGGAGTTTCAGCTTTACCATCATTCCTTCCAAAGAAATCCCAGGGCTGGTCTCCTTCAGAATGGACTGGTTGGATCTCCTTGCAGTCCAAGGGACTCTCAAGAGTCTTCTCCAACACCACAGTTCAAAAGCATCAGTTCTTCGGTGCTCAGGCTTCTTCACAGTCCAACTCTCACATCCATACATGACCACAGGAAAAACCATAGCCTTGACTAGATGGACCTTTGTTGGCAAAGTAATGTCTCTGCTTTTGAATGTGCTATCTAGGTTGGTCATAACTTTCCTTCCAAGGAGTAAGCGTCTTTTAATTTCATGGCTGCAGTCACCATCTGTAGTGATTTTGGAGCCCAGAAAAATAAAGTCTGACACTGTTTCCCCATCTATTTCCCATGAAGTGATGGGACCGGATGCCATGATCTTCATTTTCTGAATGTTGAGCTTTAAGCCAACTTTTTCACTCTCCACTTTCACTTTCATCAAGAGGCTTTTGAGTTCCTCTTCACTTTCTGCCATAAGGGTGGTGTCATCTGTATATCTGAGGTTATTAATATTTCTCCCGGCAATCTTTATTCCAGCTTGTGTTTCTTCCAGTCCAGCGTTTCTCATGATGTACTCTGCATATAAGTTAAATAAACAGGATGACAATATACAGCCTTGACGAACCCCTTTTCCTATTTGGAACCAGTCTGCTGTTCCATGTCCAGTTCTAACTGTTGCTTCCTGACCTGCATATAAATTTCTCAAGATGCAGATCAGGTTGTCTGGTATTCTCATCTCTTTCAGAATTTTCCACAGTTTCTTGTGATCCACACAGTCAAAGGCTTTGGCATAGTCAATAAAGCAGAAATAGATGTTTTTCTGAAACTCTCTTGCTTTTTCCATGATCCAGCAGATGTTGGCAATTTGATCTCTGGTTCCTCTACCTTTTCTAAAACCAGCTTGAACATCAGGAAGTTCATGGTTCACATATTGCTGAAGCCTGGCTTGGAGAATTTTGAGCATTACTTTCCTAGCGTGTGAGATGAGTGCAATTGTGTGGTAGTTTGAGCATTCTTTGGCATTGCCTTTCTTTGGGATTGGAATGAAAACTGACCTTTTCCAGTCCTGTGGCCACTGTTGAGTTTTCCAAATTTGCTGGCATATTGAGTGCAGTGCTTTCACAGCATCATCTTTCAGGATTCGAAATAGCTCAACTGGAATTCCATCACCTCCACTAGCTTTGTTCGTAGTGATGCTTTCTAAGGCCCACTTGACTTCACATTCCAGGATGTCTGGCTCTAGGTCAGTGATCACACCATCATGGTTATCTGGGTTGTGAAGACCTTTTTTGTACAGTTCTTCTGTGTATTCTTGCCATCTCTTCTTAATATCTTCTGCTTCTGTTAGGGCCATACCATTTCTGTCCTTTATCGGGCTCATCTTTGCATGAAATGTTCCTTTGGTATCTCTGATTTTCTTGAAGAGATCTCTAGTCTTTCCCATTCTGTTGTTTTCCTCTATTTCTTTGCATTGATCGCTGAGAAAGGCTCTCTTATCTCTTCTTGCTATTCTTTGGAACTCTGCATTCAGATGTTTATATCTCTCCCTTTCTCCTTTGCTTTTCCCTTCTCTTCTTTTCAGAGCTATTTGTAAGGCCTCCCCAGACAGCCATTTTGCTTTTTTGCATTTCTTTTCTATTGGAATGGTCTTGATCCCTGTCTCCTGTACAATGTCATGAACCTCATTCCATAGTTCATCAAGCACTTTATCTATCAGATCTAGGCCCTTAAATCTATTTCTCACTTCCACTGTATAATCATAAGACCTAAATCATATGATTTAGGTCATACCTGAATGGTCTAGTGGTTTCCCTACTTTCTTCAATTTAAGTCTGCATTTGGCAATAAGGAGTTCATGGTCTGAGCCACAGTCAGCTCCTGGTCTTGTTTTTGCTGACTGTATAGAGCTTCTCCATCTTTGCCTGCGAAGAATATAATCAATCTGATTCGGTGTTGACCATCTGGTGATGTCCATGTATAGTCTTCTCTTGTGTTGTTGGAAGAGGGTGTTTGTTATGACCAGTGCATTTTCTTGGCAAAACTCTATTAGTCTTTGCCCTGCTTCATTCCGTATTCCAAGGCCAAATTTGCCTGTTACTCCATGTGTTTCTTGACTTCCTACTTTTGCATTCCAGTCCCCTATAATGAAAAGGACATCTTTTTTGGGTGTTAGTTCTAAAAGGTCTTGTAGGTCTTCATACAGCCATTCAACTTCAGCTTCTTCAGCGTTACTGGTTGGGGCATAGACTTGGATTACTGTGATATTGAATGATTTGCCTTGGAAACGAACAGAGATCATTCTGTCGTTTTTGAGATTGCATCCAAGTACTGCATTTCAGACTCTTTTGTTGACCATGATGGCCACTCCATGTCTTCTGAGGGATTCCTGCCCGCAGTAGTAGGTATAACGGACATCTCATTTTTGATGGGGTTCTGATGTTTAAAAGGAATTATTTAATTTTTAATTAATCAATCCAGTCAATCCTAAAGGAAATCAGTCCTGAATATTCTTTGGAAGGACTAATACTGAAGTTGAAACTCCAATACTTTGGCCACCTAATGTGAAGAATTGACTCATTGGAAAAGACCCTTATGCTGGGAAAGATTGAAGGCAGGAGGAGAAGGGGATGACAGAGGATAAGATGGTTGGATGAGTTTGAGCAAGGTCTGAGAGTTGGTGATGGACAGGGAAGCCTGGAATGCTGTAATCCATGGGGTCGCAAAGAGTAGGAGACAACTGAGGGACTGAACAGAACTGAACTGATTTAATTTTAATATATGCCAAAATATACAAGTATTTTTCTTAAAATATGGGCAGATAAATAAATAATGTAATGAAAAGTTGATATTTATCTCAGAGAATACTTCGCAGTTTCAACTATTACTGAATATTACTCACATATTTGACCAGGATAACTTTTTCCAGGCCTATATCTTTCAATTACCATGAAAAAAAAAATCAATCATCTAGAATTAGTATTTTTGTGTTCTTTGGAGAAATCCAGGAATAGAATAGCTAGGTCATGTTACAGTTCTAGTTTTAGTTTTTTTTTTTTTTATTTCAATTTTTTACTTTACAATATTGTATTGGTTTTGCCATACATCAACATGCATCCGCCACGGGTGTACACGTGTTCCCAATCCTGAACCCCCCTCCCACCTTCCTCCCCATACCATACCTCTGGGTCATCCCAGTGCACCAGTCCCAAGCTTCCTGTATCCTGCATCGAACCTGGACTGGCGATTCATTTCTTATATGATATTATACATGTTTTAATGCCATTCTCCCAAATCATCCCCCCTCTCCCTCTGCCACAGAGTCCAAAAGACTGTTCTATATATCTGTGTCTCTTTTGCTCTCTTGCATACAGGGTTATCATTATCATCTTTCTAAATTCCATATACATGCGTTAGTATACTGTATTGGTGTTTTCCTTAAACTGGAGCCTATTATACAGAGTGAAGTAAGCCAGAAAGAAAAACACCAATACAGTATTTTTAGTTTTTTGAAGAACCCCCCATACTGTTTCTCACCTGGCTGCATCAACTTACATTCCCACCAACAGTATGCAAGTATTCCGTTTTGTGTCTGCCTCTTATCATAAACATAATTCTTTTAAAGTACAACTATCCTTGTTTTCCTGGGACTGTGCTTGTTTTAGAACCTCAGTCCCAGGCAGACTGGGACTGTTGGGCATCCTCTTGTGTATTCATCCATGTTTTGCATGTCTTTGTAGTTTGTTCCTTTAGTTGCTGAGTTACTTATTGCATTCATTTTCCCTTTCTCATCTGTATTGTTTTCTCTTCACCTCTGTGAATAAATTGCTGAAGACATTCTTGTACAAATGTTTTGTGGATGAATATTCTTTACTTCTATTGAAAAATACCTAGAGGTGAAATCTCTGAGTCAAATTATAGATACTCTTTAACTTTATTTAAAAAAAAATACCAGAATTTGTTCCAAAGGGTAGTATCATCTTATAGTCTATCAGTATTGTATGAATGTTCCAGGTGTGCCACATTCTTATAAAAATTTGATGCTGTTCAGAACTTTTTAAAAAATTTCAGTAATTCTAGTGGGCATACCAGTGGTACCTAATGGTATCTCAATGTGGTTTCAATTTACATTTTCCTAATGAACGACTGGATGAAACAACTTTTCATATCATTATCGAACATTTATAGATCATCTTTTGAGAAGTGTCTGTTCAAGTCTTTGTATACTTTTTTAAATAATTGAAAATGTTTTTGTTATTATTGGTTTATAAGAGCTTTTCATGTATTCTTAATATGCTTTACCAAACAGGATTTGCTGACAGTTTCCCCAGATTGACTTGCCTAGCAAGTTTATTAATGATATGTCTTGACAAACAAAACTTATTTTTCATTTTGATAAATTGTATTTTGTCTTGCTTTAATTGTATGGTCATTTCTTTCTGTGGCTTAAGAAATCTTTGTCTATAAGATTTGCACTTTGTGGGACTTTCAGTGCAGTGGTTAGGACTCTGAGCTTTCCAGGTGTGGCCAAATTAAAAAAAAAAAAAAAAATCTGCACTTTCTATCCTCTTTCCAACATTAAATAATAATCCTCTCCTCATATTTATTTCACAGTCCCATGCCCATATCTCCAACAATGCTCTGGGATGATCAATACAATTTCTATAAAGAATATCAATTTTCAAAAATGCCCCCCAAATGATTATCACAGCTTCTGATCTTAAACATGCCAGAATTACCAAGAGATAGAGTTGTGAATCACGCCAATGTTTCAGAAAAGGGAGAGGAAGAGAATATCTATAAGAAAAGGAACCGTATTAGTATCTCAACAGTTATGCTGGACTGCTATTCTCCTGGAACTAATTTGCATGTAGGAAAGAAAATTCCCGTCCTTCCATTCTGATGTTTTATTTTTCCCCAGTATGCCACTGGCTTCCCTGATGGCTCAGATGGTAAAGAATCCCCCTGCAATATGGGACACCTGGGCTCAATCCCTGGGTTGGGAAGTTCCCCTGGAGAAGGCAACAGCTACTCACTCCATTATCCTGGCCTGGAGAATTTCATAGACAGAGGAGCCTAACTACAGTCCATGGGGTCTCAAAGAGTTGGATGTGACTGAAGGTCTTTTACAATATGCCATCATGTTGATAGGGTCTACATGGGGGCTCACTGTTAAAATGGCTCATTATGTTGAACTTGCAAACAAAGAGACTGACCTTGAGACTGACCAAATTGCCCAAATGACATTCTGTTTTCTCACTGGTGCCTACCTTTTCAAAGCTATAAGACCACCAGATTCCAGACCTCTGGTTACATGACTGCAGGACTTAACTACAGGCTAAAAATTAACCATTCCTTCAGAGAATTTTTCACTGGTGGCATATAAGAAAGACCCCATCAGAAAGGGAGGACACTGGTTCTCCTTAAGGGCCAGTCACCCTCTCATTTCCCTCTAATAAATTTCCCTTTTGCCTTACTGCCTGGCTTGCTCTCTTTTTCTCTGCACTTGCCTTACACACATGACATGAAGTCATTGTGTCTCAGTCTTCTGTTGTTGGTCAGGCTCGCCAGAATAAGGTGACCAGGTATTCTGCTTTGCCTATATTGATCTTCATTTTTATCCTTTGCTACATCAAATCTGTATGGATTAATTTTATGTTACTATTTTAAACTTTTAAATTTTAATCATTAATATTTAATAATACAGGATAAATTTGGGAGAAGGCAATGGCAACCCACTCCAATACTCTTGCCTGAAAAATCCCATGGATGGAGAAGCCTGGTAGGCTGCAGTCCATGGGGTCGCTGGAGTCGGACACAACTGAGTGATTTCACTTTCACTTTCATGCATTGGAGAAGGAAATGGCAACCCACTCTAGTGTTCTTTCCTGGAGAGTCCCAGGGATGGAGGAGCCTGGTGGGCTGCTGTCTATGGGGTCGCACAGAGTCGGACACGACTGAAGTGACTTAGAAGCAGCAGCAGCAGCAGGATAAATTTGGTAGATTGTTGCTTTGTCCATCCAAGTTCTTTCACGGTCTCAGCTGGTAACATGTGAAATGATTATACCCTGTGCCAAGTTCTCATTTTAGTATGTTGCCAATTATGAATAACTACCAGCAATATGCCCTCTTTTCCCCCAACTCTTTGCAGAATTATCTAGCCTTTCTCTTCAAGGTCAGCATGGCAAGGACTAGCTGATAAAATTAATTACAAGGGGCACGTGTGAGTAGGGTTAATGAATTATTTCTGGTTATGGCAGGAGTCTAGAGAAGGAAATGGCAACCCACTCCAGTATTCTTGCCTGGATAATCCCATGGACAGAGGAGCCTGGCAGGCTACAGTCCATGGGGTTGCAAGGAGTTGGACACGACTTAGTGATGAAACAACAACAACAATGGCAGGAGTAATACTAGATAGGATTGCCCCAATCTGCAATTTGTTAAAACAGCTCAGTGTGCCATGGTTTAGGATGAGGTTTTTAACATGCAAGATGCAGACAGGCTATCAGCCAATGGTGGCCAATGGTGTCAATGGAAAACACAGCAAAATAATAAAATAATTTGTAAAGTACATACAGAAAATCAACGCTGATCAGAATACAGAGAATAGCTCGAGTACTCTTCCTACAGTGTTTTTAATTTTATTGGTATAGTCTCAACTTTTGATACTTTTTTTGCTTCATAACACATTAAAATTTTTAAATATACTCATTTTAAAATACTAATCTTAAAAGAATTAGTGTGTAATAAGTACTGAATTTCCATTTCTTAGGAATATTAATGTTTGATGATGTATGTGTGTAATCTGCAAAATGAATGGAAAGCAAGCCTTCATCATTGACCATGTGAAAACCAGAAGAAACAAATCTTAGAAGATGCAGCCACCACTACTTTGAAAGTAATCTTTATTTTTGGGATCCTGTACCTAATGAAGATAATTTAAAGTGTTTGACTGCAGAACTTGCATTTACTTATTACTCGATAAAACTTGGCCTTTATTTCAGGTCAAATTATTTCTCCAAAGTAATGTTACTCATTTTCAAGTCCAAGTTTTCTCCTGCAAATACTAAACGTGAAGCAATATCTTCATTATGTCAGGAGAAGACAAAATAGGCAAAAGTTGAATGAAGTTCAGTTTATGCCAGAGTCATCAGATGCTGCAGATAGAAGATGGGTTAGTTTCTATCATTTTAGTTATTCACCTATCTCACAGAACCAAGGTAAACTATTCAGTGGTACATTCTGTAGATACATACCATAAAAAATTATTCAAATGTGATTGCAAATTTTGTTAAGACATTCTAGTTAGAAAATGAAATGATTTACTTTTGCACTGTAATATAAATAATATATTTATGGTAAAATATACATGGAGCAAAACTGTACTTGGAATTTGTGGTGGTGTATACAAAATTCATATTATTTCTAAATATTTGGATCAACTTGTTTTTTCTCCTGTGGAAAAGAAGATCTTTGTGGAATTTGGTACCCCAATCAGGGATCAAACCCAGGCCCTTGGCAGTGAAAACAGTCCCAACCACTGGACTGCCAGGGAATTCAAAAGTTCATATCAGTTCTAAATAAGCATTCAGTTCAGTTCAGTTCAGTCGCTCAGTTGTGTCCAACTCTGTGACCCCATGAACTACAGCACGCCAGGCCTCCCTGTCTATCACCAACTCTCTGAGTTCACTCAGACTCACGTCTATCGAGCTGGTGATGCCATCCAGCCATCTCATCCTCTGTCGTCCCCTTCTCCTCCTGCCCCCAATCCCTCCCAGCACCAGGGTCTTTTCCAATGAGTCAACTCTTCACATGAGGTGGCCAAAGTATTGGAGTTTCAGCCTCAGCATCATTCCTTCCAAAGAACACCCAGGGCTGATCTCGTTTAGAATAGACTGGTTGGATCTCCTTGCAGTCCAAGGGACTCTCAAGAGTCTTCTTCAACACCACAGTTCAAAAGCATCAATTCTTTGGCGCTCAGCTTTCTTTACAGTCCAACTCTCACATCCATACATGCCCACTGGAAAAACCATAGCCTTGACTAGACGAACATTTGTTGGCAAAGTAATGTCTCTGCTTCTGAATATGCTATCTAGGTTGGTCATAACTTTCCTTCCAAGGAGGAAGCGTCTTTTAATTTCATGGCTGCAGTCACCATCTGCAGTGATTTTGGAGCCCAGAAAAATAGTCCGCCACTGTTTCCACTTTTCTCCATCTATTTGCCCTAAAGTGATGGGATTGGATGCCATGATCTTCGTTTTCTGAATGTTGAGCTTTAAACCAACTTTTTCACTCTCCTCTTTCACTTTCATCAAGAGGCTCTTTAGTTCTTCACTTTCTGCCATAAGGGTGGTGTCATCTGCATATCTGAGGTTATTGATATTTCTCCCGGCAATCTTGATTCCAGCTTGTGCTTCTTCCAGCCCAGTGTTTCTCATGATGTACTCTGCATAGAATTTAAATAAGCAGGGTGACAATATACAGCCTTGATGTATTCCTTTTCCTATTTGGAACCAGTCTGTTGTTCCATGTCCAGTTCTAACTGTTGCTTCCTGACCTGCATATAGGTTTCTCAAAAGGCAGGTCAGGTGGTCTGATATTCCCATCTCTTTCAGAATTTCCCACAGTTTACTGTGATCCACACAGTCAAAGACTTTGGCATAGTCAATAAATTAGTCACGTACAATAATAATACCTTAGTACATAATATCTTTATACAATAATAATAATAAGAGTTTTATTATCAAATGTATATGTAAAATGTGTAAACAGAATAGCTCAACTACAATTTTTGTGTGAAATATGGTATCAAATGTAAAATGTATGTTCAACATTATAATAAATGCTTGCTGTTTTTGTGGCCAATCATTAATTTTGAAGGGTTTGAATATTTATAATAAATAAATAATTAGTCTTACCACTCTTTGGCATTTGCATTTTGAAAACAATTCCAATAAATTTTGGCTTTATTTTCTTCAAAACTGTCTTGAAACCTTTAATATAATATTCAAATAATGGAATAACAAAAATAATTTCAATTTTGAAGGATTTTTAATGTGCAATATTAAAAACACTGATACAGGAACATATTCATATTAAAATACACACCTGAAAGTCTAAAGGAGCAAGGAAACAAATAATTTGAGATAAAAATATGTGCTTTTAAAAAATTTATAAATTCACCTTGGTATATAACTTGTACCAAAGTTATTTTTGATGGGGTTTCTATATTTAATTAATATTTTTATTGTATAATAGAATAAAATAAAATTTAGAAAGTTTTTGGTTATACCATCAAACTTTGATAAAATATTCTAAAGATTCATAGACATGTAATATTATTAGTTTTATTGTAATACTATTTGTTCAAGAAAGCTACTATGACATGTGGGAAAAATAAATTTATATGTGCAAGTAATTTGAAATACACATAAATTTCAGTAATTTGAAATATACATAAATTTCAGTAGAAATGAAATTGAAAATATCTTTTATTTTCAGAATTTTCTCTAATCTTACTAGATATTTCAGCTTCTATAGAGTGATTTTTCAATTAAAATAGTATTATGGCATAGAGTGGGTTTATTAAATAGTCAAGGAAGTTGAATTTATTATTCATTAAATATAAATTTAGAGAAATAGTAGGTAACTTTGGCAAAATTTAAAAAATAAAACTATACAAAAATATAAGTTCTAGGGAAAAGTATAAACACTGATATTAAATGTAGATATGGTGAAGAAGTAATTTCTACTATAGGAGTATATATCAGGAAAAATTTCCTAATAAGTTATTTTAAATGTAAAAAAATGTTTTAATTTTGTATTTTGTATATTGATGAATAATTTTATTTGTAAAAATAATTTAAATAAAGCTATTCAACAGGTCATCAATGAAATAAAACCTACTTATTAGTCAATAAATATTATACTTCAAAAATTAGTTATTAGTTATTTTAGCATACTCTTTCCATCTCAGAAACATCCAAACTTTTCTACAGGTATCTCATACAAAGTTTTCAGGGCAATACTTTCTTCATGCTCTCCAAGAAGGAAAAAGTGGACACTTTTTTAATTTTGAGAGACTAGCTTTCTTAGAATGTATTTTTCCACCAGAAATAAGCTCAGCCATCCAAGGTTCTAAACATTGGACAGACATCTCTCTGGGTTTATGAAGATGTTATATGCACTTATAATCTGTGAAATGAGCCTGAGGGTAATGAGTCTTGTGGAAGGTCCATGTGGGTGAGTGATATCAGCTGGCTTTCCAACCCAGTTCCATAGTGTCCCTTGGTGCCTCAAGTTAGGATTTCTCCTATCTCAGGTTCTCACCGGAGGCGGGGGGGTGGGGGTGTGTGTGTTTCTGGCCCTGCGCATATTCTCAAGGCCAGCAATATTAAAGAAAAAAATATTCCAACATTTGTTAATTAAAACAGTAGGGGTAAACTTTATTCGGAACTGTTGTGAGGGACTTCCCTGGTGATCCAGTGGCTAAGACTCCATGCTCCCAGTGCAGAGGGCCTGGATTTGATCCCTGGTCAGGGAACTAGATCCCACGTGCCCCAACTAACAGTTTTCTTTTTGCAACTAAGACCCAGCACAGCCAGTTAAACAAATTTTGTTGTTCAGCCACTAAGCTGTGTCTTTGTGCTCTTTGTGACACCATGAACTGCAGCACACCAGGTTCCCCTGTCCTCCATTATCTCCCGCTGCTGCTGCTGCTGCATTGCTTCAGTCGTGTCCGACTCTGTGTGACCCCAGAGACAGCAGCCCACCAGGCTCCCCCATCCCTGGGGCATCTGCTCAAATGCATCTCCATTGAGGTGGTGATGCCATACAACCATCTCACCCTCTGTTGCCACCTTCTACTCCTGCCCTCAATGTTTCCCAGCATCAGTTCTTTTCCAATGAGCCAGCTCTCCATATCAGGTGGCCCTTTGGAGCTTCAGCTTCAGCGTTAGTTCTTCCAATGAAGATTCAGGGTTGACTTCCTTTAGGATTGACTGGTTTGACCTCCTTGCAGTCCAAGGGACTCTCAAGAGTCTTACCCAGCACCACAGTTTGAAAGCATCTTTTCTTCAGCCCTCAACCTTCTTTATGGTCCAACTCTCACTAAAACTGTTGTGAAATGTACCAAAACTCTCACAGTAGGAAGAGAGATTAGGCTCTACTTTGAGTAGAACAAAGACAAGTAGGATTTAGGGCCAAGTAGGATTTAGAACCAATGAGCCAGTGAGAAGATCAAGGGCATGAAACACTGGACATCAAAGATAGGGAGGACTTTTACTAAACCAACTTAACTAAGGACTTGTATATCAAGTAGGAGATGAAGAATTTGATGAGTTATCAAGGATGATCAGACATCAAAGGTGGGATTCTCTCTGAAAGCAACTTAGGATAATTATTGCTAAAATTGGACCAGGCAAGCCAAAGGCAGGATGGGGGTGAAGACTGGGGCTTAGCTGAGAAGTAAGTTCAAAGGACCCTGCCTCACTCTAGGATCCTGTCTGCCTGGTGAGATGACAAAATGGGAGGCCATAGAGTCCAGGTTACTCACTAGCTGAAGCTTCTCTGGTTTCCTAACACCACCTTCAGGTCTCCACTTAGACTACCTTAGCTTAGTGTCTGAGGCTGTTCATGTTGACCTTCTTTCTAAAATGCTGACTTTTCTTAAGAGAAACTAAAAAGAGGCAGCACTACTTCTGTAATCTCTCCTTGAGAGTCTCAGTACACTCGCCTGCTTTTCTGGTGCCTTTCTCCAAAGTTCATTTACTGGGTGTGCTTGAGGATACTCCATCAATAGTATGTCAAGGAGAGACCTTAATTTGGGGTGGACATAGGAGACCTTTAGGGTAGCCTGCAGTGGCAGGGCCATAAAAGCAGTTCTGACACCTTGATTTTCAAAAGCCTACAAATGGCACACTGGGATATCCATGGTCTACTAGAACCCACTATGGGCTCTCTTGCCACTATGGCCTAACCTGATGCCTAAATGACCTGTTTTTTCATAACTCTCCTCATTGTATTGAGGAAACAGCCATTTTCTTCCATGCCTTTCTTTTTTACTGAAATTTTACAGATTAGTTAGAAGAATGGAAATAAGGGCAGTCTTTTGTGCATGCATTAGAATATATTAATTCCTATTTTGATGGGGACAAAATTATAATTTAATAATTGCAAATTTCTTAGTCAAATGCTATAACATATCAAAATCTATAACTACATTTTTAAATGCCAGAGCTTCCTAACCAGTCTTCTGTTAATCTCTTTCAGTTCTGGTTGCTGTGTCACTTAGGATACTCCTAGATACAACAAATAACAGTAAATCCAAATGAAAAAGTTTTCTATGTGAAATAAGTCAAAGGAAGACAAACACTGTATGATATCACTTAAATGTGGAATCTTAAAAAAAAAAACAAAACAAAACTAGTGAATATAACAAAAAAGAGACTCACAGATATAGAGAATAAACTAGTGGTTACTAGTCAGGAAGAGGAAAAGGAGAGGGGCAATATGGGGTAGGGGAACGAGAGGTACAAACTGCTAGGTATAAAATAAGCTACAAGGATATACTGTACAACATGGGGGATATACCCAATTTTCTAATAACTCTAAATGGGCTATAAACTTCACAAATTGTGAATCACTATACAGTATGCCTGTAACTTATAGAATATTGAACAGCAACTAGACTTCAATTTAAAAACAAAGATTCCCCAAGAATTTACTTCATCACAGATGAAAAAAAAAAAAAAAAACAGTCCTGGTGTAAGACAGCATGGCAGCCAGACTCCGCAGTGGCCTCCATGGTCCCTGCCACCTAGTTTTATACCCGGTATTAACCCTGCCCCTGACTATGAAAAGAAACTATGACTTATTTCTAATCAATAAAATAAGGCAAAGGTGATAGATGCATGTAACTATCTGCACATGATTATATGACATCAGACTGTAAGTCATATAGGTAGAAGCTTGTCTCCTTGATGGCTTTGAGGAGGCAAGTGGTCATGTAGGTAATGCCAGTGTACCAAGGATATACAGATGGCCTCCAGCTAATAGCCAGTAAGAGGCCCTCATGCTGATAGCCCCAAAGGAACTTAATTCCTCCAAAAACAGTATGAGCTTGAAAGCAGATCCTGTCCATCAAGGTTCTAGGAGACTACAGTCCTGCCCCACAGATTGGTTGCAGCTTTATGAGACCTGGAAACCGAGGACCCAGCTATGCTGTGCACAGACTCCTGACCCACAGAAACTGTGGTATAATAAATGTATGTAGAATATATCTTCTTACACAGCAATATAGAACTAGCACAGATAGTTTGAAAGTTATCTAATGTACAAACATTGTTCTAGTTCTATGTTGAATTTATTGCTGCAAAACCAATCACCCCAGATTTTGTGGCTTAAGACAACAATAATTTTATTATGTTTATTATCTGTGAGTCAGGAATTCTGGCAAGGCTCAAAAGGGTGATCCTTTAGATCCATATTTTGTGGTGGTATTTAGCTCATTACTGGTTTGGTCTGGAAGGATCAAAAAGCCTTTCTCCGGGGCACTGTCCATCCCCCTTCTGATGTCTCTGTGAGAAGCTTTCTCTGTCCCTTTTATACTTTAATAAAACTCTGCTACACAAAAGCTCCTGAGTGATCAGACCTGGTCCCTGGTCCCAAAGCTAAATCTTCTTCTTTGGAGATCACGAATCTGACATCTTTTCCCATAAGCTATCATCTTGGTCCCTCATCTGGGATCTTAGAGACAAGGTAAGAACACTCAGAATGCTAAGCTCTCTGCTTTCTCAGTATACATGTTTTCTGCTTTACTTTACTAACTCTATGGGTGTGCCTGTCTGTGTGAATGTAGAATGAAACAGATGTACAGAAATAAGTAAGAAGTGAGCGTTGAGCCTTGCTCTGCAGTTTTGCCATGCCTGGTAATGACTGAAAGCAGCCCCCAAAAGGGGAGCCTTGTCAGGGATGTATACTGACCTGCCAATGCCAAAAGACATCCAACATCCCTGCAAGGAGAGTGGCCACAAATGGGCAAAGCCTGTAGACTGAACTTTCCTTTCTTGGTCAAATTTTCCTGGTCTCTTTGACCATTTTGTAATTGTGTGAGGAGTTAGAAATACTAACCTAACTTGTCAGATCATAGACTTTCAAGAGACTTGTGATCCATGCTAGTACTGTGTACTTTTATTTAGACCCCAAGCTTGGTAGTCATGAGACACCCTGCCTTGCTAGGAGTATGTTTGGGAATGAGGTGGAATTCCAGCTCCAGCAGCATGTTCAGGAACTAGACGGAACTTTAGCTTCAGCAGCATCTCTCTCTTGGCTGCTTCCATATGAGGCCAGAAGTCCTTGTCATAGCTGTGCCTCCAAACTACATGGATGGAAGCCCTGTTATCGAGCATGAGGTTTCCAAGAACATAAGTTGGGAATCACAGATTGGAAGTACAGTGGGTTTCTTCCTTTGGTAGTGCTATCTCTTAGCAGACCAGAGAAAGCTCTCCAGTGGCTTCTGTCTCAAATCCTTAGAAGGTTATCCAGTGGCTTCTGTCTCAACTTCCTAGACATTCCTTTTGTGGAATCTGTGAATATGAGCTGGAAGGATTGGCCCTAGTAGCTTAAGGACAAAAATCACTTTTTCCTCACTGGCCGACCCTCCACCACCTCTTTTGCTATCACATATACTGGTGTGGTGACACTCAGAAGGGACATCTCTCAGTAGAAATTCAAACAGTCCCAGTTGTGGTTAAGACTATTTAGAAGATCCCAAAAGTACATCAAAGTCTTTATGGGACTAACTTTATTTTATGAGCTTAACTTGGAGAGATGTAATGTATGTCTTGGGAAAGATGCTGACTCCTGCCTGACTTGACAACTTGAGTTTTGAAAGAAGCTACTACTTTTGGAGATGAATGGCTTGAAGGCCTGGTCTTTAATGAGGCTTGAACTTCCTTCCCCTCCCCTCTCTGCCCCCGCCCAAAAAAAAAAGGGGATTATGTCTCTATGGCAGACTGTTTTTGTGCACAAATATTGTTATAGATCCTGAAACCTTAGAATTAACTATCTGACTCAGCTTTCAGTTTTTCAACAGACATTATGAAAACTCCGGGAGGTAACTCCTGACCCAGCTTCTGACTCAGACAAGCCGCTGTTCAAGACAGGAACAGAAGTCCTAATAAAGATGTTAGAGTCTGGAGGACAATCTCTAGAGCCCCTCTGGGAATGCCCTTACCAGATAAGTTTGACAAGCTATATGGGCTTGCTTCTGCTGACTCCAAAAGTCCTGAGTCTGCTCTTTGACCATAAGACAATGCCTTCCTGTCCTGAGCTCATTCCTATACCAAATTCCACAAAAAATCTAATTGCTGGGTCTGCGGAGTGCTCCCCCTCCTCATCAATAGAAGGCTTTCCATGGTGGGTTTCTCCACTTCAGGAAGAGGACTTTCTTCAACCCTGCAAATCTGATGACATCTAACAATCCTAAAATGGACTGGTATAACATATTGTACCTTAACTATGGAAATAATGTGACTTTTCATTTTGATTATGTTTTAATGTGGTTTAATGACTATTTTGTGCACATAAGAAGGTAAATGGGTGTAGATCTGGTCATTTTCTACCTAATGTTTATCAAATACGGGATGAGGTCATATGGCTAACTCCTGTAAAGGGATGCCTGCTATCTAATGCTCCCACATGCTGGGAACAAATAGAGCCATCTCCAGAAGTTGCTGCTGCTAAGTCACTTCAGTTGTGTCTGACTCTGTGCGACCCCATAGACGGCAGCCGACCAGGCTTCCCCGTCCCTGGGATTCTCCAGGCAAGAACACTGGAATGGGTTGCCATTTCCTTCTCCAATGCAGGAAAGTGAAAAGTGAAAGTGAAGTCGCTCAGTCGTGTCCGACCATCAGCGACCCCATGGACTGCAGCCTTCCAGGCTCCTCCGTCCATGGGATTTTCCAGGCAAGAGTACTGGAGTGGGGTGCCATTGCCTCAGAAGTTAGCTGACAATTTATTTGTAATGATTGGAAACAATTGGGATTTTTGCCTCAAGAAATATACAGTGTAATACTTCCTGTGTTTTCCAATCCCAGTCCAGGTCCTCCTTTTGCCTGGCCAGGCACTGATTGGGACTGGATCCCTCAGTCACACTGGCTTGCTCCAAACCAGACCTACTGGATATGCGGCTCTTACCTATAGATGTAGCTTCCTCTGGCTGGATAGGGAGATGCACCCTAGGTCTAACTTTTACTCATGGATTCATATTTTCAGAGCTTCTAGAGAAGCCTGCTAATCTGCCACATCTTAAAACTTGTTGGGCAAGGTCTGTTTTTTACTGGTATGATTATCTGGCTACAATATTTGTTGTAGGAATTATTCATTCTCTCTGGGAACTACAGATGTTATGCTATGAGTTGATGCTCTAACTTTACTCAATAGACTTTACATTCTCAAAAAGCTATTTCAGCCCTTAATGCTGAATAGATACAAATTAGATACAAATTAGAAAGATGGTTTTACCAAACAGATTGCCCTTAGACATTCTAATGGCTGCACAAGGAGGAATTTGTGCCATTATTCATACCCAGTGTTGTATATAGATACCAGATATGAGCATCAATGTTACTCACTTTCCTAAACACATGAACAAGATGATTCAGGCTATGGGTACTCCTAAAGCCTCAGTCACCTCATTTTGGGAAACATTAACTAGCTCCCCATGGTGGAAAACTATTTTAATCATAATAATTCTAATTGTTCTGTTGTTACTGTTTGCTCCCTTCATCTGTGACTGTGTAAACTGGATTTGTTTCTGTCTAAAAGCTCTTAAGTTACAAATGATTGTCCAGACTCCTATGAGTGCCACAGCCTCCTACAACTATTACTTGAGACCCCTGGATCAGAGACCCTCAATATGAAGATTAGGTGAATATGTTGCCTCAGCAATTTAGGGATGGCACCCTTCAACAGCAGGAAGCAGTTATAGAACAAAAACAATGTCCTCCTCCCTTGGCAACATAATTCTCCTTAAAGAAAAGGGGGAAATGAGAGAGTCAATTCTTAGGGAGGTTGATAAGAAGTCCAGGGTCCCCAAAGAAGAGAAAGGGACTTTTTTTTCTTTTCCCTACATTGCTTTGTCTTAGTCAATATAACAATGAATCTTTCTTGAGAAAATGTTTCTCCTTAACAAGAACCTTCTGACAAATCTTGTTATTTGAAGACATATGTTGTGGGAGTGGGTCTGGTAAGTGAAGTGAAGTCACTTAGTCCTGTCCAACTCTTTGCGAACCCATGGACTGTAGCCTACCAGGCTCCTCAGTCCATGGAATTTTCCAGGCAAGAGTGCTGGAGTGGGTTGCCATTTCCTTTTCAGGGGGTCTTTCCAACCCAGGGATCGAACCCCAGTCTCCCGCATTGCAGGCAGACACTTTACCGTCTGAGTTTTCTATTGTTAGTTCTAATCTTGCTAATTTAAGATGTATGTTGTGGGAGTAGGTCTGGGAAAAGTATATAAAGCCTTGATAAGACTAGATATTGGGTCACTCTCCCTCCCCCTTTTTATCTATGTCAAAAGCTTTCTCTACCCTTTTTCACTTTAATAAAACTCTGCTACACACACACACACATGGAAAAAGGAAGAGAGTTCCATAAAAACATCTATTTCTGCTTTATTGACTATGCCAAAGCCTTTGACTGTGTGGATCACAATAAACTGGAAAATTCTGAGAAGAGATGGGAATACCAGACCACCTGACCTGCCTCTTGAGAAACCTATATGCAGGTCAGGAAGCAACAGTTAGAACTGGACATGGAACAACAGACTGGTTCCAAATAGGAAAAGGAGTACGTCAAGGCTGTATATTGTCACCTTGCTTATTTAACTTATATGCAGAGTACATCATGAGAAATGCTGGGCCGGAAGAAGCACAAGCTGGAATCAAGATTGCCGGAGAAATATCAATAACCTCAGATATGCAGATGACACCACCCTTATGGCAGAAAGTGAAGAGGAACTAAAAAGCCTTTTGATGAAAGTGAAAGAGGAGAGTGAAAAAGTTGGTTTAAAGCTCAACATTCAGATAATGAAGATCATGGCATCTGGTCCCATCACTTCATGGCAAATAGATGGGGAAACAGTGGAAACAGTGTCAGACTTTATTTATTGGGGCTCCAAAATCATTGCAGATGGTGATTGCAGCCATGAAATTAAAAGACACTTACTCCTTGGAAGGAAAGTTATGACCAACCTAGGAGAATGGCATTAAAACATGTATAATATCGTATAAGAAACGAATCGCCAGTCCAGGTTCGATGCAGGGTACAGAAAGCTTGGGGCTGGTGCACTGGGATGACCCAGAGGGATGGTATGGGGAGGGAGGTGGGAGGGGGGTTCAGGATGGGGAACACATGTACACCCATGGCAGATGCATGTTGATGTATGGCAAAACCAATACAATATTGTAAAGTAAAAAAAAATAATAATAATAAAAAAAAGAAAAGCAGAGACATTAGTTTGCCAACAAAGGTCCATGTAGTCAAGGCTATGGTTTTTCCAGTGATAATGTATGGATGTGAGAGTTGGACTATAAAGAAAGCTGAGCTCTGAAGAATTGATGCTTTTGAACTGTGGTTTTGGAGAAGACTCTTGAGAGTCCCTTGGATTGCAGGGAGATCCAACCAGTCCATTCTAAAAGAGATCAGTCCTGGGTGTTCTTTGGAAGGACTGATGCTAAAGCTGAAATTCCAATACTTTGGCCACCTCATGTGAAGAGTTGTCTCATTGGAAAAGACCCTGATGCTGGGAGGGATTGCGGGCAGGAAGAGAAGGGGATGACAGAGGATGAGATGGCTGGATGGCATCACTGACTCGATGGACGTGAGTCTGAGTGAACTCTGGGAGTTGGTGATGGACAGGGAGGCCTGGTGTGCTGCGATTCATGGGGTTGCCAAGAGTCGGACATGACTGAGTGACTGAACTGACTCACACACACACACACACACACACACACACATACATACACAAACGTCTTCTCTTACAATATATTGGCAAGGATGACTGGAAGACTGGGGTTAGCTAGGACATTCCCCTTTTCCCTGTCCCGTTTCTTCAAGTTCTCTTCATATGGTCTCCCCAGCAGGTCATTGTTTTTCTCACATTGCAGCTAAAAGCTTTTAGAGCAATGGATTCAGGAAACAAGAAGTGGGAGCTGCTGGTCTCTGAATTCAGTCTATTGGTGAAAGCAATTAGGGAATCCACATAAATCCAAAGGGAGGTGATCAGAGACTCCACCCATGTTATGGACTCAACTGTTTTTATCTCCTCAGGATTCACATTTTGAAATCCTATCCCTTGGTGTGATAATGATAATAGGAAATGGGCATTTGAAAGGTAATTAGGTCATGAGGGCGGAGTCCTCATGAAAGGTTTAGTATCCTTATTTAGAGTATAATATAGTATAAATAGTATCCTATCAAAGAGGAAACACAGAAGACCTTGATTCCTTTTGCTCTCTCCTCCATATCAGGTACAGCTGTGTTCCACAGCTAGAAGGTAGCTATCTAAAAGCCAGGGAGTAGGATCTCAGCAGAACTCAGTCATGCTTGTACCCCAGTCTTGGACTTCTAGTCTCTAAAACTACAAGCATTGCAGAAAAGTATACCCAGATTTGTTGTCTACTAAGTTATGTGATATGCTCAGACCTATATCCATCAGTGGAAACATTTGGCTTAGAAAGCTAAGCCATATGACATATGTGTCATATATGAATATCACTTAATTTTCATGAAAACTGAGCTAGGTACCATTATCATACTAATGTTACAATTTTGCTCCTATCAAGTGTGCTGGTTCCTAAAAGTCTATGATACCTACCTTATTTGCAATCTCTGTCAATGTTACAGATAGCCTTTGTCTCAAATGATGGGAATGTATAATGAAACATACATTGCTTTCATATAGCTCATGTCCTTGTAGTAGGATATAAATAATCAACATGTAAGTAAATATATTATTAAATGTTTGTACTGTGGAAAAAACACGGAGGCAAACAACACAATAAAGGACAGATCATATATGTTATTGATGCTTGCCAGAGCCAAAGACAAAACAGTTATAAATCAATTAATTCTAAAATAGCAAATTACCTTTAGGATACCTTATTATATGTAGATATAACGTAATAAGTAGTATACTCTCCTTTCCTAAGAACTGATGCATTTGAAAAAGTATCTCAAATTACTAGGTTTATGATTCAGAAATATTTAAAAATCTATCATTATGATAGGTGCAAGAAATATGATTGCTCTATTTCTAATTAAAGCTCTAAATGATTCTGTGCTGGTGGCCATATTTTTCAAAATCATATGCAAAAAAAAATTGTGTATTTTGCAATGCCCAAAATACAAATCAGTGAAAGAATATAATTTTCATTGTTTACTAAAATGGTAAACTAATATTTATTTTAAATATTGAGACTAGTGTGCTTTTTATGGAAGGACTTGAGCATTTTAAATTGGAAGGATGAGAGACCTTCAGTATTACCTATCTTCTCTAGGCATAAGAACTTTAGCATCATCCTGACATGCCCTCAATCTGCCTCCATGCAGTAGACTGCATTCCCAACATGCCATTTGATAAGAGTTGAGACAAGGACATAAGACAGGCATGGAAAATAATTGTTCATGCTACTCCTCCATCATTTTCATGGAAAACAATTGCCTAAGTCACTATTTCATGGTATGAAGTATTCTAGTTTCGCTTTCTTTCTCCCTGTCCCCTTCATGTTTTTTTTTTTTATTGTTTTATAGCTTTTCATTATGGGAAAACACATATCTATAAATGTTAATATAAATATATCTCCCACAGTTTTCCCCCTCTCACACATGTGCCTTTCTTCTTTGCAGGTGTGCTTAAAATATTATCAACATAATTTACAACTTCAACAGAATATTACGAATGTGACAGACAAGATTACTTTGTGAAGGAAAAACTCAATCTCCTTTGAAAGTGATATCCACTCATGATTTAGGAGATTAACATTTATAATTTCCAGAGGTTTCACCCAAGGAAAGCACATAAATTGGAGAACAAAGAACCCTGAAACCAATAAAGACTATTATTACTTTCAGTCTTCACAGTATCTAAATGCAAATCTGCTCTTCCCAAAGAGTTTATAAATTCACTGACATTAAGATATAAATGACTGATCAGTCTAAATTTTTACTGTTAACCAAAGTAACTACATTAAATGAGCCCAAAATTCTATCCAAAAATTATTCTTAGAACATGAGGCTTTGATGAACAGGGTGAATAGATTTATGGTGTTTTTTTGTAGATTGCAGATAGGGGTATTTTGGGGGCTTCTGAAATAACAGTATGAATGTAGTTATCTATTCATAGTATTGACAGTGTCTGGAAATGGAACAATTGCTCTCCTAACGGAATTGGCATTGAGAAATACCCTCCATATTAATATTTGTCTTTTATGTCACTATAATATTCTCTAGGTAACCATATTTCTAATATTTGTATTTCCTTTTTTTGCAAAAATGAATTTTCTGATGGTATTTGTGTCATATGTAAGAATCAAAAAAGAAATAAATGCTTAAATGTTAATAAATTTATGCTTTCCATAGATATTGATATTTGTAGCATCCAGCTGCGTAACTAGTCTAATAACCAATAAGTGCATGAAGCAATGCAATAAAAATTATCTTGCTAATATTATCAGTTACTATCATAAGGGGTAAATTAATTTATCTTATGAAAATTGAGAAAATATTTCCATTTGATCCATTTCTCACTTCTTTTAGTTAACTTGTTAGCTAATATGAATATTTATTAAGTAAAAACCTATTCTATGTGACCACTTTATACTTTCCAACTTATATGGAGTAATGCAAAATAAAAATTTGAAGATATTTCAGCCTAGTTACTTCTATTATTTCACTATTATTTTGGGAAATTTGACTATTTCTATCTTCCTTCCGGACTTAAATGTCTCTGTAAGACTTCACCCAAGGGCATAAATCTTTTAACAAATGTAATTTTAGAGCAATCAATCATGCCCTTTTTCTCTGACAATTATGAATTTTCATATCTCAGATATGACCACAAATCAATGTTTCCAACTTACAAATCCATATCAGTAAGAGGTCTTATTGTTCTAATACAGGGAGTTCTGCTACCTCATAACAGGAAGTCAGCAGGAATGACCACTGTGTGCTGCTGGGAGGCTTAGGTCAAGATAATGGAATGCTCCCACATCATACTTCATTGTGATTTTGAAATTAAAAGAAAGAGGGTTGGTGGGTCCCAGGTTAGTTAGGTGATGAGAAGATCTGAGAGACAGCAAATGACACAAACACCTCCTGGATATTTAACTGATTTTAATGCCAAGGTCGGGCTTCCCTGGTGGTTCAGACGGTGAAGAATCCACCTGTAATGCAGGAGACCTGGGTCCGATCCATAGGTTGGGAAGATCCCCAGGAGAAGGGAACAGCTACCCACTCCAGTATTCTGGACTGGAGAATTCCATGGACAGAGGAGTTTGGCGGGCTAGAGTCCATGGGGTCGCAAAAAGTAGGACATGACTGAACGACTTTCACGTTCACTTTCAACACCAAAGTCTGTCTCTATGCGATAGAGAGGAAATGGACACTAGGTTTCATCTCTTTCCAAAGTGATTCAGGGGTGCTTTCTCCTTCCTCCTTTCTATCTATCTATCTATCTATCTATCTATCTATCTATTTCTACCTATGCTGACACATTGCCTGTGATACTGTCAATGATAAACACAGTGGGGCATTTGTTTAAAGGGTGAAAAACAGATTTTATTCAGTGAGCCCTGACAGTAAGAGAAAGAGCTGAGCTCCATTTCAATTCTGCAAAGCTGACTGGGAACTTTAAGGAAGAAGGAGAGAGGGAAAGTTTGGGGCTCAGTGGAATTAGAGAGGTGAAAATGTTCAAAGGGTGGTCAGTGTAAATGTGATAGGCCAGTTAGGTTTGCATGCTGGCAGTTATCCATTCAGAGTTTTATCTTCCCACAGAGACTGGGAGGCTGAGACTTTCTTCTTAATGATTTCATGGCAGAGGAATAGTTCCCAGACCCTGGAGAGAGATGCTTCTGTTACAAGCAGCACATATTCAAATTTTCAAGTCCTTCTTAGTAAACAATCTAAGAAAGGGAGGTCATAAGCATTGGCTAGAACAAATAGTAAAATATTTTCCTGGGAATGTTGGGCTTTCTCAGGCAGGCATTTTAATGATGGGAAGTGGGGTGTGGGGTTGGGAGTGGAGTGAGGGGTCGGGCTGCAGTGTCATTCTAAAGACGTAGCCTTCTGCTGCCAAAAGCTGTGCTAGAGTTTGGTCAAGTGTCTCAGGGGGAAAGTTTGGGCAGAGCTGTTATGTACACAGAGTTCTACAGTTTTAATTGTTCTGATGCCCTCATTCCTAACAGAGTGCAGCAGATAACCTAATTTCTCTCTTCCTCAATGCAAATGTAACAAAGGAAGTGTTGACTGGAATTGTGGTAAGAAGTCATAAGGAAATTCTATTGTCAGTAAGCTTATCTGAAATTAGATCCCTTTATAATCACACATTTTCTGGAATATCCAAGTCTGACTCTTACTGTGATTAAACCTAGAAATCAATGCAGTCAGATACTTGTTCAGTTGCTAAGACATGTCTGACTCTTTGTGACCCTATGGACGGTAGCCCGCCAGGCTCTTCTGTCCATGAGATTCTTCAGGCAAGAATAATGGACTGGGTTGCCATTCCTTTCTCCAGAGAATCTTCCAGACCCAGAGATTGAACCTGCATCTTTTAAAGATAATTCAGTCACTTTAATTGTCTATTCTAAAACTTAACTTTTGAAATATAAATGGAATGAGTGCATTGATCAGTCAAATCAGTTTTTATGTGGGAAAAATTCACTTATTATTTTGATATTTTGCAATACTGACCTGTGATGTTCATCATAGGGGAAAGCATTCTATAGTTAAAGAGTGGAAAAGAAATTTAGTATCTAAAAATTAACTGGTGCCAACTGTGAGTTTTGGATCAGATAGAGAACAAGCTCTCATTTATTAAGTGGACCTTCCATCTGGAAAGCTTTTGCTTGCCTTGGCTGGCTAGACTAGTTCTCAGTCTTTCTTAGTTTAGCACATTTAGTCTCTTCCAGATGCTATCACAAATCTGGTGCTGCTTTATATTTTTCCTTGACACTATTTTCCATTTCTCACTTACTTATCAACCTGTTCTAGATCTAGTCAGCAAATCCATGTTTGTCTTTCATCTGTTTTTCATCTGTTCACCACTTTATTCACTAATTATTTACTCTATGAAACACCGTTGCTCTGACCTGATGAGTGTGGCATTATCATGCAATTTTAATATAAGGATTATCCTATGGGATTTCCATGCAAATCATTGAATAATGCATGCTATTTTCCAGTTGCATTCCTCACTGAAAAATTAATCCATCGCTTTTAAAGCCTGATGATAAATTTCTTTTGTTTTTTGGCAGGCTAGCAGGCAGTGAAAATAATGTGAGTCAGCATTATATGTAGTGCGTCTGATTCACTGAAATTTAACACCATGAGGTGTATGTCTCTAAATGCTCTATGTTGCTGCTTTATCATAGCTCATTACATCTGACAGTTTTACAAACTCATCTTTAATGTTATGCCAAGGAATAAGTATAAAGTGCACCAATATTGCATGGTGTTACAAAAACAGGGATTAGTGTTTTATGGTAAGGCAGTTAACTAAAGAGTTTGTTTTATAATCTAGATGACGTCATTTCAACTACTATATTAATTTGCAAAGCCAAGAAAACAATGCATTGTTTTCTAATTTAGGTAAATCTTATATTCAGTTAAATATCATTCTGGTTTAAATAAAAGTCATATCACTAATTAAAACATTCACTGTATTTTTCATCATTGTTCACTTTAAAATATTTCAGTGTTAAATCTTTGTGTAAGCAGTTATACATGGTTATATATCTAATGGATGTAACAGATATAGTACACTCATGACTATGCTTTTTAATCTCATACTTGAACATTAGGTACAAACATACCACATGTAATATACAGATTGAACTGGGTTGTCAAGTGCTTTCCATAGGTTTGAAGTCATTTGTGTGTTACTCATGCTTTATAATAGTAGTTCTCACAGTGTTTTCTGAGGTTCTATTGGATTTTGAAACCCTTTTGTGTCTTAGTGAGGTCAAAACTATTCATCTCTTTATAATATCACGATATTATTTGCCTTTTTTCACTCTCGTTCTCTTACAACTATCCATTTCCAGATGCCACATCATATGTGATATGACAATGATTTGAATGTAAAAGTAGAGAAAAGAATTCAG
The DNA here is from genome assembly GCF_027580195.1 of Bos mutus. Taxonomy (NCBI): domain Eukaryota; kingdom Metazoa; phylum Chordata; class Mammalia; order Artiodactyla; family Bovidae; genus Bos; species Bos mutus. The sequence continues at coordinate 50,863,748 of NC_091633.1, read as the reverse complement.
CTGATTTCTCTTAGGTCAGACATCAAAGAAGATTAGCAAAAATATGAAACCGTATCACTTTTCTCATCCTTTTAATTCTCTAGGGCTTTATAGTTATTTTTTTCATCAATTTGCAAGAGGTTTATTCTTGTAGCTTTCAATAGATTAATAAATAAATGGTTTTAAATTTATTGGTTTTAATTTCTAGTGTAGTAAATATTAGCCACATAAGGAAAAGCTCCTTGGTACCCTCAATTCTAATAGAGAAAAAACCTTTTAAGACTGAAAAGCTGATCTAGAAGACAACCATGGAAACTGATTTTTTTATGTTTCAATTTTTTCAATACATAAAATACTATTATAAAACTAATGTGCATGAATACTCGGTTGTGTCTTACTCTTTGAAATCCCATGGACTGCAGCCCTCCAGGTTCTTCTGTCCATGGGATTTCTGAGGCAAGAATATTGGAGGGGGTTGCCATATCCTTCTATAGCAGATCTTTCAGACCCAGGGATCAAACCTGTGTCTCCTGCATTGGCAGGCAGATGCTTTATCACTGAGCCACCAGGGAAGCCCTACTAGTACTAATACTAACCATACAAAAACACCAGATCTTTATGTTTAATTTATTCAAACACTTATTTCCTTCATCTCATTAAATTTTTCTTTTACAATAACTACCGTGAGAAATACTTATTTTGCAACTTTTGCATATGATTTAATTGCAGTTTACAATTTTTTTTCTTCCTTATTTCAACACTGACTCAGATAGGAAGAACATGGATTGTGGCCTCGTGGCCTTGAATTCTTCTCTGGAAGGTATTTGACAAGTGTTGCAAAAAGTAAGTCTAGTTTCCATAGCATCTGTTTCTATCCTGAACATGAGAATTCAGTCTTTTCTGTAATACCAATATTCCCATTATTAAATACTTTCTTTTTCAAGGGTAAGAACCATGAAAAGGAAATGGTATTCTTGCCTAGGAAATCCCCATGGACAGAGGAACCTGGTGGACTACAGTCCATGGGGTCCAAAAAGAGCCAGATACAACTTAGTGACTAAACAACTGTGTATTTAAGGACTCAGAAGGCCATGAGTCATCACCCCAGAAATTTAAATAGTATTAAGAATTAAAAAACAAGAGCTCTTAAAAAAACAAAACAAGAGACCACTTTAAATTTTAAAAAGTGCTTCTATTTAATAGCCAGACTTCCAATATACTATCTGGCATTAAATGCAGACAGGAACTTGATTAAATATTCTGGATTATATTTTACAAGTTTAAAATGTGAAATATTCCCTATTGATTATTCATACATAGCAGAAATACTTGCTACTCACATATATAGTATAAATGGCATATTCCCTGGTTCTTGAATTTTCCTTTTTTTCTAATTAAAAGTATTATAAAGTCATTAAATAAGCAATTTATTCTGCTGACAACCTCCTCTGATATTTTATCTCTTACTGGCCCCTTCAGATTCTAATAGTAAGTAATTCAAGAGTAACTGCTTATGAGAGATATAGTATATTTTTGCTTTATGCATTAATAATTTCAATTAAAACAGTATATGGTCTTTTAAAATGTTTAATGCTAAAAAAAATCCTATGTGAACAAAGAAAAGACAGCTAGGTATATGATTAAATATTGAGAAGAGTAGGTATAGGGGACATCTGGAATTTGTAAGTGATGGATGAATTTTTTTTTGTGACATCCTCCACTGCCACTCTGGGAATTCAGGGAAATGTTGAATACTACTGGAAAAATCTTGAAAAAGCAACAAAAATTGCATTTTATGTGACTAGTTCATCTGCTTACAGTTTGATATTGAATCCTATAATGTATGAGTTTTGTTTGAGATAAAGAATGCTAACTGATACAAATGAAATATAAATAAGCATTTTGTAAATATTTAGTAATTAGCTAAGTAAAAAGGTTATGTTTAACATATCACAAAGTAATATTTATCAAGATAAAGCACATACATGCACCTACTTTTTAATGTGCATCTATATATAGATGCACATTAAAATTGAATTCCAGTGTGGTTAACCTTAAAGACTCAATCATGTTTCATTTTTTTCCTGTTTTAACTATGTAAAATACTTAAATGTGATAAAAATAACATAAACTGTCTTATTTAACTATCAATATTTCACTTTTCTTTCTAGCACTCATGTCTTATATTTGAAAAAATAAGTATACTGATAAACTTTCTTGTAAGGCTCTTTTGGTTTTCCTCATTCCAGCCACAGTAGCTATATATTCTCCCATAAGTGAAAGAATAAACAGAGAAAGAAATTATAAAATACATCCGTTTCTATCATCTATCTGGTATTGTGCCTGGTAATTCTCTTTTAAGTAAATCAGATTATGGAAATTACATTTACATGTGGATCAGAAAAGAGATACAAACTTCTGACTTTACAGATGGCTGTTTTTCTTAATTATATGAATAACAGTTTAGAAATAACTAATTGGTCATGCCTGACAAGTAATAGCAGTTTTTCCAAGATAAACAAATGTTCACATTTTTCATACTTAATCAGAGACTTTATGTGCAAAAATGACCAAATGTATCATCTATTCTGAGCCTCCTGTGTTGTTTTGTAATAAACGACCATCTGTACTTTGATTTGACTGAGTTTGTCTGTGTGTGATGACCAGAGAATTTGATTACATGGCAGATGGTTTTGGGAGAAGAATTTGTCTTTTTAGAACTAAGCAGACAAGCATCTCTCAATATTTTGTCCATACTCTCCCAAATGGCATCTGCTAATATTGACAGAAAGGTAAGTTCTAAGATACAAGTACCTTGATGTCATTCTCTTTACTCTCCTATAACATAAAGAAATGTGAGGAGCTTGTACATAGCACAGTTACTGTCTGGGCATGCACATATCAGAATGTGCTTATTGACAGTGGAAATGAAAGTGTTTGTCCATGTTCATGGGCTTGGAATTATTAATGTGGGAACCTACATCTGATTCCACCTCTCAGACACCAGGTAATATTTCTTATTCTCTTAAGTATCTACATTGTTATTGCTTCAGACCCTCTTGTTAGGCACACTGCAATGCAAGAGTAGATCAGAATCAGAAATTTAGTCAGCTAAAAAATATTCATTTAATAAAGTCATATAAACTTTTGCACAATATCTTGACATATTTAAACCTGATTTATGTAATTTTTTTTCCTTTGAGCTTCTTAGTTATCTTATGCAAGAAGTACATCACTACATTTATTATATTGTATAAGAAGCTGAAGCTTTGAGAGATTGAGCTACTTCCTCAAAGCCATCATTTATTAACTACCAGAGCTGTAGCTACAACTCAGGATGAATTAACTGGTATGTGACTTCTGTTAATTTCAGTTACTAGCAGATGCTTTACAATAGCAAAAAGTAAAACCCCAAAGCTTTACTAATTTTCAAAACTGATATTTTAAATACAGGTTAAACTGCCAGTGAGAAAGAAAAGTGAAACCAAACTCAGAAGAAACACGAAGAGGACAAGCTCTTCTAACTTTCCACTTGAGGCAGCTTTCTGCTCACCTCTACAGGATCTCTCCACCAGGGCACAGGAGGGCCCAGAGGAGCTATTCCATGTTCAAGGTCAGAAGGGGCGGCGGTGAGGAGGTACACTTTGTCCAAGGTAAGGAGGAGAGGCTGCGCTTTGCTGGAGCATCCGTGAAGAGATATCCCACATCACTCCACTCCAGTACTCTTTCCTGGAAAATCCCAAGGACGGAGGAGTCTGGTAGGCTGCAGTCCATGGGGTCGCTAAGAGTTGGACACAACTGAGGGACTTCACTTTCACTTTTCACTTTCATGCATTGGAGAAGGAAATGGCAACCCACTCCAGTGTTCTTGTCTGGAGAATCCCAGGGGCGGTGGAGCCTGGTGGGCTGCCATCTATGGGGTCGCACAGAGCTGGACACGACTGAAGCGACTTAGTAGTAGTAGTAGTAGTAGTAGTAAGGTAAGAGAAAACCAAGTAAGGTGGTAGGTGTTGCAAGAGGGCATCAGAGGGCAGACACACTGAAATCATACTCACAGAAAACTAGTCAATCTAATCACACTAGGACCACAGCCTTCTCTAACTCAATGAAACTAAGCCATGCCTGTGGGGCCACCCAAGAGGGGCGAGTCATGGTGGAGAGGTCTGACAGAATGTGGTCCACTGGAGAAGGGAATGGCAAACCACTTTAGTATTCTTGCCTTGAGAACCCCATGAGCAGTATGAAAAGACAAAATGATAGGATACTGAAAGAGGAACTCCCCAGGTCAGTAGGTGCCCAATATGTTACTGGAGATCAGTGGAGAAATAACTCCAGAAAGAATGAAGGGATGGACCCAAGGCAAAAACAATACCCAGCTGTGGATGTGACTGGTGATAGAAGCAAGGTCCGATGCTGTAAAGAGCAATATTGCATAGGAACCTGGAATGTCAGGTCCATGAATCAAGGCAAATTGGAAGTGGTCAAACAAGATATGGCAAGAGTGAATGTCAACAATCTAGGAATCAGCAAACTAAAATGGACTGGAATGGGTGAATTTAACTCAGATGACCATTATATCTACTACTGCGGGCAGGAATCCATCAGAAGAAACGGAGTAACCATCATGGTCAACAAAAGAGTCCAAAATGCAGTACTTGGATGCAATCTCAAAAATGACAGAATGATCTCTGTTCATTTCCAAGGCAAACCATTCAATATCACGATAATCCAAGTCTATGCCCCAACCAGTAACACTGAAGAAGCTGAAGTTGAATGGTTCTATGAAGACCTACAAGACTTTTTAGAATTAACACCCAAAAAAGATGTCCTTTTTATTACAAGGGACTGGAATGCAAAAGTAGGAAGTCAAGAAAAACCTGAAATAACAGGCAAATTTGGCCTTGGAATATGGAATGAAGCAGGGCAAAGACTAATAAAGTTTTGCCAAGAAAATGCACTGGTCATAGCAAACACCATCTTCCAACAACACAAGAGAAGACTCTACACATGGACATCACCAGATGGTCAATGCTGAAATCAGATTGATTATATTCTTTGCAGCCAAAGACGGAGAAGCTCTATATGGTCAACAAAAACAAGACCAGGAGCTGACTGTGGCTCAGATCATGAACTCCTTATTGCCAAATTCAGACTGAAATTGAAGAATGTGGGGAAAACCACTAGACCATTCAGGTATGACCTAAATTAAATCCATTATGATTATACAGTGGAAGTGAGAAATAGATTTAAGGGCCTAGATCTGATAGATAGAGTGCCTGATGAACTATGGACTGAGGTTCCTGACATTGTACAGGAGACAGGGATCAAGACCATGCCAAAAGAAAAGAAATGCAAAAAAGCAAAATGGCTCTCTGGGGAGGCCTTACAAATAGCTGTGAAAAGAGGAGAAGCGAAAAGCAAAGGAGACAAGGAAAGATATAAGCATCTGAATGCAGAGTTCCAAAGAATAGCAAGAAGAGATAAGAGAGCCTTCCTCAGCGATCAATGCAAAGAAATAGAGGAAAACAACAGAATGGGAAAGACTAGAGATCTCTTCAAGAAAATTAGAGATACCAAGGGAAATTTTCATGCAAAGATGGGCTCGATAAAGGACAGAAATGGTATGGACCTAATAGAAGCAGAAGATATTAAGAAGAGGTGGCAAGAATACACAGAAGAACTGTACAAAAAAGATCTTCATGACCCAGATAATCACGATGGTGTGATCACTGACCTAGAGCCAGACATCCTGGAAAGTGAAGTCAAGTGGGCCTTAGAAAGCATCACTATGAACAAAGCTAGTGGAGGTGTGGAATTCCAGTTGAGCTATTCCAAATCCTGAAAGATGATGCTGTGAAAGTGCTGCACTCAATACGCCAGCAATTTTGGAAAACTCAGCAGTGGCCACAGGACTGGAAAAGGTCAGTTTTCATTCCAATCCCAAAGAAAGACAATGCCAAAGAATGCTCAAACTACCGCACAATGAACTCATCTCACATGCTAGTAAAGTAATGCTCAAAATTCTCCAAGCCAGGCTTTAGCAATACGTGAACTGTGAACTTCCAGATGTTCAAGCTGGTTTTAGAAAAGGTAGAGGAACCAGAGATCAAATTGCCAACATCTGCTGGATCATAGAAAAAGCAAGAGAATTCCAGAAAAACATCTATTTCTGCTTTATTGACTATGCCAAAGCCTTTGACTGTGTGGATCACAATAAACTGTGGAAAATTCTGAAAGAGATGGGAATATCAGACCACCGGACCTGCCTTAGAAATCTGTATGCAGGTCAGGAAGCAACAGTTAGAACTGGACATGGAACAACAGACTGGTTCCAAATAGGAAAAGGAATACATCAAGGCTGTATATTGTCACCCTGTTTATTTAACTTATATGCAGATTACATCATGATAAATGCTGGGCTGGAAGAAGCATAAGCTGGAAGCAAGATCGCTGGGAGAAATATCAATAACCTCAGATATACAGATGACACCACCCTTATGGCAGAAAGTGAAGAGGAACTAAAAAGCCTCTTGGTGAAAGTGAAAGAGGAGACTGAAAAAGATGGCTTAAAGCTCAACATTCAGAAAATGAAGATCATGGCATCTGGTCCCATCCCTTCATGAGAAATAGATCAGGAAACAGTGGAAACAGTGTCAGACCTTATTTTTGGGGGCTCCAAAATCACTGCAGATGGTAAGTACAGCCATGAAACTAAAAGATGCTTACTCCTTGGAAGAAAAGTTATGACCAACCTAGATAGCATATTCAAAAGCAGAGACATTACTTTGCCAACAAGTGTCCGTCTAGTCAAGGCTGTGGTTTTTCCAGTGGTCATGTATGGATGTGAGAGTTGGACTGTGAAGAAAGCTGAGTGCTGAAGTATTGATGCTTTTGAAATGTGGTGTTGGAGAAGACTCTTGAGAGTCCCTTGGACTGCAAGGAGATCCAACCAGTCCATTCTGAAGGAGATCAGCCCTGGGATTTCTTTGGAAGGAATGATGCTAAAGCTGAAACTCCAGTCCTTTGGCCACCTCATGCGAAGAGTTGACTCATTGGAAAAGACCCTGATGCTGGGAGGGATTGAGGGCAGGAGGAGAAGGGGACAACAGAGGATGAGATGGCTGGATGGCATCACTGACTCGATGGACCTGAATCTGAGTGAACTCTGGGAGTTGATGATGGACAGGGAGGCCTGGTGTGCTGCGATTCATGGGGTCATAAAGAGTTTGGACATGACTAAGTGACTGAACTGAACTGAATTGAACTGAAAATAAAATTTCAGACTGCTGTGGAGATTTCTGGATGATGTCCTCATGGAAAATCTGCTGGTCTAAGAGAATATATTCCTTCCTGTGAGTTATATCCTAAAACTTGAAAGACCAACACTGAGGGTCTGACTTAATTGTGAGAATATTTTCCCAGTCAATAATCAAGTTAAAGGAACAGCACTCTGAGCCAGTTGATTTAATGCCAAATATTAGAAAACAAGGCTTTATAGGCATTAGAATATTAGGGCATTTATATATACCCTCAGATAATTGTTAAAATATCCAGTTTATTAGGGATCTTAATTAACAGTCTAGATAGTTTAAAAAGTATCTGAATATATAACATTTTAATGTAAGTTAAAAGGTTATTGGAGATAAATGATTAAGACTTCATGTCAAAAAGTGAGTTTTGAATTTATGTATTATCTTCCCCACCAATATACTCAGAGACAATTGAAAAAAAAATGAAAATATAAATTAACCCATACAATCACTAGAAATAAGTAATCATTTCAAAAATATTAAAAATATTAAGCAAATTTACGAGTTTTAAAGCAGAACAAGATAAAAAAAAATAGAGCAATTATACAAAAGAGGAGAGAGGTAAGCTATTTGAGGTGGTTGTTGATTGATTTTCCCTTAAGAACACCAAAAATAAATGAAAAGCAAACCCCAAACAAAGTAAACTCCCAGCAAGTTACAGAGTACTTACTCGAGTGATTAAAGTGGGTAAAGAACTACCCAGGGTTTACTTGTACTCAGAAGACACATATGATTTTACTCCATACTGTTAGGTGCCATTGCCTCTGTACATCGGTATCTGCCATATAAGTGCCTAACAAGACATTTTGGTGATAACAAAGGTCAGAAAAGATCTCAGGCAACTCCATCTCATCACAGTAGACAGAGGTAGAAAAACAGATTCTAGCTGTGCTGGGTAGAGTAGAACATTTCCTAAATTCTTCTATCAGGATTACATTAATGTTTTAATTTCTCAACTAAATGCTATTCTCACTCTATCAGTCTATGCCCTACTGACCCTAGTCAGTTTGAGGTTAACAGACTATAGTTAGGCAAATCCTGCAGACAGAAGGGAGCCCGCCCTGGGATGCACTGGCAATCTCAGGTAGGGTCTTGCTGTTCTTTGTTCCACTGAGCAAACATAAAGATCTAAGTCGTAAGATAGAATTGAGAAAGTATTTAATAGGAATTTTAGAAAGATTTAACATGTAAACAAGAAAAAAGGGCCATCAAAGAAACGAGGGCAATTTCTGTGAGCTGAAGAGAATTTTACTTGGGTCAAAATGTGTCAAGCAAGAATATTAAAGAACAAGGGGAAAAAAAGAGACAGATACATAAAAATAAGATCACCAAATATGTCCTTTTGGCAATACGACCATAACAAGAATTATGAAGAAAATAGCTATATTAATGGAACTATTATGTTTTATGTTTATAGTACTTGTGTTAATAAAGGAATTGACAGACTGTAACATGCATGCCAATGAACTCCAATATATTAATCCTCATTAATCTGACTCAGTTTGAAGGATATTATGTTCAATTACATACTTATTAATTTTGAAATCTAGATGGAATAGAGTTTTGAGGAAATAAATGAATTGTGCAAATATACATAAACTTATCATAGAAAAGCTAAATTTACCAATACATGTAAAATAGAAAAAAAAAAAAACCTAAACAAACAAGAAAACTAAAATGCCCAAGCCCACCCAAAAAGTCTTTTAACCCACAGAGGTATCTGAACAAAGATTTTTTATAAAAACTGAAGTAAAATTAAGCAAAAAATTATTTCTTTGCCTCCAAGAATTTCCAAAGCATAAATAAAAGTTATAAAACTTCCAAGTCCATTTTATCTTAGTATTATATAAAGAGATAGTTTATATGCAATGCAAATCTTGAACCAATCTTGCTTATCAGTATGGAAACAATAATTCTAAGCAAAATAAATACGAATAAGGCAAGAGGAGACGGGGATGACAGAGGATGAGATGGTTGGATGGCATCATCAACTTGAGGGACATGAGTCTGAGCAAGCTCTGGGAGTTGGTTCTGGACAGGGAAGCCTGGTATGCTGCAGTCCATGGGGTCACAAACAGTTGGACATGACTGAGTGACTGAACTGAACTGAGGACATGCAATAATTAATATAGTAAGATTTTAGATTTAGTTACTGATTCAACACTGCATTTTCTTTTTTCTGTATCTTTCTTAGCCACTTGGGTCAATTCTATTCTATCTTTCCTCCTACTTTTCAAGTAGAGTATATATCAATATTCAATCATTAGAGTTTTTTCCTAGGTTGATCTATATTTTCTCCAGGGTGTTAAAATCTAATGTCTTGATTTTCCATATTTATCTCCAGAGTTGCTACAACTTTTAAAATTCATTCTCTAATACTGAGTTTGATCCTGACCCCTTCCCTCATGCAAACTCTATTTGACATACTACAAACAGATTAGTTATTTTAGAAAATTTCTTTGCTCATGGTACCTCTCTACATCAAAAAATTTCTAAATCTTTTGTTTGTTTGAAAAACAAAAATAAAAACAAAACTCCGTCTCCTTAGATTGACAATCAAGACCTTTTTTAATGTGGCCATCATTAGTAAACTTATCTTTCCACATGCTTTTGCAAAAAATATTTATTCATCCAAGCTGACATTCCTGATCCTAATATGTAAGCAAAGGGAGGGTGTGTAGAGATGCTTTAGTTTCACAGCAATACTTACTTAGGAAGCAATGGCCTATGAAATACTTTTTAGTAGATCAGAAAGGAAAATAAATTAAAGGGTAAAATAAATTAAAAATAACAGCAGAATATTTTGGGAGGAAATTTTTATAATGCACATGACTGCCATTTAGGCCTTACAAGGCAAAACTGAATATAGCATTCTGTCATTAATAGTTAGTAATTCTCAGGTATTGGAATTTATATCAATTATTAGAAGAAGGAAATGGCAACCCACTACAGTATTCTTGCCTAGAGAATCCCATGGACAGAAGAGCCTGGTGGGCTTCTGTCCATAGGGTCGCACAGAGTCAGAAGCGACTTTGCGTGCATGCATGCATTGGAGAAGGAAATGGCAACCCACTCCAGCATTCTTGCCTGGAGAATCCAAGGGACAGAGGAGCCTGGTGGGCTGCCATCTATGGGGTCGCACAGAGTCGGACATGACGGAAGTGACTTAGCAGCAGCAGCGTCTTTGTTTCAGCCATTTAAAGAAATTATCCCAGAAATATTGATATTTTGGGTGGATAATTCTTTGTTGTCAGGGACTTTCTTGTGCCCTGTGTATGTGCCTTTCATAGCCTCTACCCACTAAAGAGTAATTTTTGCCAAATTTCACCACAGTTGTGACAACCAAACATATCTCTTGAGACTGCCAATGTTCTTTGGAGAAAAAAAAAAAAATGACCATGCTTGAAAACTACTGTTTTAAAAAATCTTTAGGAGTAAGATACACGAAGAGGATTATTTTGTTTCATTTGCTTGAAAAGTGAAATGAAAGTGTTAGTCACTCAGTAGTTTTGCAACTACATGGACTGTAGCCCACCAGGCTCTTCTGTCCATGGAATTCTCCAGGCCAAAATACTGGAGTGGGTTGCCATTTCCTACTCCAGGGGATTTTCCCAACCCAGGGATTGAACCCAGGTCTCCTACATTGTAGGCAGATTCTTCACTGTCTGAGCCACCAGGGAAGTCTATTTGCTTAGGTAATAACTATTATGGGAATAAAATGATATAAGACATTCCTTAGTACTTTTCATCACTTAAAAAGAAGAATAAATTTAAACTATCAAAAATTAAACAGCAAAATTTTATGTCGTATTTAAGCCCCATATAGATCATGTGATTTGATATTGAGTAGCAATGACCTAATTTTAATTTTTTCACTACTCTGTCTTATAAACCCCCTTTCTGGTATACTTTCAACTAAAATCTAGATTGGTATTTCTGAGAGTCAGTTCTTTTTACAAAATGTAGAGAACCGCACACTGTATCATCTCATGGGGAGAAAATTATTACGGAAGGTAGGAATAGCATTTGCTAGGCTTAACAGAGCAAATCTCCCTTCAACACAAAACTCAAAGGAAACTCTTTTCTCTTTTTATTTTCCAAGAATACAGCTATTTTAGGTGACATCAAAAAGATTTACTATTGACAAGTGGAAATGTTTAGCCCTTTGGGGGTAATTTGGGTTAGATTAAGGTACACTGACTTCCACTGAGAGTCCCATTTCTTCTTGTGTCAAAAAACAGTGTTAAGAAGAAATCATTTATATTTATACCACAGGTGACTAAGAAACATAATTTGGAGAAAAGTCTCTTGTTTTATGACTCCATATTAATTTGACATACCAAATCTCATACTACTAGCATAGGACATAGATAACCTCTGGGTTAACAGCAACGCCCTTCACTTCTGTGCTATTTCATGTCCAATTATGTGCAAACGATCCAATTTGCAATTATACCAACATTCCCACAAGCTTAAAAAGAATCTCCTATCAATATAAAAAATGTAAAATGGCTAAAGCATGTGTTTTCTCTCCTTTTATAATTTTCTTTTATTTTTTGACTATACTTATAACTGCCACTCTGCTTTTTTCCTCCTACTTCCAATAACCCAGTTTTTTATTATGTTTTTTCTACTGGAAAACTGTATAGAATTTTATGTCACTATTCTTGACAAGCTTAAATTCTTTCTCCTCCTAGTGTCTTTATGTAATACATATTCATTGGTGTATCAAAATAAACATTTTATAAATAATAAACTGTAAATATGGTGAGACCAGGATGGGAGTTAAATTTAGCCTGGAAAAAAGAGATGAAAATGTAGGATAAACTGGACTTATAAAAGTTACCTCAGGTGGTTGGTGATTACACTTGCTCTTTTGTATGCTGTTGCATGTCATGTGTAAGTTCTGAAGTGATACAGAGCTAGGTAAGGTGTAAAGATCACATACACAGTGCCTTATCTTATAAATTAGGAAAAAAATCTACAGAGATACCTGTTATTGTGCAAAGTTTACACTATCAGCTGTGTGTGTCAACTTGAATAGGCCAGAGTTTTCCAGTATTCAATTAAACACTAATCCACGTGCTGTTGTGAAGATATTGTTCTAGATTTTATTGAAGTTCATAATCAGTTGACTTTAAGTAAAGGAGATTATCCTAGATAATATGACTGGCTCTTGTCCAATCAATTGAAAGTCCTTAAGAACAGAACAGTGGCCTCAACTCATGCTGAGAATTTCATCTTGCCTGTCCTGATGGCCTACTCTGTGGATTTTGGGCTTGCTTTCATAACCACAGAAATCAATTCCCCCCAATAAATCACTTTGCATGCAATGGGTAGGAAATAAACACAGGACCCTTCCACCTTTGTTAAATTTTTATAAGTTGAGCGGTGTGAGCATGTTAGATATCCTTTCTAAGGCAAAAGATAAGTTGTGGCATTTGGCCCAACCAAAGAAAGAGTCACTGCTTAGTGTGCTTCTTAGGATTTGGGAGGCAACATATTCCTCCTTTAAGTATGTTACGCCAGCCCATTACCAAGTGGCCTGAACCACTTCTACTTCAGAGTTCAGAAGAAATGAAGACTCTATGACAGTGGCCAGCTTCCATGGATCTGTCACTTGGGTCATATGATCCAGCAGATGGCAAGGGTGTGAGTGGCAGATGGAGATGCTGAATTGAGCCTTTGACAGGTACCTACAGATGGATCACAAAGAATATCTTAGGGTTTTGCAGAATACTGCTGTCACCCTCTGCAGGTAACTACTCTCCTTTTGAGAAACAGTTCTTGGCCTGCTGTTGGGCCTTAGAGACTGAGTGCTTAAGGTTTAGTCACCAAGTTACAATGCAACCTGAGTTGCCCATCACGAACTGAGTATTTTCTAAGCCATCAAGGTAGGAAGTTGGGCATTCTTAGCAGCACTTTCAGTCAGTTCAGTCGCTCAGTCGTGTCCGACTCTTTGCGACCCCATGAATCGCAGCACACCAGGCCTCTATGTCCATTACCAACTCCCGGAGCCTGAAACTCACATCCATCCAGTCAGTGATGCCATCCAGCCATCTCATCCTCTGTCGTCCCCTTTTCCTCCTGCCCTCAATCCCTCCCAGCATCAGGGTCTTTTCCAATGAGTCAACTCTTCACATGAGGTGGCCAAAGTATTGGAGTTTCAGCCTTAGCATCATTCCTTCCAATGAACACCCAGGACTGGTCTCCTTTAGGATGGACTGGTTGGATCTCCTTGCAGTCCAAGGGACTCTCAAGAGTCTTTTCCAACACCACAGTCCAAAAGCATCAATTCTTAGGTGCTCAGCTTTCTTCACAGTCCAACTTTCACATCCATACATGACCACTGGAAAAACCATAGCCTTGACTAGATGGACCTTAGTTGGCAAAGTAATGTCTCTGCTTTTGAATATGCTATCTAGGTTGGTCATAACTTTCCTTCCAAGGAGTAAGAGTCTTTTAATTTCATGGCTGCAGTCACCATCTGCAGTGATTAGTTTCAAATAAAAGTGACATCCATAATATTGAACAAACTCTGAAGACACAAGCAAGTTACAAGAGGGAATACAATCCATGTGTCCCACTCCTGCTTCATTACCTCTCTTTCTTAGTCCATACCTATGGCCTGGGTAGTTTCATATAATTAGTTGATTGAGCAAGACAAAACTCAGGAATGTTTTATAGAGGCTTCTGCATGACCCTTCCTGAGACATTGCTGAAGGACAGTGGTGAAGGGAAATCTTCCCAGTTGGCAGAACTTCCAGTAGACCACCTGTTGTGCATTTTGCTTGGAAGGAACAAGTGCCAGAGGTACAAGTATATACTGACTGATGGGCAGTGGCCAAAGATCTGGCTAAATGGTCAAAGACTACAAAGGAATGTAACAGGAAAACTGGTGACAGTAAGGGGCTGGGAAGAGATATTTGGATGGACTTGCTGAAAGGGCAAAGACTGTGAACATATTTGTGTCCCATGTGAATGCTCATGAAAAAGTGATCTCTGTGCCTGGAGAATTCCAGGATGGGGGAGCCTGGTGAGCTGCCATCTATGGGGTCTCACAGAGTCAGACATGACTGAAGTGACTTAGCAGTAGAGGATGATTTTAATAATCAAGTGGATAGGATGACATATCAATGGATACCAGTTAGCCTCTTTAGCAACTCCTGCTATTGCTCATTGAATTCATGAACAAAGTGGGGATGGTGGCAGTAATTCACGGGTTCAGCAACACGGACTTCAACTCACCAAAGAGAACTAGCTGTAGCTACCTCTGGGTGCCCAGTGCCAGAAGTATGGACCAATAGTAATTCCTTAATATGGTCCCGTTTCCCAAAGTTTTAAGTCAGTTACCTTTTGGCTGACTGATTACATTGAACCATTTCTCTCATGGATGGGGCAGCACTGTGTTCTGTGTGACACTTATTCTGAAGATGGATTTACCTGTCTTGCACACAATACTTCTTTCGAAACTATTTGTGGACTGACATCAAATGCTTATTCACCACAGTAGTATTCCAAATAGCATTGTTTCTGATCAATGAAGTAATGATCACTTCTTAAACAGTAAATTAAGTTTAGCAATGGGTTCATATTCATGAATGTGCCAGTTGTACCATGTTCCCCATCACCTAGTATCAACTGACTTGACAAAATGGAACTACAGCCTTTTGAAGATTCACTTACAGTGACAGACAGGTGGTAATACCTTGTGGGGTCATGGCAATCTCCTCCATGAGGCTGTATATGCTCTAAATTAATGATCAATATATAATGCTATTTTTTTCTGCAGCCAGTATTCATGTCTAAGATTCAAGGTATGGAAATGAGTGGCACCACTCACTACTGCTACTAGCAAAATTTTTACTTTCTGCCCCTGTGACTTTATGCACTGCTTGTTTAGCTGTCTTAAACCAAAGGGAGAAATGCTTCCACCAGGAGGCACAAGAATGACCCCATTGAACTAGAAGTTAAATGTTACTGTCCATTTTGGTCTCCTCATATCTCTGAATCAAAAGGCAAAGAAAGGAGTTTTATACTGAATACGGTGAATGATCCTGAACACCAAGGGGAAATTGTTTCACACAATTTTTAATTTCCACTATTCAACAGAGATGGGGTTTTCCTGGTGGCTCAAACAGTTAAGAATCTCCCTGCAGTGCAGGAGACCAGAATTTAATCCCTGGGTTGGGAAGATCTCCTGGAGAAGAGAATGGCTACCCACTCCAGTATTCTTGCCTAGAAAATCCTATGGACAGAGGAGCCTGGAGGGTTACAGTTCATGGGGCTGCAAAGAGACACTACTGAGGGACTAATACTTTCACTTTTCTTCACTTTCATACAATGGAGGTAAGAAAGAATATGGCTGGAATACAGGAGATCACTAACTTATTTTCTAGTATTGCCCTCCATGTGATTAAATTAATTGAAAATTACAGTAAGCCAACTAAAGTAGGACTGCTCATGGCCCAGATACTTCAGAAATTAATACTTAGGTCACTTCAACAGGCAAAGAAGCATGGCAAGCTGAGGTGCTGGAATGATAATGGAAATGTGATTTTAAATATTAGTTGAAACATGATGAGTTGCAGAAACGAGGACTGTAATATCTTTAATCAATTATTCCTTATTTTGTTATGGATATGCTTGTAGATAAAGTGATAGATACATTAAGCATTTTTTTCTTTTTTCCTATTCTTTTTATCATCTAACATAAGATGTATTAGTAATAGTTAACTGTACATCATAGTATTTAAGATACAGTGTATCAAAGAGAAGAGTAAACATTATACATTGTGCATCCTCCTCCAGGGAAATGGTTAGTGCATTTTTGAAGAGAACTGTATCATGTTACTTGGGAAAATAGAACTTTGTTATTGTTTTTATTTGGAGCATAAATATACTTTAAAGAGATTTTAGTGGTCAGTTTTATGTTTTAATTTGCCTAAGCTATAGTAACCAGTCAAACTAATCAAGATATTTGCTGTGAAGATATTTGTGGTGTGGTTAACATTTATAATCAGTTGATTTTAAGCAAAGGAGATTATTTTAGATAATACGAGTGGACCTAAATTAATCAGTTGAAAACCCTTAGAACAGAACCGAGGTTTTCTGGAAGAAATTCTGAGTCCTGTGTTTGTCCCTGGAGAAGGTCATGGCAACCCACTCCCGTATTCTTGTCTGGAGAATTCCATGAACAGAGGATGCTGGAGGGCTACCTGAGTGAAGCAACTTAGCACACACACACACACACACACACACACTGTATTTGTAACTTTGCCTGAGAGTTCCACTCACCCCTTCTTGATATCCTACCCTAAAGATTCTGGACTTGCCAAGGCAGCCCTCACAAACATGTAAACTAATTCCTCACAACCACATAAATTAAACCTTTTTCATATATATATTTACTACAGATTCTGTTTCTCTGATTGAATCTTAGCTAAAAAGTTTCTTAAATATTTGGTGGTACATCCAGGGCTAAAATAATAACAGGGCTTCCTTCCTTGGTGGCTCAGTGTTAAAGAATCCACCTGCCAGTGCAGGGGACACCTGTTCAATCCCTGATCTGGGAAGATCCCACATATAGCAGAGCAACTAAGCCCATGGACCACAACTACTGAGCCTGTGCTGTAGGGCCTGAGAGCCACAACTGCTGAGCCCACATGCTACGACTATGGAAGCCCGCTTGCCCGAAAGCCTGTGCTCCACAACAAGAGAAATTACACAATGGGAAGTCCACTTACCACAATTAGAGAAAAGCCTGAGCAGTAACAAAGACCCAACACAGTCAAACATAAAGTAAAAATTATAAAAAGTCTATTAAAATTAATAACAGATAAATTAGCCAAAATAATATTTCATAGACTAAATATCAGACTGAGTTTATGGACAGATTTTCTGTGTGTATGCTCAGTCGCTTAGTCATGTCCCACTCTTTGTGACCCCATGTACTGTAGCCCACCAGGCTCCTCTGTCCATGGGATTTCCCAGGCAGGAATATTGGAGTGGCTTGCCATTTCCTTCTCCAGGGGGATCTTCCTGACCCAGCGATTGAACCTACTCTCCTGCCTGCATCTCTTGCATTGCACGTGGATTCGCTACCACTTGGACCACCTGGGAAGCAGATTTTCTGTAGGTCTGCTCATTTAAGCTCATTTTGCAACTATTTTATATTAGAAAATAAAACACCAATCCATAGATCAAAACAAAATGAAATAAACTTGACATAATGAAGTTGCTTAAAAAAAAAGCTTTCTAGGAAGGTGTCTGCTGCTGCTGCTGCTAAGTCGCTTCAGTCGTGTCCGACTCTGTGCGACCCCATAGAGGGCAGTCCACCAGGCTCCCCTGTCCTTGGGATTCTCCAGGCAAGAGCACTGGAGTGGGTTGACATTTCTTTCTCCAATGCATGAAAGTGAAAAGTGAAAGTGAAGACACTCAGTTGTGTCCAACTCTTAGCGACTCCATGGACTGGAACCTACCAGGCTCCTCCATCCATGGGATTGTCCAGGCAAGAGTACTGGAGTGGGTTGCTGTTGCCTTCTCCGCAAGGAAGGTGTCTCATGTTATCAAATTATGGCAACTGAGGAATATTTGGAAAAGATCCATGGAAGTGAAGTGATGGTCAATCTTCAGTAGTTGGACAAAATGAACCTCTTAAATCTGGCACACACAACAGTAAAAGTGATAATTGTATAATACCAATTCTGAGGTTAAAAAAAAGATAGCCAGAGAATAAAAATTAGAACCGAAAAGAAGAATAACACAAACAATGTTGTGAATATCTATGATAGTTGCATTCACAAAAGAACTGCTGGGCTAAAATATGCATGCTCACGTGCCCCATCTATTGATGCCATTAATCTCACTCAGTGTGAAGGATATCAAACCAAGAACATCTCGAGAAAAGAATGCTAATCTCCTGACAGTTTCTACATTTTCTGAAATTTATATATGAATCAACAGAGGATTCTGCAAAATGCAGTTCCATTGGCTCTTCTGATCACAATTCAATACGGAAATAAAAGAGAAAAAAGATATAAGGAAATTGAACTGGAATAATAAATAGAAAGAAAGCAGGTATCATCCCCAGAAACAATAAATACATCTTGAAAAGCAGTGTGCTGATTCTTTGTATACAATGTACCTTTTTTTCCTTAAGAACTGTGAAAGCCAAACCAAATGATTTGCTTTATGCACCTGGCACCAGACACAATTAGTCATTTCTGAGTATCCTTGGGAAACCACAGCTTTTCTCATGGATGTAAATGCTTTCAGCATCTTTCAATAAAAGGCACTTCTGTCCTGTCCTGTCCCTTTTTGAGACAGTGGATTTGGAGCACTAAGATAAAACTAAACTCCCTATGCTCAGAATGTGGTTACAGCCATTGTGTGGGCAGCAAGCAGAGAACTCAAGGGCCCTAGACGTCAATCTGAGCCTTGTGATATACTTTCAGTTAACAAGGGGAAGCCCAGGTGATGCTTCTCGATTTCACAAGCCAGTTAGTAGAGATGGGATCACTCAGCAAATTAAGCTGCCTTCATTCTTAAAGTTGATTCCAACAATAGCATTAGGTTGCAGGGCCAACTACGCTGAATTGCTGATTAAGTTATTAACAAACTTTCAGAAACCTCAGTGTATGGACTAAAATAGGAGAAAAATCTTATGAAAGCACAGGAGCATTTTTGTTTCTCACAAAATGATGAAATTAGATTTTTTTATCACTGCCTGCCTCTGAGTTACGAAAATAGCATTCCCAGTTTCACACATTATCTTTTCAGCTACCATGAATAATGTGGCACATTTTACTCAAGTTCCTTGTCACTAGTACCACCTTGAAACAACCTAAAATTTTGGTTGTTTTGCTTTTTTATTGTGTTTACTTAAAAGGTAACAATCTTCAGAGGAAAGCATTCTTTGAAGTCTAAGATCATATTCAAATAGACAAGCTGTTTCTACTTCTTCCACAGTTACGTATAATGTTACAATCAATAAAACAACAGGCTATTGCCAGATTACCATAGGAAAAGGGATATGTTGGCTGCCATATCTCACAAAATAAATCTCATAACAGTTACTTTGTTAATATAAGCAAAACAAAGGAGGGTGGAAGTTATTATGTAAAGCAGTCATGGAATATAAATAAAATTAAAAGTGAGTGGCTTAAAATTTTTGAAATTCAAAAGTATCAGATCTCCCCAAACTGTATTCTCAAAATCACACTAAAATTTATACTTGACTCTTTTTCATAGCTTTCCCCCAAATGGACCAGTAGACACTTACCAGGGTGATTGTGCACTGGAGAAAGGAAAAGAATCAGATTCTTTGGGGATCCTCTCCTTTCACAAAAAAAGGAACATTCACATTCACTCTTTTGGAGATTCACAGTGTCCAGTGGCTTATTAAAGGCTCTGATATGTCCTACAGTGTAAAAATATAAAATAAAACTGACCCTCAACCAAACTCTGTTTCAGTTTGGTTAAGTCAGTGAAACTCAAACTTATGTAACACCTTTTTAATGAAAACCTATTTCATCAAATAAAAATAGTATTCTGAGCATTTGGGGTGGGAGGGACTGCGCTAGATTATTTACTTCACACTCCGGATTTATTGGGCTTTCCTGATGGCTCAGTGAGTAAAGAATCTGCCTGCAATGCAGAAGATGCAGGAGATGTGGGTTTGATCTCTGGGTCAGGAAGATCCCCTGAAGGAAGAAATGGAAACCCATTCCAGTTTTCTTGCCTGGAAAATCCCATGGACAGAGGAGCCTGGTGGGTTATATAGTCCATGGGGTCACAAAGAGTCGGACACGACTGAGTATGTTCGTTGGCTTTCTCGGATTTATTTGGAAGAAAATCAGTTCTTTAAAAAATTAGTTTTTTTTTAAGGATTATTATCATGTTTGTTTGGATACTTCTCAAATCTAATACAATTGTCACTGTCACTATTTTACAGATTCTATTCCTTAACTACCCAGATTGATTTCTATAGAAATTCACAATTCTATAGTCACATTACTCATTATTTTTCAAAAAAAACTATACCATTTACTTCGCATCACACCTCTCTGTACTCTCTCAATGCTGATGACTGATTTCTTCTTTCACTGAGAAAACAGGAGAAATAAAAATTGACCTATTCTTTCCATTGACAAATCTATCAATCTATCTATATTCAATATCCTGATTTCCCATGTATTGCTGTTTAATTGCTAAGTCATGTCTGACTCCTTTTGTGACCCCATGAACTGTAGCCCTTCAGGCTCCTCTATCCATGGGATTTCCCAGGCAAGAATTCTGGAATACCAAAAATTCTGGGATACCATTCCATTCTCAAAGGATTCTTCCTGATCCAGGAATTTAACCCGTGTCTCCTGTATTGGCAGGCAGATTCTTTACCACTGAGCCACCAAGGAAGCCCTTGTGTTTCAAAATGTGTTTCAAACTCAAATAGGAAAAATGTTTCCAAATTAAAAACAAACAAAAGCCTCTTTGATTTCCTGAGCATACCTAGTTGTTACTGCATTCATATCTACCTGCCCTTTGTCACCACAGTAAAATACTAATTTTGACTAAGTGGTTTAATAATACTAAGAAATTACTATTGCTGATGTTAACCAAAACCTTCCTTGGCCAACCCCAATGATCAGTTTTAACCACAATCATACTGGAAATTAAGGACCACTTTATACAAAATCCATTCCTTCTTTCAGGAAAACTTTTCTTTGTGGATTCTCAAACACAAATCTCTACCAAATTTCTTTCTTCTTAATGTATCCTATTTAGTCTAATTAATGACCCCTCCTCCAATTCCTAAAGTCTATTTGCTCATTCAAAGATCTTTTCTTCTTTCTGTTGAGTTGATTACACACATTCCTGTGGATTTGCATTCATTTTACACACTGATAATCCTAAAATGTGTATCCTGAGTTCATAACTTGGTATTTCTGCTTCTAAATATCTTCATTTAAATGATAATTTGGTGTATAAAACTTAACATAGTCAAAATGGATTTCCTAGCTCAAAATCCTGCTCCTCCAATATTCCTTTTATCAGTGGGTGATACCAAAACCACAGCATTTATCCTTGCTTTCTCATTCCTGCAGAGTGTACATGCAGGCTGGCTGTTCAGCCAGCTGAAGCATAAGCTTTCAAATTTGACTTCTAATTACTTACACTGCTAGAAGTCCAAACCATCATCATCTCTTTTCCAAATTACTTAAAAGACCTATTAACAAAGTGGTCTCTAGGATTTTACCTGATTCACTACCTATATTCTACACAGAATCCAAAGTAATCTTTTGGAAACATAAATCAAATCATATCAATAACTTGCTCAAAACCTTCTCGTGGCTTTCTATCACTGAGTAAATTTCAAATTCTCTGGTTTACAAGGCTCTACTTACTATGACCCCTGCCCAGGTCTCTGGCCCTGTCTCCTACCTTTTGTTCCCCTACTCTTCTGTTCAGCCCCTCTGGTCTTGCTACCCTTGAACACACTAGGTCATTTCTGTACACAGGCCTCTCTTTTATTATCTTTTCCATCAGAAATATCTTTCCCCAGATCTCTATTTGGCTGTTTTCTTTGTTATTCTTTTGTCATCTACTTTGTTATCATCTCAGAAAGGTGACATCTTCTCCCCAGCTATTAACCTCCTTCTTCCTCTCACTTTTTATTTCTACATCCTGCTTTAATTTTTTATGTCCTTTCCCAAAACTATAACTTGGGCTTAGGTGTGTATTTATTTCCTGTATCTTTCACTAGAATGTAAACTGTAAACAGGAGGATAGTAATCTGACCTTTTATCTTTCTTCCTCTATTTTTGGATAACACCTGTCACTAAATAGAGTCTCAAAATATTTGCTGAGTCAAATGCTTCCTGTGTCATATGCATTATGCTATATGTTTATGCTATAAGTGAATGAAATCTGGTGCCTGAGGAGTTAACACATGGCAGGGTATCCTGGTGTTGAAACAATTAATCATACAGTTTTCTCTTTTCATCGTACTTAAAATTTTAGGTTAGCAAAGCCTAAAGTTGTGTTGATTTTTACTTTAAAACTTTTAAAGCTTTATTTGGTACATAGTGAATTATGAGGTCAAATAGGATTAGGATAATTGCCAATAGTTGTAACATATTTGGTTAGTATAATTATGATTATTTTTAATCTTTTTTCAATGTTCTTATTCAAGGTTATTCTCTGTCCCAAGACCTCTGCTTCATGGTGTTACCAAAATATTAGAAAGATGCACTGAATTCATATTTTATGAAGAAAAATAAATTTATAATATTTGCATAAAGTATCATATTCTATAATACATTTTGGTTAATGTTATATAACATAAGAAGGCAAATAATAATTAAATGCTGCCTATGGAAGTGAAGATGAGTTTCACCTATTAGATAGTGGGAGTCTTGAAGGTAGTCAGGAGTTAGTGTTACAGATGGGGTGACCACATAGTAGCAAATATCCTTTGTGCTTGATCAGTATCTGTGTGGTTCTGGTGGTTGCATATGTCAAATATATTGCCTCATTATAGGAAATGTATGCTGCTGCTGCTGCTAAGTCGCTTCAGTTGTGTCCGACTTTGTGCACACTAGGTATGATAAACATGGTGCAAGTAAATAGGCCTAGACTTATCTGTATCATATGGATCTAGAGAAAAACTATTAACTCTGAATTCAGATACTAAAGCCTGCAATTCTGCAGCATCTGGTGAAATATTTCTGTCCTTAGACCTCTATCAACTCCCTCAGTCATCTCATCTAATCTCATGGCTTTAAATGTCACCTATCTGCTGCTGATTTTCCTATTTGCATCTCCACTGCAGGCATCTTCCCTGCAGTCCCCAGCTTGTATGTTCAGTGGTTTATTTGAGCTCTCCACCTGAATGTCTAAAACTTAGTAAATGTAATTCTAAGTCCCCTCCAAATTCTGCTCAATCTTCAATCTCCTTGATCTCAAATACGGAAATTCCTTCTTTCTAGTTGTCTGTCCCCCAAAGCCATCAGTCATCTCTTCTCTTTCTTATAATACCCGTTTCTCAGGAAATATTGCTGGCTACATATTACAAAAATATCCAAATCCAGTGACTTCTCACCACCTCCACCACTCTCCTCCATTTCTAAGACACCATCACCTCTTTGTGTTTTTGTAAAATTCCCTATAATATTTTTCTCTCCTAGGCTCATGATAGGTTTGTTACTTTCTCTTTTCTTTGAGATTAGACATGACTGTGTGAAATGCTTTGGCTAATAAACTGTAAATGGCTGTGGCACTAGAAGTTTTAAGAGCTGATATATGCTTTGTCACACCCCCTGTCCTCCTTTATACATTGCTGATGGCAACAAGACAGAGCTTCTGGCTGTTTGAGCTCCTTAATGACCATGATGAGCTGAGAACCCTTGTAAACCTGGGTTGAACATGTAGGTACGAGAAGTAAAATTTGCCGTGGTAATTTACTATGGTGATGGGATTGTTTGGTACAGAAGTATACATGACTACTATAACTAGTGTAGTTATAACTATACTTACAACTTTTATCCAAAACACATGCCTTCACCCAGTCTTCTCTTAGAAGTGCAGATGGGGTACATTACACAATGGAATATCACTCAGCCATTAAAAAGAAGGAAATAATGCCATTTACAGCAACATGGATGGACCTAGAGATTATTATATTAAGTGAAATAAGTCAAAGACAAATATCGTATGATATCATTCACATGTGGAATCTAAAAATGAACTTATTTACAAAATAGAAACAGACTCATGGAAACCAAACTTATGGTTACCAAAGGGGAAAGGGAAGAGGAGGGGATAAATTAGAAGTTTGGGATTAAAATATACACACTATTATGTATCAATAGATAAGCAACAAAGACTTACTGTATAGGGAAATTATACTCAATATCTCGTAGTAAGCTATAATGGAAACATCTAAAAGAGACAAGAGTTCAATCCCTGGGTTGGGAAGATCCCCTGGAGAAGGAAATGGCAAGCTACTCTAATATTCTTGCCTGGAGAATTCCATGGACAGAGGATCCTGGTGGGCTACAGTCCTTGGGGTTGCAAAAGAGTCAGACACAACTGAGCGACTGAACGCTGTATATGTATGAGTCGCTTTGCTGTACACCTGAAAATAACATAGCACTGTAAATTGACTATAATTCAATAAAAATGAGAAGAAAAATAAGTGCAGCCAGAGCAACCCTGTTACAACAAAGCTGTCTTGTCACTCCTCTGCTTAAAACCCACAATTCCTCATTTTTCTTCAAACAAAGAATGAACTTCTTACTGTGACACACATGGTCCGTCACCTGGCCCGCATTTTCCTTTGGATATTATTTCCTTCTTCTATTTCTCCAGCTCACTCTCCTCCAGCCACAGTCATCTCCTTTTTTGTTGTTGTTGTGACATGGCAGGCAAGCTCCTCATTCTGCAGCTTTGCCCTGGCTTGTTCCTCTTCCTGAAGTGCTCTTCCATCAGACACTCTGATTGATCGCTCCCACTATTCCGTCAAACCTTTTCCTAAATGTCAACTTCTCCATGAGGCCTTTTCTGTCTAACTCTTTTCCAGTTGCAGTATTTTTAGAACTTACCACACCCATAAATCTAGTTTTCCTGGCATGATCACTTTAGCACATAATTTGTTAATTTACTTTGTTTATGTTTCTCTCTTTGACATTCTACACTGGAATGTGAGCTTCAGAGGGGCAAGGAGTATTTTGTCTGTTTTCTTCAATGGTGTATCACCAGGACCAGAACAGAGCTTGACACAAAAGAATGGTCTACTGGTTAAATAATGAATGAATATAATTGTGGAATAATTTATTTATGAGATTTAAAAAAACTCATTCTATTGTACATGTCCCATTGAATATCTTTTAAGTACAATATTGTTGCAACATTAATAAAGTTCTGATTCTCAAACAAGAAAAATAATGTAAGCATCTCTGTGTATATGAATGTTTGCTCATTAAAGAAAAATATTAAAAGTTAAATTTTAGAAAATATCTCTTTGCCCATATGAGTGATACTAAAAATCAGGGCCTCACCATGGGAGTGTCACAGGATGTTATTATGCATAGTTTAAGAAAACAATTGAGAAAAAGTAGTGTTGAAAGGCAACGGCACCCCACTCCAGTACTCTTGTCTGGAAAATCCCATAGACGGAGGAGCCTGGGACTGCAGTCTATGGGGTCACGAAGTGTCGGCCATGACTGAGCGACTTCACTTTCATTTTTCACTTTCATGCATTGGAGAAGGAAATGGCAACCCACTCCAGTGTTCTTGCCTGGAGATTCCCAGGGACAGAGGAGCCTGGCGGGCTGCCATCTATGGGGTCGCACAGTGTCAGACACGACTGAAGCGACTTAGCAGCAGCAGCAGCAGTGTTGAAAAGATGGGGTAAGAGTAAAGATTGACACACAGTAGAATATGTAGAATAAGTATAATCTACCTTGTCAATTAGGAATCTGTCATATTAATCAATATTAACTATGTTTAATCATAGTTAAAATTAGCCATTTCTAATTCTACACAACTATATTACTCCTAGATAATTTGTCTCTGCTGACTGCACCCTTGTTACAGTCTTTAGATGTTTATGTGACCTTTCTTCCAAACTCTTTCAGTTCAGTTCAGTTCACTCACTCAGTCATGTCCGTCCATCTTTAGTATCTCCCTCATTTCTTTTGAGAGGGAGCTGAATTACTGGAAAAGCTGCACAAATGTATCAGATGGTCCAGGCACCCCTGACCATCACCAACTTCCGAGTTCACTGAGACTGACATCCATCCTGAGTCACTGAGACTGACATCCATCCAGCCATCTCATCCATCCTCTGTCGCCCCCCCTTCTCCTCCTGCCCCAATCCCTCCCAGCATCAGACTCTTCTCCAGTGAGTCAACTCTTTGCATGAGGTGGCCAAAGTACTGGAGTTAGAGCTTTAGCATCATTCCTTCCAAAGAAATCCCAGGGCTGATCTTCTTCAGAATGGACTGGTTGGGTCTCCTTGCAGTCTAAGGGACTCTCAAGAGTCTTCTCCAACACCCCAGTTCAAAAGCATCAATTCTTTGGCGCTCAGCCTTCTTCACAGTCCAACTGTCACATCCATACATGACCACAGGAAAAACCATAGCCTTGACTAGACAAAGCTTTGTTGGCAAAGTAATGTCTCTGCTTTTCAATATGCTGTCTAGGTTGGTCATAACTTTTCTTCCAAGGAGTAAGCATCTTTTATTTCATGGCTGCAGAAACCATCTGTAGTGATTTTGGAGCCCAGAAAAATAAAGTCTGACACTGTTTCCACTGTTTCCCCATCTATTTCCCATGAAGTGGTGGGACCGGATGCCATGATCTTCGTTTTCTGAATGTTGAGCTTTAAGCCAACTTTTTCACTCTCCTCTTTCACTTTCATCAAGAGGCTTTTGAGTTCCTCTTCACTTTCTGCCATTAGGGTGGTGTCATCTGCATATCTGAGGTTATTGATAGTTCTCCTGGCAATCTTGATTCCAGTTTGTGTTTCTTCCAGTCCAGCGTTTCTCATGATGTACTCTGCATATAAGTTAAATAAACAGGGTGATAATATACAGCCTTGACATACTCCTTTTCCTATTTGGAAACAGTCTGTTGTTCCATGTCCAGTTCTAACTCTTGCTTCCTGACCTGCATACAAATTTCTCAAGAGGCAGATCAGGTGGTCTGGTATTCCCATCTCTTTCAGAATTTTCCATGGTTTATTGTGATCCACACAGTCAAAGGCTTTGGCATAGTCAATAAAGCAGAAAGAGATGTTTTTGTGGAACTCTCTTCCTTTTTCTATGATCCAGTGGATGTTGGCAATTTGATCTCTGGTTCCTCTGCCTTTTCTAAAACCAGCTTGAACATCTGGAAGTTTACGGTTCACGTATTTCTAAAGCCTGGCTTGGAGAATTTTGAGCATTATTTTACTAGCGTGTGAGATGAGTGCAATTGTGTGGTAGTTTTAGCATTCTTTGGCATTGCCTTTCTTTGGGATTGGAATGAAAACTGACCTTTTCAGTCCTGTCCTGCTGAGTTTTCCAAATTTGCTGGCATATTGAGTGCAGCACTTTCACAGCATCATCTTTCAGGATTTGGAATAGCTCAACTGGAATTCCATCACCTCCACTAGCTTTGTTCGTAGTGATGCTTTCTAAGGCCCACTTGACTTCACATTCCAGGATGTCTGGCTCTAGGTCAGTGATCACACCATTGTGATTATCTGGGTCGTGAAGATCTTTTTGTACAGTTCTTCTGTGTATTCTGCCATCTCTTCTTAATATCTTCTGCTTCTGTTAGGTCCATACCATTTCTGTCCTTTATCGAGCCCATCTTTGCATGAAAATTTCCCTTGGTATCTCTAATTTTCTTGAAGAGATCTCTAGTCATTCCCATTCTGTTGTTTTCTCTATTTCTTTGCATTGATCGCTGAGGAAGGCTCTTTATCTCTTCTTGCTATTCTTGAACTCTGCATTCACATGCTTATATCTTTCCTTTTCTCCTTTGCTTTTCACTTCTCTTCTTTTCACAGCTATTTGTAAGGCCTCCCCAGACAGCCATTTTGCTTTTTTGCATTTTTTTTCTATTGGAATGGTCTTGATCCCTGTCTCCTGTCCAATGTCACGAACCTCATTCCATGGTTCATCAGGCAATCTATCTATCAGATCTAGTCCCTTAAATCTATTTCTCACTTCCACTGTATAATCATAAGGGATTTGATTTAGGTCATACCTGAATGGTCTAGTGGTTTTCCCTACTTTCTTCAATTTAAATCTGAATTTGGCAATAAGGAGTTCATGGTCTGAGCCACAGTCAGCTCCTGGTCTTGTTTTTGCTGACTGTATAGAGCTTCTCCATCTTTGGCTGCAAAGAATATAATCAATCTGATTTTGGTGTTGACCATCTGGTGGTGTCCATGTATAGTCCTCTCTTGTGTTTTTGGAAGAGTGTGTTTGTTATGACCAGTGCATTTTCTTGGCAAAACTCTGTTAGTCTTTGCCCTGCTTCATTCCGTATTCCAAGGCCAAATTTGCCTGTTACTCCAGGTGTTTCTTGACTTCCTACTTTTGCATCCAGTCCCCTATAATGAAAAGGACATCTTTTTTGGGTGTTAGTTCTAAAAGGTCTTGTAGGTCTTCATAGAGCCGTTCAACTTCAGCTTCTTCAACGTTACTGGTTGGGGCATAGACTTGGATTACTGTGATATTGAATGGTTTGCCTTGGAAATGAACACAGATCATTCTGTTGTTTTTGAGATTGCATCCAAGTACTGCATTTTGGACTCTTTTGTTGACCATGATGGCCATTCCATTTCTTCTGAGGGATTCCTGTCCGCAGTAGTAGATATAATGGTCATCTGAGTGGAAATAATAACCCATCCTTAGGTGGAACATGTCTTTCAATCCTTATGTGCCTGTAGGTATTTCTCAGACTAGGGAAGATATAATTAGTCCAGGGGGAAAAAATGGTATATTCGTCTTTTCATTCATAAAGTTGTAAAATCATTTCATAAACATTTATGACACTGTTATGAACTGAGTGTTTGTGTGACCCCCAAATTCATAGGTTGATTTCTAACCTCTAATGTCATGGTATTAAAAGATGTGAAGTCACTAAATTGAGTTGCTAGCCCTCAGGAATGGGATTACTGCCCTTATTAAAGACAACCTCCCTTCATGGATCACAGCCTTGTGGTGAAAAGGCTTGTATAACTCAATGAAGCTATGAGCCATGCCATGCAGGAACACCCAAGACAGATGGGTCATAGTGAAGAGTTCAGACAAAACATGGTCCACTGGAGGAGGAAAAGGCAAACCACTCCAGTATTCTTCCCTTGAGAATACCATGGATAGTATGAAAAGGCAAGAAGATATGACTTCAGATGATAAGTCCCCCAGGTCAGAAGGTATTCAATACGGTATTGGGGAAGACTGGAGGGTAATGACTAATAGGAAGAATAAATCATCTGGACCAAAGTAGAAACAATACTTGGCTGTGGGTGTGGCTGGTGGTGAAAGTAAAGTCCAATGATGTAAAGAACAATAATGCATAGGAACCTGGAATGTTAGGTCCACGAATCAAGGTAAATTGGACGTGGTCAAGCAGGAGATGGCAAGATCGAACATTGGCATCTTAGAAATCAGTGAACTAAAATGGACAGGAACAGAAGTTAACTCAGATGACCATCATATCTACTAAAGTGGGCAAGAAACTCTTATATGAAATAGAATAGTCCTCATAGTCAACAGAAGAGTCTGAAATGCAATACTTGAGTGTGATCTCAAAAACGACAGAATGGTCTTGGTTCGTTGCCAAGGCAACCATCAAACCTTACAGTAGTTCAAGTCTATGCCCCAACAACTGATGCCAAACAAGCTGAAGTTGATCAGTTCTATAACACTTAAAAAAACTTCTAGAACACCAAAAAAAAGATGCCTTTTCATCATAGGCAATTGGAATGTAAAAGTACAAAATCAAGTGATATGCAGAATAACAGGCAAGCTAGGCCTTGGAATACAAAATGAAGCAGGGCAAATGCTAACAGAGTTTTGTGAAGAGAACACACTGATCATAGCAAATACCCTTTTCCAACAACACAAGAGACAACTTTACACATGGACATCACCAGATGTCAATCCAAAAAATGAGATTGATTATGTTCTTTGCAACCAAAGATGGAGAAGCTCTAAACATTCAGTAAAAACAAGACCTGCAGCTGACAATGGCTCAGCTCATGAGCTTCTTATTGCAAAACTCAGGCTTAAATTGAAAAAGGTAGGGAAAACCACTAGGCCATTCAGGTGTGACTTAAATAAAATCCCTTACGAATATACAGTGGAGGCAATTAATAGATTCAAGGGACTGGATCTAGGAGACAGAGTGCCTGAAGACCTATGGATGGATGTCCATAACACTGTACAGGAGGCAGTGACCAAAACCATTCCAAAGAAAAAGAAATGCAAGAAGGCAAAGAGGTGGTCTGAGGAGTTTTTCTGAGGAAAGAAAAGACACAAAAAGCAAGGGAGAAAGGGAAACATATACCTAACTAAATGCAGAGTTCCAGAGACTAGCAAGGAGAGATAAGAAGGCCTTCTTAAATGAACAACACAAAGAAAGAGAGGAAAACAATAAAAACAATAGAATGGGAAAGGCTAGGGATCTCTTCAAGGAAATTGGAGATCCCAAGGAAACATTTCATGCAAGGATGGGCACAATAAAGAACAGAAAGTGTAAGGACCTAATAGAAACAGAAGAGATTAAGAAGAGGTGGCAAAAATACACCAAAAATCTATACAGAAAAAGGTCTTAATGACCTAGATAACCATGATAGTGCGGTCACTCACCTAGAGCTAGACATCTTAGAGCATGAAGTCAAATGGGCCTTAGGAAGTCTCTTGATGGGGGTGAAAGAGGAGAGCGAAAAAGCTGGCTTGAAACTCAGCCTAATAAAAACTAAGATCATGGTATCTGATCCCATTGGTCAAGCCAAATGAAGTCGCTCAGTCATGTCCAACTCTCTGCAACCCCATGGACTGTAGCCTACCATGCTCCTCTGTCCATGGAATTTTCCAGGCAAGAGTATTGGAGTGGGTTCCCATTTCCTTCTCCAGGTGATCTTCCTGACCCAGGGATCAAACCCAGGTCTCCTACATTACCTTATGGCAAATAGGAAGGGAAAAGTGAAAGCAGTGACAGATTTTCTTTTCTTGGGCTCCAAAATCACTGTGGACAGTGACTTCAGCCATGAATTTAAAAGACCCTTGCTCCTTGGAAGAAAAGCTATGACAAACCTAGATAGTGCATAAAAAAGTATAGACATCACTTTGCCAACAAAGGTCTGCATACTTAAAGCTATGGTTTTCTTAGTATTCATGTATGGACGTGAGAATTGGCCCACAAAGAATTCTAAGCACCAAAGAATTGATGCTTTTCAATTGTGGCACTGGAGAAGATTCCTAAGAGCCCTTTGGACAGCAAGAAGATCAAACCAGTCAATTCTAAAGGAAAATCAATCCTGAATATTCATTGGAAAGACTGCAGCTGAAACTCCAATACTTTGGCCACCCTATGCAAAGAGCTGACACACTGGAAAAGGGAAAGATTAAAGGCAAAAGGAAAAGGGGACAGCAAAGGATGAGATGGTTAGGGAGCATTACCACCTAACTGAATGGACTTGAGTTTGAGCATACTCTGGGAAATAGTGCAGAACAGAGGAGTCAGGTGTGCTACAGTCCATGAGTTTGGAAAGAGTTGGACATGACTTAGTGACTGAACAACAATAAAAGATAGCCGGTGGAGCTCTCTCACCCCTTGCATCTTTGAAGACACAGTGAAAAATGGCCATCTCTGAACCAGCAGGGAGGCTCTTACTAGACACTCAATCTGCCAGTGCCTTGATCCTGGGTTTTCCAGTCTCCAAAATAGTGAGAAGTAAAATTATACAATTGCCAAAGGCTAGAATTTGATTTGAAAATTTATCACTAAAGCATGAAAAATGATATATTTATTTTACGTTTATGGTTAATTATTACAATTTTAGTTAAAGTTATTAAAGATAAGGGAGTAACTAGGAACCAATTTTGTCTGTTTTGAAGATGTAAGTAGAATTAAACCATAGTTACTTGAGAAAAAATTTTAAATCATGATGAATCTGTACATTTGACTAATGTGATTTAAATTATTGTATCTGGTGGCTTATTTTGCTTGTTTATATTAATTATATATAGATAAATATGCCCATAGATAAATATGCCAGTAATTATATTTCAAAATAACATAATAACTTTTATGCAGTTAAACAGAACAATGGTGAAGAACAACTTTTTATTTCATGTAAACTGATCCAAAATAGAAAAATTTCAAGATAATAAAAGTAAGTGTTAGTTTGTGATAGTTTATGAATTTTCTTTTAGCAAGAGAAATTGAGAGATTAAAAAAAAATTCTAGAGATATATCCTTATTCTGTGTACTTTTACATGTGCAATCTCTTTCATAAAATTTACAGGTGAATTTTCTTCCTAACTTGGCAATGTATTTACCTGTTACCCAGCTTCTCAGAGCTGCCAGCCAAGAATTCATGAGTGTTACCTAAATTTACATATTATCCACAAAATACTCTCCTATACGATAATTAGGGTAACTTCAAATTGAATCAGAAATCTTCCTTATAATAGTTACAAAATAGTCATGACCATATATTTAATAAACAGAATGAAGTGCTACTCTAATGGACTTTTTCCCTCCCCAACAACTCCTGAGAATTTTACTCTCTCAGAAAAGGTAAGAAAAAAAGAACACTTTTTTAATCTATTCATTGCCTCTATTATTATTATTATTTCATCCATTCTATTTTTTTCTTATTTGGTTTTAACTGAGCATTTCATATGGTTCCATTTTCCCTCTTACTTTTTCTACTTTTTAAAAAAAATTTTTTCATGATTACTCTAACATCTACAATAAACATTTTGATTAATCCAAGTCCACTTTTCAAATAACATTGTACTACTTCACAAGTAGGTCAAGTGCTTTATAAGAATATTTCAAATTTATTCTTTCCACCCCTAACAAACTTGTCATTTATCACTTATCACTGTCATTTATATCACTTATATCACTGATTATGTTATAATCACTACATATATAATTGCTATTATTATTTTTGATCAGTTTTATCTCATATTAATTATCAGAAAAATAAGATACTTCATTTAACCTTTATTTATTACAGTCTAAAGCATCCTTTCTTAATGCAGACCTGATTTTCAGACCTTTATCATTTTTCTTCTCTCTGTAGAACTTTAAAGATGTCTTGCAAAGCAGGTCTCCTGGTAACAAATTCCCTCCATTTTTGTTCGACTAAAATACTCTTTACTTCTTCAGTTTTGAATGATAATGTTGCTGGATAAAGAGTCCTAAGTTGCTAAAGTTTTATTTCTTTTTAAAAAATTACTTAAATATTCCATCGTGTTCATTTGTTGCTTGCATGTTTTCTGAAGTCTGATGAAATTCTTATCATTTTCCTCTATAGGAAAGGTATTTTATCCTCTTAAGATTTTTACTTTGGGCCGGGGTTGCCTGGCTGTGCCTGAAGAGCAGGCCCTGGTTTGGGCCTCCTGAGTGGGGCAGACCAGGAAGTGGGGTCAGCGCACCATCTACAAGGCCCTGGCGCCAAGGGAACCGGCTTCCATGGATGTGATCGCAAGTTCAGCGCAGGTCTAGTAAATGGTTCCAGTGCTGGATACCCGAGCTGGCCCACTTCAAGCTCAAGTCCTTCAGAACTACTGCGCCTTTGAGGACACAGACGCTTCCGAGATGGTCAAGCAGCTCTTTCTGGGAAAGGCGGGGGCACCTGAGGTGAAAATGACTTCGAGACGGGATTTTTAACCCTGAGTACCTTGAAAAGTAATGCTTGGAGCGTGTCATGCAGGAAAGCAAGTTCTTCCAGCTGTACCTCAAGAGCTTCCCTCGCTAGGAGCCAACAGCAGCGGTCCGACGTGTACCTGCGGCTGACGACTTCCGATCTGTTAGTCAGGAAATTAGCCTTGAGCTACAGAGAGGTACCCCGAAGACTGAAAGTCCAATAACCGCCTCATCCCTTCAAGCTATTTAGTAACCATACCCCTAACAGGTGCCATCTGTACTCCAAAACAGTCAAGTGAGGAAAAATCCCGCACTGGCCCACTAGCAGGTTTTACCTTACTCTGGCAGATCTGCTCACACCTCACGCACAGCCCAGGCACACATTCTGTGCACACTCCAAGCACACCTCATGCACTCATATAACCTGTGGCGTCCATTTGGCTTATTAAATATTCATAAATATTCCATGAATGCATCTATCTAATTATCACAGAAGGAATTATGGAAGGGGTATGTGCAGTAGAGCCTCTTGTTAGAGAACCTGCTGCTGTCAAGTAAGACTGTCAATCAATGATCTTCTGAATTAGTCAAAAACTTTGCCTTAAAAACTCTACACCCCAGCCCTCTGGGGTCCTTGCCTTCCTTGGCCTGGCTCACTTCTCTCTTAAGCTATCCTCTCTGTTCTCTTCTTATCTTCAATTAATTCTCCTGCAGTGGGTAAGACCTCAGATTCTTCTTTGCCTCCTTACCAAGAACCAAGGCCAACAGGAGGAAGGATCCCCAGACTCTTCTGCTGACAACAGACCTTCATCACCCAGTCTATTTCTGGGGTGGAGGGTGGACAGGCATTTCCCTAGTGGCACTTCTTTTAAAGACTTTGGCTACCATAGCAAAAAAAAAAAAAAAATTCTCTTTGTCTTTGATTTTTTGCCTGCTGCTTGCCTGGAAAACCCCATGGACTGAGGAGCCTGGTAGGCTGCAGTCCATGGGGTCGCTAAGAGTCGAACACGACTGAGCGACTTCACTTTCACTTTTCACTTTCATGCACTGGAGAAGGAAATGGCAACCCACTCCAGTATTCTTGCCTGGAGAATCCCAGGGACGGGGGAGCCTGGTGGGCTGTTGTCTATGGGGTCGCACAGAGTCGGACACGACTGAAGTGACTTAGCAGCAGCAGTTTTCTTGTCCAGTAAAACATCTAGGAACTTGGCATTTGGGAGTTCAATGAATGTGGGAGTTGTCCTGAGGTAGAACAAGAAAGAATGTTTATCCAGAAAAGCCAGCATAATGGAAAACAGATCAAACAATTTTCTGACCAGAGGACGTAAGTGGAAGTGATAATTGACAAATCTCAAACTATTGTCATTTTCTCCCTTTCAAATATCTCCATCACTGGGGTGATGGGGACATCCTCATTTCTCTATCCAGGTAGCAGATGATCAGGGTGTCCTTATCTGGGGTCTCCTATTTCCATTCATAAATGGCTGAGTACTTATGATACTACCCAGCACATCTCACCTAATCTCCCCTTAAAAAATGCTTGGAATTTAGCATTAGTATTCTGAAAGACTTATTGAGGGGTATTTTACTTTAAGGTCTGCTGTTGCTGCTGCTGCTAAGTCACTTCAGTTGTGTCCGACTCTGTGCGACTCCATAGACGGCAGCCCACCAAGCTCCCCTGTCCCTGGGATTCTCCAGGCAAGAACACTCGAGTGGGTTGCCGTTTCCTTCTCCAATGCATGAAAGTGAAAAGTGAAAGTGAAGTCGCTCAATCATGTCTGACTCTTCACGACCCCATGGACTGCAGCCCATTGGGCTCCTCTGTCCATGGGATTTTCCAGGCAAGAGTACTGGAGTAGGTTGCCATTGCCTTCTCTGACTTTAAGGTCACTTAGTACAAATTGGTTAGAGATTGTAGGGATTCTTTCAACCATTAGGCTTTTGTAACCTCTTACACCTGCAATTTATATCATTGCTATGGTCTGAATGTTTGTGTATCCCCAAAAGTCATATATTGAAATCCTAACCTTCTAAGGTGGGGTCGTTAGAATATGGGGCTTTCAGGAGGCACTTAAGTCACTGATGAATTGCATTGCTGCTGCTGCTGCTGCTGCATCACTTCAGTCGTGTCCAATTCTGTGCGACCCCATAGACAACAGCCCACCAGGCTCCCCCGTCCCTGGGATTCTCCAGGCAAGAACACTGGAGTGGGTTGCCATTTCCTTCTCCAGTGCGTGAAAGTGAAAAATGAAAGTCAAGTCTCTCAGTCGTGTCTGACTCTTAGCAACCCCATAGACTGCAGCCTACCAGGCTCCTCCATCCATGGGATTTTCTAGGCAAGAGTACTGGAGTGGGGTGGATGAATGGCATTAGTGCCTTATAAAAGATGCTCCGGAGAGATTCCTAACCTCTTCTGCCATGTGAACATACAATGAGAAGTCTGTGACTCAGAAATCTGTGACCTGCACTGAACAATGCTAATATCCTATCTTAGATTTCCAGCTTTCAGAACTGTGAGCAATAAATTATTTTTAGTTTGCAAAGGACCCAGCTACAGTATTTTGCTATAGTAGCCCAAATGTAATAAGACATCACACTTTGTGTTTCCCAGCCATAGTTAAATGCTCCTAATGTTATTGGGGTATTATAGATGAATAAAAATTCAACGTCTATTAATGGTTTGCCTCAATAAGATGAAATAATTTTCCTGAGGGCATACACTAGTGATGGGATGTTCTTTCTGAGCTAGCTAAGTTTCCTGACTGAGGCTGACAACACTACTAAATATGTTAATTAGTTATAAAATATTTGAAAGCATTACTTTTGAAGATTGCAATAACATTCTAAGTCAAAAATAATGCATTTAGAGAGTACTAGAATATTCTGACTCTTGATGCAAATAGCTTTTTTGTATCAAGAATGTTGCATTACATTGATACATTGATACATTGAGCCAAATGAAATTGTCAAAAATGGGAGTGATGGTTGAGTGAAAAAATAAGTAAAATATTTGTATATTTTAATCCATCATAAATAAATCCATCCATTTTTATCCATTGTAAATCAGACTGAGAGTAGGATTCAGAGAATGTGGATCAGAGTTATGTTCTAATGCTGAATGGAATCATATTTATTGA
Organism: Bos mutus; assembly: GCF_027580195.1. Classification (NCBI taxonomy): domain Eukaryota; kingdom Metazoa; phylum Chordata; class Mammalia; order Artiodactyla; family Bovidae; genus Bos; species Bos mutus. Next base: position 50,826,937 of record NC_091633.1, on the reverse strand, counting down.
CAATGAAATACTTATAAACTAAATTTCTTAGATTTCTCTTTAATTGAGGAGTCAAACACAATTACAATCGTAAATGTAAATACATGTTTTGGCCTACCTTTAGATTTTCTACTATTTTATATCAGTTTGAATTATTTAATAATTAGAGTTTTGATAAAAACAATTGTATTGATCTAATGATGAGAGAGTATCTTCTTGTGATTTCTGTGATTTTCCATAGAAGAATCAAAATAAGCTATTCTATTTTTAGTATAAATACTTACAACTGCAGTAACAATGTTTTTTTTTTTTTTTAGTTTCTGAAATAAATGGCATGTAGTTACTTTTTATTCAATCATTAGTTTGAACAGATTGTGTTGAGAATTAATGCCTCATATTTACACAGACCATCAATTGAGATTTTAAACCAACAGTAAGGATACTGTTTTAATAAAAATCTTAGAATAAGTTTTTTTTTTTTCAATGTTGTATTTATTTCTTTTATCTCCTGAAAGTGTGAGCAAACAGACTGCAATACAGACTGTAATACTGGAAAAGCTCCAAGAATATTCAAAGTAAACACTTTTTTCAGAGCAGGGTTGTAATTAGCTAACTCTCTAAAGAATTCCTCCTAAAAGCATCTTGCATAACTTAAGAGAATTTCTCTTAAAGCATACTCATGCCTGCAGGTAGAGATTTGCCTATAGGTGTTTATCTGCCTGTCTTCAGTAAAAATGAAAGAAAATTAAGGCATTTTTAAAAGTAGCATATATTAACTGTCTGTCACCTGAAAGAAAGAAGTCTTAAAGCATATGTACATGCAGATGGGAATGTATTGGCAAAATTTTTCTGCTGAAGGCCAATATCAGTAAAATAGACTAGACTATGTTTAAGTTGGAGTAATCACAAAATTAAGTTGGAAAAATAACAGTGTTATGTACAAATTAATAATATTGGTACTTAGCACAAAAAGTTAGAGTAATTTTTACTTGCTTCTTTATTCTTGTTTCCTTGTTTGGCTTTGGCCTTTTCTTTAGGAGTATTAGTTACATTTTTAGTGTTGAATGGCTGCCACATTACTGATTTTTCCCTCAAAATAACACTAATTTGTAAGGTGACTGAATTCTCTAAAACAGAACTCTTCCTCAGGTACTTGAAGTACTAGTTTATAAGAAAAGTAAAGAAAGAACTAAATAGCAGTTGTTCTGCTAAGGTGTAGGTGGGGATGGCAAAAATTCTACTCATTGATTTTAGAATTGACAACTGGTTAAAAACTAGAGGATCTGATTCTCCATGAGATATTTTCTTAAGACAAAGTCTTTATGTTCATACAACCCAAACCTATAATATCTAAGTAAGTAAATCTGTGATGAAATCCTCATCCCATATCATACACTTGTATTCCATATGCTTGCATTACTCACATACAATCTACATGTATGTCCATATCCAGAAAAACCATGCAGATCCTCAGTGTATTTGTATATGTATTTCTTTAGAGTTTAAGGAAATAAACTCTCATCTTGTTTACCTCTTAGAACAAAATTATGAAGAGAGTTTTACTGTACTCAGTTCAGAGATATGGAAACTGTATTTTACAGAAGATGAAAATTGCAGAATTAATGTTTGTGTTAAATAGCAGAGCTCTGATTTCTAAATCAACTAGAAATATTGGAGTCTCCATCGTTCACTCTTACTCATAAAACCTTTGGACACAAAAGTTTGCCCTTCAAAATCATGTTATAAATTACTTAGGAGAGAAAGTGTTTTATTGATTTTACTGTTGGGATACCAGTATATCAGTATAAAATGTTCAGTTCAGTTCAGTTTAGTTGCTCAGTCATATCTGACTCTTTGTGACCCCATGAATTGCAGCACGCCAGGCCTCCCTGTCCATCACCAACTCCCGGAGTTCACTCAGACTCATGTCCATCGAGTCAATGATGTCATCCAGCCATCTCATCCTCTGTCGTCCCCTTCTCCTCCTGCCCCCAATCCCTCCCAGCATCAGAGTCTTTTCCAATGAGTCAACTCTTCCCATGAGGTGGCCAAAGTACTGGAGTTTCAGCTTCAGCATCAGTCCTTCCAAAGATCCCAGGGCTGATCTCCTTCAGAATGGACTGGTTGGATCTCCGTGCAGTCCAGGGACTCTCAAGAGTCTTCTCCAACACCACAGTTCAAGGGCATCAATTCTTCAGCACTCAGCTTTCTTCACAGTCCAACCCTCACATCCATACATGACCACAGGAAAAACCATAGCCTTGACTACATGGACCTTTGTTGGCAAAGTAATGTCTCTGCTTTTCAATATGCTATCTAGGTTGGTCATAACTTTTCTTCCAAGGAGTAAGCGTCTTTTAATTTCATGGCTGCAATCACCATCTGCAGTGATTTTGGAGCCCCAAAAAATAAAGTCTGGCACTGTTTCCCCATCTATTTGCCATGAAGTGGTGGGACCGGATGCCATGATCTTCGTTTTCTGAATGTTGAGCTTTAAGCCAACTTTTTCACTCTCCACTTTCACTTTCATCAAGAGGCTTTTCAGTTCCTCTTCACTTTCTGCCATTAGGGTGGTATCATCTGCATATCTGAGGTTATTGATATTTCTCCAGGCAATCTTGATTCCAGCTTGTGCTTCTTCCAGCCCAGCATTTCTCATGATGTAATCTGCATAGAAGTTAAATAAGTAGGGTGACAATATACAGCCTTGACATACTCCTTTACCTATTTGGAACCAGTCTGTTGTTCCATGTTCAGTTCTAACTGTTGCTTCCTGACCTGCATATAGGTTTATCAGGAGGCAGGACAGGTGGTCTGGTATTCCCATCTCTTTCAGAATTTTCCACAGTTTATTGTGATCCACAGAGTCAAAGGCTTTGGCATAGTCAATAAAGCAGAAATAGATGTTTTTCTGGAACTCTCTTGCTTTTTCCATGATCCAACGGATGTTGGCAATTTGATCTCTTGTTCCTCTGTCTTTTCTAAAACCAGCTTGAACATCTGGAAGTTCATGGATCACATATTGCTGAAGCATGGCTTGGGGAATTTTGAGCATTACTTTACTAGCGTGTGAGATGAGTGCAATTGTGTGGTAGTTTGAGCATTCTTTGGCATTGACTTTCTTTGGGGTTGAAATGAAAACTGACCTTTTCCAGCCCTGTGGCCACTGCTGAGTTTTCCAAATTTGCTGGCAATTGAGTGCAGCACTTTCACAGCATCATCTTTTAGGATTTGGAATAGTTCAACTGGAATTCCATCACCTCCACTAGCTTTGTTCATAGTGTTGTTTTCTAAGGCCCACTTGACTTCACATTCCAGGATATCTGGCTCTAGGTGAGTGATCACACCATTTTGATTATCTGGGTCATGAAGATATTTTTGTACAGTTTTTCTGTGTATTCTTGCCACCTCTTTTTAATATCTTCTGCTTCTGTTAGGTCCATACCATTTCTGTCCTTTATCGAGCTCATCTTTGCAAGAAATGTTCCTTTGGTATCTGTGATTTTCTTGAAGAGATCTCTAGTCTTTCCCATTCTGTTGTTTTCCTCTATTTCTTTGCATTGATTGCTAAGGAAGGCTTTTTTAACTCTCCTTGCTATTCTTTGGAACTCTGCATTCAGATGCTTATATCTTTCCTTTTCTCCTTTGTTTTCACTTCTCTTCTTTTCACAGTTATTGGTAAGGCCTCCTCAGACAGCCATTTTGCTTTTTTGCATTTCTTTTCCATGGTGATGGTCTTGATCCCTGTCTCCTGTACAATGTCACGAACCTCATTCCATAGTTCATCAGGCACTCTATCAGATCTAGGCCCTTAAATCTCTTTCTCACTTCCACTGTATAATCATAAGGGATTTGATTTAGGTCGTACCTAAATGGTCTAGTGGTTTCCCCTACTTTCTTCAATTTCAGTCTGATTTTGGCAATAAGGAGTTCATGATCTGAGCCACAGTCATCTCCTGGTCTTGTTTTTGTTGACTGTATAGAACTTCTCCATCTTTTGCTACAAAGAACATAATCAATCTGAGTTCGGTGTTGACCATCTGGTGATGTCCATGTGTAGAGTCTTCTCTTGTGTTGTTGGAATAGGGTGTTTGCTATGACCAGTGCATGTTCTTGGCAAAACTCTATTAGCCTTTGCCCTGCTTCACTCCATATTCCAAGGCCAAGTTTGCCTGTTACTCCAGGTGTTTCTTGACTTCCTACTTTTGCATTCCAGTCCCCTATAATGAAAAGGACATCTTTTTTGGGTGTTAGTTCTTAAATGTCTTGTGGGTCTTCATAGATCCATTCAACTTCAGCTTCTTCAGCATTACTCGTTGGGGCATAGACTTGGATTACTGTGATATTGAATGGTTTACCTTGGAAATGAATAGAGATCATTCTGTCATTTTTGAGATTGCATCCAAGTACTGGATTTCAGACTCTTTTGTTGACCATGATGGCTACTCCATTTCTTCTAAGGGATTCTGCCCACAGTAGTAGATATAATGGTCATCTGAGTTAAATTCACCCATTCCAGTCCATTTTTGTTTGCTGATTCCTAGAATATCGACGTTCACTCTTGCCATCTTCTGTTTGACCACTTCCAATTTGCCTTGATTCATGGACCTGACATTCCAGGTTCCTATGCAATATTGCTCTTTACAGCATTGGACCTTCCTTCTATCACCAGTCACATCCACAGCTGGGTATTGTTTTTGCTTTGGCTCCATCCCTTCATTCTTTCAGGAGTTATTTCTCCACTGATTTCCAGTAGTATATTGGGCACCTACTGACCTGGGGAATTCCTCTTTCAGTATCCTATCATTTTGCCTTTTCATACTGTTCATGGGTCAGTCTAATCACACTAGGACCACAGCCTTGTATAACTCAATGAAATTAATCCATGCCCTGTGGGGCCACCCAAGATGGGCGGGCATGGTGGAGAGGTCCGACACAATGTGGTCCACTGGAGAAGGGAATGGCAAACCACTTTAGTATAAAATTTAGGATATAGTTAAGTGGTGATGGATCTTGCCCCAACAGGTGAGGTGGGAGCCAGTAGACAAGAATGAGGCAGACAGGCAAATTGAATAAAAGGTGCATAGAAGTTGGTTCTATGTGATGCTCTACTTTTCTGCTTTGGCTGAAGGTCCCCTTTTTCCATTTATTTCCTTTTCTCTACAAGTCATCTGGATATCCATATCACAGTCAGCTGGACTGAATTTTGGCTGAGGCAACTCTGATTCTTTTTTCTAATACTAGTGAGCTTTTAAATATATGTGCTTCTATGGAGAAGTCTGAAATTCAAGAAAGAAAACTCTACCACACAAACACCTTTCAAGCAATTATGAGTGCCTAATATCACATCACTAAGTGATATCACAATCCACTGGCTAAAATCAAGTTGTGTGTGTGTGTGTGTATACATATTTATGCACGTGTGTGGTGTGCTGTGTCTTTGTCTCAGTTTCTGTCCTTCTCTCATATGTAAAAACGACAGACACAGAGTACAAAAATTCACTTTACAGTGATAGACATCTTGGTTGTTCAGAGAATTTTACTATAATATACAATATTTTTTTTGCATTTTGTGTATATCTCCTAGGACTATCTGCCAAATTTAGGGGGCCCAGTGCAAAATAAAGTGCAGAGCCCCGTGTCCAAAATACATTAAGAATTACACAATGATGACAGATTCTTTTGACAATAAAACAAAATTTTGAGCCCCTATAAGCACAGAGCACAATGTTTCTGCACAGGTTGTACACCCATGATGCTGGCCCTGTTACCGGGACAGATATACAAAACATTTCATTAATCTATAAATGAATTTATGTGGTTGAACAACTCTGACTTAGTTAGATAATGTTAAAATATTTTCAAAGCGATAATAAAAATATACATGCCTATATGCAATGTATGGGGCTTCCCAGGTGATGCTAGTGGTAAAGAACATGCAGGAGACATGAGAGACAGGTTCAGTCCTGGGATTGGGAAGATCCCCTGGATAAAGGCATGGCAACCCACTCAGTATTCTTGCCTGGAGAATCTCAGGGACAAAGGAGTCTGATGAGTTACAGTCTAGGAGGTTGCAAAGAATTGGATATGATTTAGTGACTAAACAACAACAAATGAAATATATAAGATTTTCTGTGCTAACCCTTTGTGCTATCAGAGTTTGAAATAAGAAAGCCTTCTGATGGAACCAAATCTGGGATCTCTTAACACTGACCAAAGATTGCGGCCTCCATTGGATATAATAGTCACTTAGTACTGTTATGTTTTCCTGATGGTGATGCAAGTCACTCATATCTATGATTGGTGATTGGGAAGTAAAAATAAATGTAAATATCTTCAAAGTATTTAGAAAGATGGTAATAATAACCCTGTGTACGAGACAGCAAAAGAGACACTGATGTATAGAACAGTCTTATGGACTCTGTTGGAGAGGGAGAGGGTGGGAAGATTTGGGAGAATGGCATTGAAACATGTATAATATCATGTATGAAACGAGTTGCCAGTCCAGGTTCGATGCACGATGCTGGATGCTTGGGGCTGGTGCACTGGGACGACCCAGAGGGATGGTATGGGGAGGGAGGAGGAAGGAGGGTTCAGGATGGGGAACACATGTATACCTGTGGCAGATCCATTTCGATATTTGGCAAAACTAATACAATATTGTAAAGTTTAAAAAAAAAAAAAGTTGTGGCCAACTAGAAGAATGGTCAATCTGTTTCAAGTCTTTCTTGAAAGAAAGACTTTCTTTTCAAGTCTTTCTTGAGAGAAATATAATTTCTGTAAATTATATTTTTACTCTTCTAATTAAAATATTTGCTGCATCATTTCCAATAGTGTTTTCCTTAGTTAAATAAATTCAGCACTATGGAAAACAAAGTGGAGTTTCCTTTAAATGAAAAATAGAATTACCATATGACCAAGCAATTTGCCACTTGAGTATTTATCAAAGGAAAACAAAAGCAACAATCAAAAATATATATGCACCACATCTATGTTTATTGCAGCATTATTTACAATAGCCAAGATGTGGAGGCAAATTAACTGCCCACTGAAAAATAAATAGGTAAACATGTGGTATGTGGTATATATATTAGTGGTGTATGTGTGTCTATTAGTATACATACTAATCAGTTCAGTTCAGTTGCTCAGTTGTACCTGACTCTTTGTGAACCCCATGGACCACAGCATGCCAAGCCTCCCTGTCCATTACCAACTCCCAGAGTTTACCCAAACTCATGTCCACTGAGTCAGTGATGTCATCCAACCATCTCATCCTCTGTCATCCCCTTCGCCTCCTGCCTTCATTCAATCTTTCCCAGCATCAAGGTCTTTTCCAATGAGTCAGCTTTTCACATCAGGTGGCTGAAGTATTGGATTTTCAGCTTCAACATCAGTGCTTCCAATGAAGACTCAGGACTGATCTTTAGGATGGACTGGTTGGATCTCCTTGCAGTCCCAGGAACTCTCAAGAGTCTTCTCCAACACCACAGTTCAAAAGCATCAATTCTGCGCTCAGGTTTCTTGATAGTCCAACTCTCACATCCATACATGACTACTGGAAAAACCATAGCCTTGAACAGACGGACCATTGTTGGCAAAGTAATGTCTCTGCTTTTTAATATGCTGTCTAGGCTGGTGATAACTTTACTTCCAAGGGGGAAGTGGCTTTTAATTTCATGGCTCCAGTCACCATTGGCAGTGATTTTCAGTTCAGTTCAGTCGCTCAGTCGTGTCCGACTCTGTGACCCCATGAATCGCAGTACGCCAGGCCTCCCTGTCCATCACCAACACTCAGAGTTCACTCAAACTCACATCCATCGAGTCAGTGATGCCATCCAGCCATCTCATCCTCTGTCATCCCCTTTTTCTCCTGCCCCCAATCCCTCCCAGCATCAGGGTCTTTTCCAACGAGTCAACTCTTCGCATGAGGTGGCCAAAGTACTGGAGTTTCAGTTTCCGCATCAGTCCTTCCAAAGAAATCCCAAGGCTGATCTCCTTCAGAATGGACTGGTTGGATCTCCTTGCGGTCCAAGGGACTCTCAAGAGTCTTCTCCAACACCACAGTTCCAAAGCATCAATACTTTGGCGCTCAGCTTTCTTCACAGTCCAACTCTCATATCCATAGATGACCACTGGAAAAACCATAGCCTTGACTAGATGGACCTTTGTTGGCAAAGTATTCAAAGTCTCTACTTTTGAATATGCTATCTAGGTTGGTCATAACTTTTCTTCCAAGGAGTAAGAGTCTTTTAATTTCGTGGCTGCAGGCACCATCTGCAGTGATTTTGGAGCCCAGAAAAATCAAGTCTGACACTGTTTCCACTGTTTCCCCATCTATTTCCCATGAAGTGATGGGACCAGATGCCATGATCTTCGTTTTCTGAATGATGAGCTTTAAGCCAACTTTTTCACTCTCCACTTTCATTTTCATCAAGAGGCTTTTGAGTTCCTCTTCACTTTCTGCCATAAGGGTGGTGTCATCTGTATATCTGAGGTTATTGTTATTTCTCCTGACAATCTTGATTGCAGCTTGTGCTTCTTCCGGCCCAGCATTTCTCATGATGTACTCTGCATATAAGTTAAATAAACAGGGTGACAATATACAGCCTTGATGTACTCCTTTTCCTATTTGGAACCAGTCTGTTGTTCCATGTCCAGTTGTAACTGTTGCTTCCTGACCTGCTTACAGGTTTCTCAAGAGGCCAGTCAGGTGGTCTCGTATTCCCATATCTCTCAGAATTTTCCACAGTTTATTGTGATCCACAGAGTCAAAGGCTTTGGCATAGTCAATAAAGCAGAAATAGATGTGTTTTCTGGAACTCTTCTTGCTTTTTCCATATCCAGTGGATGTTGGCGATTTGATTCCTGGTTCCTCTGCCTTTTCTGAAACAGCTTGAACATCTGGAATTTCATGGTTCATGTACTGTTGAAGCCTGGCTTGGAGAATTTTGAGCATTACTTTACTAGCATGTGAGATGAGTACAATTGTGTGGTAGTTTGAGTATTTTTGCCATTGCCTTTTTTAAGGATTGGAATGAAAACTGACCTGTTCCAGTTTTCCAAAACTGTGGCCATGGCTGAGTTTTCCAAATTTGCTGGCATATTGAGTGCAGCACTTTCACAGCATCATCTTTTATTATTTGGAATAGCTCAACTGGAATTCCATCACCTCCACTAGCTTTGTTCATGGTGATGCTTCCTAAAGCCTACTTGACTTCATATTCCAGGATGTCTGGCTCTAGGTGAGTGATCACATCACCGTGATTATCTGGGTCATGAAGATCTTTTTTGTATAGTGTCTGTGTGTATTCTTGCCACCTCTTCTTAAAATCTCCTGCTTCTGTTAGGTCCATACTATTTCTGTCCTTTATCAAGCCCATCTTTGCATGAAATGTTCCCTTGGTATCTCTAGTTTTCTTGAAGAGATCTCTAGTCTTTGCGATTCTATTGTTTTCCTATATTTCTTTGCACTGATCACTGAGGAAGGCTTTCTTAACTCTCCTTGCTATTCTTTGGATCTCTGCATTCAAATGGGTATATCTTCCCTGTTCTCCTTTGCTTTTCGCTTGACTTCTTTTCACAGTTATTGGTAAGGCCTCCTCAGCAGCCATTTTGCTGTTTTGCATTTCTTCTCTTGTGGATGATCTTGATCCCTGTCTCCTGTAAAGTGTCATGAACCTCCAACCATAGTTCATCAGGTACTCTGTCTATCAGATCTAGTTCCTTAAATCTATTTCTCACTTCCATTGTATAATCATAAGGGATTTCATTTGGGTGATACCTGAATGGTCTAGTGGTTTTCCCTACTTTTTTCAATTTAAGTCTGAATTTGTCAATAAGGACTCATGAACTGAGCCAAACTCAGGTCCTGGTATTGCTTTTGCTGACTGTAAAGAGCTTCTCCATCTTTGGTGAAAAGAATATAATTATTCTGATTTTGGTGTTGACCATCTGGTGATGTCCATGTGTAGAGTCTTCTCTTGTGTAGTTGGAAGAGGGTGTTTTTTATGACCAGTACGTTCTCTTGGTAAAACTCTATTAGCCTTTGCCCTGCTTCATTCTGTACTCCTAGGCCAAATTTGCCTGTTATTCTAGGTGTTTCTTGACTTCCTACTTTTGCATTCCAGTCCCCTACAATGAAAAGGACATCTTTTATGGGTGCTTTTTCTAAAAGGACTTATAGGTCTTCATTGAACCATTAAACTTCAGCTTCTTCAGCATTACTGGTTGGGGCATAGACTTGGATTACCGTGATGTTGAATGGTTTGCTTGGAAATCAATAGAGATCATTCTGTCATTTTTCAGATTGCATCGAAGTACTGCATTTTGGACTCTTTTTTTTTTTTTGGCTATGATGGCTACTCCACTTCTTGGAAGGGATTCTTGCTCATAGTAGTAGATATAATGGTCATCTGAGTTAAATTGTCCCATTCGGGTGCATTTTAGTTTGCTGATTCCTAATGTTGACTTTTATTCTTGCCATCTCCCGCTTGACCACTTCCAGTTTGCCTTGATTTATGGACCTAACATTTCAGGTTCCTATGCAATATTGCTCCTTACAGCATCAGACATTGCTTCCATCACCAGTCAAATCCGCAGCTGGGTGTTGTTTTTGCTTTGGCTCCATCTCTTCATTCTTTTTTTTTTTAAATATCTATTACTTTTTTTTTTTTTAACTTTACATAATTGTATTAGTTTTGCCAAATATCAAAATGAATCCACCACAGGTATACATGTGTTCCCCATCCTGAACCCTCCTCCCTCCTCCCTCCCCATACCATCCCTCTGGGTCGTCCCAGTGCACTAGCCCCAAGCATCCAGTATCATGCATCGAACCTGGACTGGCAACTCGTTTCTTACATGATATTTTACATGTTTCAATGCCATTCTCCCAAATCTTTCCACCCTCTCCCTCTCCCAGAGTCCATAAGACTGTTCTATACATCAGTGTCTCTTATGCTGTCTCGTACACCGGGTTATTGTTACCATCTTTCTAAATTCCATATATATGCGTTAGTATACTGTATTGGTGTTTTTCCTTCTGGCTTACTTCACTCTGTATAATAGGCTCCAGTTTCATCCACCTCATTAGAACTGATTCAAATGTATTCTTTTTAATGGCTGAGTAATACTCCATTGTGTATATGTACCACTGCTTTCTTATCCATTCATCTGCTGATGGGCATCTAGGTGGCTTCCATGTCCTGGCTATTATAAACAGTGCTGTGATGAACATTGGGGTACACGTGTCTCTTTCCCTTCTGGTTTCCTCAGTGTGTATGCCCAGCAGTGGGATTGCTGGATCATAAGGCAGTTCTATTTCCAGTTTTTTAAGGAATCTCCACACTGTTCTCCATAGTGGCTGTACTAGTTTGCATTCCCACCAAGAGTGTAAGAGGGTTCCCTTTCCTCCACACCCTCTCCAGCATTTATTATTTGTAGACTTTTGGATCACAGCCATTCTGACTGGTGTGAAATTGTACCTCATAGTGGTTTTGATTTGCATTTCTCTGATAATGAGTGATGTTGAGCATGTTTTCATGTGTTTGTTAGCCATCTGTATGTCTTCTTTGGAGAAATGTCTATTAGTTCTTTGGCCCATTTTTTGATTGGGTCATTTATTTTTCTGGTGTTGAGCTTTAGGAGTTGCTTGTATATTTTTGAGATTAGTTGTTTGTCAGTTGCTTCATTTGCTATTATTTTCTCCCATTCTGAAGGCTGTCTTTTCACCTTGCTAATAGTTTCCTTTGATGTGCAGAATCTTTTAAGGTTAATTAGGTCCCATTTGTTTATTTTTGCTTTTATTTCCAGTATTCTGGGAGGTGGGTCATAGAGGATCCTGCTGTGATTTATGTCAGAGAGTGTTTTGTCTATGTTCTCCTCTAGGAGTTTTATAGTTTCTGGTCTTAGAAAGCCCAGAGATAAATCCATGCACATATGGACACCTTATCTTTGACAAAGGAGGCAAGAATATACAATGGATTAAAGACAATCTCTTTAACAAGTGGTGCTGGGAAATCTGGTGAACCACTTGTAAAAGAATGAAACTAGAACACTTTCTAACACCATACACAAAAATAAACTCAAAATGGATTAAAGATCTAAACATAAGACCATCTCTTCATTCTTTCTGGAGTTATATCTCCACTGATCTCCAGTAGCATATTGGGCACCTACCGACCTGAGGAGTTCATCTTTCATTGTCCTATCTTTTTGCCTTTTCATACTGTTCATGGGGTTCTCAAGGCAAGAATACTGAAGTGGTTTGCCAGTCCCTTCTTCAGTGGACCACATTTTTTTCAGAACACTCCCGCATGACCCATCCGTCTCAGGTGGCTCTACACAGCCTGGCTCATAGTTTCATTGAGTTAGACAAGTTCGTGGTCCATGTGATTAGATTGGTTAGTTTTCTGTGATTTTAGTTTTCAGTCTGTCTGCCCTCTGATGGAGAAGGATAAGAGGCTTATGGAAGCTTCCTGATGGGAAAGACTGACTGAGGGGGAAATTGGGTCTTGTTCTAATGGAGAGGGCCATGCTCAGTATATCTTAATCCAATTTTTTGGTGATGGGTGGAGCTGTCTTCCTTCCCTGTTATTTACCTGGGGCCAAACTATGGTGGAGTTAATGAAGATAAAGGTGACCTCCTTCAAATGACCCCATGTATGTACTTCTACACTCACTTCCCCCAAACATGCATATGAACATATACCAATATAAGTCATAGAATGAATGAAATCCTGCCATTTGCAGCAACATGGATGGACCTAGAGAGTATTATGCTGAGTGAAATAAGTCAAAAAGAGAAAGATGAATACCATATAAATTCATTTGTATGTGGAGTCTAAGAAAACATAGCAAATAAACAGAAAACAGATAAAAGCTTGGCCACCTAGTGTGAGCTGACTCATTGGAAAAGACCCAAATGCTGGGAAAGATTGAAGGCAAGAGGAGAGGGCAGTAACAGAGGATGAGATGTTTGGATGCCATCACTCAATGGACATGAGTTTGAGCAAACTTTGGGAGATAGTGAAGGACAGGGAAGCCTGGCGTGCTGCAGTTCATGGGGTTGCAAAGAGTCGGCTGTGGCTTGGTGACCAAACAACAACATTGTAACTAGACTTATGGTTGGTAATCATTTTGAAATGTTTAGAAACATAGAATCACTATGTTTTGTAACAGGAAAGAATACAGTGTTGTAGATCAATTACATTTCAAAACCAACCAAGCAACCAACCAACCAACAAACTCAATAAAAAATATTAGATGTGTGATTACTTTAGATGAAAACATGAAAGGAGAAGGACTTGGATGAAGGTAGTCAAAAGTTATAATCTTAGTCAACTTATTCTCACAGCATGTCCCAGTTGCCTAGAGAGGATCAAATAGAATATTTGACACACACACAGACCCACAATGTAACTAAATAAGCACTTTGGGCTAATCATGTCTACTAGATATTTTTAAAATCAAATTTTGGGTTTATTCTACCTTGAGGATTCTATGTCAAGTTTATGTAATTGTACCTTTTGAATAGCCTATCTATGCATTAAAAAGCAATATCTAATATTAATTTGTTAGTTTATACACACACAGAAAGAGACTTTCAGTATGTTGGAAGTATTTTTCCCTATTAAATTTATTTTCCAAAGGAAAAAAAAAAGTTATAATCTACCATTTAAAAGATAAATAAGTACTATGGATATAATTTACAGGATATAATTAACATGGCTGTAAATTATATATGAAAGTTGTTAGAGTAAATTGTGAGTTTTCATCACAAGGGAAATTTTTTTCCTAAATTTTTTATCAATATGAAATCATGGATGTTCACTAAATTTGTTGTAATAATCATTTCATGAGGTTTGTAACTCAAACCATTATGCTATGTACACCTTAGACTTACGCAGTGCTGAATATCAATTATATCTCTATCTCACTAAAACTGGAAAGAGAAAATACTGACATTATTTAAATTACAGTTCTCCTGCACAAATTTCTCATTCTAATTTATTTTTCTCATAGCACATTTGCTAACTTCATATATGCTAACACTTTACCTGTTTACTGTCTGTGATAATGCTAATAAAATTTATGTACTATGATGATACTTGTTAATATTTTTTGTTGCTATATATATATGTATATATATATATATATATGAAGGCAATGGCACCCACTCCAGCACTCTTGCCTGGAAAATCCCATGGACAGAGGAGCCTGCCGGGCCGCAGTCCATGGGGTCGCTAAGAGTTGAACACGACTGAGTGACTTCACTTTCACTTTTCACTTTCATGCATTGGAGAAGGAAGTGGGAACCCACTCCAGTGTTCTTGCCTAGAGAATCCCAGGGACGGGGGAGCCTGGTGGACTGCTGTCTATGGGGTCGCATAGAGACGGACACAACTGAAGCGACTTAGCAGAAGCAGCAGTAAGATGTTAGTACATGCTAGTAGCTCAATGAATGCTCATTGACTGAATGAACATAGTGAAGCCCAAATACATATGTAGTTAGTTTAAAATACAGATAATTGAGAATATACATCTATGTAACATAGATGGTGTGATGGAGTTCAGAAATGGTTCCAATAGTTCACCTTATTGATATCCTTTACAGTATAATTTTGTAATGTTTACATTACAAAGGAAATTTCCTCTGGTTAATAGAATGCTGGGATTCCCTAGTGGCTCAGATGGTAAAGAATCTGCCTGCAATGCATGAGACCTGGGTTCATCTTCCAGGGGAAGATCCCCTGGAGAAGGGAATAGCTACCCACTCCAGAATTCTTACCTGGAGAATTCTATGCACAGAGAAGCCTGGTGGGCTACAGACCATGGGGACATGATTAATACACAATAGGACACTAGCAAAATTTTACATACATAAGACTTAAAAAGTATTGATACTTCTGTGCTTGGATTTGCTTTCACGCATGCTATCTTTTCCATGGTAACACATATGAACTACCTTTCAAAATGTGAAAATATGTGAAATAAACAGGGTGGTCCCATTTGTTCCAATTGAACTCGTCCTATGTTAACCAAGGGTTAGTTGGCCAAATTTCTGCTGCGTGTGTACATTTTTCTGTGTACACAAAGAATGGAAACCTTCATCCCCAATGCTCCACATGTATCAGTTCAATTTAGAGTCCCTTCCTCCCGCATCCCCACCTTAGCACATTTTCTCTTCACCATTTTAATAAAACCTACAGCTTTGAGACCTTTGTTTTTCACCTGGGCCATTCTCATGTACCAAACCTTTGACACTTATTTCAAAAACAAGACTTGAGGATCAGCTTTCTATCCTAGATATATTATAACACCACATGAGTCAAAGTACAAAGAAATGATCCACCAAGAGTCTCACCTCTCAGTTCCTTTTTAGATTTGGTCTCTCTAGGTTTCTTATCCTGTGACCACATTTATTTCACTTTAGTTCCCACTATCTAGAAATATTCCTTAACCTCCAATTAAAATAAATAAATTTATATTTAAAAATATTCCATCTGTAAAATATTAATCATCCTGTCTTCCTAGAACACCTTCAAATATCTACAGTTAATATTTTAGAGGCCAAATACTTCAGGTTGATAGCATAATTTGCAGCTGTTTGCTCTAACACACACTCCAATGCTCTACCTTCTCCCTCATGAGGACTTCACTCCAATGAACATTTTGTTGTTGTTGTTTAGTCTCTAAGTTGGGTCTGATTTTTTGTAATCCCATGGACTGTAGCCCACCAGGATCCTCTGTCCATGATATTTCCCAGGCAAGAATACTGGAATGGGTTGCCAGTTCCTTCTCCAGTCAATTATACTTTACTTTCTCTGTATTCTTTAGTCAATTTCAATTCCTATACTCACTTTACTTAATGTTTAAATGTTATTAAATGGAAGCTTGGGTTAACCTTCCACCCTCTGACTGCTTTGTCCTTTTTGCATATCTGTCTTGTAAAATCTTAGCTTCTGGTGAATTCATCTGTCTTCCTACCTACTTAGACAGATGACCTTTATTCCTCACAGTAGATTGGGACCATTGCTGCTACAGCTGCTGCTAAGTTGCTTCAGTCATGTCCAACTCTGTGCAACGCAATAGATGGCAGCCCACCAGGCTCCCACATCCCTGGGATTCTCCAGGCAAGAATATTGGAGTGGGTTGCCATTTCCTTCTTCAATGCATGAAAGTAAAAAGTGAAAGTGAAGTCGCTCAGTCATGTCCAACTCTTAGCGACCCCACAGACTGCAGCCAGGCTCTTCCGTCCATGGGATTTTCCAGGCAAGAGTACTGGAGTGGGGTGCTATTGTCTTCGACCACTGCAATTGTATGGGCATTTTAGTTCACCATTTTCATATAGGACTTCAGTGCTACCTATCAATCATACCATAACAATCACTCCACCAGGCAGGGATTAATTTTCCATCACCCAATCTAAAATTTGGTTTGGATATTGAGGCTAATAACACTACATGAGCACCAAAAGCATTTATTACTAAAAAAAAAAAAAAAAAAATGGCCCTTTCTGGGAGACAGCAGAGTAAGCCTCTGAAGCTGGTCCAAAAATTGCTCAACAAGTCAGGAAAGAAAACTGATTTGAGGGAATTCCTTGGTGGTTCAGTGGTTAGGACTCCCTGTTTCCACTGCTGGGTGCACAAGTTCAATCTCTGGTCAAGGAACTAAGATCCCACAAGCTGTGCAACACCACCAAAAAAAAAAAAGAAAAAGAAAACTGATTTGAGGTTTTATAGTGGTTAGAGGGTGGGTACAGGGTGATGATTCGGCATGTACTTTGGGTGGTGCTTATGTGATTAAAGATCAAATTGCCAACATCCACTGGATCATGGAAAAAGGAAGAGAGATCCAGAAAAACATCTATTTCTGCTTTATTGACTATGATAAAGCCTTTGACTGTGTGGATCACAATAAACTGTGGAAAACTCTGAAAGAGATGGGAATACCAGACCACCTGACCTGCCTCTTAAGAAAACTGTAGGGAGGTCAGGAAGCAACAGTTAGAATTGGACATGGAACAACAGACTGGTTCCAAATAGGAAAAGGAGTACATCAAGGCTGTATATTGTCACCTTGCTTATTTAACTTCTATGCAGAGTACATCATGAGAAACACTGGGCTGGAAGAAGCACAAGCTGGAATCAAGATTGCTGGGAGAAATATCAATAACCTCAGATATGCAGATGACACCACCTTTATGGCAGAAAGTGAAGAGGAACTAAAAAGCCTCTTGATGAAAGTGAAAGAGGAGAGTGAAAAAGTTAGCTTAAAGAAAACTAAGATTATGGCATCTGGTCCCATCACTTCATGGGAAATAGATGGGGAAACAGTGGAAACAGTGTCAGACTTTAGTTTGTGGGGCTCCAAAAAATGGTGACTGCAGCCATGAAATTAAAAGACGCTTACTCCTTGGAAGGAAAGTTATGACCAACCTAGATAGCATATTCAAAAGCAGAGATGTTACGTTGCCAACAAAGGTTTGTCTAGTCAAGGCTATGGTTTTTCCAGTGGTCATGTATGGATGTGAGAGTTGGACTGTGAAGAAAGCTGAACACTGAAGAACTGATGCTTTTGAACTGTTGTGTTGGAGAAGACTGTTGCGAGTCCCTTGGACTGCAAGGAGATCCAAGCAATCCATTCTGAAGGAGTTCAGCCCTGGGATTTCTTTGGAAGGAATGATGCTAAAGCTGAAACTCCAGTACTTTGGCTACCTCATGCGAAGAGTTGACTCATTGGAAAAGACTCTGATGCTGGGAGGGATTGGGGGCAGGAGGAGAAGGGTACAACAGAGGATGAGATGGCTGGATGGCATCACCGACTCGATGGACATGAGTCTGAGTGAACTCCGGGAGTTGGTGATGGACAGGGAGGCCTGGCGTGCTGCAGTTCATGGGGTCGCAAAGAGTCAGACAGGACTGAGCAACTCAACTGAACTGAACTATGCGAATAAACTTCCTCACAAAGTCAAAGGATGAGGTATACAGGATACCTTATGAACTTGGCAGATGAGGGCAGAAAAGCAAGAGGTAGGGTTGTGGTTTAAAAGCTGTTGGTAGTTTAATGTCAATGGTAGATCAGACTCCTGTCACATCTACTACTATTGCTTGCCACTATCTGCTTGGTTTTCTATTCCCCATAGTGATCAGAATGTTTCCATTTTTTCAAATGTCAGTACCTTTTATCAACTTTCAACTTATGCCTGATTTAGAGAAAAATGAAATTATAACATGGGAACTCTGAAGATCTTGCTCCTTCTGCCTGCAAAATTACACCTACCTGCCTTCACAGCCAATGTTACTTTTGCTTTCTTCTCTTATCCTTGCTCTGATTGCATACTGCTTTGCATTCTCAGAGACCTGGTTTGATTATCTCCTCTGTCCTGTTAGTAATTATAAAAAATAAATAAATAAATAGATCTTTAAAC
Organism: Bos mutus; assembly: GCF_027580195.1. Classification (NCBI taxonomy): domain Eukaryota; kingdom Metazoa; phylum Chordata; class Mammalia; order Artiodactyla; family Bovidae; genus Bos; species Bos mutus. Next base: position 50,808,528 of record NC_091633.1, on the reverse strand, counting down.
TCTGGCTTCCCTGGTGGCTCAGACGGTAAAGCATCTGCCTGCAATGTGGGAGACCCGGGTTTGATTCCTGGGTCAGGAAGATCCCCTTGAGAAAGAAATGGCAATCCACTCCAGCACTCTTGCCTGGAAAATCCCGTGGATGGAGGAGCCTGACCCGCTACAGTCCATGGGGTCGCAAAGAGTCGGACACGACTTCACTTTCACTTTCAATTGAAACATAAACAAAAGTAGAAAAGTACATAACAGAGATTTGTAAACCATTGGGAATATCACATTCTCCTATGTTAACTTCATTTAGTTCTTTGTTCCCCTGACATTGATTTCAGTGTGTGGTGTGAGATTGGGTCAATTTTAAATGATAAAACTCTTAGTTGTTACAAAATACATGAACAGACTGGGGAAAAGGAAATGATTATTATAAAAAGGAATAAAGAGATATAACAGGAAGGTAACTTTTGATTTAGATCATGATTCCTCAGGAAATAGATGGCAATAAGGAAGGTCCCAAGAACTAGTAGTAGTAAGAATCATTTCCCCAGCTCTATGTGCTACCAGAGGGAGTGGTATTATCAGAAGAGATAGTCACAGAATGACTCTGAAGGGCAAATAACAGCACAGGTTGTAAAGGAAATAATAGGCAAAAGTGCAAAATTTGGGAGACATTTCTATATGGGAAAACTTAATGAACAAGATTTCTTGAAAGAATATCAAATATAGTTGCATGAAATGACTGGTCTATTAAACAAAACCAAAATATGAATATGGAAAAAACTATGTGAGGAGAATCCAGACAATGAAAGATAATTAAAGAAGAGCTTAAATATATAATCTAAATTATATGTTTTATGTGTTGTAAAATAAAATATTTAGTTGTATAAATCATATTTAAGGGATTATGATTGGTATGGGCTATATTAGAAACATGAGCAGCAGACATACTAAAATTTAATCTAATGTTATTGTCCAAGCATGAGAAGATTACTGACTGTGAAGGATAATGCCTGAGAAGTGGAAAGTAAATCTAGAAGAAATTATAGAGGACAAATGTACTTGGCATATTTGAAGTATTAATGTGGTAGATGACAAAAGAGAAAAAAAGAAATATTTTGCAGTTAATATACAAGCAACTCCTACAGCTCAACTCCAGAAAAATAAATGACCCAATTAAAAAATGGGCCAAAGAACTAAATAGACATTTCTCCAAAGAAGACATACAGATGGCTAACAAACACATGAAAAGATGCTCAACATTGCTCATTATCAGAGAAATGCAAATCAAAACCACTATGAGGTACCTTCACACCAGTCAGAATGGCTGCGATCCAAAAGTCTACAAGCAATAAATGCTGGAGAGGGTGTGGAGGAAAGGGAACCCTCTTACACTCTTGGTGGGAATGCAAACTAGTACAGCCACTATGGAGAACAGTATGGAGATTCCTTAAAAAACTGGAAATAGAACTGCCTTATGATCCAGCAATCCCACTGCTGGGCATACACACTGAGGAAACCAAAAGGGAAAGAGACACGTGTATCCCAGTGTTCATCGCAGCACTGTTTATAATAGCCAGGACATGGAAGCCACCTAGATGTCCATCAGCAGATGAATGGATAAGAAAGCAGTGGTACATATACACAATGGAGTATTACTCAGCCATTAAAAAGAATGCATTTGAATCAGTTCTAATGAGGCGGATGAAACTGGAGCCTATTATACAGAGTGAAGTAAGCCAGAAAGAAAAACACCAATACAATATACTAACACATATATATGGAATTTAGAAAGATGGTAACAATAACCCTGTGTACGAGACAGCAAAAGAGACACTGATGTATAGATCAGTCTTATGGACTCTGTGGGAGAGGGAGAGGGAGAGGGTGGGGAGATTTGGGAGAATGGCATTGAAACATGTATAATATCATGTATGAAACGAGTTGCCAGTCCAGGTTCGATGCACAATACTGGATGCTTGGGGCTGGTGCACTGGGACGACCCAGAGGGAGGGTATGGGGAGAGAGGAGGAAGGAGGGTTCAGGATGGGGAGCACGGGTGTACCTGTGGAGGATTCATTTTGATGTTTGGCAAAACTAATACAATATTGTAAAGTTTAAAAAAAAAATACCCAGTTTAGTTTTTGGATAAGTCATGGAACTAAATATAAAATTGTGACAGGATGATAGTTGGGCTACAGGCAGCTTTTGGAACTGTCTCTTGATAGATATATAGTCAGAGTGCACAGACTCTCTGAAGGCCTTATTATAAAGAAATATCAACAGACAGCCAAAGACTGAGCTTACTTAGATGTTCTTAAAGGATGGAATCCTGAAAATCCAGTGAAATGATAGAACAGTCAACATTAACAGATAATGTTGGAAACACATTTTAAAAATGAATGGAAAACTGTATAATTTTCAAAGTGCAATAATTAGTGACTTATTAATACATTCATAAATTAAAATGCTTGCATAATTTTTTTTAAAGTATTGTTCTGGTTTAGCCCCTGCCCTCATGGGCCACATGTATAATGGCAGGAAGATGAATTTATATACAAATATTGTGAAATATTATCTTAGAGTATCTCTTTGTGCTTAGTATTAAAATTAATAGTCACTTTAACAAGAAATACTGAAATCTACATAATTTTATTTTACTTTATTTGAAATTTATTCTTTCTGGTAACCAATCTCATATTTGTTGTAGCTCTTTGTGATAATAAAATAAGACTGTGATAATAAAATTGAAGATTCATAGTTGACTTTTTAATTGGGAATAATTTTTCATTTATGAGGTTTCTGAATAGGATTTTTAATATCATCTTAGTATTTACTAGATGGGTAGTAAATCAAAGTAAATCTTATAGTTTTAAAAATAAAAGAGAATATTGATAATTTAAACCTTAAAATAATTTGATAAAAAACAAATTATTATTGTGCTAGCCATCACTACAGTTATAGATAATACAAAGTTCTGCACACTGTATGGTATCAATAGGCAGCAATTGTTAATTCAATGCATACTACAAATTATAATTCTCAATAAATAAGACTAATATTTTCATTCATTGCCCATTATCCCATTTGCAACTAGGAAGAGATGCTTTGTCTTTATTTTGATGGTAAAAAGCAAGAAGCAGGCTTTTGTTGTTGTTGATTTTTAACTTAATAGTGTGCACATAACTGCAAGGAGATCCAACCAGTCCATTCTGAAGGAGATCAGCCCTGGGATTTCTTTGGAAGGAATGATGCTGAAGCTGAAACTCCAGTACTTTGGCCACCTCATGAGAAGAGTTGACTCATTGGAAAAGACTCTGATGCCGGGAGGATTGGGGACAGGAGGAGAAGGGGACGCCAGAGGATGAGATGGCTGGATGGCATCACTGACTCAATGAACGTGAGTCTCAGTGAACTCCGGGAGTTGGTGATGAACAGGGAGACCTGGCCTGCTGTGATTCATGGGGTCGGACACGACTGAGCGACTGATCTGATTAGGTAATAAATTGTACATATTTTAATGGAAAGATAGTAAATAAAGACATTATATTATAAGCTATGAATGATGTAAATATATAATTTATTGTTTAAAAAGTAAATCCCTGAATTTGGCATATTTTAGCCATCAGTTTATCTTTCTTAAATATCCCTTGTTATTAAGCTATATATTAAAAATATTTATTTAAAATTAAATTTTATTATCTTCCTTCCAGTGTCCTATCTATAAACCTTGAAATTATTAGAAGTTGAGAGAACTGCATCTTGATTATCCCTGGGAATTAAGAAAATATATTTGCTTTGAAATGACAAATAATAAAATACTTTTTAATATTTTAGTAGTACAAATATAGAAATAAAAATAGAATATGGTTATTATTCATTTGTTTAGATAAGAATTGATGTTTAGATAAGAAAAGAATTGATGAGGTTTTTCTAACTTTAGTTTCAATTTTTTGCCTGTAGTACTAGTGATAATTGCTTATTTATTTTTGCTATGTAGTTTAAGCATAGAATGGGTAAGTTAAGTGAAATTTAGCAACACTATCTTGAAATATTTCATTAAAAGGATTTAGAAAAATAATCTGATTTATTCAGTCTTTAATTTTTTAATACAGATTCTTCAACACTCAACTATAATCTGTACCAGTGTATGCACCTTTCCAGTCCCATTTTCTTCAAAGTATTATTTTAGAAATTACTTTTCTTAAAAAGTTTTTTCTTATGTATATTTCCTTTTGTCACACTGACTTCTGTAAGGAACCTGATGTTTTTGATAGTTTAAAACTGTCTTTCATTACTAAAATTATTTGTCACTGACTCTAAGGAAAGCATTTGCATAGGGAATAAAAATGATGGGGAGTGTATTAAAGTTAATTTCCCATCCAATTGTACTTGGGACAAGCTAAAAGAGTGAGAAAAAGACAAATGCAAGATCTGGGTTCAAGAATTATGGCTTGAAGTCAAAATGATTGTAAAGGGATTTATGAGGTTGGTTTGTGGAATTCTTTTGCTTTGCTTCATAGGAAATATGTATTCTTCAGCATAACTTAAACAGTATGTGTAAGCTCCAAACCATGTTCTCTTATATCAGTCCAGGTTTTACAGAAATCTGTGTCTTGTGTTTTTCATTGTAATTTGGTGTTATAATTTTTCTGTCTCTCTCATGTTCTTTTTCTCTCCCTCCCTCTCTTCATCGTTTTCTCTCTTTCAACGTTTCCCTCTGGAAAAGTTTAAAATAACTTTAAGGATGTGGAACAACTGGGACTTTGTTACACTGTTGGTGATATCATAATTTGAAATAACAGCTTTGGAACAACCCTTTGGAAATATATACTTTCAAAAATTAAAGATACTTTAAATGAACTAGCTAACTAATTTGCTTTTATATATATATATATATATATATATATATATATATATAAAAACATAAAATGAATGTGACTTAAATAAGGAAACTAATGTCTAAGAAAAAATGTAGAAAATGTTCATAGATGATTAGTTTAATGGGCAAAACTTAGAAACTACCAATATGCCTCAACATTAGACTGGGTACTTTTATTTTTTCACAGAGGAATACTATGCAGCAATACTCACACACATAAAAGTAAATAGGAAAATAGCATCCATAGTATTTTCTTTGGAGAAATCCAACACAATAAAGTATTCTGTATGATTCTATCCATGCAGAACTAAAAATAGGCATTGGTAATCATTAATCTGTGGAGTTAACAGTCAGAAGAGTGGTTACTTTAGAGCTAATACTAACATATGTCAAGGAGCCCTCCAGGTGAAGAGTGGGATTATTCTACACCTTGATCTGTCACATTAACCTACATACATGTAAAGTTCAACAATTGACACACTGAAGATTTGTGGATTTTACTGTAAATAAGATATACTTTTATAAAGTCAATCAAAACTGAACTTCTTTGGAACATAACCGTGGAAAATCAGAGCCTCTTTAGATAAGTCAATACATATAGCATTGTGTCAGAGTAAAATATTTAATATTTTTCATGTTTGCTTAATGTTTGTTTGTTAGAAATAGATTTATGAATGGATTTTTTTATCTTGTCATTTTTGAAACCTTTTTTTGCTGGGTGTAGAATTCAAGTCTGATTATTTTTCTTTCAGTATTTTACAGATATTGTACCTCTGTTTTCTCACTTTCATTATTTCTGATTAGAAATACACTGCTATTTTGCATTTGTTCCTGAATATAGGACTTCTATTATTCTCTAGCTGCTCTTAAGACTTTCCATTTATCCCTAATTTGGGGAGATTTGATTATGACATGATATGGCTTGATTTTGGGCTTCCCAGGTGGCACTAGCAGTAAAGAATCACCTGCAATGCAGGAGACATGGATTCAATCCCTGGGTTTGGAACATATATGAGATTCCATAGTGGCTCAGGTGGTAAAGGATCTGCCCTTAGGTGGGGAAGATAGCTTGTAGAAAGAAATGACAACCCACTCTAGTATTCTTGCCTGGAAAATCTTAGGACAGAGGATCCTGGTGGGCTATAGTCCATGGGTCACAAAGAGTCGAACACAACTAAGTGACTAACACATGCATGGATATATATATATGTATATATACATATATACATGTGTATGTACATATATGGCTGCTTGAGTATTTCACGGTTCACTGAAGCTCTGTTAAAATTCTTTTTTTGAGGAGGTGTCGTTTTTCTCCCTGTGTTTATTTTGGAGAGTTTCTTTGCTATGTCTTCAAGTATGCTCAGTTTTTAAGTCTTTAAGACCACTTGAAACTGTCTCTGTCTCTTTCCATTTAATAACCTCAGGAAGCATCAGTTCAGTTCAGTTCAGTCGCTCAGCCATGTCCGACTCTTTGCAACCCCAAGAATGACAGCATGCCAGGCCTCCCTGTCCATCACAAGCTCCCAGAGTTCACTCAGACTCACGTCCATCGAGTCAGTGATGCCATCCAGCCATCTCATCCTCTGTCGTCCCCTTCTCCTCCTGCCCCCAGCATCAGAGTCTTTTCCAATGAGTCAACTCTTCACATGAGGTGGCCAAAGTACTGGAGTTTCAGCTTCAGCATCATTCCTTCCAAAGAAATCCCAGGGCTGATCTCCTTCAGAATGGACTGGTTGGATCTCCTTGCAGTCCAAGGGACTCTCAAGAGTCTTCTTCAACACCACAGTTCCAAAGCATCAATTCTTCGGCGCTCAGCCTTCTTCGCAACAAATCTCACATCCATACATGACCACAGGAAAAACCATAGCCTTGACTAGATGAACCTTTGTTGGCAAAGTAATGTCTCTGCTTTTGAATATGCTATCTAGGTTGGTCATAACTTTTCTTCCAAGGAGTAAGCGTCTTTTAATTTCATGGCTGCAGTCACCATCTGCAGTGATTTTGGAGCCCAAAAAAATAAAGTCTGACACTGTTTCGACTGTTTCCCCATCTATTTCCCATGAAGTTATGGGACCAGATGCCATGATCTTCGTTTTCTGAATGTTGAGCTTTAAGACAACTTTTTCACTTTCCACTTTCACTTTCATCAAAAGGCTTTTGAGTTCCTCTTCATTTTCTGCCATAAGGGTGGTGTTATCTGCATATCGGAGGTTATTGATATTTCTCCCAGCAGTCTTGATTCCAGCTTGTGCTTCTTCCAGCCCAGCATTTCTCATGATGCACTTTGCATATAAGTTAAATAAGCAGGGTGACAATATACAGCCTTGACATACTCCTTTTCCTATTTGGAACCAGTCTGTTGTTCCATGTTCAGTTCTAACTGTTGCTTCCTGACCTGCATACAGATTTCTCAAGAGGCAGGTCAGGTGGTTTGGTATTCCCATCTCTCTCAGAATTTTCCACCGTTTATTGTGATCCACACAGTCAAAGGCTTTGGCATAGTCAATAAAGCAGAAATAGATGTTTTTCTGGAACGCTCTTGCTTTTTTGATGATCCAGCGGATGTTGGCAATTTGGTGTCTAGTAAACAAGTAAAATTTAACAATCATATATTGTGATCAGAAAACTCATTCCCTTGATATTCTGAATGAACATGAGCAATGGAAATTTAAGTTGCATGAATACAAGAAATTCATTATATCATTTACATTTACTATTTTCAATCATCTAGAAAGTCAGAATGACATATCATTACAATACTGTAAAAATTAAACTAAATACAGATTAAATATGGAATTGGTTCCTAAAATTATGTAAAATATAATACCTTTTTTGATATATATACATATATATGTAAATACTTTTCTTAACAAAGCACTGCTAATATGACAATCTAATTATTTCTTCCAGTTAACAAAAAGTGATGGGAAAAAAATGTGTTCAGAAAACAAGATGAGGGAATTATTTGTCTTTTTTCTTTGATTCTGAGTAAATTGAAACATGCCTTCAGCCCTATTGAGCTTGTTTCCTTATATAACTACATCGTTTCCTCTGAGCCAGTTATGTGTGATTTCTGTTGTGGGAAGTGCTCGCTCCACTATATGAAAAAAAAAAAAAAAAAAAAGAACTTTAAAATGAAGGGCATTTGCAGAAGAGAAGGAACACCAAGCAAAATGCAGCTCATAGTGTCATTACACTGGAAAAATTTTAACTTTGGTGAAATTAAACCACTTCAAAAACCTAAATTTATTTCATATTTTGAGGCATTCATTGTAAAAGTTAAATATCATGAATGAGTCCAAATAAACAAATATACTTCATTTCTGTAGGTGGCTAGTGGTTTTCCAAACATTGTTTTAACAATGTTTAGGAGAAAAATTATTGATTTCAATTCCCCTTCTTCTTTCAGAGACCTATAATGGTTATAATTCGTAACAGTGATTTGGGGGACATGTCTGTATAGAAGAGGCTTCTCACCTTTTTACAACTGCAGTCATTTTAAAAGTAGGTTTGAAATATCTTGTTTTATTTTTGTTTGTTTTTTACTATTTTATTATTGGTAAAAGCACCTGGAAATGTTTGACTTCTCACTGGTATCCTTAAAAAAAACATATTATGAATATAATAAACCATATGCATTTTGCTTCAACCTAGAAAAGCTTTTCGCCATAACAAGAAAATGAGCATTATTATTAGGTACCACAATAAAAGGATGATTTAAGGCACACTCTTGGTTTTAGTTATAAAATCCCATTTAAAGTACTGTTGCTGGAATCAGAATACAGAGTACAAGCAGGAAAGCCTGCAGTATTTACTAATAACGAAGTTTTAGCTAACTTCTCAAATCATCTTGATATTAAATCATGAATCTTTCTGCTAGATGTTCCTAATCCATCTCTGACAAAGATCCTAAGATAAAGTATAGCAGTACCACATTATTTTTGCAGTGTAACCCAGTTTCCTTGGCATAAACAGCATTTATGCCAAATACACCAGGGCAACAATGCTTATTAAAAACAAAAAACAGAAAAAAGGCAAAGGTGTGTGGCAAACTTGTTTCAGAGTGTATTTATATGGCCCCAAATTATATGTTTATTCTTATTTTTTCTTCTAAATGGAACTAAAGGTGGGATGTATGAAAATGTACTTGTTATCAAAATGATGTACTGTGATTGGTCAGTGGCCAGGTACCTAAGTATGACCCATGTGAGAAAGGCAATCCATCATATTTCAGGGCATTGATAAGACCAGAGATTGTAGCATAATTGACCAATGGCCTAGGACCAGTAAAAATATTCTCTTGGTATTCACAGTATTAGCAGCTGGTAATGATTAAGGCACCTTCAAAAGCCATTATGCCTTGTACATCCATATGCCTAGTAGAATTGGCAAAGCATCATGTAATTACACATAAGAACCAAAACAATTATTCATGAACTCAAAAAAGGTCAATCAAGGACTAGTATATATTATGGTTTAGACTTGGGAGGACCAAATCGGGCAACTTATTCTTAAGTTGCACAGAAATTAGAACCTTTAAAACATTATTTGAAGCATTTCTTATGATGTTAACTTATATACATATATAGTATGTAAATTAATAAATATTAATTTACTATCTAGGACTCTGGGAAAAACTAATAAAATTAACAAATCCAAAGAAGAAGTGACTTTAAGACTCAATAATGTAGTTAATAAATCAGATCATTCTTTTTTTCTCTTTCTTCTTTCATTTAATAAACTGTTATCATATGTTTGTTCAGAGATAGGCACTAGGGGCTCCCCAGGTGGTGCTAGTGGATGGGGGGACACATGTGCACCCGTGGCTGTTTCATGTCAATGTGTGGCAAAAATCACCATCATATTATAAAGTAATGATCCTCCAATTAAATTAATGAAATAAAAAAATAAGTCCATGGCAGGGGTGGGAAGGAAGCTCAAGAGGGAGGGGACATATGTACACCTATGGCTGATTCATGTTGATGTATGGCAGAAATCAACACAATATTGTAATTATCCTTCAAATTCTTAGAAAAGTACAACTTTCCAAAACTCGACCAGGAAGAAATAGAAAACCTTAACAGACCCATGACAAGCACAGAAATTGAAACTGTAATCAAAAATCTTCCAGCAAACAAAAGCCCAGGTCCAGATGGCTTCACAGCTGAATTCTACCAAAAATTTAGAGAAGAGCTAACACCTATCCTGCTCAAACTCTTCCAGAAAATTGCAGAGGAAGGTAAACTTCCAAACTCATTCTATGAGGCCACCATCACCCTAATACCAAAACCTGACAAAGATGCCACAAAAAAAAAAAAAAAACTACAGGCCAATATCACTGATGAATATAGATGCAAAAATCCTAAACAAAATTCTAGCAATCAGAATCCAACAACACATTAAAAAGATCATACACCATGACCAAATGGGCTTTATCCCAGGGATGCAAGGATTCTTCAATATCCGCAAATCAATCAATGTAATACACCACATTAACAAATTGAAAAACAAAAACCATATGATTATCTCAATAGATGCAGAGAAAGCCTTTGACAAAATTCAACACCCATTTATGATAAAAACTCTCCAGAAAGCAGGAATAGAAGGAACATACCTCAACATAATAAAAGCTATATATGACAAACCCACAGCAAACATTAGCCTCAATGGTGAAAAATTGAAAGCATTTCCTCTAAAGTCAGGAACAAGACAAGGGTGCCCACTTTCACCATTACTATTCAACATAGTTTTGGAAGTTTTGGCCACAGCAATCAGAGCAGAAAAAGAAATAAAAGGAATCCAAACTGGAAAAGAAGAAGTAAAACTCTCACTATTTGCAGATGACATGATCCTCTACATAGAAAAACCCTAAAGACTCCACCAGAAAATTACTAGAACTAATCAATGATTATGGTAAAGTTGCAGGATATAAAATCAACACACAGAAATCCCTTGCATTCCTATACACTAATAATGAGAAAACAGAAAGAGAAATTAAGGAAACAATTCCATTCACCATTGCAACGAAAAGAATAAAATACTTAGGAATATATCAACCTAAAGAAACTAAAGACCTATATATAGAAAACTATAAAACACTGGTGAAAGAAATCAAAGAGGACACTAATAGATGGAGAAATATACCATGTTCATGGATTGGAAGAATCAATATAGTGAAAATGAGTATACTACCCAAAGCAATTTATAGATTCAATGCAATCCCTATCAAGCTACCAACAGTATTCTTCACAGAGCTAGAACAAATAATTTCACAATTTGTATGGAAATACAAAAAACCTCGAATAGCCAAAGCGATCTTGAGAAAGAAAAATGGAACTGGAGGAATCAACCTACCTGACTTCAGGCTGTACTACAAAGCCACAGTTATCAAGACAGTATGGTACTGGCACAAAGACAGAAATATAGATCAATGGAACAAAATAGAAAGCCCAGAGATAAATCCACGCACATATGGACACCTTATCTTTGACAAAGAAGGCAAGAATATACAATGGATTAAAGACAATCTCTTTAACAAGTGGTGCTGGGAAATCTGGTCAACCACTTGTAAAAGAATGAAACTAGAACACTTTCTAACACCATATACAAAAATAAACTCAAAATGGATTAAAGATCTCAATGTAAGACCAGAAACTATAAAACTCCTAGAGGAGAACATAGGCAAAACACTCTCTGACATACATCACAGCAGGATCCTCTATGACCCACCTCCCAGAATATTGGAAATAAAACCAAAAATAAACAAATGGGACCTAATTAAACTTAAAAGATTCTGCACATCAAAGGAAACTATTAGCAAGGTGAAAAGACAGCCTTCAGAATGGGAGAAAATAATAGCAAATGAAGCAACCGACAAACAACTAATCTCAAAAATATACAAGCAACTCCTAAAGCTCAACACCAGAAAAATAAATGACCCAATCAAAAAATGGGCCAAAGATCTAAATAGACATTTCTCCAAAGAAGACATACAGATGGCTAACAAACACATGAAAAGATGCTCAACATCACTCATTATCAGAGAAATGCAAATCAAAACCACTATGAGATACCATTTCACACCAGTCAGAATGGCTGCGATCCAAAAGTCTACAAATAATAAATGCTGGAGAGGGTGTGGAGAAAAGGGAACCCTCTTACACTCTTGGTGGGAATGCAAACTAGTACAGCCACTATGGAGAACAGTATGGAGATTCCTTAAAAAACTGGAAATAGAACTGCCTTATGATCCAGCAATCCCACTGCTGGGCATACACACTGAGGAAACCAGAAGGGAAAGAGACACGTGTACCCCAATGTTCATCACAGCACTGTTTATAATAGCCAGGACATGGAAGCAACCTAGATGTCCATCAGCAGATGAATGGATAAGAAAGCAGTGGTACATATACACAATGGAGTATTACTCAGCCATTAAAAAGAATGCATTTGAATCAGTTCTAATGAGGTGGATGAAACTGGAGCCTATTATACAGAGTGAAGTAAGCCAGAAAGAAAAACACCAATACAGTACACTAACGCATATATATGGAATTTAGAAAGATGGTAACGATAACCCTGTATACGAGACAGCAAAAGAAACACTGATGTATAGAACAGGCTTATGGACTCTGTGGGAGAGGGAGAGGGTGGGAAGATTTGGGAGAACGGCATTGAAACATGTGAAATGTCATGTATGAAACGAGATGCCAGTCCAGGTTCAACGCACGATGCTGGATGCTTGGGGCTGGTGCACTGGGACGACCCAGAGGGATGGTATGGGGAGGGAGGAGGGAGGAGGGTTCAGGATGGGGAACACATGAGAAATAAAGGAATAAAAAATTTAAAAAAAATAAAAATAAAAAAAATAAAAACTATTTCCAGCCTAAAAAAAATAAATAAATAAACTAAGAAACAAACAAAAGAAGGAACCCACCTGATAGTGCAGGAGACATAAGGGATGGGAAGATTCCCTGGAGGAGGAAATGGCAACTCATTCCAGTATTCTTGACTAGAGAATTCCCTGAATGGAGGAGCCTAGAGGGCTACAGTCCATACGGTCACAGAGTCGGACACGACAGAAGCAACTTAGCATGCATGCGTGCAGGCACTAGATATAAAATGACAAATAAAACATGGATAATGTTATTGGGGAGATCATAGTCTGGTAAAGCAGCTGTAATGAAGTGTGCCATAACTGCTATAGAAATCATCACTAGAGTACTTTTATTATCCAGTTACAAACAAAACTACAATAAAGCATCACTTCACATAGGTCAGAATGACCTTGATGAAAAAAGTCTACAAATAACAAATGTTTGAGAAGGTATGGAAAAAAAGGAACCTTTCTACAATATCAGTTGGAATGTAAATTAATACACCCACAATGAAGAACAGTTTGCTGCTGCTAAGTCACTTCAGTCGTGTCTGACTCTGTGTGACCCCATAGATGGCAGCCAACCAGGCTCCCCGCGTCCCTGGGATTCTCCAGGCAAGAACACTGGAGTCAGTTGCCATTTCCTTCTCCAATGCATGAAAGTAAAAAGTGAAAGTCAAGTTGCTCAGTCGTGTCTGACTCTTTGAGACCCCGTGGACTGCAACCTACCAGGCTTCTCCACCCATGGGATTTTCCAGGCAACAGTACTGGAGTGGGGTGCCATTGCCTTCTCTGGAAGAACAGTTTATTGGTTCCTTAAAAAGAAATCAGTCCCATAAATTACATGACGCCCTTTGATTAAATCAGGGCCCTTAAATATCCTTAACCTGTTTAAATCAATTGTCCTTCTTAAACCTCTGATGTTCATTAAACTAACCAAACATCTTTGGTTTCCTGACTCCCATTAAATCAATATGCCTTCTTAAGTTTCCAGACACAATTTAAAACAATGATTCACTTAATTAGGGTCACCATATTTAAAAAGGCATATTTAATCAATGATTGTACTGTCCCTTAAAGGGCCCAGGCATGGAGGGGTGCTGTCTCCAGTGGGGCTTGGAGAACAGTTTTTAGACTTGGTACCAAAAGGAAGATCCTTTAAATAACTCAGTACATTGGGCCTTATTAAAAATCTAACAAAACTTTGTTCTGCAAAATATCCTGATAAGAGAAGCTATAGATTTGGAGAAATTATTTATAAAGCACATATCTGATGAGGGGCTCATATCTCGAATACATAAAGAACTCTCAGAAGTCAAAAGTCAAAATCAAACAGACAAAAAAATCCAAGTCAAAAAATGAACAAAGGATGCAAAGAGACATTTTATTGAGGAGGATGGCAAATAAGCACATGAAAAGATGCTTGACATCACTATCCATTTTGGAAATGTAAAGCACAACCAGAGGGAGACATCATACATACCTATTTCAACAGATAAACAGATAGAAAACAATGGCAGTACCAAGTTCTGGCAAAAATGGAGAAACTGAATCTCTCATACATTGGTTTTGGGAATGTAAAATAATATATAGAAATTCTAAAAAATCTTTGTAGTTTCTTAACAAACAAACAAAACACATACATATACCAATGCCCTGGCCATCTCTCTTTGGGACTTTTACCCTAGAAAAATGAACCACACAAAAACTTATAAATGATTATTCATATAATTTTATTTGTAACAGCCAAAAACTGAAAATAATCAAAATGTCCTACTCTAGGCATAATGAAAACTGAAGTATTGACACACATAATCGATTGAATGGATCTCAAGAGAAATACGCCAAGTATAAGCAACCAAACTCAAAACTTTAAGTACCATGAGATTCCATTGTTTTAACATTTTCTAAAAGACAATTTATAGAGATGGAGAACAAATCAGTCATGACCAGGATTTAGGGATGGTGCAGTAAGAGGACAGATGTGACTATGAACTATAGTCTGAGAAAGAGCCTTGTGATGATGAAATAATTCTGCATCTTGATTGCAGTGGTGGTAACATAAATCTACAGAAACTATACAGTGACTTGGAACTATTTATACACTGTACCAATGTCAATTTCCTGGTTTTGATATCACCCTACTGCTGCTGCTGCTGCTGCTGCTGCTGCTAAGTTGCTTCAGTCCTCTCCGACTCTGTGCGACCCCATAGACGGCAGCCCACTAGGCTCCTCTGTCCCTGGGATTCTCCAGGCACGAATACTGGAGTGGGTTTCCATTTCCTTCTCCAATGCATGAAAGTGAAAAGTGAAAGTGAAGTCACTCAGTCGTGTCCAACTCCTAGCGACCCCATGGACTGCAGCCTACCAGGCTCCTCTATCCATGGGATTTTCCAGGCAGGAGTACTGGAGTGAGGTGCCATTGCCTTCTCCGATAGACAAAGCAACATGAAACAAATCAAAACTTTTGACCTAAATATCACACCTTATACAAATATTGACTCAAAATGAATCATTGACTTAAATGTAAAGGATAACACTGAAACTTTTGGAAAAAATATAGAAAAACTTCTACCTGGGGCTAAATGACTAGTTCTTTGAATTGGCATCAAAACATGACACATACAAGGAAAAAAGACAAAACAAACAGGAAACATCAAGAACAACCACATTAGAATTTAGCAGTCAATAAAGAAAATGATAAATAATAAAAAAAGATGAATTGGACCTATCAAAATAGAAAATTTTGCCTTATAAAAGACCATTTGAAGAGATTGGAAAAAACTAGAGCCTGGGAGAAAATATTCATAAGCCACATAACTGACAATGGTCTTATATCTAGAATATATAAAGAGCTCTAAAAATTGAACAGTAAAAAAGGATACAATTAAAAATGGCAAAAGACATGAAGATATATTTCAATGTAGAAAATATGCAGATGGAAAGGAAAAAAAGGTTCAACATCATTAACCACTTGAAAAATGCCAGTTAGAACCTCAGTGAATGGTATGATTACATACCTTTCACAAAGGCAAAGAAAAAAAATGATAGTACAAAATGGTGGTGAGGATGCAGAAAGACTGGATTAAGTCACACATTGTGGGCAGGAGTGTTAAATGATGTGCAGCCACTATGGAGACACGTAGGACAGATTTTTAGAAAAGTAGTCACGTGCCTCCAAAACAACTGAGAAATTGCACCCTTGTACATTTTATCCCAGAGAAATAAAAAAATATATCCACTCCATACCTGGAAACAACTTAAATGTCCTTCAATTAGTGACTGTTGAACTACATAATCAAATCATGAAATGCTACTCAGTAATAATTTGTAAAAAAAGAACTATTTATACATGTAAGAGCTTGGATGACTCAGAATTAATTCAGGTGAAAAAAGCCAGTTTCAAATGAAAAAGTGTAAGTGAAAGTGGTAGTCGCTCAGTTGTGCATGACTTTTTGTGACCCCATGGATTATAGCCCACCAGGCTCCTCTATCCATGGGATTCTCCAGGACAGAATACTGGAGTGGGTAGCCATTTAATTCTCCAGGGGATCTTCCCGAGCCAGGCATCAAACCTGGGTCTCCCACAACGCAGGTGGATTCTTTACCATCTGAGCCACCAGGGAATATTTTGAAGGGAAGTTTCAAAATATTACATACTAAATGATTCCATTTAACAACAGTCTTGAAATGACAAAAGTATATGATGGAGAACAGAGTAAGGTGACTGGTGGAGAGGGGGAGGGTTCTGGCTCTGACTATAATATAACACAAAGAATTCTTGTGTTGGAACACTTCTGCATCCTGACTTTGGTGGTAATCATGAGAATGGACATATATGATGAGACCTCATGAAACTAAACACGCACATGTCAACACCCTCACACACACACAGGAGGGAGTGTAGCTTAAATTAGTGAAATCAAAATGAGGTCTATGAATTATATGTCAGTTTATTAGTTGTAAAATTATAATGTAATTATGTAAGAGGCCATCACTAGGGGAAACTGAATGGAGGGAGTATTTGATCTCTGTTATTTCCTATATGCAGATATGCAGATGATACCACTCTAATGGCAGAAAGTGAAGACGAACTAAAGTGCCTCTTGATGAGGGAGAAAGAGGAGAATGATAAAGTTGACTTGAAACTCAATATTAAAAAAACTAACATCATGGCAGCAGTGACAGATTTTATTTTGAGGGGCTTGAAAATCACTGTGGATGGTGACTTCAGCCATGAAATTAAAAGATGCTTGCTCCTTGGAAGGAAAGCTATGACAAACCTAGACAGCATATCACAAAGCAGAGACACCACTTTGCCGACAAAGGTCTGTAGAGTCAAAGCTATGGTTTTACCAGTAGTCATGTACGAATGTGAGAGTTGGTCCATAAAGAAGGCTGAGCGCCAAAGAATTGAGGTTTTCAAATTATAGCATTGGAGAAGACTCTTGAGAGTCCCTTGGTCTGCAAGGAGATCAAACCTGTCAGTCCTAAAGGAAATCAACCCTGAATGTTCACTGGAAGCACTGATGCTGAAGCTCAATACTTTGGCTACCTGGTGCAAAGAGCCAGCTTCTCATTGGAAAAGACCCTGATGCTGGGAAAGATTGAGGGCAGGAGGAGAAAGTGGAGTCAGAGGATGAGATGGTTAGATAGCATCACCAACTCAATGAACATGAATTTCAGAAAACTCAAGGAGATATTGGAGGACAGAAGAGACTGGCACACTACATACAGTCCATAGGGTTACAAAGAGTTGGACATGACTTAGTGACAGAACAATAACACTTTCCTACAACTGCATTTGAGTCTAATTTCAATTCCATGCAAAAGGAATTAAAAATAGATGGAAATTAAAATTATAGAAGTAAAAATCAGAGTACCTACTACATATATTATCATATGTCTGGTCTTCTCAAATGTTGAAAAAAATGTTTTTAATATAATTTCCCTTCATTTTTAAGGTTAACAAAAATGTTTAATAAAAAAAACTATTTTTTTCAATGTGTTAGTGATAATGCTAGATAAAAATTCCACTACTGGGTGTATACCCTGAGGAAGCCATAATTGCAAAAGACACATGTACCCCAATGTTCACTGCAGCATGATTTATAATAGCTAGGGCATGGAAGTAACCTAGATGTCCACCAGAATGGAATATTACTCAGCTATGAAAAGGAATGAATTTGAGTCCATTCTAATGAATTGGACAAACCTAGAGCCTAGTATACAAAGTGAATAAGCCGGGAGAAAGACAAGTATTGTGTATTAACGCATATATATGGAATCTAGAAAGATGGGTATCTACTGATAGGTTCATCTACTGATGATCCTATCTACAGGGCAGCAATGGACATGCAGACACAGAGAGCAGACATTTGGTCACAGTGGAGGAGAGAGAAGGTGGGATGATTTGAGAAAGTAGCATGGAAACATATACATTATCATATGTAAAGTAGATAGCCAGTGGTAATTTGCTGTACAACACAGGGAACGCAAAGCCAGTTCTCTGTGAAAACCTAGAAGGGTAGGATGGTGAGGGAGGTGGGGGGGAGGTTTAAGAGGGAGGCACCTATGTATACCTATGGCTGATTCATGTTGATGTATAGCAAAAACCATCACAATATTGTAAAGTAGTTCGCCTCCAATTAAAAATTTTAAAAAATATATTTTCAGTCTAAGATACATATTTTTCCAACTGTTCTTTTGAATTCTAAACATACTCTAGCATGTTTCCCACTAGTTTACATAATTACACCATGATATCATTGCCATAGCACAATGTTAAATGATACAGTTTAACATAGCAATATGGAAATTACATAAAGCATCAAAATATTAGGTTCCTATGCATAGCAACATTTTTCTGTTTGTAGTATCATTTCCTTTTTCAAAAGAAACTATTAAAACAACAAACTTGGAAACTTTAAAATATTGAAAATATATTCTAAATTAACATAATATTGCTAATAATATTCAGAATTTTAATTAATATGAATTTCAATATGGAAAAGGACATTACAACGTGATCATTAAAACTTTTGAATTCTCAAGGAAATGCCCATAAATGAGCTTTTAAAAATGTCAATTTACAATTAAATTATACCTTTCATTTGTTACTCTGTACACAAAGATTCTGCTTCCTTTTTTAAAAAAATATTTATTTATTTTTGGTTCTGCTGGATTTTAGTTGCTGCACATGGGACCTTTAGTTGCAGTATGTGGGATCTAGTTCCCTGATCAGGGTTCAAACCCAGATTCCCTGCATTGGGAGCATGAAGTCTTAACAACTGAACTACCAGGGAGGTTTCAAGATGTTGCTTCTTAAAAGAAATGAAATTAGATGTTGAATTCTGAAAGATAGGGCCTCTTTGCAACCCAATATCCAGGCCCTACTACAAATTCTGTATGTGGTTGGCACACAATTAGTATTTATTGACCAATGAACAAGCAGATGTACATACTTAGGTTCATTATTATTGGATATTTGAGATCTTCTACTGTCTTTCCAAAAACTTTCTCCAATTTATTGAATGTGTTTTCAGCTATTCCTTGCCCTTCCATACATGAAATGTTCCTTTTACTTGAGGCTACATTCAGTCTTACTTGTAAGCTGGTTCCGTTTTGTCCTACAGGAGATAGAGAGGACTAAGCAATACCATGTGTGTTTTGACTTCCCATTTATTGTCAATTAGATTGCTTTTAGTTACAACTAACAGAAAACCCAAGTAGGTAATCTTAAACAAGATAATTCATTGAGTTGTTCAGTTGAAAGCGCTAGATGTAGTTCAGACAGACATGGTTTGATCTGGAATCTGATTCTCATGTATCTGCCCCCATGTGGATATTGGGTTCATGTTCAGTTTGGATCCTCATAGCTGGAGATGTCTGAAGAGAGCCTTTACCCTCACTACAACGGAGCAAATTCCAAAGCTCGTGCTTATTGACCCACTATTCATTCAGTGCGGTTATCTGTAAAATGATATGTAGCAATTAGATTGGTTCTGGTTGCTTTAAAAATCTGAAATTGTCAAATCCTGAGTAATCAGAACCCCACATCATTCTTAAAAATGAATGTGTAATTAATTATGCCTAACTAACTGCATGTCGTTTTTATAAGGACAGAGTTTAGGAGTGAATGTTGTAATGGTCTTTGCTGGATAGTCTGTATCTGTTTCTCAAACAGAGAGACAAAGTGAGGCATAAAGTTGGGACTGATTATTGGTGTAATTTGGTTACAATGTTATATCACTAATTCTTGAACATCTGCTTGGATAATGGGGTTTTCTCTCTGAGCGCTGGGAAGATAAAGGTGAAAAAGAGAAAAGAAAATGATATGATTGAAAATACTGTGCATCTCAGTTGCTGGTGCTGTCAGGATTTTGTGAAGAGCATGTTACTTTTGTTTATGAATATTTGATATTTCATATGAAATAGTACATTGAGTCTCTTAGAACAGATGAAGAGTGAACCTAGCATAAAGTGAGAAAGAAATGTTCAGTGCATCAGGGCTTCAAAAATAAGCACACGAATTTCAATAAGATATCATATTCCTTCCTGACTCCAAATATTCTTTCACTAAGATAGTTAGCTAAAAACAATTTGCAATAAAAAAAAAAAAGGGTATAGATTTTGGAATAGATACAGAAACAAAAATGGCTTTGTAATGCTTATTATAAAATATGTAAATAATCAATCATATTAGAAAATATCATGGAGCTAGAGCAGGGTTTAAGAATCAAATTTAACATTTAAAAAGACAAGGGATTGGGGTCATAATGTAAAATGGGGTTTAGGTGGTAAACCCAAAAATAAGGTATTCATTTTTTAGAATAAAGATGAAATAAGAATGAATGTGTGGGATCCCAAGAGGGAGAAAATTCAGAAGGCACAAAAGAGATCAGAGCAACCAAAAGGTTAAAGAGACATTTGACTTAGAGAAATTCCAGAGACACAATTTATTTTTGACAGGTTTCAGTGAAAAGGCACAGTGAGAGTAGTGACATCTGTTTGATTACATATATGTATATGTGTTTGTGTGTGTGTATATATATATATTTTAATGAAATGAACCTGTGCAATTGAAACTCTTTAAATTTTTTAGTTAGCCTGCCCCAGAAGCAGATTTACTTCCTTCCATGTCCCAAAGTTCTCAGCAAGGCTTTTCTTTTCTAGAAGTTGATAAACTGGTTCTAAAACATGTATGAACAGGATAGCTGAAAGTTTTTGAAAAAAATAGAGTTGAATTTTTCTACTGGGTTTGAAGACTTTCTATAAAGGTACAATGTACTATTCTTGCCTGGAGAATCCCATGGACAGAGCCTAGAGGGCTATAGTCCACAGGGTTGCAAAGAGTCAGACATGACTGAAGGGACTTAGCACACACTAGTGGTGAAAGGGGAGAAGGCGATGGCACCCCACTCCAGTACTCTTGCCTGGAAAATCCCATGGATGGAGGAGCCTGGTAGGCTGCAGTCCATGGGGTCGCTAGGAGTTGGACACGACTGAGTGACTTCACTTTCACTTTTCACTTTCATGCATTGGGGAAGGAAATGGCAACCCACTCCAGTGTTCTTGCCTGGAGAATCCCAGGGACGGGGAAGCCTGGTGGGCTGTCATCTATGGGGTCATACAGAGTCAGACACGACTGAAGTGACTTAGCATAGCATTAGCATAGAGGTGAAAGGACTGACAAATCAACTAATGGAATAGAAGGGGATCCAGAATAAACTCACATATGTTGTTAATTTTTTAAAACAAATGTTCTAAGCTAATTCAACAGGGAGAGATTAGACTTCCCATCAAGTGGTAATAGGCAACCTGAATATCCAACATAAGTTAAAAAAAAAAAAAAAGAGGAAAGATGGACCAGTATATCATATCACTTAAAAAGTTAAGTTCAAATTTATTATATTGCTAAATATATATTATGGAAATTTCAGAAAAAAAAAATAAGACAATATATTAGGACACAGGTCTTCCCAGTTGGTGCCAGTGGTACAGAATTCACCTGCCAATGTAGGAGACTCAAGAGACTTGGATTTGATTCCTGGGTCAGGAAGATCCCTGAAGGAGGAAGTGCAGACAACTCCAATATTCTTGCATGGGAAATTCCATGGACAGAAGAGACCAGCAGGCTACAGTCCATGGAACTGCAAAAAATGTCGGACATGACTGGGTGCACACTCACCAAACTTAGGGTACAAGAAACACTAACATTAAAAAAAACAGGTATAATGTACTGGGTCTCATCAAAACTAACAACTCTGTTTTTCAAAAGATACTGTTAATAAAAAGTAAAGAAAAGCCATGCACTATGGTAATATAGTATAATATTTGCCATATAAATATCTGATAAAAAACCTATACCCAGAATAATATATTAAAATATATAAAGATATGTATCTTGAAGATCACTAATAAAATGATGATCCAGTAAAAATACAGAATTGCTTGGGGAAAAAAATTTTTTTTAATAAAATGTATAAATGGTCAATGAAAAGACACGACATAGTTTCTAGGGAAATGAAAATGAAAATTAAGGCCACAAAGAGTTACAACTTCAGATTACAAGAAAGTCTAAAACAATGCAAAGGATTTTAGAAGATGTAAGAGTGTAAAGGGTTTCTCAGGTGGCTCAGTAGTAGAGAATCTGTCTACTAATGAGGAGTTGCAGGAGATGTGAGTTCGATCTCTGAGTCGGGAAGATCCCTTGGAGGACAAGATGGCAACTCACTCCAGTATTCCTGACTGAAAAACCCATGGACAGAAGAGCATGGCATGCTACAGTATATGGGGTAAGAGCATAAAATTATAAAAATTTGGAAAAAGAGTTTGACATTTTCTCATAATATTAAGTATATACCTAAAAAACTGTCCCAGTAATTCCATTCCTAAGCATTTACCCCAAAGGAATGAAAATATATGTTCAAAAATGTTCATAGCAACTTTAAGTATAATCATTAAAAATTGACAAAAGATTATCTTCAGGCAAACAGATGTATTTATACAAAGAATACCACCAAGCAACTCAAAGGAGCAAAATACTGCTTTTCTAAAAGCATTTATTTATCAAAGAACATAATTTGGTTGAGTGAAAGAAGCTTGAGACACAATAAAATGTGCCCTTCAGGTTTTCCAGGTAACACTAAGTTCTGAACAGACAGAGATAAGATTTGATGAAAAATATCAAATGGGCTGAGGCACAGAGAGAGAGACTTCAATAAAAAATTTTTGAAGATAACAGAAAGTTTCTGTATCTGGATTGAGGTGGTAGTTAAATAAAGGCATATATTTGTCAATACATATGGATCTGTACACTTAAAATCTATGGACTTTATTTTATGAAAACCATAACTCAATGAATTGATTACAAGACAAAATGATTTTGTGAAACTTAGACTTTGTGAATTATAGGACTGCAATTCTATAGTAGCCCAACAGGATCTTACAAAACTGAAACAAATTGGGAAGCTTTAAAACAATGAGAGTTAGAAGGAAAGCAAAAGGTTTTACATACTTTATAAGCACTTTAAAAATATTTCAAATGTTTTATTTAATGAAAGAGTTTCAGAAACTTATCAGATGTCATTGTTGGCAGATAAGTAGAAATAGAAGATAAAAGGAAAATGCATGAATAAATAGGTGTATTTTTTCTTTGCTTTATAAATAATTTGGGATTTGAAGACATACAAGTAATACTAATAAGAAGAATGACTAGGTCTTTTGAGTATTAAGATAAAGCCAGACCAATTTTTTTTTTCTTTAAAACATGTCATGCTTGACCAATGATAAGTGAACTCTCTAGGTAAAAGATCAAGTTTAGCTTGAAATTATAACCCTGTAACAATTAAAAATTCTGTAAAAAATCTTCTGTCAGATAGATACTTCTTTCTCCATCTAATCTCTCTCTTTCCCTCTTCCTCTTTTTTTAATGACATAAATTCTAATCCATAAATCTGTGTTCCAGTTTTAATGCAATTTATGTATAGTACTTGGTATTATTTTTAAGTGAAATACCATCCATGGTTATAGAGTATACATTTTGTTGTTTCTTCTGTTGTTGTTCAGTCACTTAATCGTGTCCACCTCTTTGTGACCCCACGGAGTGCAGCATGCCAGGCTTCCCTGTCCTTCACCATCTCCCAGAGCTTGCTCAAACTCATGTCCATTGAGTCAGTGATGCCATCCACCATCTCATCCTCTGTTGTCCCCTTCTCCTCCTTCCTTCAATGTTTCCCAGCATCAGGGTCTTTTCTCAAGAGTCAGCTCTTCACATCAGGTGGCCAAAGTATTAGAGCTTCAGCTTCAGCATCAGTCCTTCCAATGAATAGTGAGGATTGATCTTCTTTGGAATCAACTAGTTTGATCTTGCAGTCCAAGGGACTCTGAAGAGGCTTCTCCAACACCATAATTCAAAGCATCAATTCTTTGGTGCTCAGCCTTCATTATGGTCCAACACTCACATCCATACATGAGTAATGGAAAAACCATAGCTTTAACTAGACAGACTTTTGTAGGCAAATTAATGTCTCTGCTTTTTAATATGCTGTGTAGATTTGCCATAGATTTTCTTCCAAGGAGCAAGCCTCTTTTAATTTCATGGCTGCAGTCACCACATGCAGTGATTTTGGAGCCTGAGAAAATAAAGTC
This sequence comes from Bos mutus, assembly GCF_027580195.1. Classification (NCBI taxonomy): domain Eukaryota; kingdom Metazoa; phylum Chordata; class Mammalia; order Artiodactyla; family Bovidae; genus Bos; species Bos mutus. Next base: position 50,784,127 of record NC_091633.1, on the reverse strand, counting down.
TCTCACCGTTTCCCTTGTTTCCCCATCTATTTGCCATAAAGTGTTGGGACCGGATGCCGTGATCTTCGTTTTTTGAATGTTGAGTGTTAAGCCAGCTTTTTCACTCTCCTTTTTCACTTTCATCAAGAGGCCCTTTAGTTCCTCTTTGATATCTGCCATAAAGATGGTGTCATCTGCCTATCTGAAGGTATTGATATTTCTCCCAGCAATCTTGATTCTAGCTTGTTTTTCATCCACCCTGGCATTTTGCATGATGTACTCTGCATATAAGTTAAATGAACAGGGTGACATTATACAGCCTTGACATACTCCTTTCCCTATTTGGAACCAGTCCATTGTTCCATGTCCAATTCTACCTGTTGCTTCTTGACCTGCAAACAGGTTCCTCAGGAGGCAGGTATCAGATCAGATCAGATCAGATCAGTCGCTCAGTCATGTCCGACTCTTTGCGACCCCATGAATGGCAGCACGCCAGGCCTCCCTGTCCATCACCAACTCCTGGAGTTCAGTCAGACTCACGTCCATCGAGTCAGCGATGCCATCCAGCCATCTCATCCTCTGTTGTACCCTTCTCCTCCTGCCCCCAATCCCTCCCAGCATCAGAGTCTTCCAGTGAGTCAACTCTTCGCATGAGGTAGCCAAAGTACTGGAGTTTCAGCTTTAGCATCATTCCTTCCAAAGAAATCCCAGGGCTGATCTCCTTCAGAATGGACTGGTTGGATCTCCTTGCAGTCCAAGGGACTCTCAAGAGTCTTCTCCAACACCACAGTTCAAAAGCATCAATTCTTCGGCACTCAGCCTTCTTCACAGTCCAGCTCTCACATCCATACATGACCACAGGAAAAACCATAGCCTTGACTAGACAAACCTTTGTTGCCAAAGTAATGTCTCTGCTTTTTAATATGCTATTCCCATCTCTTGCAAGAATTTTCCACAGTTGGCTGTGATCCACACAGTCAAAGACTTTAGTGTAGTCAATGAAGCAGATATTTTTCTGGAATTCTTTTGTTTTTACTATGATCCAACGAGTGTTGGAAATGTGACCTCTGGTTCCTCTGCCTTTTCTAAATCCAGCTTGAACATCTGGAATTCTCAGTTCACGTAGAGTTGAAGTCTAGCTTGGATAATTTTGTGCATTACATGAAATGAATGCAATTGTGTGGTACTTTGAATATTCTTTTATATTGCTCTTCTTTGAGATCGGAATGAAAACTGACATTTTTCATTCCTGTGGCCACTGCTGTGTTTTCCAAATTTGTTGGCACATTGAGTGCAGCACTTTAACAGCATCATATTTTAGAATTGGAAATAGTTCAGCTGGAATTCCATCACCTCCACTAGCTTTGTTAGTAGTAATATTTCCTAAAGCCTACTTGATCTCGCACTCCAAGATGTCTGGCTCTAGGTGAGTGATCTCACCATTGTGGTTATAGGGATTGTTAAAATCTTTTTTGTATACTTCTTCTGCGTATCCTTGCCACCTCTAATATCTTCTGCTTGTGTTAAATCCATACTATTTATATCCTTTATTGTGACCATCTTTGCATGAAATGTTTCCTTGGTATCTCCAGTTATCTTGATGAGATATCTAGTCTTTCCCATTCTTTTGTTTTCCTCTATTTCTTTGCATTGTTCACTTAGGGAGGCTTTCTTATCTCTCAGTGCTCCTTGGAACTTCATTTAGATGGATATATCTTTCCTTCTTTTCTTTGCCTTTTGTTTCTTTTCTTTTCATAGCTATTTGTAAGGCCTCCTCAAACAACCGTTTTGCCTTTTTGCATTTCTTTTTCTTGGGGATGATTTTGAATACCACCTCCTATACAATGTTACGAACTTCCATCAGCAGTTCTTCAGGCACTCTATCAGATCTAATCCCTTGAATCTCTTTGTCTCCTCCACTGTGTAATCATAAGGGATTTGATTTATGTCATACCTGAATGGCCTAGTGGTTTTCCCTACTTTCTTCAATTTAAGTCTGAATTTGGCAATACCGAGTTCATGATCAGAGCTACAATCAGCTCCTGGTCTTGTTTTTGTGGACTCTACTGAGCTTCTCCATCTTAGGCTGCAAAGAATGGCCCTTGGAAATTAATTTTGTTGTAAAGATTTTATCTTAATTTTCTCCCTGATATGGCAGGTCCTATAGGTGCAAGGACCTAAAAGCGTGTATCTTGAGATAAGTTCCTGCCTCTGGGCAGAGATCTCAGCAGCACTGCCCTGTATACAATAAGTAAGCTGTATCATGAAGACCCATATTTCTACACAGTAAAAACTGATGGATGCACAAATGTTTGCAGTATTTATGTAGAATTTCAGCCATGAGTATTTGGATTCTGGCCATCTGGGTACAACTTAGAAATATGTATATAGACCACATTTGTAAACTTATTTTGCCTTTTTGATAACTAGATTTGCTTTCAGAGGAAAGGTATTCAAATGTACACAATCTGTTTCCCTTAAGCGCTAGCAATATAATTTGCATTTAAGTTGCTTACATGCAGTCCTGAGCAACAGATTCTAAAAGCTGCAACATTTTGATTGATTGAAATAAAAAATAATTTTTAACATTATTTTGATGCTACGTGTGTGTGTGTGTGTGACACTTTAGAGTGTCCTATTTTACCTGAGAATAACACTATTTTTATTGAAACAATTTTAAGTTAATGCTATTGTGAGAAACAGTGGCTAGGACATAACTCCTGTAAAGTGTGTTTTCTGTAACTAAATGAATGAATATGTAATGCTTTAAACCTATGGCATAAACAAACACTAGGCTCTCTTATTTCATGCCATGAGGGGCATTTACTCTTAAGTCTGCTATTTTTGAATTTCATTGAATCTTAACAAAACAAAATCATTGAACAGATACTCTTTCTTCATAATTGTTAGTATCGCTCAAAAGCTATGTCTTCCATCATATTCAAACAAAACTGTCATTTTGCAAAATTAGATTATTAATTTTCACAAGGGATGAATCTCAACCTTCATGGTACTTTTTCAATATAATCATTAAGAGAAAGTTCATGAATACTTAATGAAAAAGAGGCATTTGCATCCTATAAATACCTTCAGTCTCCTGTTCTGTATGCAGTGGTTGCACTACCATCTGGCAAAGGTTTCAGTTGACTGAAGCTAAAGCAATAAATTAATACAGTAAAAGATGCTACCAACAGTTTTAAACCAATTAAAATGCTTGAAGCAGGCTCAATGCATGTTAAAATGTTATGTCTGCTGCTGCCAATAGCCATGTATAAAAGAAATATAATAAGCCAACCATGAATGAAGGAAAGTTAGCAGGAGTCAAGGGTGCCCTTCACTGTGGGCACTTATAGCAAAGGTTCACACAGTTAAAAAGTAAATACAGGCCTGTGCCCACACTGCTCAGCACACCATCTCTACCTCTCAGGCAAAACATGACACTTACTGTTTATTTTTATTGTACCTTTGTATTCAAGTAACAGAGTTTGATATTTTATATCTCTGAGAAATCTCTCCTGAACAGAATCAATTAGTGAAAAAATTAACATTTCGTTTCCCAAATTTCCATATATCACTACTGAATTAAAGAAAAGATAGAGATTGGCCCCCAAATAACTGTATAAAAAGTAGTTTCATCCAGCTTATTTATTGTAGGTTTATTTTAAAGCTACCTTTTATTTTTGAATGTATATATGGATAAAAGAAAGCAAGTGAAGATAGGTGATTTCCACAAGATCATTTAAGGTTGGCAAAACAACAAATTTATTATGTTTCATATATGAGATATTATATGTTATTTTTAATTACAATTTTCATTCTTCATAAATATGAGCAGCTTTGTGAGTTCACATTTCTAAAGCTGGTATTGTATACCCTAAACTCTGATTATTAAATAAATTTGACCAGTCTTGGTGGTAGGAGTTAAGTTCTGTAGTATTACTGAGAGGTGTGGTCCGTTTGATGGCTATTTATCTTTATTATCATAATTTGTAGTTAAATATAATTATTCTTAAAGCCCAGTTCTTTGATTCAGTCTTTTAATTGTATGGACTTTTACTTTTTAAATTTTTTATTGAAATATAGTTGTCTTACAATGTTGTGTTAGTTTCTGCTGTATAGCAAAGTGAACCAGCTATATAGGTGTATAGATCTGTGTGTGTGTGTGTGTGTGTTGTGTGTGTGTGTCCTCAGTCACTTCAGTCATGTCTGACTCTTTGTGACCCCCATGGACTACAGCCCACTAGGCTCCTTGGTCCATGGGTTTCTCCAGGCAGGAATACTGGAGTGGGTTGTCATGTCCTCCTCTAGGGGGTCTTCCCGACCCAGGGATTGAACCCACGTCTCCTGTGTTGCAGGTGGATCTTTACTGCTGAGCCACCAGGGAGGCCTATTTAATACATTTATATATATATATATATATATATATATATATATATATATATATATAAAATTCTTAAAGCCTGTATATCTCAACCCCTATTTTTTTTTTTTTTTAATTTCCTTCCCATTTAGGTCACCACAGAGCATTGAGTAGAGTTCCTTGTGCTATACGGTAGGCTCTCATGAGTTATCTATTTCATACACAGTACTGTATATACCTCAATCCTATTCTCCCAACTCATCTCACCCCCATTACCCACCAGTATCCATACATCTGTTCTCTGCCTCTGTGTCTTTATTTCTGCTTTGCAAGTGTAGTGTTTTCCTAGATTCCACATATAAGCAATATTATACTATAATTGTTTTTATCTTTTTGGCTTTCTTCACTTGTATGTCTCTAGGTCTATTCATGTTTCTGCAAAAGATCCAATTTCATTCCTTTTTATGACTAATATTACACCATATATTCCATATCTTCTTTGTCCAATCTTCTACTGATGGACATTTAGGTTGCTTCCATATCCTGGCAATTGTAAATAGTGCTTCAATAAACACTGGTGTACATGTATCTTTTGGACTTATGGTTTTCTCTGAGTATATGCCCAGGGGTAGGGTTGCTGGATCATATGGTAGTTTTATTTTATTATTTTTAAGGAACCTCCATACTGTTCTCCATAGAATTGGCTATGTGTGTGTGAAAGTTGCTCAGTTGTGTCTGACTTTTTGCAACCTCATGTACTATACAGTCCATGGGATTGTCCAAGTCAGAATACTGGAGTGGGTAGCCATTCCCCTCTCCTAAGAATTGGCTATATCAATGTACATTCCCACCAACAGTGTAGAAAGATTTTCTTTTCTCCATTACCTCTCCAGGATTCATTGTTTGTGAATTTTTTTGATGAATGCCATTCTGACTGGTGTGAGGTGCTACCTCATTGTAGCTTTGATTTGAATTTCTTGAATAATTAGTGATGCTGAGTATCTTTTCATGTTGGCCATCTGTATGCCTTCTTTGGAGAAATATTTATTTAGGTCTTCTGACTGTATAGACAATCTTAGAGACACTAACATAAATCAAAAGAATCAGCAATTCCTAAGTACTATCTATCTATAATCTATCCATCTCTCATCTATCAATTATCTATATAGGCATACCTCAGAGACATTACAGGTTCTGTTCCAGAACCTGGAACAGAATAAAGCAAATATTGTAATAAAGTGTGTCATGCAGATTTTTTGGTTTCCCAATACATGTAAAATTTATGTTTATACTACACTGAAATCTGTTAGGTGTACAATAGCTTTATGTTTAAAAAAACAATATGCATACCTTAATTTTACAAATACTTTATTGTTACAAAATGCTAACCATCATTTGCATTTCTTTTTAGTGGAGGATCTTGCCTTATGTATAGCTGCTGACTGATCCGGGTGGTTGTTGCTGAAAGTAGGGGTGGCTTTGGAAGTTCCTTTAAAAAAAAAAAAGATAATAATGAAATTTGCCACATTGATTGACTTTTCCTTTCACAAATGATTCTTCTGTATCTTGCGATGTTGTTTGGTAGTATTTTACCCATGGTAGACTGTTTTACAAGATTCTTAAACTCTCCTGCTGCTTTACCAACTAATTTTATGTAATATATTAAATCTTTTGGTGTCATTTCAACAATCTTTACAGCATCTTCATTAGATTCCATCTCAAAGAAATTATTTTCTTTGCTCATCAGTAAGAAGCAACTCCTCATCCTTTAAAGTTTAATCATGAGAGTGAAGAAATTCAGTCACACCTTCAGGCTCCGGTTAAAATTTAAATTCTCTTGCTATTTCCACCATATCTGCAGTTACTTCCTCCACTGAATCTTGAAGCCCTAAATGTTATCCAGAAGGACTGGAATCATCTTCTTCCAAACTTTTTTGTTAATGTTGATATTTTGACCTCTTTTCATGAATCACAAATGTCCTTAATGACATCTAGAATGGTTAATCCTTTTTGGAAGATTTTCAAATGACTGCCCAGATCCATGAGAGGAACCACTGTCTATGGCAGGTATAGCTTTATGAAATATATTTGTTAAGTACTAAGAGTTGAAAATTGAAATGACTCCTTGATTCATGGGCTGCAAAATGGATGTTGTGGTAGTAGCAGTGACAAAAACAGCATTAATCCCTTTGGACGTTTCCATCAGGATTCTTTGGTGACCAGGTGCACTGTCAACCAGCAGTTATATTTTGAAAGGAATAAATTTTTTTCCTAAACATCAGGCCTAAACACTGGGCTTAAAATATTCAGTAAACCATATTATAAACAGATGTGCTGTCATCCAGGCTTTGTTGTTCAAGTGATAGGGCAGCAGCAGAGATTTAGCATAATTCTTAAGAGTCCTAGAATTTTGAATTGGCAAGTGAACGCTGGCTTCATCAGCTGCATTAGCCTCTAACAAGAGAGTCAGCCTGTCCTTTGAAGCTTTGAAGCCAGTCATTGACTTCTCCTTTCTACCTATGAAATTTCTAGTGGTGTCTTCTTCCAATAGAAGGTTGTTTTTTCTACATTGAAAAATCTGTTGTTTAATGAAGTTAATTATCTCAGTTAGATCTTTTACTTGCTGAAGCTTCAACATACCCACTTGCTGCTTCCCCTTGCACTTTTATAAAGATGTCTTCTGTCCTTAAATCTTATGAATCAACCTCTGCTAGTTTTAAACTTTTCTTTTGTAGGTTCTTCACCTCTCTCAGCCTTCACAGAACTGAAGAGAGTTAGGGTCTTGCTCTGGATTAAGTTTTGACTTAAGGGGATGTTGTAATTGGTCTGATCTTCTATCCAGGTCACTAAAACTTTCTCCAAGCCCACAATTTAGCTTTCTTACCATTTGTATGTTTACAGGAATAGCATTTCAAGTTTCCTTCAAGAATTTTTCCTCTGGATTCACAAGTTGGCTAACTGTTTACACAAAAGGCCAAGCTTTCAGCCTACCTCAGCTTTCAACAAGACTTCCTATGCTTAATCATTTCTAGCATTTCATTTAAAGTGATAGACACGTAACTATTCTTACCTGAACACTTAGAGTCCATTGCAGGGCTATTAACTGACCTAATTTCAATATTGTTGTGTCTCAGGAAATAGGGAACCTGAGGAGAGGGAAGAAGCACAAGCTGGAATCAAGATTGCCGGGAGAAATATCAATAACCTCAGATATGGAGATGACACCACCCTTATGGCAGAAAGTGAAGAGGAACTAAAAAGCTTCTTGATGAAGGTGAAAGAGGAGAGTGAAAAAGTTGGCTTAAAGCTCAACATTCAGAAAACAAAGATCATGGCGTCTGTCCCACCACTTCATGGGAAATAGATGGGGAAACAGTGGAAACAGTGTCAGACTTTATTTTTGGGGGCTCCAAAATTACTGCAGATGGTGACTGCAGCCATGAAATTAAAAGACGCTTACTCCTTGGAAGAAAAGTTATGACCAACCTAAATAGCATGTTCAAAAGCAGAGACATTACTTTGCCAACAAAAGTCCATCTAGTCAAGGCTATGGTTTTTCCTGTGGTCATGTATGGATGTGAGAGCTGGACTGTGAAGAAGGCTGAGCATCGAAGAATTGATGCTTTTGAACTGTGGTGTTGGAGAAGACTCTTGAGAGTCCCTTGGACTGCAAGGAGATCCAACCAGTCCATTCTGAAGGAGATCAGCCCTGGGATTTCTTTGGAAGGAATGATGCTAAAGCTGAAACTCCAGTACTTTGGCCACCTCATGTGAAGAGTTGACTCATTAGAAAAGACTCTGAAGCTGGGAGGGATTGGGGACAGGAGGAGAAGGGGAAAACAGAGGATGAGATGGCTGGATGGCATCGCTGACTCGATGGACGTGAGTCTGAGTGAACTCCGGGAATTGGTGATAGACAGGGAGGCCTGGCATGCTACAATTCATGGGGTCGCAAAGAGTTGGACATGACTGAACAACTGAACTGAATTGAAGAGAGGGCGAAAAACTGGGGAACAGCTAGTCAGTGGAACACTCAGAATATGCACAACATTTATGAAGTTCACCATCTTATATGGGTGTGGCTTGTCCCAAACCAATTTCAATAGTAATGTCAGATATCACTGATCACAGATCACCATAACAAATATATATATATATATATGTAATAAAAGTGTTTGAAATATTGAGGGAATTACCAAACTATGATAAACAGACACAAAACAAGTAAATGCTGTTGTAAAAATATCCATAGACTTGTTTTACATAGAGTTGCCACAAATCTTCAATTTTTGAAAAACAGAATATCTGCAAAGTTCAATAAAGTGAAGCACAATAAAATGGTGGACACCTGAGGGAGTGAAAAAGTTGGCTTAAAACTCAACATTCAGAAAACTAAGATCATGGCATCCAGTCCCATCACTTCATGGCAAATAGATGGGGAAACAGTGGAAACAGTGGCTGACTTTGTTTTTCTGGTCTCCAAAATCACTGCAGATGGTGATTACAGCCATGAAATTAAAAGACGCTTACTCCTTGGAAGGAAAGTTATGACCAACCTAGACAGCATATTAAAAAACAGAGACATTACTTTGCCAACAAAGGTCCATCTAGTCAAGGCTATCGTTTTTCCTGTGGTCATGTATGGATGTGAGAATTGGACTACAAAGAAAGCTGAGCTCCAAAGAATTGATGCTTTTGAACTGTGGTGTTGGAGAAGACTCTTGAGAGTCCCTTGGACTGCAAGGAGATCCAACCAGTCCATCCTAAAGTAGATCAGTCCTGGGTGTTCACTGGAAGGACTGATGTTGAAGCTTAAACTCTAATACTTTGGCCACCTGATGTGAAGAGCTGACCCTTTGGAAAAGACCTTGATCCTGGGAAAGATTGAGGGCAGGAGGAGAAGGGGACGACAGAGGATGAGATGGTTGGATGGCATCACCGACTCAATGGACATGGATTTGGGTGGATTCCGGGAATTGGTGATGGACAGGGAGGCCTGGAGTGCTGCGATTTTTGGGGTCTCAAAGAGTCGGATACGACTGAGCGACTGAACTGATTGACCTACTTATCTTCCAAAGTGAAACTTATGAGTACTCTGATGATGATACAGATTGATTCAACTGTCCAGGGACTCTGAAAACCTGCGCTCCAGTCTGAAAAGCCCCACCTCAGTCAGGAGCACACAGAGCCAAAAACAGGGGTCAGTAGGGAAAACTCCATCCAAACATAGGAACAATCTGAACTCCAAAATGGGGAAAGTTCATTCTGGGGAGACAAAACAATTACATCTAAAGCAACTTTAATTTGTAGTTTCCTTTTCTGCTCACCTTCTTCCTAATTTCTTAAATTTATCTCAGAGTAGTATTGTTTAATGGCAACCCACTTCAGTATTCTTGTCTGGAGAATCCCAAGGACGTGGCGGCCTGGTGGGCTACCATCTATGGGGTCACACAGAGTCGGACATGACTGAAGCGACTTAGTAGCAGCAGCAGCAGTATTGTTTAATTGGCCAAAATCATGGGGGGTGAAACAAACAGGACGATATCATACTCCTATGATTACTCCTTTGAAGAAAACCAGTACTGGGGCTGCACTGCTGACAATGCTTCTCTGATGTCAATTATAATCAAGATAACTGGTAAATATAACATCTACTATTTATTGAGAGCTGTTTTCACACATGTTTCTATACACTTTATTATTGGGGAAAAATTTTATATTAATTAAGATCTCTGCAGAAAGAAAGACTTGTGTTTGAATGCTCCTCCTGATGGAAGCTTAACATTCTAAGTTTTTATTTTCATAGGGAGATTATAGCAGCACATATTTCATTGCCTTGTGATGAAATTTAAATGGAAAAAGAATATATACATAGAGCATAATATATATTTATTGAGACCTCAGCACATACCAGATATGCATAATAATAAATGTTCATTATTCATTAGTATCAGATAGGAAGCCAGGTCTTGCATAATTGTGTTGTGTATTGTCATAAAGATAAAAGATAATATGGCTTAAATCTTGTCTCTCTGACTTCAGAATCCTCATTGTTAAATACCGTGCCTCTTTTTTTGTAGTTCTCTTTATTAATACAGTGATTTTTCTATTATATGTTAAAAGTCATAGTATGTGGAAAAGACAATTGAATGTATACAGCTTAGATGCCTAGTTTATACATGATGCTATAGCCAGAGACTATTCAGCTCCATGTCAAATATCACAGAATTTGTCAATGGTCCAATTGAGACTAGAGTTAGTACTCTTTATCTGCAATCCAAAGCTTTAAAATGATTTTAAATGGAAAGAATCAGGAGAAAGTATATAACATAAATGTAGTTTTTGAATCATCATAGTTAAAATGAAAATGAATACCAATAACTCACCACAAAATTTTAGAAAAAGAATATGCTCAATAATATTGAAATTATCACCTCCTTTCATGAAAAAGGTTATCATTATTCTGAATTTTCCTAACTCTCTGTCTTAAAAAGCATTTATCATGTATAAATGATTCATCTACTTACTGTTTAGTTTTGCATGCTTTTGAACCTTATAAAATTTATCAAACTACTCCAAATATTTACATGAGACCAGATATGTTACCCCTATTATATAGAACATGAAATATATAAAGAAAAAAGCTTATTAAAGAAGCTCTCTGTAACTGATATTCCTTAGCTGGATTTGTCACTCCCTGAATGTCAATAAAGTGCCTGAATCAGTTAGAGAAGACTGAGACAAATATGTTTTTATACCAAGGAAGATAAATGTATCTCTTTAGGTATGGCAGCCTACTTTATGGAAAGATACTACTGCTTATGGGAAATAATCATGAATACCAACTAAATGGCAAAAGGGCACTTGAGTGAAAAGTGAAAGACTGTTAAAAATAAAATAGTAGTCAGTATGAATGCTTTTAATCTGAATTTTGGTTTGATCAAGAAAGACAGAGTATTAAAGCCATTAATATCTCTGTGATAATACACCTGAACAAGAGTAGAACCACACTTTCAGACAAAGTGTAACCCCCATGATATCTTCATTTCCCACTTAACCTTTAGATTCATCCATACACCCTATTATCAAACACTTTGCTCTATCTCATATCAATTTGCATAATTTCTTTCTTTTGCCAGCATTGCTTATTCATTTTATGTGATCAGTTAACAAAATAATATGAGTATTTTCTACATCAAAGTCAAAACTGCAAAAGATATGCAAGAGTAACATCACTATTAAAAGCTTGTTTCATCTCCGTACACACCTTTAGCTTCACGCAGAGGAAGCCCTCATCAGGGTCAACTGGATAACTTCATGAATACACACACATTACTCCGACACCTGCCTAGGCTACTTTATTTCCATTCACATATGCTTTACTAATTATTCAAAACCTAAGTCCAAGCAATGTCTTCTCTAGAAAGCTCACCTGATCTCAAAATCAGAGAAAGAATCCCTTCCTCTGTGTATCCATAGCACCCATTCATGAGCTCTACTTATTTTGGACTGTTATTATAATAGAGTTGCCTGCAATAGCTTTGCAGATGGGCACTATGTCTTATTCATCCATTTTCAGCATGAAGCAAACCATCGGGTAGATGAAAACACAATTGAGGACTGAAGGAATGAACCAATGGGAACAGTTTGTTAGGCATCACCAAGAGAGGAGATTCTATAAACAGTGACCATATATTTTCTTTGTCTTGTCTTTTCTAAAATTTGCTAATAATTCAAATGCTTCTTAGTAGTTTGGGTTATCAGTTTTTAAAAAATTAGGGCCTACTTCATGAATTTGCTTTGTGACCAGTATCTTCAAACAGGACATACATTGTATGAATATCCAAGCATTTCTTTGAATTTAGCAACAATGCTTTTATGATATGAGCTATATTTCACTCATTTTATCTTCTGTGACTATTAACTTATCTTGCTATCCTGTGCCCACAATTGGCATGACTCATGGACAATATGGCAAAAGTTTAACATAATTTGAATAGAAACAAAATCAATATAAAGGGACATGGGGGCTCTCCACTAAGAGGTGATGATTGCATGACAGTATAAGCTTGATATTTTAAAGTTTGTGGATATTAAATTGGGAGGAGGAACTTCTATTATATTCATTTTTACCCTGTCAGAATTTAACCTCTTTATACAAAACACAGCATTGTGTTCCCTACATTTCAATTAAAAGTCTCCTTTTATAATCACATCCCTAACCTTAAATGTGTGAAATAATTATGCACATAAGTGACTTTTATAAAGAATAAAAATGATTTACAGATCAGGAAATACAAGTTTAATCATAATCTTACTTATTTTGAAGTTAAAAAACATTATTTTAATTTAAAATAAAGGCATTCCATTGAATGCTAAATGATTGACATTATGCAAATTAGATCTAGACAAGTATAATAGTGCTTCACACAGGTGTGCTATATTTCAAAACTAACATCATAATAATCTGCTCAATTCATATTTGATGAGCATAGAAAACTGTATTGTAAGCTTGCCATGCTTCAAGATTTATCTCTAGAAAGCCGTCTTTAAAGCATTTCTGAGTTGCAAATTAATTATAATGAAAGCACCCCTATGAAGTTGTTATTTTCAATGAATTTTATATGCTTTGCAGCATGGTTTTTACAGAAATTTTTATGTTTTTAAGCATCATCACCAGACATATATTCTGATTGCCCAAGAATAAGTAAAACAAATTGTAGAGTCAATTACCTTTGGAATAGAATTGCAGTTAAATACAGACAAAATTGACATATACTTCATAGTGCTTGTGGAGATTTTGCTAGTATAAAAATATTCTTAATAATAATGATAACTAAAATATTGAAAGCATACTGAATGTTATAGGCACTGTGATAAGACAAAATAGATCTGAATTTAATTAGCTTTTTAAAATTTACTTAAAAGCTATTTTTGTCCTTTTTCACTAATAATACATACCAACACTGTACATTTTGGTGATAGATGATAGATAGTCTCATTTTTCCTTATAAAAACACTTAAATTTCTTAGGATGAGAAATATACACTTATTCTAATGTATTGATCATCATTATAACAAACAGATATACATTATCAAAATAAATTGTTCAAAATATTCTGCACATGGCTTCTCCAGCAACTAACTTAGGATTCTTTATATGGTCACTGAGTTACAAAAGGACAAGTGTCAGTGCATGAGGTAATCAAGCCTCTACGTCTGTCACATTTTTCAATGTCCCTTTGGTATAATGATGGTATAATACATTAGAATAAGTCAAACATACTAGATACACATTATGGAAATGAATTGTTCTCATATAATTCAAAACAAGCTGAATGACCAAGCTTAGATTCACTATGGGAAGAGTCTGCATAATGGTCTGGATAACCATGAGATATAATTTTCATGGTGGTGGTTTCGTCACTAAGTCATGTCTGACTCTTATGACCCCATGGACTGCAGCCTGCCAAACTCCTCTGTCCATGGTATTCTCCAGGAAAGAATAGTGAAGTGGGTTGCCATTTCCTTCTCCAGGGGATCTTCCCAACCCAGGAATCGAATGTGGGTCTCCTGCCTTTCAGGCATATTCTTTACTCACTGAGCTATGAGAGAAGCCATTTTCATGGCTGGATATTAATGTAATAACCTACAATACAATGTGACTCTAATGATTCATATTCATAATTCATTAGCCCCTTCTAAGATATCGTAAACCTCAAATAATAAGGCATATAGTCTAAATTCCATGATCTTGGGACTTGGACTATATCAGGTTACAAATGAAATTTCTTAATATAACTCCTTGAGTATTTCTCCTCTTTATACACAGTCTTTAGAATTAAAACAAAAAGATGTCTGTTTCAGGCAAAGTTAAAATGAGGACAAGATAAAGGATTTTTACTTTACTATTTTAAAAATGGAAGTTATGGAAAGCACATAGGAACACGATCATAGCAATTTAAAAATTCATCCAGGAGAGAACAATATGGCAAAGGAGTAGGTGGATGTGGAATACATCTCTCTCCACGGATACATCAGGAATGCACCTTCAGACACAGAAGTGCATGCAGAACACGAGCTGAGAGTGGACAGGAGTACATAATCAGTGAAAAAGAATATATCAGTAGTCAGTCAGTCAGTTCAGTTGCTCACTTGTGTCCGACTCTTTGTGACCCCATGAATCGCAGCATGCCAGGCCTCCCTGTACATCAACATCTCCCAGAGTTCACTCAAACTCACGTCCGTTGAGTTGGTGATGCCTTCCAGACATCTCATCCTCTGTCGTTCCCTTTTCCTCCTGCCCCTAATCCCTCCAAGCATCAGAGTCTTTTCCAATGAGTCAACTGTTTGCATGAGGTGGCCAAAATACTGGAATTTCAGCTTCAGCATCATTCCTTCCAAAGAACACCCAGGGCTGATCTCCTTTAGAATAGACTGGTTGGATCGCCTTGCAGTCCAAGGGATTCTCAAAAGAATATATAGACCCATGCAAAACTTGAGATCAAGCCCCAAGGCTCTGGAGTTGGACCACTGACTCCAAGAGCCTAGGCTACCAGAGAACTAACCCTAGGGAGCATGAAATAGTGAGAACTCACACAAACGAAACCACTTGAATATAAGATCTGGCATCACCCAACCTCCAGTAGCACTCTGTGCAGGACGCCTCATCTAAATAACAAACAACAACAAAAAAAACAAATCCAATTATCAGCAGACAGGATTACCACATCACTCAGCCTTGCCCATTAGAGGAAAAACAAACAAACAAAAACTCAGCACAAGTCTCACTCTACACAAAGCTCACCCAAACCACTGGACCAACTTTAGGAGGGCAGAAACCAAAGGGAAGAAAGAATTCAACTTTGCTTGAAGCCTTGGAAAAAGAGACCTCAAACACAATGACTTAAAAAAATAATAATAATGAAAAGGCAGAGAAATGCTGCACAAATGAAAGAACAAACTAGAAACACAGAAGTCTATGTGAAAGAAGAGGAAATAGGCAATCTACCTGAAAAAAATTCAGAATAATGATAGTAAAGATGATCAAAAACCTTGAAAACAATTTAAAAAAATTGAAATTGTACAAGCCTCTTCTCTGACCACAGTGCTAGAGACTAGATAGCAGTTACAAGAAAAAAATGGTAAGAAACATGGTCACATGTAGATTAAGCAACACATTTCTAAATAACCAACAGGTTACTGAAGAAATCAAAAGAAAAATTTAAAAAGTTTCTAGAAACAAATGACAATGAAAACATGACAACTCAAAACCTATGGGATGCAGCAAAAGAAGTTCTAAGAGGGAAATTTATAGCAATACCATCCTACCTCAAGAAACAAGAAAACATCAAACAGACAAACTAACTTTACACCTAAAACAACTGGAAAAAGGGGAACAAAAAAACCCCCAAAATTAGTAGAAGGAAAGAAATCATAAAGATCTGAGCAGAAACGATGAAAAAGAAATGAAAGAAACAATAGTAAAGATTAATAAAACTAAAAACTGGTTCTTTGAGAAGATAAAATTGACAAACCTTTAGCCAGATTCATCAAAAAAAAAAAAAAAGAATCAAATTAACAAAATTACAAATGACAAAGGAGAGGTTACAATTGACATTGCAGAAATACAAAGGATTGTGAGACTATTATGAACAATTATATGGCAAAAAAATGGATAATCTGGAAGAAATGCATAGATTCTTAGAAAAGTTCAATCTTCAAGACTGAACCAGGAAGAAATAGAAATTATGAACAACCCATTTACAAGCACTGAAATTGAAGCTTTGATCAAAAATCTCCCCAAAAACAAAAGCCCAAGACCAGATGGCTTCACAGGAGAATTCTATCAAAGATTTAGAGAAGAGCTAATGCCTATCCTTTTAAAACTCTTTCAAAAAATTGCAGAGGAAGGAATGCTTCCAAACTCATTCTACAATGTCACCATCACCCTGATACCAAAACCAGACAAAGACAACACAAAGAAAGAAAAATACAGACCAATATCACTGATGAACATAGATGCAAAAATCCTCAACACAATTTTAGCAAACAGAATTCAGCAGCACACCAAGTTGGGTTTATTCCAGGAATGCAAGGATTCTTCAGTATACACAAATCAATCAATGTGATACACCATATTAACAAATTGAAAGATAAAAACAATATGATAATCTCAATAGATGCTGAAAAAGCCTCAATAGATGCTGAAAAAGACTGACAAAATTCAGCACTGATTTATGATTAAAATTCTTCAAAAAATGGGCATAGAAGGAACCTACCTCAATATAGTAAAGGACATATATGATAAGCCTACAGCAAACTTTATTCTGAATGGTGAAAAACTGAAAGCATTCTCCCTGAGATCAGGAACAAGACAAGGGTGTCCACTTTCACCACTATTATTCAACATAGTTCTGGAAGTCTTAGCTTCAGCAATCAGAGAAGAAAAAGAAAAGGAATCAAGATTGGAAAAGAAGGAGTAAAGCTCTCACTGTTTGCAGATGACATGACACTATACATAGAAAACCCTAAAGATAGTATCAGAAAGTTACTAGAGCTAATCAGTGAATTTAGCAAAGTTGCAGGGAACAAAATCAATACACAGAAATCACTTGCATTTCTATATATTAACAATGCAAACTCAGAAAGAGAAATTACTATTCACCATTGCAACAAATAGAATTAAATATCTAGGAATAAACTTACCTAAGGAGACAAAAGAACTGTACACAGAAAATTATAAGACACTGATGAAAGAAATTAAAGATGATATGAGCAGATAGATTCCATGCTCCTTAGTAAGAAGAATAAATATGTGAAAATGACTATACTCCCAAATGCAAATCTACAGATTCAATGTGATCCCTATCAAATTACCAATGGCATTTTTCACAGAACTGGAACAAAAAATTTCATAATTCATATGGAAATACAAAAGACCCCGAATGGTCAAAGTAGTCTTGAGAAAGAAGAATGGAGCTGGAGGAATCAACCTTCCTGACTTCAGATTTTACTACAAAGCTACAGTTATCAAGACAGTATGATACTGGCAATAAAACCAGAAATACAGATCAAGGGAACAAGATAGATAGCCCAGAAATAAACCCATGCACCTATGGGTATCTCTTGACAAAGGAGGTGAGAATATACAATGGGACAAAGACAGCTTCTTCAATAAATAGTGCTGGGAAAACTGAACAGCTACGTGTAAAAGAATGAAATTAGAACATTTCCTAACACCATACACAAAGATAAACTCAAAATACATTAAAGACCTAAATGTAAGACCAGAAACTATAAAACTCATACAGGAAAACATAGGCAGATCACTTGATGACTTAAATCAAAGCAAGATGTCCTGTGACTCACCTCCTAGAGTAATGGAAATAAAAACAAAAGTAAACAAATGGGACCTGAATAAACTTAAAAGCTTTTGTAGAGCAAAAGAAACTACAAGCAAAGTGAAATTATAGCCCTCAGAATGGGAGAAAATAATGGCAAATGAAACAACTGACAAAGGATTAATTTCCAAAATATACAAGCAGCTCATACAACTCAATACCAGAAAAACAAACAACCCAATCAAAAAATGGGTAAAAGAAGTAAACAGACATTTCTCCAAAGAAGACATACAGATGGCTAACAAACACATGAAAAGATGCTCAACATCACTCATTATTAGAGAAAGGCAAACCAAAACCACAATAAGACATCACCTCACACTGGTCAGAATGGCCAGCAAAAAGTCTACAAATAATAAACTCTGGGGAGGGTGTAGAGAAAAGGGAACACTCTTGTACTGTTGGTGGGAATGTAAATTGATACAGCCACTATGGAAGAAGGTATGGACATTCCTAAAAAAAATCTGGGAGTAAAACTACCACATAACCCAGCAATCCCACTCCTAGGCATATGCCCTGAGGAAACCAAAATTGAAAGAGACACATGTATTCCGTTTTTCACTGCAGCACTATTTACAATAGCTAGAACAGGGAAGTAACCTAGATGTCCATTGACAGATGAATGGATAAAGAAGTTGTGATACACATACACAGTGGAATATTACTCAGGCATAAAAAGGAACACACTTCAGTCAGTTCTATTATACAGAGTGAAGTGAGTCAGAAAGAGAAAGATAAATATCATATTCTAATGCACATATACACAATCTAGAAAAATGCTGCTGAAGAATTTATTTACAGGGCAGCAATGGAGAAACAGACATAGAGAATAGACTTATGGACATGGGGAGAGAGGAGGAAAGGGTGAGATGTATGAAAAGAGCAACATGGAAACTTATATTATCATATGCAAAATAGATAGCCAAGGGGAATTTGCTGTATGGCTCAGGGAACTTAAACAGGGGCTCTGTATCAACTTAGAGGGGTGGAATGGGGAGGGAACTAGGAGGGAGGTTCAAAAGGGGAGGTGTGTGTGTGTGTGTGTATGTATATATATATATATATATATATATATAAAACTATGGCTGATTCCTGTTGAGATTTGACAAAAAATAACAGAATTCTGTAAAGCAGTTATTCTTCAATAAAGTAATAAGTTTAACAGAAAAAAATTCAGTTGGACACATATTTTAGCCGTCCCATTCTAGTAAGGCTGAGTGCTGAAGACATGATGCTTTTGAATTGTGGTGTTGGATAAGAGTCTTAAGAGTCCCTTGAATATCAAGGGGAATCAAACTAATCAATTCTAAAGGAAATCAACACTGAATAGAATGATGCCGAAACTGAAGCTCCAATCCTTTGGCTACCTGATGAGAAGAGTTGACTCACTGGAAAAGACTCTGATGCTGGAAAAAATTGAGGGAAGAGGAGAAGGGAGCAACAGAGGGTAGGATGGCTGAATGGCATCACTGACTCAATGGACATGTGTTTGAGCAAACTCTGGGAGATAGGGAAGGACAGGGAAGCCCGGCGTGCTGCAGTTCCTGCAGTTGCAAAGAGTCAGACACAACTCAGCAACAAAATAACAACTCTAGGAACAGAAAAAATATTTTTGATTAGGGCCCAACTCCAGTTCTTTGGTGAAACTCCCTATTCATTTATTCTCCATGGTGCTTGGATTTGTCATCTGAGCTGTTGGTTCTGCTTTTTGAGAGATTATTCTTTTTTCCATAAATAATGGCCTGTGTTTGCAGATGAAAAACTTTCACAATGTTTCCTAATCATAGAAAGTTGTAAAAGTAGAGGACTTTTTCACGTTGCATCAACACAGTTTTTTTACAGCTCAGTCTTTAGGTATTCTTTTAAAATACAGTTATGTTAAACTTTGTGCTGTTACCTATGGATTTCATCGGTACATACACCATGATTCAAAGCCAAGGCCATGCTTATTTTTAAGGCAATCCTTTATCTAGTTTGGGTTTGTCAGGCTGCTGAGGGACTGATATTTAGATTCTTATAAACACTTTTATATAAACAAGAGGATCTTCAAACACTAACTCAAAAATTTCCCTGTTCCTATGAAAGTATTTACAGTGACAAGTTCAGTTCAGTTCATTGCTCACTTGTGTCCCACTCTTTGCGACCCCATAGACTACAGCATGCCAGGCCTCCCTGTCCATCACCAACTCCCAGAGTTTACTTAAACTCATGTCCATTGAGTCAGTGATGCCATCCACCCATCTCATCCTCTGTTTCCCCCTCTCCTCCCGCTTTCAGTCTTTCCCAGCATCAGGGTCTTTTTCAATGAGTCAGCTCTTCGCATCAGGTGGCCAAAGTATTGGAGTTTCTGCTTTAACATCAGTCCTTCCAATGGATATTTGGGGCTGATTTCCTTTAGGATGGACTGGTTGGATCTCCTTGCAGTCCAAGGGACTCTCAAGAGTCTTCTCCAACACCACAGTTCAAAAGCATCAATTCTTTGATGCTCAGATTTCTTTAAAGTCCAACTCTCATATCCATACATGGCTACTGGAAAAACCATAGCCTTGACTAGATGGACCTTCATTGGCAAAGTAATGTTTGAAGAAATATGGATTTCTCAAGAAGCAGGTCAGGTGGTCTGGTATTCACATCTCTTTCAGAATTTTCCACAGTTTATTGTGATCCACACAGTCAAAGGCTTTGGTACAGTCAATAAAGCAGAAATAGATGAGATTTTTAATATGCTGTGTAAGTTGGTCATAACTCTTTTTCCAAGGAGCAAGCACCTTTTAATTTCATAGCTGCAGTCAAGATCTGCAGTGATTTTGGAGCCCCCAAAGATAAAGTCTGCCACTGTTTCCACTGTTTCCTGATCTATTTGCCAGGAAGTGATGGGACTGGATGCCATGATCTTAGTTATCTGAATGTTGAGCTTTAAGCCAACTTTTTCACTCTCCTCATTCACTTTCATCGAGGTGCTTTAGTTCTTCTTCTCTATCTGCCATAAGGGTGGTGGTGTCATCTGCATATCTAAGGTTATTGTTATTTCTCCCTGCAGTCTTGATTCCAGCTTGTACTTCTTCTAGCCCAAGGCTTCTCATGATGTACTTTGCATATAAGTTAAATGAACAGGGTGACAATATACAGCCTTGAGGGACTCTTTTTCCTATTTTGAACCAGTCTGTTGTTCGTTATACAGCTCTAACTGTTACTTCCGAGTTGCATATGGATTTCTCAAGAGGCGGGTCAGGTGGTCTGGTATTCCCATCTCTTTCAGAATTTTCCACAGTTTATTGTGATCCACACAGTCAAAGGGTTTGGTACAGTCAATAAAACAGAAATAGATGTGTTTTCTGGAACTCTCTTGCTTTTTCGATGATCCAGCAAATGTTGGCAATTTGATCTCTGGTTCCTCTGTCTTTTCTAAAACCAGCTAGAACATGTGGAAGTTCATGGTTCACGTATTTTTGAAGCCTGGCTTGGAGAATTTTGAGCATTAGTTTATTAGCATGTGCTGCTGCTGTTGCTGCTGCTAAGTTGCTTCAGTTGTGTCCAACTCTGTGCGACCCCATAGATGGCAGCCCACCAGGCTCCCCCGTCCCTGGGATTTTCCAGGCAAGAATATTGGAGTGGGTTGCCATTTTCTTCTCCAGTGCATGAAAGTGAAAAGTTAAAGTGAAGTCGTTCAGTCATGTCCAACCCTTAGCGACCCCATTGAGATGAATACAATTGTGCGGTAGTTTGAGCATTCCTTGGCATGCCTCTCTTTTGGATTGGATTGAAAACTAACCTTTTCCAGCTCTGTGCCCATCTTTAAGCTTTCCAAATTTGCTGGCATATTGAGTGCAGCAATTTCACATCATCATCTTTTAGGATTCGAAATAGCTCAACTGGAATTTCATCAACTCCACTAGCTTTGTTCATAGTGATGCTTCTTAAGGCCCACTTAAATTCACGTTCCAGGATTTCTGGCTCTAGGTGAGTGATCACACCATAGTGATTATCTGGGTCGTGAAGATGTTTTTTGTACCTTTCTGTGTATTCTTGGCATCTCTTCTTAATATCTTCTGCTTCTGTTAGATCCATACTATTTCTCTCCTTTATTGTGCCCATCTTTGCATGAAATGTTCCCCTGGTATCTCTAATTTTCTTGAAGATATCTCTAGTCTTTCTCATTCTATTGTTTTCTCTATTTCTTTGCACTGATCACAGAGAAAGGCTTTCTTATCTTTCCTTGCTATGTGTTGGAACTTTGCATACAAATAAGTATATCTTTCCTTTTCTCCTTTGCTTTTTGCTTCTCTTCTTTCACAGCTATTTGTAAGGCCTCCTCAGACAGCCATTTTGCCTTTTTGCATTTCTTTTTCTTGGGGACAGTCTTGATTCCTTCTCCTGTACAATGTCACAAACCTCCATCCACAGTTCTTCAGACACTCTTGTCTATCAGATCTAGTCCCTTAAATATATTTGTCACTTCACTGTATAATCGTAAGGGATTTGATTTAGGTCATATCTGAATAGTCTAGTGGTTTTCCCTACTTTCTTCAATTTCAGTTTGAATTTGGCAATAAGGAGTTCATGATCTGACACAGTCAGCTCCCAGTCTTGTTTTTGCTGACTGTATAGAGTTTCTCCATCTTTGGTTGCAAAGAATATAATCAATTTGATTTCACTGTTGACCATCTGCTAATGTCCATGTGCAGAGTCTTCTCTTGTGTTGTTGGAAGACGGTGTTTGCTACGACCAATGCATTCTCTTTACAAAACTCTATTATGCTTTGCCCTGCTTCATTCTATACTCCAAAGACAAGTTTGTCTGTTACTCCAGGTGTTTCTTGACTTCCTACTTTTGCATTCCGGTCCCCTATAATGAAAAGGACATGTTTTATGGGTGTTAGTTTTAGAAAGTCTTGTAGGCCTTCATAGAACCATTCAACTTCACCTTCTTCAGCATTACTGGTTGGGACATAGATTTGGATTATCATGATAGTGAATGGTTTTCCTTGAAAACGAATGGAGATCATTCTGTCGTTTTTGAGATTGCATCCAGGTACTGCATTTTGGACTCTTTTGTTTACTATGATGGCTACTTCATTTCTTCAAAGGGATTCTTACCCACAGTAGTAGATATAATGGTCATCTGAGTTAAATTCACCCATTCCAGTCCATTTGTTTGCTGATTTCTAAAATGTCAATATTCACTCTTGCCATCTCCTGTTTGACCACTTCCAATTTGCCTTGATTCATGGACCTAACATTCCAGGTTCCTATGCAGTATTAATGTTTACCGAATCGGACCTTGCTTCTTTTTTTTTTTTTTTTTTTCAGTTACTAGATTTTTTTTTTTTTTTTTTATTTTATTTATTTATTTTTTAAAATTTACAATATTGTATTGGTTTTGCCATATATCAAAATGAATCTGCCCCAGGTATACATGTGTTCCCCATCCTGAACTCTCATCCCTCCTCCTTCCCCATACCATCCCTCTGAGTCGTCCCAGTGCACCAGCCCCAAGCATCCAGTATTGTGCATTGAACCTGGACTGGCGACTCATTTCATATATGATATTATACATGTTTCAATGCCATTCTCCCAAATCATCCCACCCTCTCCCTCTCCCACAGAGTCCAAAAGACTGTTCTATACATCAGTGTCTCTTTTGCTGTCTCGTATACAGGACCTTGCTTCTTTACCAGTCACATCCACAGCTGGATGATGTTTTTGCTTTGGCTTCATCTCTTCATTCTTTCTTCATTCTTTCCACTGTTCTCCAGTAGCATATTTGGCACCTACAGACCTGGGGAGTTCATCTTTCAGTGTCCTACCTTTTTGCCTTTTCATACTGTTCATGGGGTTCTCAAGGCAAGAATACTGAAGTGGTTTGCTAGTCCCTTCTCCAGTGGACCACATTTTTTCAGAACTCTCCAGCATGACCCATCCATCTTGGGTGGCCCTACACAGCATGGCTCACAGTTTCACTGAGTTAGACAAGGCCATGGTCCATATGATTAGATTGGTTAGTTTTCTGTGATTTTGGTTTTCAGTCTGTC
Organism: Bos mutus; assembly: GCF_027580195.1. Taxonomy (NCBI): domain Eukaryota; kingdom Metazoa; phylum Chordata; class Mammalia; order Artiodactyla; family Bovidae; genus Bos; species Bos mutus. Next base: position 50,760,354 of record NC_091633.1, on the reverse strand, counting down.
TGCCCTCTGATGGAGAAGGATAAGAGGCTTATGGAAGCTTCCTGATAGGAGAAATTGACTGAGGGGGACCTGGCTCTTGTTCTGATGAGCGGGGCAATGCTTAGAAAATCTTTAATCCAGGTTTTTGTTGATGGGTGGATCTGTGTTCCCTCCCTGTTATTTACCTGGGGCCTAACTATGGTGGAGGTAATGAAGATAATGGTGACCTCCTTCAAAAGATCCCATGCATGTACTGCTCCACTCAGTGCCCCCAACCCTGAAGCAGGCCACCACCAACCCACACCTATGCTGGAGACTCCTGGACATGCACAAGCAAGTCTGGGTCAGTCTCTTGTGAGATCACTGCTCCTTTCCCCTGGGTCCTGGTGCACAAGGTTCTGTTTGTGCCTTCCAAGGGTCTATTTCACAGTCCTGTGTGTGTTCCTCAGGTCATTTCTTGTTAAGGAATACCCTGCCTAATGGAGAAGCTGGGGAAGAGATTCACACAATTTTATACTCCAGTTTTATACTATGTACTGAGTTAGATTTTCTTTAAATTTTCTTTATGCAGTGAATACTTACTTTTTAAAAAGAATTCTTAAATCAATTACTGTATTGTGTACAGCCAGAAATTCATAACTAAAATATTCAACATTTTGTCTAGAAATTTACTTAGCCAGATCCACAATATTTGGGTTATTGTTATTATTATTTTAGTCTTCCTGGTTGCTCTCAGGTGATACTGCTTACCATGTTTTTTTTTTTTTTTTTTTTGTACTATATGAGTCTTCTTTATATCAGCCTCTAAAACTAGTTTCATACCTTCTTTCTGGTTTTACCTAGAAATTACAAACTGCCTTCTAAAACATTTTTGGTTAGTGCCTGCCCCTAATCTTGAAGACATTATCTCATGTTTTATATTTTTGTTTCAGTAAGACCTCAAGTCCAGAGCCAATTTCTGTATTTATCATATACTGCTGCCCAAAAGAATTCTGTGGCTTGAAAAAGCAACCATTTATATGCTTGTTACTCTATATAAGTTACCAACTTAGGCACTGAAACTGTTCTGCTTTATGTGGTGTCAGCCATTCTACCTCATACTTTTGTTCTCTGTTGACACTTTGGTTGGGGACTAGTTGGTCCTGGATGACCAGTGACCTGATTGTCAGTTTCTGGAATCTGTCAGTCACATTGCCTCAATTTTCCTGCACAAGGCCTTCCTATAGGCTAGCTTGGGCTTTCTTAGTTTCTCTTAGTCTCCAAGAAGAGAAACCTCAATATATAAATATTTTAAAATTCTCTGTGAATATCTTATGGGCTGATTCTATTGGCTAAATTCAAGCTCAGTCATTGTGGGAGCAACTACTTGAGTGCATAGCTACCAGGATTGGTAGAAGTCATTAATACAAACTATTTCCCACAGTGGCTATATTTACCTTTTTTTCCCCTAGGATTTTGATTACAAATCACAGCTGTCAAAGATTCCTGGAAAATAAAGGACCTGATAGTCTGGCTATAACAATTTGGTTATAGATAAGACAGAAAAAATTAATCCCAGGCCATTTTCTTTTGCAAGTTAAACTTATTTTATATAGGCATAACAAATATTTAATATATGTTTAATAATTATATAATTTTAATATTATATAAATAACATATACATTTACTAGGTATATTAAATGTATATGTAATTAACATACATTAAATATGTTATACAAAATTGAAAATAATAATTAAAGCAAACAAACATTAATGGAGATATAAAACAGGCAAAACACAGTAGACTAAGGTATTAATATTATTTGTTAAGTCTGGATTCTAGAAGGAATGCTAACTCCATATTTCTCCTTATTTGCTCTCTTTCAAACCATCTTCTCTCCTTTGTAGCATGGTACTTCCCTTGATCTTGTTGAGACTAAATATTTCAGTCAATAATCATTTTCAAAGACTTTAGAGTTGTCTCCAAAGCAATATTGCAGATCTTCACTTTAACTGTCAATTTTATATAACTTTTTAAGAAGTATGACTTCAGTAGTTTGACTTCAAGCATAATCAAAATGAGTGATCAGATTTAAAGAACTTCTTTATATTTTATCCCATCCTTTTAATGTGTGATCAGCCTTTGACACTGATTTTCAGTGTTAACAACTAACTACTCAATCCGTATCTCAAATGACAAATACAGTAAAAATATAATGACCATAAAATAATGACCATATTTAAATCTCATGATGATTGGTATGGCTGGAAGGCAGAGTATTGGGTGGGTGGACAAAGATTATAATATGGGAGAAGCAGTATCATCTGCTTTAGAATTTATCCTTTGTGACACTATGTTATGGACAGGTGGAAGCTTGTTTAAATACTATAGAACTTTTTATGAAAGATAAATCTGTGGAGGATGCATTTGTAAGATAATAAAATCTTTGTTAAAAAGATCAAGGAAAGTTTTTCTTTTATAACAATAACATGAATGGATGTTGGATTTTGTCACAGGCTTTCTCTGCATCCATTGAGATCATCATACGGTTTTTATTCTTCAATTTGTTAATGTGGTGTATTACATTGATTGATTTGCGGATATTGAAGAATGCTTGCATCCCTGGGATAAAGCCCTCTTGGTCATGGTGTATGATCTTTTTAATGTGTTGTTGGATTCTGATTGCTAGAATTTTGTTAAGGATTTTTGCATCTATGTTCATCAGTGATATTGGCCTGTAGTTTTTTTTTTTTCTGTGGCATCTTTGTCAGGTTTTGGTATTAGGGTGATGGTGGCCTTATAGAATGAGTTTGGAAGTTTACCTTCTTTTGCAATTTTCTGGAAGAGTTTGAGAAGGATAGGTGTTAGCTCCTCTCTAAATTTTTGGTAGAATTCAGCTGTGAAGCCATCTGGACCTGGCCTTTTGTTTGCTGGAAGATTTCTGATTACAGTTTCAATTTCCGTGCTTGTGATGGGTCTGTTAAGATTTTCTATTTCTTCCTGGTCCAGTTTTGGAAAGTGGTACTTTTCTAAGAATTTGTCCATTTCTTCCTCGTTGTCCATTTTATTGGCATATAATTGTTGATAGTAGTCTCTTATGATCCTTTGTATTTCTGTGTAGGCTGTTATGACCTCTCCATTTTCATTTCTAATTTTATTGATTTGATTTTTCTCCCTTTGTTTCTTGATGAGTCTGGCTAATGGTTTGTCAATTTTATTTATCCTTTCAAAGAACCAGCTTTTGGCTTTCTTGATTTTTGCTATGGTCTCCTTTGTTTCTTTTGCATTTATTTCTGCCCTAATTTTTAAGATTTCTTTTCTTCTACTAACCCTGGGGTTCTTCATTTCTTCTTTTTCCAGTTTTATCTCCAGGGCATCTTCCTAATCCAGGGAGAGAAGCCAGGTCTCCTGCATTGCAGGCAGATTATTTACCATCTGAGTCACCAGGGAATACCTGGAGCTAAAGATTTGAAAGTGAACAGCAATTTAGAGGTAGTGGTTCAGTTTAGTTCAGTTCAGTCGCTCAGTCGTGTCCGACTCTTTGCGACCCCATGAATCACAGCATGCCAGGCCTCCCTGTCCATCACCAATTCCCGGAGTTCACTCAGACTCACGTCCATCGAGTCAGTGATGCCATCCAGCCATCTCATCCTCTGTTGTACCCTTCTCCTCCTGCCCCCAATCCCTCCCAGCATCAGAGTCTTTTCCAATGAGTCAACTCTTCACATGAGGTGGCCAAAGTACTGGAGTTTCAGCTTTAGCATCATTCCCTCCAAAGGAATCCCAGGGCTGATCTTCAGAATGGACTGGTTGGATCTCCTTGCAGTCCAAGGGACTCTCAAGAGTCTTCTCCAACACCACAGTTCAAGAACATCGATTTTTTGGTGCTCAGCCTTATTCACAGTCCAACTCTCACATCCATTCATTACCACAAGAAAAACCATAGCCTTGACTAGACGAACCACTGTTGGCAAAGTAATGTCTGTGCTTTGGAATATGCTATCTAGGTTGATCATAACTTTCCTTCCAAGGAGTAAGCGTCTTTTAATTTCACGACTGCAGTCACCATCTGCAGTGATTTTGGAGCCCACAAAACTAAAATCTGACACTGTTTCCACTGTTTCCCATCTATTTCCCATGAAGTGATGGGACCGGATGCCATGATCTTTGTTTTCTGAAAGTTGAGCTTTAAGCCAACTTTTTCACTCTCCACTTTCACTTTCATCAAGAGGCTTTTTAGTTCCTTTTCACTTTCTGCCATAAGGGTCGTGTCATCTGCATATCTGAAGTTATTGATATTTCTCCTGGCAATCTTGATTCCAGCTTGTGTTTCTTCCAGTCCAGCGTTTCTCATGATGTACTCTGCATATAAGTTAAGTAAGCAGGGTGACAACATACAGCCTTGACGTACTCCTTTTCCTATTTGGAACCAGTCTCTTGTTCCATGTCCAGTTCTAACTGTTGCTTCCTGGCCTGCATACAGATTTCTCAAGAGGCAGGTCAGGTATCCAACACTATAAATGGAGCTTGACAAAAGGTGAAAGCAAAAACTTTTAGTATATACTAACATTTCAGAAGGAAAAAGAGAGAGAGAGAAACCTATGAAAAGATTGAGAAGCAAGGAATGACAAAGTAAGAATAGCATCCCAGAAGCCAAAAAAAGAGATTAGAGAAGTCACAAGAAGAATATAATACCACAGGTATGTCAAGTAAAATTAGAACTTTAAGTAATACATGGATCAGGCAATTGAAGGACCTTGCTCATTTGGCTTCAGTGCAATGGCAAGATAAAAGTCCCAGTGGATTAGACCAAGTGATAAAAGGGAATTTGGGGAAGTGGAAATTACATGTGGAATCTTTGGAAGGAAAAGAATGAAAGGAGAAAGAAAAACAATTCTTAGCCAAAGTGTATTTTGAGACCAGGGTTTTCATTTATTTGTTTATGTGGCTCAGACGGTAAAGCATCTGTTTGCAATGTGGGAAACCCGGGTTCGATCCCTGGGTTGGGAAGATCCCTTGGAGAAGGAAATGGCAATCCACCCCAGTACTATTGCCTGGAAAATCCCATGGACAGAGGAACTTGGTAGGCTACATTCCATGGGGTCGCAAAGAGTCAGACATGACTGAGCAACTTCACTTTCACTAAGATGAGATGGAATTAAAGGCAAAGCCTGAGGGGAAAGAGATGGTCAATGGGGGGAGAGGGTGAGGATGGTTAAATCTGGCTTTAGACGGGATGTAAACCTAGATCTAGGTTATTTAATGAAACTTGGTGGGGGAAATTTATATCTTTATTAAATTAATAAAAATATTAAGGATAGATGTGCTGCAGATAGGTTTACAAGGATGGGAGGAAAAAACGGAGGAAAAAAATTGAGGAATTTCATTGTAAATAAACTTCTTCTTTGTAGTAGATTGAATAGTGTCTCCTGAAAAGATAATACCAAGCTCTAAACTTTAGTGCCTATGAATGTGATCTTATTCGGAAATAGGGTCTTGCATGTTATTGAGTTAACATGAGGTCACAAATATAACATTAGAGACTATATTTCTGAGTCTCTGTAGTTAGTGTAGTGTAGTGTAGTGTAGTGAGCATGCTACTAATTGCAAACAGAATGAAAATGACATGATATATATACTCCTCGAGTGTATATTTATAAGGATATTGTTTGCCTTCTGCTTCCTCCATTTCCTACAGCTTAGGATGTGACATGATAGTGGCAGCAGAATCACCTGTGCACCTGGGGACAGTATCTCCAGGGATAGGAGAGCAAGTGGAAGGAAACAGGGTTCTTGTGTGGCCGGTGGTATAGAAGCATCTACCATGATACCAAATGCCACCATGGTGTTTTCCATAAGAGACCAATAAAATTCTGCTGCATTTATGCCGCTTCTTATATGATCTTTTTGTGACCACAAAATGGTATCTCACTAAATAATGAACCATATAAGCATTTACTAAATTACATTTCTGGATACTATGTGAAACAATTTGTTCTGATCTCTTGAAATTTCAGGAAATTATGCTCACATTGGAAATTATTTCCAGTCAAATGTATTACTCTGTTTTTTTGTTTTTTCAAGTAGCAAAAACACAGTTTAAAGACTGAAAGTCACAAACCTACTGAAAAGTTCATATGGATGACTGCTTCAGACAATTTCTTAAAAAAAAAAGACATAGCTTCAAATTAGAGGATGGAGTTCTTTTAAGATACAAGAATCAGAGAAAGGCAAAGGGTTGTAATGATTTAAATAAGATGTGGTAGTATCGTGCTGCTGTGAAAAAGTCAATGCTACTCTCAAATGTACATACTAAGTAATTTCTTGTAAAGCAAGGGAGTTAGTATTTGAGAAAACAGGCTTATTCCAAGGACATAAAAAGCTTACTATGATACATTATTTTTCTGTTTAAGGAGACAAAATTAACCTCAGAAGAGGAATATAATTCTGAGCTTAAGAAAACATACTTGCTATAGTCACAATGGGTCCATTATATATATTCAAACCCATAAAATATATTTTTCCTTGCTTAAAATAACCCTTATTTCTTATTGCATGTGTAAATATTAATATTGAGTCAGTAAAATTTTGATTTTTAAGGAAAAATAGTATTAGCTTACTTGTGACATCAAAATTAGATACTTACTAGATGATCATCATATAATAATCAATGTGGTTAAATATGTGCATAAAATTAAGGATAAAAGATAATTTTAGTATTTTATACTATACAAAGGAAAAAATAATAGCATTATATGGAAGCTGTTTAAAATGCTTATTATAAAATTAAGCATGAATACTTTTAGAGGAATTTGAATTGAACTCTAACTTAGGGCTTAGATCAGAGAAATCTTTTATAAGATTACTTGGATATATAACACATTGTGGAGGAAGACCACTGGCTAATAATTTGTCCAACTGTCCCTCCTTTCTACACACACACACACACACACAGAAAGAGAGGGTACTCTTTTCCCACATCTATTAGATTTGCCATTGATCTTTCTCTTTCATGTGAAATAAGCATTTGTTTAGATGACCTAATGCACAAACGCAGGCAAGAAAAATCTCCCTCATCTATCTGTTCAGTCCCCCTGCTGAGAATCTGAACAAAACAACTGCTCTCTAGTCGTCCCAATTTAGATTCCTTGTTAAAATATGTTGCCTCAGCTGGAAAACTGTCCAGTAATGCTTTTCTTCATTTTTAAACAAACAGTGTTTACTCTATACTAGTCAGGGTAGGTATATTCTCCAAGTGCAGAATCTTCTAAAGTCATAAGTGATGGCCAAAACTAACAGGGCTGAAGCAGCACCAGTTTCATTTATCACATGTGAAAGTGTTAGTTCAGTTGTGTCTGACTCTATGAGACCCCATGTGTGGATTGTGGTCCGCCAGGCTCCTTTGTCCATGGAATTCTCCAGGCAAGAATACTTGAGGGGGTAGCCATTCCCTTCTCCAGATGATCTTTCTGACCCTCGAATTGAGCCCACGTCTCCTGCATTGCAGGAAGATTCTTTATCATCTGAGCCACCAGGGAAGCCTTTCCTACATGTACTCTGTTGGAATTTCCATTGCTTTCGAGGAAGTTTTTTCCTTGAGCTGTTGCTATTTATTTCTTAAAGTAAATATAGTGACTTAAATTGAATGCTTCACTCACTTCACAGCCAAAATAATACCCTCTGCAGCCTAGAGAGGTGTATGGTCTTTGTGCTCTTACCCAGAGGGTGAACTGGTCACATCTAGTACTAAAATGGGAAAATTGAAGCAAGCAAATTTGAGAACATCATGGCATCTATTGCATGGGGCAGGCAGAGGGTTGCTAGAATGTCAGTGAACACTGGGAGAATTGTATACTGATTTACATTTATCTCACCACAACATTTAAAATACAATGTATGGTGTTTGGAGGAAACAGAGAATATAAAATAAGATTTGGCACAGTCTAGGTACTTTCCCTCAGAAGCGCCCAGGGCAAGAAAATGATTTTTTTCTAGACAAGTGGGTGAGGAAGACCTTTCTATAATACCTTCACTCCTTTCTTTTGCCCAGGTGTGTTTGGACTACACATTTCTGCATTTTGTGTTTCTTTGTTTTAAGATTTAAATGGAAACTTAGAGGACACAGATATTAACACCAGCAACACATTCAATCTTTCCTGGCAGTTACTGTTATTGCAATCCTTTTGTGCACACTAATCTGCTTTCTCTTAATACTTCTGCATAGATAGGCCATGCAGATACTTTTAGACTCAGCACAAAAGCCAATGGCACTGGAAGCTCCTAATATAATTTTCCTCCAGGGTGGATTAGATGCTCCTCACTTACCCCCACAGAATCACATGCATACCTCTGTCATGACAGTCCTTCCCAGGGTTGTAATTATCATTTTACTTCTCAGTCTCCATTATTCAGTTGCAGCTTTCTTTCACTTTTCTAATCTCAGAAAAATAGCACAAGTGTGTAGCACATCTGTGTCCTCAACAAATGTTTATTGAATAACTGAATGAACTACTTATCTTACACATATTAAATTGTTGCTTCTATTGATTTGAGGGCTCAATGTTATTAAATTACTTGCAAAGTCAAGACATAGCTCCTACACTTTAGGTCAAATTTCTTGTCATTTCAAATTATGTCCACTCAGAATCAGTTATGTTCTCCTTCACCCTCTCTGTGCTATACCAACAGCTCTTTATGACTAGGAGTATTTTGACCCAAGACTTCAGCTGAGAGAAGTTAAGTGCATAAAGAACAACTGCTTAAGAAAACATTTGCTTTTTGTTTATCTCTTAGTGATTTTCTACAGCAACTGTTTATAAGTCTGCCCTCACTTGCTCTGTCCCATCTGTAGGGAACTGTTAGGGGGAAAAGGTGCAAAACCCGTTTCTCAGTTTACTGCACTGCAGTCTGATTAGACAGCATTGAGGTGCACTTTAGCTGTCACAGCAAAACCTGGGAAATGCCTTGAGAGAATTATTGGTGCAAATGTCTTAAAGAATTAATCATCTGCCAATTTTTTACTTTTTCTCTTTCTGAGTCATAAGAAGATTATAGAATTTAAAGAGTTTCTTTTTTTCTCTTAAGACTCTTTTTTTCCCACCTAAGGTATAATAAGGATATATTTATATTCAACTAGTCAGAAATATCAGCTTTTCTAATAAAGAAATAATTCATTCAGCACAGAATGAATTTTAGAACAAAAAAAAATATCAAGGTCATTTAGAATAATTTTTTTTTTTTTTTTAGATATATGGCAATTGAGTCTCAGAAAAAGGAAGCCATGTACTTATGATCATACTACTAATTAAGAGCTAACATAATTCTAGGTTTCTGCCTTTAGGACAATATTAGGTCCTTCCATAATTTTATAAAAACAAAAATTCCACATTCCTTAAGAATTTTTATTTGAAAAAATTTGAAGATTAGTTAATATTGTGTCCATACCATGTCAATATGAAAATTAGAAATCTACATTACTGTTTCTAACTTAAAAAGTTGGATAAACAACATATTTTTGATATTCTCAAATCTATAAAATAGGTAGAATTCAGTTTATTATTTTAATCTCTGTAATAATGTGCACTTTTGTTATGCAGTCAATTATGATGTATATTCAACTTTCTTTGTAATTTTCAAGTTTTATCTGGTCTGCTCCACATACCCAACTTGGTTTTAATTTGCTGGTTTCATGTAAAACATTATTCAGTGTAAACTGGAAATTACTTCTCCTTATCTAAGACATTAAAGTCTTTTTACATCAGATTGAATGTTCTGATGCATATTCAGGGTTCTGTTAAGAGATTAAACTTAAAAAAAACAATTAGCATCTAGAATTCTGTCTCAAAATGTACATTATATTTTATACAAGTTAAGCAGTGAATTAGTTTGCTAAGGCTGCCCCAGAAAAGTACTACAGGCTCAGTGGCTTACACCACAGAAATGTATTTCCTCACAGTTCTAGAGGCTGGAAGTCCAAGATCAAGGGGTCAGCAGGCTTGGTTTCTTCTGAGGCTGCTTTCCTCAACGTGCAGATGGCCACCTTCTCCTGTGCCTTCATAACATCTTTGGTCTGTGTGTGTGCACCTCAAGCATCTCTTTGTGTGTCCAAATTTCCCCTTTTTTTAAATAAGGACACCAGTGAGTTTGGATTAGGTCCCTTCCTAAGGTGCTTCCCAGGTAGCACTAGTGGTAAAGAATCCATCTGCCAATGCAGGAGACATTAGAGAAGTGGGTCCTATCCCTGGGTCGGGAAGATTCCTTGGAGGTCATGGCAACCCATTCCAGTATTCTTGCCTGGAGAATTCCCATGGACAGAGGAGCCTGGCAGGCTACAGTTTGTAGGATTGCAAAGAGTCGGAAACAACTGAAGCAGCTTGGCATGCACATACCCATCCTAAAGGCGTCCTTTTAATGTAATCACCCATTTAAATGCTTTGTCTCCAAATCCAGTCACATTTTGTGGTACACAGGGTTAGGGCTTCAATGTACTTTTGGAGGGGAAGCAATTCAGTCCATAATAGGCAGTGCATTTTTTTTTTCTTTTTTCTTTTTTAAATTTAATTTTATTTTTAAACTTTACAATATTGTATTAGTTTTGCCAAATATCGAAATGAATCCACCACAGGTATACCGGCAGTGCATATTTTAAACATCTTAAAATAAGTTCTTCTGTGTTAAGAGGTGACGATACTACAGAAAGTATCCTGGTTTAAGAGTTAATATTTCTGAGGATTAGACCTATCTTTCTGTCTACTCCTCTACAAGGCAAAATCTTTCTATTCTTTAATAATCTCAACAGAAAAATGAAAAGGTGGGTCCAAAAGATTCTTATGGTCCACTCACTAAAGTTCAATGATCCGTGAAATTTTTAAATATGTAAAAATTCATTTTGATTTCATACTACCTCTATAATATGAAATAATGAAGTTCCAATTTTTCAAGGTTCCTAGACTATCTTTTAAAATAAGAATGTAACTCTTTCCACTTTGTTGCCTTCAAAGTTTTGCTATCAGGCCTGTGTTAAAAATGCAAAATGAATTTTTAACAGAGCATTGACACTTGCATTGTTAATGTGCCTTCAGGCATGTAATTAGCTGAGAAGTTTAATCTTTTATATTCCAAAGTTTGATCAGAATACATAAGCTCAGAAAGCTATAAAGTATTGACCAGTACCTTTGATAAAAAAAGAGAAAGTTCTAAGCAAATACTTGAAGATACTTTCTGTAAAATCAAATGTTTCTTGTTGTTTCTCAATAAGTACATTAAATTTAATATGATGGATTTTTTTTTCTTTTTATATATCAACCAAAAAGAAAATGTCTACTATGTTCTTACTTTAGATTTTTGATATATTTATCTTGCTTGGGAATACTTGACAAGAGTCATGTGTAACTTTCTGATAAATGAATGATTTATTCTTCAAATGATTCGTGTTTAACAAAGCATATCACCCAATTAAGGAAAATAAGTCTGCTAGGTGAATATATAAAATGAAATTATAATATAGCTTATTTAAATAAATTAATGTTTCCCATTTATTTATGCTGAGCAAATATGAACACACAGTTATTTCTGTGAGCATTCAACTTGATGTTAGAACATGACAGTTATTTGATATGAGATTAAGAGTTGACATAAGGATTGCACTGAAACTGGTAGTTTGGTTGAGTAAAGAAAAGAAAAAGGAAATTTCTATATGAATTGAAGACATATCCAAATTGGAAAGGGTTAGTAAATTAACCACATCACTCTGGAGGTACTTTTATTCCTTTTGAAACACATGTATGGTTATATACTCAAATTGTTCAAAAGTTGTTTCTTTAATTACTTTTATATCCACTTCTTGTTCAACAGAGAGTAGGTGGTAAGTAAATCCTGTTAATTAAAAGCTGCATGGGCCTCAGAAAAAAATCATATGTATACAGTGCTTCTCCTTTAGGGGAAATGTGAGATTAGTTCTGGTGTGATTATGTGGTAGTCAGGTAGGAGAGGCTAACATTTGGAATAAGAGTAATGCAGATCATTACATCAAGGAAACATAATATTATTATAATATAAAGTAAATATTAGTGGTGAAAGAAGAAGGAAAAGATAATTCTTTTTGGAAATAGCCAATTCTGTGACTGAGATAACCCTGATGTCAGTATTTTAAAAATATATTTTAATGACAGTTGATTTGTACCATGTTCTCCTCAGAAAGAAGCTATCCATGGAATAATGAGATATTACAATTACAGTTTTACTTGTACTAATTGCACCATTCATTCTTCCAACAAATATTTATTAAATTTTCACTATGTCAACTGTGGGACTCTACACAAAATAATCAAATGGAGATGCACCATTTCCAGTATCACTGAACACTCTGATCTTACAGCCCATGTACACACACACACATACACTCACTATACAACAATACTAACAATAATTAATGGACTTAAAAAGAGCAAAAGTGTTGGGGAATGTGCGCAGAGATCATTCTGGAAGTCAGATAAGGGTATCTAGTTATAGAGATCTTCATATGAGATTTGAATGATGGATTCAATTTTATGTTGTGGACAGTAGAGGAAAATCATTTGTAAAGCACACAATTTGTGAGAATCACCTATGTTTGGGAGTTCCAGAAAGTTTATTACTTTAAAGCCTCAAGTTTGAGTTCTGGGGTATGCATTTCAGGAAGGGTGATTTATGACAGGCAAAATGACATCATGAAGGGAGAGCGACATGAAGAAGAAAAAAGATACAGGCGATGGGGTTTATAAGTAGAAAAAGGAACGTTCACATATAAGAATATTGCTACATGACAGAGTTTTTGCACTTTATACTGCAGAGGAGAAGGCTCATTAAAGAAATTTAGCAGTGGAGTGACAGTCAAGATTGTATATCAATAAGATTTTTTTGGCAAATAAAAGATGCTTGGGAAAATAATGAGCTGAGGAGTATAACACTTGAAAATCACAGAAATTATTTTAGAAATATCTGAAAATGATTAAGATGTCAATGATTAGAAACAACAGGGAACAGCAGCATCATTTAAGGTTATCCTTTAACCATACCAACTCAGAAGTCTATTCCAGAATTTTTTTTAATTAACTGAAAATAAGACTGAGTATCTGCATTTTAGCAAGCATTGCCAGGTTACTCTTATCCAGGTGGTGGCTGAAACTTGGTATTATAGGCAGCTCTCAGTGTTGCTTCAGTGGATCGCATTATGTATAAAGGAAAAGGGAAATGGATTTGAAATCTGGCTCTTAACTGAGATTATTGATGATAACAATACACAAGTGTATCTGTGTGCATAAACATTTGTGTGTGTGAAGTTGCATTACTTCCAAACATTAAAAAGACTATCCTAATTAATCTGCCCAGAATCCAGTGATAAATTCAAGTGAATTATTTTTGCAGATAGGTGACATATTCCAAGTAGAAGAGAAGTAAGTAAGAGGCAGAGGAGAAACCTAAGTTAATCTACATGATTCCTAGAGTTATTGTAGTTTCTTCTGCACTTCACTGAAGTTCATAGCCTATTTCCAGGACACTAGTCAAATGTTGATAGTCCTGATCCCCATAAATAAAATGATAGTTTAGACATGTGGTTCTCAATTAGGGGTAGTTTTGTCCCCAAGGGCACACATTTGACCTTGTGCTTCGGTTATCACAACTTTGGCCTTGGGAGTGCTACTGAAATCAATGAGTATAGATCAGGAATGTTACTAAAAACCTACAGTGTGTGGGTTACACCCCCCCTCCCCCATAGCCACTCCCAGGAATGAAAAAGATCTGAACCAAAATGTTAGTGGCGACAAGTTTGAGAAGAGCTAGTTCAAACTAAGTACACTCTATATGAAGAGTACATCATGAGAACACTGGGCTGGAAGAAGCACAAGCTGGAATCAAGATTGCCGGGAGAAATATCAATAACCTCAGATATGCAGATGACACCACCTTTATGGGAGAAAGTGAAGAGGAACTAAAAAGCCTCTTGATGAAAGTGAAAGAAAAGAGTGAAAAAGTTGGCTTAAAGCTCAACATTCAGGAAACAAAGATCATGGCATCCGGTCCCATCACTTCATGGGAAATAGATGGGGAAACAGTGGAAACAGCGTCAGACTTTATTTTTGTGGGCTCCAAAATCACTGCAGATGGTGATTGCAGCCATGAAATTAAAAGACACTTACTCCTGGGGAGGAAAGTTATGACCAACCTAGATAGCATATTGAAAAGCAGAGACATTACTTTGCCAACAAATGTCCGTCTAGTCAAGGCTACAGTTTTTCCAGTGGTCACGTGTGGATGTGAGAGTTGGACTTTGAAGAAAGCTGAGCACCGAAGAATTGATGGTTTTGAACTGTGGTGTTGGAGAAAACTCTTGAGAGTCCCTTGGACTGCAAGGAGATCCAACCAGTCCATCCTAAAGTAGATCAGTCCTGGGTGTTCATGAGAAGGACTGATGCTAAAGCTGAAACTCCAATACTTTGGCCACCTCACGTGAAGAGTTGTCTCTTTGGAAAAGACCCTGATGCTGGGAGGGATTGGGGGCAGGAGGAGAAGGGGATGACACAGGATGAGATGGTTGGATGATATCACCAACTCAATGGACATGAGTTTGGGTGAACTCTGGGAGCTGGTGATGGACAGGGAGGCCTGACGTGCTGTGATTCATGGGGTCTCAAAGAGTCAGACACAACTGAGTGACTGAACTGAACTGAAGGTTCATTCCAGGCTTCCCAGGTGGCTCAGTGGTAAAGAAGACCCTGCCAATGCAGGAGACAGAAGAGATGCTGGTTTGATCCCTGGGTTGGGAAGATCCCCTGGAGGAGGGTACAGCAACCCACTCCAGTAATCTAGCCTGGAGAATCCCATGAACAGAGGAATCTAGCACGCTACAGTCCATAGTGTTGCAAAGAGTCAGACACGAATAAAGTGATTTAGCATGCATGTATGTAAGGTTCATTCCAGCTCTAAAATTCAATGACTCTCAAACTACTAAAGCACCTGATGCAGCAAACAGGACACATTTGAGAAAGTGTCAGTGTTAAAAATCTTGAATTTCTCTTTTGTCTAAATACTGTCAAAAGTTCTGACCTCTTAGTTTATGTCTACCGTGATATCTCTTTGACTCAGTGTTTGTGTTATTTCAATTTGGGGGGGCTATATCATCTGCTAAGTAGTAAAAAGGACATGAAGATTCACTTATGTCCTCCTATGTGTCAGGTATTTTCACTATGCTGACTCATCTGATCCTTAAAACAGTGTATTAAAACAGACATTATTTAGGCTGCCTCCATGAAAAAAAATACAAATGAACTTATTTATAAAACAGAAATAGACACACAGACATAAAGAACAAACTTATGATTACCAGAAGGGTAAGAGTAGGGAATGAAGGGGTAGTTAGGGAGTTTGGGATTGGCATGTACACACTGCTGCTGCTGCTGCTAAGTCACTTCAGTCGTGTCCAACTCTGTACGACCCCATAGACGGCAGCTCACCAGGCTCCTCCATCCCTGGGATTCTCCAGGAAAGTACATTGGAGTGGGTTGCCATTTCCTTCTCCAAATGTATGCACTACTATATTTAAAATAGGGCTTCCTGGTGGTACTAGTGTCAAAGAATCCATCTGCCAATGCAGGAGACATAAAAGATGGATTTGATCCCTGCATCAGGAAGATCTCCTGAAAGAGGAAATGGCACTCCACTCCTGTATTATTTCAGGGAGAATCCTGTGGGCAGAGGAATCTGGGGGACTATATTCCATGGGGTCATGAAGAGTCAGACATGACTATCTGAACACAACCAACAGGAACCTACTGTATAGGACAGGGAAATCTGCTCAATATAACAACCGAATTGGGAAAAGAATGTAAAGAAGAATAGCCACATGTATATGTATAATTGAATCATTTTGTTGTATGCCCAAAACTAATACAGCATTGTTAATCAATTACACCTCAATAAAAAATGAAAAGTTTAAAAAAAATAGGCATTATTAACACCACTACCCATCGTGTATATAATTAGATAGTCCCATAATATCGGACTTAGGTATAATGGTTTGATTTTCCTTCATAAAGAAATGAGTTGATTATTTTTATCTATATATCTTTTAATAGATGAGTCCAGTTAAACAGTTTGAGCATCAACTCACACTATGCAGGGCCCCTACTTGCAGCTGAAATTTTCAGGGAGAAAGGTAGATCAGCATATGAATCACAGGACTCAGCAGGAACATTTCAGAGAAGCAGAGAAAACTAAAGTCCTTGTCATTTTTATGATACACCATCAGTAAAAATAATGTGAACCGTGAACTTCCAGATATTCAAGCTGGATTTAGAAAAGGCAGAGGAATAAGAGATCAAATTGCCAACATCCATTGGATCATCAAAAAGCAAGAGAGTTCCAGAAAAACACTTATTTCTACTTTATTGACTATGCCAAAGACTTTGTGTGGATCACCACAAACTGTGGAAAATTCTTAAGGGTGGGAGACCATACCACCTGCCCCGCCTGTTGAGAAATCTGTATGCAGGTCAGGAAGCAACAGTTAGAACTGGACATGGAACAACAGACTGGTTCCAAATAGGAAAAGGAGTATGTCAAGGCTGTATATTGTCACCCTGCTTATTTAACTTATATACAGAGCACACTATGAGAAATGCTGAGCTGGATGAAGCACACGCTGGAATCAAGATTGCTGGGAGAAATATCAATAACTTCAGATATGCAGATGACACCACCCTTATGGAACAAAGTGAAGAAGAACTAAAGAGCCTCTTGATGAAAGTGAAAGAGGAGAGTGAAAATGTTGGCTTAAAGCTCAACATTCAGAAAACGAAGATCATGGCATCCAGTCCCATCACTTCATGGGAAACAGATGGGGAAACAGTGGAAACAGTGTCAGACTTTATTTTTGGGGACTCCAAAATCCATGCAGATGATGACTGCAGCCATAAAATCAAAAGATGCTTACTCCTTGGAAAAAGAGTTATGACCAACCTAGACAGCATATTAAAAAGCAGAGACATTACTTTGCCAACAAAGGTCTGTTTACTCAAGGCTATGGTTTTTCCAGTAGTCATGTATGGATGTGAGAGTTGGACTATAAAGAAAGCTGAGCCCCAAAGAATTGATGCTTTTGAACTGAGGTGTTGGAGAAGACTATTGAGAGTCCCTTGGACTGCAAGGAGATCCAACCAGTCCGTCCTAAAGAAATCAGTCCTGAATATTCATTGGAAGGACTGATGCTGAAGCTGAAACTCCAATACTTGGGCCGCCTGATGCAAAGAACTGACTCATTTGCAAAGACTCTGATGCTGGGAAAGATTGAAGGCAGGAGGAGAAGGGGACAGCAGTGGATGAGATGGTTGGATGTATCACCGACTCTATGGGTGTGAGTCTGAGTGAACTCCGGGAGTTGGTGATGGACAGGGAGGCCTGGCATGCTTCGGTTCATGGGGTCACATAGAGTCAGACATGACTGAGCGACTGAACTGAACTGATCGACAAAAAGCAAAGGGCTTGGTCTGCAAGTGAGAGAAATCAGCAGACTTAGTCTGTAAAACCAAGAACTTACAATTCCTGCCTTGTCACTAATTAGCTATATGATTTTGGGAAATTAAATATCTTTGCCCTCATTGTCTTCAGCTGTAAACTACATGACTGGAATCAAACTTATCTAGCATCATTTCCAGTGTTATGAAATAACTGATGAAAGCTTATGTTATAAGTTGAAAATTTTAAGTCTATTTTCTGGTTTGAAATAAACCTCAGCTTTCCTGGACTGAATGAAAATATTCTCAAATTTTTTAACAATAATTTTAAGTAAAATCTTTAGAGCAAGAGACAAAAGTATATATCTAACAAGAAAAATATTAACTAATTAATGAAATTAAAAGACACTTGCTTTTTGGAAGAAAAGCTATGACCAACCTAGACAGCATATTATAAAGCAGAGACTTACTTTACCAACAAAGGTCCATCTAGTCAGAACTATGGTTTTTCCAGTAGTCATGTATGGAAGTGAGAGTTGGACTATAAAGAAAGCTGAGCACTGAAGAATTGATGCTTTTGAACTGTGTTGTTGGAGAAGACTCTTGAGAGTCCCTTGGACTGCAAGGAGATCAAACCAGTCCATCCTAAAGGAAATCAGTCCTGAATATTCATTAGATTTAATGATGCTGAAGCTGAAACTCAAATAATTTGGCCACCTGATGCAAAGAAACGACTTAATGGAAAAGCCCCTGATGCTGGGAAAGACTGAAAGCAGGAGGAGAAGGGGATGGCAGAGGATGAGATGGTTGGATGGCATCACCAATGTGATGGACATGAGTTTGAGTAGGCTCCGTGAGTTGGTGATGGACAGAGGAGACTGGCATGCTGCAGTCCATGGGGTCGCAAAGAGTCAGACACAACTGAGCGACTGAACTGAACTAAACTGAACTGAATTGAATAAGAAAAAGGAGGTTGAATTGAGGTGGAGATATATACTTAAACTTGAGTGTGTCTTATATTTATGAACCTCGTAAAACTTCAAAATAACTCTTCTGGGAAAAGACCAATCCAAAGAAGCCAGGATTCCTAGAGATTTTCTAGTCTTCCCCACTAGATATACTTGGTGGTTGTCTGCCCATACAGGTGTGTTGAAAACAGTACTCTGCATGGAATCAAAGTAGAAAAAAAAAAAAAGCATAAGAAGATTGCATTTTTATGGCAGATTCAACAGCTTTTGACTCTAGTTGCTATTGCTTACCTTATGGAAAGAAAGCATAATGTTTTAACTATTTTCTCTCTCCCATCCTCCTCATCCAACTGGAACCTCAGCTGTGACTTTGAAATGTAACTTTATTTGGAAGAAGAATTTTGCAGATATAATTAGTTAAGGTTCTTGAGATGATATCATACTAAATTTAGGGTGAACCCTAAATCAGAATGAGTGGTGTCCTTATAAAATAGAAGAGGACACAAACACCCTGAGAAGAAGAATATTTTAAGGTGAAGGTAAACAGAGACTGGAATTATGCTGCTGCTGCTGCGTTGCTTCAGTCGTGTCCGACTCTGTGCGACCCCATAGATGGCCTCCTACCAGGCTCCTCTGTCCCTGGGATTCCCCAGGCAAGAACACTGGAGTGGATTGCCATTTCCTTCTCCAGTGCATGAAAGTGGAAAGTGAAAATGAAAGTGAAGTCGCTCAGTCGCGTCCGACTCTTAGTGACCTCAGGCTCCTCCATCCATGAAATTTTCCAGGCAAGAGTACGGGGAAGCCAAATAACACTTGGGGCCACCAGAATGTGAAGAGGCAAGGAAAGATTGTTCCCTAGAATCTTCTAAAGGACCACTGTGTTTCTGACTCCTGGATTTCAGACTTTATCTTACAGGGCTATGAGAGAATAAAGTTTTGCTGTTTTAGACCACCCAACTTGTGATATGCAGTATGGAAGCTTAAGAAGCCTAGTACAGATTTTGGCACTTAGAAGACAAAGTGTTAGTTGTTCAGTTGTATCCTACTCTTTATGATCCCATGACTGTATCCCGCCAGGCTCCTCTGTCCAATGAATTCTCCAGGCAACGATACTGGTGTAGGTTGCCATTCTCTTCTCCAGGGGATCTTCCTGATCCCTGGATTGAACTCAGGTCTCCCACTTTGAAGGGAGATTCTTTACCATCTGAACCACCAGGAAGTGGAGTACTTCTTTATCAAATGTTTTGACATGTAGAAGTTTCTTTGAAATTGTGTAATGGGTCCATAAGACAGTCTTATGGACTCATGGGAGAGGGAGAGGGTGGGAAGATTTGGGAGAATGGCATTGAAACATGTAAAATATCATGTATGAAACGAGATGCCAGTCCAGGTTCGATGCACGATACTGGATGCTTGGGGCTAGTGCACTGGCACTACCCAGACGGATGGTATAGGGAGGGAGGAGGGAGGAGGGAGGAGGGTTCAGGATGGGGAACACATGTATACCTGTGGCGGATTCATTTTGATATTTGGCAAAACTAATACAATTATGTAAAGTTTAAAAATAAAATAAAATTAAAAAAAAAAAGAAATTGTATAATGGGTGGAGACTACAAATACTGAAGCTTGTGATAGAAATTTGTGTTATAAAGGAGCAAAAAATATATATTGGCTGAATTGTGTATTATTGTTGGGCAGAAAGTAGAAATTGTTTATTGTTAGCAATAAACTTGCATATTTATTTGAGAACATTTGCAAGCAAAGTGTTGAAGGTGTAGTCTGGCTTCTCTTTGCGTTTATCATAAAACATGAGAAAAAAAAAGATGGCTCAAATAAGAAACTCTTAAGCAAAACAGAACCAGAATTTGATATTTTGGAAAATTATCAGCCTATCCTTTTGTCAAAAATAATCATGCTCTGGAGAGAATGCCAAGAATGAGGAGGATGATCTTATTGCTGGCAATATTAGGTATGTGACTTATGGATCCAATAAATCAGTAGCAGAAGCCAGAAATAGAGGTGAAGTTGCCCAGGAAGGATGTGTGGAGAACCCTTTTGTCTAAAGCCATGGATTCCCCTTGACATACATGGGCAATGGACAAGGTTCTTCAGAATGTCCAGTCAGCAGAAACATTGTAAACAGATAATACTCAGAGTCACTTATACTTGATTTAGATGATGTGATTTGGAACATTTTTAGTTAAGAATATTTAGATGAGATTTTGCTTTTAGAGAGTTTTTGCTGAAATGAATTGAGACTTCAGAATGCTGGGACAAAATGAATGTGTTTTGCATGTAGAATAAATGTGAATTTTGGAGAACAGAGAATGGACTACAGTCCAAATCCATGCCCAACACCCAGTTTGCAGTAGTTCATAATGGCAATTGGTTGACAGAAGGACAGAGAAAAATACCTCAGAGAGATTTTCTGAGTTTATGAATCTTTTGGTATTCCACACCATATACATTTTTTGGTAATATTATTCACCATTCCTTATCCAGTCCCAAAAAGGAAACATAATTCTCAACCAAAAATTTAGAATTTAGATTAGCTTTTAGGCTGGAATGTGGTGGAAGTATAGTATGACTTAATGAAGATTAGACATAGTGCTACCTTGTTATAGACAGTCAAAATTCAATTCTGGCTTCCAAGATAGTATAAGAAGCAACATCTAGAGTGTAGTTAAGCACATTAAGTTATGCAGAACCAAGCTTTTGAATATTTCAGTATTAGCTGAAACTTTAAAAAATCATAGTTTACACAAGACCCACAAAGTCTAGTTCAAGGTACATTATGCTTAATAATAGGTACATATTATTTTTTTATTATTTATGCCTATTTATTCACCTCAGGTAACTTGAAATATTTCTAAATTCTTAGCTTAAAATAATCCCTCATTGTTTGCTTTTGTAAATACCCACTTGATTCTCAGAAAGACTGGACAAATAATTGAACACTTAGTATTCCTGATGAGTGATACTAAATAATCATCTACTCTTCCTTGAGGGTACAGTCTCTTAAACTGTCTTTCATATGTGTTTAAAGCAACAAGTACATACAGATATTTTTCCTTTAAAATTGCTTTCTTTCTGCTTTCCCTAGTAGTCAAAGGAGGTTTAAAAATATTCCTTTCTTAGTTCATATAGAACAACTACAGGCTGTTCTGGGACAGAAAACAAATAGTGAAATACATGTGAAAAGAGCTCCAAAGCACGGAAGGAGCTAATATAAAGAAAACCATAAAAGCAAGAATATATTGTATAAACAGAACTGTGAATAATAACCCTGAGTACCCTAAGAATAGAGTACACTTCTTTGTTCCTTCAAGAACTTTTGGTGTCACTAAAAATCAGGAGATACTCAGGCTAGCTTTGTGTATGTCTTAAATCAAGCAAGAAAGTGGAAGATAACTTATTGACATAGGAGCTTTTTATTTTTCTTTAATTTGGCAACAAAGAGCAGGTATTTAGATAAATTATGTAATGGACAACTGACTAATATTTCGAACATTCTATTTTCAAATCATTGTTTGAGATAAATTATATTCAAATATAAAACCCAATATGGATAGAAGCAAAATATAAACTGAATTATGAATATTATCATATATATTTAGTCCTTTATTCCAGATGTTAAAATGTGTCTCTTCAAACAGATTTTTCTTTGCTCTTAACTCATGCTAACTCTCACTGCCTGGGGGTATTTTAATAATTTACCTTTACAGAGAAGGTGATAGTTTCGTATTACCAGTATACACCTCTTTCTGAACAGCGTGAGGAACGTAGCAATTATAGTATTCGACTACTTGTCCCAATTTTGGTACATTTCATAGTATTCTACTGAAGATAGAGTAATTGTGTTAGATAAATAGACAGGTAGATAAACAGATAGACAAATAGATATCCATGTGCTTATGTCTTGGGAGCAGGAAAGTTAGAGTTGGTATTAGTTAAGGTAACTATGGGACTTCCTTATAGCTCAGATGGTAAAGAAT
This sequence comes from Bos mutus, assembly GCF_027580195.1. NCBI lineage: Eukaryota > Metazoa > Chordata > Mammalia > Artiodactyla > Bovidae > Bos > Bos mutus. The sequence continues at coordinate 50,737,943 of NC_091633.1, read as the reverse complement.
CTGCCTGCAGTTCAGGAGACCTGGATTTGATCCCTGGGTTGGGACGATCCTTTGAGAAGGGAAGGGCAATCCCCTCCAGTATCTTGCCTGGAGAATCCCATGGACAGAGGAGCCTGGTGGGCTATAGGCCATGGGGTCACAAAGAGTCAGACATGACTGAATGACTAACTGCTACTACTAAAGTAACTATAAATGGAAAGAAGAGAGATGAAAATTTCTAATTTCATTACTTCCTCTTAAAGCCTTCTTTGAAATTAATTGAGATTAAAATGAAATTAAAAGACGCTTGCTCCTTGGAAGAAAAGTTATGACAAAGCTATATTTAAAAAGCAGAGACATCACTACCAACCAAGGTCTGTCTAGTCAAAGCTATGGTTTTTCCAGAAGTCATGTATGAATGTGAGAGCTGAACCATAAAGAAGGCTGAGCACCAAAGAATTGATACTTTTGAACTGAGGTGTTGGAGAAGATTTGAGAGTCCCTTGGACTGCAAGGAGACCAAACCGGTCAATTCTAATGGAAATCAATCCTGAATATTCATTGAAAGGACTGATACTAAAGCTGAAGCTTCAATGCTTTGACCACCTGATGCAAAGAACTGACTCAATGGAAAAGACGCTGATGCTGGGAAAGATTGAAGGCAGGAGGAGAAGGGGACAATAGAGGATGAGATATTTGGATGGCAGCACCGACTCAACGGACATGAGTTTGAGCAAGCTCTGGGAGATGATGAAGGACAGGGAAGCCTGGCAAGCTGCAGTCCATTGGGTCGCAAAGGTTTGGACACAACCAAGTGACAGAACAAATCCTTTCTTTGTTAATTAATTTTGTATAGCTTTGAAAGTTTTATGTTCTATTCTTAATGGGAATAAATATTGTAAATCTGTTAGTACCTTACCAGTTGATGTTAATATGAAAAGTGGATGTATTTCCATGATTAGTGAAGTATTGTCTTACAGAGTTCCAGTTCTTAAAACTGTAATAGTGTAGTATTAGTCACTCAGTCATGTCTGACTCTTTGCAACCCCACAGACGGTAGCCCACCAGGCTCCTCTGTCCATGGGATTCTCCAGGCAAGAATACTGGAGTAGATTGCCATTCCCTTCTCCAGAGGATCTTCCCAACCCAGAGACTGAACCCGGGTCTCCTGCATTCAAGGCAGATTCTTTACCATCTGAGCTATAAAACTATAAGATGTATATTAATTGGTTAAATTACTTGATATTCTGATTGTGTATAAAGAGACAATTGCTGAGTGACATATGAAGTTTCTAGCCAAGAGCATTTAATACATACATGACTAACTATTTTGTGTTTACTTTTTATATATATAAAGCTTTGAAGTAGCTTTTAAAGTGTAATTTATTTTTTTTATCATATGAACATATGAAGTTTCTATGTTAAGCTATATAAAGCTTTGAAGTAGCTTTGAAAGTGTAATTTATTTTTTTTATCAAGTGCACTATTCCTGCAATGTGTCCCACAGTTTTATATGACTTGTACTAGAAGCACTGCACTCACCTGTGAGTTGTTTGTACAATGAGATGACTGCTGTAGACCTGACCAACAATAAAGCTTTCGTGAAACACTTAAAAATATATATATATATATTGCATACTTGTATAGATATACATAAGTACATATACATATACACTCACATGTACATATTTACATTTTGGGATTTAGGCATAAATTTTGAGATGCTAGAGATGCTTGTGATTTAGTTGGTGAAGAGATTATCCAAAGGGGTATGTATTCTTATCTGAACATTTTATTTCAAATTATACATGTTTCTAAAATTTAAATTATGGACAATGGAGGGGTAAGCCTTTGAGAAGTCTGTCTCAGATTTGTGAAAGCTTCTATAAAATGAAGTCCTCTTTCTTTTTTTCTATAGTTTATCTAGTCAGATAAATATTTACTTTAGATGGTTTTGGGGCTTCCCTGATGGGTCAGATGGTAAAGAATCTCCTTGAAATGCAAGAACCCTGGGTTTGATCCCTGGGTTAGGAAAATGCCCTGGAGAAGGAAATGGCTACCCACTCCAGTATTCTTGCCTGGAGAATTACATGGACATAGGAACCTGGTGGGCTACAATCCATGGGTTAGATGACTTTTACATCACTTTCCATTTAGTTGTTTGCCAAAATTGGAAAGTTATATGACTTAACAATCATATGTGTATTTTTGTCTACCTGACAAAGCCTGGGATATGCTTAAACTGGAATATTATACTCCCATCATAAAAAAATTCACAATATTTATAAACTCAACATTCTCCAAGCAAATGGTTTTCAATAAATAAAATGCTTTAGAAATTTAAGTACATAATTACTCTTAGTACTATCTAATATTCTATCAACTACTTTAGTTGAAATTTAATTACATAATATTCAAAAGACTTTAGAATAAGTTTGCTGTCCAAGTCAGAAAAATATTCAATATGGAGTCCACTGATAAAATTCATCTTACATTATTTAGAGGTGTACTTTTTCTGCAATTTTTTTCAGCAACAGGAAATCACAGACTAAAATAATTAGTTGGTGGTTTAGGCTTTGATCTAAATACAGCATAGGACATAACTACAATGAAAAATTACTAATAGATTATAAAATAAAATAATATGAAATAAAAATAAAAGAAAGCTTATATGCTAGCAATAAAACATTAAGCAATTTGATAGAGAAGTCAGTAAGTTAGGTCTATTTTAGATTAGGTGGATATAAACAATTACGTGTGTGAATGTATGTACATACATGCTAATACAAATATATTGAGGCTTTTTCTTTTATCAGGGAGTTTGAGGGTTCACTGGGAAATTCATTGCATGAACAACATTGGTTTGAACTGCCCAGGTCCACTTATATTTTCAGCAGTAAATGCTGTAATACTACATGATCCAGAGTTGGTTGTATCCTCAGTTGATGAATTGCAGATGCAGAGGAACCGCGGATATGCAAGACTGAATATAAACTATATTAGGATTTTTGAGTGTGGGGAGGGTCAAGAGTGAACTGTATTTACAAACAAGCCAAACTTTGAGTAGTATAAGTGCATTTCATTCATGAAATATTGTTAATTTTTTTTAGCATTTTAATATAGCATTGTTTAGCTATATATCTTTAGCATTGTTAATATAAATTAACAGTTTGAGCAAAAGGCATATGAATGTCTAATGATGAGATCTATTATTGGAAAGTTCACACACACAATTTTTACTCAACTTACTATCTCAGGTTTAAAGTAAATTACTTATAACATTCTGGAGCAATATATTTTGATTAAGCACAGATACCTGAGCATTCAAAAGACACTTGGAATGCATTTCTTTGTAAACTTTTTTTCATTTATTTAGTATCATTGTACTGACTTCCCCCTCTCTATTATATTATATATTAGTTTTGTGAGTTAAAAAGTTAGATGTTATACATATCAGTAGTAATATCAAGAAATTGATGCTTGAATCTTCAAAATAATCAGACAAAAAGTAAATGTTCTTATTTGACTTTGATAAGCACTAAGATGCATTCCTAATAGTATGGTACAAACAAATCTTGATTACTCGGGAGTTGATTCTCCATGCTGTAGATTTTACAGTTCCTTTGCTCCTTCTTCTGTCTGTTTTTTTCATTTGTCTGTTTATCATTTTATTGATTTTTTTAGTTTCATCTCAGTGTAGGATAAACAAATAGCATATGCCTGTAGTTCAGAATTTCAGTAAATAGAGTGGAACAATTATTGGTGTATACTGAATGTCTTTGGAGGATGTGGAGGATGAATTATTACTGATATCTTTTTCATATTTCTCAAAAATCAGATGTATTATGCCCAGTATAATCAGTATTATAAACATTATTGCTAAAATGAGAGATTCAAAATTTTCAAATTAAGAGTTCTGTAGCCCATGCTCCCCCGACACACTTTCCATCAATTATTTGCTCTTCCCAAAGACTAAAATGCTTTTATTGTTATTCTAGTAATTTTTTTGGATAATGCAATGGCACCCCACTCCAGTACTCTTGCCTGGAAAATCCCATGGATGGAGGAGCCTGGAAGGCTGCAGTACATGGGGTGGCTGAGGGTCGGACACGACTAAGTGACTTCACTTTCACTTTTCACTTTCATGCATTGGAGAAGGAAATGGCAACCCTCTCCAGTGTTCTTGCCTGGAGAATCCCAGGGATGGGGGACCCTGGTGGGCTGCCATCTCTGGGGTCGCACAGAGTTGGACACGACTGAAGTGACTTAGCAGCAGCAGTAATTTTTTTTATTATTTTCAACAAATTTTAAAATTCTATATATTTATATTTCATTTGAAAATTAGAAGGAACTAATGATAACCTCATAAATAATTAGCTATAGCAAACCTTAACTCTATTAATATTTGGGAGATAAAAAGTTTGAGTGGATATTCACTTCCTATAATTATGATAGTGACTAAGAAAATAAATAAACATATCTATGAATAAGCATACATTTTTTTTCCTTGTGCTGTACTTTTATTACAAAAAAGTAATTAAGTTTTGGCAATAATACATTTAAATTGAATTTATGCCCATGAATAAATACTAAAATAATTTAATATATTATCTTTCATATAATAATTATATCAGATTTTTTTGGTAAGCCTCCTGTTTATACTATCTGCAGTGAACTAAGCAATAATCAGAAAGGGATTTACACATTTCCTAATTAGGAACATGGTCCTTTGAGCATGAAAAACATCAAAATTTTCAGAATCATACTGAAAATAATATGGAAATGTTTACTGAAAATTTAAGTAAGAGAGATCTGATTATGTGATATTCTATTCAATAGATTCCTCAGTCAGAATGTGGTATTAAACTACACATGCTGAGAAATCTTTGCTCTTAGGGCAAAAAAAGATATATTACAGTGTTTTATACCTGTATCTGAGCAAGAGAGCAATATAAATAGGCTTTTAAGGAAACTGATTGTGGTCTCGGTGTCTGGATAAAAAAAGTTATAGTGATTCCTGGAAAAAAATGAATAAAATGTATGTGGGTGAAAAATTTTGGATCCCACTGGGGATCATCCACAATGTATAAACAACAGATGACTGGCAGTCAGGTAGCTTTCTTTCACAAATGGAGAAGACTGTAGTTGTACAAGGGAAATAAAATGTTCCTCCTTTTTCTTTCTATAAAGCAGACTTGCCTCTAAATTTGGCCTTGAGAGGGGTTATGCAACAGCGCTCAATGCAAGAATTAGGAAAACATTTATTTTTCAGAGCAAAATCTCTCAGCAGGAAGCAACACACCATTGTTAGGGAATTTTTCAACTAAGAGTGAGGCTAGAGAGTTCAAGTTAACTTTGTTTGAAGTCTTAGCCTGTTATTCCCCCCAATGAACTGATAACTTGCTTGGAATTACAGAAATAGATATGCTGCCACTTCCTTTCTAAGCTGAATGCTAATGTATTCTGCCTGCTGGAGCAACATTCAACACTGTCCACAAAATGAGCTATCAACCTATTTCAAAAACAGTTTGAAATCCACTCTGAATACTTTTCTACAAAATATAAATGCAAAATCATATGGCTGCCAGGAACTTCCGAAGGTCATCTAACACTCCAGCTTTCACATATTCTAAACAAAAATGAACATGTTGCATTCTTCATTAGTTTATTCAATATCATTAACAAATAAAATGCATCCCTATTGCATGTTTCTTTCGTCCTTTGAGTCAGAGAAAATGATAGAGTTGATAAGTAATTTAAAAATATTTTTATCGAATATGATAAATGCCAATTTTGAAATACTACAATGTGAAACTCCTTTGGAAAGAAACTTAAGGAAACTTAATTCTACCTGGGAATTGGAGAAAGTTTCATAAATATGTTAGCTGAATCTTGGCAGAGGTTATCACTTACTGGGAAAAGGGAGATTTTCCAAAAGTAGCAATATATGTATAATCTTGTTTCATTTCCATTTAACAGTAATGTCATGGAGGAATCCATCCTACTCTCTGAAATACAGAGGTTTGATTTTTAATGGGACATTCCTTGGACCCTAGCTCTATGGCTACCCCTATGCTCCTAAACATAACATCATAGACTTCTCTGATCCATTATTTCTTTCATTTCCATCATAACCAAGATAATTATTTCATATTTTTTGTTCTCTACCATTTCTCCTTTTATTTGACACTTCTTCCACAATTCACATTACCAAGTTCACTTTCTATTTCATAAAATAGGAGCAAACAGAGGATAACAGATTAATTTATACAGCTACATCAAATCACTCCCACTTTTGTTCACATACACTCCACCCTTTTTCCCTGTTCCAAATATATTGCCATGCATGTTTTCAGCTATAGCCAATCCTAACAGCTATTCACAAGGTTACTTTCCTACTAATTGCTCAAGGATATTTCTCAAGATGCTTTCCCTGTCTCCTTGTCTTACATCGTAATTTCTTTCTTTACTGTATCATTTCTTTTAAAATACAGGTATCATTTGACCTGGCTTTCCAGGTGGCGCTAGTGGTAAAGAACCCACCAGCCAATGCATAGACATAAGAGATGTGGGTTAGATTCCTGGGTTGGGAAGATACCCTGGAGGAGGGCATGAAAAACCCATTCCAGTATTCTTGCCTGGAGAATCCCATGGATAGAGGAGCCTGGCGGGCTGCAGTCCATGGAGTTGCAAAGTCAGACATGACTGAAGCACCTTAATAGGCACATGTATCATTTGACTATATTATGAATAAATGTCTTATTTTTCTCTTACCTTATTAAAAGTGAACACATCTTATGATCACATTTATTTACAGGCAAAAATTAAAAGGAGTGCCAAAAAGCTTAGTAACAAAGTTAAAATTATTAGTGTTAAAAAAATTCATGCAAAAATCCATAGCAAACAAAGTATGTTATTGTTGTTCAGTCACCCAGTCATGTCTGACTCTTTGTGGCCCCAAGATCTGTGGCATGCCAGGCTTCCCTGTCCCTCACCATCCCCTGAATTTTCCCCAAGTTCATGTCCATTGCATTGGTGATGCCATCCATCCATCTCATCCTCTCATGCCCTCTTCTTCTGCCCTCAATCTTTCCCAGCATCAGGGACTTCTCCAATGAGTCAGCTGTTTGCATAAGATGAGCAAAATACTGGAATCCCAACTTCAGCATTAGTCCTTCCAATGAGTATTCAGGGTTGATTTCCCTTAAGATTGACTTGTTTGATCTCCTTGTTGTCAAGGGACTCTCAGGAGTCTCCTCCAGGGCCACAATTTGAAGGCATCAGTTCTTTGGCACTCTGTCTTTTTTACAGTCCAGCTCTCAAAACTCTACATGACCACTGGGAAAGCCATCAGATCAGATCAGATCAGTCGCTCAGTTGTGTCCGACTCTTTGCCATCCCATGAATCGCAGCATGCCAGGCCTCCCTGTCCATCACCAACCCCCGGACTTCACTGAGACTCACGTCCATTGAGTCAGTGATGCCATCCAGCCATCTCATCCTCTGTCATCCCCTTCTCCTCTTGCCCCCAATCCCTTCCAGCATCAGAGTCTTTTCCAATGAGTCAACTCTTCGCATGAGGTGGCCAAGGTACTGGAGTTTCAAAGCTTTGACTATATGAACCTTTGTTGGCAGAGTAATGTCTTGGCTTTTCAACACACTGTCTAGGTTTGTCATAACTTTCCTTCCAAGAAGCAAACATCTTCTGATTTCATGGCTGCAGTCACCATTTGCTGTGATTTTAGAACCCAAGAAGAGGAAATATGTCACTACTTCCACCTTTCCCCCCTCTATTTGCCATGAAGTAATGGGGCCAGATGCCATGATCTTAGTTTTTTTTAACATTTAGTTGTCACACTCCTCCTTCACCCTCATCAAGAGGCTCTTTAGTTTCTCTTTGCTTTCTGCCATTTGGTATCATCTGCATATCTGAGGTTGTTGATGTTTCTCCCACCTACCTTGATTCCAATTTGCAACTCATCCAGCTTAGCATTTCTCATGATGTGCTCAGCATATAAATTAAACAAACAGGGTGACAACAGACAGCCCTGTCAAACTCCTTTCTCAATCTTGAACCAATCAGTTGTTCCATACAGAGCTCTAACTGTTGCTTCTTGACCCACATATAGGTTTCTCATGAGACAGATAAGATAGTCTAGAATTCCCATCTCTTTCAGAATTTTCCACAGTTTATTGTGATCCACACAGTAAAAGGCTTTGGCATAATCAATGAAGCAGAGGTGGATTTTTTTTTTTTTTTTTTTGAATTCCCTAGCTTTCTCTGTGATCCAGCAAATATTGGCAATTTGATCTCTGGTTCCTCTTCCTCTTCTAAATACAGCTTGGACATATGGAAGTTCTTGGTTCACATTATGCTGAAACCTAGCATGTTGAGATTTTAAGCTTGACCTTACTAGCATGGGAGATGAATGCAATTGTCCAATGGCAAACAAAACATGTAATTATAAATAAAAACAGAATCAACATGACTAACACTTATTTTTGTCTTAAACTCCAATATGGCTAGGGATGGCAGTGGCAGGGAACAGCCCTCTTTGTGCTCAGTCTCTTCAGTCATGTCTGTCTCTTTTTGACCCCATGGACTATATAGTTCACCAGGCTCTTCTGTCCATGAGATTTTCCTGGCAAGAATACTGGAGTGGGTTGCCATTTCCTCCTCCAGGGGTTCTTTCTCATCCAGGGATCGAACCTCCTGCGTCTACTGTATTGCAAGAGAATTCTTTACTGCTGAGTCACTGGGAAAGCCCTCTTTAATCTCTCCTATTTTCTATATATTTGTTCTCTTTACATAATCTTTATCTGGCTCACAGTTTAGAAAAGCATCTATGTTGGTGGGTCCCCAGATTATGTTTCCAACATGAAGCATTCTCCTGAAATATGAAATATATAGCAGCATATTCAAAATCTTAACTTGAGTATTGAATATATGCTAACTTGAATATTGAATATATGCTAACTTGAGAGCAGTGATCACAGAGAATCATAACTATTTTTCTTATCCTTTAAGTCATTTTATTACTATGTATGCTTTTATATTGTAATTTTCAGACATTCCATTTGGGGTTGCCCCATTCCAGTACCCTTGCCTGGAAAATCCCATGGACAGAGGAGCCTGGTAGGCTGCAGTCCACGGGGTCGCGAAGTGTCCGTCACGACTGAGCGACTTCACTTTCACTTTTCACTTTCATGCATTGGAGAAGGAAATGGCAATCCACTCCAGTGTTCTTGCCTGGAGAATCCCAGGGACGGCGGAGCCTGGTGGGCTGCCGTCTATGGGGTCGCACAGAATCGAACACGACTGAAGCGACTTAGCAAAAAAAAAAAAAATGAAACGCATAATGGTTTGATACACAGGAAACTCATGACAATAAATAATTGTCATGAGTTTAAAATGACCTGGGTGACTGTAACCTTATTGAATTCACCTGTTGCTACACTTTTTTGCCTTTAGTCACATTGTATCCATGATTTTTGTTATGTGTTTTATGACCTTTTCCACTGTTTTTTTTTTTTTATTTTTTTGCAATGCTAGTGTAACTTTTATTTATTTTTTTTAAACTTAAATTTATTTATTTTAATTAGAGGCTAATTACTTTACAATATTGTATTGGTTTTGCCATACATCAACATGAATCCGCCACGGGTGTACACGTATTCCCCATCCTGAACCCCCCTCCCATCTCCCTCCCCATACCATCCCTCTGGGTCATCCCAGTGCACCAGCCCCGAGCATCCTGTATCCTGCATCGAACCTGGACTGGTGATTCGTTTCTTATATGATATTATACATGTTTTAATGCCATTCTCCCAAATCATCCCCCACTTCCCTCTCCCACAGAGTCCAAAAGACTGTTCTATACATCTGTGTCTCTTTTGCTGTCTCACATACAGGGTTGTCATTACCATCTTTCTAAATTCCATATATATGCATTAGTATACTGTATTGGTGTTTTTCTTTCTGGCTTACTTCACTCTGTATAATAGGCTCCAGTTTCATCCTGGAGTAATAATCATCCTGAAATAATCAGTTTCATCCACCTCATTAGAACTGATTCAAATGTCCACTGTTTTTATTTGTTCTTGGATCCTATACAGATTTAGTCTTAATTTCTTAAGTAATTTTGTTTCATTTCTACTCATTTCTTAAATTTTCAACATTTATTTTCAATCTTCCTTTTCTCCAGTCTCCTAATTTTTATGTTTAAAAAATTTAATTTACTTTGTTCTTTCAAAACTGTACTAAATTTCTTAGTATCTTTATTTTAAAAATATGAGATTTTACTTTTTGTCTATTCTTTAGGCTTGTCTTCTTGAATACTCTCATTGTTAGTAGAGTTAAATTTTTGGTATTATCTTTAATCCTCTAAAGAGTTTGTAGCGGATTTGACTGTAATCTTTTTAAGTTGCTAAATTTTTCATAAGTGTGAGTTACCCTATAATTTTAGAAGAGAGTCTGGGCCAAAACAGGTGTTTATAGAAATCAGGCTTCGAGAGCTTTCTCTAACTTATGGGTTTAGAAGGTAACTGGAAAAAAAAAAAAATCATACATTCTAACTCCCTTCTATATTTCTTTCTCTTGCTTTTATCTGAACATTCTCTTCCCTTCCTTTTATTATAACTCTCTTAAATAATTTGAATTTTTCTCCCAACATTTCCTTGTGAGTGTTAAGAGTACTATATGAAAGGGAGTCTAATTTTGTTAATGTTTGTGTGTATGGAGTGCTCCAAAACTCCATGTAGATGATATTACATCATTGTCCTCTTGCACTGACTTGAAAGTTAAGTCCTAATAGTTGATTTTCAGTTGCTAAGTCATGTTCAGCTCTTTGTGATCCCACGGACTGCATTATGCCAGTCTTCTCTGTCCTTCACTATCTCCTGGAGTTTGCTCAAATTCATGTCCATTGAGTTGATAATGCTATCTAACCATTTCATCCTCTGCCACTCCCTTCTCTGTTTGCCTTCAAACTTTCTCAGCATAACAGTCTTTTCCAATGAGTTGGTTCTTCACATCAGGTGACCAAAGTGTTGGAGCTTCAGCTTCAGCATCAGTCTTTCCAATGACTATTCCAGGTTTATTTCCTTTAGATTGGTTTGATCTCCTTGCTGTCCAAGAGACTCTCAAGAGTCTTCTCCAGAACCACAATTTGAAAGCAACAATTCTTCAGTGCTCAGTCTTCTTTAGGGTCCTACTCTCCCAACTGTACATGACTACTGGAAAAACCATAGCTTTAACTATATGAAACTTTTAGCAAAGTAATGTCTGCTTGTTAATACAATGTCTAGGTTTGTGATGTCTTTCATTCTAAGGAGCAAGCATCTTTGAATTTTATGGCTGCAGTTACTATCAGCAGTGTTTTTGGAGCCCAAGAAAATAAAATCTATCACTTCTTCCACTTTTCCCCCTTCTATTTGCCTTAAAGTGATGGGACCAGATGCCATGATCTTAGTTTTTTCAATGTTGAGTTTTAAGACAGCTTTTTCACCCTCTTCTTTCACCCTCATAAAGAGGCTCTTTAGTTTCTCTCTGCTTTCTGTCATTAGAGTGGTATCATCTGCATATCTGAGGTTGATGACATTTCTCCTGGCAGTCTTGATTTCCCCTTCTAGTTTATCCAGTAAGACATTTCTCTTGATGTACTCTGCATATAAGTTAAATAAGCAAGGTGACAATATATAGCCTTGACATACTCCTTTCCCAATTTTGAACCAGTCAATTGTTCCATACAAAGTTCTAACTGTTGCTTCTTGAGTCCCATATGGTTTCTCAGGAGACAGGTATGGTGGTCTGGTATTCCCATCTCTTTAAGAATGTTCCAGTTTATTGTGATCCACAAGTCAAAGGCTTTAGCATAGTCAATGACAGAGAAGCAGATGTTTTTCTGGAATTCCCTTACTTTTTCTGTGATCCAATGAATGTTGGTAAGTTGATCTTTGGTTCCTCTGCCTTTTCGAAACCCAACTTCTATGTATGGAACTTCTAACTGAAACATAACTTGAAGGGTTTTGAGCATAATGTTACTCTTATGTGAAATGAGTACAATTGTATGATAGTCTGAACATTCTTTGGCACTGCCCTTCTTTGGGATTAGAATGAGAACTGACCTTTTACAGTCCTGTGGCCACTGCTGAGTTTTCCAAATTTGCTGACATATTGAGTGTAGCACTTTCATGACATCATCTCTTAGGATTTTAAGTAGCTCAATGGGAATTCCATCACCTCAAAAAGCTTTGTTTGTTAATGCCTCATAAGGCCCACTTGATTTCATTCTCCAGGATATCTGGCTCTAGGTGAGGGACCACACCATCATGGTTATCTGAGTCATTAAGACATTTCTTGTACAGTTCTTCTGTGTATTCTTGACACCTATTTTTAATCTGTTCTGCTTCTGTTAGGTCCTTACCATTTCTGTCCTTTATCTTGCCCATCCTCCCATGAAATGTTCTAGTACAAAAGATGCCATATTTGGTTCTAATAGAGTAGATTCCATATTAAGATTGACCCAATGCAAGTCCAAATTTTGTGTTCTGCTGTAAGTATAGGCATTATGAACAGTTGTTTTCCTTTTCCTTCCTCCTACATTGTTGCTGATACCACACATATCAACTAGGCTATCAGTGGCTTCAAGTTCACACACATAACTTTAAAAATTTTTGGCCATACTTTTAAAATTTTTATTGACATAGAATTGATTTGCAATGCTGTCTTAGTTTCAGGTGTAGCAAGGTGTATATATGTGTGTGTGAGTATATACATATTCTTTTTCAGATTTTTCAGATAGCCTAAGTGACATGTGTGGAGAGAAGAGTAAAGTTTAGACAAAGGGTGATAAGTAACCCCTCCAGAATAGCCGTGAGCTCTTAGGAGGACTAAAGATGAGACTAAACCTTTCCACATCCCCGTCCATCAATGCTACTCACTCTTTTACGAAAAACACATCTAAATACCTTCCTCTAAACATGTATCTTGTCCCAAAGCTTTCTAAGGACAATGAATATATTGTACCATCTTTTTTTGTTATTCAAGCACCTACTTGAACTGAAAAAAGCTTTTAAAAAGTTGTTTTGGTAGCCTGTTTGCCGCATCTTGAAGTTAAAACATGTCACCTCTCTGGAGTAAGGCTTGATTTTGTTGGCTCCACTTAAAAGCATAAATTTTAGGCAAATTCTTCTGCTTGCCCTCAAGATTATTTTTTTTCTTTCTAAAAACTTTTCTCTATTTCCTACATAATTTCTTTCCTTTGATTTTTGTGCCACCACTTGGCAAGTTCTGGTTTTTATATTCTCTTGGCTTCTTACCACAGAGAACTAATCACACAAACATCCAAGAGAAGAAATTAGAAACTAAATTTAGTTTTACTTGTTTCTCATTCTATATTTTACAGATTTTGTATGCTTATCTTGTAGTATGTTTTAGAGAATTAATGGGTAAAAGAAAAAAAATGGCCTTTTAATGCTTTCATTGTACTCAGAAACAATAATCTTAACATTGTTAATTAATTCCTCTTTTAAGATTTAGAATTTAATAATTTAGCCTTGACTTTTCACCTTCTTTACTTCATGAACTGGAAAAGATGATAGATTAATAATGCTGACCTATTTAGCACTCTTTAATTTATTTTGCAGTTAAATGTAATCAGCTTTTGAAAAGTGCTTATGATTTGCATAATTGCCAGAGTACTAAGAACTATGTTTTCAGCATTCATTTTCAGTTTTTATCAGTAGTCAATTTGACTCTCAATTCCTTGATAGTTTTCCTTCCTTTTGAGAACTTCCTATAAATAACGTATGTTTTGCTAATCAACTTCTTCAACATGATGGAAAACCATTTTCTGACAGGAACATTAAGAAAGAGCCAGATGATATTTGTGAGTGTTGGCCAATGGTTGGTATGCTGAAAAGAGTAATGTTTTTTAGTTCATTAGGTCTGATTCTGCATAAATTGCATTCTTCATCTGCTGGGGGTACACTTCAAGTGTTTAATATGTGTTGATTTTCTTCATGTTATTTCTCCCCAGCAAATCAAGTCCACTTACCATACCCATGTGTTCATCACAAGGTGAACAGCAGAATCGTGGAGGACATTTGACTGGAGGTTACTTTCTTTTCTGGGTTTCCCTGGTGGTTCAGAAGGTAAAGAATCTGACTGCAAAGCAGGAGACCCACATTCAATCCCTGAGTCAGGAAAATCCTATGGAGAAGAGAATGGCTACCCACTCCAGTATTCTTGCCTGGAGAATTTCGTGGACAGAGGAGCCTGGTGGGTTACAGTCCATGGGGTTGCAAAATGACTTTTAAACAGCTTCTTAACTAGTTTCACTGTTTCCTTCTTTGATTCTCTAATACTCATTACCATCATTAGAGCCTCAGTTATTATCATAAAATGCAAGGACTGATATTTCTCCCTGAAATATTTCAGTAGTATTCTTTTTCATTTTGAGTCAAGTTCAAAGTCTTTATTGTGGCTTCTGTGACTTTTAATAAACTGAAATCTACCGAAATAACACCTTTCACTACTTAAAATCTTCCCACTCCCAGCTACTTACCACCCCATAGCCATAAGATGCTGCAGACATTACTGAATCTATTTCAGTGCTTCTAACATTTCTTATTTATCTGTCAACTTAGAATCTTTGTAAATTGTGTTATCTCTCCATGGAAAATTATCACATCTTTTTGTTTTCATGCTTCCTTTCAAGTTTACATACTTTCCATGTCTGCCATGCTTATTATCTCAATTCTCTCTATATCATCTTAATAGATTTTACTCTACCAAGTATCATTATTGAATAAGTAATAAAAATACACACTACATTTTTTTGTTATTGCTGGTTTATCTGGTTTCACCATTAAACAGAGAGAAATATGAGAGTAATGTGTATTTTAATTTTTTCATCATTAAGCATAGTACCTGAAAAATTGTGTGTGCTTAGTAAATATTTGTTGAATACTATTAAATGGAAAGAGAAGATTTTAAAATATACTCATTGTGGAGAGTCATGAGTGATACATAAGAAATATATTAGTAAGAATTTATAACTAACTCTGAGGATACATCTTTAATTTAAACAAAATATTTTAATAAGGGTTCAAGATAGAATACTACTAGGTCTCTGTAATGACACAGAGCACTCACAGAATTCTAAGTGACTCTAGGTGCACAAGGTCCTTAGTGATCACTTACTATTGTTCAATCTGGACTCTTTACAGTGTTATATTTCACTTTTTCCCATATATTAATATTCATTCCCTGTGGCTAAATTCATATGTTGGCCTCCTTTTTACAACATTGGTGTTAGCTTATTCATCCACTTCTATTTCCCTTTCCTGTCATCACGCTAATTCCAGTGATATGCACTTGTTACCTACATTCCCACATTAGCTTTACTGTTGGTCCCTCATTGTTACTCCTGCCCCTCTGCAATCCCATATAGTCATCAACCATAATAGTCTTGCAGAAATGTAAATCTGGTCTTATCACACATCCCTGCTTAAAAATCATTCCTGATGTCTCCTAAAATAAATAAAAGCAAAAATAAATAAATTGGACCTAGTTGACCTTAAAAGATTTTGCATAGCAAAGGAAACCACCAACAAAGTGGAAAGACAACCTACAGCGCAGGAGGAAATATTTGCAAATGATATGACCAATAAGGGTTAATATACAACCTACATAAATATGGGGAAAACAAGCAACCCAATTTAAAACATGGGCAGAAGAACTGAATAGACATGAGAAAATGTAGATGGCCAACAGGCACAGGCAAAGATACTCAACGTACTGATCATTAAGGAAATCCAAATCAAAACCACAATGAGGTATCACCTCACACCTATTAGAATGACTGTCAATGAAAAGAACATGAATAACAAACGTTAGAGAGAATATGGAGAAAAGGAAATCCTTGTACACTGTTGATGGGAATGTAAGTTGGTGAAGCCACTGTGGAAAACAGTATGAAGGGTTCTCAAAAAGCTAAAAATAGAACAACCATATGACCTAGCAATTCAACTCCTGGGCATATATCCAAAAAAAACCAAAACATTACTTGGAAAAGTTTCATGCATCTCAGTGCTATAGCAGCATTAATTACAATTGCCAAGGTACTGAAGCAACCAAAATTTCTATTAGCACTTAGGATAAAGATAAGTTGATAAAGAAGATGTGGTATAAACATACAATGGAATGTTACTTAGCCATAAAAACAAATGAAATGTTGCCATTTGCAGCAATGTGGATAGACTTGCAGGGCATTATGCTTGGTGGAATAAGTCAGGCAAAGAAAGCCACATACTGTATGGTATCACTTACACTTGTAATGCAAAAAACACAATGAAATAGTGAGCAAAAGAGGAGCAGACTTACAGATATCGAGGAAAAACTAGTGGTTAACTGGTAGGGAGAGGGGAGGGGCAACTTAAGGGTGGTGGTGGTGATGTAGTTGCTAAGTTGTGTCCAAATCATGTGACCCTATGGACTGTAGCCTGCCAGGCTTCTCTGACCATGGAATTCTCTAGGCAAGAATATTGGAGTGGGTTGCCATTTCTTTCTCCAAACTTAAGGGTAGGGAAGAGGGAAGTACAAAGAATTGAAGTAAGATAGGTCATGAGGATGTAGTATACAAAATGAGGAATATAACTAATATTTTGTAATAACTATAAATGGTGTTTCAGATCAGTTCAATCACTCAGTCATGTCCGACTCTTTGTGACCCAATGGATTGCAGCACGCCAGGCTTCCCTGTCCATCACCAACTTCAGGAGCTTACTCAAACTCATGTCCATAGAGTCAGTGATGTTGTCCAACAATCTCATCCTCTGTTGTCTCCTTCACCTCCTGCCTTCAGTCTTTCCCAGCAACAGGGTCTTTTCCAAAGAGTCAATTCTTCACATCAGGTGGCCAGAGTATTTGAGTTTCAGCTTCAGCATCAGTCCTTCCAATGAATATTCAGGACTGATTTCCTTTAGGATGGACTGGTTGGATCTCTTTGCTGTCCAAGGGACTCTCAACAGTCTTCTCCAACACCACAATTTAAAAGCATGAATTCTTTGGTGCTCAGCTTTCTTTATAGTCCAACTCTCCCATCCATACATGACTACTGGAAAAAAATCATATCTTTGACTAGATGGACCTTTGTTGGCAAAATAATGTCTCTGATTTTTAATATGCTGTCTAGTTTGATCATAGCTTTTCTTCCAAGGAACAAGCATCTTTAATTTCATGGTGACAGTCACTATCTGAAGTGATTTTGGAAAACCAAGAAATAAAGTCTGCCACTGTTTTCATTGTTTCCCCATCTATTTGCCATGAAGTGATGGGATGGGACAAGATGCCATGATCTTAGTTTTCTGAATGTTGAGTTTTAAGCCAACTTTTTCACTCTCCTCTTTCACTTTCAAGAGGGTCTTTAGTTCTTCTTTGCCATAAGGGTGGTATCACCTGCATATCTGAGGTTATTTATATTGCTCTTGGCAACCTTGATCCCAGCTTGTGCTTCATCCAGCCCAGCATTTCTAAACATGTACTCTGCATATAAGTTAAATAAGCAGTGTGACAATATACAGCCTTGACATCCTTCTTTCCAAATTTGGAACCAGTCGGTTGTTCCATGTCCAGTTGTAACTGTTGCTTCTTGACCTGCATACAGGTTTCTCAAGAGGCAGATCAGGTGGTCTTGTATTCCCATCTCTCTCAGAATTTTCCACAATTTGTTGTGATTCACACAGTCAAAGGCTTTGGCATAGTCAAAAAAGCAGAATATATGTTTTTCTGGAATTCTCTTGCTTTTTTGATGATCCAACGGATGTTGACAGTTTAATCTCTGGTTTCTCTGTCTGTTCTAAATCCAATTTGAACATCTGGAAGTTCACAGTTCACTTACTGTTGAAGCCTGGCTTGGAGAATTTTGAGCATTACTTTACTAGTGTGTGAGATGAGTGCAATTGTGAAGTAGTTTGAACATTCTTTGACATTATTGTCTTTCTTAGTGATTGGAATGAAAACTTATCTTTTCCAGTCCTGTGGCACTGCTGAGTTTCCCAGGTTTGCTGGCATATGGAGAGCAGCATCATCTTTTAGGATGTGAAAAAGCTGAACTGGAATTCCATCACCTCCACTAGCTTTGTTCATAGTGATGCTTCCTAAGCTCCACTTGACTTCACAGTCCAAGATGTCTGGCTCTAGGTAAGTGATCACACCCTCTTGGTTATCTGAGTCATGAAGATCTTTTTTTTGTATAGTTCTTCTGTGTATTCTTGCCACCTCTTCTTAATATCTTCTGCTTCTGTTAGGTCCATAACATATAAATGGTGTTTAACCTTTAAAAATTATATGACAAATGAAAAACAAACATTTCTTGCTGTTCTATCTCATATTGTCCATTTTCTTCACATATTTCCTGCATATCCATTTCAGAATGTGCAATCCTCCCATGTAACTTCTTTGCATGTCTCCACAACTATACCGTAAATGGTACCAAGGGAATGCACTTGTCTATCTATCTTTTTGACATCTATATACCCAGAAATCAACACATAGCAGGTGCTCAGTAAACACTGTTGAATGGCCTTAGTGAATAAACAGTTCTTAATCTCTATTGCCAGCAAAGCTCTAGCAAAATGAAAGTTCTCTACAAATTTGGTTAAAGAATATAAATCTATTTTTAAGAAACATTTGTCAATAGTTTGAGGAAGTTCAAATTGATGCTAAAATTTCCCATTCCACCCTCACTGCCACTGAAGCCAGTTCCAAAGAAATTATTTTCAATCATAATTCTAAGCAATTAAAACGTGTGACTCTGGCAGCCCTCACTGTGAACTGACCACCCTGGGTTCCTGGTTCAAAGCCAATCCAGTTAAAGTTTTGACCCAAGCTTGTTCAGAACCAGTTCATATCAAGAATTTTATGTCTGTTGAAAGCTATTTCTCATTGTCATATCTAGTTTTGACACCTTCACCAAAATGATCTGTAGCAACATAGGGATAAATATACATATTTCCTGGGTTGGGCACATGCCCTGGAGAAGGGAATGGCAACCCACTCCAGTATTCTTGCCTGGAGAATTCCGTGGACAGAGGAACCTGGCAGGCTACAGTTCATGGGGTCACAAAGAGTTGGACATTGCCAAGCAACTAATACACACACACACACACACACACACACACACACACATATGTATTTGCAATTAACAGTTTCTAACGAACTCTAATTTTTCTCGCCTTTGACAGAGGACAACATCTGTACTGAAGAACAGTGATTAACACACCTATGGACACCTTATATTTGACAAGGAGTTAAGAGTATACAGTGGAGAAAAGATTGTCTCTTCAATAAGTGAAAACTGGACAGCTATGTATAAAAAAATGAAACTGAAATACCTCCTAATACTGTACATAAAAATAAACTCAAAATGGATTAAAGACCTAAACACAAGACCAGAAACCATAAAACTCATAGAGGAAAACAGAGAGAACACTTCTTGACACAAATCACAGCAAGATCTTCTATGATCCACCTCCTAGATTAACAGAAATAAAACCAAAAATAAACAAATGGGACCTAATTAAACTTTAAAACTTTTACACAGCAAAAGAAACCATAAACAGGATGAAAAAACAACCCTCCAAAAGGAAGAAAACAATTACAAATGAAGCAACTGACAAAGGATTAATCTCCAGAATATAGAAGTGACTCATGTGGCTCAACATCAGAAAAAGAAACAATCCAATCAAAAAATGGTAGAAGACCTAAACAGACATTTCTCTAGGAAGACATCCAGATGGCTAATAAACACATGAAAACATGCTCAACATCACAACCCCACTACTGGGCATAAGCCCTGCGAAAACCATAATTGAAAAGAATCATGTACCCCAATGTTCATTGCTGCACTATTTACACTAGCTAGGAAACTATCTAGATGTCCATCAAAAGATGAATGGATAAAGAAGTGTGGTACATATATTCAACGGAATATTACTTACCATAGAAAGGAACGAATGTGTCAGTTCTAGTGACATGAATAAATCTAGAGCCTGTTATACAGAATGAATTAAGTCAGAAAGAGAAAAACAAATATTGTATATTAACACAGATATATATGGAATTTATATATAATATATATATATATATATATTAACAGAGATATATATGGAATCTAGAAAAATGGTACTGATGAACTTATTTTCATAAAGACCCAGACTTAGAGAAGAGACTTATGGTCACAGCAGGGGAAGGAGAGGGTGGGACAAATTGTGAGAGTGGTATTAAAATATATACATTACCATGTGTAAAATAGATAGCTAAGGGAATTTGCTATATAGTGCAGGGAACACAGCCCGGTGCCTTTGACAGTCTGGAGTGGTGGGAAGGGGTAGGAGATGGAAGGGAAGTTCAAGAGGGAGGGGACATGTGTATATCTATGGCTGATTCGTGTTGATGTATGGCAGAAACCAACACAACATTGTAAAGCAATTATCCTCTAATTAAAAATAAATAAATAATAGTGATTAATTCCAGAAAAGGCAATGGCATCCCACTCCAGTACTCTTGCCTGGAAAATCCCATGGACAGAGGAGCCTAGTGGGCTGCAGTCCATGAGGTCGCTAAGAGTCAGACATGACTGAGCGACTTCACTTTCACTTTTCACTTTCATGCATTGGAGAAGGAAATGGCAACCCATTCCAGTGTTCTTGCCTGGAGAATCCCAGGGACAGTGGAGCCTGGTGGGCTGCTGTCTGTGGGGTCGCACAGGGTCGGACATGACTGAAGCGACTTAGCAGCAGCAGCAGCAGTGGTTAATTCACAGACATAGAAAACAAACTTACAAAACAAACAAAGGGGAAAGAAAGCAGGGGGTTAGCAGATACAAAATACCATATATAAAATAGATAAACAGCAAGCTCCTACTGTATAAGATAGGGAACTATAGTAAATATATTTTAATAAGTCACACTGACCATAATGGAAAAGACATGAAAAAGAATAAATATAACTGTATCATTTTGCTGAGCACCAGACATTAACACAGTGTAAATCAATTATACTTAAACAATAAGAGTGATTAATTTACTTCTCACATTTCATTCATCAAGTAAGATCACCTAACCATTTATTTAAAAGGAAAGATTTTAACTTTAAATGCAAATCATCCTTTTCTATAAGATTAAAAATAAAAATCTTTTTAAAAGGACATATTTTTAAAGCTAGTTAAAGTAGTAATATAAAGAGTAGGTAGAATTGGACTGCTGACAAAATACCTGAATGAAATCTCTAAAAACAAGAAAAAAGTATTGGAACAGTTGCCTTTTTAAATTATCAGTGCTTCTCAATGACAGTATTAAATTATTTTCTATGGATAAAAACTATCCCTCTATTTAGCTTCAGGAAAAATCAATTTGATAGCTGTTTGGAGTATTATTTTGTGTCCTCAAAAAGGTTCTAAACATATTGGAAAATGATGTTACTCTTTGTTTATTATTAGAAAGTGAGATCTATTTTGTCTCTGGTATCATGTAGTCTATATTACAGGACTTAGCTATGTGTTTCTTAAAGTGGTTATAACTCATTAATCTTATACTCTAAAATTCTATCCTCTGTCCCTGTTCTTTTCTCACTGATTCCTGCCAGACATCTGTAAAACAGAACTCATCTTGTATCCTACCTTTTAGTCCACAATCTCTTTCCCTCTATCTATGGAAATTCATAGAGAGAAAATAGGCTTTATAGTCAGGTGGTTGTAGCTCAAGCCCAAGCTTTGGCATGTTCAGTGTTACCTTGGAAAACTGCTTTAAACTATGTGTATTTCTGCTTCCTCTTCTCTAGCAGGGATACTAATGTCTGTCCAGCATGCTGTTGTGAGATCTCGATGATTGTATGTATACATAACTAATGTAAAACTATGGTTTTTCCAGTGGTCATGTATGGGTGTGAGAGTTGCACTGTGAAGAAAGCTGAGTGCCGAAGAATTGATGCTTTTGAACTGTGGTGCAGGAGAAGACTCTCCTGAGTCCCTTGGACTGCAAGGAGATCCAACCAGTCTATTCTAAAGGAGATCAGCCCCGGGTGTTCTTTGGAAGGAATGATGCTGAGGCTGAAACTCCAATACTTGGGCTACCTCATGCGAAGAGTTGACTCATTGGAAAAGACCCTGATGCTGGGAGGGATTGGGGGCAGGAGGAGAAGGGGACGACAGAGGATGAGATGGCTGGATGGCATCACCGACTTGATGTACCTGAGTCTGAGTGAACTCCGGGAGATGGTGTTGGACAGGGAGGCCGGGAGTGCTGCGATTCATGGGGTCACAAAGAGCTGGACACGACTGAGCAACTGAACTGAACTGAACTGAATGTAAAAGTATCATACAGTAAGAGTAAATGGATCAGTTATTTGTATCTTATTTTCAAGTAACAACATTTTCAGACTATCATATAGGTTATATAAGGTCAGTATTAAATCCTCCCTGAGGACTTAACTAAGTTTCCACTATTAATCCATGTTGGATCTTTCAAAACAGACCCATGCAAAGCCATTTTAAATCTCTGTGGATTGTTCACTCTGGGCTCTGATACTCCATCTAATTAGTTACCTCCATCTTTAAATCTCTAGCATTTTTTTCTCCTTTTAAAATTTTAATGTTCTCATCATTCTATATTTTACAGTTAAAAGGGCTACATATGTAAAGCAATACTTTTCCCAAACAACCTGCTTTTTAGTATGTGATATTCAATACCGTAATACCAGCCATTCGTTTTCATATAAGCACCTTGGTATACACATTCTGAATTTAAAGGAAAACAAGGACACCTCGTAATTATCTCAAAATAGAAGAAAAATGTAGTTTTATTCATAGTACAATTTTGCTTTTTCCCATGCAGCAGTGAGAAAGAGATAAATAAAAAGAGCCAGTCATAAAATTAAAAGAAATTGGTTGTAATAATGCTTGGCTTTTAAATCTAGGAAAATAGCAATGAAGAATCACAGTAATCAAATTTGGCCTGAATAGAGCTTTGTGTAATTAGTGCATTAAACATAATGATAATGATCTTGTGTTTGATTTAATTTTATTTATTTATTTATAAATGACTACCATATTGCACCTGGATGCTTAGAGATAATTAAAATAATTTAAAAAGTACAAAATGAGTAAAAATAAAAAGGTTCACCAATTTCTGAGACTGATAAACTAAGCTAAATAAAAACCAGAATTCTTATTTTCAGCTTATACTGGGCTAGGAATCCAACCACATCAATTTATTTATAAGTTAGAGTGATGTTCACATATATCGGGATTTTACTAATAAATTTATTTAAAGAGTAAAAATTCTAAATAGTAGCAAATTTTACCTTTGAGAATTTCATTATAGGAAAAAAGTAATAAGATACATATTCTTGAGTGTTTTAAAAATAACTTCAAATGTACATTCAGGACCTACTATAAATAAAGAAATGTCCTCTAGAATATGGAGGTATTTTTCTGTTTGTATACTTAAACTCTTGTAGGAAAGATAAGAACATTAAAAATTTACTTGTCAGTATAATGCAGATGATATTAGAAAAGCAATAAATAACTGCCTATTTATAGGACAAAAACATTGGTTAGATATTAAGAACTAAAATTTTTCATTTTTTAATGAAAATGAAGTAAATCTTACATAGTAGCTAGGATTCAAAGACCACATATACTATATGAGATAAAATAATGGTTTATAATAGGGCAAGAAGGGAGAAATTATAATCCATGGCAATAAACACATGAAAAATAGGATGATGTATATGATAATGCATAATAATATACTACTAAAATTCATAAGATAAACTGATTTAAAAATGATGATCCCATTCATTTGTATCATATTTTATATCATATTTTATGCATATATGTATTTCTTAAATCTGATCTCTTATACCTAGATGAGCTTAGAAGTATAATACAGCCAAATACAAATCCCTGAGATCAGTGATTTTTTAGAGAAAGATCATAGGTGTCTTTTGGGGCAACAAAAAAATGTCGATGATGAAGGATCCTGGTGCAAAGGTTTTCAAGACAGAAACAATACTAAAAACGTTTGTAATAAAACCCAATTCATATGTTACTTGAATGACAAGGGACCCAAAGTATTAAAGGGAATTCAAAACATTTATCCTAGCAATTATTTTCTTACTTTGTTCTCAAACTAGTTTTCAATGCCAAGTCAATTTTACTATTCTAGTTTAATATTATTCTCATGCTTATAATTTTTCAAAGCATGGTTGACATCTTGAATAAGCAATCTAAAACTAGTTTTGTCTCTTCTAGTTCTTGACTCTTGTTATTTCTGACCTCTATCATTTTAAAAATGCAGGCACAAGTCAAATCTGAAGTGAACTGAATAAAGGAAATAATTTCAAAAATCAATGAAATTGAAAGTAAGAGCTCAATAGAGAAACTCAACAAAACCAAAAGCTGATTCTTTGAAAAAACTCAGTAAGATAAGTGTCTAGCCAAGCTAAGGTAAAAAGAGAGGACACAAATTACAAATATCATAAATGAAAGGGGGGAACATTACTATAGATCTTGTGGAAGTTAGGTAATAAATACTATAAACTACCTTAGTGTTAGCGTTGCTCGTGTTTGAGTCTTTGAGACTCCATGGACTATAGCCCGCTAGGCTCTTCTGTCCATGGAATTCTACAGGCAAGAATATTGGAGTGAGCAGCAATTCCCTTCTCCAGAGGATCTTTCCAACCCAGGGAACAAACCTGGGTCTCCTGCATTGCAGGCAGATTCTTTACTGCTGAGCCACCAGGGAAGCCCTATAAACTACACTACATCCACTAATTTGATAATCTAGATGAAATGAACCAGTTGCTCAAAAGATATAATTAGCCATAATTCATAAAGAAATCGATGATCCAAATAGGCCAGCTGCTGCTGCTGCTGCGTCGCTTCAGTCGTGTCCGACTCTGTGCGACCCCATAGATGGCAGCCCACCAGGCTTCCCATCCCTGGGATTCTCCAGGCAAGAACACTGGAGTGGGTTGCCATTTCTTTCTCCAATGCATGAAAGGGAAAAGTGAAAGTGAAGTCGCTCAGTCGTGTCCGACTCTAGTGACCCCATGGACTGCAGCCCACCAGGCTCCTCTGTCCATGGGATTTTCCAGGCAAGAGTACTGGAGTGGGGTGCCATTGCCTTCTCCCCAGATAGGCCTATGTCTGTTTAAAAATTGAATTAACAATTCGTAATCTTCCAAAACAGGAAGCACCAGGCTCAGATGGACTCACCGGTGAATTCTACCAAACATTTAAGGAAAAAAAAAAAATTGTACCAATGCTCTATAATCTCTTTCAAATGATAGAAGCAGGGGAAATACTTACTGACTCATTCTAGGAGGGCAGAATTACCCTAAAACCAAAGCCAGACAGAGATATTCCAAGAAAACTACAGATTAATATATCCCATGAACATAAATGGGCTTCTCAGGTGGTGCTAGTGGTAAAGAACCCACCTGTGAATGAAGGAGATGTAAAGATGTAGGTTTGATCCCTGGGTCAGGAAGATCCCTTGGAAGAGGTACTGACAACTGACTCCAGGATTCTTGCCTGGAGAATCCCACAGACAGAGGAGCCTGGCAGACTACAGTCCATAGGGTCACAAAAGAGTCACACACAATTGAAGTGACTTAGCATGCATGCACATGAACATAAACACAATAATCTTCAATGAAATACTAGAAAATTGAATTTAACAATGTATGCAAAGAATTATACACCACAGGCAAGTGGGTTTTACACATGTGCAAAGCTAGTAGAACATTAAAAAATCTATTAATATAATGCATCACAACATCAGAATAAAAAAGAAAAGTCACATGATCATATCAAGAGTTTCAGAAAAAGCATTTGACAAAATCCAACACAATAAAAGTTCTAAGTATATTAGGGAGATAAGGGAACCTTCTCAATTTGATAAAGATTATTTACAAAATATCTAAAGGTAACATCATACTTAATGATGGGAAACTCGAAGCTTTCTCACTAAGATCAGGTAAAAGGCAAAGTTACCCATTTGACCACTCATTTTCAACACTGTACATGTACCAGAAGTTCTTGTTAATTGAATAAGACATGGACACGAGATAATATGTATATCTATTGGGAAGAAAGATATTCAACTCTGCTTATTCACAGACGAATTCATCATCTATGTAGAAAATCTGAAATAACTTTGTATCATGCTGATGTGCCCAATTTATTAATTCTAAATTTTTTAGTGGATTCTTTAGAATTTTCTATGTATAAAACATGTCATCTGTGAATACAGATTGTTTTGCTTCTCCTATTTGAATTTTTTTGGTACTTTTCTAATTTTCAGTGCAATGTTGAATAAAAGTGGCAGGAGTGGGCATACTTGTTTTGTTTCTGAGGTTGTGGGCAAAGCTGCCAGTCTTTCACCACTAAGTAAGATACCAAATGTAGTTTTTTATTAAATGTGTCATAACAGGTTGAGGAAATGCTCTTCTATTCTTCATTTTATGTGTATTTTTATAATGAAAAATATAAAATATTGGGTTTTGTCAATTGATTTTTCTGAATCTACTGAAAATATTATATTGATTGTTTTCTATGTATAAACACAGTGTATAGTGTACTGCATTAATTGGTTTTCAGATGTAAAAGCAACTTTGCATTCTTGGAATAAATCTCAGTTAATCAGTGCATAATTCATTATATATTGCTAGATTCTGGAGTTTTTTTGATTTGATGCCTTGGCTTTGTTTTGCATCAGGGATAACCCTGGTCTTATAGAATGAGTTTGTAAGTCCTTCTCTCTTATTTTTGAAACAATTTATGGATCATTTAGCTTCATCTCATACAACTGGGTATATTGTCTCATCATTTTCCCTACTCTCAAAGCATTTTTATAATTGCTCTTTTTATTTCTTCTTTGACATAACATTTATTTAGAAATATGTTGTTACATAATTTATACTTATTTTTGAGTTCCCCATATGTATTTCTATTATTAATTTCTGGTTTCATTCTGCATGGTCAGAGAACATTCTTTTTATTATTTCTGTCCTTTTAAATTTATTAATGTCTATATATGTCATAGCATATTGCCTACCCTAGGCAATGCTCCACGTGGATTTGAGAAGACTGTATATACACTGTCATTGGGCAGGGTGTTTTATAGATATCTATTAGGTCCAATTGGGTTATAATGTTCAAATCTTTAAACTCCCTGTTGAACTTCTGCCTAGTTGTTCTATCCAGTATTGAAAATAGGGTATTGAATTCTCCAAATATTATTGTTGAGTTTTCTATTTCTCCCTTAATTTGTTAGTTTTGCTCTCTGGATTTTGATAGTCTTGTCAAATGTATATACTTTTCTAATTGTTTTATCTCTCAGAGGGACGGACAAAAACTATTTTAAAACATGTATAACTGACTCATTTTGCTGTGCAGTAGAAACTAACATGACATTGTAATTCAACTACACTTCAATTCAAAAAATAATTAAAATAATAAAAATTAAAAAAGAAAACATTAAAATGCCATTCTTTATTTCTATATATATTTATGTAAGACTATCTTGTTAAATATTATCATAGCCACTCCAGCTTTCTTGTGCTTTCTGTTTGCACTATATATCATTTTCTATACTCACACTTTCAATCCTATACACAATACACAGTTGAGTCATGTATTGTATTCAGTCTGATAATATCTGCCTTTTGATTTTGTTGTTAAATACATTCAAGTATAATAAGGCGATGGCACCCCAATCCAGTACACTTGCCTGGAAAATCCCACGGACGGAGGAGCCTGGTAGGCTGCAGTCCATGGGGGTCTCGAAGAGTCGGACACGACTGAGAGACTTCACTTTCACTTTTCATTTTCACTCATTGGAGAAGGAAATGGCAACCCACTCCAGTGTTCTTGTCTGGAGAATCCCAGGGACGGGGGAGTCTGGTGGGCTGCCGTCTATGGGGTCACACAGAGTTGGACACGACTGAAGTGACTTAGCAACAACAATAATGTTATTATTTATATAGTTGAAGATAAAATATTTGCTGTTTTATTTTTGTTTTCTGTATAGTCATATATTTTTAATTCATTCTTTACTGCTATTTTTGCTTTGAATGTGTATTTTCTAATGCAGAATTTTGACTTATACTGTATTTTTAATTTTTATTTTAGTGATTGCTGTAGAGATTATTGTATATATCTTAACTTATATCAGAATCAGCTTCAGGTTTACAATAACTTAATTCAAATAAGATATATAAAAGCACACCTCCTTTATACCTCTATTCCCATTTCTTCTTCCTCTTTCTTTTTACATTATTTCCATATATAGTATATCCTATAATGTTACAAACCAATGATACATTGTTACAATTATTATTTACTTACATAATTTAATGATGTTTAAAGAAGATGAGGAAACAAAGGAGAGCAAATAATATTGATAACTTTTGTTGTATTAACCATTCTATTTATCATTTCTGGTTTTCTTTAATTTGTTTCTGAGAATTCAAGTCACCATCTCCACTAATTTCTTTAGGCCAATATAGCCTTACTCCCCCTCATCTCCTTTGTGTTGTTATTGGCAAATATTCTATATGTTATAGATCCCAAAATATATTATATACATATTGTTTTATGTGGTTGCTTTCTAAATTAGTTGAGAGAGGAAACATATTTTTACTTGCCAGTGTTAATTACATAATTATGAACAAAACTAGTGGAAGTGATGGAATTCCAGCTGAGCTATTTCAAATTCTAGAAGATGATGCTGTTAAAGTGCTGCACTCAGTATGCTAGCAAATTTGGAACATTCAGCAGTGACCACAGATTGGAAAAGGTGAGTTTTCATTCCAATTCCAAAGAAGAGCAATGCCAAACAAAGAAGATTCAAACTACCTTACATAGTGCCCATTTCACATGTTAGAAGGGTTATTGTCAAAGTACTTAAAGCTGGGCTTCAGTGGTATGTGAACTGAGAACTTCCAGATGTACAAGCTGGGTTTTGAAGAGGCTGAGGAACCAGAGATCAAATTGCCAACATTCGCTGGATCATAGAGAAAGCAAGGGAATTACAGGAAAGCATCTAATTCTGCTTCATTGACTACACTAAAGCCTTTGACCGTGTGGGTCACAACAAATCGGAAGATTCTTAGAGATGAGAATATCAGAATATCATCTTACATGCCTCCTGAGAAACCTGTATGCAGGTCAAGAAGCAACAGTTAGAACCAGCCAAGGAGCAACAAGCTAGTTCCAAATTGGGAAAATAATATATCAAAGCTGTATATTGTCTTGTATACAAGACAAGGCTGTATATCGTATATTGTCTTGCTTATTGAACTTATATGTAGAGTACAACATTTGAAATGTCACGCTGGATGAATGACAAGGTGGAATGAAGACTGCTTGGAGAAATATCAACAATCTCAGATATGCAAGTGAAGAGAAACCAAAGAGCCTCCTGATAAGGGTGAAAGAGGAGAGTGAAAAAGCTGATTTAAAGATCAACATTATAAAAACTAAGATCATGACATCCAGTCCCATCACTTCATAGCAAATAGAAGGGGAAAAAGTGGAAGCAGTGACAGCTTTTATTTTCTTGGGCTCCAAAATCACTGTGGACGGTGACAGCAGTCATGAAATTAAAAGATGCTTGCTCCTTAAAGGAAAACTATAACAAACCTAGAGAGCATATTAAAAAGCAAAGACATCACTTTGCTGACAAAGGTCCATAGAGTCAAAGCTACGGCTTTTCCAGTAGTCATGTATGGATGTGAGAGTTGGACATAAAGATGGCTGAACCCCCAAGAACTGATGCTTTTGAATTGTGGAGCTAGAGAAGACTCTTGAAAGTCCCTTGCACTGTAAGGGGATCAAACAAATTAATCATAAAAGAAATCAACCCTGAATATTCACTGGAAGGACTAATGCTGAAGCTGAAGCTCCAATCCTTTGACCACCTGATATGAAGAGCCAACTCAAGGGAAAAGACCCTGATGCTAGAAAAGGCTGAAGGCAAAAGGAGATGGGGGGTGGAATGAGATGGTTAGATAGCATCACCAACTCAAAGAACATGAATTTCAACAAACTCTGGGAGATCGTGAAGGACAGGGAAGCCTGGCCTGCTGCAGTCCATGGGGTCACAAAGCGTAGGACACAACTTAGCAACTAAAAACAAAAACAATAACAAATTACCTAATCACCATTCTGATGCTCTTTGCTTTGTATGTGGATTTGTATGTGCTGTTTGGAGCTACTACTAATGTGACTAAATTTCATATTTCTGGTAGTTAGTGTGCTAGCAAAAAATTCACTTAATTTTTGTTTATCTGGGATATTCAGTTCAGTTCAGTTGCTCAGTTGTGTCTGACTCTTTGCGACCCCATGAATCGCAGCATGCCAGGCCTCCCTGTCCATCACCAACTGCTGGAGTTCACTCAAACTCATGTCCATCGAGTCGGTGATGCCATCCAGCCATCTCATCCTCTGTAGTCCCCTTCTAGGAGATTATTTTGTCTTAATTTTTTGAAAGATAGTCAAGCTGGATTTGGATTCTAGGTTGATAGTTTTGCTTTGTTTTGTTTTTTACTTCATATGTATTTACCCACTGCTCTCTCCTCCATTGTTTCTGATGAGAAGTTAACTATAACAGTTATCAGTTCAGTTCAGTCACTCAGTCGTGTCTGACTCTTCCTGACCCCATGGACCACAGCACACTAGGCCTCCCTGTCTATCACCAACTCCTGGAGTTTACTCAAATTCATGTCCATTGAGTCAGTGATACAATCCAACCACTTCATCCTCTGTTGTCCCCTTGTCCTCCTGCCTTCAGTCTTTCCCAGCATCAGGGTCTTTTCAAACAAGTCAGTTCTTCACATCAGGTGGCCAAAGTATTGGAGTTTCAGCTTCAGCATCACTCTTTTGAGTGAATATTCAGGACTGATTTCCTTTAGGATGGACTGGTTGGATCTCCTTGCAGTCCAAGGGACTCTCAAGAGCCTTATCCAATGCCACAGTTGAAAAGCATCAGTTCTTTGGCACTCAGCTTTCTTTATAGTCCAGCTCTCACATCCATGCATGACTACTGGAAAAAAATATAGCTTTGACTAGATGGACATTTATCACCAAATTAATATCTCTGCCTTTTAATATGTTGATTAGGTTGGTCATAACTTTTCTTCCAAGGAGCAAGAGTCTTTTAATTTCATGGCTGTAGCCACCATCTGCAGTGATTTTGGAGCCCCAAATAAAGGCCATCACTGTTTCCCCATCTATTTGCCATGAAGTGATGGGACCAGATGCCATGATCTTAGTATAACATTTATAGTAATATAATATATAATATAATATATATATAATATAGTAATATATATTGCTATAACTATTATAATATTTTTTGAGATTTCTTTCAATGATAGTAGTTTCTTCTTTTGATTTTTTTTTTTTTTTGCTATGAAGATTTTTCCTTATCTTTAGCTTTCAGCAATTTTACTATGATGTGTCTCTTCATGCATGTCTTTGTCTTTATCCTACTTGGAGACCATTGCAAATTAATGGTCATCATGAAATTTTAAAAGTTTTCTTAAACTTTTCCTCTCCTCCTATGGTACTTTTATGACTGTTTGTGCATTTAATGCTATCCCTGTTTCTCTGAGACTCTGTTCATTTTTTAAAAAATACTTTTGTCTCACTGGTCTTCATATCATACAATCTCTATTAATCAAATTTCAAGCTTACTAGGTCTTTCTTTTACCAGTCCAAATCTACTGTACTACTTCTAATGAATTTTCCTTTTCAGTTATTGTACTTTTAAATTTCAGAATTTTCACTTGTGTTTTTGTAACTCCTACTTATTTATTCACATTTTTTGTCAATGAGTCACTGCCTTCATACCCTCCTTTATCTCTTTAGTCATGGTTTCCTTTAGGTATTTGAGGTTTCCATGGTGGCTTACATGGTAAAATGATTTCCTTCTGAAAATGGAAAAATGGTAAAATGATTTCAATTTCACTTGAAAACAACTGAAAGTGAAAGAAAGTGAAGTTGCTCAGTCATGTCCGACTCTTTGTGACCGCAGGGATGGTAGCCTGCCAGGCTCATCTATCCATGGAATTTCCCAGGCAGGAATACTGGAGTGGGCTGCCATTTCCTTCTCCAGATCTTCCCAACACAGGGATCGAACTTGTGTCTCCCGTATTCCCAACTTTTCTCTTAAATTGAAAAAAATGTAAAAACGAAACTTGAAGCCACTCGGTCGTGTCTCTTCACAACTCCATGGACTGTAGCCCGCCAGGCGCTTCTGTCCATGGGGATCCTCCAGGCAAGAATTCTGGGGAAGGTTGTCATCTCCTTCTCCAAAAAAAAAGAAAAAGGAAGAAAAGGTCCTCATGTTTTCTCTTCAAAAATTTGCCTAATTTATTAATAAGTATCATTGCAGGAAACTTTTTTTCATGCAACTAATCCTGATTTTTTTTCCCCCAGCAAAATTGAAAAAAAAAAAAAAAGTCAGGTTTAGGCTCATTTGTATGTCCACAATGGTAAACTCTCTATTTGACATATGCATGCTGCTGCTAAGTCACTTCAGTCGTGTCTGACTCTGTGCGACCCCATAGACAGCAGGGATTCTCCAGGCAAGAACACTGGAGTGGGTTGCCATTTCCTTCTCCAATGCATGAAAGTGAAAAGTGAAAGTGAAGTTGCTCAGTCATGTCCGACCCTCAGGGACTCCGTGGACTGCAGCCTACCAGGCTCCTCCATCCATGGGATTTTCCAGGCAAGAGCACTGGAGTGGGGTGCCATTGTCTTCTCCGTGTAGATAGATTATGATCAGTTTGTTTTAAGTTGTGTTTGGGTTTATCCTATTATTATTGTTGTTTTGCTATTGTTATCATTATTTGTTGTCAGTTTTATAGTGAGGAAATTTCAAAACTTGGACTGATTTCAAATTATTTTGAGTTTTACCTATTATTAGCTACATTTTTGATTGTTTAAACTTTTTACTTCAAACTTTCAAGTTTTTAACAAATGATTATCATTCCTTCTGCTGCTGCTAAGTCACTTCAGTCATGTCCAACTCTGTGCGACCCCATAGACAGCAGCCCACCGGGCTCCCCCATCCTTGGGATTCTCCAGGAAAAAACACTGGAGTGGGTTGCCGTCTCCTTCTCCAACACATGAAAGTAAAAAGTGAAAATGAAGTCGCTCAGTCGTGTCCAACCCTCAGTGATCCCATGGACTGCAGCCTTCCAGGCTCCTCCATCCATGGGATTTTCCAGGCAAGAGTACTGGAGTGGGGTACCATTGCCTTCTCCTAATTACCATTCCTAGCAGAACACAACTCTCATTTGGGAAGTATGACATTTCAGCTAAATTCATAGTCACAAATAAATTAATACTAAAAATTGTGACTGCCTGGAAAATACACTAGAGAAAAATGAAATATTGGGGAAGCAAAGGAAAAGTGCAAGAGTAGTATGGAGTAGTTGAATACAGCAGTGTCGGATGCTTGTATTTACAGAAGGAGATAGAAGAAAGCTCATCATCTTACATAATACTGTGTTAATATTTATTATTTATAAAATCTTATTAGCATCAGAGAAAAACTGAAAATAATATGCTTATTATCCAGGCTTCCCTGGTGGCTCAGATGGTAAAGTGTCTGCCCCTGAAATGTGGGAGATCCAGGTTTGATTCCTGGGTTGGGAAGATCCCCTGGAGAAGGAATGGCAACCCACTCCAATACTCTTGCCTGGGAAATTCCATGAATTGAGGAACCTGGTGGACTACTGTCAATGGGATTGCAAAGAGTTGGACATGACTGAGCAACTTCACTTCACTTTAGCTATTTGAACGTATTTATAATGGCTTCTTTGAAGCCTTTATGTGTTAACTCTGATATCTGGTCACTGTCACAAGCAGTGTCTATTGCCTGCTTTTCCCCTTGCGTATGGGTCATTCTCTCCTGCTTGTTAAATGTTTCAGAATTTTTGATGGATATTTTAGATAATACATTGTTAACAATTCTTGGCAATGCCATCCTCTTAGACTTGTTATTGTTATTTGTTCATTTGTTTTTTTAGTAACTGCTTGAATTATTAGTGGAATCTATCTATTCCACCATCCCCTGGAGCATGAAACCTCTGATCTTGCTTCTCAAAATCTGCAGCCTTGGGCATGTCCACAGTCATTCTGGAAGGACATTGGCTTTTGCAGGCCTTAGCATTTCTTTCCTGACCACCAATAACACTTACATTCCACAATTTAACTTAGACTTGTGGCTTATTGTTTTACTGCTTTCAACAAAAACTGAGGGGGCACAGATTGCTCTACAAACAAATCCAATCAAACTCAGACTTTTGTGAAAAACTAGTTCCTAAAGTCAGTGCTTGAGATTTGTTCTCAATCCTAGCGAATCTCCTCTCAGCTCACTCTTGGCAGGGTCTCTACTGCAAATTAGCTGACCTAAGCCAGAGGCCAGGGGTGGTGGCTGGGAGGAGCAACCCCACATCCAAGGAGCTGTGGCTTCGCAGGAGCAGGAAGGCCTAGAGGAGCTATCCCACGTTGAAGGTGAGGAAGGGCGGTGGTGAGGAGATACCCCTCATCCAAGGTAAGGAGCAATGGCTGTGCTTTGCTGGAGCAGCCGTGAAGAGATACCCCACACCCAAGGTAAGAGAAACCCAAGCAAGACAGTAGGTGTTGCAAGAGGGCATCAGAGGGCAAATACACTGAAACCATACTCACAGAAAACTAGTCAATCTAATCATGTTAGGACCACAGCCTTGTCTAACTCAGTGAAACTAAGCCGTGCCCGTGGGACAACACAAGATGGGCTGGTCATGGTGGAGAGATCTGACAGAATGTGGTCCACTGGAGAAGGGAATGACAAACCACTTCAGTATTCTTGCATTGAGAACCCCATGAACAGTATGAAAAGGCAAAATGATAGGATACTGAAAGAGAAACTCCCCAGGTCAGTAGGTGCCCAATATGCTACTGGAGATCAGTGGAGAAATAACTCCAGAAAGAATGAAGGGATGGAGCCAAAGCAAAAAGAATACCCAGCTGTGGATGTGACTGGTGATAGAAGCAAGGTCCGATGCTCTAAAGAGCAATATTGCATAGGAACCTGGAATGTCAGGTCCATGAATCAAGGCAAATTGGAAGTGGTCAAACAAGAGATGGCAAGAGTGAATGTTGACATTCTAGGAATCAGCGAACTAAAATGGACTGGAATGGGTGAATTTAACTCAGATGACCATTATATCTACTACTGCAGGCAGGAATCCCTCAGAAGAAATGGAGTAGCCATCATGGTCAACAAAAGAGTCCAAAATGCAGTATTTGGATGCAATCTCAAAAATGATAGAATGTTCTCTGTTCGTTTCCAAGGCAAACCATTCAATATGACAGTAATCCAAGTCTATGCCCCAACCAGTAACACTGAAGAAGCTGAAGTTGAACAGTTCTATGAAGACCTACAAGACCTTTTAGAACTAACACCCAAAAATGATGTCCTTTTCATTATAGGGGACTAGAATGCAAAAGTAGGAAGTCAAGAAACACCTGAAGTAACAGGTAAATCTGGCCATGGAATACGGAATGAAGCAGAGCAAAGACTAGTAGAGTTTTGCCAAGAAAATGCACTGGTCATAACAAACACCCTCTTCCAAAAACACAAGACATCACCAGATGGTCAACACCAAAATCAGATTGATTATATTCTTTGCAGCCAAAGATGGAGAAGCTCTATACAGTCAGCAAAAACAAGACCAGGAGCTGACTGTGGCTCAGACCATGAACTCCTTATTACCAAATTCAGACTTAAATTGAAGAAAGTAGGGAAAACCACTAGACCATTCAGGTATGACCTAAATCAAATCCCTAATGATTATAAAGTGGAAGTGAGAAATAGATTTAAGGGCCTAGATCTGATAGATAGAGTGCCTGATGAACTACAGAATGAGGTTCGTGACACTGTACAGGAGACAGGGATCAAGACCATTCCAACAGAAAAGAAATGCAAAAAAGCAAAATGGCTGTCTGGGGAGGCCTTACAAATAGCTGTGAAAAGAAGAGAAGTGAAAAGCAAGGGAGAAAAGGAAAGATATAAGCATCTGAATGCAGAGTTCCAAAGAATAGCAAGAAGAGATAAGAGAGGCTTCCTCAGCGATCAATGCAAAGAAATAGAGGAAAACAACAGAATGGGAAAGACTAGGGATGTCTTCAAGAAAATCAGAGACCCAAAGGAACATTTCATGCAAAGATGGGCTCAATAAAGGACAGAAATGGTATGGACCTAACAGAAGCAGAAGATATTAAGAAGAGATGGCAAGAATACACAGAAGAACTGTACAAAAAAGATCTTCACGACCCAGATAATCACGATGGTGTGATCACTCACCTAGAGCCAGACATCCTGGAATGTGAAGTCAAGTGGGCCTTAGAAAGCATCACTACAAACAGAGCTAGTGGAGGTGATGGAATTCCAGTTGAACTATTCCAAATCCTGAAAGATGATGGTGTGAAAGTGCTGCACTCAATATGCTAGCAAATTTGGAAAACTCAGCAGTGGCCACAGGAGTGGAAAAGGTCAGTTTTCATTCCAATCCCAACAAAAGGCAATGCTAAAGAATGCTCAAACTACTGCACAATTGCACTCATCTCCCACACTAGTAAAGTAATGCTCAAAATTCCCCAAGCCAGGCTTCAACAATATGTGAACTATGAACTTCCTGATGTTCAAGCTGGTTTTAGAAAAGGCGGAGGAAGCAGAGATCAGATTGCCAACATCCGCTGGATCATGGAAAAAGCAAGAGAGTTCCAGAAAAGCATCCATTTCTGCTTTATTGACTATGCCAAAGCCTTTGACTGTGTGGATCACAATAAACTGTGGAAATAAATGGGAAATACTGAAAGAGATGGAAAAACTGAAAGAGATGGGAATACCAGATCACCTGATCTGCCTCTTGAGAAATTTGTATGCAGGTCAGGAAGCAACAATTAGAACTGGACATGGAACAACAGACTGGTTCCAAATAGGAAAAGGAGTACATCAGAGCTGTATATTGTCACCCTGCTTATTTAACTTATATGCAGAGTACATCATGAGAAACGCTGGACTGGAAGAAACACAAGCTGGAATCAAGATTGCTGGGAGAATATCAATAACCTCAGATATGCAGATGACACCACCCTTATGTCAGAAAGTGAAGAGGAACTAAAAAGCCCCTTGATGAAATAGAAAGTGGAGAGTGAAAAAGTTGGCTCAAAGCTCAACATTCAGAAAACGAAGATCATGGCATCCGGTCCCATCACTTCATGGGAAATAGACGGGGAAACAGTGGAAACAGTGTCAGACTTTATTTTTTGGGCTCCAAAAATCACTGCAGATGGTGACTGAAGCTATGAAATTAAAAGACGCTTACTCCTTGGAAGGAAAGTTATGACCAACCTAGATAGCATATTCAAAAGCAGAGACATTACTTTGCCAACAAAGGTTGTCTAGTCAAGGCTACGGTTTTTCCTGTGGTCACGTATGGATGTGAGAGTTGGACTGTGAAGAAAGCTGAGTGCCGAAGAATTGATGCTTTTGAACTGTGGTGTTGGAGAAGACTCTTGAGAGTCCCTTGGACTGCAAGGAGATCCAACCAGTCCATTCTGAAGGAGATCAGCCCTGGGATTTCTTTGGAAGGAATGATGCTAAAGCTGAAACTCCAGTACTTTGGCCACCTCATGTGAAGAGTTGACTCATTGGAAAAGACTCTGATGCTGGGAGGGATTGGGGGCAAGAGGAGAAGGGGATGACCGAGGATGAGATGGGTGGATGGCATGACTGACTCGATGGACGTGAGTCTGAGTGAACTCTGGGAGTTGGTGATGGACAGGGAGGCCTGGCGTGCTGGGATTCATTGGGTCACAAAGAGTCGGACACAACTGAGCGACTGATCTGATCTGATCTGATCTGATGGTTTAGCGTATATCATCAATACATCTATCAATTTCACCTCAATTGCCTTTAACCACAATCTCCACAAGCCTTCATTTTGAACTACAACACATTCTAAGGTAAATGAAGTCATTTCTTTTAGGAAAAGTTTAAATGCTTTTTGTTTGAAGGCCTGCTGCTTTCCCCGGCAAACTGAGCCACAGCTCTGGAGCTAGAGGCAGGGGTACAATGACATGATTTAATCTGAGTGGAACTCCCCTTTAAGGAGTAGGGTGCTAAATAGGAGGGAACTTGTCTTAGACCTTCTCGTGTTTTGACTTTTGGCATGAAACCACCATTTTATAGGCAAGAAATTTAGAAATTTAACATTGAGTATATAGTTGATATATAGCAATATAATAACTGGCTTAGAGAATTCCATGGACAGAGGAACCTGGTGGGTTACAGTCCATGGTGTCACAAGAGTTGGATGTTACTGAATGATTAACACTTTCACTTTCTTTCAACTGGCTTGGATGTGTTAAGCCCAAACAGACTAGTGAGATTAAAAAACACTGAGAATATAATTCTTCAACAACATTCAGTTCAAAATACGCCAGATGATTTTCACTAACATATGTGCAGTGTTTACTTACTTTAAAAATGTTAGTGTATGTGTTAGTCACTCAGTCATGTATGACTCTCTGTGACTCCATGGACTGTACTCCAGCAGGCTTCTCTGTCCATGGAATTTCCCAGGCAAGAATACTAGAATGGGTTGCCATTATTTTCTCCAGGGGATCTTCCTGTCCCAGGGATCAAACCCTGGTCTCCTGCATTGCAGGTAGATTCTTTACTGTCTGAGCCACCAGGGAAGCCCCAAAATGTTAGTTCTAATATTTTTATCTGTCCCTTTTGAATTATGTAATTAGGCATTACTGCCATAATACAAGAAGGAAAGTGATACCGAGAGTTTTAAATCGCTTTGCTTGTGTCCCAGAATTAGTAAGTGACAGAGCCAGAATCCACAATTCAAACATAATCCATCTATTTCTAAACCCTTTATTCCTTTTAGTAAAACTTGTTACTTTTAGATAACTATTAAAAGATCCAACCATTTTAAAGATTAATAGCAATATCAATTTTATGGAAGGTTTTGAAAGGTAAAATCTCTGCTTTTGAATTAGAAGGCAGAAAACATTGTGTTATTCAAAGAAATTAAAGGTATAGAATAAACAACCTGTAAATATCTACTAGCACTAATAATTGTTCTAAGACCAAATTAAATGTCAAATTTTCAAAATTACAGAAATGATCCAATTTAAGAATTAATAGATATTTGAGGGTTGGAAATTATGCTGAATGATGTCTTTATCCCTTCCAATTTAGGTTCAACATCCCTACTTTTGTATCCATTCTGCATCTAGATAATTTTATACTGTAAATTTATGACTGATTTAGAAAGCAACATATGCCATTGCACTTAAATATCCCCCATTCACTTGCAAACAAATAAGCTTACATATCTCCCATTCATTTGGGATGAATGAAGCCCTAGAGAAAATAAAATTTACCGACTGGTCCACTGATGTTTGGTGGCAAAGGGCATTAAGATGGAGTGAATATATCAAAATAATCTCAGCAGACAACTGAGCCATTCTAATTTGAGATTCTGGATCACTTACATACACATATGGAAAATGAAGCTTATTACTTTAAGAAAGGGAACATGTGGAAAAAGTCTATTCAAATGAGTCTCAAATGCTCTTTACACTCCATCCCATTCCCTTTCACATATGCATCTTTTGAAATCCACTGGAGTCTGGAGAAAAGAAATAAAAGTGAACTTAAGTTTTGGATCTACATTAAAAATTGTGTCTTAACACCATCCCCAGAACCAACACACACAGGAGAACTGATTGAATATGAAATACATTTTTGGTGAAATCAGTGAGTTTCAAGTTTGAGAAAAGTGAGATTTTAGAAAGAAATTTGCAAGAATTTGTATGGGAATCCAACCAAATGATTTATATTATTAATACTTTATTAGTTGCTTTTAAATTAATATGTTTAGAACTTTCATTTTAATCTATTGATCAATAAATGTTGAAGTGATTTATTTGGGATAACAGCAATACAAATATTGGTCAAATATAAATAAAAACCTTTTGAAGTTAGAACTACATTTGGATAGAAGGATTAATTTTTTCTTGTTTTGTGAGCTAATATTTCTTTGATGATGTGTTATTGAACATTCTTAATAGAAGTGGTATTTCTAAAGAAATAATTTTATAAAATATAAAAATAAGAAAATACTGTAAGATATCAAAATGGGAAAAAGCTTGAAAATAGAATAAGGTAAATCATGGGTGTGGATTAAAGATGTACATGCATGTCTGGGAAAGGAAACACAGCTAACATGTAATTAATGGACTGAATGTTAACAAAGTCAGTGTCAGATTTTGTGGAGCCCAGATCCCATTATGAAGCTCCTTTATGGAATTGTGGACCCTGCCGACAGCAAATAAAAAGTGACTTCTTTTTTTTTTTTTTTTTTTAAATGATCCTCACTGTGTTTTAATTTTTAATTAATTAATTACTTTATTATTATTATTTTACTTTACAATATTGTATTGGTTTTTGCCATACATTAACATGAATCCACCACGGGTGTACACATATTCCCCATCCTGGACCCCCTCCCACTTCCCTCCCCGTACCATCCCTCTGGGTCATCCCAGTGCACCAGCCTGGAGCATCCTGTATCCTACATCGAACCTGGACTGGCAATTTTTTTCTTATATGATATTATACATGTTTCAATGCCATTCTTCCAAATCATCCCCCCCCCACAGAGTCCAAAAGACTGTTCTATACATCTGTGTCTCTTTTGCTGTCTCACATACAGGGTTATCGTTACTGTCTTTCTAAATTCCAAATATATGTGTTAGTATACTGTATTGGTGTTTTTCTTTCTGGCTTACTTCACTCTTTTTAATAGGCTCCAGTTTCATCCACCTGATTAGAACTGATTCAAATATATTCTTTTTAATAGCTGAGTAATACTCCATTGTGTATATGTACCACAGCTTTCTTATCCATTCATCTGCTGATCAACATTTAGGTTGCTTCCATGTCCTGGCTATTATAAACAGTGCTGTGATGCACATTGGGGTACACATGTCTCTTTCAATTCTGGTTTCCTCAGTGTGTATGCCCAGCAGTGGGACTGCTGGGTCAAAAGGTAGTTCTGTTTCCAGAACACTTTCCAACACTAACAATTCCAGAACACTTTCTAACAATTTCTAGAACACTTTCTAACACCATACACAAAAATAAACTCAAAATGGATTAAAGATCTAAACGTAAGACCAGAAACTATAAAACTCCTAGAGGAGAACACAAGCAAAACAGTCTCTGACATAAATCACAGCAGGATCCTCTATGACCCACCTCCCAGAATACTGGAAATAAAAGCAAAAATAAACAAATGGGACCTAATTAAAATTAAAAGTTTCTGCAAAACAAAGGAAACTATAAGCAAGGTGAAAAGACAGCCTTCAGAATGGGAGAAAATAATAGCAAATGAAGCAACTGACAAACAACTAATCTCAAAAATATACAGGCAACTCCTACAGCTCAATTCCAGAAAAATAAATGACCCAATCAAAAAATGGGCCAAAGAACTAAATAGACATTTCTCCAAAGAAGACATACAGATGGCTAACAAACACATGAAAAGATGCTGAACATCACTCATTATCAGAGAAATGCAAATCAAAACCACAATGAGGTACCATTTCACACCAGTCAGAATGGCTGCAATTCAAAAGTCTTCAAGCAATAAATGCTGGAGAGGGTGTGGAGAAGAGGGAACCCTCTTACACTGTTGGTGGGAATGCAAACTAGTACAACCACTGTGGAGAACAGTTTGGAGATTCCTTAAAAACTGGAAATAGAACTGCCTAAAAAGTGATTTCTAAGACTGGATATCTTTCCTCTTTTCTCACCTTTCCTCTCCTCCTCATATGCTTTTCCAGACAATGTGTAAGGCATATAGTCCCAACCCTTGAAGACAGTATGTGTGTGTGTGTGTGTGTGTGTGTGTGTGTGTGGCTTAATTACAATTTAGAGCAAATGTTTTAATAAAGCACAGAGGGAGAGTAATTACCTCTTCCTTAGGAAGTTAGAAAATGCTTCACTGAAGAGGTGATCAAATTTACTCAATGGCAGGATTTAAATTAACAGCAATCATAATACTTTGCAAGCTCATACTCAGTTGCCTTTTTCCATCTTAAATTTATATATACTCTTTATGAGATTTTTTTCATAGGAGCACATATTATAGCATTTCTTCCAAGGCCACACTCATGGTTTGTAATGGGACAAGAACCAGGTACCCAAACTTAGTTCGATAGTATCAATTTTGGTTTGTCACAAGGACAAAAGAAGTAATATATGCACTATTAAACTTAAACTAAAAGTTTTCAATTAGGAGCAATTACTTAGGAATAATTAGGCAATATACATTTTTAAGTACAAAATGTGTACATTGAAAGAAATGTTATCAGATCTTATTGTATTTTCCATTTAACAAGGTGTTTTTCTTGTGTGTAGGTGGTATTTGTTTATTAGTAGAAGCTGTACTCCTATTGAGCAAGATGTCAGAAAATCATTATCCATGCCCTGGAAATTCCTTGACATGAAATTTATCCAGAAAAAATAGCATACTAAATAATAACACATTTTTTCCACATAAATGTAGTGTAGGATAACAAAGTTGTTATTTCCTACTTTATGTTTAATGAAAAGATGAATTGTATAACTGTAAGAAATTAGTGAATCTAATGTAGTGGTTTGGTTTTTTAGAGATAAAGAATGGTAATTTGTATCATTTATTATTTGTACTAGTAGACAATGCAATTGCTAGTTACATTGTATATAATTCTTTTATATTTAAACCAAAACAAGTTTAAGAGATATTACATTATATAAGCAATTAATTCAGTTATAACATACACAAATCCAATATAATTTATTTAGGTTGATATCAAGATATATAATATGCTTGCTTATTATAGCATCTAATGATGTAATTATGCTTAAGATTCTCCAAGCCAGGTTTCAACAGTACGTGAACTGAGAACTTCAAGATGTTCAAGCTGGATTCAGAAAAGGCAGAGGAACCAGAGATCAAATTGCCAACATCCATTGGATCATAGAAAAAGCAAGAGAATTTGAGAAAAACATCTACTTCTGCTTTATTGACTATGCTAAAGCCTTTGAGTGGATCACAGAAAATTCTGGAAAATTCTTAAAGAGATGGGAATACCAGACCACCTTACCTGCCTCCTGGGAAAACTGTATGCAGGTCAAGAAGCAACAGTTAGAACTGGACATGGAACAACAGACTGGTTCCAAATAGGAAAAGGAGTATGTCAAGGCTGTATATTGTCACCCTGCTTATTTAATTTCTATGAAGAGTAAATCATGTGAAATGCCTGGCTGGATGAAGCACAAGCTGGAATCAAGATTGCTGGGAGAAATATCAATAACGTCAGATACAGATGACACCACTCTTACGGCAGAAAGTGAAGAAGAAATGAAGAGTCTCTTGATGAAAGTGAAAAAGGAGAGTGAAAAAGCTGGCTTAAAACTCAACATTCAGAAAACTAAGATCGTGGCATCTGGTCTCATCACTTCATGGCAAATAGATCGGAAAACAATGGAAAGAGTGACAGGCTTTATTTTTTTGGGCTCCAAAATCACTGCAGATGGTGACTGCAGCCCTGAAATCAAAAGATGCTTGCTTCTTGGAAGAAAAGCTGTGACCAATCTAGACAGCATATTAAAAAGCAGAGACATTGCTTTGCTGACAAAGGTCCAACTAGTCAAAGATATGGTTTTTCCATTGGTCATGTATGCATGTGAGAGTTGGACTATAAAGAAAGCTGAGCTCTGAAGAATTGATGCGTTTGAACTGTGGTGTTGGAGAAGACTCTTGAGAGTCCCTTGGACTGCAAGGAGATCCAACCAGTCCAT
The DNA here is from genome assembly GCF_027580195.1 of Bos mutus. NCBI lineage: Eukaryota > Metazoa > Chordata > Mammalia > Artiodactyla > Bovidae > Bos > Bos mutus. The sequence continues at coordinate 50,693,966 of NC_091633.1, read as the reverse complement.
CCTAAAGGAAATCAATCCTGAATATTCATTGGAAGGAGTGATACTGAAGCTGAAACTCCAATACTTTGGCCACCTGATGCGAAGAACTTACTCATTGGAAAAGACCTTGATGCTAGGGAAGACTGAAGGCGGGAGGAGAAGGGGACAATAGAAGATGAGGATGGTTGGATGACATCATCAACTCGATGGACATGGGTTTGGGTGGACTCCAGGAGTTGGTGATGGACAGGGAGGCCTGGCATGCTTCAGTCCATACGGTTGCAAAGAGTCAGACATGACTGAACAACTGAACTAAACTTAACTGATATAAATATATTTATATATGTATTTATTATTTATATATAATATAATTATATATATATACACACACACATACCTTCCCTCACATAGATACCAAAGGAATAGTGTTGCCGTGTCTTCTGTAGTAACAGAATGGCCAATCCTTCATTCCTAAATGGGAACTGGACTTGGTAAACTGCAAACTGTTGAGATGCTGGTTCATGTAATCTATTGCCATGGTCAGTAACATCATCTCTTTCCCTTGTCTACAGAGGTAAGAATAATTTGTCTTCACCTTTCCTAATCTATGCAATGGATTATAGGGATTGTTTGAATGAAGTAATATGAAAGATGAAAAAATTTATAGAATCTAATTCATTTTAGTTGCAGATAAAGAAAGAAACTGTGTTAGGATTCTCCAGAGAAACAGAAATAAGTATGTAGACAGATAGATATAGAGAGATTATTAAAGGGTAATGCCTAACTGTTATGGAAGCTGTCAAGTCTAAATTCTGTAGAGCAGGTCTACCAGCTAGAAAACCAGGTAAGAGTTGTTGCTCTTAGGACCTTCAACTCATTGGAAGCTGTTCATCCACATTATGAAAGGTAATCTGCTTTACTTAAAATCTACTGATTGCAAAAGTTAATCATACCTCAACAATAATTTAATAGCAACATACAGATTAGAGTTTGACCAAACAATGGGTACCATAGCCTAGCCAGGTTGATACTTAAAACAACCATCACATACAGTATCTTTCCTATTCCTCACCCTACTTCTTTGCCTTTAATCTATATTACATATTATAGTTCACATTTCAATTGATGCAAAATGCTAAAAATAAATAAGAACATACTATTAACATTTAAATAATTAGTATATGTTATATGATATATACAGTATAATGATTATATATATAATATATTATTACTATTTTAAAATCTGCAATCATAAGGATGATGTGCCTATTGTTTTCTTTTCTAGTGATGTCTTTGTTTGCTTTGGACTTCGTGGCAATGATGGTTTCTTAAAGTGAATTGGGAAACATTTCATTCTCTTTGATTTTCCAGATTATTTTTTGTAGAATTGGTACTACTTCTTTAAATTTGTGTTAGACTTCACCAATGAATCCATCCATCCCTTGAGATTTCTTCACAAAAATAGTTTTACCTATAAATTAATGTTTTCTTTTTCCATACTTACTATAATATTCAGGTTATCTCTTTTTTTTCTTGACTGAATTTTGGCAATTTGCATCTTTTTAAGGAATTCATAGATTTTTAATCTATGTTCTTGAATTTATTGACAATGCTTTTCATAATATTTACTTATTATATTGCTTTATTATCTACATAACTTGAGGTGTTCGCATATCTCTCATTCTTAAATATTGGTCATTTGAGTCTTCCTCTATTCTTTTCTTATACTTATTGCTAAAGGTTTATCAGTACTATTTTTTCTCAAAGAACTAACTTGATTTCATGAAATTCACTATTCTGTTTTGTTTTGCATTGATTTCTGAACTTTGTCAGTTCCTTTCTTCTGACTGCTTTGTATTTAACGTGCTCTTCTTTACTTGATTTCTTGATTTGAGACCTTTCCTCTTTTCAAACATACACATACAGAGCTGGATACCTCCCACTAAGTACTGCTTCAGAGGCATCCTACAAATGTGTGTTGAACATTCAGTTCTCATTTGAATTTTTCTTTGCTCCCCAGGTTATTTTTTAAGTGTGTTAGTTTTCAAATAGTTGATATTTCTATTAAAGACTTCTAATTTAAATTCACTGTTGTCAGAAAATGTATTTTGTATCACTTAATTCCTCCCAAATTTTGAGACATCTTTTTATGCCAGAGTGTGGTTTATCTTGATAAATATTAGAGTTGGTTTTGGTTGACTGAATTTTTGTCTTTATTTTGGATTATATATCCTTGCTTCTTTGCAAGCTTGATAATTGTTGATGTGGTTCCAGGCACTGTAAACTTTACCCTGTGGCCTACTGGATATTTTTTTGTATTCCTACAGATATTCTTAACTTTCTTCTGGTGTGCAATTAAACTATTCAATTTTGTTCGGTCTTTCTGTACCTTGTATTTAAGATTTTTTATTACATGGAACAAAAGCGTTACTCATTCCAGTGTTAATTATTTCTGACTTCTGAGGAAAGGTCTTTCTGAGTACCCTTGCTAATACTTTAGTCATTAGGAAATATCTTAGTCTGTTCATGTTACCATAACCAAATACCATTGACTGGATATTAAAAAAACAGAAATTTATTTTCTCATAATCTTGGAGGCTGAAGGATGGTGATCTAGGTGCTAGTTTGATCAGGAGATGGTGAGGGCCCTTTTTCTATCTTGCAGTTTGTCACCTTCTTTTTGTGTCCTTACCTGGCAGAGAAAGAAAGAGGGGAAGCTCTCTGGTGTCTCTTATTATGAAGGCATTAATTCAATCAGACCAGAGTCCTACCCTCATGAACTCATCTAACTATAATTAATTCCCAAAGGCCTCACTTCCAAGTACTATCAAAATGGGAGTTATGGCATCAGTATATGAATATTTGGGAAACACAAATATTCATCCCATCAGTTCAGTTGAGTTCAGTTCAGTCGCTCAGTCGTGTCCAACTCTTTGCGACCCCATGAATCGCAACACGCCAGGCCTCCCTGTCCATCACCAACTCCTGGAGTTCACTCAGACTCACGTCCATTGAGTCAGTGATGCCATCCAGCCATCTCATCCTCTGTCATCCCCTTCTTCTCCTGCCCCAAATCCCTCCCAGCATCAGAGTCTTTTCCAATGAGTCAACTCTTCGCATCAGATAGCCAAAGTACTGGAGTTTCAGCTTTAGCATCATTCCTTCCAAAGAAATCCCAGGGCTGATCTCCTTCAGAATGGACTGGTTGGATCTCCTTGCAGTCCAAGGGACTTTCAAGAGTCTTCTCCAACACGACAGTTCAAAAGCATCAATTCTTTGGCGCTCAGCCTTCTTCACAGTCCAACTGTCACATCCATACATGACCACTGGAAAAACCATAGCCTTGGCTAGACGGACCTTTGTTGGCAAAGTAATGTCTCTACTTTTGAATATGCTATGTAGGTTGGTCATAACTTTTCTTCCAAGGAGTAAGCGTCTTTTAATTTCATGGCTGCAGTCACCATCTGCAGTGATTTTGGAGCCCAAAAAAATAAAGTCTGACACTGTTTCCACTGTTTCCCCATCTATTTCCCATGAAGTGATGGGACCAGATGCCATGATCTTTGTTTTCTGTATGTTGAGCTTTAAGCCAACTTTTTCACTCTCCACTTTCACTTTCATCAAGAGACTTTTTGGTTCCTCTTCATTTTCTGCCATAAGGGTGGTGTCATCTGCATATCTGAGATTATTGATATTTCTCCAGGCAATCTTGATTCCAGCTTGTGATTCTTCCAGCCCAGCATTTCTCATGATGTACTCTGCATATAAGTTAAATAAGCAGGGTGACAATATACAGCCTTGACGTACTCCTTTTCCTATTTGGAACCAGTCCATTGTTCCATGTCCAGTTCTATCTGTTGCTTCCTGACCTGCATATAGGTTTCTCAAGAGGCAGGTCAGGTACACAAGAGAAGACTCTAAACATGGACATCACCAGATGGTCAACACTGAAATCAGAGTGATTATATTCTTTGCAGCCAAAGATGGAGAATCTCTATACAGTCAACAAAATCAAGACCAGGAGCTGACTGTGGCTCAGATCATGAACTCCTTATTACCAAATTCAGACTTAAATTGAAGAAAGTACAGAAAACCACTATATCATTCAGGTATGACCTAAATAAAATCCCTTATGATTATACTAAGGGCCTAGATCTGATAGAGTGCCTGATGAACTATGGACTGAGGTTAGTGACATTGTACAGGAGACAGGGATCAAAACCATCACCATGGAAAAGAAATGCAAAAAAGCAAAATGGCTCTCTGAGGAGGCCTTACCAATAACTGTGAAAAGAAGAGAAGCGAAAAGCAAAGGAGAAAAGGAAAGATATAAGCATCTGAATGCAGAGTTCCAAAGAATAGCAAGGAGAGTTAAGAAAGCCTTCCTCAGCAATCAATGCAAAGAAATAGAGGAAAACACCAGAATGGGAAAGACTAGAGATCTCTTCAAGAAAATCAGAGATACAAAGGAACATTTCATGCAAAGATGGGCTCGATAAAGGACAGAAATGGTATGGACTTAACAGAAACAGAAGATATTAAGAAGAGGTTTCAAGAATACACAGAACTGTACAAAAAAGATCTTCACCACCCAGATAATCACGATGGTGTGATCACTGACCTAGAGCCAGACATCCTGGAATGTGAAGTCAAGTGGGCCTTAGAAAGCATCACTATGAACAAAGCTAGTGGAGGTGATGGAATTCCAGTTGAGCTATTTCAAATCCTGAAAGATGATGGTGTGAAAGTGCTGCACTCAATATACCAGCAAATTTGGAAAACTCAGCAGTGGCCACAGGACTGGAAAAGGTCAGTTTTCATTCCAATCCCAAAGAAAGGCAATGCCAAAGAATGCTCAAACTACCGCACAATTGCACTCATCTCCCACACTAGTAAAGTAATGCTCAAAATTCTCCAAGCCAGGCTTCAGCAATATGTGAACCGTGAACTTCCAGATGTTCAAGCTGGTTTTAGAAAAGGCAGAAGAAGCAGAGATCAAATTGCCAACACCCGCTGGATCATGGAAAAAGCAAGAGAGTTCCAGAAAAACATCTATTTCTGCTTTGACTATGCCAAAGCCTTTGACTGTGTGGATCACAATAAAATGTGGAAAATTCATCCCATAGAGGTTCATTTTCCTGCCTTGCTTGTAAAAATAGACAATGCTCTCGATTATGTGTGAGCACTGGTTGTTGCTACTTCTAATCCTCTTGCATGATTATTTCCCCAGTCTCTTGTAGTTTCTTCAGAGGTATAGGCTGACCAGTACTGCATTGAAAATTCAAGGAGGACCATCTTGATATCTCAGCTTCTATGTCTGCAGCTTTCTCCTCTCCAGAATTCCTTCCTGAGAACCTTCACTATCTTAGTCTTCCTAGACTTTAAGCTTCATTATATCCACTGGACTCTGCTGGGGACACTCTCTGTGTTGCATCCTGCCTACTCTGTCTCTCAGTTGTGTCCGACTGTTTGCGACCCCATGGATGGTAGCCTGCCAGGATCTTCTGTCTATGGAATTTGTCAGACAAGAATGCTGAAGTGGGTTGCCATTTCCTTCTCCAGGGGATCTCCTTACCCAGAGAACAAACCTGTGTCTCCAGCATCTCCTGTTTTGACAGGCAGATTCTTTAGCAGTAGCTCACTTCATCCTAGGGACTGTCAAATCAGGAAGCTGGGACAATTGTATATCTCACATATTTTTCTCATCTCTTAGAAAGCATTGTCTTCCATTACCCGATGACCAATATGTTGAAAATCATTCTTTAATGAATTTTCCTTTTTAAAGAGCTGTAGGGATTTTTTTTCAGACAGAAAAGTAAACCTGGTACCTGTTACTCTATTTCCAGTATAAGCAAGAGTCTCAATGGTTTAGATAATAAAATAACCTTATTATGATTGCATAAGTAATGTTATTCTAGATAATGCAAATACAAACAGAAAACAAAAAATTCAGTTGTGCAAGCTTAGAAAACAAATGAAGTTTTTGTTAGTTTTTGATTTACAGTAATGGAATTGATCTTCTGTATTATACTTTCCACATACAAAATATATTATGGATATCCTCAAAGTTATACTTGTAATTAATTCTTGATGATTTTAATTCATTTATTTCTGTAGCTTAAATATTACATGGAGCACAATTATAAATAAATTATATAGCTTTTCTTTTACTGTTGGGCATTAAATTTTTAAAATTCTTGACCCAAGCTAAAGATGGAGCTGTAATCATTGTTTGTGCACTGAGACAACCCAGAGGGATGGGATGGGGAGGGAGGTGGAAGGGGGTTTTGGGATGGGTGAACACATTTACACCCATGGCTGATTCATGTCAATGTATGGCAAAAACCACCTCCAATTAAAATAGATAAATACATTTTTTTAAAGGGGGCTTTTAAAAAATGAATGTCTGAGAAACATCTGTGGGCCACCCTCTTTATTAAGCTATTTTATGAATTTTTCTTCTATTATGAATCAAATAAAATACTATTAAAAGGAAATCTATGCACTACTAGTATCAAATTATTGTTTTGCAGTTGGGTTTTTAAAAGGAAAACTCGCTGAGAAAAATTTCTAAATCATACATTCAAGTGAAATTCTATCAAAATTGTCATGTTTGGAATCAATATTAAACGAAATTTATTAAAGATTAATTAATCACCTTAAGACCTAGAATTACTGTATTCCATGGTTATGACAGTACAAAAATATTCTTAAAAATACTATAGCTATACATTATAGAGTATATCTCTTAGCTAAAGAAGACAGTGACTAAGACTGAGCTATTTGGAAATTCTGGTTTATTTAAGCAATCAAACTCTGTTGAGGGTAGGTATTGAAAGTATGACAGGTTATTCCTTAGGTTGCCAGAGTGCCCTAAGGTACTGAGGTTGAAATTGTCACTTGAGAGATGTCAGTTTTGTGGCACTTCAGTAAATTAGACAGGGCAGTGATTTCATAGCAGAGATTGAGCCCAGTCTGGATTCCTGCCTTCCTTCGCTTGCATTTATCCTACAAAATTTAAGGAACTAAATATATCTGGTGCTTTAGAGTATATTGCAGGTAATTTGTCAATGACCAGTCTAGTGTTTTCAAGCCTCTCTGCATTCCTACTCAAGGGCAGCTCTAAAACTCTCACCACCAAGCTCATCATCACAGCTTACAGTGCCAGCTGTGGTTCAAGGATCCTGGCTTGTTCATTTGCTCAGGAATGGTGGTGTCAAGCCTGTGTGTATACTTTAAGAATATTGGTGATCTGACGATGTTAATCTTTCAAATTCACATACAGCAGACTTTGCAAGGTAGGGAAATTATTATATTAGATATTGTTATATTTAGGAAGCATCCAAGAAAATAAACCATATAATTCACTATTATAAGGCTATCTATCTGATTGTGAGACTGCTGTGGTTACTATTGCTGAATAAGTAACTGTCCCCCAAACTAACAAACAATCATTTTGTATCGCTGATGATTTGGGGGGCCAGAAATTTGGAATGCACTTCCCAAGTAGTGTTAGTGGTAAAGAACCCACCTGCAAGTGCAGGTAGACGTAATACACGTGGGTTTGATCCCAGAGTCAGGAAGATCCACTGGAGGACGGCATGGCAACCCACTCTAGTATTTTTGCCTGGAGAATCCTATGGAGAGAGGAGCCTGGCAGGCTGCAGTTCATAAGGTCACACAGACCCAGGCACGACTGAAGCAACTTAGCACGCATGCACAGGAGTTTGGAAAGGTCTCAGAAGGGCCTCTAGTCATCCACAGGCTCAAGATGAAATGATTATCCCACTTGACTCACTCTCATGGCTGAACATTGATCATGGCTACTCTCTGCAAAGTGCAGTATATTCATCATGTTAGTCTCAGAAGAGTCAGATTTTGAACAGGGCAGCTACCTTCCCCTAGAGTCAAAATCCTTAGAGAACCAGATGGAAAAGCATTGGCCTTCTCTGACCCTTCATAGTGTCATACCGTCACTTCGGTCATACTCTGTTGATCAAAGAAGTCACAAGCCCTGCCAAGGGGAGGGGACTGTATTTCAACATTTGATATAGAAGGTGGAAGATCACATTAAAAATGAAAAAGCATGTGAAATGGGAGATAACATTATGACTATATTTATGGCTAAAGTGGGACTTCCTAGGTGGTGCTAGTGAAGAATCCACCTGCCAATTCAGGGGACAAAAGAGACCTGGGTCCAATTCCTGGGTCAGGAAGATCACCTGGAGAAGGGCAGAGCAACCCACTCCAGTATTCTTGCCTGGAAAATCCCCATGGATAGAGGAGACTGGCAGGCTACAGTCCATGGGGTTGCAAAGAGTCAGACATGACTGAGGTGAGTCACACGCATGCACTGATTAAGTGAGCTAATTTTATCATTACCCCTCCAAGAATGACACAAATCACCAGTTATTATTAGAGTATTGATTTGGGTACACTGCCCCATGAACAGCTTGTATAATAGACAGTAATGCTTTAGAAACACCAACCCATAGTTCCATATAAACTATATGATAAATATGGACATAGTAGGAGAAACAAATATTAGGACCAACTAGGGGTGATTCTTCTGGCTAAAGATATTAATGCACAATAGATAAAAGCAAACAAACTTGATATTTGAGTCTAAAGTCTATAGTAGCAAACACTGCTCATGAGAATGTACAATAGAAAATATTTACATCCATAAAAACTAATATCTACCTAGCTTGAATTTATTTATTCACAGCCTCTAGGTTTAAAATAACAGAATCTTTGAAACCTACCTATGATTCAAACTATTCATTTCACTGAACCCAGGCATGTGTCAATTGAATCTGAAACCTCCCTTGTAGGAAAGATGATGTGGGGAATATTACAGTCTTTTTATAGATTGTCTTTTGGGATCTAGTCCTATTAAGGGAACATTTTTTTAGCTTGCCTAATGGGGAAAATATATTAAGAATTTAAAATATCCGAACCACTCCCTATCATTCTCAAGGGGATCTTGACTAATTTAAATTAGAAATTAGTCAAAGAAACTTCAAACACGATAGGAACTCTTTGTCAGAAGTAGAGAAGGCAGGAGAACAGGTACTGGGTTTTCAACTAGATGCATAAATGTTTCTGAAAAGAACACTGCTCCATTTACCTGGTTATTCCTCACCAAGTCTTTTGGAGAAATCAGTAGGAAGATAAGGATCATTTTCTATAGGAATAAATATTTTTTAAATATAGTAATACAACAAAGTTTGATCAAGGTTAGAGTTCACCTAAGAATTTTGACAATGCATTTTTATTTAATTCTCACAATAACTAATGTGGTAGGTTCTATTATAATTATTTTGTAAATTAGAAAAGCAAAGTCTGGAACAATTGAGTGGCTTTTTTTTCATGTACATGTAATTACTCTGTGAGAATCCAGGACGTGAAAACAAGTAGTTCGTCTACAGAATCTGCCTGCCAATGTTTGCTAATTGCAGGAAGAGCCAGTTGGAACCCTGGGTCAAGAAGATCCCTGGAGAAGGATATGGTAACCCACTTCACTATTCTTGCCTGGGAAATCCCATGGACAGAAGAGCTTGGTGGGCTACAGTCCATGGGGTTGCAAAGAGTCGGACATAACACCACACACACACTTGAAGCATGTACGTCCTTGAAGGAGGAGTTGGGCAACTTATCACAGAGTTACCTAGGAAGACAATGGAAAGGAAAGAAGGCATTTGGCCAGAGTGTTCTGTAAGGGACAGCATGAGGCACAGACCCGTAGCCGATAAGAACTTCACAACTCAGCCTCTGGGAACTAGAACCAGACCTCCTATGAATGGCAAGGCACTGTGAGCGACAAAAGGAGCCAAATACACTGAATGATTCACAAGATTAAAAAGTTCCAGTATAAGCTTAACTGGAATTGACAGTTATTTCAGTAGAGAGACACCTGAACAGTTACGTATATACTTCTTGAGCAAGTCAAACTGAAGGTAACACTAGAGTGTTTTCTGCTAATTTGTGGTTATGGCACAGGAAAGAATCTATTAGATGAGGTTGGTCATCACCCCAAATAGAAGAGCAGCATTAGTCAAGTAGTAGAAAGCCCATGGGATTCTATCTTAAGTTTTTCTAGGCTAAATAGGCAAAAAACAAAAACGTGCAATTATAATGGTCTTCAAACTTTCACTATTTTTGTCATAAAAATGATTACCAGAACAAACACGGTATGTTTTTGAAGAGTATTATAATAAGCATTGACCTAGGTATTTATTATTAACCAAGAAAAGACATCTTAACACAGAATTCAAAATGATTTTACTAAAGTTGATATAAGAATAATTTCGAGATATATCTTCTGTAATTCAAGGTTATGCGGGTTCCTTTCAATATGACGCTGCCACAGATATGGGGGAAATACTCATTTACCTTTTGTTTTCACACAATATGTGAACTTTTGGAGAGCTTTTGATTAAATGGTTAAAACAGAATACTACCTGTATCAAACATAAAATATTTGAAAGTAAAATAAAGACTTCTTCCTTATAATAAAAATATTCCACTGCTTATTTTCTAATTTAATGTAAAGCAACATTTCATTACATTTTCAGATTAGAAGTTATTAGACTTCAAGTTTTACATGAATGTGGATAAACTTTATCACCAGATTGAAGATCATCAGTCACTTTCTGGTCTTTGGAAACTTTCCAGTACCAAATTTGGGACTTTTAACTAAATGAAACATTCTTTTAATATGTAGCTTTTCAATACTAATAGCTTTTCACTTAGTAATTTAATAGTTCCCAGATAATTTGGGGCTTATCTTTCTATTCTTTGAGTATTTCATTCTGCTCCAAATAAAGAAGAATTTTTTAAAGTGTAGGAATCCTGTTTTTGCTGCTTCTACTACTACTAGAATATACTCTGGTAAGAATAAAACGATTTCCCATCCTATATCCAGGAAATATGGAGGATTTCTATACTAACACATTGCTACTACATCTAAAAGAATTATATCTTTACATGTAATTGTAATATAAATGTATAATCATATTATGCCTACTCTTAGTACTTCACATATCTTGTTGAGAGGTTATGTAAGATTAAGAAAATAAATATTGAAAATGAGAAAAAAGAGTGGACTAACATGTGCTGTAAATTTTATTTGTAATTAATGTAGAATTGTAATGCAAGACACCAAAGTACAAGTTACTTTATTTAAAAAAAATAAATATACAATGCACTGTAACTTATTAAAAAGCTTAGATACTTAAAGTCTCAATTAAAGGGATATATGGACATAAAAATAATACAATTACATTGAAAGAATAAAGAGTGAGTGGACACTCTGTACTTTTCCTTGGAAAAAAACTTTCTCTCATTAGTCTTATCTGCCTATGTCTCTTAGTTTCGAAGAAAAACACATTATATATTCAGTGTGTTTTTTCATTTTCTGAACTCCATCCATGGAATTTTCCAGGCAAGAATACTGAAGTGAGTTTCCATTTCCTTCTTCAGGGGATCTTCCCAACCCAGGGCTCAAACCCAAGTCTCCCACATTGCAGGCAGATGCCTTATCATCTGAGACACCAGGGATGCCCAAATAGGGTTAATATTAATGATTAACCTTAATACGCTAGGATACTAGTCTTTTTATTTGGTTCAGCAGAAAGAGTTTAGAAACAGAAATCACACAATTCTGATACCACCACTAACCACCTTTGTTTACATATATATAAAATCAGGATAGATCTTAGAAAACAAATTTAAAATTAGGCTTTGCCCTGGATATTCTAGCAGTATGCCATTTTCTCTACGTGCATGAGAAACACAAATTTATAGTGGAGCAAGGCCTCTGCTGTCTCCTTTAAACTAGAAAAATATTCTCATGTATTTTTAATAACATGAGATTCTGTGTTATTTCTTTTGAAGAAAGGTCTTTAATGTTTTCAGGAAAAATCCAGCTATGTGGTGCTATGGTTTGCAGAAAAAAAAGAAAATAGACTATTTCATACAGGTTTAGATATCGAAGAATTTTTACTGATCTCATTCACTCATTGCCACTCATAACCAGTCATTGAACTCAGTGAAAAATCTTCATAAACAGACAGATATTCTAGGTCCTCTTCCTAGACATCATGGCTTAGTAAGTCTGAATTTGGAGCTAGAAAACTGTAATTTTTAGAAAAGCTCTCTTGATTACTTTTGGTCAGTCACACGGGGAACAATTGATCTAGTTCTGTCTGTAGTTTTAGAGATGAGAAAATTAATGATCAAAAAAGGAATAATATCTAGGTGACTGATTTTTGCCTCCAAGCCAAGGCTAAAACCTGTAGAATATCCTCTCTATATTTGATTGTAGTGCATATCAAAGGAATACATTAAATTGTCATAAGTTAGATTCTTCAGTATTGTAAGATAGAGATTTTATGAAATTAGTTTTGTAATAAATATTATTGATATGCATCTAGGGCAAGAGCACCATACAATTGTGCAACATTAACACAGACAAGAATCCTCAGGGTGTTCAGGTGATATTTCAGAATTTGGTCACCTCCCCTTTTCCATGTTGCTACATGTTGACATCAGCTTCTATAAGCCAATATAAAATTTGTAAAAAATAAAAATTGTAGAGGGAAGACAAGTGTGGGCTTCTAAGAGCTAGCCATGTAAACTTAAAATGCCTGCCATTTTCCTGCCCTAAAACAAATTTTCAAACATGTTGAATTTAGTATTACATTTTCCAGAAAAATTCCATGAGGTTCATTGATGCTAATTTAAAGAGTACAGCAGCCAAAGACAGAATTTTCCAAAAATGATTTTGAGCATATTCTGGTTTGCCAAGGAGTCAGAGGTCTATTCCTTCTCCTTAGGAAGAGAATGCACCTATATACTTAAAAGATTGAAGACATTATGCCCTTTTATCCAGAAGATGGGAACCTGGTTTTCAGATACCTTTTGTATACAACTGGTACTTAAACTCCAAATGCCTTGTACCCAAGAAGCCTAATTTATTTTTTTATCCTCCTGGGATTGCTCTCATGCCTGCCCTATATGAAGGGAGAATAACAAGAAAAACAATATTCATCCATAGATATGTAAAACCTTCCATATGTCCAATAGATTGCACATGGGTTACCATGCTAATAAAAACCTGAAGATCATGGGCCTCTTATCTTCTTCCTGACTCTTTAATGCTAATGCATTGATCTATGTCCAGTGATATGGTTAAATTCACCCCCAAACCTATTGTCGGTTGCCTCCACAAAGGAATCATCCTTCCTAGATAGATACTGTATGATATGTGCTGTATGATCTGCCTTCACAACTGTACAAAAGTAAAGATCAGCCATGGATGTGGAACATTAAGCACCAGATACACATGGGAACATGTGGGTTCCCTCCTGAGAGTGGTAAAGCACTGTGAAATTGGCACATAAGGCATTGAGACATTCACATGTTCACTTCTCTTAATATTTTACCTGCTCTTCTTCCCCACCTCGGAACTGTTTGCAAAGATCAATCTTTCAAACATGGATGCTGGAGGTCCTTTCATTGGTCATTATTAATATTCTCACTTTAAAAAATTATGTATTTTAACTTCCTTTTCTATACTTTGAAATGAAAGCTATTAAACATATGGATATAAGAATATATGGATATAAAATGAAAAATAATTTTTCTCATTCTTTAATATGTACAGAAGAAAAAGAAATTTTAGAAGAACAAAATGCCACAGGGAAACTCTCTCCTCTTTGGAATTCAGAACATGATTTTCCACCAGTTTCTATGCAGCAACATATTTTAAGCCCTATCATCAGATTTTCTTTGTCAGTCCTTTGAAAAATCTGATATTTTATCAAAAGAAAAAAAAATCTATATTTTTCTACTAGTAAACTAAAGCAACAAACACTTCACTCAGAATCAAAAGATGGTCCTCTGTTCAGGCTGGATGTTTCAGAGTGAATGGGATGAAGATGGGAATGATTCTGTAGACCTGAGAGAAGGAGAAGTTTGATGCTGTCTGTATAATTGTTTCCTTATAAAAGAAAATAACTTCTTTATTTAATTTTCCTTCTAATAGTTACTAAAGAACCAAGGCAACTTTACTCAATTGATCATTAAAGTTTCCCCACAGTTAATAGTTTGAAACCTCATATCTTTTTCTGAGTTAGTGTATTGGCTTTGAATTCTGCAGTGTCACTATTTAATTTTCATTGTAACTACAATTATTAAAAAAAAAATGCCACTTATTTAAACAAATCAGGCTATTGGACTTTCTGGGGGCAGTGGTTAACAAGCAGATTCTAGATAATATATCATTTTTACTCTTGTGATTCTGCATAGATTAACTTTGCAAACTCTGACCTTTTAGCCACCTATATTTCCATAGACCTCACTGGACACAAGCCAAAGAGAAACAGTACTATTTCAAACATACAAACTAGGAACAATTCAGTGCATAAGTTTTGTCCCTCTCCAGTCTTCTGGGTTTATCAGAATCAAGAAGTTCTCCAAAGTTCACCCACCTATAGAAAGGGCAGCCCCTCTTTAAGAACCCTATGTAAGTCTCCTTGACAAGTCCCATTAGAAATCCAAGAAAACTTGTTTTAATTCCAGGATGCAAGTTGACAAAGGTTTTTTTCAATTGATCTCATTGAATGCCATAGAGAATAAAACTCAGATTTTTCTTACTCCCCACCCCAAGATCCTGGGAGAATTCTGAGCCTCAAGTTCATCCTCTACAATTCAGAAGCTGTATTATATTTCTATTGTGTTGAAAATTCAGATAAATTAGGCCATTTATCATTAACGTTAGCATTAAAACATTTGTTTGGAATCATGCTGTCTTAGCCATTAACTAGATATATCACTTTAGTGAAACTGCCTAATGTCCCTGATACATTCTATTTATTTGTAAAATAAGAAAAGAACTAAATATTATTAATAACCAAAGCTTCACATTTCCTCATCCTCTGCCAGCCTCAGTCTCTGTATGACATCTGGGTTTCTTATTAATTAGTAGATCCGAAATTCTTAACTCAAGATATAGCTTAAGATTGTTTGTAGCAATCTATGGAGGTTTGTTTCATTGGCTTACCAAAATATTAATAAATTTTTAGATGAACCAGATTATATTTGCCAAATGTGTCTTCAAGAACTTCTATAGTAAAACATGCAATTACCTCTTAGATAAAAGAATGAGGATGGAAAATGCAAGAGACCCTGCTTTGATCCATGGTTCAGAAAGATCCCCTGAGAAGGGAATGGCAACCCAGTTCAGTGTTCTTGCCTAGAGAATTCCATAAATAGAAGAACCTGGTGGACTACAGTCCATGGGGTCCCAAAGAGTTGGACACAACTGAGCAACTAACACTTTCAATTTCAAAGGCTCAGTATACAATGTAAATTAATTTCCCTGATTCAAAATAACTTCAAGGTAAGTAGCACAATGTTGCAGGTACAACTTACAAGTCCACATGTTGTCTACTTTGATTCTCAGCAGTAAGTCCTGTAAGTTCATCCAAAAGGACAACAAAGCAGACTCCCATGAAGCAACACATTTGAAGAGACTCAGTCATTTTTGTAAAAAGTCAAATCTAGTTATAGCCAAACTCACATTCCTTACTAAAGTAATTCAAATTATTCTAAAATCAGCTAAATCATAGAGTAGAATTTGAAATTAATTTCTAAATGTTAATGTAGAAGAGGTTGGGAATTTCCCCTGGAAAAGGGAACAGCTACCCACTCCAGTATTCTGGCCTGGAGAATTCCGTAGACTGTATGGTCCATAGGGTTGCAAAGAGTCAGACAAAGCTAAGTGACTTTCACTATCACTACTTTTCATCAGTGATTAGCTTCTACTTGTATAGTAAGATTTATTTATTAAAACCAATGAATAGCATATTGAAGGATAAAGTTGGAATACTAACTCATTTGTAATACTGAATTTCACAGACCACGAATGACAAATTATACTTGTTTTTAAGGTTAGAAAAATTTAAGGAAATTCTTATTTTTGAGAAAATAGTTATTTGTACTTGTATTATTAGTTAAATGTAGGCTCAGAAGGTAAAGAATCTGCCAGTAATGCAGGAGACCTGGGTTTGATTCCAGGGTTTGGAAGATCCCCTGGAGGAGGAAATGGTAATTCATTCTAGTATTCTTGCCAAGGAGAACCCCAACGACAGAGAAGTCTGATGGGCTACAGCCTGCTGCTGCTGCTGCTAAGTCGCTCCAGTCGTGTCTGACTCTGTGCGACCCCACAGACGGCAGCCCACCAGGCTCCCCCATCCCTGGGATTCTCCAGGCAAGAACAGTGGAGTGGGTTGCCATTTCCTTCTCCAGTGCATGAAAGTGAAAAGTGAAAGTGAAGTCACTCAGTCGTGTCTGATTCCT
Organism: Bos mutus; assembly: GCF_027580195.1. Lineage (NCBI taxonomy): Eukaryota > Metazoa > Chordata > Mammalia > Artiodactyla > Bovidae > Bos > Bos mutus. The sequence goes on along the minus strand of NC_091633.1, from coordinate 50,677,622 downwards.
CGCGACCCCATGGACTGCAGCCCACCAGGCTCCTCCGTCCATGGGATTTTCCAGGCAAGAGTACTGGAGTGGGGTGCCATTGCCCTCTCCGGGGCTACAGCCTACATGGCAACAAAAAGTCGAATAAGACTGAGAGACCAAGTACACTGAGTACACACACACATACACACACACAGATGTTCTTTACACTTTTTTTTTAAATGATATTTCCATCTAGGAAGCATTTATTTGCAGGCAATTGTTTCCGAGTGGCTTAAGCACAAATAAGAAAAGTGACTTTCATTATTTAGATTTGATTGAAAGTGAACATTATATGTTAAAATTTTCCATTTAACTTCTTTTGAATAAAAAGAAGTTTTCCTAGAAGTCTGAGGGGATGCTGGGCTATGATTTTTAAGTCAATATTGTGCTTTAGTTGAAAGGATAAGGATTTTGAGGTCGATTACATATTCCTCTAACTCTTTCCACAACGTACTCTTCATGTGAATTTAGGCAAATTATTTCTGCTTTCATAATCTCCAGCTCATCTTTTGGAAAAGAATAAAATACTTAATTTTATAATTTATATTATTAAAAGACAAATAAGGTATAAATACTCCTAATACATGGGCTTCCCTTGTGGCTAGTGGTAAAGAATCAACCTGCAATGGAGGAGCCACAGGAGACATGGGTTCGATCCCTGGGTTGGGAAGATTCCCTGGAAGAGAGAATGGCAACCCACTCCCTTAATCTTGCCTGGAGAATCCCATGGATGGAGGAGTCTTGGAGGGCTACAATCCACAGGGTCACAGAGTCAGACATGCCTGAGGTGACTTAGGATATACTCAGGCCTAATGCATAGAAGTACATCCTCAAATGTTAGCCTACAATAGTAAGTTCCCCTTTGATTAGGATCTTTGAATTCATCCAATTCATTCCCCTCAATTTTCATGAAAGTTATCTTCAGATCAATGAGACATATTCAGACTGCAATAAATCACAATGAAACACAAAGTATAGTAATAATATGGAGAACTTAAGAATCAGTGTCCTTGGGAAAAATGATTAGGTGGGGTCAAATGATATTGATTAAAGGACTGGTTGTCATATTGTGTTGAAATCTTAGAACATAATGTAAATTTTTCATTTTTAATTTCCTCACTTATCTAATGTTCCTAATAATTTTCATATGATTACCATGCTCATATACATTAATGTGAATAGAATAGGAAAATAAATACATAAATAATATATAAATGTCTATTTTATTTGAAGTTAATGAAAGCAATGGCAAAATGATAAAAATGCTTGTTGCAAAAATTTCTCATTCATGTGAATTACACTTAAAAAGCCTTTAGTTGGCATCTAAATCACTGTGCTTTGATTTCATTTGAGAAAACTAATGATCAAATTTTTTTCCTAGGTTAGAACCTCATTTTATCTTTACCCTTCGTTATTGGTATACTTTTCACATTATTATAAAGGTCAGCAGAACCCACAGAGTGAAAAGGAAATTAATGGATTCTGAATCAAGAAAAAAAAAAACAACAACTGAACTTTACTCAGAATTCTATAGTGGCCCTTTTTAGTATAGTGTTTCAGGGAAGAACTTGCTAGTGAAATTTGCAGAAGAACTCATGTAAATAGGGAAAGTACTCTTATGAAGTGGATTTTAAACATTAGCTTTCTCTTCTCTCTAGTATATTGAGATAAGAGTTATTAACTCTCACTCGCTCACATATTCCTTCATATGATATGCACATTCTACACAAAGAATATGTAGTTTCTATATCTACTCTTTCATATATAACACATAGACACACATATATGTATGTAAACATATACACACGTATATGATACATATATCAGAGAAGGCAATAGCACCCCCACTCCAGTACTCTTGCCTGGCAAATCCCATGGACGGAGGAGCCTGGTAGGCCGCAGTCCATGGGGTCGCCAGGAATCGGACACGACTGAGCGACTTCACTTTCACTTTTCACTTTCATGCACTGAAGAAGGAAATGGCAACCCACTCCACTGTTCTTGCCTGGAGAATCCCAGGGACTGGGGAGCCTGGTGGGCTGCCATCTATGGGGTCGCACAGAGTCGGACACGACTGAAGTGACTTAGCAGTAGCAGCAATTTGACTCTATTTAAATATTCTTAGAAGGCAATGGCAACCCCACTCCAGTACTCTTGCCTGGAAAATCCCATGGACGGAGGAGCCTGGTAGGCCGCAGTCCATGGGGTCGCTAGAGTCGGACACGACTGAGCGACTTCACTTTCACTTTTCACTTTCATGCATTGGAGAAGGAAATGGCAACCCACTCCAGTGTTCTTGCCTGGAGAATCCCAGGGACGGGAAGCCTGGTTGGCTGCCGTCTATGGGGTCGCACAGAGTCGGACACGACTGAAGCGACGCAGCAGCAGCAGCAGCAGCAGCAGCTGTATTATATACAATCTACTTCTCTCTCTCATATTCCTCCTATTTTCATGCTAATACATTTTTTCAAAGTCCAGTATACTATCATATTGATTTATTCTATTCATCCTTTCCTTTTGGTTTGTAACCATATTTCTATAAGGAAATTTTAATGGAAAAATAAAATTTAAAATGCACACATGCCCCTTATTTTTTCTTAAAATATGACTAAAAAGTACCAAAGTGTAAATACAGAATATGTGACTAAATATAAATATGATATTTATTTTCTATAAAACTACTGCAGAATTCCCAATATTTTATTATGAACTAAAATATTGCATAGCATAAATCTGATGATAATCTTATGCTTAAAACTTCTATATGACTTTAAAAAATAATCATTTTCCAATGTAAACATAATATCATTAAATACATTTTAAAAATACTTGGAATTATTGTTCAATTAATAGGCTTTAGGTGGCCCTCCATTTTTTTCTTAGAAATTCAAAATTCATCTAGTCTATCAATACACATAGGTTCAAATGTTGATTCCATACAAATATTTACATTAAAATATAATTTAATATCAGTTAGGTATTACTTGGCATCTTAATCTTATTTTAAGTAAATCAATACATGTAAATTTACTTACAATTTGTGCAGATCATTATTTCTAAAATAGAGGCACAGTATTTGCATTGAATATTCTAAAGGCAAAGAAGCTTAATTTGTTTACTGCCACTTCTTATTTATTTCACAGAAGTGTAAATATGAATTTCATGGACATAATTAAAAGAAAATGTAAATTTACTCCCATGGCTCTTTTTAAAAATTATTTCTATGCTTACTTTAATTCCAAGTGTGTGTTGCAGTGCCAGTTTCTTCATCATTAGCACTTAATAGCTAGATATAAATTTTATTTCAGTCAGTCATATGTATGAAATTTTTTTCTTTAAGTATGTCTTTGGTTTACTGTCTGAGTTTTAGTATCTTTAAAGACACACATATGCTAGCATGCCTTTTACCTTTCTGTAACAGGTGAGAGGGGAGAATACATAATCTTTCCACTTAAAATATTTAAGAATTCCTCAAAAACTACTAAGTTTGACAGGATTTTAGTAGAAACTACTACTAAATTGCATTGTATAGTCACATTTTAACAAGGATAATATTATAGATAATAGATAATTTTTAAAATATATACCAGAAATAAAATGGTCACCTATGGGAATTCATGATTAAGGAACCAGCAAAAAAGAGAAATTAAATTCACATTACTCCTGATTCTAAGGTCTTAAACTGGTTTTTCATGATGTTATTTTGTGACCATCATTTACAATTTTAGGGTCACTTTGCTTTACCAAACCATAATTCTAAGATGAACTGGGAAGTTTTACATTGCTGTGTTATTCTTTGAATAATCATGAAAGCTTTTAATTTGCCTATGATACTTCAGCAGAATTCTATAATTTCGGAGATAAATTGGCATGATGGCCTCCTCATTAGCCATTGCTAAGTGATAAGCTTGACTTCACTGGTGGCTCAGACGGTAAAGCCTCTGCCTACAATGAGGGAGACCTGGGTTCCATATGTGATATGATTACTAAGTCTCATCTCAGTCTATATGTCAGAATTCATTATCATATTTTTTCATGACTGATTCCAATTTATTTATGCCCACAAGTTGGCAATGCTATAAATCTTCATGGGCAAAAATCTCACAATCAAAGCCACACTTTTTTAGGTATAAACACCCTAAAGATAAAACAGCCTTTTCATTCTGGGAATGAATATTAATTTAACTGTCATTTATATTTTATAACATGTGAAATAAATAATATTAATTATATAGATGTTTCTAATTGTTAGGATCAACAAGGAATTTAAGTTAATCTATGCATTTATATTTTAGAGATTTTTTTCATTTTCAGTATTTATTTCTCTTCTCTTCATTAAGTCTCTCAAGAAACAATACACTATTTCATTAGACACAGTTTTGATCTTTGATTTAGCAGCATTAGTCATAATATACCTTTGACATATTTTCACAAATATGTAAGTTCACTCTTATCCTTAATCAAGCAGAATAGAAACCAAGAGTAAGAAGTTAACACCATTAGTAGTTTTTTAACTTCAAATGGCCTAAACTATACATACAACTTTATTTTTTTATATTGTTTCTTGCTCTTTCCATTATAACTCTGGAACTATTATGAACAAAATCTAGTTATGATGTAAACACAGTAAATTAGTTGATAATTTAATTCTGTGGTCATATTACATATGCTAATTTTGAAAATGCCATGAAATGCATAAAATATATATTTTTATGAATCAAGTCATCATTAATATTAAAATATATTTGGATGAAATATCCTACTGAATAGAAATTGCAAAAATTTGACAAAAATGTGAAAATTATCTGCTGGAAGAAACTGGATTGCCAAGAATTATACATGTTAAAAAGGAAAGTGGGGGCAAAAAGAATAGTAGAATGACCAAGGGGACACATTAAGGAACAGAAGCAAATATATACTGTCTTGGGAGTGAAGCAACACAATTTTAGGCCTCTAGTTTCACACTCCATTTGTCATACTAAATCCAGAATTCAAAAAACTAATAGTCATACATAAAAATAAAATTATAGAATCACAAAACAAGAAACAACAGACAATATAGACAGGCCCACAGGATACCCAGGTTATGGCATATCAAGCACAGATTGCAAAATAACTAAGCTTACTATGCTTAATATGAAATTCAGGATTAAAATTTCTATACAAAATTATAAATTGTAAAAATAAATGGAGATTTTAAAATTCAAATGTAAGAAAGAAACTAAGATTTTAAAGGATGGCTTAGTAAGCTAGTTAAATAGGTTAGTGATTTGAAATATATCTCAGAGTGTTTTGCCTATGTTCTCCTCCAGGAGTTTTATAGTTTCTGGTCTTACGTTGAGATCTTTAATCCATTTTGAGTTTATTTTTGTGTATGGTGTTAGAAAGTGTTTTAGTTTCATTCTTTTACAAGTGGTTGACCAGTTTTCCCAGCACCACTTGTTAAAGAGATTGTCTTTAATCCATTGTATATTCTTGCCTCCTTTGTCAAAGATAAGGTGTCCATATGAGTGTGGATTTACCTCTGGGCTTTCTATTTTGTTCCATTGATCAATATTTCTGTCTTTGTGCCAGTACCATACTGTCTTGCTAACTGTGGCTTTGTAATAGAGCCTGAAGTCAGGTAGGTTGATTCCTCCAGTTCCATTCTTTCTCAAGATAGCTTTGGCTATTCGAGGTTTTTTGTATTTCCATACAAATTGTGAAATTATTTGTTCTAGCTCTGTGAAGAATACCGTTGGTAGCTTGATAGGGATTGCACTGAATCTATAAACTGCTTTGGGTAGTATACTCATTTTCACTATATTGATTCTTCCAATCCATGAACATGGTATATTTCTCCATCTATTAGTGTCCTCTTTGATTTCTTTCACCAGTGTTTTATAGTTTTCTATATATAGGTCTTTAGTTTCTTTAGGTAGATATATTCCTAAGTATTTTATTCTTTTCGTTTCAATGGTGAATGGAATTGTTTCCTTAATTTCTCTTTCTGTTTTCTCATTATTAGTGTATAGGAATGCAAGGGATTTATGTGTGTTGATTTTATATCCTGCAACTTTACTATAATCATTGATTAGTTAAGACAGCCTTCAGAATGGGAGAAAATAATAGCAAATGAAGCAACTGACAAACAACTAATCTCAAAAATATACAAGCAACTCCTACAGCTCAATTCCAGAAAAATAAATGACCCAATCAAAAAATGGGCCAAAGAACTAAACAGACATTTCTCCAAAGAAGACATACAGATGGCTAACAAACACATGAAAAGATGCTCAACATCACTCATTATCAGAGAAATGAAAACCAAAACCACTATGAGGTACCATTTCACGCCAGTCAGAATGGCTGCAATCCAAAAGTCTACAAGTAATAAATGTTGGAAAGGATGTGGAGAAAAGGGAACCCTCTTACACTGTTGGTGGGAATGCAAACTAGTACAGCCACTATAGAGAACAGTGTGGAGATTCCTTAAAAAACTGGAAATAGAACTGCCTTATGATCCAGCAATCCCACTGCTGGGCGTACACACTGAGGAAACCAGAAGGGAAAGAGACACGTGTACCCCAATGTTCATCACAGCACCGTTTCTAATAGACAGAACGTGGAAGCAACCTAGATGTCCATCAGCAGATGAATGGATAAGAAAGCTGTGGTACATATACACAATGGAGTATTACTCAGCCATTATAAAGAATACATTTGAATCAATTCTAATGAGGTGGATGAAACTGGAGCCTATTATACAGAGTGAAGTAAGCCAGAAAGAAAAATACAGTATATTAATGCATATATATGGAATTTAGAAAGATGGTAACGATAACCCTGTATACGAGACAGCAAAAGAGACACTGATGTATAGAACAGTCTTTTGGACTCTGTGGCAGAAGGAGAGGGTGGGATGATTTGGGAGAATTGCATTGAAATATGTATAATATCATATATGAAACTGGCCAGTCCAGATTCGATGCATGATACTGGATGCTTGGGGCTGGTGCACTGGGAAGACTCAAAGGGATGGTATGGGGAGGGAGGAGGGAGGAGGGAGGAGGGTTCAGGATGGGGAACACATGTATGCCTGTCGTGGATTCATTTCAATATATGGCAGAACCAATACAATATTGTAAAGTTTAAAAATAAAATAAAATGAAAATGAAAAGAGTAAAAAAAAAATAATAATGTTGGGTTATTAATTTTATATAAAAGGATGGACAAGAAAGATTCTATTGTACTTATTTTATTATGGACATAATTGCCCTTCAAAATCTAGTTAAAATCTAAGAAAGTCGATGGCTAAAGGTATGAAACCTCTTGGGCATCTTTATGCTAAATAAATATGTCCTTTATTGCCATTTAATTTATTTAACAGTTCATTTAACATTCTTCCTCAAGATTATCTTTCCTTGGCTAAGATAATTATCCGATAATTTTTGTTACTTTCAACTTAGGAGCAAAATTGGACTAAGAATGCTATAGTACAACATTATAATATAGTATTAGTATACAGCACTATGTAATACGGTAGTCTAATTGTGATTATCATATTTACATCATTTTAATCAAAGTATAATTCACTGGTTTCTTCTTATGGCTCTCTCATTATTTGTGTGCCTTATTCCCATGGTCTTAGAAACCTGGAAGATGTATAATTACTCTCTTATTTCATACTCATTTTATATTGATGACTGCCCACACATATACATAGGTACTCTCTTCTCTATATGGGACTAAAAAAATTAAAGGTAAAGCTGATCTGTTTGTTCAGCGCTGGCTCGTGAAGAACTGTGATATGTACTTCACATGTCAATAGTTTTCCTGAGCTGTAAAACTGAATAGCTAGGGACACAATAACCTTTAGAGAAAATTGAAGAAACTCATTCTAACATATTGTCTCTAACATTAAGGCTGCACAAATACCTGTTTGATTACACGGAAACACACACACACACATTAGTAGGACACCCCAGTATTATTCATATAATTTCATAAACTTTGGACCCAGTAATAAATGAAATGAAAGATGAAAATCAATATCTTCTTATTTAAGTTTTCATTTCCTTGATTTTCACAAAACTAAATCAGGTTTTTTTAATGTTTGATTACTTATGTTCTGTAGCTTGCATATTTATATCTTTGGCCTATTTTACTATTTAATTTTTTTACATTTTATTTATTCATTTATTTATTTTTGACTGCGCTGGATCTTCACTGCCGTGTGTAGGCTTTCCCTAGTTGTGGAGAGCAGGGCTACTCTCTGGTTGCAGTGCTTGGGCTTTCATTGTGGTGGCTCCTCTTGCTGCAGAGCACAGGCTCTAGGGCTCACAGGCTTCAGCAGTTGTGGCCCACAGGCTCTAGAGTGCAAGCTTGGTAGTTGTGGTGCCTAGGCTTAGTTGCCTGTGACACGTGAGGTCTTCCCTGAGCAGGGACTCAGCCAGTGTCTCCTGCCTTGGCAGGAAGATTTTTAACCACAGAACCACCAGGGAAGTCCTGCACATTTTATTTTTTATTTATGTGAAATCAAAATATCAATATAAATACTGTTTGTCTTATATATATATGTATATATATCACAAATATTTTCCACTGTCATTTTATCTTTCAGCTACTTTTTTTTTCCACTTGTACAAGTGTGTTTTTTTTTCCAGAATGTAAAAGTAATATGTAATTTTTAGTGTAGAAAATCTGGAAAATACATAACACACACACACACAAAAAGCCAGCTGTATCATCTGGAGAAAAAGAAAGAAAGCCCTGAAAAAATATCTTTATTTATAAGGAAGAGAAAAAAACGAAGAGTCTTTAAGTGTTTCTTCAATCCTTCGCATTCCACTCTATTTTCCAAGGCCACAAGACATATTATTTATTTTTGACTCCTTCCAGTCTCTACAGAGTAAATAAATTCATGTAATATGAATATGATCCAGGACATAGAAAACAACCAGGAAGTTATTTGCATGGTGACATACATATATGAAATTTTGAAAATGAGAGCCTTAAGTGAGTTAGCATATTATGAGTTCCATCAACACAGCTGTACTGGTCTTAACTTATTGACCTTATCATTTAAACCCATCCTTCTGTACTCAGCTTCCTGATGCTGGGGTTGATGTCCTGCAATCTGCTTTTCTCTTCTGCCCATGGTTCTAGGTTAGACTTTGCCAATAGGGAGTGCTAGAGGGAGACTACAAGGATGGAGGAGTAACAGTAGACCTGCTCCTTTCCAGTGGATTCCTCTCAGTTTATTTCTGCTTGCAATTCCTATTATTGCCACCCAAACACATGTCTTCACTCCAGAATATGCAATTCCTCTCCAAAGCAGCAAGAGAATATGGTTGTTAATTTTTCCAACACTTACAGAGACAGCTTCACTCTACCTTTCTTCAGAGAGGAGGTCTTAGCCCTACTGAGTCCCTCCTCCCTGCTCAGAGACATCAACTTCAGATGAGCAGTCCCTTCTCCATTTCCTTCATGGTCTGAGATGTGAAGCCAACCTCTGTAGGCCCTTCCTCTAACTTTCTGAGTTTTAATAGTTTCAGCCTATCCTCTTCTTTCCTCAGCCCTAGGGATGGCTCTTTCTGCCATCATGTGACTTCCATGATACCTTGGTGTTTGCATTTTTGTCTTACAGTCATAACTTCCTTCCTAGTTAACAATGCACTGCTTTCCTCTATTTTCTTCATTCAAATAATTGGTGTGATTTCTTACTCCTATGTGATTGATACAGCTGTGTTTCTAGAATCCCATATTGATAAATATCTCTCCTTTCTCTTCAAATCTCTTGACTTCTCTAGCCAGTTCTCCTGTGCCCTACTTATACTTGTTGACCAGGTTTTTACTGTGATTTTCATGTTTACAACAAATTTACCAATCCTTGAAAAACTGTTAATTTTTATCCTGTTTCTTTAACATATACTTGAAAGCATGGAAAGCCTCAGTACACATTGCATTTTATCATGCAGCAGTAGAATTTTGCTTTATCTGTTATTTCATTGTCAGCACTTTCACATAATAACTTCTGTCATCATTTTAAGTTGAAACTTCACCAAAACACGGAAAAAGAAGCCGCAGCGAAGGAAGCAGGATATAATACAGAATATACAATTCAGAAGGGAAGAATATTATACAACCAATGTTTAAAGAAATAAAATATTTTCAGGCAATGATGGAACCCAGAAAAATTTTAGCAAGTTGCTTGGCATCAAAATCAACCACAAGTAAAAATAGGAGTAAGAAGAGATTGGGGAGGTGCTTGCTATCATAGACATGCATTATGACATTGCTACTTTAGATAGTGCAAGTGGTGCTTTATAAATAAGAAAATGAGCACAAGTTCTGTTTGAAATTATTGCGTGTGAGAGGCAGAGATGTTAATTTGACTTTTAAATGTAGGCTTCTGGGGCACAAGACAGAGGTAAAATTGTATATATATATTCCATCAAGCAGTTAATTAAGCATAGTTATACCAAGTGACTGTAAATAATATACAATGCATTTCTGATATTGATTTCCAATGCCTTGGCAGAAAGAGACTGTTATGTTGGTTCTGCTCTGGTGCAGGCAGAATTTGTCTTTCCTTGCCCACACTTGGCAGTTTTCTTCCTAGGTAACCCTTACTACTTTCATTTATATCAGTTTATTTTGAATCTTTGTTTCCTTAAGACAGAAAAATTGTTTTACTTGCTTAAAAAAGAAAGTAATTTCTAGAAGTAGAACAATTATTAATGGCTTCACCAGAAGTTCTTTCTTCTTAATAGTACACGATTTAAGCTCTTATTATTTGAGTTTCAGATTTTATTATTTTTTGGAGGATCTGCTTGGCTATATATCTCCTTTCTGCTTCTGGGCTTTCCTCATGCTGAATTACAGAGTAAAATTATGAGCATTTCCAGTGTATGGGAGAGAAACTTTTTGACTGAATCTTATCTGTAAAGTAGTTCCTGTTATTGACCAGGAATATGAAAGTAATGATGTTTTTTCTGTTTTAGTATTTAAATTTCATGTGTGCAGCAATTCTGTGTTTTGCTATGCAATCACTTCACATAGTAAAATGTGGATTCTATTATCCACAAACCCAGGGCAAATATCTCTCAGTGGTAGTTATGCAAATTTACATGATGATAGTAAACTTGTAGTACTCAGTTCCCATTAAGAGAGATCACAGTTTAAATATTCAGATAGCCTATTTTACTTCTGGGTACCAAAAACAGCATTCTAAAAAAATTTCTTGAGAATGTAGGAGAGTTAATAGATGCTCTGATAAAAAGATGTGTCATTTGCTTATAACAGCTTCCTGAAAAGGGTGAACGGTATTCCTTTATTAACATTTTATCAGTTGAAATTTTTTAGTTATGAGTTAAAAATTTTAAATCTTGGACTTAATTATGACACATACCATTACACACTCATACATATTCTAAATCCACCACAAAGACACACTTATGTGTATGATGATTTTGTTACCATCAGATATAAAATACTTTCTCACCACTTTTATTAATAAAGACCTTTAAAAATTGGTAGAAGATAATCTTATAGTATCTAGTCTAAATTTCCTTGAAAACAAGATGGCTTGTACTCAAGATATACTGCATTTGAAAAACTGATTCACAGCTGCAAATACTATAGACTTATTTTCCTAAGAGGTTTTGGTATTTGTCAAGATTAAGTAAGGAAGATCGTATATCATATGCTGTGCTTACTTTTATTTTTATACTTTATAAAAATATATATATATATAAGTATAAACCCTACTAACTAGGGTACTTCATGTTTCATTTAAAGTCAAATAATTATAAATCAAGGAGTTTACTGAATAGAGCACATTGTAATTTTCATGCATTAACAGATGCTCCAGTGGGGGCAATGAGAATCTTTAGGGAAATGTTATTCCTCTGGGTGTATGTGTGAAGCTGTAAATGGAAACAGTTCCTTGAATATCAGAGTAATGGGTATAGAGGCCTGAATAAAATAGACACTGAAAACTTTTGCTTTTGAATTGAAATTATTTTGCAATGTGTTGATTTATTTCTTTCAGATTTTGAATGGCTGGTCCTTGCAATATTCTGTTGAAAATAATAGGAGGATAGCACCTCCCCAGGCTATCCTTATGAGAAGAAAGATAACCTTATTTTCCTTTTAAATTATTATTCACTGTTACTTAATATCATTTATCTGCTCTGTTCAGTGTTCTGATGATTCTGGATGCTGCCATGTTCATGTTACTTTTCACTAAGGTACAATTTTGAAGAGCAAGATAACCATTTTTCTAGCTTTGATTCATAAAAAATAAATAAAATTATCACATGTTTAAAGCTTTGTTTCAGAACAGATTTCAAATTATTTAAGGGCTATGTCTAGGATGGAAGAATGAAGTAATAATACAGGGTCAATAATTATAGATCATATTTGTAAATGGAGAATGTCTAGTAGTTTTTAGGAAATAATTTACTTCAAAATTGTCATACTAAAATCATTTTTTAATGCGACACACATTAAATTTCTTTTAAACATGTGATATTGATTATAGAAATTATTCTTAATGTAAATAAAAAGATTAGAATAATATAGTCAGTCTCAAAAGGCTTTTTATGGTTGTGAAAATATTTAAATATGCTTTATTTAAAATATTAAAAATCTTTTAAATATGTGCTCTATTCTAAATATGTACTCTCCAAATTTGATTGTTATAATTAGAATATATAATAAATAGGCTAGTAAATTCTCCCTAACTCTTAAAAGTGTCAGTTTTATGTGTTTTGTCTTTTCTAAATTATTACGGATTTTCTAAAATTTTTGTCATTGATTTTGTTTCAAACGTCAATTATGTTCTGTGCTTATAAAAATCAATTGCATCAGTAGATGCCCAATTGGGGAGTTCTCAGTGGAGAATCAAAGGCAAAGATGAACTGTCTGAACATGCTGAGGATCTAGAATTGGGAGAGTGTGTGGGAGGCAACATAATTACAAATGTCGCAAAAGAGTCAGACATGACTTAGTGACAAAATCACAGCAAAAACAATGTTTTTAGAAGTTCCCCAAAGCCATAAGCTAATATTTTTATTAAAAATAAGCATATTATAGATATTAAAAAAACTGGAAAGCTGGGTATACTGTGGAAATCTCCAACACTCCCAATCCATAGCAAAAATAAATGCATTATTATATTCAAAAATAAATTATATTCCAGTAATTGTGTTAGAAAAATGCTGTGGTACCTTATATTGGAGGAAAAATAAATAAGTAAATAAATTCATTAGTATCTTGTGAAAAATAAGATATTTTGAAGCCACTTGATTGTTACATTCTTGTAACACTTGATTACAACTTGTTATCTGTGTAGAACATTCTGTCATTTATAGCATACAGTTGTAATACTATAGCTCATAAATGTTTATGATGCTTAATTTGTACTCCAAGAAGACCCAGTAAAAAAATCCACAAAACAAAAAATAACTGATGATTATATCTGTATCAAGCTATTATGAAAGAGATACAACAAATATTTTTTTTTACAAATGTGGCACTTTTATATACAATTTAGACTATGTGCACTTAAAGAATAATCTGGATGAAAATTTTAAGAAAATTTAAAATATTTAGTATTATATGCCATATAAGATAAACTCATAAAGGGATATATCTGTTTATGTGAGTATGTTGTTGTTTAGTTATTTAGTTGTGTCCGATTCTGGGACCCCATGGACTGTAGCCCTGATAGGCTCCTCTGTACATGTGATTTCTCAGGCAAGAATATTGGAGTGGGTTGCCACTTCCTTCTCCAGCATGTGAGTATAAATATATGTGTGTGTATATATATATATATATATATATGTATGTATGTATGCTCTGTCGCTTCAGTTGTCTCCAAGTCTTTGTGACCTCATGGAATGTAGCCCACCAGGTTCCTCTGTCCACGGGATTCTCCAGGAAAGAATACTGGAGTGGGTTGTCTTCCTCCAGGGGATCTTTCTGAATCAGGGATCAAACCCGCATCTCCTGTGGCTCCTGCATTGCTGAAATATATTTACTGCTAAGCCATCAGGGAAGCCCATGTATGTATATAAATTAAATGAAAAAAATATGCCTTTAATTAACTTTCTCAACTTTTCTGTCTATAATTTCCTATTGAGAATTTATGTTCCTGTCCCTCACTAAATACTGCTAGCCTGACAGCCACCTATTCTGCTGTTTCTGTTGATATGATATATATTGGCATTCAGTGGCTTATACCCACAAGATTGATGACAGTATTATTCAGGATTTTTTGGAAGCTTTTAGGTTATACGTTAAATGGGAAGGACAAGTCTACCCAGTCTATTAACTCAGTACATGTTTTAATAACTATAAAAGTCATCATCCTCTCCAAGAGGCCATGTTCTTTTATGAAGGCTGATTTGACAAGCTTCAGAGAATTTCTTCTCCAGTATTCTTGCCTGGAGAATGCCAGGGATGGGGGAGCCTGGTGGGCCACCTATGGGGTCGCACAGAGTCAGACACGACTGAAGCAACTTAGCAGCAACAGCAGCAGCAGCAGAGAATTTCTTATGATTTTGGATTTCAGATTTCAAGCACTGAGGTGGACTTTTAATAACTTTTCCCCCCTTTTCTTTTACTTAGTATGTTTAAGATCAACCTAAATCTAAAGTGCTTTGATTCATTTTGTGAATCCTATTATGTAATTATTGATAATTATTTCAATTAATATTTCCATATATATGTATTATAGTTTATGACAATTATAATCATAATACTCTTTCACCTCCAAAACCCTTAACTTGATATCGATATTGAAGTGGTAGCAGTAGACTTGAAATTTCCTGAAATAGTCTGAAATATTAGACTGCCATGTATAGTGTTAAAAAACCTTCATGTTCTCATTTATTTAGGTTTCTTTTACTCTTTTTTGTTATCTAATTTTCTGAGTTAGATCTTACCCTTTTCTCTTCCTTTCTTTGCTCAATGTCCTAACAATGAAACAAATTTAGTTTATATCCTGATTTGTTGTTCAGTTGCTTAATCATGTCTGACTCTTTGGAACACCATGGACTGCAGCACGCCAGGCTTCTCTGTCCTTTACTATATCACAGAGTTTGCTCACTCATGTCCATTGAGTCAGTGATGCCATCAAACCATCTCATCTTTTCTCGTCCCCTTGTCCTCCTGTCTTCTATTTTTCCCAGCATCAGGTCATTTCCAATGAGTTGGCTCTTCCCATCAGGTGGCCACAGTATTGGAGCTTCAGCATCAGTCCTTCCAATGAATATTCAGGATTGATTTCCTTCAGGATGGACTTCTTTGATCTTCTTGCAGTCCAAAGGATTCTCAAAGTCTTTAACACTACCAGAGTTCTAGAGCATCAGTTCTTTGGCGCTCAGACCTATTTATGATTCAAATCTCACATCTGTACATGACTACTGGAAAAACCCCATAGCTTGGAGTTTGTAGGCAAAGTAATGACTGGTTTTGAATATGCTATCTAGGTTTGTCATAGCTTTTCTTCCAAGGAGCAAGCATCTCTTATTTTATTGGCCTTAGTCACTGTCCACAGTGATTTTGGAATCCAAGAAAATGAAGTCTCTCACTGTTTCCATTGTTTCCCAATCTATTTGCCATGAATGCTGGGACAGGATGCCATGATCTTAGTTTTTTGAATGTTAAGTTTTAAGCCACCTTTTTGACTCTCCTCTTTCACTTTCATCAGGAGGCTCTATTTTCCCATTTGCCCATAAGAGTGATGTCATCTCCATATCTGAAGTTATTGATATTTCTCTCGGTAGTATTGATGCCAGCTTGTGCTTCATCCAGCCCAGAATTTCTATGAGGTACCATGTTCAGCAGTGGCCACAGGACTGGAAAAGGTCAGTTTTCATTCCAATCCCAAAGAAAGGCAATGACAAAGAATGCTCAAACTACCACGCAATTGCACTCATCTCACACGCTAGTAAAGTAATGCTCAAAATTCTCCAAGCCAGGCTTCAGCAATACGTGAACCGTGAAATTCCAGATGTTCAAGCTGGTTTTAGAAAAGGCAGAGGAACCAGAGATCAAATTGCCAACATCCACTGGATCATGGAAACAGCAAGAGAGTTCCAGAAAAACATCTATTTGTGCTTTATTGACTATGTCAAAGCCTTTGACTGTGTGGATCACAATAAACTGTGGAAAATTCTGAAAGAGTTGGGAGTACCAGGCCACCTGACCTGCCTCTTGAGAAATCTATATGTAGGTCAGGAAACAACAGTTAGAACTGGATATGGAACAACAGACTGGTTCCAAATAGGAAAAGGAGTACATCAAGGCTGTATACTGTCACCATGCTTATTTAACTTATATGCAGAGTACATCATGAGAAACGCTGGGCTGGAAGAAGCACAAGCTGGAATCAAGATTGCCAGGAGAAATATCAATAACCTCAGATATGCAGATGACACCACCCTTATGTCAGAAAGTGAAGAGGAACTAAAAAGCCTCTTGATGAAAGTGAAAGAGGAGAGTGAAAAATTTAGCTTAAAGAAAACTAAGATTATGGCATCTGGTCCCATCACTTCATGGGAAATAGATGGGAAAACAGTGGAAACAGTGTCAGGCTTTATTTTTTTGGGCTCCAAGATCACTACAGATTGTGATTACAGCCACAAAATTAAAAGACACTTACTCCTTGGAAGGAAAGTTATGACCAACCTAGACAGCATATTGAAAAGCAGTGACATTACTTTGCCAACAAAGGTCTGTCTAGTCCAGGCTATGGTTTTTCCAGTGGTCATGTAAGGATGTGAGAGTTGGACTGTGAAGAAAGCTGAGCACCAAAGAATTGATGCTTTTGAACTGTGGTGTTGGAGAAGACTCTTCAGAGTCCCTTGGACTGCAAGGAGATCCAACCAGTCCATTCTAAAGGAGATGGATCCTGATTATTCTTTGGAAGTTCAGTTCAGTTCAGTTCAGTCGCTCAATTGTGTCCGACTCTTTGAGACCCCATGAATCACAGCACACCAGGCATCCCTGTCCATCACCAACTCCCGGAATTCACTCAGACTCACGTCCATCAAGTCAGTGATGCCATCCAGCCATCTCATCCTGTCATCCCCTTCTCCTCCTGCCCCCAATCCCTCCTAGCATCAGAGTCTTTTCCAATGTCAGCTCTTTGTGTGAGGTGGCCAAAGTACTGGAGTTTCAGCTTTAGCATCATTAATGATTGCTAATAATTTTGCAATTATTAATCACCGACTCAATGGACGTGAGTCTGAGTGAACTCCGAGAGTTGGTGATGGACAGGGAGGCCTGGCGTGCTGCAATTCTTGGGATCACAAAGAGTTGGATATGACTAAGTGACTGAACCGAACTGAACTGGACTGAACCCTGTATAGAAGTTAAATAAGCAGGATGACAATATACAGCCCTGATGCACTCCCTTTCCAATTTGGAACCAGTCTTTTGTTCCATGTCTGGTTCTAATTGTTGCTTCTTGACATGCATGCAGATTTGTCAGGAGTTAGGTACAGTGGTCTGGTATTCCCATCTCTTTAAGAATTTTCCACAGTTTGTTGTGACCCATACAGTTGAAGGCTTTTGTGTAGTCAGTGAAGCAGATTTTCTCATATTTTCCAAGTTCTCAAATGCTGTTTGTCTTGTTCATCATCTATGTCTTGAATATTGGTTCAAAATCTTTGCTCTGTATGGCATCAATACAGAGCAGGAGCCTGCTCTTTTCATCGTCATCATCATCATTAAACATTCAGAGTTATCTATTAATTATTTGCCCTCATTTCTTTTTTTTTAAATTCTTGAAGAACAATATTTTCTTCTAGTCAGTCCACTTTAGCCACCTCTTATACCGATCAAATTTCTTTGCTGTTGCCTTGGTTCCTACTATTACTGGCTCTTCATCTGGAGGCTCTCTGTCCTTTTGTTCAATAAAATTTACCAGTACACCCAGTGGGGAGTCAGCAAAAATAAGCATCATAAATAATATTACATATCTTTTGGAATTGTTCTGTGTTAATTTTTGCACCCAAATGTCTCCTGTCTTATTCATTTCCAAAATTCATTTACAACATATTATGTTTTGCTGTCTAAAACATTTGTGGCCTTGATGTATTATATAGTTATTTCATGTTACAGATTTATCCCATTTTACTACTACTATTTGATGTATTATATAGTTATTTATATTATATAATAACTTGATGCATTATATAGTTATTTATATTATATTATATAAATAATATAGTTATTTATATTATTACTACTACTACTTGATGTGTTATATAGTTATTTCATGTTACAGATTTTATCCCATTTTACTACCCCCTTCCCTCTACCTCATCAGCAAATGTGAGCTTATGAAAACCATCAGCAGCAAATGTGAACTCAGAAAAACCATCTATGTTGAGTGTGTTTGTCTGCTTTTTTTTTTACCAGAACAAAGCAAGTGAAAGTGAAGTCCCTCAGTCATGTCCGACTCTTTGAGACCCCATGGACTGTAACCCACCAAGCTCTTCTGTCCGTGGGATTCTCCAGGCAAGAATACTGGAGTGGGTTGCCATTTTCTTCTCCAGGGGATCTTTCTGACCCAGGGATTGAACCCAGGTCTCCTGCATTGCAAGCAGATGCTTTAACCTCTGAGCCACCAGGGAAGCCCAGAACAATGCAAAGGAATATCATATATTCTGAAATAAATGTTAAATCTATCTTCTATATAAAGCCTGACTTTATTAATGATATATGGTCTCTCTAATTTTTTCAATTGAGATGTTTCGGAATTTTTAATATGAAATTTAGAGAAAAGTCTCATGGTGTGTCCAATGCCTCTTATTCCATAGCAGAAGAAACTGTGTTACAACTAGGTGATAATGGAAAAAATTTATAATAAAAAAGTATTTCCCCTATGAGTACCTTATTTTCAATAAAGAAGGCAAGAATATACAATGGGAAAAAGATAGCCTCTTCAATAAGTGGTGGTGGGAAATCTAGACAGCTACATGTAGAAAATGAAATTAGAGCACCTCGTAACACCATACACAAAGATAAACTCAAAATGGATTAAAGACCTAAATGTAAGACCGGAAACTATAAAACTCTTAGAGGAAAACATAGGCAGAACATTTGATTATATAAATCAAAGATCCTCTACCACTCATTTCCTAGAGTAATGGAAATAAAAACAAAAATAAACAAGTGGGACTTAATTAAAATTAAAACTTTTGCACAGCAAAAGAAACTATCAGTTCAGTTCAGTTCAGTCGCTCAGTCGTGTCCGACTCTTTGCGATCCCATGAATCGCAGCACACCAGGCCTCCCTGTCGGTCACCAACTCCTGGAGTTCACTCAGACTCACGTTCATCAAGTCAGTGATGCCATCCAGCCATCTCATCCTCTGTCGTCCCCTTCTCCTCTTGCCCCCAATCCCTCCCAGCATCAGAGTCTTTTCCAATGAGTCAACTCTTCGCATGAAGTGGCCAAAGTACTGGAGTTTCAGCTTTAGCATCATTCCTTCCAAAGAAATCCCAGGGCTGATCTCCTTCAGAATGGACTGGTTGGATCTCCTTGCAGTCCAAGGGACCCTCAAGAGTCTTCTCCACCACCGTTCAAAAGTATCCATTCTTCAGCGCTCAGCCTTCTTCACAGTCCAACTCTCACATCCATACATGACCACAGGAAAAACCATAGCCTTGACTAGATAAACCTTTGTTGGCAAAGTAATGTCTCTGCTTTTGAATATGCTATCTCGATTGGTCATAACTTTCCTTCCAAGGAGTAAGCGTCTTTTAATTTCATGGCTGAAGTCACCATCTGCAGTGATTTTGGAGCCCAGAAAAATAAAGTCTGACACTGTTTCCAATGTTTCCCATCTATTTCCTATGAAGTGATGGGACCAGATGCCATGATCTTCGTTTTCTGAATGTTGATCTTTAAGCCAACTTTTTCACTCTCCACTTTCACTTTCATCTAGAGGCTTTTTAATTCCTCTTCACTTTCTGCCATCAGGGTGGTGTCATCTGCATATCTGAGGTTATTGATATTTCTCCTGGCAATCTTGATTCCAGCTTGTGTTTCTTCCAGTCCAGCGTTTCTCATGATGTACTCTGCATATAAGTTAAATAAGCAGGGTGACAATATACAGCCTTGACGTACTCCTTTTCCTATTTGGAACCAGTCTGTTGTTCCATGTCCAGTTCTAACTGTTGCTTCTTGACCTGCATACAAATTTCTCAAGAGGTAGATCAGGTGGTCTGGTATTCCCATCTCTTTCAGAATTTTCCACAGTTTATTGTGATCCACACAGTCAAAGGCGTTGGAATAGTCAATAAAGCAGAAATAGATGTTTTTCTGGAACTATCTTGCTTTTTCCATGATCCAGCAGATGTTGGCAATTTGATCTCTGGTTCCTCTGCCTTTTCTACAACCAGCTTGAACATCAGGAAGTTCACGGTTCACGTATTGCTGAAGCCTGGCTTGGAGAATTTTGAGCATTACTTTACTAGCCTGTGAGATGAGTGCAATTGTGCAGTAGTTTGAACATTCTTTGGCATTGCCTTTCTTTGGGATTGGAATGAAAACTGACCTTTTCCAGTCCTGTGGCCACTGCTGAGTTTTCCAAATTTGCTGGCATATTGAGTGCAGCACTTTCACAGCATCATCTTTCAGGATTTGAAATAGCTCAACTGGAATTCCATCATCTCCACTAGCTTTGTTCGTAGTGATGCTTCCTAAGGCCCACTTGACTTCACATTCCAGGATGTCTGGCTCTAGGTCAGTGATCACACCATCATGATTATCTGTGTCATGAAGATCTTTTTTGTACAGTTCTTCTGTGTATTCTTGCCATCTCTTCTTAATATCTTCTGCTTCTCTTAGGTCCATACCATTTCTGTCCTTTATAGAGCCCATCTTTGCATGAAATGTTCCCTTGGTATCGCTAATTTTCTTGAAGAGATCTCTATTCTTTCCCATTCTTTATTTTCCTCTATCTTTGCATTGATCGCTGAAGAAGGCTTTCTTATCTCTTCTTGCTATTCTTTGGAACTCTGCAGTCAGATGCTTATATCTTTCTTTTTCTCCTTTGCTTTTTGCTTCTCTTCTTTTCACAGCTATTTGTAAGGCCTCCCCACACAGCCATTTTGCTTTTTTGTATTTCTTTCCCATGGGGATGGTCTTGATCTCTGTCTCCTGTACAATGTCACGAACCTCATTCCATAGTTCATCAGGCACTCTATCTATAAGATCTAGTACCTTATAAACAAGGTAAAAAGACAACCCTCAGAAGGGGAGAAAATAATAGCAAATGAAACAACTGACAAAGGATTAATTTTCAAAATACAAGCAGCTGATACAACTCAATACCAGGGAAGCAAACAACCCAATCAAAAAGATCTAAACAGACATTTCTCCAAAGAAGACATACAGATGGCTAACAAACACAGGAAAAAAATGCTCAACATTGCTCATTTTTAGAGAATTGAAAGCCAAAACTACAATGAGATATCACCTCATACCAGTCAGAATGGCCATCATAAAAAAAGTCTACAAACAATAACTTTTGGAGAGGGTATGGAGAAAAGGGAACCCTCTTGCACTGTTCATAGGAATATAAATTGATCCAGCCACCGTAGAAGACAGTATGGAGATTCCCTTAAAAACTAGGAATAAAAGCACCATATGACTAGCAATCTTACTATTAGGCATACATCCTAAAGAAACCAAAATTAAAAATGACACATGTACCCAAATGTTCACTGCAGCACTATTAACAATAGCTAAAACATGGAATCAACCTAGAAGTCCATCAACAGATGAATGGATAAAGAAGCCCTGGTATATATATACGATGGAATATTACTTGGCCATATAAAGGAACACATTTAAGTCAGTTCTGATGAGGTGGATGATCCTAGAGCCTATTATACAGAAAGTAGTAAGTCAGAAAGAGAAAGATAAATATCATATACTAACACATATATAATAGGATCTAGAAAGATGATATTGGTGAAATTACTTGCAGGGTGGAAATGGAGACACAGACATAGAGAACAGACTTATGGACACACAATAAGGGGAGGAAGGAGAGGGTGAGATGTTTGTAGAGAGTAACATGGAAACTTATGTTAGCATATGTAAAATAGACAGCCAATGGGAATGTGCTCTATATCTCAGGGAACTCAAACAAGGGCTCTTTAACAACCAAGATGGATGGGCTGGGGAGGGAGATGGGAGAAAGTCTCAAGAGAGAGGGGACATATATATACACCTATGGTTTATTCATGTTGATGTTTGACAGAAACCAACAAAATTCTGTAAAGCAATTATCCTTCAATTAAACATAAATAAATAAAAGCTTTTCCAACAAATTTATAGTTTTGGCAGTGAAACTCATGGCTTGAAGTGAGATTAACCATGGTTTTAAAGAAATAAAACATCATATTATATAGAGATAGTCATGTTTAATCGAAAAGTGGAACCAATGTCTTTAAAACCCTTATTTAAAATCCTATAAAGTCTACAATGTAGAAGAATTTTATGAAGTTTATTAGAAATAATAAAAATCAAGAAAATTGTACTCTGGAAGGCTATTCACCTAAATTTACATATGAGGACATTGTACAAAATGTTGTTGAACTCTATTTGAAATTGAATTAGAGCAATTCCAAGAATGTTTTCCCTGATTCCAAATCTCTACTTAAAAAAAAAAAAAACAACAAAAAAAACCCGCTTATGATGTTTTACAGAAACAACCATGAAAATTAAGGATTGTCAAATAAGGTGTTATTGGATTCTGAAGCTTAATAATAATATTTTTGTTTAAATCTGTCTCAAAGAAATAACACAGTGAATTGAAGTAATGAAAAGTTTTTCATATTTTACTTTGATATTGCTCAAACTCAGTGTATAAATTTCTTGAGATGGCTTTTTTTTAAACAAAAATATTATTATATTGAGAATCTGATTATTTTTCCTTGGAGATATTTAGGATCATTGATAGGGAAATTTACAGTTTAATTTGATCTAATGAGTAACAGAGATACACTAAATATAGATGAACTGCCTATGGTTTCAAACAATGATATAATATCTGAATTGTTTATAGACACAAAGTTCCTCTGTGATTTAAAAACAGAAAGTTATATTTATTAGAAAAATAAAAGGCATGAAGACAGGAGTAGTTAACTTGGTCAGAGTATGTAAATAGCTCTACCTTAGGCAAGAAAATATATCCAGTTCCACTAACTTTCAGAATATTAATTGCTCATAAATGTTCATGAATTTATGTATCACATTAATGGACTTGTTTGAACATGCACAAATTATTCATTATTCAACTGCCAGTAATTATGCTGCAGATTTTTCATTCTATACTTCTGCACATTATATAAACTAACCTAGCTGAGGCCTTGTCACTGATTCAGAATGCTGCATTTAAGTTTAAAGAAAGTAGTTACTATAATAATTGTAATTCACTTTTCTTTTTCTCAAAGCAAAGAAGGATGCAAAATGTGTTGGAAGATTTATATTCACTCAGTGATAAGCATGAATGTATTTAAAATTTTTCCTGTATGAATAAAAACTGTTTAAATTTATAGTTTTGCTCATTCAATAACATTTTTATGGCTATCATGAATGTTTAAAGAACAGATACTGAAAAACTATGTTAATTTAAATATATATGGCAAAACAATCCACTGAAAGACTAAGTAGTATATGTGCCATTATATATTTTGCTTTCCTACATACCAAAATGGAGAAGGCAATGGCAACCCACTCCAGTACTCTTGCCTGGCAAATCCCATGGACGGAGGAGCCTGGTAGGCTGCAGTCCATGGGGTCGCTAGGAGTTGGACACGACTGAGTGACTTCACTTTTACTTTTCACTTTCATGCATTGGAGAAGGCAATGGCAACCCACTCCAGTGTTTTTGCCTGGAGAATCCCAGGGACGGGGAGCCTGGTGGGCTGCTGTCTCTAGGGTTGCACAGAGTTGGATACGACTGAAGTGACTTAGCAGCAACATACCAAAATTGTTTCAAAATTATCCACTTATATTATAAAAAAACTTTTTTGTATATTTAAATGTTTAAAGAAAAAAATGATTTTCAGTTCAGTTCAGTTGCTCAGTCGTGTCTGACTCTTTGTGACCCCATGGACTGCAGCCCGACATTCTCCTCTGTCCACGGGATTCTCTGGGCAAGAATCAGTTCAGTTCAGTCACTCATCATGTCCGACTCTTTGTGACACCATGGACTGCAGCACACCAGGCCTCCCTGTCCATCACCAATTCCCGGAGTTTACTCAAACTCATGCCCATTGAGTCGGTGATGCCATCCAACCATCTCATCCTCTATCATCCCCTTCTCCTCCTGCCCTCAATCTTGCCCAGCATCAGGGTCTTTTCCAATGAGTCAGCTCTTTGCATCAGGTGGCCAAAGTATTGGAGTTTCACCTTCAGCATCAGTCTTTCCAATGAATATTCAGGACTTATTTCCTTTAGGATAGACTAGTTGGATCTCCTTGCAGTCCAAGAGTCTTCTCCGACACCATAGTTCAAAAATATCAATTCTTTCGCATTCAGCTTTCTTTATAATCCAACTCACGTCCATACATCACTACTGGAAAAAGCTGTGACTAGATGGAAAAGTAATGTCTCTGCTTTTTAATAAGCTGTCTAGGTTGGTCATAACTTTGTTTCCAAGGAGTAAGCATCCTTTCATTTCATGGCTGCAGTCACCATCTGCAGTGATTTTGGAGTCCCCAAAAATAAAGTCGGCCACTGTTTCCATTGTTTTCCCATCTATTTGCCATGAAGTGATGGGATCTGATGCCATGATCTTCGTTTTCTGAATGTTGAGTTTTAAGCCAACTTTTTCACTCTTCTATTTCACTTTCACCAAGAGACTCTTTAGTTCTTCTTCACTTTCTGCCACAAGGGTGGTGTCATCTGCATATCTGAAGTTATTGATATTTCTCCTGGCCATCTTGATTCCAGCTTGTGCTTCATCCAGCCCAGCATTTCTCATGATGTACTCTGCATACAAGTTAAATAAGCAGAGTAACAATGTACAGCCTTGATGGACTCTTTTCCCTATTTGGAACCTGTTGCTCAATGTCCAGTTCTAACTATTTATTCCTGACCTGAATACAGATTTCTCAAGAGGCAGGTCAGGTGGTCTGATATTCCCATCTCTTTGAGAATTTTCCACAGTTTGTGGTGATCCACACAGTCAAAGGCTTTGGCATAGTCACTAAATCAGAAATAGATCTTTTTCTTGAACTCTCTTGCTTTTTTGATAATCCAACAGATGTGTACAATTTGACCTCTGGTTCCTCTGCCTTTTCTAAATCCAGCTTGAACATCTGGAAGTTCACAGCTCACCTACTATTGAAGGCTGGCTTGGAGAATTTTGAGCATTACTTTGCTAGCGTGTGAGATGAGTGCAATTGTGCACTAGTTTGAACATTCTTTGGCATTGCCTTTGTGATTGAAATGAATCCTGACCTTTTCCATTTCTGTGGCCACTGCTGAGTTTTCCAAATTTGCTGGCATATTGAGTGCAGCACTTTCACAGCATCATCTTTTATGGTTTGAAAGAGCTCAGCTGGAATTCCATCACCTCCATTAGCTCCCGTTTGTCTTCTGTTTCCTGCATTGACAGGCAGATTCTTTACCACTGTACCACATGGGAAGCACTTTTAATTGTATACTAGTTGGTATAAACTAAAACAATAAGAATTAGACCTATTTAAAACATTATTTTCACAGGTTTGCTGTTCATAATGTATAAACTACCTGAAAGACCCTCTGCCTTCAGGACAGAGGGCTGAAGAATTGATGCCTTTGAACTGTGCTGTTGGAGAAGATTCCTGAAATTCCCTTGGACAGCAAGGAGATCAAACCAGTCAATCTTAAGGGAAATCAACCCTGAATACTTGTTGGAAGGAGTGATGCTGAAGCTGAAACTCCAGTATTTTAGTCATCTGATGCAAATAGCCAACTCATTGGAGAAGTGCCTGATGCTGGGAAAGATTGAGGGCAGAGGAAGAGGGTATGAGATGGCTGGATGGCATCACCGATGCAATGGACATGAACTTGGGCAAACTTTGGAGATGGCAAGGGACAGGGAGGCCTGGTATGCTGCAGTCCATGGGGTTGCAAAGAATCAGACACAACTGGGCTACTGAACAACAAGTATTTTTTAATACATTTTTAAAGACAGAAGTCTTTGGGAATCTGAATTTGAAAGTCTCTACTAATCACAGAACTGACCAATCTGAAAACCTCTGCTCAGAAGAACTCTGATGAACAGAATAGTGCTATTCTGCATCATTAAATTATATTCATATGCTCAGAATTTTTTTTTTTTTTTTTCATGCTTTGAATCAGTGGGGTCAGCTGCGATATAGCCAAGGGATATCTTTGATCAGTTTCTTTATTTTTTCTGTCTCTAGCCTTCTGAAATACAAGCCTGGTGCCCTCTGGCCCATTGCACTGTACCTACTATTCAAGTAAAAGAAAATACATATCATCAAGGAAAACTGTATATAATGCATGATCCTGTGTTTTAATAAAAACTCTGAATATCAGTAAGCCTTAAAATGTTATTTCTGGGCCAATTACATGCAGAACAGGCATTTAATTTGTGTTAAAATAGTTTGAGGAACATTCTTATGTTATTTCATTACCTCCCATTTTGAAATACCTAAAGGAATATAAGCTTCTTAACTGGAAGATTTTGTTTTTAAAATATGACTCCAGGTCGAATTACAACCTTTAGTAATTAATATTTCTCCTTCCGAATTACAATAAAAATTCCTGAGGGCAAAAATATTTTCTCTCTTGCTCTCTGCAGTATTTCTAACACAATGCATGCAAACAATAACTATTTCTGAATTAAATAATTAATTGCTAATATGTGCCTCTTATATGTATATGACAGTTTTACACAAACCCTTATTCTATAAACCTTAAATTTTTTTAGCAAGTGCTATGGTCTGAGTAATTGTATCCCCCGCAAACTCATATGTTGAAATCCTAATATCCAATGTGGTGGCATTAGAAGGTGGGCCCTTTTGGTAGCATTTGGGTCATGATGGTTGAGCCCTCATAAATGGGTTTAGTGCCTCTAAGAGATCCTAGTCTCATCCATATGTGAGGACACAGAGATAAGGTGTGGCCTTGTTGTCACCTTAATCTTGAACTTTTTAACATAGAGAACTGTGATAAATAAATTTGTGTTGTTTATTAAGCTATCTAGTCTGTGATATTTTGTTATAGCAGCCTGAAGGAACTAAGACAAAGTATTTTCCATTTGTATATTTTCTAGATCCCAACTACTGAGTGCAAACTCTTTTTTAAAAAGTAATTCATTTATTTTATTGCTGAGTTTGGGGGTGGCCTTTCTGTATTCTGGCACTTTGTGGAGTTCTCTTTATTATGGAGTTTCCTCACTGTGGGTGGGGTTGTATCGGTGGCTTGTCAAGGTTTCTTGGTTAGGGAAGCTTGTGTCGGTGTTCTGGTGGGTAGAGCTGTATTTCTTCTCTCTGGAGTGCAGTGAAGTGTCTAGTAATGAGTTATGAGATGTCAATGAGTTTGGAGGAACTTTTCTCCAAAGATGGCTAACAGACACATGAAAAGATGCTCGACATCACTCATTATCAGAGAAATGCAAATCAAAACCACTATGAGGTACCATTTCACACCAGTCAGAATGGCTGTGATCCAAAAGTCTACAAGCAATAAATGCTGGAGAGGGTGTGGAGAAAAGGGAACCCTCTTACACTGTTGGTGGGAATGCAAACTAGTACAGCCACTATGGAGAACAGTGTGGAGATTCCTTAAAAAACTGGAAATAGAACTGCCTTATGACCCAGCAATCCCACTGCTGGGCATACACACCGAGGAAACCAGAAGTGAAAGAGACATGTATACCCCAATGTTCATCGCAGCACTGTTTATAATAGCCAGGACATGGAAGCAACCTAGATGTCCACCAGCAGATGAATGGATAAGAAAGCTGTGGTATATATACACAATGGAGTATTACTCAGTCATTAAAAAGAATACATTTGAATCACTTCTAATGAGGTGGATGAAACTGGAGCCTATTATACAGAGTGAAGTAAGCCAGAAAGAAAAACACCAATACAGTATACTAACACATATATACGGAATTTAGAAAGATAGTAATGACAACCCTGTATGCGAGACAGCAAAAGAGACACAGATGTATAGAATAGTCTTTTAGACTCTGTGGGAGAGGGACAGGGTGGGATGATTTGGGAGAATGTCATTAGAACATGTATAATATCATATAAGAAACAAATCGCCAGTCCAGGTTCAATGCAGGATACAGGAAGCTTGGGGCTGGTGCACTGGGATGACCCAGAGGGATGGTATGGGGAGGTAGGTGGGAGGGGGGTTCACGTGTACACCCGTGGCAGATGCATGTTGATGTATGACAAAAACCAATACAATATTGTAAAGTAAAAAAAAAATAATAATAATTTAAAAAAAAAGAAAAAGTAATTCATTTATTTTAATTGGAGGCTAATTACTTTACAATATTGTAGTTGTTTTTGTCATATATTGACATGAATCAGCCATGGGTGAACATGTGTCCCCCATCTTGAACCCCCTCCCAACTCCCTCCCAATCCCATCCCTCAGGGTTGTCCCAGTGCACTGACTTTGAGTGCCCTGTTTCATGCATCAAACGTGGACTGGTGATCTATTTCACATATGAAGGCGAGGGTGGGATGATTTGAGAGAATAGCATTGAAACATGTATATTACCATATGTGAATGCAAACTATTTTAAAATTTCCAGTATTTATTTGCGATACAAGTACTACATGTCATTATTGTTTATTTGCTAAGTCATGTCCAGCTCTTTGCATCCCCATAGATGGCAGCATGCCAAGCTCTGCTGTCCTCCTCTATCTCCTAGAGTTTGCTCAAATTCATGTTCGTTGAGTCACTGATTCTGTCTAATCATCTCATCCTCTGGCACCTCCTTCTCCTTTTGGGTTCCATCTGTCCCAGCATCAGGGTCTTTTCCAATGAATTGGCTTTGCTTCAGGTGGCCAAAGTTATGGAACTTAAGCTCAGTATCAGCCCATTCAATGAATATTCAGGGTTGATTTTCTTTAGAATTGACTGGTCTAATCTCCTTGCTGTCCAAGGGATTCATAAGAATCTTCTCCAGCAACACTATTCAAAAGAATCAATTCTTCAGTGCTGAGCCTATTTTATGGTCCAACTCCAACATCTATACATGATTACCGGAAAAATGATAGCTTTGACTATATAGACCTTTGTCAGCAAAGTGATGTCGCTGCTTTTTAATATGCTGTGTAAATTTGCTGTAGCTTTTCTTCCAAGGAGTAAACATCTTTTAATTTCATGGCTGCATGCACTGTGGGCAGTGATTTTGGAGGCCAAGAAAAGAAAATCAGCCATTGCTTCCACTTTCCCCTTCTATTTGCCATGAAGTGATGGAACTTAGTTGAGTTTTAAGCCAGCTTTTTCACTCTCATCTGTCACCTTCATCAAGAGGCTCTTCAGTTCCTCTTCACTTTCTGCCATTAGAGTATTATCATCTGTATATCTGAGATTGTTGATGTTTCTCCTGGCAATCCTGATTCTAGCTTGTGATTCATACTGTCTGGCATTTCACATCATGTACTGTGCACATAAGTTAAATGAACAGGGTGACAACATACTGCCTTGTTGTACTTCTTTCCCAACTCTGAACCAGTCAGTTGTTCCATGTCCAGTTCTAACTGTTGCTTCTTGTCCTGCCTAGAAGTTTCTCAGGAGACAGTTAAGGTGGTCTGGTACTCCCATCTCTTTTTAAGAATTTTCCAGTTTGTTGTGACCCACAGAGTCAAAGGCTTTTGTGTAGTCAATAAAGAAGAATTAGATGTTTTTATTTTTTATTTTGGAACTCCCTTGCTTTTTCCATGATCCAACAAATATTGGCAACTTGATCTCTGGTCTCTCTGCCTTTTCTAAACCCAGCTTGTACATCTCGAAGTTCTCGGTTCACATATGGCTGCAGCCTAGTTTGAAGAATTGTGAGCATAACCTTACTGACATGTGAAATGAAAACAATCATACAGTACTTAGAACACTCTTTGGCATTGCCCTTTCTTTGGGATTGAAATGAAAACCAACCTTTTCCAGTCTTATGGTCATTACTGAGTTTTCTGAATTTGTTGACATATTGAGTGCAGTGCATTAACAGCATCATCTTCTAGAATTTTAAATAGCTCAGCTGGAATTCTATCACCTCCACTGGCTTTGTTCGTAGTGATCCTTCCTAAGGCCCACTTGACTTTACACACTCCAGGATCTGGCCCTAGTTGAATGATCACACCGTTATGGTTATCCTGGTCATTAAGATCTTTTTTCTCTAGTTCTTCTGTGTATTTTTGCCACCTCTTCCAATCTGTTCTGCTTCTGTTAGATCCTTTCCATTTCTGTCCTTTATCATGCCTACTTGCATGAAATATTCCCTTAATATGTTGAATTTTCTTGAAAAGATGTCTAGCCTTTCCCATTCTATTTTTTTTTTTTCTATATTTCTTTGCATTGTTCATTGAAGAAGGCCTTCTTATCTCTCTTTGTTATTCTTTGGAAGTCTGCATTCAGTTGGTTTTAACTATAAATACTACACATATTATTTTCTATAGGACACTTTTCTTTTTCACTATCCAGAGCAGTGAATTTTTAAATGAGGATATAAGTAACAGTCTCTGCAAAAAGTCTTACATTGTGACAAGTGTATGTGTGCTCAGTCATATCCGACTCCTGGTGACCCTATGGACTGCAGCCTGCCAGGCTCCCCTGTCCATTCAATTTTCCAGGCAAGACTACTGGAATGGGTTGCCAGAATACTGGGATGGATTGCCATTTCCTCCTCCAGGGGGTTTTCCTGACCCAGGGTTCAAACCTGCATCTCCTGTGTCTCCTGCATTGCAGGCAGATTCTTAACTGCTTGAACAATCAGGAATAATTTCTATAATTTTTATTTTGATGCTATACTTCTTTCTTGCTTATCATTTTTGCTTGTAGGTAGAAGAAGCAGAAATTGAGATTGTTTCCACTGAATTCATCATCCCAAATCAACTGTTCAAAAGAGTAACTTAGGGATTCTATCTGTTGTTGAGCTTCCCTGATGGCTCGGTAAACGATCTGCTTGCCAATGCAGGAGACCTTGATTTGATGTATGGATTGGGCAGATCCCCTGGAGAAGGAAATGGGAACTCACTCCACTATTCTTGTTTGGGAAATCCCATCGACAGAGGAGCGTGGTGGGCTACAATCTGTGGGGTCACAAAAGAGTTGGACAAAACTTAGTGACTAAATAAGAACAATCAGTTGTTACTCATTATTATTCTTATATAATTCTGACACTTGGGAAAGCAATTAAGGATGAGTCTGCAATCCCTCAGTATCCACTGTTGATAAGTTGATCTCTGCCTTCTTCTCTTGGGTAATTTTATAATACTCTAGTGTCACTGCACCCAGCCATCATATTGTGAGGAAGCTCAAGAGACTCACACAGAGAAGGATGGAGACCCACGAAAGATTGCCCAACCTGAACTCCTAGTTGATAGACAGCAACAATTTACCAGCCTTATGAGTGACTACTCTGGGAAGAGGCTGTCCTAGCTCCAGTAGAGCTACATAACTTATCACACTGATGCTACATGAAGCAGAGACAAGACATAATGCCAGATCTTGCCCAGATTGAAGATTTTTGAACAAAGTAAATTGATGATTGTTGTTGTTGCAAGCCACTACATTTTGGAGTTATATGACAATGGGTCATTAAACACTTTTTTCCCCCCCAAATCTTTATCATATCATAACCCACTGGTTTCACTGCTGGATTGTGGTGACATGCTAGTCACCAGAGATTAGTATCACTTCAAAGCCAGTATCTAATAATTTCAATAAAGAATCCAATTCCATTTTCTCTAATGTAAAATGGATATAAGTACACTTAAGGAAATTTAACAAGAGTCAGAGTATAGAATATTGGATTCACTGCAGGAGATACTAAGTTTTCCCTTGTATTGAGGGATTCTGAGATTGTAAATAGACTTGTATCTGAAACAATTAAGAAGCCATAAATCCCTTCTATGTCAAGTTAAATTACGTATCTGCTAATCACACCTAGAATTGATCCATCAGTATATGCCAAGAGATTTCTTAATAAATTGCCCATCCATCAGGATATTTACTCATTTCTCTTTGATTTATTGTGGTAGTGAGTCCACATTATCTGTGAGTTAACTATCATGACCAACCTCTTGGGGCTTCCCAGGTGGCTCAGTGTGGTAAAGAATCCATCTGCCAATGCAGGAGACTCAGGAGACAGAGAGACAGGTTCAATCTCTGTACTACCTGAATCCCAGTAATCTCATTGAAGCAAGAGTTCCCAATTTCCCTGGCAACATCCTCTGCAGGTAGCCATCCTAGAGCTTTCCAAGGATGCTCAACTACACATCTATCAATACTCTGATGAAAGAAGTGTCCAGCTGTCCCTCTTGGATTTTATGGTGAAGAAATGGCTAAGCAATTTGAACATACTACATGCCCATCTCCCTAAAACTTTGGACTTCTTCCTTTAATTGTTCAGAATAGTCCTGACAATTCATTCTCATTGACTAACATCGAGTATTCAGTCCAAGTTTTATAGCCAAACTGGCAGAATATTTCTGCCACCACAAGGGGGCCAAGCTAATATACTAATATTAATTCTGAATGAATAAATACATACTGTAAGACAAACTACTACTCAATGGCTTAAAGATCATGTATTTGCTATCTCATGTTTTCCATGGATCCTCTGGGTTCCCAGGTTCTTAAGGTTATGACTAGAGGCTGCTAAGATTCTAGAGGCAAACAGAAGTCATACCAGTCCCATCCAGCTTCTCCATGGTTAGTTCCTAACATGACAGTCTTCTTCTCTAAAACTAGCAAGAAAAATCTCGTGTTTCAGTATGTTAACATGAATTTTCATACAACAGAAACTTGGGGCTTCTCTGTTGGCTCAGTCAGTAAAGAATCTGCCTGGATGCAGGCGACCTGGGTTTGATCCCTGGTGGGGAATATCCCCTGGAGAAGGAAATGGCAAGCCACTCCAGTATTCTTGCCTGGAGAATTCCATGGACAGAGGAGCCTGTCAGACTACAGTCCATGGGGTTGCAGAGAGTCAGAAACGACTGAGCGACTAACACACACACACACACACACACACACACACAATCAAAGGTGACTTCTTGTTACCTTTGTTATATTTTATTTAGACACAAGTCACAATTGCCTCCCATATTCAAAGAAGAGGATTTTATAAAACTGAATCACTAGGGGTCACTATGGGGTGGGGCTGCCATAATAATGATCATGCTGTCACTTCAGTCATGTCCGACTCTTTGAAATCTTATGGACTTGTAGCTCACCACGTTCCTCTGTCTGTGGGATTCTCCAGGCAAGACTATTGGAGAGGGTTGCCATGATCCTCACCAGGGATATTTCTGACTCAGGAATTGAACATGAGTCCCTTTTGTCTCCTGCATTGACATGCAGGCGGTTTACCACTAGAACCACCTGGGAAGCCCCATGATATTGATCAGTTGAATTTTTCCTCTTATCTACAGTATAAGCCCCACGGAGGAAAGAACATTGTTGAAGAAATAAAATAATTCAGCAAAATTCTAACAGTCTTACATATGGTATCTTGTGTGCATTTCATATCCATTTGAACTTTAAAAGATTGTAATTGCATATAGACATTTGAGGAAAATCCAAGTGCCTGATTTTCTGAGACAATAATGCTATAGAGTTTTGTTGTTTTTTTAATCACTATGTGTTTATAATATATAAAACATAAGAATAAAAATGAAGATCTGATTAGATCAGCAGTTACTGGTTTCTATCAGATTTTATCTGGTATTCATTCTAACAGTATATTTCTCTCTGGCTCCCGACATGTACTTAATTTCAATCCTAAAACATCACATATTTTAGCAGGAGTTTAAAATAGTTATCTTCCAGTTAGAATGCAGGCAGTGATGGATGCAAGTTGGTTCCCTGGGGACCTTGTTAGAGAAAATCACTCATATGTTCAGTGAGCATTTGAACAAATGGACCTGCTGTTCTACCTAATGCTAGTGCAATTCCTTGATATATGGCCACTGTGTGTGACAATTGATACTGTCATTTACTTCAGAATCATAACGTTTCTAAACTCGTCATAAAAGCTGTATATTAATGCTTCTTTAAGAGGCTATCACAAGTCAAAAAAATATATGAATAATTCTGGTCCAGCCAGTTACTCAATTAAAATAAATTCATGTCCGTAGTTGCAGGAATTAAAACACTACTTAATACATTTTTGTATTAAGGTATTCTGGAAAGCTCCAGTTGAGCATGCCTCCTGGTGGATTCTATTTTTTAGGCAACAGGTGATTCACCTTTTGCTGCTATTGGTAGGATTGTTTACCCATCAGAGAGCATGAATCTACTATGGCTTGTGTAAAGCTGCCAACAGTAACTTTGAGTTTCACGACCTAAAGTAAATTATTTAATTTGATTTCCATTTATAATATACTAAATATTCCATGAGATATCTTTGTGGATCAAGCCTAAAGGTTGTTTAGGTGTTTAATGCAAAAGCTAAAAATTAAATGTCCATATATTTTTATGACAATATACAGTTTCCCTAATGGCACTTTTATAACAGATTCAAATTACAGTTAACCTGCTTTCAAAAGGAAAAGGTTTCCCAAAATGTATTGCAAAGATTTTATCTGGCTATTTGATACCACATTCAATATTCAAATAAGAAATCATAGAATAATATGTTTTCTACTTTAATACAAAGGAATAACAACTGAATCTTGGGGGGCTCCAAAAATCACTGCAGATGGTGATTGCAGTTTTGAAATTAAAAGATGCTTACTCCTTGGAAGAAAAGTTATGACCAACCTAGATAGCATATTCAAAAGCAGAGACATTACTTTGCCAACAAAGGTCCGTCTAGTCAAGGCTATAGTTTTTCCAGTGGTCATGTATGGATGTGAGAGTTGGACTGTGAAGAAAGCTGAGTGCTGAAGAATTAATGCTTTTGAACTGTGGTGTTGGAGAAGACTCTTGAGAGTCCCTTGGACTGTAAGGAGATCCAACCAGTCCATTCTAAAGGAGATCAGTCCTGGGTGTTCATTGGAAGGAATGATGCTAAAGCTGAAACTCCAGTACTTTGGCCACCTCATGGGAAGAGTTGACTCATTGGAAAAGACTCTGATGCTGGGAGGGATTGGGGGCAGGAGGAGAAGGGGACGACAGAGGATGTGATGGCTGGATGGCATCACTGACTCGATGGACGTGAGTCTGAGTGAACTCCGGGAGTTGGTGATGGACAGGGAGGCCTGGCGTGCTGCGATTCATGGGGTCGCAAAGAGTCGGACACGACTGAGCGACTGAATTGAACTGAAAACCAGAAACTTAAGTAATCAAAAAAATGTGTTTGGCATTAAAATTTGATTTAGTCACTTAATTTAAATAAATATTACTTGAATTCTAGGAATTGAGTACATTACCATAGATTGAAGTCAAAGCTGATGAAGAAAATGCCTTTGTATCAATTGATCAGCTGTGTTTTTCTCTCCCAATAAGCACATTATAGTTATTATCACAAACATAGACAGTCCAGTGGCTTGATCTGGCTTTTAAAATCTTCTCTCACAAATGCTGGGGATTAAATGGACACATCCAATAGATTTCAGTAACCTGAATATTAAGAAATAATTTTTTATGTAATAAAACATATATAAAATAATCATGAAGCAATATACAAATATGACTAATCTCATTATTTTCCTGGTGGCTCAGACAGTAAAGAATCTGCCTGCAATGCAGGAGACCTGGGTTCAATCCCCATGTTGGGAAGATCCCCTGGAGAAAGGAAAGGCAAGCCACTCCAGTATTGTTGCCTGGAGATTCCCCTCCCATGGAGGAGCGTGGCAAGCTACAGTCCACATTCCATGGGGTCACAAAGACGTGGACATGACTAAGTGACTAACACTTTCACTTTTAAATCTCATTATTTAGAATAGTAAATATGCATTGTAAACCTGACTTTTCTAACTTCCTAGTTTAATAAAGAAGAAATATGATAAAACTAAATAAGTACTGTTTGAATCTTTCAGGTATATATATGTATGTAATTTATGAAACCTACATACATTTAAATGATGTATGTGAATAAATAAGTATATGAATAAGTATAAAAATTACACATATTTAAAATACATTTAAATAGTATGAGTAGTGTCATGTGAACTTCAATTGCATTCTGTTACTATGCTCCTTCTATTACTAAGGTTTATTATAATACTTGCCATGGTGTGATGATTTTGAGAAACACTTCTCATGGTCTATTACATTCTTTATTTCTTACCCAACTTATATATCAATACATATGCATGCTGATTTTTTTTTCTGTCAGCTTGATACAGTTATAAAAATATCTCAGTAGAAGTAGATGAGAAGAACATATCTAAGCTTCAGTTTCAATATAAAAAGTATGACTCCTCAGGTATATATGGGTGGGTAGGGATTCAACTAAGAAAACTTAAAATTACTTTATATAAGAAATTGAGATTTTGAAACAAACAACTGATTGTTCTAGAAGATGAAATAAGAGAATAGATTTCTGGTTGGGAAGGAATTGACCTCAAAATATGGTCAAGGGAGCCTAGAAAGAAAGGGAGTGAGGGAGATTTCACTGACAAAGGAAAAAGTCCAAGAAATTTTCAAGGAAGGCACAAGAATAAGACTTTTTATCAGAACTTTTATGGCTTGTGGAAGCAAACATTGTTTGTTAAGTCAAATATATAGTCAGGAAAATAGTTGTCATGTAAGTTATTATTTAAAACACCGAAGTTATACAATTTATACAATAGATATCGTAACTAATGAAATAACACAATATTTATAAATTGGAATGTAAAAGTCTAACCCTACCAATCTCCTTTCCAACATTTCTAAAGAAAATAATGTTAACAGTAAGTGATGTTAACACAGTATATGTCAATTTACATAATTTTCCATTTTTCTACATATATGCACACCATATTTGAAAACACATATTTTTTTCACTATTGGTTATTTTGTAAAGCACAAAGGTATCATATTTCAGGTCTAAAATTGTGTATGTGGAAACCTTAGGACTAGATGTATTTCATGATTAAGATATTTTTTTCAGATTTAGAAGGATGGTATAATGCACAACTGATTAGGATTTGTGCTGCATTCCTTAAATACATCAACATGTCTGCAGTAAAGCATATGGAAATCCACACCAAGTAAAACAATATTGGGAAGAAACATGTCAGTTCAAGTTATGTTTCATCACCAAATGAGTTAACAACAAATTATATGGTTGGAAAAATTCAATTTTCAGAACATTTATGGGAGAGGTCCTGAAATGCAAGAAAGACACTGTGAACCTACAGACATATAGTCAGCTCTTTATGTATGTAGGTTCTGCATCTGTGGATTCAACCAACTGTGATGAAAATTTTTCAGGTAAAAAATAATTTGAAAGTTCCAAAAGGCAAAGCTTGAATTTGCATAGTCAAATATTTATATAGCACTTATGTTGCATTTATAACTATTTGCATAGTATTTACATTGTATTAGGTATTATAAATAAACTAGAAATGTTTGAAATATGTGGAAGGATGTGTTAGGTTATGTGCAAATATTACCCCACCTTACATGAGGGACTTAAGTGTCATTGGATTTTGGAATTTGGAAGAGTGGAGGAACTAGAGGTGGTTTTCTGAAACTAATCCCCTGGAAGATACTTAGGGATGACTGTACTACTCTCCAACTGGTTTCTCTTACTTAATACATTATGGTAAGTCCTCTATCCTGTTAAATGTAGATTTCAGAAATTATTTGCTTAGTATTAAAAGGTTTATGCATGATTTATTTAACATTTTTACGATGGGCATTTGTGACTTTTTTCTTGTTTTGCTATTACAGATACAGACAAGGATGAAATGTCAGTTTTAATTGTAAAATAGTATTTATTTTGAAAAGATTTATCTGGATTTAAATCACTAGACAAGCAACTTGGAAAAGCATGTATTTTAAGTAACTAGAAATTATTTTTTAAATAGCGTTTATATACCTTTATTCCATTTTAGTGATTGAAGTAACTGGAAACTAGGCTTTAACCCCTAGTACACTTCCTAGTATACTTCACTTCATGGGAAATAGATGGGGAAACAGTGGAAACAGTGTCAGACTTTATTTTTGGGGGCTCCAAAATCACTGCAGAGGGTGATTGCAGCCATGAAATTAAAAGACGCTTACTCCTTGGAAGGAAAGTTACGACCAACCTAGATAGCATATTAAAAAGCAGAGACATTACTTTGCCAACAAAGGTCCATCTAGTCAAGGCTATGGTCTTTCCAGTGGTCATGTATGGATGTGAGAGTTGGACCGTGAAGAAAGCTGAGCGCCAAAGAATTGATGCTTTTGAACTGTGGTGTTGGAGAAGACTCTTGAGAGTCCCTTGGACTGCAAGGAGATCCAACCAGTCCGTTCTGAAGGAGATCAGCCCTGGGTATTCTTTGGAAGGAATGATTCTAAAGCTGAAACTCCAGTACTTTGGCCACCTCATGCAAAGAGTTGACTCATTGGAAAAGACTTTGATGCTGGGAGGGGTTGGGAGCAGGAGGAGAAGAGGACAACAGAGGATGAGATGGCTGGATGGCATCACTGACTCGATGGATATGAGTCTGAGTGAACTCCAGGAGTTGGTGATGGACAGGGAGGCCTGGCATGCTGCGATTCATGGGGTCACAAAAAGTCGAACACGACTGAGTGACTGAACTGAACTGAACTGAACTGATACTTCCAGTGTACCCTTGAGTCTTTGGTGAGGATTTTGGGGCCCCCAGTATATAAAATTTGGGGATCCCCTCATAGCTCAGTCAATAAAGAATCTGCCTGCAATGCAGGAGACCTGGGTTTGATTCCTGGGTTGGAAGATCCCCAAGAGAAGAAGATGGCAACCCACTCCAGTATTCACGCCTGAGAAATTCCATGGAGAGAAGCTGGTAGGCCATAGTCCACGGGGTCACAAGAGTTGGACACATTTGGGAGAATGGCATTGAAAGATGTATAATATCATATATGAAACGAGTCGCCAGTCAAGGTTTGATGCACGATACTGGATGCTTGGGGCTGGTGCACTGGGATGACCCAGAGGGATGGTACAGGGAGGGAGGTGGAAGGAGGGTTCAGGATGGGGAACACGTGTATACCTATGGTGGATTCATGTTGATATATGGCAAAACCAATACAATATTGTAGAGTTAAAAAAAAAAAAAAAAAAGAGTCGGACACAACTTAGTGCCTAAACCACAAATGTATAAAATTTGCCAATATTCCCCTTTGTGGAAGGCAAAGATACTAACTTTGCCCACCTAATCCCAACAGCATTGGCAAGAAGGGAACTTCTGTCATACTGGCAATGCTCCCCATCTTTTAAAATGTGTCCATTAATTATATGGGCGTTCAGTTCAGTCGCTCAGTTGTGTCCGACTCTTTGCGACCCCATGAATTGCAGCACACCAGGCCTCCCTGTCCAGCATCATCTCCCGGAGTTCACTCAAACTCACGTCCATCGAGTCGGTGATGCTATCCTGCCATCTCATCCTCTGCCATCCCCTTCTCCTCCTGCCCCCAATCCCTCCCAGCATCAGTCTTTTCCAATGAGTCAACTCTTCCCATGAGGTGGCCAAAGTACTGGAGTTTCAGCTTTAGCATCATTCCTTCCAAAGAATACCCAGGGCTGATCTCCTTCAGAATGGACTGGTTGGATCTCCTTGCAGTCCAAGGGACTCTCAAGAGTCTTCTCCAACACCACAGTTCAAAAGTATCAATTCTTCAGCGCTCAGCTTTCTTCACAGTCCAACTCTCACATCCATACATGACCATTGGAAAAACCATAGCCTTGACTAGACGGACCTTTGTTGGCAAAGTAATGTCTCTGCTTTTCAATATGCTATCTAGGTTGGTCATAACCCTCCTTCCAAGGAGTAAGCATCTTTTAATTTCATGGCTGCAGTCACCTTCTGCAGTGATTTTGGAGCCCCCAAAAATAAAGTCTGACACTGTTTCCACTGTTTCCCCATCTATTTCCCATGAAGTTATGGGACCAGATGTCATGATCTTCGTTTTCTGAATGTTGAGCTTTAAGCCAACTTTTTCACTCTCCGTGTTCACCTTTATATAATTTATTTAAATGTCCAATTGTGATTCTAACTCTTTTTGAATGTGTGGAATACATGAAAAATTATAAATATAATTTACCAGTGGAAGTTGTTAATTAACCAAAGTTATATCTAAGAGAATTACATGTCTAAAATTTTTCAGTTTAGTTGATATCAGGTATCAGTCACTATAGGTGGATTTCTGACATGGTGAGAAACAATTTGTTGTAGCAGGATTTTGCTACTTAAATTGCATTTGATGCCTTAGAAAGAACACAAGAGGATGAGGTACATATACATTGAAAAAAACGAATATAATTTCTTAAAACATTTTTTCTTTCAAAGTGAAATACAAGCAGCAAGACATTTCAGCTTATGACCAAATGAGTTTTTAAACTTTCACAACTTTCTAAATTCAAGTATAACAGTTTTCAAAATGACTATTTGTAAGAATTTCCCTTTTTAAATTTCTTTGCCCCAAATTTTAGCAGAACAAAGCTGAGTTTATATAGAAATATTAATTGTTTTCAGTTCATTCTCGTTATGTAACTATTTTTTCATATTTCCAATAAAATATTAACTAAAGGTGATCCTGTTGACTATAATAAATGAGCAAAATTATTTTACTTTTAATGGAAAAATTGGAAACCTTTCTAATAATGGAATAATGCCCTTCGTATTTACCATTTCCACTGAATCACCTGGTCCAGCACATTGAGATTTTAGAAGTATTTATTAAAACACATTGCACTAATTCAGCATATTAGCCTCTTAATGAGGTGAGGGTAATTGCAAAAAATTTAGTAACATCCTTTTTCGATTAGAAAAATGTATTACTTTAATTCTCTATAACCATATTAATTAAATCATTACACAACAAAGATATTTCATAAAGTTTTAATAACCTCTATCTATTTCACATAGGATTTATAAGTTCCTAAGTGAGTGAATAATAACTTTGACTTTAAACTTCAGCAAGTTAAAACAAATCATCTTGTTTGTCTGTGTTATTCTCTTAGGTAATGTCAATTTATAGTGAAATGCAAATATATGACTCACAAAAGAAATCACCATTGCTAACGCTCAAATGATATAATGAAGTACTTAAAACTTTAAATGTTACATT
Organism: Bos mutus; assembly: GCF_027580195.1. Classification (NCBI taxonomy): domain Eukaryota; kingdom Metazoa; phylum Chordata; class Mammalia; order Artiodactyla; family Bovidae; genus Bos; species Bos mutus. The sequence goes on along the minus strand of NC_091633.1, from coordinate 50,636,190 downwards.
AATATAACTGGGAATATTTTAAATGCTTTTAAAATACTTTGCAATCTCTTTGTTCAGTACTGTTGGAGAAATGGGATTAATCCCATCAAGTAAAAAGTAACTACTTTAGTTCAGTTCAGTTCAGTCACTCAGTCTTGTCCAGCTCTTTGCAAACCCATGAATTGCAGCACGCCAGGCCTCCCTGTCCATCACCAGCTCCCAGAGTTCACACAAACTCATATCCATCGAGTCAGTGATACAACTACTTAAACACATTTGAGTCTCAAAGTTTATTTGTCTGAGTACCTAGAGAGTCAAGGACCTTAAAAACTAGATTTGATTACCTATCAAGAACAAAGTTTGAAGGTTTGGGCTTTCAGTTCAGTTCAGTTCAGTCCCTCAGTTGTATCCGACTCTTTGCGACCCATGGATCACAGCACACCAGGCCTCCATGTCCATCACCAACTCCCGGAGTTTACCCAAAGTCATGTCCATCGAGTTGGTGATGCCATCCAACCATCTCCTCCTCTGTCGTCTCCTTTTCCTCCTACCTTCAATCTTTCCCATCATCAGCATCTTTTCAAATGAGTCAACAAGGAATTATTCCTTACACACCTCTTCTGTTGTAGGGCTTCCCTGTTGGTTCAGACCATAAAGAATCTGCCTGCAATACGGAAGACCCAGGTTGGATCCCTGGGTGGGAAAGATCCCTTGGAGAAAAGAATGGCTACCCATTCTTTGGAGAATTGCCTGGAAAATTACAAGGACAGAACAGCCTGTTAGGCTACAGTCCATGGGGTTGCAAAGAGTCAGACACGACTGAATGACTAATGCTTTCACTTTACTTATTACCTCTATCATACTGAAAGAAACTTAAAACCTTTCTGCTAGAAGAGTTAAGAGAGTGGACTCTAGACGGTGGAGGTATAAATCTTCCAATTCTTTGTGCTTAGTGGATTGAATCATAGTAGGAAGGGAGAGAGAGAAATCCTAGATGAAATCAATGAAAGTCAAAGAAAAATAAAAATCATGCTCTGTCACCACCTTTTAAGACTTTGGGACATAGCTTACAGTATTTGATTGACTAACTTTATCTAGGAGAAGCAGAGTAAAGTTGGTATTTTGATCAGTTAAAACACCTCATTTCCAAGTAGCTCAATTGCAGTAAAATACAAAAGGTTCCAGGTTTTCCCACTTGTTTTCCAGTGATAGATACAGAATATCACTGAGATGTAAAAATCGATGAACCTGCCACGAGGTTTCTGTGGTAATAAGAGGATGATCACACAGCACACTAGACATAGTCTAGACCTGGGATATGTGGAGGATGTGACTGAAATTGAGCGAGTGAATCAGTGATTCTATTAACTTCAGGAGAATACTCCACTGGGTCATATCAGATTGAGGAGATCCCCAGGGCTTGGTAGTGCTAAAACAACTGAACAGGAGTGACACTAGCCTCAGACTTTTAGTAACAGAGTCAGTGAGGGAAGAGGTTGCTGCCCAATCAGCAAAATGAGTTAGACTCAATAGGAAGATAATATTAAGTAAACAAACAAAAAAACATCCATATAAGCACAGATCACCCAAATGCACTATAGAAATTGATCCTTTTCATCATAATTCATTCAGCTTTTACATTTCATGCATGTCATCATTAGAGTTTACTCATGTATATTTTCAGTAAACAGCAATTATTTAATTGCTTATTGAAAAATACACTTCATATATAATTTTCACATATGGATGGAGCATTGATCTTGCAGCTTGTGTCTAATTGCATAAAAAATGATGTACCATGTTTATATCATTGATACAAAATCATGTTAGACATTTTGCTATAAGAAATCCCTTTTGCAACATGTCCAAAAATGACTGTAGACATACTAACCAATAAGATATATAAAGTGTGAAATTCTTCTTTGAATTTAAATAGCTTATTTATGAGAATTCTCTAAAGAAGCTAAACTGCACATGTTTAAATGAATTTTTATGAATATCATTAAATATAACCATTGATGAAATTATTTACTCCTTCATACATGGATTTTAATGTTGGGAGGCAATTCTCTATCATTTCTGTCTTTTATAAACATCTTACAATAAAATACTGACAACTTTTTGTTCTGGATTATCATTTCAAGGGTATTTGTATAGTAAACATCCTTGGAAGATAGAGATAGTATTTCCATAAAGAACAGAGTACAGTCTTGTTTGTGTGCTGTATAATGAAGAAAACATCTCTCTTTTAGACAAATATTGGGAAGGTGTGGTTGCGATCCATTAGGAAAAATTGGTTTTCTAAGATTAAAGTTCCTCAGCTGGGAAATAAAAGGACAGCTTGAATAGTATCCTTCTACATTCACCTGTATCATCCTCAGGGGAGTTCCCTGAGGAACCAGGGCAAACATGAAGCTCATTCAGTTGGTAGTGCCACAAATATGAAGGTTCTTGGTCTGATTCAGAATTCTCATATTTTCTGCCTACATCTCTGAAATATGGAAGGCTAACTTACAAGCATGCAATCAAGATACAATCTCAGATTCTTCACAGTTCTGTGCTAGGCACTAGGAATACATAACTTGGACCAGAAATGCATACTCCCTGATATCAATAAGTTTATCATCCTATAAAAAAAAAAGTGTATATGTTTGATGGATCACACAGGAAGGACATATCTGCATAGCAGCCTGAGGAATGTGGCATGTCTAGTAGTCTACTCTGTATTCCACATAAATTCAGCTCAATGTTAAGAGGGAAAAAATGGGGTTTCCAATAACAAGATAATCAGAACATCTATATATAGTTCTAATAAGGAGATAAGATCAGTACCTAATATCTTAGGACATATTTGAATGTGCAGAGGATTAATTTTACAATTGGATATCCTAGCTCAGCTTACTTTCTGTAATGTAGTGGCTGCCAGGAAGGAGAATGTGAGTTTTGAAACAGTAGTTACTTGTATTGTTTTTGACTAGTGTATTATAAACTCGCTGAAACTTACATGAGCAAAGTCACATAAAATAAAGTATGCCATGCAAGGGCATTATGTCACAATAGAATTTTAAGCTTAATGATTGCATACTCTTTAGTGTTCCTTTCTGACTTCAAATGCATAGAAATGAAGGTCATGTGTACTTTAAAAAATTCACAATTTGGCTGAAAAAAGGTCTATTATTGAATCAGAAATTACTAGACATTCCTGAAAGAAGGAAGGCAGAAATAATTTGATTAACAACAACAACAACAACAACAAAACATAGACTGAACTTAAACTGCTTTCAAAAAGTGGTGATGATTTAACTTGGGAGAAATTTAGTTGTTCCAGGAAGTAGTCAACCATGACCCTTTGTTTAGGCAGAAGCGATGAATGTGGGACTTATTAATAGAATGGTAGAGTAATGCCTCCACCGTGCAAGTCCTTCAATGGGAAGACCCCCAAAGTTAAGAAGACCAGGACATTCTACCTGGAGGTCATTAAAATGTAGAAAAACTGTGAGAAGAGAAAGCAAATCCAAGCAAACTTGAAGTCTACAATAACAAGATGACCAGACAACTATCATATCAAAAATAGGATGATTGCCAGTAACTTTATAATGCATCAAGCTTTGTTTTATTAAATGCACACTAAACAAAGTAAAATTTATCTTAATTAATTTGAATAACTGTTTTCACCTTGTTTCTCTACTACTCTTCCCTCACCTTATAATGTATCCCCAAAGGACAAACTTATTCACGCTCATCACTAGTTGTATCTAATTGAAACATAAAGTGGTCAGTATTTATTACTGAAAAAATGTTTGATAAGTACCAATATAAATAGATAGTAACATGACATTGTTAAAAGTAATATTCAGTTTAGTTCAGTTCAGTCTCTCAGTCGTGTCCAACTCTTTGCAACCCCATGAATTGCAGCACGCCAGGCCTCCCTGTTCATCACCAACTCCCAGAGTTCACCCAAACTCACGACCATCGAGTCAGTGATGTCATCCGGCCATCTCATCCTCTGCCGTCCCCTTCTCCTCCTGCCCCCAATTCCTCCCAGCATCAGGGTCTTTTCGAATGAGTCAACTCTTCGCATGAGGTGGCCAAAGTATTGGAGTTTCAGCCTCAGCATCAGTCCTTCCAATGAACACCCAGGACTGATCTCCTTTAGAATGGACTGGTTGGATCTCCTTCCAGTCCAAGGGACTCTCAAGAGTCTTCTCCAACACCACAGTTCAAAAGCATCAATTCTTCAGCGCTAAGCTCTCTTTACAGTCCAACTCTCATATCCATACATGACCACTGGAAAAACCATAGCCTTAACTAGATGGACCTTTGTTGGCAAAGTAATGTCAAATGGTAAAGTTTAAACATAAAATCTCACACTCAGTGATTTGCATCTTATAATGTCCCCTCTCCAAGACAAAATTTAAGTCCTAGCCTTGTATACATGAAGTGAGAATAGTGACTGGACTCCTCTTTCACTCTTCTCTGCTAACAATTTGAGGCAAAGTACAAGGAGGCAGTTTGGTTCAGAATATCTCCTTGTCTTTCCACTTTTACATCTAACTCTTCTGGTGACAAGAAGCTGAGAAGGAGAGTTGGTTTTGTCCAAATAACTCTGTAACTACAATATTACAAATCATTCTCCCTCATGGCCCTATAGATGAGGTTTAAGTAAGTTGCCTAAGCTGACATAATCACTAAGTAGCTGTATAAAGCCTACATATATTTGACCATACTCAGACTTTAAATAAATACAGTAAGCTGAAAAATGTACAAAAGGATAAGAAAATGGTCTACATATATTTGTAATACAACTAGCTCACTAAGAGAAATAAAATAACTATGCCTATAAAATATTTGGAGCATTAGAAATTAAACTTCTTTGAAAATAATATAGTAATGTGTATTAGAATTCTTTGATAGGTTTTCATCTTTAAATCCAGTAATTATCTTCATTGTGATTATTTTAATAACATTTTTGGAAGACATAGCATAATACAGGCATTCATTGTAGCATTATAACAATGAAAAAATAAATTTTAAAAATTAATGATCATTAAACATACATTGTGAAATGTACTATTACAATAATATTCTATAGTGATTAGAATGAATATAACATTTTAAATTAGGTAAAATACTTATTTACTTACATAAAATGCTATATATATATTATTTCAATTATGTAAAATTTAAAAAATAATGGACACAAATTTAATATAGTGTAACATGTTTTTGAAAGATTGGATTACATTCTTTTCTTTATATAATTGTGTGCATTTTCCCACATATGCTCCAAGAATGGATATATGCCTTTTATTTTTGCAAGGATGTAGAAAACAGATTTAATAGCACAGATTTGGAAAGAATGGTTATCATCTACACTGCAGAAGTTAAAAACAAGACTATTAAACTGACACAGAAGTTCTGCAGAAGCTAGAACTTCATTAGAAAAGATAATTATCTATCCAGCCATGTTACAACGACAATCTTGGAAAAGTTACATTTTTGTCTTCTCCTGTTTTATTCCTTTTCCCTCCTTGTCTTAATAACTTGAGGCTTAATAACTAAGTGAATAGAAGTTGGTGGAATCTGCTAAAGATCTCATTAAGGGTTTTGAAAGCAATATATTATAGAATAACTAAGGTAATTTTTGATAAAGGACATTATTTAGAATGGTTTTCCTATTGAATTCATATTGCTTGATAAATCAGTTTTACATTTAATATTCTAAAAGAGGTTTCCAGCATGGGACAGGTATTAAATAATGGGATAAATACTAAATAAATTCCCTTGTTCAATATAGTATTATAGGTGTGATATAGGACTGAAGCAACTTAGCACACAGCACACATACATTTATATGTGTGTATATTCCTTTCTTTAGTCAGTTTGGTAATTCATACCTTTTTAGAAAGGTATCCCAATCTAAATTATCTAATGTACCAGCATAATTTTATTAATTTTCCTTTTGTTTAATTTATGTTGAATCAGTATTTGTTACACTGGCAACCCAAATCCAGGTTCCAAAATCTGCCTGAGTCTCCTATTACTATGTAACAAATGACCATAACTTAGTGGCTTGAAACAATATAGCTCAAGAAGTCTATGAGAAATGCCAGGATGGATAAATCACAAGCTGGAATAAAGATTGCCAGGAGAAATATCAACAACCTGATATATGCAGATGATTCTACCTTAAAAGCAGAAAGCAAAGAGAAACTAAAAAGCTTCTTGATGAGGGTGAAAAAAGGAGAGTGAAAAAGCTGGTTTAAAACTCAACATTCAGAAAACTAAGATTGTGGCATCCAATACCATCACTTCATAGCAAATAGATGGGGAAAAATTGGAAACAGTGACAGATTTTCTTTTCTTGGGTTCCAAAATTAATGTGGAAGGTGATTATTCATTGAATATTCACTGAAACCCTGAGTGTTCATTAAATGGACCGATGCTGAAGCTAAAGCTCCTGCCCTTTGGCCACCTGATGTGAAGAGCTGACTCATTGGAAAAGACCCTAATGCTAGGAAAGATTGAGGGCAGGAGAAGAGAGTGACAGAGGATGAGATGGTTGGATGGCATTACTGACTCCATGGACATGAGTTTGAGCAAACTGTGGGAGATAAAGAAGAACAGGGAAGCGTGGCATGCTGCAGTCCATGGGGTTGCAAAGAGTTGGACACGACTGAGCAACTGAACAACAATAAGGTGTCAGAATTCCTAAAATCAAGGTGTCAGCACCTCTGGAGGCTCAGAAGTGTACCTGTTTACTTGCCTTTCAGCTCCTAGAGGTTACCTGCACTCCTTGGTTTTTGGCCCCTCCCCCTATCTTCAAGGCTAGCTGCTCAGCACCTTCAGTCTCTCTCTTTCTCTCATCTCTACTTTCATTTTTACACCTCCTTGTCTAACTCTGACACTCCTTTTGTAGGAAAGATTCTTCTGATTATAGAAGGCCATCCATATAATCAATGTAATCTCCCTATCTCAAGGTCCTTAAATTGGTCTCATATGTAAGACCTCCTTTGTTTTTCATAGGTACCAGGGATCAGGATATAGTCAAGTTTGGAAAGCCATTCCAGAAATAACTTGTCTTTAAAACTTGTGATATCTATCTCCACATGATGTGCATCTACTAATGACTCTTCTCTACATATCACTTATATGTGGAATCTAAAAAACACAACTAGTGAATATAACAAAAAAGAAACAGACTCACAGATATAGGAAACAAAACAGTGTAGACAGAGAAGTGGGGAAGACCAATACAGTGGTCACTGTTGTTTAGTTGCTAAGTCACATCTGACTCTTTGCGACCCTGTGGACTGTAGCCCACTAGGCTCTTCTGTCCATAGGATTTTCCAGCAAGAGTACTGCAGTGGGTTGCCATTTTCTGTTCCAGGGCATTTTCCTGACCCAGAGATCAAACTCATGTCTCCTGCATTGTCAGGTGGGTTCTTTACTGCTGAGCCCCAAGGGAAGCCCAAAATAGTGGTATGGTTTTTGAAAAAGGGTTATTATGAAATTACATAAAATCATGTGTGTGAAACTTTTGAAATTGTTAAACATTACAGAATTTAAAGAATCTTTCATTCAGTGGAAAAAATAACTAAAAAAAAAAAGAACAAACACTTGTAGCATCACAAAAGCCAAAACATATTTAAAGATACATGCTTAATAGTTTTGCAAATTATTAAGAAAGTAAAGATTGAGGTTGATGAAAAATCCTCAGTTATGTAAATATCATTCATAAATTTAGCTGATCTAACAGATAATGGGGTTGCAAAGTAGTCTGAAGTTGCTTGAGGCAGGAGGGAAAGAGGAGTTAATGGAAGATATGAAGTTGACTTGTGGAGAAATTTCACTATGGAAAAAAAGGTCGAATCTAAGGTGAGTGCTAACAGGGAATGTGAATTGGAGAGAGATGATTTTGTTTTAGGTGTGTCTATGTGTTTTTTAAAACACAAGGTACTCGGAAATTTTTGAAATTTCTTTAAAGATTTAATTGAGGAGTGACTGAGGAAAAGTGATGTGATTCCAATATTTTATCTTACTTTTTTTATTAGATCTAATATTGTCAGTGATTATTCATTTAACTATAAGATTCTGAGAACATTTAAGAACATAAAACAAGTTTCTATATATCTTCCTTATGGAAAAGTTTGTTACTTATATAAATTTGCCTTTTACACACTTACAGGAACTCAAATTTATTTAAATGTCTATCATGATGAATTAATTTTTTAATCTTTGTTTGTAACTATTTACAAATAATTATATAAAAAAATGATGCATTGCCCTGTGGCCAGGCTGACCTGAATTGTATCTTGCAGAAATTCAAATACTGTAATCAATGCATAACACATTTTTTAATCTCAGCTGTTAGTGACTTCAATAAAGGAAAAGTACTTTACCTGAAGTAATTACTTAACCTTTGAAAATAGAAATGAATAAAGAATGATTCCTAATCTGGAGAAGGAAATGGCAACCCACTCCAATACTCTTGCCTGGAAAATCCCATGGATGGAGGAGCCTGGTAGGCTACAGTCCATGGGGTCACAATGAGTCGGACATGACTGAGCGACTTCATTTTTTTTCACTTGGTACTGGGGTAGAATGGACAATAACTGTTGGTTTAATGTCTTTTTTTATAAAAATTTTATGCTTCACATAATGTCACTAGAAATCTGATATGCTCCTTCTACCTAATTTTTAGGTGACATGTATCTTGCTTATTAACAAAATTTTAGTGTTTTTCATATGAGCAGAATAGGAAAATAGTTATACTTCACTGCACTGTTAAATGTCCCATGAATTATGAAAAGATGGTTAGAACATACTCTTATGATATGTGTTGAAATAGGAAATGCTGTAAAATCAGACCCAACAAGGGACATGTCACAGTTTGATGTCATTAATATTTGGATGTCATTACATTAATAATGTAACCAGGGATGTTATTGGAACTGAATGAAGATGCTTATTGCACACAGATGGCACAGTTGGTTCAGCCTGTGGGACTTCCAAAGACATGTTTCTAAGCTACTTTTCTATTTTTGTTTAAAGAAAAAATCAAATGAATGCTGAAGGGTGCCTCAAGGTCTGTGAGATATAGAATCAAAATGGCCTATGCATGATTATTAACATTTTTGTAACACACACACATATATGTCAGTTGGTTGAACTAGTTTCTGCAGAGATGGATATATCCAGTATGAGGCTCCTGTATGAGGGTTAATTCTATTTTACTATGACCCCTAGAAATACGGAAATATTTTAAAATCCAAGCAATTACAATCCATGAGTGATAGTAGTAGAGATGCCACCATAAGTAGTAGCAGAGATAGTAGTAGAGATGCCACTAGAAATACAGAATATGATTTTAAAAGTTTAGAATGTTTATAGGAAAACTACAGTCACTAGAAATAAAATAAGTAATAAAACCATTACAGATATGCAACTTGTTCATTGATCTAGTAAACTTACCTTTTGTAGATAGAAATACTTGATATTCTGTTGTATTTAGTTAACATATTTATTTTTAGTGTTTGAAGTAAAAAAAAAAAAGTTTCTTATATTTAACTCACTTCTTACAGCTTCATGGTGAAGGTGTGGACTTAGGCTGCCTTGCAATGAGTCACAGTTCTTACCAGCTGGTGACCTTGAATTAGAGATTCAAACTCCCACTATCTTAGTTTTCAAGTGTTACATTGGATAAAATAATATATAATTCACAGAGTTGTTATGAATATTGAGCACTTGATGATATGTGAAGTATTTAGAACTGAGCCTGGCAAATACTAAATGCTTTATAGATATTAGCTCTAGTGAAAGTCAATACAACTTCTGGAATGCTGTATCTACATTCTAATTATCCAAATAGTCTCTGTGTAATGGTCATATATGCATAAGTTAAAGATATTTATTAATAATAAGTGTCTAATATATATTAGATTCAGATTGAGCAGTGAAAAGCTGATCAAAATTAGTGTTTTCGGATATACAAATCATGATTTCCCTGTATCTACTCAGTATTAATTATGCAGAGCTTTACTTCAGGGAAATTATTCAAAAATATTTAGCACATGTTCAAATCTTTTAAAACACTTAATCTAATGAATGCTATTCAAAATTAATTGAAGAAATAACTAGTCAAATTAATAAAATAGTAAATATGGCAATATATAAACACTTTAAAAGAATACTTATTGGTCAATGCAAAGTTAAATCAATAAAGAACACAATTTTGTGCAATTCTATTTTGCTTAAGTACACGGTTTTAAATAAAGATCCTCATTTGAACCCTTTCTAAAACCTATCACTGAGCTGATATTTAGCCTTGGGATGACTGTAAATTTTGAAGAACTTAAGCTCAGAAGTCTGAATGGCAATAGTAAGAACAAAATGTATATCAAATCAAATGTGAATCAACATTATGAACTTTTGCAGCCATTAAGAAATTAAACTATTTTGAGTTCTAAAGAGAAAATTTTTTAAAATTTTATTTTATTTTTAAACTTTAAAATATTGTATTAGTTTTGCCCAACATCGAAATGAATCTGCCACAGGTATACCTGTGTTCCCCATCCTGAACCCTCCTCCCTCCTCCCTCCCCATACCCTCCCTCTGGGTCGTCCCAGTGCACCAGCCCCAAGCATCCAGTATCGTGCATCGAACCTGGACTGGCAACTCGTTTCATACATGATATTATACATGTTTCAATGCCATTCTCCCAAATCTCCCCACCCTCTCCCTCTCCCACAAGGTCCATAAGACAGATCTATACATCAGTGTCTCTTTTGCTGTCTCGTACACAGGGTTATTGTTACCATCTTTCTAAATTCCATATATATGCGTTAGTATACTGTATTGGTGTTTTTCTTTCTGGCTTACTTCACTCTGTATAATACGCTCCAGTTTCATCCACCTCATTAGAACTGATTCAAATGTATTCTTTTTAATGGCTGAGTAATACTCCATTATGTATATGTACCACTGCTTTCTTATCCATTCATCTGCTGATGGACATCTAGGTTGCTTCCATGTCCTGGCTATTATAAACAGTGCTGCGATGAACATTGGGGTACATGTGTCTCTTTAAATTCTGGTTTCCTCAGTGTGTATGCCCAGCAGTGGGATTGCTGGATCATAAGGCAGTTCTATTTCCAGTTTTTTAAGGAATCTCCACACTGTTCTCTATAGTGGCTGTACTAGTTTGCATTCCCACCAACAGTGTAAGAGGGTTCCCTTTTCTCCACACCCTCTCCAGCATTTATTGCTTGTAGACTTTTGGATCGCAGCCATTCTGACTGGCGTGAAATGGTACCTCATAGTGGTTTTGATTTGCATTTCTCTGATAATGAGTGACGTTGAGCATCTTTTCATGTGTTTGTTAGCCATCTGTATGCCTTCTTTGGAGAAATGTCTATTTAGTTCTTTGGCCCATTTTTTGATTGGGTCATTTATTTTTCTGGAGTTGAGCTGTAGGAGTTGCTTGTATATTTTTGAGATTAGTTGTTTGTCAGTTGCTTCATTTGCTGTTATTTTCTCCCATTCTGAAGGCTGCCTTTTCACCTTGCTAATAGTTTCCTTTGTTGTGCAGAAGCTTTTAAGTTTAATTAGGTCCCATTTGTTTATTTTTTCTTTTATTTCCAATATTCTGGGAGGTGGGTCATTGAGGATCCTTCTGTGATGTATGTCGGAGAGTGTTTTGCCTATGTTCTTCTCTAGGAGTTTTATAGTTTCTGGTCTTACGTTGAGATCTTTAATCCATTTTGAGTTTATTTTTGTGTAAGGTGTTAGAAAGTGTTCTAGTTTCATTCTTTTACAAGTACTTGACCAGTTTTCCCAGCACCACTTGTTAAAGAGAAAAATTTTTTAAGTACTCAAATATATAAATGCAGGAAATGGTTTGTATTTTCAGATTCACATAGTATTGAGCAGTCCTCTCTCAAGGAAGCAGCAACTACTGTGGGCTTATACAACTCAATTCATTTTTAATAGCTCATTCTTAAAACATTGAATTTTATGGGTTGATGTAATTTCTTTGTTTTGTTTTGCTTTCTTTCATATTATATTTTGATATTTATTATGTTTGCTTGCAGAGGTAATTAAGAAAAGAATTTCAATACAACACATGGGGTGTTTATGGTAGTTTTGAGAATATTTTGCTAAAACTAACAAAAAATCATTTCTGTGTTCATTTTTTAACTGTAATTTAGAACACATTTTGAAACCTGAAACCACTGGGATATAATTAGTTGTTCTAGGTGCATTAAATGTATGTACAAAACATTTATTGTAGAAATTTGCCCTTAGGTGACACAAATGTTAATGCATCAAAGGTAATCCTGTTTTTTTCTTGCCCAATCTGCACTTTCTCTTGGCCTCTCAGTTTCCTTTGAGGAACAGCATCTTCTTCCACAATCAAGTACATGGATGTGGGATGATGTGACTCTGTGCTCCACTATTAGGTATGAATTTTAGTCAGGCCAATTAGACAATATATCCTTAGTCACAGTGATTTTTCATAGCTGAACATGTTACAAAACTGCTAAACAGAGTCATGCATGTGTGTGCTAAGTCACTTCAATTGTGTCCTTCTCTTTGTGACCCTGTGGACTGTAGACTACCCTAAAGATCCCTACCCAGGGATCAAACCCATCACACCCATGTCTCCTGCATTGGCAAGTGGGTTCTTTATCAGTAGCACCACCTGGGAAACCCCAAACAGAGCCATATCCAAGGCTATGACTGGCCGTAGTTGGAGAAAGAAGGTATATTCTTATTTACCTGGCATAGCTAAGCTGGCAATGGCACCCCATTCCAGTACTCTTGCCTGGGAAATCCCATGGATAGAGGAGCCTGGTAGGCTACAGTCCATGGGGTCGCAAAGAGTTGGACACGACTGAGCGACTTCACTTTCACTTTTCAGTTTCATGCATTGGAGAAGGAAATGGCATCCCACTCCAATGTTCTTGCCTAGAGAATCCCAGGGACTGTGGAGCCTTGTGGGCTGCCGTCTATGGGGTTGCCCAGAGTCGGACACAACTGAAGCAACTTAGCAGCAGCAGCAGCTAAGCTGGAGCTAATATTACAATGTAAATAAGACTTATTTCAACATGAAACCACTTTAAAGGAAAACAGGGCTGAACTCTGGCAGATTAAAAAGGAAAGTTTTCTAATGTCATCCTTCAGGTGGGTCTGTCCCTGCCAAAGGATAGAGTGTATCTTTTCAGTTAGGTAAATTTATAATCATATAAACAAGTCAATTGCTCTTGAGTTTTAGCCAAGTTAAGTAAAGTTTCTAAACTTTACAATCAAATTAATCCTAATATATATTTATATGTAACAGGGCTTCCCTGGTGGCTCAGTTGGTAAAGAATCTGCGTGCAATGCAGAAGACGAGGGTTCAATCCCCGGGTCAGGATCCCCTGGAGAAGGGAATGGCAACTCACTCCAGTATTCTTGCCTGGAGAATTCCATAGACAGAGGAGCCTGGTGGGTTAATAACGACCATTAGGTCTCAAAGAATCAGACATGACTAAGCGACTAACAATAGAGAGCTAGAGATTTTATTTTCTTATTTTGTTGTGGCAAAATACATATAACAAGGAATTTACCAACTTAATCATTTTTAAGGGTACAGTGAAATTCACATTGTTATGAAACTCTTAACTCTTTTCATCCCCATAGCTCTTTTCATCTTGTAAAACTGAAGTTCTTTACTTAAAAATAAATTCTTTATAGTGAAATGAATATTCCAGAAAATATTAAAATTTCAATTAAGAATGTTCAGACTATATGTTAACTACATGGACAAATCAGTGTAGTAAATCATTTCTCCTTTCTTTATAAAAGTCTGTTATAATTTAAATAATAAAACAAATTCAACACACTATCCATATTTCATAATTTCTTTCCTTATTTAAGAGAGTATCTGAAGTGAATTTTCTTATAAAAACCACAGAAGAAATTAGTTGGAAATTCATAGAAATACTGTTTTTATTAACTCCTATAAACATAATCAGAACTAAATCTCATAAATTAATCATTCACAATTAAAACATATTTTAAAAACAGATATAAAATAGGGCCACCAACAATGCTTATAAAGTAATATTCTTGCTATCTTGAGCCATTAAACATTTTCCAGAACCTAATGTTTTGCTTCAAACAGAAATTCTTAGTTTTCTATATATCATATCTGAAAGTGAATGAGTTCTAAGCCTTCATTCTGAAACAGAACCCTCTTACACTGTTAGTGGGGATATAAATTGGTGCAGCCACTATGGAAAACAGCATGGACGTGTCTTAACTAACATAGAGTTACCATATGATCCATCAATCCCACTTCTGGTCATATAGCTGGAAAATTCTAATTTGAAAAGATACATGTACCCCAATGTTCAAAGAAGCACTACTTAGAGCAGCCAAGGCATGGAAACAATCTAAACTTCCATTGATGGATGGAAAGAGAAAATGTGGTTGTATATATATGAAGGAATATTACTCGACCATAACAAATGAAATAATGCAATTTGTAGCAACGTGGTGGACCTACAGATTATCATACTAAGTGATATACTTATCAGATAGACCAATCTGGTTGCAGAGTTCCAGAAAATAGCAAGGAGAGATAAGAAAGCCTTTTTAAGTGAACAATGCAAAGAAATAGAGGAAAACAACAGAATGAGAAAGACTAGAGAGCTCTTCAAGAAAATTAGAGGTGTAAAGGGAACATTTCAGGCAAAGATAGGCATAATAAAGGACAAAAATGGTATGGATCTAACAGAAGCAGAAGATATTTTAAAAAGTTGGCAAGAATACACAGAAGAACTGTAGGAAAAAGATCTTAATGACCTGGATGGTCATTAAGACTATAGATCACACACGATGGTGTGATCATTCACCTATGAGCAGACATCCTGAAGTATGAAGTCAAGTGGGCCTTAGGAAGCATCATTATGAACCAAGCTAGTGAAAGTGATGGAATTTCAGCTTAGCTACTTCAAATCCTAAAAGATAATGTTGTTTAAGTGCTGCATTCAATATGCCAACAAATTTGTGAAACTCAGCAGTGGCAACAGGACTGGAAAAGGTCAGTTTTCATTCCAATCTCAAAAAAGGAAAATGAGAAAGACTGTTCAAACTACCGCACAATTGCACTCATTTCACATGCTAGCAAAATAAGGCTAAACTCCCTCAAGCTAGGCTTCAACTGTATGTGAACCAAGAACTTCCAAATGTACATGCTGGATTTAGAAAAGGCAGAGGAATCAGGGATCAAATTGCCAACACCCATTGGATCATAGAAAAAGTTAAAGAATTCCATAAAAATGTGTATTTCTGTTTCATTGATTACACTAAAGCCTTTGACTGTGCAGATTGCAACAAACTGGAAAATTCTTAGAGATGGGAATATCAGACTACCTTACCTGCCTCTTGATAAGCCTGTATACAGGTCAAGAAGCAATAGTTAGAACTGGACATGGAACAACTGACTGGTTCAAAATTGGGAAAGGAGTACCTTAAGGCTGTATATTGTCACTCTGCTTATTTAACTTATATGCAGAGCACATCATGCAAAATACAAGGCTGGATGAATCACAAGGTGGAATCAAGACTACCAGGAAAAATATCAACAACCTCAGATATGCAGATGACACCATCTATGGCAGAAAGTAAAGAGGAACTAAAGAGCTTCTAGATGAAGGTGAAAGAGGAGAGTGAAAAAACTGACTTAAAACTCATCATTCAAAAAATGAAGGTCATGGCATCCAGTCCCATCATTCATGGCAAATAGATGGAGGAAAAATGAAAACAGTGACAGGATTCATTTTCTTGGGCTCCAAAATCACTGTGGATGGTGGCTGCAGCCATAAAATTAAAATATGTTTGCTCCTTGGAAGAAAAGCAATGACAAACCTAGACAGCATATTCAAAAGCAGAGACATTACTTTTCCTACAAAGGTCCATGTAGTCAAAGCTCTGATTTTTCCAATAGTCATGTACAGATGTGAGAAGTGGACAATAAAAAGGCTGAATGCCAAAGAATTGATGCCTTCGAACTGTATTGCTGGTGAAGTCTCTTGAGAGTCCCTTGGAAAACAAGGAGATCAAATCAGTCAATCCTTAAGGAAATCAACCCTAAATATTCATTGGAAGGGCTGATGCTGAAGCTGAAACCCCAACAATACTTTGGCCATTCATGCAAAGAACCAAGCCATTGGAAAAGACTCTGATGCTGGGAAAGAGTGAAGGCAGGAGAAAGGGACTATAGAGGATGAGATGGTTGGATGGCATCACTGACTCAATCGACATGAGTTTGAGCAAGCTCCAGGAGATAATGAAGGACAGGGAAGCCTGTCGTGCTGCAGTCCATGGGGTTGCAAAGAGTTGGATATGACTCAGTGACTGAACAACAACACTACTAAGTGAAGTATGTTAGTGTGTGCGTTTTAAGTCACTTCAGTTGTGTCTGACTCTTTGCAACTCTATGGACTGTAGCCCAGCAGGCTTCTTTGTCCATGGGATTCTCCAGGGAAGAATGCTGGAGTGGGTTGCCATGCCCTTCTCCAGACAAAGACTCAAATATCATATTGATAACACTTACATGTGGAATCTACAAAAATACAAATGAACTAATTTACAAAACAGAGATAGACTCATAGACACAGAGAACAAACATACTGTTACCAAAGAGGAAAGAGAGGGGAAGCCCTAGGAGGTGGGATTAACAGATAAATACTACTCCATATAAAACAGATTAAAAAAAAAAAAAGAACCTATTGTACAGCACAGGGGACTATATTCACTATCTTGTAATAATGTATAATTTAAAATATATATGCGTGTAACTGGATCATTGTGTTGTAGACCTGAAACATTGTAAATCAACTATACTTCAATTAAAAGAAAAAGGAAAAGAAAAAACTAAAATAAAATTAAAATAAATCTTCATTCTAAATGAAGTTTTATGGTGATATTGGCCTTATATATGTGAGAGATGCGATGGTAAATATAAAATTTTGTATTCATCAAATCAAGTAGAATGAAATGAAAAAAGTTTAAAGCGTGACCCACATCTTGTAATTGTATTAACAGTTCATTATCAACCTAAATATTTACATCAAAATTTCACTGATAGCAAGTGATAAGGCATGCTGAATTTTTAAAAAGGTAAGGATTAAAAATACAAAATTATGAAAAATGTTGGCATATTTACTGTGGAAATTTAGTTATTTTCCATTTTGGATTTGGTCTATACTTCACACACTAAGAGAGTGAAATATAGAGTGCTGAATTGGGAGAGTAGATAGAGCTTGGGAGATACTATTCCAGCACAGTAACAGCTAGAGCAGTTTATATGGTGAATATAGACAAAGAAAGTACTTGTTTGATTCTTTGGAGTCATTAGAAATAATGAATAGCTGGTCTTACTCCAGATGGATAGCAGAATTCTAACAAAATTTTTTTTGAAGTCTTGGGTTGTGTCTGGCCCACTTTCTTTTCCCTCACATGATGGGCAGGGTGTATTTCTCTGATATTCTGCTTGGCAAAGTGATTTCATTAGTCAAAACTGGGTGTAATTTAAGCAGAAATCTTAAAGTTGTTTGCACAGTTGTGTTTGTTTCTGGAACTTGGGTGATCTGCCATGAGACTGGCATGCCCCAGGAGCTCAACTCCCTTTAAGCCTGGCATACAAAATGGGACAGATGTGAACTCAGTATCCAGTTTTAAAGAAAGCAAAACCAAGCTGTTGTCTGAAGCATAGCCATGTACCCACTAAATTGGCTGAATTGCCATTACCCACCCTGCAGAACTTGCATGGGCTAAGTTTTCATAGAGTAAGTTACTGAGATTTGAGGAGACTTTTTAAACAGTAGTATTGTGACAAGCAGTGACTTATACAGATTTTAGGACTATAATATGTACTTCTTTGGATTAAAAAGAGTTAGAAAGGACGATCTCATAGGATAAATGCTTTATGTCAATTACTGATAATATAGCAGATTGCAAACTGAGGGGAGTTTCCTAGGTAAAAACATAAGGCAGAACTTTTTCCACCCCAAAACGTGTTTTTACTCATAAGTTCTTCAGCTGATTTGATGAGACCAATGTACATTATGGAGGGTAATCAGGGTAGTCTCTTACTTCAAAGCAATGGACTATAAATCACATTTATTAAAGTTAGCAAAACCTAGTCTAATGTTTCGAAGAAGGCAACCCACTCCAGTATTCTTGCCTGGAGAATCCCATGGACAGGGGAGACTGGTTGGGCTGCCATCTATGGGGTCGCACAGAGTCGGACACGACTGAAGTGACTTAGCAGCAGCAGCAGTCTAATGTTTAATCAAATGCTTAGACCAAACATACATTATCGTCTAATCAAGTTGACACAAAAAATTTTATCATCATAGTGGCCATAACTAAAGAAAGATAGAGGCATATCTTGAAAAGGACTTTGGTTATTTTCTGGATGTGGAGTTGACTGGGATGAAAGTGTTTAACTTTCACAATTTATTTTAAAAATTGAACAAAGGAGAATGGCCATGTGAAAGTATCAGTTACTTGCAGAAATAAAATTGTTCAACAAAATTCATTGCCCATTTTATGAAAAACTTTAGTTCATTAAGATCTTTTTTAGTTATTTTATGTTGGCTTGCAGTTTTCTTTCTTCCAATATCCATTTCAGCTTTTGGTATGATTTGGCTGACAACTAAGTGGATTAATGATGTTGTCACTGTTTTCCATGTTCTGGAAGAATTTTTGTGATTATGAATTTTGAATTTTGTAAATTTTTGTCAGAATTCTCTGTAGAAGCAATACGTGCCTGTAGTTTTCATTGTGCAAAGGTTTTTCTTGAAGCATTCAAATTATTGAGTAGGTAAATGAATATACAGATTTTCTATTTAATTTTGTTTCAGTTTTTTTAAGTTGTATTTTTCTAGTGATTTGTCTATGAAATTTAAAGCTTCATTTTTGATGGTATGCTATTCATAATATTAATTTATTGCCACTTTATTGCCTACAAGATTATAATGATGTTCTCTTTTCCTGACAATGCTTATTGCCTCTTCATTTTAAACATTTTATTAATATTACCAAAGAGTTAAAATTTCAATAGTCTTATAGAAAAATAATTTTGTCTTTGATTATTATGTCAATTTTAGGTTTGTTTCTTATTTCATTAATTTTTATCTTTATATTCTTCTACCTTCTGTGGTATACTACTTTTTTCTAGAACACACCCTTAGGTTTTTGGTATTGTAATTTTGGTATTGTAACTTCTATTATAATATATTCATAATATAAATTTCTCTCTTAAATGGCTTAATTTGCTTAACACAGCTTTGGTTTGTAGTATTTCCCTTATTTGACAGAAGTCCATATAGTCAAAGCTATGGTTTTTCCAGTAGTCATGTACAGATGAGAACTGGATGATAAAGAAAGCTGTGTGCCAAAGAATTGACACTTTCAAATTGTGGTACTGGAGTAGACTCTTGAGAGTCCCTTGGACTCCAAGGAGATCAAACCAGTCAATCCTAAAGGAAATCAGTTCTGAATATTCACTGGCAGGACGGATGCTGAATCTGAAACGCTAATATTTTGGCCACCTGATGTAAATAACTGATTCATTAGAAAGAATCCTGATGCTGGGAAAGACTGAAGGCATGAGGAGAAGGGGACAACTGAGAATGAGATTGTTGGCTGGCATCACCGATTCTATGGACATGAGTTTGCGCAAGCTTCCAGAGTTGGGTGATGGACAGGGAAGCCTGGCCTACTGCTGTCCATGGAGTTGTGAAGAGTTGATCATGACTTAGTGAATGAAAAACAACAAAACCAAAAAAGTTTTCCTTATTACTACATCCAAGCTATGTTCTAATTTCCACAGTTTTTCTTCACTGGCCTATGATGATTTATATTAAGTATTCTTTATATTATACACTAAAATATGTATTCTGTTTTAGTTTATAAACATATGGGAGCTTTACAGATATGTTTTAGGTATGGATTTCTATCTTTATTTTACTGTGTCAGTTGTTTTTGCTTTATCCCAGAGCTAGTGACTCAACGTGTAAAGAATCCACCTGCAATGCAGGAGAACCTGGTTTGATTCCTGGGTCAGGAAGATCTGCTGGAGAAGGGATAGGCTACCCACTCTAGTATTCTGGCCTGGAGAACTCCATGGACTGTATAGTCCATGGTGTCGCAAAGAGTCTGACACGAGTGAACGACTTTCACTTTCACTTCAGAACTGTATTACCAAAAGCATAAATATTGAGAATTTTTATATATTCTTTTTTTTCTCAAACTTTAAACTTTTTATTTTGCATTGGGGTATAGCCAATCAACAATGTTGTGGTAGTTTCAGGTGAGCAGCAATGGGACTTTGCCACATATATATATATGTATCCATTCTCTCCCAAAGCCCCCTTCCCATCTAAGCTATTTTTGGTAAATAGATTTTATTATCATTATGGCATTTCCCTATTTATCTCCAGTAATGCTCTTTGGCGAAAAGCCTTTCTTGTGAGTTACTAATATAGCCATACTAATTTTTTTGTTGTAGTTCTTATGTTGTTCTGGGTTTAGTTGATATGCCAGTTTTTTTTTTTACCCTGTACAGAAATTTATCCCAGAAGTTAGTGGCTTATAAACAATAATAATCAGTTACTATTTCTTACAGTTTCTGCAAGGGAGAACTTTAACTGGTTATTTCTTACTTGAGTGTCTCTCAAAAAGGTATAATTGAGATGGCAGCTGAGACTACAATTATCTGAAGTTTTGACTGTTGCTAGAGATTCTTTTTCAAAAGTAATTATTTAATGTAGTTGGAATGTTGACTTGATTGTTGTTGGGGGTGGGGGACTAATTTCTGCTCAAGTTTGTCTTTCTTCAGGTTGATTAAATATGCTCATGGCATTAAGGCTGCCTTCCTCCAGAGAGAGCAATATAAAAATTTCAGTGTATTTCAAAATCTAGTCTCTGACACATTGACAATGCCTCAGAATTCTACAGATATACAGAGCAGCTGTATTCAGTATGGTAAAATGCAACACAATTCTGTGAATAAGAGGAGATGAGAACTGTTAGGGGAGTCACACAGGTTATCTACTACACTATCTTGTTCCAGTACTGTACTTCCATACTTTGGTGATCACTCAGTCATGTCTGACTCTTTGAGGCCCCATGAACTGAAGTTCAGCAGGCTCTCCTGTCCATGGAATTTTCCAGCCAAGAATATTGGTGCAGGTTGTCATTTCCTCCTCCAGGGGATCTTGCTGAACCAGGGATCGAACCCACATCTCCTGCATCTCTTGCACTGGCAGGCAGAATCTTTACCACTGAGCTACCTGGGATGCTCTTCCAAACTTTATATGTCCTTAGATTTTATAGAAGTTTAAGTACCACATAATGTTTACCCTAACAGTCAAATATTTTTTTAAATGTCAGCATAAGTTAGCCAATTATAAACACACACACACACACACACACACACACACATTAGCAAAATTCTACTGACTTACTAGGGGTGATTTATTTGTCTTACTTTAAAAATAATTTTTATCTGTCTTTCTTTTGGTTTGATATGTTTTATTATTCTAAATTACTCCTATACTAGCTTGACAATTTTATGGTATGTGTGTTCAATTTTTCTTTTCTTTAATGTTAGTGAAAAAAACAACATCATGCTGGGGCTTCCCTAGTGGTCCCATGGTTAAGACTCTGCACTTCCAATTCAGAGGCTGCAGGTTCAGTTCCTGGTCAGGGAATTAAGATTTCACATGCCATGCAGCGTGGTCAAAATAAAAAAAACAAACAACAAAAATTATGCTTCCTTGGCTAAGCAATTTATAGTTGTACTTTGTTCTTTTATCCTTTTCCTAAATAATACAAAGTCTTTAAAAGATTTTTTTAAATTACATTTACTACACTTTTTAAATTGCATGCAATTATTTTGGTGTTTTAATTCTAACATATACATTTCTTATTTTATCCAGTTAACATTGTCTTAGATTAGTATACTTACTTTTTTCAAATACATCATTTCTGTCTGCATCTCTGTGCTACCATCTGGAGATTACTCTTTTTTCACACGTTATACCATTTAATGTTTATTTGTCTGTGCCTGTTTGTGGGAAATTCTCTGAACTTCTCTTCTCTAAAAGTTTTCCACTTACATTATCATAAAATATTTTGTACTGAGTTTATATTTAAAATTTGGCCATTTCATTTCTTTAAATTTTGAGTGAATCACTCCATTATCTTCTGATTTTCATTTTTTAACATTTCTATTATTTGTGTGGCAGCTGGAAGTCTAATTATTGCTCCTAAGAAAATAATTGTTTTTTTTTCCTGGTTATTCATGAGATTTTCAGTGTTTTCATTTTTCAGCAGTTTTATTCTGCTGTGCCTTGTAATGGTGTTTTTATTACTTTATGATGGGTCTTCCTTTGAAGTCTGGGCCTGAAGAGTACATTTTCAGAAACTCTTGTGATTGTCTATTTGTATCTATTGCCTCTTTTATCTCCTGATTTGAACCACTGTTCATTTGGCTAGTTCAAAATGGTTGAGTGACTAAAACTCTACACAAAAAAGTGTAGAAATAGTGAGACATACTGCTAATGCTAAGTCACTTCAGTGGTGTCCAACTCTGTGCGACCCCATAGATGGCAGCCCACCAGGCTCCCCCGTCCCTGGGATTCTCCAGGCAAGAACACTGGAGTGGGTTGCCATTTCCTTCTCCAATGCATGAAAGTGAAAAGTGAAAGTGAAGTCGTTCACTCATGTCTGACCCTCAGAGGCCCCATAGACTGCAGCCCTCCAGGCTTCTCCATCCATGGGATTTTCCAGGCAAGAGTACTGGAGTGGGGGTGCATTGACTTCTCCATCCTATAAGAGACACAGGATGATATAATTTTTCTCAAGAAAGCATTTATATTTGTTCCTTGGTATCTTTATTTGAATAACAGAAGTCAAGAAGATTAATTACCTTCACAGGTTGTCTACTTCCAGCAATAGTTAATCTCTTAAGTGTAGACCTCAGGGTCCACGCCTAAAATAAGTGAAATTAAGATAGCCTATTTCTTTGACATATTCTCTTAGAATTTTTAAAAAGTTTTGGGTCTATGAATGTCTCAAAAGCACCTTACCCATTATTATCCTAATAGACATTTTTTTGAGAACTGACAGATCTATTGAGAGAAGCAGTTTCAAAATGCTTGCCTAATGTATAGAATTTCATCTTCTTGTGAGTCTTTGCCTTGTATTTATTTTTGCTAATTTATTGAGTATTAGATAGTATGTAGATGTAAATATATATATATATAGAGAGAGAGATAGATATATACGTATATATTTATTTCTTTCAGCTTTTCCTTGGCCTTAGAGGGTGGTTGTCAGAATTACCTACCTCAATATTATTCTATCATATTTTACTAAAGAAATAATTAGATGGTTCATATAAAATGTTTGAAATTACTAACAAATTTTCTTTTAAATAAATGTGCTTACCTCTTCCTATTTAATATATATGCTCAGATCAGATCAGATCAGTCACTCAGTCATGTCCGACTCTTTGTGACCCCAAGAATCGCAGCACGCCAGGCCACCCTGTCCATCACCAACACCTGGAGTTCACTCAGACTCACGTCCATCGAGTTAGTGATGCCATCCAGCCATCTCATGCTCTATCATCACCTTCTCTTCCTGCCCCCAATCCCTCCAAGCATCAGAGTCTTTTCCAATGAGTCAACTCTTCACATGAGGTGGCCAAAGTACTGGAGTTTCAGCTTTAGCATCATTCCTTCCAAAGAAATCCCAGGGCTGATCTCCTTCAGAATGGACTGGTTGGATCTCCTTGCAGTCCAAGGGACTCTCAAGAGTCTTCTCCAACACCACCATTCAAAAGCATCAATTCTTTGGCACTCAGCCTTCTTTACAGTCCAACTTTCACATCCATACATGACCACAGGAAAAACCATAGCCTTGACTAGACGGACATTTGTTGGCAAAGTAATGTCACTGCTTTTCAATATGCTATCCAGGTTGGTCATAACTTTCCTTCCAAGGAGTAAGGGTCTTTTAATTTCATGGCTGCAGTCACCATCTGTAGTGATTTTGGAGCCCAGAAAAATAAAGTCTGACACTGTTTCCACTGTTTCCCCATCTATTTCCCCATCTATTTCCCATGAAGTGATGGGACCAGATGCCATGATCTTCGTTTTCTGAATGTTGAGCTTTGAGCCAACTTTTTCACTCTCCACTTTCACTTTCATCAAGAGGCTTTTTAGTTCCTCTTCACTTTCTGCCATCAGGGTGGTGTCATCTGCATATCTGAGGTTACTGATATTTCTCCTGGCAATCTTGATTCCAGCTTGTGTTTCTTCCAGTCCAGCGTTTCTTATGATGTACTCTGCATATAAGTTAAATAAGCAGGGTGACAATATACAGCCTTGACATACTCCTTTTCCCATTTGGAACCAGTCTGTTGTTCCATGTCCAGTTCTAACTGTTGCTTCCTGACCTGCATACAGGTTTCTCAAGAGGTAGATCAGGTGGTCTGGTATTCCCATCTCTTTCAGAATTTTCCACAGTTTCTTGTGATCCACACAGTCAAAGTCTTTGGCATAGTCAATAAAGCAGAAAGAGATGTTTTTCTGGAACTCTATTGCTTTTTCCATGATCCAGCAGATGTTGGCAATTTGATCTCTGATTCCTCTGCCTTTTCTAAAACCAGCTTGAACATCAGGAAGTTCACAGTTCACATACTGCTGAAGCCTGGCTTGGAGAATTTTGAGCATTACTTTACTAGCGTGTGAGATGAGTACAATTGTGCAGTAGTTTGAGCACTCTTTGGCATTGCCTTTCTTTGGGATTGGAATGAAAACTGACCTTTTCCAGTCCTGTGGCCACTGCTGAGTTTTCCAAATTTGCTGGCATATTGAGTGCAGCACTTTCACAGCATCATCTTTCAGGATTTGGAATAGCTCAACTGGAATTCCATCACCTCCACTAGCTTTGTTCATAGTGATGCTTTCTAAGGCCCACTTGACTTCACATTCCAGGATGTCTGGCTCTAGGTCAGTGATCACACCACCGTGATTATCTGGGTCGTGAAGATCTTTTTTGTACAGTTCATCTGTGTATTCTTGCCATCTCTTCTTAATGTCTTCTGCTTCTGTTAGGTCCATACCATTTTTGTCTTTTATTGAGCCCATCTTTGCATGAAATGTTCCTTTGGTGTCTCTGATTTTCTTGAAGAGATCCCTAGTCTTTCCCATTCTGTTGTTTTCCTCTATTTCTTTACATTGATCTCTGAAGAAGGCTTTCTTATCTCTTCTTGCTATTCTTTGGAACTCTGTATTCAGATGTCTATATCTTTCCTTTTCTCCTTTGCTTTTTGCTTCTTCTTTTCACAGCTATTTGTAAGGCCTCCCCAGACTTAAATGATTTTTTCCCTGATTTGAAAAATCTAATTAGAAATATAAATTGGAAAGTATTAGATTCTGGAAGTTCAGATTCAGGTTTGTATTTTTAAAATACATTATGATTTAACCCATTTATTTATTTGAATGACTTTTAAAGGAGACCACA
The DNA here is from genome assembly GCF_027580195.1 of Bos mutus. Taxonomy (NCBI): domain Eukaryota; kingdom Metazoa; phylum Chordata; class Mammalia; order Artiodactyla; family Bovidae; genus Bos; species Bos mutus. The sequence goes on along the minus strand of NC_091633.1, from coordinate 50,610,618 downwards.
AATATCTGAGTATTTTTCACTGACAATTTGCAACAATATTGTAGCATAAAACGATGAAACATTTTATGCTAATATACTATAAAATCATCAAGTTTAAAACATATTCTTCATCTTATGAACCTGTTATTAATTAGTATGTTATGCACCCCTTTTCCAAATTCAACTATCAATCAACAAAAAACTAATATAATGTCTTATTGATGGATAAAAAAACCCTCTATGTTACTTAATACCTACTATTCTTTCATAGATTGTGGGTGCAAATCTAATTATGAAAGAATAATAAAACATTTATACCAGAAAAATATTGTGTTCACAAATTCACATATGTATTGAAGTATATTTATTTATCAATACCATTTCACAGGACATTATATTTTTTTCTATTTTTTCTGTTGTCACAGTAAACTGTAGATAAGTAAAAACAAAACTTGTTGCCTAATTGTGTAGCGACATTACACACCAAATTCTTTATTATTGCTAACTAACCAAATCCAATGCAAATGTAATACTAATTTACAAAAAAGGAAAATAAAGTTCTTTTGGTCAAAAGATGTTTTCTTCTTTAATGTATCTCTTAAAAGACAGAATCAGTGAATGCTGTTGCATAATAACATCGCTCATGCTCAGTTGCTAACTTGTGTCTGACTCTTTGTGATCTGATGTACTGTAACCTGTCAGCCTTCTCTTTCTCAGGCAAGAATACTGGAGTGGGTTGCTATTTCCTTCTGCAGGGGATCTTCCCAACCCAGGGATCAAACCTTTGTCTCCTTCATTGGCAGGCAAATTCTTTATCACTGGGGCACTTGGGTGGATAAAATTCTAATAATGAATAATGATATGCAAGAAAAAACATCTTAAGCATATGATGTTTCTGTTATTTGTATTTAACTTTCATCTCTTCTAAAAATATATTTTGATTTGCGTTTCTCTAACAATTAGTGAGATTTGCCAGGACAACATACTGGTCAAGGTAAACACCTTGTTCCAACAACATAAGTGATGACTCAACACATAACCGTCACAAGATCGTCAGCACTGAAATAAGATTGATTATATTCTTTGCAGCTGAAGATGGAGAAACTCTATACAGATAGCAAAAACAAGACATGGGGCTGACTGTGGCTCAGATCATAGGCTCCATACGGCAAAATTCAAACTTAAATTGAAGAAAGTAGGAAAAACCACTAGGCCATTCAGGTATGATGTAAATCAAATCCCTTATGATTCAGTTCAGTTCAGTTCAGTCTCAGTCATGTCTGACTCTTTGTGACCCAATGGACTGTAGCATACCAGTCCTCCCTGTCCGTAACTAACTTGTGGGATTTATTCAAACTCATATCCATTGAGTCAGTGATGCCATCTAACAATTTTATCCTCTGTTGTCCCCTTCTCTTCCTGCCCTCAATTTTTCCCAGCATCAGGGTCTTTTCAAATGAGTCAGTTTTTCACATCAGGTGGCTGAAGTATTGGAGTTTCAGCTTCGACATCAGCCCTTCCAGTGAACACTCAGGACTGATCTCCTTAAGGATGGACTGGTTGGATCTTCATGCAGTCCAAGGGACCCTCAAGAGTCTTCTCCAACACCACAGTTCAAAAGCATCAATTCTTCAGCACTCAGCTTTCTTTAAGTCCAACTCTCACATCCATACATGACTACTGGAAAAACCATAGCCTTGACTAGACGACCTTTGTTGGCTTTAAAATTTGCTTTAAAATATGCTGTCTAGGTTGGTCATAACTTTCTTTCCAAGGAATAAGCATGTTTTAATTTCATAGCTGCAGTCACCATCTGCAGTGACTTTGGAGCCCAAAAAATAAAGTCAACTACTGTTTCCACTGTTTCCCCATCTATTTGCCATGAAGTGATGGGACCAGATGCCATGATCTTAGTTTTTTGAATGTTGAGCTTTAAGCCAAGTTTTTCACTCTCTTCTTTCACTTTCATCAAGAGGCTCTTTAGTTCTTCACTTTCTGCCATAAGGGTGGTGTCATCTGCATATCTGAGGTTATTGATATTTCTCCCAGCAATCTTGATTTCAGCTTGTGCTTCATCCAGCCCAGCGTTTCTCATTATGTACTCTGCATATAAGTTAAATAAGTAGGGAGACAATATACAGACTTGACGTACTCCTTTTCCTATTTGGAAACAGTCTGTTGTTCCATGTCCAGTTCTAACTATTGCTTCTCGACCTGCATACAGGTTTCTCAAGAGGCAGGTGAGGTGGTCTGGTATTCCCATCTCTTTCAGAATTTTCCACAGTTTATGGTGATCCACACAGTCAAAGGCTTTGGCATAGTCCATAAAGCAGAAGTAGATGTTTTTTGAAACTCTCTTTCTTTCTCGATGACACAGTGGATGTTGTTAATTTGAAATCTGGTTCTTCTGCCTTTTCTAAAACCAGCTTGAACATCTGGAAGTTCACAGTTCATGTATTGCTAAGCCTGGCTTGGAGAATTTTGAGCATTACTTTGCTAGCACATGAAATGAGTGCAATTGTGCGGTAGTTTGAGCATTGTTTGGCATTGCCTTTCCTTAGGATTGGAATGAAAACTGACCTTTTCCAGTCTCATGGCCACTGTTGGGTTTTCCAAATTTGCTGGCATATTGAGTGCAGACTTTCACAGCATCATCTATTAGGATTTGAAAGAGCTCAACTGGAATTCCATCACCTCCACTAGCTTTGTTCATAGTGATGCTTCCTAAGGCCCACTTGACTTCACATTCCAGGATGTCTGGCTCTTGGTGAGTGATCACACCATTGTGATTATCTGGGTCTTGAAGACCTTTTTTGTACATGATTTTTGCTTATGATTACATATTGGAAATAAAAATATAGATTCAAAGGATTAGATCTGATATACAGTGTCAGAAGAACTATAGATGAAGGTTCATAATTTTCTACAGGAAGTGGTCATCAAAACCATTGAAAAGAGATGCAAGAAGGCAAAATGGTTGTCTAAGGAGGCCTTACAAATATTTGAAAAAAAGAGAAGCAAAAGGCAGAGGAGAAAGAGAAACATATATCCAACTGAATGTCAAGTTTCAAGGAAGACCAAGGAGAGATAAGAAGGCCTTCTAAAGGGAACAATGCATGTGATTGGTCTGTTAAGATTTTCTATTTCTTTCTGGTTCAGTTTTGGAAAGTTGTGCTTTTCTAAGAATTTGTTCATTTCTTCCACATTGTCCATTTTATTGGCATATAATTGCTGATAGTAGTCTCTTATGATCCTTTGTTAACAGACTCATCACAAGCATGGAAATCGAAACTGTAATCAGAAATCTTCCAGCAAACAAAAGCCCAGGTCCAGATGGCTTCACAGCTGAATTCTACCAAAAATTTAGAGAAGAGCTAACACCTATCCTTCTCAAACTCTTCCAGAAAATTGCACAGGAAGGCAAACTTCCAAACTCATTCTATGAGGCCGCCATCACCCTAATACCAAAACCTGACAAAGATCCCACAAAAAAAGAAAACTACAGGCCAATATCACTGATGAACATAGATGCAAAAATCCTTAACAAAATTCTAGCAATCAGAATCCAACAACACATTAAAAAGATCATACACCATGACCAAGTGGGCTTTATCCCAGGGATGCAAGGATTCTTCAATATCCGCAATTCAATCAGTGGAATACACCACATTAACAAATTGAAAAATAAAAGCCATATGATTATCTCAATAGATGCAGAGAAAGCCTTGGACAAAATTCAACATCCATTTATGATAAAAACTCTCCAGAAAGCAGGAATAGAAGGAACATACCTCAACATAATAAAAGCTATATATGACAAACCCACAACAAACATTATCCTCAATGGTGAAAAATTGAAAGCATTTCCCCTAAAGTCAGGAACAAGACAAGGGTGCCCACTCTCACCACTACTATTCAACATAGTTTTGGAAGTTTTGGCCACAGCAATCAGAGCAGAAAAATAAATAAAAGAAATCCAAATTGGAAAAGAAGAAATAAAACTCTCAGTTTACAGGTGACATGATCCTCTACATAGAAAACCCTAAAGACTCCACCAGAAAATTACTAGAACTAATCAATGATTATAGTAAAGTTGCAGGATATAAAATCAACACACAGAAATCCCTTGCATTCCTATACACTAATAATGAGAAAATAGAAAGAGAAATTAAGGAAACAATTCCATTCACCATTGCAATAAAAAGATTAAAATACTTAGGAATATATCTACCTAAAGAAACTAAAGACCTATATATAGAAAACTATAAAACACTGGTGAAAGAAATCAAAGAGGACACTAATAGATGGAGAAATGTACCATGTTCATGGATTGGAAGAATCAATATAGTGAAAATGAGTATACTACCCAAGCAATCTATAGATTCAATGCAATCCTTATCAAGCTACCAATGGTATTCTTCACAGAGCTAGAACAAATAATTTCACAGTTTATATCGAAACACAAAAAAACCTCTAATAGCCAAAGCAATCTTGAGAAAGAAGAATGGAACTGGAGGAATCAACCTGCCTGACTTCAGGCTCTACTACAAAGCCACAGTCATCAAGACAGTTTGGTACTGCACAAAGACAGAAATATAGATCAATGGAACAAAATAGAAAGCCCAGAGATAAATCCACGCACCTATGGACACCTTATCTTTGACAAAAGAGCCAAGAATATACAATGGATTAAAGACAATCTCTTTAACAAGTGGTGCTGGGAAAACTGGTCAAGCACTTGTAAAAGAATGAAACTAGAACACTTTCTAACATCTTACACAAAAATAAACTCAAAATTGATTAAAGATCTAAATGTAAGACCAGAAACTATAAAACTCCTAGAGGAGAACATAGGCAAAACACTCTCCAACATACATCACAGAAGGATCCTCTAAGACCCACCTCCCAGAGTATTAGAAATAAAAGCAAAAATAAACAAATAGGACCTAATTAAACTTAAAAGCTTCTGCACAACAAAGGAAATTCTAAGCAAGGTGAAAAGACAGCCTTCAGAATGGGAGAAAATAATAGCAAATGAAGCAACTGACAAACAACTAATCTCAAAAATATGCAAGCAACTCCTGCAGCTCAATTTCAGAAAAATAAATGACCCAATCAAAAAATGGGCCAAAGAACTAAATAGATATTTCTCCAAAGAAGACATACAGATGGCTAACAAACACATGAAAAGATGCTCAACATCACTCATTTCAGAGAAATGCAAATCAAAACTACAGTGAGGTACCATTTCACACCAGTCAGAATGGCTGCAATCCAAAAGTCTACAAGCAATAAATTCTGGAGAGGTTGTGGAGAAAAGGGAACCCTCTTATACTGTTGGTGGGAATGCAAACTAGTACAGCCACTATGGAGAACAGTGTGGAGATTCCTTAAAAAACTGGAAATAGAACTGCCTTATGACCCAGCAATCCCACTGCTGGGCATACACACCAAGGAAACCAGAATTGAAAGAGACATGTGTACCCCAATGTTCATTGCAGCACTGTTTATAATAGCTAGGACATGGAAGCAACCTAGATGTCCATCAGCAGATGAATGGATAAGAAAGCTGTGGTACATATGCACAATGGAGTATGACTCAGCCATTAAAAATAATACCTTTGAATCAGTTTTAATGAGGTGGATGAAACTGGAGCCTATTATACAGAGTGAAGTAAGCCAGAGAGAAAAACACCAATACAGTATATTAATGCATATTTATGGAATTTAGAAAGATGGTAATGATAACCCTGTATGCGAGACAGCAAAAGAGACACAGATGTATAGAACAGTCTTTTGGACTCTGTGGGACAGGTAGAGGGGGGGATGATTTGGGAGAATGTCATTGAAACATGTATAATATCATACATGAAACGAATCGCCAGTCCAAGTTTGATGCGTGATACTGGTCGCTTGAGGCTGGTGCACTGGGATGACCCAGAAGGATGGTACAGGGAGGGAGGACGGAGTGGGGTTCGGGATGGGGAACACGTGTACACCTGTGGTGGATTCATGTTGATGTATGGCAAAACCAATTCAATATTGTAAAGTAATTAACCTCCAATTAAAATAAATAAATTTATATTAAAAAATAAAAATAAAGGGAACAATGCAAAGAAATAGAGGAAAAAAAATAGAATGGGAAAGCCTCAGTTCAGTTCAGTCACTCAGTCATGTCTGACTATTTGAGACCCCATTGACTTCAGCCCACCAGGCTTCCTTGTCCATGACCAACTCCCAGAGCTTGTTTAAACTCATGTCAATTGAGTTGGTGATGCCATCCAACCATCTCATCCTCTGTCATTCCCTCTCCTCTTGCCTTCAATCTTTCTCCATCATCAGTGTCTTTTCTAATGAGTCAGCTCTTCGAATTAGTGGCCAAAGTATTGGAGTTTCAGCTTCAGCATCAGTCCTTCCAGTGAATTTTCAAGCTTGATTTCCTTTAGAGTTGACTGATTTCATCTCCTTGCAGTCCAAGGGACTCTCAAGAGAGTCTTCTCCAACCCCACAGTTCAAAAGCATCAATTCTTCATAGCTCAGCTTTCTTTATGGTCCAACTTTCACATCCATATATGACTACTGGAAAAACCATAGCTTTGACTAGATGGACCTTTGTTGGTAAAATAATGTCTCTACTTTTTAATATGCTGTCTAGGTTTGGGAAGATCCCCTGAGAAGGAAATGGCAACCCACCTCAGTATTCTTGCCTGGAGAGTTTCATGGGCAGAGAGGCCTGGTGGGCTATGGTCCATGGGGTCACAAAGAGTCAGACATGACTGAGTGAGCAACATGCACTTCTAGGTTTGTCATAGATTTCTTCCAAGGAGCAAGTGTCTTTTAATTTCATGGCTGTAGTCATATCTGCAGTGATTTTGGAGCCCAAGAAAATAAAGTCTTTCACTGTTTACATTGTTTCCATATCTCTTTGCCATGAAGTGATGGGACCAGAAGTAATGATTTTAGTTTATTTTGAATATTGACTAGAGATATCTTCAAGAAAATCAGAGATTTTCATGAAAATCAGAAATTTCATGAAAAGATGGGCACAAAAAAGGACAGAAATGGTAAGAACCTAAGGGAAGCAGAAGAGATTAAAAATAGGTGGCAAGAATACACAGAAGAAGTGTACAAAAAAGATACTAATGACCCAGATATCCATGATGGTATGGTCCCTCATCTACAGTCAGACATTCTGGAGTCAAGTGGGCCTTAGGAAGCATTACTATGAACAAAGCTAGTGGCTGTGATGGAATTCCAGCTGAGCTATTTCAAATCTTAAAAGATGATGCTGTTAAAGTGTTTCACTCAGTATGTCAACAAATTTGGAAAGCTCAGCAGTGGCCACAGGACTGGAAAAGTTTAATTTTAAACCAATCCAAATAAAGGCAAAGTCAAAGAATGTTAAAACTATCACACAATTTTGCTCATTTCTCACATCAGGGAGGTAATGCTCAGAATCCTTCAAGCTAGGCTTCAACAGTACATGAATCAAGGACTTCCAAGCATATAAACTGGATTTAGAAAAGGCAGAGGAACCATATGTCAAATAGCCAACATCTGTTGGATTATAGATAAAGAAAGAGAATTCCAGAAAAGCATCTACTTCTGTTTCATTGAGTATGCAAAAGCCTTTGACTGTGTGGATCACAACAAACTGTGGAAAATTCATAGAGATGGGAATACTAGACCACCTTAACTGCCTCCTGAGAAACCTGTATTCAGGTCAAGAAGCAACAGTTACAACTGAACATGGAACTATCTGTTTCAAAAATTGGGGAAGGAAAGGTGTACATCAAGGTTGTATATTGTCATCCTGCTTATTTAATTGCTATACAGAATACACCATGTAAAATGTCTGGTTGGATGACTCACAAACTGGATTCAAGATTGCAAGGAGAAATATCAATAACCTCAGATATACCTATGCCACCATCCTAATGGCAGAAAGTGAACAGGAACTAAAGAGCCTCTTGATGAAGGTGAAAGATGAGAGTGAAAAAACTGATTTAAAACTAAACATTCAAAAAATGAAGATCATGGCATCTGATCCAATCACTTCATGGTAAGTAAGTGGATGGGGAAAAAATGGAAACAGAGATAGACTTTATTTTCTTTGGCTCCAAAATCACTGCAGCCATGAGATTAAAAGATTCTTGCTACTTGGAAGAAAAGCTATGACAAAACTAGACAGTGTATCAAAAGGCAGAGACATTACTTTGTCTACAAGGTTCATATAGTTAGAGCTATAGTTTTCCCAGTAGTCATATACAGATAGATGTGAGTCCAACCATAAAGAAGGCTGAGCACAGGAAATTGAGGATTTCAAGCTGTGTTACTGATGAAGACTCTTGAGAGTCCCTTAGACAACAAGGAGTTCAAACCAGTCAATCCTAAAGGAAATCAACCATGAATATTCATTGAAAAGACTGATGCTGAAGCTTCATTGCTTTGGCCCCCTGGTGCAAAGAGCCAGATCATTGGAAAAGACTCTGATGCTTGGAAAGATTAAAGGCAGGAGGAGAAGGGGGTGACAGAGGATGAGGTGGTTGAATGGCATCATCAACTCAATGGACATGAATTTGAAAACTCCAGGAGATAGAGAATAGCATGGAAGCCTGGCATGTTGCAGTCCATGGGGTCTCAAAGAGTTGGACGTGACTGAGCGACTGAACAACAACAGTTAGTGATGTCAAGCATCTTTTCATATGCCTATTGGCCATCTGTATGTCTTCTCTGGAGAAATGTCTATATAGGTCTTCTGTTCATTTGGTGGTGGTGGTGGTTTGTTTTTGTTCTGTTTTTCTTTTTACATTTAGCTTTACGAGTTGTTTGCATATTTTAGAAATAAATCCCTTTTTGGTAGCATTGTTTGCAAGTATTTTCTCCCAGTCCCTAGGTTGTCATTTCATTTTATTTATGGTTTCCTTCACTATGCAATAGCTCTTAAGTTTAATTAGGTCCCATTTGCTTATTTTTGTTTTTATTTCCATTACTCTAGCAAACAGTTCCAAAAAAGTATTTTTGCAATTTATGTCAAAGAGTGTTCTGCCTATGTTTTCCTCTGGGAGTTTTATATTAACTAGGCTTACATTTAGGTATTTAATCCATTTTGAATTTATTTTCATATATGGTGTTAGAGAATGTTCAAATTTTATATTATGTGTAGCTGTCCAGTTTTCCCAGCACCACTTGAAGAATCTGTTTTTTATCTGTGTATATTTTTGCCTCCTTTGTCATAGATTGCTGTGCTGTGCTTAGTCACTCAGTTGTGTCCAACTCTTTGTGACCCCATGGACTGTATGTAGTCCACCAGGCTCCTCTGTCCATGAGGATTCTCCAGGCAAGAATATTGGAGTGAGTTTCCATGCTGTCCTACAGGGGATCTTCCCAATGTAGGCATCAAGCCCAGGTCTCCTACACTGCAGGTAGATTCTTAACTGACCATAAGAGCAGCAGTTTATTTCTAGGCTTTCTACCTTGTTCTATTGATTTATGTGTCTTTTTTGGTGCAGTATCATACTCTTTTGATTATTGTAGCTTTGTAGTAAAGTTTGGAATCAGGAAGCTTTTTTCTCCAGCTCTGTTCTGCTTTCTCATAACTGTTTCAGCTATTCAGTGTCTTTTGTGTTTCTGTAAAAAAAATTTTTTTTTTGGCTCCACTTCTGAGAAAAATGTCTATGACAATTTGATAGAGGTTGCATTGAATCTGTAGATTGCCTTGGGATACTTCACACTGGTCAGAATGGCCATCATCAAAAAGTCTACAAACATTAACTACTACAGAGGGTATGGTGAAAAGGGAAACATCCCACATAGTGGGTGGGATGTAAATTGGTACAGCAACTATGGAAACAGTGTGGAGGTTCCTTAAAAATCTAAAGATAGAGTGGGCATATCTCTGGAAAATATTAAAACTCTAATTCAAAAAGATATATGCACCCCAATGTTCATAGCAGCATTACTTGCAATAACCTAGACATGGAAGCAACCTGAATCCACTGACAGAAGAATGGATAAAGAAGATGTGACATATACATAAAATGGATTATTACTCAGCCATAAAATGGAATGAAATGATGCCATTTGCAGCAACATGGATAGACCAAGAGATTATTATACTAAGTGAAGTAAGTCACACAGTGAAAGGTAAATATATGATATCACTTTGGACATGTGGAATCAAAAAAAAAAAAGATACAAAATAACTTATTTACAAACAGAAATAGACTCACAGATATTGAAAGCAAACTTATGGCTACCAAAGGGGAAAGGGGGAGATAAATTAGAAGTTTAGGATTAACAGATGCACACTACTGTATAAAAAGTAAACAACAGGACCTACTGTATAGCACAGGAAACTATGTTCAGTACCTTGCAATAACCTATCATGAAAAAGCATCAGAAATACATAACTGAATCACTTTGTTGCATACCTGAAACATGGTAACTAAGCTATATTTTTTTTTGTTTTTATTTTATTATTATTTTTTTGTGGTGGGTTTTTTTTTTTAACTTTACAATATTGTATTGGTTTTGCCATATTTATTTTAATAAGAGGTTAATTACTTTACAATACTATATTGGTTTTGCCATACATCAACATGAATCTGCCACAGGTATACACATGTTCCCCATCCTGAACCCCCCTCCCTCCTCCCTCCCCATACCATCCCTCTGGGTCATCCCATAAATTAAAAAATAAAATATGTATTTTGAAAAATGATGTTCTAGGTTACTTGAGTATCCTTTAGTGTCACTCTGCATACAGTCCATATAAAATGACATTTCTACTGCAAATAATTTTGTAAGGCATTCCATCTAGAAATTGCTAGAAGGAAATATTGCTAAAAGGATAGAATGTTGGTACAGTAACATTGTCACACATTAATTATAACAAATGTTTATCTTCCTGCCTTTATTTACTTATGATCGGATTATTAAAGAAACAGATTTTCTAGATGCATAAACTAAGAATGAATTTATGGATCAATCTAAGAATTTGATTATTACTGTGTGTGCAACCTTTACTCCAAAGAAAATAACCAGATTTGTACATGCAAGCTAGTTGTAATATCTTGAAGCAAAGACTATTTTCATAGCACATTACATAATAGACTAGGTGTGAAATTAGTTTTATGGTGGATGGATACCCTGAAGGTTGTTAGCTTTTTATTATGTACAGCTCTTTGTACACTGGATGTATTAGCATTTCTTCTTACAGATAACAAAATTAATATGTTTAAACGAATGATTAACTCCTAAAGTGCACTTCAGCATTCCTAGGTACCCAAATACTAATCCCACTTTTATTTTGGAACTATAAATAAAAAAGAGATTTTCTCCTGGTTCAGTCACACATGTATTTTGGATAATTCAAGGAATGAAGTGAAAATAGGAAAGGTCACATTTTCCAAGTGAAGTATTATGAGAGAACAAACAGACATAAAATTGTAGAGTTATAATCACTTCATGATTTGAGTCTAGTTTAGTGTGTTTTGTGTGTGATGAACTCTAAGCTGAAATGACTAAACTGAACTAGAAACATCTGTATGAACTGATTTAGCAGTAAACAAATGAAGGCCATGCATGTTTTTCTTTTCTCCAAATTGAGCGGTTAGTCTAGTGCATGACAATGGTAACCAAAAAAGAAAAACAGGTTTAAAAATGTACTTCTCTTACTCATGGATTTTTCTGAGGGGCTATTGAATCTAATTTTGTTTGCTTGGTTTTATTCAAAGGTGACAATAGGAACTATATGAAATTAAAATTTTTATTTCTTTTACAGTTTAGTACATGTCAAAGAATTAATAAAGCTGTGTTTTAAAGTACAAATATGACCAATCCCAATATTTTCTATTTGTGAGTCTTGTAAACATTTGGCACATAGGTATAAGAATTAGGTATATTCCATTCTATAATGCCCTGATAGTGGAAGATGCTATTATATTCCTAAAGTTTATCTAAAAAACCAGCCCATTTATTTAAGGAATTGGGAAAGAGATTATGTAGATGTGTACCATCATGACTATATATGCTATTGAAATATATGCCATTAAATTAAATCCAGCTTTCATTTCTCTTTAACGTCATTTGCATACAATTTTCTGTAAATAAGTCACATATGTGGTCAGAAAAAATTTCTTTTCTTAGGCAGCTTTTCCAATATAGTGTATAATCTTTACTATGTTTTTAATCATCTTACAGTTAGATTTAAAAGTTTGGGGCACTCAAAATATATTTTATTTGGAGACCAGACAACCAGAGAATTATTCCAATCCACTCTCATATATCTACATTTTCATTCATTTAAAAACATCATTTATCATATTATTATTATAATAAAAAAATCCACATAGGAGGAATAACTAAATCTCATTTAATTCTTAATTTGCATCAGTCAGCTGAAACAAAATCTTCAGGTAAATTGTCTAATTATTCATCAAGAATTAGAAATACATATTATAAATAATTTGATTTTATATATAAAACAACTGAGAGTGAGGTGAAGTAACTTGCCAAAAATGACATGACAACTATGTGGTAGGAAAAGACATGAAATCTTTAACAGACAGTATTATATTGATATGAATGTAAACTTAAAGTGAAAAGTCCAACAGAAAAGAGAGTAGTAAAGAAATAAATAGGAAAGTTACCAAAAGGAAAAAATAAGATTCACTGTACTTCTTTGGGTAAGTTTTATTTCTACTTGAAATAGCTCACTTTTTAAATATCATGCAATTAAAGGATAAGCAGAACAATAAATGTAATGTTCAAAAATATGTAAACATATATTTAAGAGGGTCAGTTAAATATTATGTATATAACCAACTTTTTTTTATACAGTTTGAGAGTAATGTTGGTAATAACTCCCCAAAGTAGGAATGTAATTATTTGTATTGTCTGAAATGAACTTTTATACATACAATAGTCACTAAAACAATATGTCAATAGTAGGAATAACCTAATTCAATTTGAAATATTGTATTAGGATAATCATAGTATCAGCACAGAACATGATCACTTTTTAATGTACTTTCTTAAGTTCCAAGTCCACCTATCAACAGTAAACTACAGAAGTAAGCGACCAAGTAAAATTTATGTAGACTATTGTACTCGATCATTTTTCTAGATCTTTAGTTGCATCAGTTAATTTGCTTGTAAGCCACAGAAACCAGTTTTGTCAAACTGAAGCCAAAAGAGATTGGCTAGAAACATATCAGATGTATCTTAAGAAATTAACTGGTTTTAATAGAGGACCATTCACCTAAGTCGGAGAAGGCAATGGCACCCCACTCCAGTACTCTTGCCTGGAAAATCTCATGGACAGAGGAGCCTGGTAGGCTGCAGTCCATGGGGTCACGAAGAGTCAGACACAACTGAGTGACTTCACTTTCACTTTTCACTTTCCACTTTCATGCACTGGAGAAGGAAATGGCAACCCACTCCAGTGTTCTTGCCTGGAGAATCCCAGGTACGGGGGAGACTCACCAGTGTGGTTGCACAGAGTCAGACACGACTGAAGCGACTTAGCAGCAGCAGCAGCAGCAGCAGCATTCACCTAAGTGTCAAGAGCGTAGCAGATTCCTACTTTGAGTGCCTCTGACAGAACTGATGCTCCTTAGTGGGAAAGAGAGTAGGACTATTTATTGATTAAAAAGTTTCATAAACACTGTGTATTATAAGGAAAAGCTCTTTTGCCAAATGAAAATCATGAAAGGAACGGTTAGTACATGTAATGCACATATTAGTTAGTCAATATACCTACCCATCTAAGTGTAATTTTTTTCAAAATATTTTTCCTACTTAAAAGTAGCACAGCTAGTCTACTATTAAGCGTTTCTCATGCATTGTACATTTGGTGACAAGAAAATCATCTTTTGTAATTAGCCTCTAATTTAAAATAAATAAATTAAAAAAAAAGAAAAAAGAAAGAAAAACTAAATACACACAAAAAAATGAATAGCTATGAGGAATGTGAAAACTATGTCTTCTCTGTTAAATAACTATATCTGTATGTTTATTTCAAAGAAGTTTTAATGTTTACTGAAATTTCTGATAATATCTAACCACAAATATGATGTTCAACATTTTGAGTTTCAGAGCCGTAAACCCTGTAATCTAGCATTATTTTTTTCTTAATTTGATACCACACATTTCACTATCATATCTGTGAGAACACATTGGGTTGTGTAGGCTTGTTTTTTTGTTTCTTGTTCTCTAATATATGCTTAGTTTCCTTCAGGTTATAACATATGCTTCATAACATATAAGAATATATATACACACACACACACAGATACATAATATGGCCTTCCCTGTTGGCTCAGACAGTAATGAATCCACTTGCAATGTAGGAGACCTGGGTTTGATCCCTGGGTTGGGAAGAACCCCTGGAGGAGGACATGGCAACCCACTCCAGTATTCTTGCCTGGAGAATCCCATGGACAGAGGAGCCTGGAGAGCTACAGAACACAAGGTCACAAGAAATCAGACATGACTGAGCAACTAAGCACATAGTGTGTATATATATATATATATATATATAAAATATATACCAGTTGAGTATTCAATCAACTAACTAATAAGAAAGGATTTGATTAACTTGAATATCATATATAGTGTATATAATATAAAGCAGATTTAATGGCCAAGGGCATCCCTGTTGGCTCAGGTAGTAAAGAATATGCCTGCAGTGCAGGAGCCCCAGGTTTGATACCTGGGCTGGGAAGATACCCTAGAAGAGGTAAAGGCAACTCACTCCAGTATTGTCCCCTGGAAAATTCCATGGACAGAGGAGACTTTTGGGCTACAGTCCATGGGGTTGCAAAGAGTTGGACATGACTGAATAACACACAAACACACACACACACACATGCACACGCACAAGCACGTACACATAATGGCCAAACCTAGCTTCTAGGTTTCACCTAAACTATATTCTTATGAATGTCAAAAGAGTATATAAAAATCAATTACCCTTTCTCAGAAATATACTGAAAATTGCAAATCATATAGATTATAATTACTGTAAATTTTATTTCACTTCTAGAGGATAGTAGCTTAAAATTTTTTAATGACTTCACAAATCCATTTAGAGTTCTATTGTGTGAGAAGAAAACTAAAGTTGTCATTATCATTCCTAGCTTAAGTCCTAGCAGTAACATACAATGTTCAGGGTGCAGTACATTTTAGGACTATAAAAATAATAAATATTTATTTGAAAGTTAACACCTCTGGGATGAAGTATTTTAAATAATGTGAGGT
This sequence comes from Bos mutus, assembly GCF_027580195.1. Classification (NCBI taxonomy): domain Eukaryota; kingdom Metazoa; phylum Chordata; class Mammalia; order Artiodactyla; family Bovidae; genus Bos; species Bos mutus. The sequence goes on along the minus strand of NC_091633.1, from coordinate 50,595,375 downwards.
TTAGTGTTTCTTTTACTCATTTAATCATAAATAAGGTAACAAGTTCCATATTGTTACCTCATTTCAGCTTCTGTTTGTGAGAAAGTGTGAGCAAAATGTAAAGCTTCGATACTGAAACAGAACAAACAGAACAACTATAAACTTTCTTTTATTAAGTTCAGAATGTTTATCTGAAATTAATATAATAATTTTGCTTCATTTACCTGGCATCATGGTGAATAAGCTATTTCACAAACATGAATTATCCAAATGAAATTCTCCCAGTTACTAACAGAAGCTTTCATTATTACTGTTCTGTTAGAAATCTTTCAATAACTTATGACACACTTTTCTGACTCATTTTATAGTAGAGTGAATACAATTTAGTTGTTTCTTGTTGATTCAATCAATCATTTTAAATGCTATTCATTTTTATTCATCAAACATTTATTAAATTTCCACTAATTCAAAATCTGCAAAGGACTGGGGCTAAAAGGATGGATCTGAAGCATTAATTGCCTGCTAAAAGTCACTGGGATCATAGGTAGCTACCACAGTTTTGCTTTCTTTTGTAAGTGGCCCTCTTTTGAAGAAGGGTTTGATTTTTTCCTTCATATTTCCTCAATGTTCCAGATAGTTGCTCCTCAATCTTTGCATAAACAAAAACACTATTTTAAAAAATCTATATTGCAATGAGTTTCCCCTGAGAACTGAAATCCTATCTTGACCCTATACCTAGGATTCTTTTGTAGTTTCCAGAACCACCTAGGTTATGGACACACTAGTTTATAAATGCTGTCATGAAGTCAACATATTAAAAAGTAGCATGTTGTGTAGATTTATTTTCCCTTCTCTTAGATGTCCTGTTAACTTTTATTTAGGAATTCCATATTTCTAAAATAAAAATTCCATATTTTATTCAGTATCCCCACATTACTTAAGACAGTCATTATACTTTATGTCTGCCCAATCATTTTAGTAATCTTCATCTTATATATTGTCTATGACAGGGTAATTAAGCGTTTGACATTCTGTCATATCCCCTTGTTGTGAGTCTACAATGCAAAAATCAAAAGGATCAACAATTTCGAAACTCCTTTATAGCTGAAAAGTGAAAGTGTTAGTCGCCTCTGACTCTTTATTACCCCATGGGCTGTAGTCCACCAGGCTCCTCTGTCCATGAGATTTCCCAGGCAAGAATACTGGAGTGGGTCGCCATTCCTTTCTCCAGGGGATCTTCCTCACTCAGGGACTGAACCGGGGTCTCCTCCACCGCAGGTGGATACTTTACCATCTTAGTCATCAGGGAAGCCCTTATAGCTGGTACTGTGGATAAAGGTCAGGCTCAAACAATTGTATGCACTAGAATTATCTTTGGAGACATTGCTTTGGCCTTTTTGTGTTCTTATTTTTTCTGAAGTTGACACCCAGTGTCTTGTTTCTGTTTTTTTTTTTTTTTCCATTTGAGAGAGAGGTAGTTGCAACAGCAAAGACACCGTGATTCTAGGCAGTTACCGCGGTGGCCTTTTCCTGACTTCCGGAGCACTACATCTCAACTAAGGTTGTGTACTGATTCTTGTATTCCATTAGCAGCCTGTGATTCTTCACTGAGTTCTTTAATGGGTAGTTAGTAACTTGTGAATGCCCAGCTCAAGTAGTTTCTCTAGCTCCTCTAATGGTTTGGTAAACATTAATTTACTCTCTACTTAAAATCATTCTAGGTTTGCATTTGTTGTACTGAATCCTGATTGACATTCCCCAAATTTCATATCTCTTGAATAATATGATGAAAATAGGTACTGTATAAGTACATGAGCTTTCCAGCAACTAGTTTCCCTCTAAGTCTAGTAGGTTTATTTTTATTTTACATCAATGTGTCTTTAAAAGTCTATTATATTTGGTTCATTCATATACTGCAGATGGATTAAAACATAAATTGCAACTTTAACTCAAAGGCAGCTGTTACTAAAAAGTAAAAGAAAACATTGGGAAAATATTCTCCTGAAAAAGAAAGGGATAGCTTGTTGGTACAGTAGGCACAAGGGGTAAAAGAAATGAAAAATTGAAATGTAGGGCAGAAAATTTCAGAATAACTTTCAATCCACCAGTTTACTGAAAATTCTGAAGGGCTAAGGCTCCGCCTTCCCTGTTAAATTGGAAACTCTATCTACAGTCCATGTGGTCTCAAATAGTCAGACATGACTGATCATACATACACACATTCTAGCAGAAGTGGGAAAAGAAAATCCATGAATGGGGAGCCAATGACCTTATTGAACTGGAAAAGGACTTCAGGAAATAAGAAAAAGCAAGGTAAGAGGACCCCAATTAAAGACTATATTTGAAGTGCACATAGATTGGACATATGTGTAAAAATCTACAGAAGTTTTGTTACCTTACCTCTATTGGGTTTTTTTTTTTTTAAATGTTTTATTTCCAACTGAATTTGACCAAAACTGGCATAATATCAATTTCCTAGGTCCTTTAGTAACTAGAAGCAGAGATCAAATTCCAGATCTCAGGAGAAGACCAAATTTGCTAAAAGAATCCATTACAACCATAATAGATATCAAAATTTGTGATAAACGCCCATGAAAATAAGTTAGTAGTTAGTTTGATGTTTAGAGAATGAATAAATGCTCACAAATTGATCAGAGATAATGCATGACCTTATTGGAAGCTGAAGCACATTGGTGTTTGTTGAGAAATATAAGGGCCTAGGAGCCCTGAATCTTCTTGAGAGCTAGCCATATAGAATTTTCAAGGCTGTCACTAAAGTAATGTGTGTGTTTGTGTGGTCTGACTCTTTGTGACCATATAGACTGTAGCCTGACAGGCTCGTCTGTCCATGGGATTCTCCAGGCAAGAATACTGGAGTGGGTTGCCATTTCTTCCTCCAAGGCACCTTCTCAGCCCAGGGATTGAGCCCTAGTCTCCTATGTTTCCTACATTGGCAGGTGGATTCTTTACCACTGAGCCACCTGGGAAGCCACTAAAGTAATAGGGATACTTGAAGGAATTTTGTATTCTTTTGTTATACTTGTGGTTTTGTTTATCTATATATATATTTATCCAGTTTAAGTTTCTTTTTAGTATTTGAAAGCAATGTATTAAATATGTAGGACCTTTTGATTTACTTTACCTGTATTCAATTAACAAAAATACACATAGGCAAATGTGGTATGTGGAAGAAAATGTAAATATGCACAGAGATGGCTAAATTTACATCTGCTCCAAAGCTGTATATATTTAATATGTATAACTTGATGAGTGTGGAGATAAATATACATCCATGGAAACATTACCACCAAGAAGTCTATAAACATATCCATCACCTCCTAAGGCTTCTCCTGATCCTATTATTATTATTAGTGTAACAACATTTAACATAAGATCTATCCTCTTATCGAATGTTAAGTATATGATACTTGAATCACAATATTCTTGTCAGAGACCTCCTCACACCAATTTCTTTTCCATGATACTTTCAATTAAATGGCATAAATGAGAACATGTTCCATAAATTTCTCTTTGTGGAATAATATCTCATATGAGGCTCTGAACACTGTACTCCATGGTTGCACTGATTTATTACTTTTGCTTAACAATTCTTATAAGTATCATTTGACTTGGGCAGACACTCAGTCTGAATTCAGGAAGATTACATTGAAGATGTAAGCCTAGAAATAAAAGCACAGAGTTTAATTAAACTCATGGATTAGGAATGAGGATGAGGTTATTAAACAAATGTGAATGTGTTACTGAATGTCTCTGAATTTGATTCAATCAGTGAACTTGTTTACTAAGATGTTTTAGGGTAATTGGTGATAGAGATTTGGAAGAAGATGTTAAAGTAGAGATATAAATCCAACACATTGTAGAGAAACAATCTAAAGACTCAGAAACCAACAGCAAATAGTACAGTTTGGAATGAAAGAAAAAAAAAAAAAGTACCTGTTGAAAATTAAATTAGAAGGAGTGACCTTTTGCCAGGACAGGGAAAAGAACATTTCCATATTGCTCAAAGCTACATATTAGTATGCAATGAAGCTGAGGGTGAAGTCTCATCTCAGTGTTTTGGGATTTATGCACAGATAAGGTGTGGATAGTTGGAATGTTGTTAGAAATTAAAACAACATGAAAAGATTCACATATAAAGTAGATATCCAATGTTAACTAACTTATGAAGGAGACAAGAGAAAGTGAAAAGTATAGGGAAGTTACAAACAAGGTGAATATGATGTATTATTGTACCTGAATATTTTTTGCATGTTACTACATATTTTGATATCTATGTTTCTATAGAAAGCATTTATAAAAAGGTTTTGTAAATGTTTGAAGAATCCATTCAAATCTAAATTATAAAAAAAACATTTAAAATTAAATTTGAAATATTTTGTCAAAGATTTACAAAAAAGAAACATTTTGTAAAGTACTACATTCATATTATCCAACATTTTCTTACTAATCTGTTAAGCCTTATATTTCAGCAGAAATCATCAGGACCTATTTTTGGGATAACTAATAACTAACTTTTGACAATTGTACAAGTTATTTTCTCATAGGTCTTCAGTTCAGTTCAGTTCAGTTGCTCAGTCGTGTCCAACTCTTTGCGACCCCATGAATCTCAGCACGCCAGGCATCTCTGTCCATCACCAACTCCTGGAGTTCATGCAAACTCACGTCCACCGAGTTGGTGATGCCATCCAGCCATCTCATCCTCTGTCGTCCCCTTCTCCTCCTGCTCCCAATCCCTCCCAGCATCAGGGTCTTTTCCAATGAGTCAACTCTTCTCATGAGGTAGCCAAAATATTGGAGTTTCAGCTTCAGCATCAGTCCTTCCAATGAACACCCAGGACTGATCTCCTTTAGAATGGACTGGTTGGATCTCCTTGCAGTCCAAGGGACCCTCAAGAGTCTTCTCCAACACCACAGTTCAAAAGCATCAATTCTCTGGCACTCAGCTTTCTTCAAAGTCCAACTCTCACATCCATACATGACCACAGGAAAGACCATAGCCTTGACTAGACGGACCTTTGTTGGCAAAGTAATGTCTCTGCTTTTTAATAGGTATCTAGGTTGGTCATAACTTTCCTTCCAAGGAGTAAGCATCTTTTAATTTCATGGCTGCAGTCACCATCTGTAGTGATTTTGGAGCCCCAAAAAACAAAGTCTGACACTGTTTCCACTGTTTGCCCATCTATTTCCCATGAAGTGATGGGACCAGATGCCATGATCTTCCTTTTCTGAATGTTGAGCTTTAGGCCAACTTTTTCCCTCTCCTCTTTCACTTTCATCAAGAGGCTTTTGAGTTCCTCTTCACTTTCTGCCATACAGGTGGTGTCATCTGCATATCTGAGGTTATTGATATTTCTCCCAGCAATCTTGATTTCAGCTTGTGCTTCTTCCAGCCCAGCGTTTCTCATGATGTACTCTGCATATAAGTTAAATAAGAAGGGTGACAATATATAGTCTTGATGTACTCCTTTTCCTACTTGGAACCAGTCTATTGTTCCATGTCCAGTTAGAGATGCAGATATTTTTGTTTCCCTTATAATTTATATGCTGATGTTGTCTACCTTCAGGCAAGCTTAGGTAATGTGTAACATATGACCACCCAGTCTTATGCCACATATAAAAATACATGAGAGTTGATTCTGGAGACAACTAGAGTCTTTTGGGTCCTTTGGCCACGGATAACTCTTGTTTTATTATAAACTTCAATGAAAGGTGCCATGCAGGGAGTTAATTCAAGTTTTAGGCTAAAAGTCTCTAGGAATTCTAAATATGGTCAAATTAATATTTTAAAAAAGTTACTGGCATTGTATCTATTTGTTTTGAATTTTTCAAATGGAGTTAGATATTTCTCAGGAATCTTACACTTAAAAAAAAAAAAAAAAAGTAGTGGATTTTTTTCCCACCCATCCTTGTTTATTGGATTGGTATCTTACCATGAACAGTATGAAAAGTCAAAAAGGTATGACACTGAAAGATGAACTCCCCAGGTTGGTAGGTGCCCAATATGCTACTGGATATCAGTAGAGAATTATATCTGAAATTATTGATATTTCTCCCAGCAATCTTGATTCCAGCTTGTGCTTCATCCAGCCCAGCATTTCTCGTGATGTGCTCTGAATATAAGTTAAACAAGCAGGGTGACAATATACAGCCTCAACATATTCCTTTCCCTATTTGAAACCAATCTGGTGTTCCATGTACAGATCTAACTTTTGTTTCCTGACCTGCATACTGATGTCAAAAAAGGCAGGTCTGGTGGTCTGGTATTCCCATCTCTTTCAGAATTTCCAGCAGTTTGTTGTGATCCACACAGTCAAAGGCTTTAGCATAGTTCATAAAACAGAAGTAGATGTTTTTCTGGAACTCTCTTGCTTTTTCGATGATCCAATAGATGTTGGCAATTTGATCTCTGCTTCCTCTGCCTTTTATAAATCTAGCTTGAACATCTGGAAGTTCACTGTTCATGTACTGTTGAAGCCTGACTTGAAGAATTTTTAGGATTACTTTACTAGTGTGTTAGATGATTGCAGCTGTGTGGTAGTTTGAGCATTCTTTGGCATTGCCTTTTTTGGGGATTGGAATGAAAATTGACCTTTTCCACTCCTGTGGCCACTGGTGAGTTTTCCAGATTTGCTGGCATATCGAATGCAGCACTTTCTCAGTATCATCTTTTAGGATCTGAAAAAGCTTAAGTGGAATTCCATCACCTCCACTAGTTTTGTTCATAGTGATGCTTCCTAAGGCCCACTTCACTTCACATTCAAGGATGTCTGGCTCTAGATGAGTGATCACACCATCGTGATTATCAGGGTCATGAAGATCTTTTGCTTTTGAATTGTGGTGTTGGAGAAAACTCTTGACAGTCCCTTCAACTGCAAGGAGATCCAACCAGTCCATCCTAAAGGAAATCAGTCCTGGGTGTTCATTGGAAGGACTGATGCTGAAGTTGAAATTCCAGTACTTTGGGCATCTTATGAGAAGAATGGATTTATTGGAAAAGACCCTGATGCTGGGAAAGATTGAAGGCAGGAGGAGAAGGTGACGACAGAGTACGAGATGGTTAGATGCCATCACTGACTCAGTGGACACGAGTTTGAGTAAATTCCGGGAGTTGGCAATGGACAGGGTGACCTGGCATGTTGCAGTCCATGGGGTTACAAAAAGTCAGACACTACTGAGGGACTGAACTGAACTGAACTGAAAGAATAGCAAGGGAGATAAGAAAGCCTTTGTCAGTGATCAGTGCAAAGAAATAAAGGAAAGCAATAGAATGGCAGAGACTAGAGATCTGTTCAAGTAAATTAGAGATACCAAGGGACATTTCATTCAATGATAGCACAATAAAGGACAGAACCAGTATGGACCTAACAGAAGTAGAAGATATTAAAAAGAGGAGGCAATAGTACACAGAAGAACTGTACAAAAAAGATCTTCATGACCCAGCTAATCACGATGGTGTGATCATTCACCTAGAGCCAGACATCCTGGAATGTGAAATCAGGTGGGCCTTAGGAAGCAACACTAGGAACAAAACTAGTGGAGGTGATGGAATTCCAGTTGAGCCCTTTCAAATCCTAACAGATGATGCTGTGAAAGTGGTGCTCTCAATATGCCAGCAAACCTGGAAAACTCAGCAGTGGCCACAGGACTGGAAAAGGTCAGTTTTAACTCCAATCCCAAAGAAAGGCAATGCCAAAGAATGCTCAAACTACCTACTACTGAACTCATCTCACACACTATCAAAGTAATGCTCAAAATTATCCAAACCAGGCTTCAACAGTACATGAACCATGAACTTTCAGCTGTTCTAAGTGGATTTAGAAAAGGCAGAAGAACCAGAGATCAAATTGCCAAAATCTGCTGGATCATCAAAAAACCAAGAGTTCCAGAAAAAACATTTACTTTTGCTTTACTGACTACCCCAAAGCCTTTGAACGTGTGGATCACAACAAACTGTGGGAAATTTGGAAAGAGATTGGAATACCAGACCATCTGACCTACTTCTGAGAAATCTGTATTCAGGTCAAGAAGCAACAGTTAGAACTGGACATGGAACAACAGACTGGTTCCTAATGAGGAAAGGAGTACATCAAGGCTGTATATTGTCATCCTTCTTATTTAACTTATATGCAGAGTTCATTGTGCGAAATGCTGGGCTGATGAAGCACAAGCTGGAATCAAGATTGCCAGGAGAAACATCAATAACTCATATATGCAGATGACACCACCTTTATAGCAGAAAGTGAAGAAGAACTAAAAGAGCCTTTTGATGAAAGTGAAAGAGGAGAGTGAAAAAGTTGGCTTAAAACTCAACATTCAGAAAGCTAAGATCATGGCATCTGGTCCCATCACTTCATAGCAAAGAGATTGGGAAACAATGGAAACAATGAGAGACTTTATTTTGGGGGGCCCCAAAATCACTGCAGGTGGTGACTGCAGCCATGAAATTAAAAGACACTTTCTCCATGAAGAAAAGCTATGACCAACCCAGGCAGCATATTTTAAAGCAGAGACAGTACTTTGCCAACAAAAGTCTGTCTAATCAAAGCTATGGTTTTTCCAGTGGCCTTTTATGGATGTGAGAGTTGGACAATAAAGAAAGCTGAGCACTGAAGAATTGATGATTTTGAACTGTGGTGTTGGAAAAGACTTTTGAGAGTCCCTTGGAGGACAAGGAGATCCAGCTTGTCAATCCAAAAGGAATTCAGTGCTGAATGTTCATCCAAAGACTGATGCTGAAGTTGAAACTCCAAAGCTTGGCCACCTGATGCAAAGAAGTGACTCGTTGGAAAAGACCCTGGTGCTGGGTATGATTGAAGGTGGGAGGAGAAGCGGTCGACAGAGGACAAGATGGTTGGATGGCATCACTGACTTGATGGACATGAGTTTGAGTATGCTCCAGGAATTGGTGATGGACAGAGAAGCCTGGTGTGCTGTATTCCATGGCGTTGCAAAGAGTCGGACAGACTGAGTGACTGAACTGTACTGAGCTTACCTTATAATAAGACAAGAAAGAAAAAAAATACCCTCAGTCCTTAAAATATGATAAGTATGAATTGATCTGGACTTATGATTAATTGAACTACCATTTAATCCAAGTTTTTGTTTGTATGCATCTCTGACAATTAAAAGGAACCAAAATGCTATTAACTTATACCTGGTTAACTAAGCTTTATATCTATTCAGATATACTGTAGGATATATCATATTCTATAAATGAATAATATTATGTAGTAAATATGTGAGTTAATGGAAAAAAGTTTATTCTTTGTTATCAGCTAATTTAAATGGTGTCTCTCTGTGTGTCCATTTATTATGCATTAATCACATGTTTCTTCCATGCTAAGCATAGTCTCCTCAGTTGAGGGGCTTGTAGTTTAGTAAAGGCAGAAAATAAGTAAATGGTCAGTTTTATGGGAATGAGGTGAAAGCTGTGAGGAGGGAAATTATAAGAAAAAATAAAAAGGTTATGGGCTGGAAATTCGGAACAGCAGCTCTGTTAAACACTCAAGAATAAGTAGTCAGGTGAAGGCTGCTGAGAATTTGAGAAGCAATAGCTTTTAGAAAACCTTTATAAAGAACATTTTTAGTGAAGACAAACTCATAGCAGCTTTGTCTAAAATTAGAAAGCACACTGATTATACAAGTAAGTTATTAATTATCTACAGATTTTCTCTTAACCTTTATTGATGGCTTACAGACATTTTCTCTTTTGATTTCCATCATTAACATGCCAGAGTATTACGTTCCTTGTTTTGTTTAGCAGAGTATTTCCAAAGTTTGCATTGTGTTTTGTTGCTTTGGCATCAGTGCAACAGTAGAACAATTATTCTGAAAGTTACATTCTTTTTTTTCCTTTCTTTCATCCTTTGGGGTCAAATAAAAACTAAATCTAAGCTTTGTTATTATTACAGTTTTATTAATGTCATTTTTCATATCTATTACTCATTTTATTAAAGAGTTATATTTGTCATTGCAGTTGGATATTTTAAAATTTATACTCTGTTGCAAGCACTTAGTTTTTGAAAATTTTTTGTTTCACACACTTGATGATTGACCATTCAAACCAGTACATTTTGAGGAGGAAAAAATGGCAGTATTAGTAGTTCAGCTGTGATGACAAGAGTTATATTAGACTGGGCCAAACACCTCATGATATTTCCCAACTCTAAACAATACTCTTCCTAAAACATATAACTATTACTTTATATAGAATTTAAATAATCTTTGAAGGAAGGTGTGGTTATGTTTTTACATAATTGAATTATTTCATATTCCTTTTAATCAAAGTAGATTTTATTTTTAACTTTATAAAAAAGGTACCCTTAAATCAGAAAAAGTTGTATAAAGAAATATAATCACTATGGTCTATTAATATGAAGGTGGTAAAATTAATCTTTTGGGGTTAATTTGGGCTTCAGAGAACGTATTTTGTACATAAACTTGTATTCAAATTTCAAATTCACAACTTCTTATAAGTGTGCTCTGGAGAAAACACTTAAACTTTATGATGCTAAATTCTTCACTTGTAAAAGAAGGATATCAAGGCCTGTACTGTTAAATTTCTGTGATGATTACATGAAAATATGCATGGTGACTTACTTATTACAGAGGTATGGTACATATACTTTATTTCCCTCTTATCATAAATACTAATTTAACAGTGATTTTTTAAGTCCAATATACTGATAAATTACATGAGGTAATTTTTCTGTATGTTTTTACATTATTTTCAAATAGATTTTTTTATAGATGTATACAAAATAACTATCTATTTTTGAAAGATATTTAAAGTTGTTATTCACTTCTTCTGGCTTTGACTCTTATTCCTGATCTCCAAAGTCAAATGCTTTCTTATTCTCAATTTGTTTGGACAGCTTTTGCAAATGTATTTCACTCTTTGCATTGCCAGACATCTCCCATAAGTAAATACTATTATCTTGAGAGTATGTAGACTGTCTTGTAGAAATAGAATAATGGGATCCCCTTTTAACTGAATGAAATATGAGATTAAAAATTAGAGTTTGCTTTTAATAGAGAATCAGATTTCTTTTCAGGAAACATATATGGAAAGAAAAAAAATCACATAAATCTCCAAACCAGTGTAAATGTGTTATTCTGCAGTGACTCTGGTACTTCTTTTCCAAAAATAATTTATAAAAAAATAACTTGGATTATATAGTTAATCAGGTTTTGGAGATGATCACACATAATTTAGCTATAACAATATTCAGTTCTTTATCAAAAATGAGAAAAATATTGTAATTCTTCCATTAAATGTAAAGAGATAATGACTTATCTATTATCAAATTCTTTTAATGCATTCTTATGCATGCCTTTATGAAATGCACTTTTTATTTCAAAAAAAAATTAAAGTTTCATATAGCATGTCTTTGGACAGGTTTATAAGATTTGACTACTGTAGGAAAGAATGATAATTTATGTATTGTACTTATTTAGATGTAAGTTATGTTACAAGGAAATGATTTACCATCATCAATATGATAATTATGATTACCTAAGCAAACCTGCTGGAGAAGGCAATGGCACCCCACTCCAGTACTCTTGCCTGGAAAATCCAATGGATGGAGGAGCCTGGTAGGCTGCAGTCCATGGGGTCGCGAAGAGACGACACGACTAAGTGACTTCACTTTCACTTTTCACTTTCATGCATTGGAGAAGGAAATGGCAATCCACTCCAAGTGTTCTTGCCTGGCGAATCCCAGGGGTGGTGGAGCCTGGTGGGCTGCCGTCTATGGGGTTGCACGGAGTCAGGCACGACTGAAGTTACTTAGCAGTAGCAAGCAAACCTACTGTTCTTCAGCATAAAAATAAAAGCCCATATAGTTAAATTCTGGCGTTGAGTATATATTGTTTTTCTCTATTGTTTTTTTTTTATGAATTATTTATTTTAACTGGAGGCTAATTACTTTACAATATTGTGGTGGTTTTCACTATATATCGACATGAATCAGCCACAGGTGTACAGCTGTCCACCCAGCCTGAACCCTGTCCCATTTCCCTCCCCACCAAGAGCAGGTTTCTGAAAGTGTCTAATCCTAAAATGAACTCTTTTCAATCACTTTATTCTTTGAAACCTAGAGCTATTTTATAATCTTGCATAACAGTCATCTAATCACTGTTTCTTCCTCCCTTGTCTACAAGTTCTTGTAATGTTTTATCTGGTGATGCATGTTTAGATCATTCACTAAGAAATTAAATGTTGTGCTATTTTCTCTAATATAACTTTGTTTCATACTCTTGAGCCCAAATTTATAACTGATATTTTGTTTCTTTTTCCATAGGAACATTTGTTTGTAGAGCCAGAGAACGAATTTCCTAGAAACACAATGCCAGTTCTCCAATTAAGTCTTATTTTTGCTAGGGGAAAGCTGACGTGATTTAAGATGTATTATGGACTAGGATGTGGAGATGGTAGCAGATTTATGATGCTGTTTAGATGTGAGGAGGAGAATTAATCTGAAGAGGAAAAAGTTTAGAGAACTTACTATATGACTGCAGAGTGAATAAGATTTGCAGATCATGTAAGGGAAAAGTCCATATAAAAGGGAATAAGCAAAGCTTTATGAAAGTTTGGGAGAAAGATTCTGTTCTAGGTTTGGGCAAGGTCAAGAAAAGGTTCATTCAAGTAATTTTTAAAGCTAGATAGGAGTCAGTGGGTAAAGATTAAGAGGCAGAATATTAGACACTTCTCGAAGGAAGACATACAGATGGCCAAGAGGCATCTGAAAAGATGTTCAATATTGCTAAATATTAGGGAAATGCAAATCAAAACTATCACCTGACACCAGTCAGAACAGCCATCATCAACAAGTCTACAAACAAATGCTGGAGAGGGTGTGGAAAGAAGAGAACCCTCCTCTAGTGTTGGTGGGAATGTTAATTGGTAAAACCACTATGGAGAACAGTGTGAAAGTTCCTTACAAAACTAAGAATAGAGCTGCCATATAATCCTGCAGTCCCACTCCTGCCATGTATTGAAATTGGTCCAAAAGGATACATGCACCTCCATGTAACATTGTATAACCAAGACATGCAGCTGCTGCTACTGCTAAGTCGCTTCAATCGTGTCCGACTCTGTGCGACCCCAAAGACTGCAGCCTACCAGGCTCCTCCGTCCATGGGATTTTCCAGGCAAGAGTACTGGAGTGGGGTTCCATCACCCTCTCCGAACCAAGACATGGAAGCAACCTAAATGTCCATCAACAAAGGAATGGGTAAAGAAGATATGGTACTTATGTGCAATGGAATATAACTCAACCATTAAAAAGTATGAAATAATGCCATTTGTAGCACGTGGATGGACCTAGGGATTCTAATACTGAGTGAAGTGAGTCAGCCAGAGAAAGAAAAATACCGCATGATATTGCTTATACATGGAATCTAAAAAGAAATGATAGAAATGAATTTGTTTATAAAACAGAAACAAACTCACAGACTTAGAGGATGAACTTATGGTTACCAGGGAGGAAAGGATGGAGAGAAGGGATAGGGGTATGTGATTAACATGTACACAGTGCTACATTTAAAATGGATAAAAACCAACAAAGACCTACTTTATAGCACAGAGCACTCTGCTCAACATTATGTGGCAGACTGGATGGGAGGGGACTTTAGGGGAAAATGGATATATGTGAGTGTATATATATATATATATATATATATATATATACACACACATATATGGCTGGATCACTTTGATTACAACACCTAAAACTATCACAACATTGTTAATCAGCAATATAAAGTAAATTTTTTTTTTTTCTTTTTAAGAGTCAGAATATTCTAGGTGTCAGGAATAGGGTGAGCAAAGGAGAAAAGGTACAGAGTGTGGGGCCTGGTTGGGGAATGGCACAAAGCTTGGTGGGGCCTCAGTGTCAGGGAATGGCAGGATAACAAAGGAATGAGAATCATCTTGAGTGCTTAATTTATTTTTGAGCTTATGTGTAATTGAAGTTTGATGAGACAATGAAGCATGTTCCTTGCTATTCTATTTACAAACAGCCTTAGCAATGCCTCATGAGCACAGACTCCAGTGAACCCATAGTGTGAGGGAGTTCAAGCAAGTCTCAGAGCAAGTTTAAGGTAAACAAGTTATGTCCATGACTGAGTAAATGGGGCATTGGCAGCCCCTAGAGAACACACTTTTCATTTGAACTAGAAATATCTTTGAACACAGAAAGAAGTCAGTGGTGTTCTATGAAACAACTGAGAAATCTTATATTATTTTTTAGCTGTGTAATTTCCTCTATTAACTAACTTCTTAAGTTGAAAATGAAGTGAGCCAAAAAGATAGGTCTACTCATAATTTCTTTTTCTTTCATCATTCCTTTTACTTAAGTACCAGCATGTAGAGTATAGGTAGAATATGCGTGGATGAAGAAGTGAAATGTAAACATTTCAGTTTACTTTGCACAGTGTTTCTACTCTTCTGCTAGGAACAAAAGAAATATGCATGTGTTGAAAGTGTTAATCACGCAGTCATGTCTGACTCTTTGTGACCCCATGGACTGTAGCCCACCAAGCTCCTCAGTTCAAGGACACTGGAGTGGGTAGCCATTCCCTTCTCCAGAGGATCTTCCCAACCCAGGGATCAAAACCAGGTCTCCCACATTGCAAGCAGATTCTTTACCATCTGAGCAACCAGGGAAGCCCCAAATATGCATGCACTAGCTACAAAATACAAATTATGTAATTTCAGTGATTCCATATATGACTTAAATGCTCTTATATTTGCATTTCATTGCGTAAAGATGAAAAAAGTTATGATGAAAATTTTAAACAAAATTTTATCTTCTTAAAACATTAAATAGGAAAAAGCCACCATGACAAGTCAAGAGAGAGATGATGGAAAAAAAAAAAAAAAAAAAGCTTTATATTTTAGCACTTTAAAACTTACATTTTACTGGATCCAGCAAATTATGTAGGTAGCCTGTCTGCACAATAAACATGTACTAATAACCACTGTAGACTAAACATCAAGTCCATTCTTAGAAATTTAGGAATATGTTAATTCCTTAGAATCAACACAAGACGATGGGGTAGGAAGGGATTAACACTACTTCCTGAAATTGACTTTCATTTTAACTAGATGTGATGGATCTCAAGGCAGGTTTCATTTAATGTTGTAGAGAAATATTTGTTACAAATATCTGAAGTCTTATGTACTTTTTCCAGTATCCATTAACCTCTTTGAATGCTAAAATGATAATACTCTCATCTTAACCTGTATATCAAACCATGTCAATGGTCCAAGCATATACTCTTGGAGCTCTTTCCAAGTATGTTCAACAGTTCCCAGGAATATACCTCTCTTCCATAGGTAGAACTTCAACAATGACTGAACTTCACCAACTTCACTCAAACTCATGTCCATTGAGTCGGTGATGCCATCCAGCCATCTCATCCTCTGTCGTCCCCTTCTCCTCCTGCACCCAATCCCTCCCAGCATCAGAGGCTTTTCCAATGAGTCAGCTCTTTGCATGAGGTTGTCAAAGTACTGGAGTTTCAGCTTTAGCATCATTCCTTCCAAAGAACACCCAGGACTGATCTCCTTTAGAATGGCCTGGTTGGATTTCCTTGCTGTCCAAAGGACTCTCAAGAGTCTTCTCCAACACCACAGTTCAAAAGCATCAATTCTTCGGTGCTCAGCTTTCTTCACAGTCCAACTCTCACATCCATACATGACCACTGGAAAAACCATAGCCTTGACTAGACGAACTTTTGTTGGCAAAGTAATATCTCTGCTTTTCAATATGCTACCTAGGTTGGTCATAGCTTTCCTTCCAAGGAGTAAGAGTCTTTTAATTTCATGGCTGCAGTCACCATCTGCAGTGATTTCGGAGCCCCCAAAAATAAAGTCTGTCACTGTTTCCACTGTTTCCCCATCTATCTGCCAGAAAGTGATGGGACCGGATACCATGATCTTCACTTTCTGAATGTTGAGCTTTAAGCCAACCTTTTCACTCTCTTCTTTCACTTTCATCAAGAGGCTTTTTAGTTCCTCTTCACTTTCTGCCATAAGGGTGGTGTCATCTGCATATTTGAGGTTACTGATATTTCTCCCGGCAATCTTGATTTCAGCTTGTGCTTTTTCCAGCCCAGCGTTTCTCATGATGTACTCTGCATAGAAGTTAAATAAGCAGGGTGGCAATATACAGCCTTGACGTACTCCTTTTCCTATTTGGAACCAGTCTGTTGTTCCATGTCCAGTTCTAACTGTTGCTTCCTGACCTGCATATAGGTTTCTCAAGAGACAGGTGAGGTGGTCTGGTATTCCCATCTCTTTCAGAATTTTCCACAGTTTATTGTGATCCACACAGTCAAAGGCTTTGGCATAGTCAATACAGCAGAAATAGATGGTATTTTCTGGAACTCTCTTGCTTTGTCGATGATCCAGCGATGTTGGCAATTTGATCTCTGGTTCCTCTACCTTTTCTAAAACCAGCTTGAACATCTGGAATTTCATGGTTCACGTACTTACTTTCCCATTTTTCCTTTGATTGTTTCTGAGAAATATCCTAAAGTTCCTTTTACACAAATCCTTTTCTCAGAGTCTGTTTTAGAGGAAACTCAACCCAAGACTCTAAAAGAAATTAAAATATTTGATAAAAGTAATAGGAAACTGATAAATATTTATTGGGTTCAACTGAAAATGGCATGTGTGTGGATGGTAAAAATTCTCTATATAATTAAATAGTCTATCACTAGGTTTCCTTATGAACAGCATGAATAACATGAAATATAATCATTTAAAGTGGTCCATTTTATGTCAGCATTCATTGTGAATATAGTGGCTAAATTAATGAATTAGTTAAGTCTCATTTTCAGTTATCCCATATTTCATGCACATAGCTTTTTTTTTCATGTTATGAGTGAGTATGAATTAGGTTTTTGTGTAATTCTTAAGAAATTGTAGGCCATTATGGATTCAAAGTCTTCATATATTTAGTCATATTTAGCCATAAATAGAACAATTTAGCATTCATCTTCCATCTTTAGTAGTTTCTGTCTTTTATAACATTCACTCAATATAATATGAATTTGTAGTATCTTTGAAGAGATGAAATGAGTATTGAGATTACCAAGCTATATGAACAGTTTATGACAGAAAATAAATTTAGTCACAAAGAAGGAAATAAAATGATAAAAATCAATTGAAATTATTGATATTTTAAAAGTCAGTAGTAGAATTACTTGACTCTGGAGATTTACTCAATAATTTTAAACGGCTTTATTTTGAGAAATGCTAGCAGTGGAACTGGATATCAGTCAAGTCATTCAAACTATTTCTTATAAATCCAGATTATGAATACTTAAGTGATCTATATTGAATTTTAAGTATATTTTGTTGTCATTGTATATCATTTTAGAGGACTAAAAGTGAGTTGCTTTTCCACCTTACTTATGATATTTTTTATTTCCCTCCTACAAAATAACAGTCACCACTGAGTATTTTTATGAGTGTATATACATATTTGTAAGAGGAGGAAAAGAAGAACTGAGAGCGCCCATATGGAGTATATATTTTTTAAAATCAACAAGAAGCTCTACTTTTGTATATGAGTGTCTCTATATTTTTCTAACTCAAAAAAAAAAAAAAAAAGGAAACATGCAATGTGGTCACATAAACACTCTTCATAAAGCATTTTTAGGATAGAAATATATTCAGGATGAAATAAATCATGCTGCCAATATATCTATTCTGATATATATTTCTTTTAGTAATATGATTTCACAGGTCATTCTTTTTTTCCTACTTTAATCTTAGAGCTTAGCCCAAGGTTTATAAAATTCATTTAATTTACAAATTAAAGGTTATTTGAAGTATTAAGTGTTTTGTTTAGCTTTTGAAATGTCATCCCAGTGATATGTGGGATGATAATAGGTAACATTTTCATTCATTAACTACTTAACTAAATTTTTAGAACTGCTCTAATGAATAATGAATAATTATTCTGAATAATAAGCAGTAAAAGAATGAGTTTCAAAAATGGTATGGTTGATGAGGGGCCATGCAATTTTTCCTAATACCAGAGTTTTACTTAGATGTCCTGCATTGCATTAAGTTTTAATCCTTTGAATCTGCCTGCAATGCAGGAGATCTCCAGGAGAGATCTTGGCTCAACTCTTGGGTTGGAAGATGCCCTGGAGAAGGAAATGGGCGCCCATTCTGGTATTCTTGTCTGGAAAATCCCGTGGACAGAGGAACTTGGTGGGCTATAGTCCATGAGGTTGCAAGAGTCAGATGATATTAGTGACTAAGCCACCATAAGTCCAGTTTTTAGGAGTGGTTACTTAAGTACTGTAAATCCTTCAAAAAATAAAATACAAAGTACACATTAAGTCATGTAATGCACTATTCATGTAAGACTAAAGGCAAAAATATTATCAACAGATTAATAGGATTAAAAAGGAGGCTGTTGGTACCACAGGTAGACTTGGACCAACTTGCCATTTGGCCTGTGAGCAGCCCTTCCTTTTTCAGGCTATCCTGTGTGCTTCTTTGTATGTATATGTGAGGGTGAGAAAGTTATTCAACTCTAACATAAAATACATATTTTGTAAATTTAAATGTTGTTGATGGTAGTTCACTTGATAATTTATTGATATACAAATTAAAAGTCATGTTAAATAATAATCTTAGTTAAGTAACATGTATTGTTTTTTCCCTATAGATCTTAATGTTTTTACCAATCTGTGAAACATATCTTATAGTTCTCGCTTAAGCAATATGGTTAGTAAACAAGTAAAACCATATGAAAAGATGACCTTTACGTGCTTGCAACAGTTTTAATTTAGAGGCATTACAATTTACTTAACCTTTTAGAAAGTATTCATTTTTGACAGTGACTTGACTTTACTTTCAAAGTTATATAATCAGTATGTTAGAAAATGTAGTTTATAATTATTCATAAGTTTGTCTATATAGTCCAAGTTTTATGTTATATTTTACTTAAAATCTGGAATAAATTAGAGTTTATGTACATAATACTCAAAGTATATATACACACTTAAATCGTATGTCTATCATATTGCTGTCAAATATGTAAATATAAATATGTTATGTATGTTACTTATAAATATGCATTTTATCTTTTTATATATATAATATATAGGATATAAATATGCATCATAAGAAAATATTATATATGTATATAAACAAAATGTATACATATATATTTATAAAATATATATGATAAAATACAAAATATATAAATGTTATTCATATGTATTTATTTACATATATAAGTATATGTATTTCTTGTTGAAAAATACATGGATTTCCGTGGTGGTTCAGTGGTAAAGAATCTGCCTGCCAATGCAAGAGACACAAGTTAGATCCATGATCCAGGAAGATTCCACAAGCTGCAGAGCAACTAAGTCCATGTGCCACACTGTTGAGCCTGTGCCCTAGAGCCTGGGAGCCACAACCACTGAAACCACAGGCCACAACTACTGAAGCCCATGCACCCTAGAGCCTGTGTTCTGCAAAAAAAAAGAAGCCACTGCAATGAGAAGCCTGCACACCACAACGAGAGAGTAGCCCCTGCCTGCCAGAACTAGAGGAAAAAAGCCCATGCAGGCAACAAAGACCCAGAATAGGCAAAAACACATAAATAAATAACATTTTAAAAAAGAAAAATACCTGTGTTTTCTCCCAGAGGCTATGAACTCCTCAAGATCAAGAAATATGTCTAATTTTATGTTAATTTCCACAGTCTAGCACAAAATCTAGCTTAAATTATGAACTCAATACATGTTGATAGAACTAATAAAATTTGAAACAGGTCACAAGAGTTGGCGTGTATATTCTTATATAAAAAATGAGAAGACCAGTGATTTGAAGACCAGTGATCTTAAATCACAATAAGAAAGTTTTAAAAAGTGGAAAACTTGAAGGTAATGAATATGAAATTTTAAAAAATAATGACACATTTGCAATGTCTTCTATTCAGAACATATTGTACCACAAAGAAGAAATTAGTATTTCAAATGTATTAATAAGTATATGCTCACATCTTATGTAGTCTGTATGAAACTCTCCTACTGAGATGTTTAATAAACACATGATTTACTTCAGTTCAGTTCAGTCCAGTTTTTCAGTTATGTCCAACTCTTTGTGACCCCATGGACTGCAGCACGCCAGGCTTCCCTGTCCACCACCAACTCCTGCAGCATACTCAAACTCATCTCCACTGCATCGGTTATGCCATCGAACAATCTCATTCTGTTGTCCCATTCTCCCACCCTCAATCTTTCGCAGCATCAGGGTCTTTTCCAATGAGTCAGTTCTTCACATCAGGTGGCCAAAGTATTGGAGTTACAGCTTCAGCATCAGTCCTTCCAATGAATATTCAAGACTGATATCCTTTATGATTGACAGGTTGATCTTCATGCAGTCCAAGGGACACCCAAGAGTCTTCTCCAACACCATAGTTCAAAAGCATCAATTCTTTGGCGTTCCATTTTCTTTACTGTCCAACTCTCACATCCATACATGACTACCAGAAAAACCATAGCTTTGACTAGACAGACCTTTGTTGGCAAAGTAATATCTCTGCTTTTTAATATCCTATCTAGGTTTGTCACAGCTTTTCTTCCAAGGAGCAACTGTCTTTTAATTTTATAGCTGAAGTCACCATCAGCAGTGATTTTGGAGCCCAAGAAAATAAAGCCTCTCACTGCTTCCATCATCTTCTCTTCTACTTGCCACGAAGTGATGGGACCGGCTGCCATGATTTTAGTTTTCTGAATGTTGAGCTTTAAGCCAACTTTCTCAGTCTCCTCTTTCACTTTCATCAAGAGGCTCTTTAGTTCTTCTTCCCTTTCTGCCATAAGGGTAGTGTCATCTGTATATCTGAAGTTATTGATATTTCCCCCAGCAATCTTGATTCCAGCTATTTACTTATAGAGTGACAAGTTGATAGATGTGTAAAATATTTTAAAATTTGGAGACTACTGTAAAAAGCAATAAGGGTAGTACAAAAATTTCTGTAGTTGCTTTGTTTATACCTTTTAATGTTTACTTTTATGTGCTTAGATGATCCATATTTTTGCTTCCACTATAAAAAGACTTTTTCCCAATATTAAAAATTATTAAAAGAAATTTCAGAGATAGTGTAAATGTGACAAAAGATATTATCTCCTTACTGCCTCCTAGTTGTAATATATACCTTAAATGATTACAATCTGCCATAAATTTTCTTTTAAGTTGCATTTTACTTGACTCTTTTTAATGCTCCAGAGCTCATATATAATAATAATAATGCAAATAATAAAGACACCTGATATCTTTGATGCTTAACATGACTTTTATTTCTACATTTGTCTCAGGTTGCACTTTAAGCTTATGATTAACTGTATTCAAATAGCTACATTACTGATTTATTTAATGTAAAGAATTGAAATTGCATTCATGAGGACAGCAAGGAAAAGGATAAATCTAAAACCTGTAGAGTCCAATCAAAAATGCCCCTCAATGCCACAGGATGATTAAAATCAACACTTTAAAACAAAGTGTCATTCTCTTTCTTATTGTCCTAATGGAAATAATTATTACAAAGCATAAGTATAATAAACTTTTAAAATTATTACAAAGTATATAAAACAAGTTTCCTACTTATACTATTCTTATTTTTCAAATATCATTAATTGAAATAATTAAATAACTATCAATGGAACCCTTCTTTTATTACATTTTATACTTTTGAAATATAAATTTAACAAGATTACTTTTAATACAACCCTATTGGAAATTACTGTGGGCAAGAATCCCTTATAAAAAATGGAGTAGCCATCATAGTCAACAAAAGAGTCTGAAATGCAGTACTCAGATGCAATCTCAAAGCTGACACAATGATCTTTGTACATTTCCAAGGCAAACCATTCAATATCACAGTAATCAAGTCTATGCCCTGACCAGTAATGCTGAAGAAGCTGAAGTGAATGGTTCTATGAAGACCTACAAACCTTCTAGAATTAACACCTAAAATAGATGTCTTTTTCATTATAGGGCACTGGACTGCAAAAGTAAGAAATCAAGAGATAGATACCTGGAGTAACAGGCAAATTTGGCCTTGGAGTACAGAATGAAGCAGGGCAAAAGTTGATAGAGTTTTTCCAAGAGAAGGCACTGGATATAGCAAACACACACTTTCAACAACACAAGAGAAGACTCTACACATGGACATCACCAGATGGTCAACACCAAAATCAGATTGATTATATTCTTTGCAGCCAAAGATGGAGAAGCTCTATACAGTCAACAAAAATAAGACTGGGAGTGACTGTGGCTCAGATCATGAACTCGTTATTGTCAAATTCAGACTTAAAGAAAGTGCGGAAAACCACTAGAGCATTCAGGTATGGCCTAAATCAAATACCTTAAGATTATACAGTGGAAGTGACAAATAGATTTAAAGGACTCGACCTGATAGATAGAGTGCCTGATGACTATGGATGGAGGTTCATGACATTGTACAGGAGGAAATGATCAAGACCACACCAAGAAAAAGAAATGCAAAAGGCAAACTGGTTGTCTGATGAGGCCTCACAAATAGCTGAGAAAAGAAGTGAAAGGCAAAACAGAAAAGGAAAGATATATGTAGAGTTCCAAAGAATAGCAAGGAGAGATAAGAAAGTCTCCTCAGTGATCAATGTAAAAAAAAAAAAAAAAAAAAAAAACAGAGGAAAACAATAGAATGGGAAAGATTAGAGATCTCTTCAAGAAAATTAGAGATATCAAGGGAACATTTCATGCAAAGATGTGCACAATAAAGGACAGAAGTGGTAAGGACCTAACAAAAGCAGAAGATATTAAGAAGAGGTGGCAGGAATACACAGAACTCTACAGAAAAGATCTTCATGACCCAGATAACCACGATGGTGTGATCAAACACCTAGAGCCAGACATCCTGGAATGTAAAGTTAAGTGGGCCTTAGGAAGCCCATGACTATGAACAAAGCTAGTGGAGGTGGTGGAATTCTAGTTGAACTATTTCAAATCCTAATAAATGATTCTGTGAAAGTGCTGCACTCAACATGCCAGCAAATTTGGAAAACTCAGCAGTGGCCACAGGACTAGAAAAGGTCATTTTTCATTCCAATCCTAAAGAAAGGTAATGCCAAATAATGCTCACACTACTGCACAATTGCACCCATCTCACAAGCTAGCCAAGTAATGGTCAAAATTCTTCAAGTCAGGCTTCAACAGTACATGAAGTGTGAACTTCCAGATGTTCAAGCTGGATTTAGAAAAGGCAGAGGAACCAGAGATTAAACTGCCAACATCTGCTGGATCATTGAAAAAGTGAAAGTGTTCTAGAAATACATCTACTTCTGCTTTATTGACTATGCCAAAGCCTTTGACTGTGTGGACCACAATAAACTGTGGAAAATTCTGAAAGAGATGGGAATACCAGACCACCTCACCTGCCTCTTGAGAAATCTGTATGCAGGTCAGGAAGCAACAGTTAGAACTGGACATGGAACAACAGACTGGTTCCAAATAGGAAAAGGAGTACGTCAAGGCTGTATATTGCCACCCTGCTTATTTAACTTATGTGCAGAGTACATCATGAGAAACGCTAGACTGGTGAAGCACAAGCTGGAATCAAGATTGCTGGGAGAAATATCAATAACCTCATATATGCAGATAACACCACTCTTATGGCAGAAAGCAAAGAAGAACTAAAGAGCCTCTTGATGAAAGTTTAAGAAGAGAGTAAAAAAGTTGGTTTAAAAGTCAACATTCAGAAAACTAAGATCATGACATCTGGTCCCATCACCTCATGTCAAATAGTTGGGAAACAATGGAAAGAATGATAGATTTTATTTTCTTGGGCTCCAAGATCACTGCAGATGGTGATTGCAGCCATGAAATTAAAAGACGTTTGCTCTTGAGAAGAAAGGTTATGACCAAACTAGACAGTTTATTAAAAAGCAGAGACATTGCTTTGCCAAAAAAGTTCCATCTAGTCGAAGCTATGGTTTTTCCAGTAGTCATGTATGGATGTGAGAATTGGATGATAACGAAAGCTGAGCACTGAAGTACTGATGCTTTTGAACTATGGTGTTGGAGAAGACTCGAGAGTCCCTTGGACATCAAGGAAATCCATCCAGTCAGTCTTAATGGAAATCTGTCTTGAATATTCATTGCAAGGACTGATGCTGAAGCTGAAACTCCAATACTTTGGCCACTTGATCCGAAGAACTGACTCACTGGAAAAGACCTTGTTGACAGGAATGTTTGAAGGCTGAGGGGAAGGGGATGACAGAGGATGAGATGGTTGGTTGGCATCACCAACTCAATGGATATAGAGTTTGAGTAAAGTCTGGGAGTTGGTGATGGACAGGGAGGCCTTGCATGCTGCAGTCCATGGGGTCACACAGAGTCGGACATACTGTGCAAGTGAACTGAACTGCTAGTAAATTATTGGAGAATGCCATAGTAAAGGAGTAAAATATTTTAAAATGCAGATAGTACAACTCACCTCTTTTCCCTTTATACTGGCAGGTGGACTGTTCTAGTGCAATATTTGCTCCACCATCTCTCAATGCTTACCTACCATTCGAGATATTAATAAACCCAATCAAATTAGTCATTACCTACCTAGACTTCAGATAGTTAATTATCCACTTGTTTTGAGATGTGTGTTAGATATAAACAATATTTTGTTTAAGATTTTGTTTAATGTTTAACAAGCATCATGTTCAAATTTTTCATTGATGTATCTTTGAGTGTAATCATCACTTTTCATTCTGAATTAATTCACTTCTCATAGGTATAGTGTCTCCATTATGATATAAGGGCCTTTTGGAGTCCTGCAGAAAAATCTTGATGCCAAATATTTCCTTTTCTCACAATGTCTTGCTATTTCTTTCTCCACAGGGTGTCTCCGAACTTTAGAAGTGGCACTAATAATGGATCTTACTATAATGAAAAATGAGAAACTAATATGGATCAAATTTGTGAAAGAGCCAAAGTAATCTGTTAGTCCAAGGAGCCGTGGATGCACGGGTGCTGGAGGGCCAAGAGGAGCTACTCCACGTTCAAGGTCAGGAGGGGTGACCATGAGGAAATACCCTTCATCCAACATAAGGAGCAGCAGCTGCACTTTGCTGGAGCAGCCATGAAGAGATATCCCACGTCCAAGGTAAGAGAAACCCAAGTAATTTGGTAGGTGTTGGGAGAGGGCATCAGAGGGCAGACACACTGAAACCATAATCACAGAAAACTAGCCAATTTGACACACGGACCACAGCCTTGTCTAACTCAATGAAATTAAGCCATGTCCTGTGGGGCCACCCAAGACGGGTGGGTAATGGTGGAGAGGTCTGACAGAATGTGGTCCACTGGAGAAGGGAATGGCAAACCACTTTAGTATTCTTGCCTTGAGAACTCCATGAACAGTATGAAAATGCAAAATGGTAGGATACTGAAAGGGGAACTCCCCAAGTCAGTAGGTACCCAATATGCTACTGGAAATCAGTGGAGAAATAACTCCAAAAAGAATGAAGGGATGGAGCCAAAGCAAAAACAATATCCAGTTGTGGGTGTGACTGGTGATAGAAGCAAGGTCCGATGCTGTAAAGAGCCATATTGCATAGGAACCTGGAATGTTAGGTCCATGAATCAACACAAATTGGAAGTGGTCAAACAGGAGATGGCAAAAGTGAAGGTTGACATTCTAGGAATCAACGAACTAAAATGGACTGGAAGTGGTGACTTTAACTCAGATGACCATTATATCTACTACTGTGGGCAAAAATCCTTAGAAGAAATGGAGTAGCCATCATGGTCAACAAAAGAGTCTGAAATGCAGTACTTGGATACAATCTCAAAAATGACAGAATGATCTCTGTTCATTTCCAAGGCAAACCATTCAATATCACGGTAGTCCAAGCCTATGCCCCAACCAGTAATGCTGAAGAAGCTGAAGTTGAACAGTTCTATGAAGACCTACAAGGCCTTTTAGAACGAACACTCCCAAAAATGTCCTTTTAATTATAGAGCACTGGAATGCAAAAGTAGGAAGTCAAGAAGCACCTGGAGTAACAGGAAAATTAGGCCTTGGAGTATGGAATGAAGCAGGGCAAAGCTAATAGAGTTTTGCCAAGAAAATGCACTGGTCATAGCAAACACCCTCTTCTAACAACACAAGAGAAGATTCTACACATGGACATCACCAAGTGGTCAACACCGAAATCAGATTGATTATATTCTTTGTAGCCAAAGATGGAGAAGCTCTACAAAAACAAGACCAGGAGCTGACTGTGGCTCAGATCATGAACTCCTTATTGCCAAATTCAGACTTAAATTGAAGAAAGTAGGGAAAACCACTAGATCATTCAGGTATGACCTAAATCAAATCCCTTATGATTACACAGTGGAAGTGAGAAATAGATTTAAGGGACTAGATCGGTAGACAGAGTGCCTGATGAACTATGGATGGAGGTTCATGACATTGTATAGGAGACAGGGATCAAGACCATCCCCATGGAAAAGAAATGCAAAAAAAAAGGCAAAATGGCTGTCTGAGGAGGCCTTACAAATAGTTGTGAGAAGAAAAGTGAAAAGCAAAGGAGAAAAGGAAAGATAGAAGCATTTGAATACAGAGTTCCAAAGAAAGCAAGGAGAGATAAGAAAGCCTTCCTCAGCGATCAATGCAAAAATAGAGGAAAAAAACAGAATGAGAATGACTAGAGATCTCTTCAAGAAAATTAGAGATACCAAGGGAACATTTCATGCAAAGATGGGCTCAATAAAGGACAGAAATGGTATGGACCTAACAGAAGCAGAAGATATTAAAAAAGAGGTGGCAAGAATACACAGAAGAACTGTACAAAAAAGATCTTCACGACCCAGATAATCACGATGGTGTGATCACTGACGTAGAGCCAGACATCCTGGAATGTGAAGTCAAGTGGGCCTTAGAAAGCATCACTATGAACAAAGCTAGTAGAGGTGATGGAATTCCAGTTGAGCTATTTCAAATCCTAAAGATGATGCTGTGAAAGTGCTGCACTCAATATGTCAGCAAATTTGGAAAACTCAGCAGTGGCCACAGGACTGGAAAGGGTCAGTTTTCATTCCAATCCCAAAGAAATGCAATGCCAAAGAATGCTCAAACTACTGCACAATTGTACTCATCTCACATGCTAGTAAAGTAATGCTCAAAATTCTCCATGCCAGGCTTCAGCAATAGTTGAACTGCGAATTTCCAGATGTTCAAGCTGTATTTAGAAAAGGCAGAGGAACCAGAGATCAAATTGCCAAAATCCGCTGGATCATTGAAAAAGCAAGAGAGTTCCAGAAAAATAGAGTTCCATCTATTTCTGCTGTATTGACTAGGCCAAAGCTTTTGACTGTGTGGATCACAATAAACTGTGGAAAATTCTGAAAAGATGGGAATACCAGACCACCTGACATGCCTCTTGAGAAACCTATATACAGGTCAGGAAGCAACAATTAGAACTGGACATGGAACAACAGACTGGTTCTAAATAGGAAAAGGATATGTCAAGGCTATATATTGTCACCCTGCTTATTTAACTTCTATGCAGAGTACATCATGGAAACACTGGGCTGGAAGAAGTACAATCTGGAGTCAAGATTGCCAGGCAAAATATCAATAACCTCAGATATGCAGATGACACCATCTTATGGCAGAAAGTGAAGAGGAACTAAAAAGCCTCTTGTTGAAAGTGAAAGAGGAGAGGGAAAAAGTTGGCTTAAAGCTCAACATTCAGAAAACGAAGATCATGGCATCTGGTACCATCACTTCATGGGAATTAGATGGGGAAACAGTGGAAACAGTGTCAGATTTTATTTTTGGGGGCTTCAAAATCACTGCAGATGGTGATTGCAGCCATGAAATTAAAAGATGCTTACTCCTTTGAAGGAAAGTTAAGACCATCCTAGGTAGCATATTGAAAAGCAGAGATATTACTTTGTCAACAAAGGTCCGTCTAGTCAAGGCTATGGTTTTTCCAGTGGTCATATATGGATGTGAAAGTTGGACTGTGAAGAAAGCTGAGTGCCAAAGAATTGATGCTTTTGAACTGTGGTTTTGGAGAAGACTCCCGAGAGTCCCTTGGACTGCAAGGAGATCCAACCAGGCCATCCTAAAGGAGATCAGTCCTGGGTGTTCACTGGAAGGACTGATGCTGAAGCTGAAACTCCAATACTTTGGCCACCTCATGTGAAGAGTTGACTCATTTGAAAAGACCCTGATGTTGGGAGGGGTTGGGGGCAGGAGGAGAAGGTGATGACAGAGAATGAGATGGCTTGATGGCATCACCGACTCGATGGACATGAGATTGAGTGAACTCCAGGAGGTGGTGATGGACAGGGAGGCCTGGGGTGCTGTGATTCATGGGGTCACAAAGAATTCGACATGACTGAGCAACTGAACTGAACTTAACTGAATCTCTTAGTATATACAATTGCACACACACACATACCTGGCAAGTTTAGAACTGTTGTGGATAAGGACATGATTTCAGGAGCTATTTCCATTAGAATTTAAAATAGAAAACCAGTATTGAAAGCATGATATTAACTCAAATTTCTATTTATTTTAAACCATGTAATGATACACATAAACAAAATTACATCTTAATTTTATGAACATAAAACAATGTATCTTAAATGTCTGTTTTGCTATTCATAGAATTTACCCTCTTGGTTGCTCAGAGGTTAAAGGGTCTGCTTGGAATGTGGGAGACCCGGGTTGATCCCTGGGTTGGGAAGATCCCCTGGAGAAGGAAATGGCAACCCACTCCAGTAGTCTTGCCTGGAGAATCCCATGGAGGGAAGAGCCTCTTGGGCTACAGTCGATGGGGTCCCAAAGAGTCGGACACGACTGAGAGACTTCACTCACCCTCTTGGTAATTATTTCAGAATCACTGAAAAACTGTAGAAGTAATTTTTCTAGTGATTACTAAATGATATTAAAATGAGGTTATTTCTGGTCACACATTTTATTTATTCAGTTATCATTTATTCAATCATAAATTTGCATGTTAAACATTTATAGATTGAGAGTCTACTATGTACCAAGATGGAGAAGGAAATGGAAACCCATTCTAGTATTCTTGCCTGAAGAATTTCATGGTAGAGGAACCTGTCAGGCTACAGTCCATAGGGTCACAAAGAGTCAGACATGACTGAGGGACTAACACACATACAGACACATGTGCCAAGAAGTGTGTGCTAAGTGCTGTGCTTGAATGACAAAGAAATAGACATAATTTTTTTTTTATAATCTAATGGAAAAACACACACATATGTATATACACAGAGAAAGAGCATGCATATTAAAATATGCAACACATACACAAATACACTTAGATGTGTAATACAAATGAATTTAGATGGACTACACTTTGGAACTCAAGAAAAGACACTTGGAAGTAGTATTTAAGCTGAGAAGTACAGAATGAATAGACTGCAGCCACAGATTTGGGAGTTGGGAAGAGAGCTAGTCTATTTGTTATCTCATTGAGACTGTATAATTATAATTCTCACAACTTTCAATTGTTGGAAACCATTTTAGACAACTATACCGGTCTCTTTCCAAATAAATGAAGACATTATTAAAGAAAATAGTGCTCATAAATGCTGTCAGAAGAATATTAGAAACCTTAGCTTTATGTCAAGTATAAATCAATCCTTTCAACACTTATATCTCCTAAAAATCTCCAAGGCAACACAAATCCATCAAAAGTAATAGTGCCAGTGAATGCCTGGAGGGTAGCCATTTTATTTTGTAGTTTCAAAGAGGAAACTGCATGAGTGTAAGAGAAATCTGACTTACTCAGCACCGACAAAATAAGACCAATAAAAGTTGTGTATCTTCATGCTCTATTTCAGATGACTGAATTTCTCTGGCTTCAAGCTCCTAGTAGGTTTAACCAGATGTGTCACTGCTCTCATAGCCTGCTGTTTCTGGCAGACATTTTATTGCTGCTCCAGATGTTCCATTTTGCTGCTTGTGTCCATCATGCACAGTGTGGGTCTCAAAACTCTGGATCATTTTATACTAATAACTGTAAGTTTATTTGAATTTCAGACACTTAATTCATTGTTTTAAATAGTGTCCAAGCTTTATTCATGAATAAAAGGCAGCCTGAGGAGACGAGAGGGACAGAGCATAGGAATAAATTGTAGGAAATATATATTAGTCCACAATCATAAGATGCTCGTGCTGGAGAAAATTTAGAGACACTCTAGTGGAAGTCTTCTTATTTAAACATAGAGAAGTAGCTCCTGCCAGATTAGCCAAATTGTTAGATAGTTGAGACAAGATTAAACCAAGGTTGCTTAAGTGGCAGTCTGGGAGAATTTGCACCATCCCACAATATAGGGGGCCTTCGGGGTTAACAAACTATGGCCCGTGGACCAAACCAACTCATTGGCCTGTATTTGTATATACAATTTTATTAGCACACAATCATGCCTATTTATATCCATTTTTTAAATATTTATTTTATTTTATTTTATTTTATTTTTTGGGGGCTCAGAGCATTTTTATTTATTTTTTTATGTTTTGCATCACTTTATTTTTTTTGACAGCTTTAATTTTTCAGCACTTTATTTTTTTTTTTTTTTTTTGATAAATTTAACGCCTTTTATTGCCATACCTCATTTTACTGTGCTTTGCTTTAGTGAACTTTATAGATACATTTTTTTTTTTCCTTGTTAATTTTCTGTTTAGTTGATCTATCCATAAGTGTGAGTGGGGTATTAAAGTCTCCCACTATTATTGTGTTATTGTTAATTTCTCCTTTCATACTTGTTAGGATTTGTCTTACATACTGCGGTGCTCCCCTGTTGGGTGGATACATATTTATAATTGTTATATCTTCTTCTTGGATTGATCCTTTGATCATTATGTAGTGACCTTCTTTGCCTCTTTTCACAGCCTTTGTTTTAAAGTCTAATTTATCTGATACGAGTATTGTGACTCCTGCTTTCTTTTGGTCCCAATTTGCATGGAAAATCTTTTTCCAGCCCTTCACTTTCAGTCTGTATGTGTCCCCTGTTTTGAGGTGGGTCTCTTGTAGACAACATATGTAGGGGTCTTGTTTTTGTATCCATTCAGCCAGTCTTTGTCTTTTGGTTGGGGCATTCAACCCATTTACGTTTAAGGTAATTACTAATAAGTATGATCCCGTTGCCTTTTACTTTATTGTTTTGGGTTCGAGTTTATACACCATTTTTGTGTTTCCTGTCTAGAGAATATCCTTTAGTATTTGTTGGAGAGCTAGTTTGGTGGTGCAGAATTCTCTCAGCTT
Organism: Bos mutus; assembly: GCF_027580195.1. Classification (NCBI taxonomy): domain Eukaryota; kingdom Metazoa; phylum Chordata; class Mammalia; order Artiodactyla; family Bovidae; genus Bos; species Bos mutus. Next base: position 50,564,055 of record NC_091633.1, on the reverse strand, counting down.
TTGCTTGTCTGAAAAGCTTTTGATTTCTCCTTCATACTTGAATGAGATCCTTGCTGGGTACAATAATCTGGGCTGTAGGTTATTTTCTTTCATCATTTTAAGTATGTCTTGCCATTCCCTCCTGGCTTGAAGAGTTTCTATTGAAAGATCAGCTGTTATCCTTATGGGAATTCCCTTGTGTATTATTTGTTGTTTTTCCCTTGCTGCTTTTAATATTTGTTCTTTGTGTTTGATCTTTGTTAATTTGATTAATATGTGTCTTGGGGTGTTTCTCCTTGGGTTTATCCTGTTTGGGACTCT